>NC_090290.1:3173477-5650977 GCF_037392515.1 Haliotis asinina | reverse complement strand
AGCAATAACTTGGGGACCCTAGGAATGGACCCCAGAGGAAATATAAGTACAAGTCAGCTTATTGAGCTTATTGGCAGTCCATTGTGTCTGACTGGGGTATCCATGGTAACCCGCGACTTGTTTGTTTGTTTGCTTGATTGCTTGCGTGCTTGCATGTTTGAATGCTTGTTTTATGCAGTACTCATGGCGGTTTGTAAATAATCACAGCCAGACAGTTCAATAACTGATATCATGAGCATCGATCTAGGCAGTGGGGATGCAACAGTATGCAACAAACCAATCAGCGACCTTGACCCAATCCCGATAGATGCTTTTTGCCCGCGAGTTACATTCTTGGCTTGACTCGAAAACCCGATGTTGATATTGTTTGATGATGCTCCGGTGTATTCGTTCGTTGCTCATGGTATCAATCACACGGATGGTGGGGTAACCTAGTCATAGCGTTCGCTCGCCACACTGAAACCCGGGTTCGATTCCCCACTTGAGTACCATATATGGAGCCCATTTCTGGTGTCCCCGCCGTGATATTGCTGGAATATTGCGAAAAGCGCCGTATAACCATACTCGCACACATTTCACATGTGACGAAAAAACTATAATATTTATGACCAAAATGCCAAATTATCCTTAGCATTTATTGACGTGGGTCTTAACAATCTTTTGCAGTTTTTTTGCTTTAGCGTTCCTATACATCTTAGGGGGCCTGGGGTTCCAAACCTTTGTGCGTAAGGCATCAGGAAGAGAGATGGTACCGAACTACAACCTATGGTCGGCGCTACCAGGTCTCATACGGGTAAGTAACTGGTATTCAAACATCAGTCTTCATAATGTTACAGTTTATATTTTGTTCTAACTACGAAATTCCTTGACCTCGTTTTGTCATCCATGGTGGACAGATCTGGGAAGCTGGTACAACGAAGAGGAAATTTTTTCATGCACAGACAATAATTATTTCGTTACTGCAATAAATGCGATGCTCGGTGTAGACGCTGACATTTGCTTGAAATCGGCGTCAGCGTCTACGCCGACACGTCGCATCTAAATGCAATAAAGACATTGTTCCTCTTCGTTGACATGTAGACAGGCAGAACAAATAACGAGAGAACGCCCAAAATGACCAGTTCTTGCCTTTCAGTGCAACGAAAGAGTTGTGTCATACCTACCCTTTATGCTTCATACCTACTATTTTTGGTTTCAATCCAATCTTCTTGGGGACAGTCCGGAGGTTGAAACGTTCGTCATCACGTCTAAAACCCGGGTTCGATCCCTGATATGGAAATACGTAGGAAGTCCATTTCAGGCGTCCCCGCATGATACTGTTATAATACTACATATAATGCTGCGAAAGCCTAACCTCATTCATTCGCTCACTCACTCACTAACTACTCACTCACTTTACAGGACGGGTTCATCCTAACGTTTACATGTGGTCGGCGGTCTGGCTATGGGAAGGTTTGAAACACCCAGTTTCTGCGCAGGACAGGAAGTTACGCACAAAACACGCACTGTGGCTCCGAGCAATCGATCATATATACATTAACTGGTGCTTAGTATCAGGGGTACATTTACACGTATGACATTTTTTCTATCCTGCAAACTCAAATTTTCAGGCCTTCTTTCGATTTCCATTTTTCATCAAGAATGACCCGATTACGCCAAGGGTGGGTAACACTAACCAAAAGTCCTAAATCTATCCATTCGTTATCACACGATACTTTCAGGAATAAAACGAATTGGTCACGAACAGTATGAACAGAACTATTTCGTATATATTTACACCTAGTATAGAATATCCATGATGCGTGAAGGAACTGAGATGTAGGCTGCAATTTTAGATCGGACAGTAATATATACTTCACATCAAAAGTATTAGACTCAGTTAAAATTCTCACTACAGGTTATGTGTATGCATTGCTGAAAAGCATGTGCATTTGTGCATTTTGATGTAGAGCTTTGTTAAGAATGCGCCAATTTCTACCTAGTTTTATCATTTATGGGACTCACGACAATAATCTGTCAACGTCCAACGTTTGTTTTACAAAACATCCGTTTACGTGTGAACGGTAATTTTAAACAGTGTGGAATATTTTGCAAAACGTAGTTTAGAACACTTACGTGAAGTAAGTGGATATTTTCACATTAGCGAGTCTAAACCTTTGATGGGAAGTGTACGTTTTACACAAGATTCTATTGAATTCCTTTTATCACAAAAAACTCACACACAAGCAATACATACGTCATCTGGGTTCGAAAACTCACTGGCTTTGTGTGAATATATGGTTTAAACATATTGTTATTCCGTCAATCAGAACCCTGAAAAGACGAACAAGCCTAGTAGCTTATACAAACAAGGCACCATTACACTGTTCCTAAGCAGATAGCTACATAATTGAAATACTAGTAATCTGTCAAGAAAATAATAATACTGAGACAAATGAACACTAAGATAAATGATTGAACAATAAATATCTTGGCTGTGTTGTTGGTAATGCCTAGCAACGAAATTAGCCGCCGCTGCAAAACAAGTTATGTAAAACCTAGCTCACACCGTGTATACATACAATGGAGATAATCACTGGAAGGGTTTACTTTTGGAAATGTACTGGTGTAATGAGTAGAGAATATCGCTGTTTGTTGAGTTATTCAATGCGCCGTTACTGTATAAAGTAGTCTTCAAATCGCATCCTTGAATATAAAAATATACACATTTAATTGGATTTATTATGGTTTTAAACTGTTTCGGGGATAGTGAATTCCACGATATAATCGCTCTCGGTAAAAGTAAGGGAGAAAAGCTTTGCGTTCTAGAATGGTAGTTTGAATGGAAGTACACTCTGTAAGACTATAGCTGCTTTGTTGAAATGCTCTACCTGGTGCAAGATCGATCAGATAATCAGGAGTCATACGGTGATACGAGTACATGCTGTATAAAGTTATGCGTTTAAAATGACATCGTCTTTGTTTCACCGTATTATTATTGATTCTATAAAACTGTATATTTTCTCCTGACTACTGATGAATCGCTCTTGTACAGCTCTAAATACATCTAAATGAACAGTTTCCAGCAGAATCGCCTTTTCAATCGTACAGTTATCCCGTGTATCACAGCAGTAGTAAAACCCTGGTAAGACAGAAGAGTTATATAAAGTATTTAACGTTTTCCGAGATAAACAGATAAACAATATTTCAAACCTCTCACACAGTTTATCATCGGGAATGTTAAATTTTCATTCACACTAACTAGGATTAAAACTTACCTGCCACTTTGTAGCAAAGACTGAATTTTTTTTGTTGGTGGTTTTTTTTTTGTTTTGTTTTGTTTTGTTTTTTTGTTTTTTTTGTCAAATCATTGATTTAAACTGTGACTGCCGTAATATGATCGTTTATGATAACATATGTTGATGCATCATCAGCAAAGAGGCGAATGCTACTTCGTCTAAAGTGTCTTTAATGTAACTGATGAACAGAAGCGGTCCTACAACGGAACCCTGGGGTCCACCAGCTTCCACAGATTTCATACCTCAACAATAGCCATTTATTCCACTTTCTATCATCTAAATAACTTTCAAACCATTTCAAAAGTTCTCCCCATATACCATAAGTATGAAGTTTGTGAATAAGACCTTTGCGCCAAACTTTGTCAAACTTCACTTGTGAATAAAACCTTTGTGCCAAACTTTGCCAAACTTCTTTTGAGAATAAAACCTTTGTGCCAAACTTTGCCAAACTTCTTTTGTGAATAAAAACCTTTGTGCCAAACTTTGTCAAACTTCACTTGTGAATAAAACCTTTGTGCCAAACTTTGCCAAACTTCTTTTGAGAATAAAACCTTTGTGCCAAATTTTGTCAAACTTCACTTGTGAATAAAACCTTTGTGCCAAACTTTGCCAAACTTCACTTACATCACAAAACGCGGCTCTGATTTCCTTTTCTTGGTCTACTGCACTTGCGATAAAATTATAAAGATATATGATATTAATGGCACGGAAAAGGAACAGCAATAATTTCTTGATTGCATGACATTCACTAAAATACCAAAAACAATCAGCGCCGGAATACAATGCCTAGGAGAACATCTCAATAACTATATATTTTCAGTCACAAAATATTTTTAGCAATGTGTGTTCAATGGGCATGAACACCGAGAAACTAAATACTCCTCACTCGCTTGATGTCTAACCCTTTACCATGAGTTATGAATGACGTATTGATGTATTTATTTGTGGTACAACGACAAAGGTTTCAGTCGACTCTTATAGAATACATCCCCTATGCCTGTGTCGTATAGACTTTACTTCATGTCGACCCACGTATACATTGATCTATATTGAGAATGCAGTATCACGAGAATTCATAGTTTCACGTTGATGAAAATACCATCAGTATTTATTATACCTACAACAGTATATCCATGTGTACATTTAGCATGCATACTGTATTGCACATCGGATTGGTAATAAAAAAATGTTCACCTTCATTTCAAGTGTACTACGTGTTAAATTTGTCATTTAGCGCCGACAATACTCACAATCGATGTGAGGAGATCTGTAAATAATAGACTTTCGACTAGACAATCCAGTGATTAATAGCATGAACATCGATCTATGCATCTAGAATACCATGACATGTGTCAATCAAGTCAGCGAGCTTGATCATCCGATTCCTTTAGCATGAGAAGCATGAGTGGCGGAAGACCAATTCATGAGTACTGGTTTAAGTACCAGACGCACGCGCATGAACGCACACGTGCACGCGCAAAATATACACACAGCATACAAAACACTGCATAAAGGCAGTAACTGTATAAGCAAAGTAGTGAGTATGTCAGTGAGTTGAGTCTTACGCCGCATTCAGCAATATTCCAGCTATATGGCAGAAGTCTGTAAATAATCAAGTCTACACCAGACAATCCAGTGATCAACAATATGAGCATAGATCTGCGCAACTGGGAACCGATGACACGTGTCATCAAAGTCAGCGAGTCAGACCACCCGATTCCGTTACTCGCCTCTTTCGACAAGTCTAGTCACCTTTTATGGCAAGCATGGGTTGCTGAAGGCCTATTCTACTCCCGAGCTTCACGGGTCGTATGCAAAGTAAACCATGTTTCGCCAATCGCCAATGCAGACATAATACCTGTATATGATATATGCTGAAGTCAGATGCGTCGGAGTAAAAATACGTATCATCGCTGTTTTTGTATGTCATAAATATCAGGAGATAAATTTTAACTCCTCTTAACTTAATTAATCTACTGTAGAGCGATATTAAAAAATTTCGCCCCCTGACGAATATAGACTTTTTCTCAAAATACACGTTTTATCCAAGTTTTGGAGGTAGTAAGTGAATGAAAGTATGTGCAGTCATTAATAAACATGAATTTCGAGAAACATCCATCAAAAGCAAAAACCACAAAATTTGGTATGTTTGGGCAAATGCTTCTGTGTTTGGTATATCATAATGAACACAGATTTCAAGTTTACTACAAGGTTTTTCAAAATATGTTCAAAATTACGGGTGTAAGGTTTCTTTTGTGTTTCAGTTTACCAAATTCCACAAGGTAATGCTATATTCATACCTTGGTAATTCCACTATTAGAATTTCCTTCGACAAAGAGGTAGTGAGTTATGCGCGGTTGTGAACAAGGAACACTGCATGAAAACTGTAGAGCTTGTACGCATGGAGAGTGTGCTACCATACCCATATTCAAATAAATACGTTCTCCATATATACGGGTGTAAATGATCTATCGACTTACATACAGCACTAACTTCCCGTAACGTATTTTTCATTGTTATGTTGAATTTTCCTTAATGAACATGTGCATCTGAATATGGACTTTGATGAAACAGTGGCGCCATGGGTGCAGATCCTCAGCGGCCCTATCCTTGCCCTTAGAGAGGATTTCGAAGTCAGGCTTGATGACTTCATTTCGCGTCATCGTATTGGGCGTAAACCGTTGTTCATGATATTTCCATCGTAAACAGATCGGTAATTTTGCAAAATAATGAACACCTTCCGTCACATTTTATTATTTGCAATATTGAGCGATATACTACCTTAGCAACAAAAGCGTTTATGGTTTTGCGTTAAGTTGAGGATCAGGTATAGGGTCGGGGTTAAGGAGGTAGAGTAAGGATTGGGTTAGAGTCAAGATCTACTCAGATATGGTAGGTAGATGTCTGATGTAATACATGTGAAGCAATAGATCGATATAGCAGCTCGACTTCAGTCCTATGATATAAACCTGTAAATCCAGACCGTCCAGTGACTGAAGTCATGACCATTATCATATGATGATATCATTATCATTTAGTCTGAAATTATGATTCCGTTAGTCGAATGTTGCAAGCATGAGTCCAATTCGAATCTGGACCTTCAAGAAATACATGATTAATTAGCAACATGAGAAAATATATACTGCGGCTCTTGCATGCATGGTACCTGGTCGCAAGAGTTCGTGTCCCATATTCCATACACCATAATGGTAAACTGGTATGCTATCACCATAATGGTAAACTGGTATGCTATCACCATAATGATAAACTGGTATGCTATCACCAAAATGGTAAACTGGTATGCTTCGACCATCTCAGCTTTGTTGCATACGTCCTGAAACTATCGATGTCAAAGTAAGGGAAGAAATGCGACACATGCTGCCGCTTGAGTATAGTACGGCAAGACCAACATCCTTATGGGGTAGCCAGTGAGGTGAGGTGAGGTGAGGTGAGGTGAGGTGAGGTGAGATGAGGTGAGGTGAGGTGAGGTGAGGTGAGGTGAGGTGAGGTGAGGTGAGGTGAGGTGAGGTGAGGTGGACTTTAACGTCGTACTTAAGAATAGTTCGCTCATAGTACGACAAGCTTAAGCATGAGTGTGTATATGTCACTGCTTCTACTAGCACGGACTTAGCTGGTTTCATAATATCAGCTCACTAATCCACTCTGACACATTATACCTACCGACCAGCCCTTTTCGTACCCATTAATGCCGAGTGCCAGGCAGGGACCAACAATTACCATATTTTAACGTCTTTTGGTATCACGCGGTCGGGCATCGAAAATGAAAAAATCCGCAATAAAAGTAAAAACTGAAACGGCACCACTGAATCATAACACGCAATACGCGTGTTGTCCAAACGCGTTTCGAGGCATGTGCATTACCTGCACGACGCTCTACAGAACGTCCCGGCTCAATCTCTGTGAGGGTTTGGGGCTGTAGCCCTAATTTTTTATAAAGGGGAAAATATTCGGGAGATTTTCACTCTGTGTGTCCCATATATTCTATTGCCATGAGAATCAAAAGGTTCGTTGACAAGAACACCGCAAAAGGAGTTAACAAGAGATTTACCTGCTTTTAGCATGAAGTCCCGTACTGACAAGTTTATGAAAGAAAACATTAAATCAAACGTGTTGCAGGTCATGAATATTCATTACTTGGGTGAAAGCAATGTAAGGTGCTCACAAACTGTATATCATGTCATGGTCGAGTCCAGATCACAAAAAACAGATCCTAGCAGTAAGCGGACGCAACTCTATACAACGAAATGTAGTGCCGAGACATATATGGCTGTGGAAGTACTGTATATTTCAAATCACCAGGCGTACTGTAATGTTTCATGTTATTAATAACTATCTATCTACTTTTAAAAGATTTATATATGTTTTCACATCAAATCTGAAGCGCAAGGCAACTTAAGACATTAGATACGAGCGCTTGTACTACCTACAGATAGTAATTATGTACGCAGGCCTGACCTCAGTGTTTAAGTCATGCTTGACCTTTCATTAACCACTCATGTAAATAAACATCATGTCTTTCCAAGCCGTCAAACTTAGAATCATTCGGAATATTTTATTCACTTGAATGTCAAAAGATACCTCTCTCAGATTGTAATAGATGGGTTTGGAGAAAAGTTATGATCAATATCTGTGTTAAGTAGAGGTTTATGAACGTATGAAGACACACGTACATTAACACGCACGCACGCGAGCGCACACATGCACACAAACCACATACAACTAAAATGAATTTATTAAGGAAGGAACGAAACCCACTACCCATTGCAACAAAACAACGACTAAGAATAACATTAAAATAATTACCCACGTGTGTTACCTCGTTATCATACAAGACACGATATCCGCCACCCATTGCACAAAACAACAAATACGGCTAACATTACAATAATTATTCATGTGTGTTACCTAGTGATCACACCATGCATGACCTGACAGTCGTTGTACACACCATCGACTGAGACTAAACTAACACGAGATCATCAGTGTCGGTAACATATTCGTCATGAACTGTTATTCACTACTTGTACAAACCAACAAATGAGGCTAAACCTAAAAAGAAAACGGCACAAGTTGAAAGTGTATTCTTTTCTCTGGGAGAATATATTCATGGTCCCGTCAAACCTGCAGATACTAATATAATTGATGCTAAACTTGCTGCCTTGGAAGCAACAAAAGCATACTTTAAGAAACTAGTAAACGTAAAGGACACCACTTGGTTAACACGTTGAAAAGATTTAGTACTGCTCCGTTAGTATCTACCTCTGTTTCAGTTGTTTCCATTGTCATCACGGTCTATTGTCTTCCATACTCACGAGGAAGTCCAAAATGTGTCTTTGTCCTCTGAATGCAGTCTCCATCCTTTCCCCTGTTAACACTACCCTGCGAAAGTAGGTACTTCACTACATCCAACTGTCCGTTTTGACAGGCATAGTGCAGGGCGTTGTTGCCATAGTCATCGACTTGTGAGACATTAGCTCCATTTCGCATGAGGAGCTCTAATAATGCATCTCCCCGTCTATAAATAGTAGCCACCATCAAATGTGTCTTTCCTTCTTTTCCACGTCTGTTAATATCAACACCGCTTTCAGAAAGTATGCACTTCACAATATCTAACTGCCCGTAACGGTAGGCAAAGTACAGAACGTTGCCGTTGTCATCAACTTGTGACACATTAGCCCCATTTCGCATGAGGAGATCCAACACATCTCTGTGCCTATACTTAGCAGCCATCATCAAAGGTGTCCTTCCATCTTTTCCATTTCGAAAAGGAAGTACTTCACTAAGTCCAACTGCCCGCCACGGCAGGTAAAGTGCAGGACGTTGTTGCCGTAGTCATCACCATGTGCCACATTGGCTCCATTTTGCATGAGGAGATTAGAAACAGTTCTTTGCCTTTTAATAACAGCCATCATCAAAGGTGTCCTTCCATCTTTTCCATTTCTGTTAATATCAACAGTGCTTTCGAAAAGGAAGTATTTCACTAAGTCCAACTGCCCGCTACGGCAGGTAAAGTACAGGACGTTGTTGCCGTAGTCATCACCATGTGCCACATTGACTCCATTTTGCATGAGGAGATTAGAAACAGCTCTTTGCCTTTTAATAACAGCCATCATCAAAGGTGTCCTTCCATCTTTTCTCTTTCTGTTGATATCAGCACTGCTTTGCGTGTCCGCCTTTGCATGCCCAGTGCAGGACGTTGTTGCCGTCATTATTAACTAGTGACTCGCTACTTCCTGCACACATTAGAAAGTCAAAAACGTCTCTGTATCCCTTCCATGTAGCCTGCATCAAGGGGCGCAGTTTCGTAGCACTGATGTTAAGACTGTATTGACGAAGTACACACTGCCCCATACCCACATGTCCTCCCTTGCATGCCAAGTGCAGGACGTTATTACAGTCATAATCAACTTCTGACATGTTAGCCCCTTGTCTGATAAGAAAGTCAAATATTCTGCAATGTCCATCTTTTGCTACCACCATTAGGGGTGTCCGTCCTTGATTCTCGTCTCTGATGTTGACGTCCACAAAACCCTGGGACAGGATCAGTCTAACATGACTCAGGTTCCCCCTCCTGCAGGCCTCGTGAAGTGGACTATTGGCAAATGTTTCCTGCTTGTCAACTGTATGTTGTGGAGATTTCTCCGGACAGCTCTTTTCAACTGTGGAAATAAAAAGTATACAATGCTGTTAGATGTAATTTGTAGATGCTAACGCCGTGAATTTTGCTGGCAGAATACATACTGTCTTATCGTTCGTGTACAATGTGCCAGACAGTAATTCGGTTCAGTTACGTCTTTTGAATCGAGTCTTGTCATGCTTTTGTTGAATAAGTTGAGTGAGTGAGAGAGTGAGCGAGTAAGTGAGTGAGTGAGTTAAGTTTTACGCCGCACTCAGCAATATTCTAGCTATATGGCAGAGGTCTGTAAATAATCGAGTCTGGACCAGACAATCCAGTGATCAACAACATGAGCATCGATCTGCGCTATTGGGAACCGATGACATGCATCAACCAAGTCAGGTAGCCTGACTTCCCGATCCCGTTAGTCGCCTCTTACGTCAAGCATAGTCGCCTTTGATGGCAATCATGGGTTGCTGAAGGCGTTTTCTACCCCGGGTAGACCTTCACGGGTCAGTTGAGGTGGGTGGAGCTTTACGTCTCATCGTCATTATTCCAGACATATTTTGACGACATCACGTTTGTATTGATTACCATTCCAAGTCCATGGATCAAAAGAGCTTTGCCTAAAAGACAAATATTTTCTTTTCAGTACCATTTAAAAACAGAAAATGTCATAGCACCAATACAAAACAAAACAAAAAGCAATTCGTTATTTTCTTCACAAAACCAGGTAATATACGATCAGATGCCCGCTCACACGTGAAAACAGGTCTTTCAGATTTCTCGCTACATAATGGGAGTTCCTTGCAGTCGAAAAGTCCACACAGTCAAGCGAAATATGCTTGATGGTGAACACTTCATAGCAAGAGACACACACAGTTCGAGTCGTGGATTTTGGACACTTGATTGAATTGAGTAACTGGTTTATACAACGGCGCACAGTCCTTACAGGAGAAGACACATTTTCTCAGATTTCCTTGCCCGATATGTTTACGCACATTACAGTTGAAGAACACATGGAATAATGGTGTCTTCCAAATGATTCCCGTATCTTGCTTGCTGCTTACACTTAGACTTCTAGTGGCGAACACAAAGTTTACTCACAATCATAAATCTTTGCAAGAACCCTTCTGGATCAGGTTCAATCGAAGGTAAGGGTATTACGAAGGAATTGTGACCAAAAACTGTGGCCCCACGAGTTGTGCGATAATTCGCGCTTTTGTCATCACTACATCGTCGATTCTCGGAATCTGAGATCTTTTGATGTCAAAGACCTTTTGAGGTCAAAGGCTGTGAGAATTTAAACATCGAGGAAGTGCTATCAGTGTGCGAAATAGTTTCCAAATTTTGCGACCCAGTCGTACTTGCTTTACCCGAAAGTTACACGCCCACAAAATAATTCACTAGTCCGAAATTTGAATGTAGAATACACAAGATTACTTAATTATATGACAATAACATTTTGTCTGTATGACATGGGTTTCACCACTGAGCTGCTAACATGATGATTTAAGTGTATATCATAACTTAAGAAGTCGGTGAGCATGACATATTTACAAATTAGCCCCATGAAAAATCAGTTACAAATTTCTCATGATAAAATAGATTTATGGCTTACTCTACTGATTTTTTAACAGACTGAAGTCGGCAGTGTACGAACATTTCTACTGAACAGACAAATAAGTATTTTATAACCGTCGTTTCAGTTTTATGAAGTGGGACGTAAGGACTTAAAACACCACATTGCCCGCGTTTGTCTGAGGTAAAAGGTGAACACGCAGATGCCTTTGGTAGCGCTGGCTTCAGGTATAAGGGGGGCAAGGCGCACTTGAGTTGGTATTGGGTTACAGGGATGCTATACTCCAGCAAAAGAGACACAGGTAGCTGCAATTGCCAGATAAAATGCAAGGCTGGTTAAGCCCTAGACACCCGAAGAGAAATAGAACCCGGAGGTCAACAATGCCAGATTGACCCATAAGCCTTCTGGCATAGGACTCTAGGCAGAATGAGTGCTAACAGAATACATTCGCTAGAACAGTTCATGGTAGAAATAATGGAATAGTAACGTTTCCCATACACAGGGCATGGCGTGACCAGCCGATTGATAGAATCGGGCCGATTCTTCCACCCGTCTAGGTGAGGTAAGCGCCAAAGTGGTGCGTTGAGCAAACAGGAACACGGTTCAGGCCCCTTTTGCCCTCAACCACCAAACTACCGTCCTCCAGCGACACGGGACGCAACCCACGGCAAACACGTTCCCTAATTCGGTCGCTCCTCGCGACCAGCAATGGGGTTCTATGGACCTAGTTGACCCGGGTCCACACAGGGGTTGGCGAGCTCTTAGCGTTACCCAGCACCCATCACGAGGAAGTGGCTCGCCATGGGTGCCTGCTCAATTTGAAGATCCCTTCTTATGGTGATGACAGATGAAACCTCAGCTACTGACAGCTAGTGTCTTTCACAATTGCAAGGTGAAGTTAAATGGTGAAATCTTAAATAGTGACAAAGAAATCAGACATGTATATTGTATCAAGAACTGCTAAGTCTCGTTTAGGCAGTATATTTGGAAACGATATGAAAAATACCAGCGATTACCTTGTACACAGACAGATTTTCCAGATCGCGTTTTCAAACATCGTTGACCAAAAGTGCTCATACTGGATGAACAGGAACCAGTCGGGGCCTCGAATAGGACAAAGAAGAATGGTTTTAACATGTCCTCTATACCTCATCCTTTAGTCAAGGTCTGACTCAATCACAAACATTTGTATTATCTTTACAAAGAAGAATAGTGTAAAGATGTTCTCGTGTTCCATTATCGTGTTCCATATTTATTAATGGTCTGGTTTAATCACAAATATTTGTAAGACATTTATACATAGCTGAAATTATTTTAAGATAACATAACAACTTACACCAGTGAACGCTTACATTACTATTTTGGGAAACAGAATATGTAGACTAGAAATATCATCTCCTAGGCAACATACGTTGAGAATCTTATTGATGTTTTTCTTTTCATCGTGAAGTAGTGAGTGAATGTGGCTTTACGCTCCTCTAAACAATTTTCCAGCAACATCACGGTAAGGGATACCAGATAGGGTGTTTACACATTGTAACCATGTGGGTAATCTCCACTGACAAGTAGGAAAGTCTCTTCAAAAGTGGTAACACTTCAGGAGCTCAACCCTTCAGAATCGCCTTTTGAGTTAAATTAAATTTAAGTTCTGTTGGAGACACCAGAGCATGCCATACTGACTTTGCATACAAACTTCTGACAGATACAAGCCCCATTTTATATATTATATCTTAGTTAATGTTTGAGGTTAACAACTGTCAGCTTTGCAAAGGCAATCTAACTAACTGAGCAACACCTTCTGATGATGAGTCAGAATTCAGTAAGGATGTCTCAACGTTATGGGCAGGCTTTTACTTACCTCTGAATGATCTCTTCCAAGAACGATATACCCTTTCATCTTTATCTTCTGTGATTCAGCTCTTGATAAACGGCAGGTTAAAGTCTCAACATTGTATTCAATACTCGAACATTCACCATTTTCAACACATTTAAGCTGACACTGCTTGATGCCAATGTTCCTGATAAAATAACTGTCCCTCTCTGTCTTCCTAGGTGTACACTGCTTCGTGCTTAATGTTGGAAACACAAACTGCAGAATAGCTGTAAATTTCAGGAACAGTTTCACACAGTTACTCGGTATCATGTTCAACAACTAACAAGATCACCGAATCTGAGGTGGTCAACGACTACCAACAAGGTCAAGGATCACGGAGACGGTCAAAGAATATTTCACCAATGTCTGGAGGCTATTACCAAGTAGATCGTGAACATAAGGTTATGAACTATGTCTACAGACTACCACCTAATACACAGTGAACCCAAGAATGGAACACCTACCTCTGGAAACTACCACCAGGTAGACAGTCAGTAGAACGTACCTGTCTTAAGACTACAACGAGGTATACGGTAAACACAAAAACACAATGACAACAGCTGTCATGAATATGCAGAGAGTACGAGTCACTTGTTCCTATTAGCGAGGGGACTTCATGTCACATGACACCTGACTGCTGTGCTGCATAACGAGACATAAACATAATGACATAAATCTTTCAGTCTTGTCTACCCTCAGGATAGATCACTCACTTACCCACATATCAAATATCTGTGTCGCCTGTACCCAGTCAACAGTTCTGCAATGTCTACTAGAACTCATCAGCATCTTATACTACAGGTACCTGTACGTTATACCACTGAGCTAATAGTTCATCAACCCAACGATCTAACTGCCGATAGCTGAGCTTCCAGTAGTAATAGAGAAAGAGGAAAGGTTTTGTGATCACGATGAACACTGAAAGTCAATTCAGTCTAATTTTCGTACTTCTCGGAAGCTCTGAAATTTGACAACAATGTTCCTTATGGTGTATCAGTAACGGATAACCAACGGTTTCCTTGGATACATTTAATAGGCACGGAAATGTGCTCATTATTATTGTTTGGGGTTGAAACTCTTTCAACCTAGACTCGTGAAGGTTCGGGGTAGAATAGGTCTTCAGCAACCCATGCTTGCCATAAAAGGCAGAGGCGATTAACGGGATCGGGTGGTCAGGCTCGCTGACCTGACTGACATATGCCACCCGGTTCCAAATTGTGCAGATTTATGCTCATGCTATTGATCACTGGATTGTCTGGTCCAGACTCGACAATTTATAGACCGCTGCCATAAAGCTGGAATATTACCCGGTGTGGTGTAAAACTAAAGTCATTCACTATTTCACCCGAAATTCATGGAAGTCACAAGCAACATTTGAAAGTTAAAAAGGTTCAAGTACGTTCTGTTAAGTGAGTAAATGTTTATGAACTGCGTGCACTATTCATATGACGCGGATAGAGTCGCTGTCCGTTAGGACAGAATCAGTTTCCCACAACCTTGCTATGTCATCTACAGCAGGCACACCAAATGTGTTTTTTTTGTGAACGATATTCCAGCAGCACCAGTGATATAAGATACTAAATATAGCATGCACTAGTGCGTGGATATGTGCGATACACACACACACACACACGCACGCACGCACACACGCACACACACACGCACACACACACGCACACACACACACGTGTGTGTATATGTTAGTATGTATGTATGTATGTATGTATGTATGTATGTATGTATGTATGTATGTGTGTGTGTATGTATGTATGTATGTATACATATATATATATGTGTGTGTATGTATGTATGTATGTATGTGTGTATGTGTGTGTATGTATATAGATAGATAGATAGATAGATAGATAGATAGATAGATAGATAGATAGATAGATAGATAGATAGATAGATAGATAGATAGATAGATAGATCTGAAACCAGCATTAGGGGGACTTGTGCATGCTTTAGGCGCTGGTACTTTTCCTCGATCGCTGGGTGTCAGTTTCAACAGCACTTCATATTTCAATCTCAACTCCCTGGGGAATATACAACTCTTGCTGTCACTTGGCGCACCGAGTTTATTAGGGCTCTCCAATCCTAACGAGGTATCCATTAACAGCTGGGTGAACTGGGACAGATAGTCACAGTACTTTGTCCAAGTTCACTGCACGTTGCTGTACCCGTAGCTGGGTGTTTGCACGTGTTAATGTGGCAACCATCTGGTCATATACCAAGGGATTCGTGGGTTCTTTTGAGTGCACACGGTTGTGTACTGTACCGTAGGGGTTGTGACAACACTGAAAGAGTCTGCACACAAAGTTGCCTCCAAGTTTTTTACACCGGGTCACAGGTGGGCTCGATCCCGACACCTCAACCTCGCTGGATTACTAGCCTGGCGCCTTAGCCAGCAAAGGAGTTACCTGCTCCTTGGACTACCAATCTAACTGCATGTTAGACCAGTAAATTCTTTAGCAATCGGTATTCAAACAAATACTTAAACTTCGACCAGAAACCAGTCCTCACATTAGACAACTGAGGCAACCATCTTTTATAGTACTGAACTAAGCGAACATTAAACCAAAGAGCTACCTGCAGCTTGAATCGTTGGACTACATGTACCTTCGACCTATCCTTAGACCCTAGGGCCACCTGACCCTTTAGCCCATGAGCTAACCATATCGTACAACTACCGAGACCTCAAAACACGTTTGTCCTCTGAGCAACCAACATGCCTTAAACCACCTGTCCATTCACGGGCACAATGAGATATTAGAGATAAGCAAACCATGAAACCATTGTTTTCAAACTGTATAGACAAGTTAGGCGATATTGTTTATAGCTCATCAAAAGCGTGTATCACACCTGCGTCGTAAGTTCATAATTATGAAATAAAAACTGGTCACGACGATCACTGAAAGTCAACTCAAGTTTTTTACTTACATTTTTTTCAGTTTTCAATTCTAAGTGTAGCAGTACTGGAGGACCGATTGGCAACTGTATCCAGTATCCAGTATCCAGTATCCAGTATGTATGGAAATGGGCTCCGTATTCATGTAGAGTTCATATATATACCTGTATGTCTTTCATGCAAGAGATACATTCTTATTATTCTTTCTGTTTTGACGTCTTTTTGTTCTCTTAAAATATTCAAGGTCGTCAAGGACTATTTTGAGATTTAATACACACCTTGTGTAGTGGCTGTGAAGCTTGCTGGTGACAACTCGTCACGCCAAAGGTCTGAGCTCGATTCTCCACATGGATACAATGTTGGAAGCTCTTCTCCGGTGTCTCCCGTCGTGATATTGCTAGGACATTGCCAGATCCACACACATACACTCACTGTCTGCAAAGTACTAGTCAACTCGTTAAAAGCGCATTCAACGTTTTTTTTCTAGATTTTTTTCCAGTGATGAAGACGCTCTCTAAATAATGGACCATATACCGGTGATAATGATTTTTAGGGGCGTTTGAGGGACGATTGAGATAGAAAATACTTTCTTCTAGCGTAGGGAAATGCAGCAATGGTGTATAATTCAGTTTCAGGTGGCGTTAATGAGGGTATATAAGACGTATTATATTTGAATTATCATTCTTGTTGCGCACCACATATACATTGCGTCATGGATACTTATGAATCTAGCAATCTTATTAACGACAAACTCGACACCACTTTAATGCGTATGAAGTCTTGTAGGGTGGACTTGGAACGCAAGATTGAATCCAAAATAGAGGCCCGTCTCGAGGGTGCGAGAGCAGAATTTGAAAAAAAAAACTGCAAACGAAATCTGCAGAATCTGGCTGAGGACTCTGATGATGACCGGTTTATTACGCAGGGAACAAGGCTAAAAAGAACATCAAGTCCAAGAATCTGCGGTCTTCATGTGGACATCCGTATAAGTCGATGATTTGCATCCTGCACTCAGTTCATGCAGACCGATGGGAGTGCGACACATGCTGATCCCTTGTCTACAGAGACTACTTTTTTCGTAGCCGGGTAGGTGTCAAAGGTTTGGAACATGCTTTCACTGCGGCGACTTCTCACACTGGCGTAGGAATTGCCCCCTCTACGTCAGCAAACGGTAGTGCATTTCACAAGTTTGTAGTTATGCCCTTTGGACTGGTAACTGCTCCATACGTGACCAAGATCTTTTGTGGATAAACCTTCTTTAATCTTTTACACACAACGTTTCAGGGGCATTCCAGATCCCTTCATCAGTTCCCCCGAACACCATATCCGCCTGAAGAAGGGCCCCCAAACGTTGTGTGTAAATGATTAAAGAAGATTAGTCACCTAAATGCCGCTAAAAGACATCCTATATACGTGTTTACTAAAATTAAACGGCAATGATAAAATACTGGCGGTCATATGTGTGACATTTCTAGATGATTGGATAATGTCTGGTGATAGTTTGAATGATGCAAGAAGTACTGGGCTAGATATCGAGAGTGACCTGATTAAATCCGGTTATGTAGGCTAGCAAAGGCTCAGAAGCCATTATGGGAGCCAAGTCAACTTGTCCTTGGACCCATCTGTAAATAAGGATTTATAATTGCTACGTTTATGAATTAATTGATTATATTCTTATTTATATTGTAATTCATTAGTTTCCGATCTTTTTAAATGCAGTTTGGTCGACCTGTGGCCTAACCACCTGCCAAGTAGAAGAAAGAAGACGGGAAGAACCTAGATTATCCTGCTCAATGCCAGCAGCAGAAATAAGTGGTTTTTTTCTTAAACTAAGAGGTGGAACAAGAGAAGATTTCTAGTTGTATAAATCCTCATAGAGAGGATTGAAAACACAGTTATATGCAGGGTTTGACTCATTCGAATGTAGTTTTGTTATATACTGTAATGCTAATTTTATACGGCGCTACTCAAGAGATGGTTCATCAGCCTCGACGTACAAGCTGTCAACAGGTGAAGTTCGAAAGGAGCCAAGACAAAGTCTTAGACCTAGATGATGGATTGAATCTTATAGTTTTTGGTTGCTTTTGCAGGCTCCACCGTATACAGTTGAGCCGTAATCAAGCTTCGGACGGCCATGTACAAGTGATCTATATAAGTGTAGGAGGGCAGCTTGATCACCTACTCACTTTGAATTAGGCACGACTTTCAATAAATCAAGTGGCTTCGGGCATTAGGTTTCTTAGGGATTTGATATGGGGAAGAAAAGTTAAATGTGAGTCGATCTGAACTTGGCCTCCTTGACAACTTTGATGTCATTCGAAAACAGTTCTGGGTCTCTGTGGTTTCTATTTACGCCAGAAATGTATGGAATTAGTTTTTGAATCAGAAAATTCTAGCCACCATTTATTTATTTACGCTATTTAAACACAACTGCTGTTGTCGTTCAATACTATTCATATTCTTACCGCGACAAGAAATATTAATATCATCCACAAAAAGTGATCCATCAACTGAACCATTTAAAACCTTGGATAAACTGTTGATCTTGATACTAAATAAGGTGACAGACACAAGAGTGCCTTGTGGAACACCCTGATGTAATGATCAGACAGGGTAGAACCCACACGGACCTGAAATTGTCTGTCATTTAAAAAGTTGGCTATGAATTGAGGCAAACGGCCCTGCAGTCCTAAGCCATGTAAATCGTATAAAATGCCTTTTCAAGGTCAAAAAGATAGACACAGCGTGTTGTTTATTAATTAAAACATTTTTAACAAATGTTTCTGAACGTACTATATGATAGACGTGCATAGGTAATTTATATTTTTAAATATATATTCATTACCTATTGTATTCAAACAATGTAGCGAGAGTGTTGATAACATGCTTTTACACAAATGCACAAGTGAAAAGATTGGTTTTACTGGAAAATGTTGATTTTGATGACACCTCTTACAAGGGTTAGAAAGGCATCGCCAAGGCGCAATAGAATCACCTTCCACTTGAGGCTAAGTAGCAAAGAGCATGCACTGTCTGGCAATGAAAATTCAGATTACTTTCGGAAATTGGTATTTGGTTTCAAGGTCAAATCGCTACGTCACGTCTTGACCCTGCGACAGGGAACATCGCCATTAAAAGAATGTATGCTGGAGATTACCAATATTCTTTTTTGCCAGGCGTCTGAATGTTCGTCTGAGTAAGATATGACGGCTTACAGCTCGTTACATCCAAAAAGGTATAACAAATGACCGTCCCCATACAAGCAGACCTCGGGTTACCACTGCAGCTGAAAATCGGTTTTTCCGGGTACTATATTAGCGTGATAAGGAGAGTTTTGACCTCCAAAGGCTAATGTCAGCACATGGCATTCGAGCCACTATCAATATTTGGTGACATTAATCTATTCAGTTTTCAAGTAGAAAATATACACGCCTGAAAAAAAAAATTTTTGGAAAGAGATGCTGTTTCATGCTATACATTCTAAAAATAATGAAAGTGTTCATGATTTTATAAACTTGTGACTTCTTAATAGAGTACCTTTAATGATATTGGCTTGTTTGTCTCATGGTTGAAAAGGTATGAAATATATGAATAACATTGTCTCCGAACAAAGGTGACTTCAAGCCCTTTGATTCGTTTAAAGAATTTAATCTATCGCCTTTTAAAATTTTTTTAAATATATACCCAAACATTTGATCAAAGTCATCACAGACACAAATCAAAACATAGAATCAGTAAACACTCAGTGTGTTACTCTGACAAATACTCAACTCAGCTGAATGTTAATTCATAGATATTGAGCTATACGCCAAGGAATCTCTCTCGAAAATCTTCAGCTGAAATGGAGTACTTAACATTGCTCTAGCAGATGACTACCTTCATGACTGTTTTGCACTGATTAATAAAACCATCACAGAAAATAAAACCAGGAATTTTCATTATAAATTGATTCATCAAATAATTACAACTATGTCATTTCTATTTAAGAGAGGTGTCAGTGATACCAATGTCTGCACGCTCTGCAATATTGAAAACAGAAACTATAGACTCTGACCATGTATTCTATTTCTCTGCAAAAAACAACATCTTTCTACATTCGTTGACTGGTACCCATACAAAATCAGTCGTAACCTAATATAAATGTTGATCATTACTGCTTCGAGACCCAGAGGCACCTGTCTTGAATAACCACATTTTTGTCAAGTTATCAAGTTTTACATTAACAAAACAAGATACGACTTGATTAATTAAATATCAACTACATTATATGTTTAAAAGTATACTCATGGAAAAAAATTAAGGGAACGCATGTTTCTCAGGACAATTCAAAATTTCTGTTTACTAACTTCAGCGCCGTGTATTATCGTTTTCGTGAAGAGCAGTTCACTCAGACTCACCAGAATGTTTTCCATGCACAGGCACTACATGCTCCTATAGTTACATGCACTTAGATTTACACGTGACATGTTTGTGCACTGTCAAACACAACGGGTAAAAACATTGTTAACATGGCGAGACAGTACATAACTTTGGCATAGACATGGGAGGCAACTGGCATGATTAATGGTGGAAGCTCATTACGACAGGTTGCAACAACTTTTCACAAGTCTGTTAGCGATATATCCAGATTTTGGAATCTCTATAGAGCGACTGATGACGTCAAAATGAGGCGTGGTCGGGGACGGAAAAAGAAAACCACCCCACGGGATGACCGAACCCTACGCCTTATTGCTCTGCGAGACAGGTTCAAACCCTCCTCCAAAATCAATATGGAATTCAGGCGAAGAACAAACATCAGAATTTGTTCACGTACAGTGCGTAATCGTCTTAAATCGGCTGGTCTAAAAAGCCGCCGTCCATTGGTTGGAATCAACATAACTAAGCAACACAAGCGCTTGAGACTGCAGTGGACACGGAACCATGGAAGAAGAACCGTACGTCAATGGAGAAACATCATGTTTAGTGATGAGAGCACTTACACACTAGACCATAATGACGGTTGAATTCGAGTGTGGAGACGCGTTGAGGAACGTCACAGTGCCTGCACCATCAAACAGCATGATCGTTATGGAGGGGGCTCTGTTTTGGTGTGGTGCGGGTTTACCCCGTAAACCAAACAGATCTTGTGCGTGTTAATGGCAGGATAACAGGTGTACGATATCGTGACGAGATCTTGAACACGACTGTGATCCCCTTTACAGCAGGTCGAATGTTCGAGTTCCAGCATGACAATGCCCGCCCTCACATCGCTCATGTTTGTCGGGACAGCCTGAGGGCTGCAGGTGTCCGGGTGTTGCAATGGCCGGCTGAAAGTCTTGACCCCATCGAACATCTTTGGGATGTTCTCGGCCGCAATGTTCGGGACGGACCTGTCCAACCCAACAATTTCGATGAACTTTTCAGGAAGAATGGCTCTCCATGAAGAATGGCGTAGAATTCTGATTGGTACCATCCGTACACTCATTCGCAGCATGCCACGACGATACCAAGCAGTTCTCCAGAGACATGGGGGGATGATTTTCATCACTTGACATAAGCCTTTTCATCTGTATGAACATTTCTCTTACTGTTTCAAAGATTAAAAGTCACAGCTATTTCATGCGTTCCCTTAATTTTTTCCATGAGTATATATACCTGATCTAAATCAACCAACCAAACTTGTGATTAAAAGACCTATGACATGATTTGACTGATTGCAGAATGAATTCTGAAACTGGTCAGGGATGTTGAGGATTTTGAGGAATATAAATGTTATCCCATAACAAGGCGGGTAAGAGAATAAATACTACACCATCTGTAGTTGTGGCCTAGTCTTGAAGACGCCATCGTGCGAAGACGTCGCATGGGCCACAAAAGATGTACACGGGAATATCTGTTGAAAGGTAGGGATCTTCCATTTTGCATCCCGTGTCATGAAAGAGTCACACTCAATTATGTCCTGGATGACTGTATTGATTATTTTTTAATCACATGGGATGAATACTAAAGTGAGGAAACAGATACGGATCTCCATAGTAATATCAGTGTCATTTCATTATTGGGTTTCACAAAATATAGGACTAACTGAAAAATGCTGATTGATATGTATTCTAGATAAATGTATTTCCTATTATCAGAAGTTTAAAGTAGTAACTGAGATTGCTAATGGCTATATCCCTAAAAGGGGATTAAAGTATTCTAAAATTAGTGTTCTCCTGAGACGGTCTATAAGTCACTAATCATTCAAAGAAATTTAAACTTACCTGATTTTTTAAACTTAGTGTTTTGGTGATTTTGAATTGTGACTTAATTTCACTACAGTCCCCACTGACTGAAGGGATAGAGTAAATATAGCTTGGGTCCAAACGGGTAGCAAAACTACCTACCTTCATTTAGTGGCAATCTATAACCCATTTTCATATGTGTTGTTACTGAACATTTTCTAGCATCATACGTTCCCAAACTAGTTTAAAATAAAATGTGATAATCTAGTTGTTAAACTGTCTTTTGATGACAGCATTTTAAACCACTTGAAGAATTTCAAATGTTTGTTATTTACGTCTATGGTTCTCTCGTCACGATACAGCTGACATGTTTCTCATGTGATGTTAAATTGTAATTCACTCGCTGTGTTGGTTGGGCAGTTTAGTGTAACTCGCCCAACGAATGCCAAGGAATGAAATCATGATGTTTCTTATTTGGAAATGTTTTGGAAATCTCATATTTCCCAAACTGGAAATGTTTTGGAAATCACATATTTCCAAAATTGTAAATGTCTTGGAAACATCACCTTTCCAAGACATTTACAAGCTTGTAAATGTAGACTTTTTGGCAGTGGATGGTGGTTCTTATTTCTCCCTGTTCAGTTACGTAATGTCCGTAAAACGCCAGCGACAAGAAGTTGGTTTTGGTTTTGTGTATTACCGTAAAACAACCCATAAGCGAGGTAGTGTAAAATTTAATTTTACGAAAAGCGCTTGTTTTCATTTGTTCATCATTAGTATATATTCATGATAACTGCATGTTGAGTTTTGCCATCCTTTGTCAGAAACTGGCCATAGTGCGAAGAATTTATGCACATTTGGGTTTCAAGATTGGAATTGTGGTCTGTACTCTTATTATAACATTAACAGGGACACTTCCGATACGAACCCACGATTCCAAACAGATATTCGATGTCTAATAATTAATGTAAATTAAAGCTTGAAAAAAGTGTTGTAAGGTAGCATTTTGGACTTATTCATGAGAACTACCTATAATATGGCTTAAACTATAAAATACAAATTCCAAATTCATTAATGCGAAAATAATTGATCTATACGACCGGACATGAATGTTGGACAATGATTAACAACGTCAATCAGTGATCATAAGATACATATTTTAGCATCAACGTGGGCACATTTCCCATTTCAATGTGACATTAATTATTAATGCAAACAGGTCAGGGACGTGTAGGATTTCAGATCAGTAAGAAAAAGACCCTTAATGTAACAGAGATAGAGAAACCATTTACCACTTGGTGGAAAGAAGGATCATTCAGTAGATATAATCTGAGCTGGAAGCTACGTTGTGGCATCACTTAGGTTATTGGTGCTACTTGTGGACGGAAGTGGAAGCTGTTTGTTTGTAAGTAACGTTTTGAATATTTTCTTGTTTTGTATTTAACAATGTAGCGTCACAAGCTCAAAACGATCTACAGTCGCTCTACGCGAAAGAGGCGCTGGGGTAGCTTTGTGGTTGTGGTGTTCTCTTGGCATGTCGAGGACCCGGGTTCGATTCATCACATGGGTACAACATTGATGGAATATTGCTGAAAGCGGTGTAAAACTAAACTCACTCCCATCTACAGGGAGCCAAACACGGACCAACACTCATGTGAACCAGAGATACCTGAACACCAGAGCGGTGACGCTGCAAGGTCCGGGGTAGAATAGGGCTTCAGCAGTCCAAGCTTGCCATAAAAGGCGACTGTGCTTGTCGTAAGAGGCGACTAACGGGATCGGGTGGTCAGGCTCGCTGACTTGGTTGACACATGTCATTGGTTCCCAATTGCGCAGATCGATGCTCATGTTGGTGATCACTGGCTTGTCTGATCCAGACTCGATTATTTACAGACCGCCGCCATATAGCTGGAATATTGCTAAGTGTGGCGTAAAAATAAACTTACTCACTCACTCAACTCAACTTATTCAACAAAAGCTTGAAGCTTGATTTTGCTTCAAGACTCGATTCAAAAGACGTCCAGACTCGATTGTGTACAGACCGCCGCCATATAACTGGAATATTGATGAGTGCGGAGTAAAACTAAACTCACTCACTCACTGTAACGATGCATCGAACTATGGAGGGATTGCTATCGTTGAGTCGTTTACAGCAACTAATCGATGGGAGAAACGAAAAACTATCGACAGTATTTGTGACTACCGATCATTTAGTGAACAACTTCCTTTGAATTTTCAGCGCAAACTACAGGAAGCATTAGATTCCCTCACTTTGATTTAGAGTTATCCACCCAAGAAACTTGAACAGGGTTTCTAGTGTCTTGTCAGTTATTAAAATAGACTGATACTACTTGATACAATTTGATTATACTTCATATAAACTGCACATTCATTTGGGAAATGACGTCAAACGTGATTATTCAAGTAAAAAAGACTATTACAATAGTTTCAATAATTGTTTCCCCTCCAATTTTCACTCCAAATGAACACACGCTCATACTATAACTAGAACTTGCTTTGAGCTAGATAACCGCTTATATACCTCCAGGTGTCCTCAGTGCAAAGAAAGACATGGAACTGATGGAATACTCCATAGCTCTGCTGCTCATTAGCCAGAGCAGTACCCAGGACAGCCACCACCATGGTGATGTTTCAGGAACTGACTGTCACCGTGACCTTGCCAAACCTCTCAACTTCTACATGGAATATCTAGACCGGAAATACCAAATCAAAGGTAAGGGATAGGGGGTCTCCTTTCACTGTGTTTTTCTTTTATCGCGTTGTGGGCCAGTATCTTGAACTATTACTAAATATCTATCTCGAAGTTTGAAGGTTGCAAGTTGAAACGTCTTATTCTCCCCCGCCGCAACACGGAGCGGGGGACTATGTATTCAGCGATGTCTGCACGTCCCCACGTACGTACATCCTTACTCTTGCTAACACAACATCTCATGAACTATTGGACCCAACATCTTCAAATTTGGTGACAGGGATTACAATAGTCAGTGTATATTGAGCTTATTTTCGAGGTCACCGCGACACTTTGGCCATTTTTCAGATTCTTGTTAACACAATGTATCTGACAGCCTACATTGGGGGATTACGCAGACACCAGACAGTTTTGGTGACCTTGTCCTTCTTTTCAATATGACCACAACACTTTGTCCACTTTTCTAACTTATGTTAACGCAATATTCCATGAAACATTGCAACCAATGTCCTCAATTTTTGGTGTCATTTGGCTGCTTTATAAAAGACGAAGTATCGTTTCATTGATCATCGTGTAAAAGCTTTTATATTTACCATTTATGGCCAACCATCATTAATATCATTAATCTACCATTATATGTTGTTGAAAACCGAACGTGTAGCGTTTAACAAAAATGGACACTTATAATTATTATTTCGTTTCATAGCTGTGATTTTCCAACACAATATGTTTGTCTCCATTCTGTCGTAACAGTGGTATTAAGACAAATATACTGAGTCAATAAAGAAACTTCACATTCTTTCTTCAGGGCACTATAAAAGGACAAGAGATGGTAACATGGTTAAATCGTTAATATTTCATTGCTGAGATTTGTGTGATGTACTCGATACACAGTGCCACAATCAGTTCCATTAGGATACACCGCCGTTCCAAAACGTGGGTATACGGAATGTCAAGTCACAATATGGACATCGAGACTGGCAGCCGATTTCGAATGGTCTGTGAGGACAGTCTACCTATAACACCTACCTACTCTACATCTTAGCCCTGGTTCGTGTAGCCGGCAGAAATCTTTCACGTAGGTGACGTAGGACGATTTGACGGTCTTCTGCTCGTGATGTCACACGTGCTTGTAGGAGGGGACTAACAAAATCAGGTGGTCAGATTCGAAGACTTGGGCCTTGATTTTCGAAGCTCTCTTAGAGTTAAGATAGTCGTAAGTTAATGTTAAAAATGGCACTTACGACTATCTTTGCGCTAAGAGAGCTTCGAAAATCTAGGCCTTGGTTGACACATGCCATCTTATTCCAATTGCATAAAACGATATTCATGCTGTTGAACACAGGACTGTCTGGTAAAGATTCGATTACGTATCTCCACCATATAACTGTAAAACTGCTCAATAACTAAACATATTCACTAAACAACTACACCACGAGACCCCCGCTCCCAACAATCCTCTAATCTAATGTGACATGTCTTTCATTCATGAACTTGATTCATGCACACGATATATGTACGAATTCTGAAACCTGACTCAATGACACCATTACCAGTTGATTCTGTGAACGTTTGCCTCACCTTTACACTTAGACAGGAGTGAAGAGAAGACTGGTAAATCCACAGAAGGAGGCGTATGTATATATGTTAATCAAACATGTAAACAAGAAGATTGTGGTATGAGAGAAGATATGTACCCCCGACAGTGAATCACATTGTCTCACGACACCCATCTTATCTTCCCCGTGAGTTCGGGCAGATATTCATGATTCTCACATACATCCCTCCTAACAGTAACAAATCAGCTGACGTCATCTTCAGCCATGTTTAAAAGCTTGAAACAATCTCTCTCGACGTTCCCAAGCTTGTGCTCGGTGACTTTAACGCTGCGTTACTAAAAACAGTTACGCCTCACTGTCAGCAACACCTCAAATATCCCACACGTTAACAGAGCACCATCGACATACGCTATGGCAATATCGAGGATGCCTACACTGGGAAATCAAAAACAGCTCTTGGTTCGTCAGACTATAACTGTGTTTACCTTCTTCCAGTATATAAACAGAAACTGAAGTGTGAACCAGAAGATAGGAAAACAACACGATCGTGGGACACGGACTCAGTCGAGCAGTTACAAGATTGCTTTAAATGTACAGATTGAGACATATTTATTGAAAACTCATCCGACCCCTGTGCCTTGTCTGTGTGTTTTCCTTGTCCCAGTGTATAAAGACTGAAGCGCGAACAAAAACTTAAGAAGATGGATTTTCTGATAACTCATCCGACCCCTGTTCTTTGTCTGTTGCTATAACTGACTACATAATTTTCTGCGTACACTTAATCATCTCGACAAAGGAAATGACGGTATATCCTCACAACAAACCCTGGGTGACGAAGGAATCAAAAATCATGCTTAATGACAAGAATAGTGATTTTGTATTAATGATAAAGCCAAACAGAAATCGATTCAAAGAGACATTAATATACAACTGAAGAATTGTAAGGAAGATTACAAAGAAGAAGTGAAGCGACAATTCTACCAAACAACAGTCGTCAGGCATGGAAAAGCGAGTGGCCTGCAGTCATCACATATTAACGTTGTAGACGATCGGAAGTATGCTGGAGATCAAAACCAGTTTTATTCAAGGTTAGTACCATACGGGACAATGAGGATGTTATCACCATTACACCAGAGATAGTCAAAACCAAGTTTTCCAAGCTGAATATACGGAAAGCCTCAGGCCCTGATGGACTGGATGGAATCATCCTCAAACGATGTTGTGATCATGTGTGCCATGGTTTTAGGCGACTTTATCAACTTTCAATTTATCAGAATATACCAACAATATGGAAAACCCCAAAAGTCATTCCCGTGCTTATGAATAGCACCCTATGTGTACTGAAAGATTTTCGTTCAGTTGCCCTCACGTCAACAGCCATGAAGTGTTTTGAAAGGATTAACCTAAACGACTATTGTCCACCTGCACTCCCGTCAAAAGTCATTTAGTCTTTAGAAAGGATCATGCTAAATACTCTGATGTCTAACGCTGGACACCTCCTTGACCCTCGTCAATTGCTTATAGAGCACGACATGGTATGGAAGATGCTAAAGTTGGTATTTTAAACAGTATTTGCAAACATTTAGAAACCTCAAATCATATGCTGTGGATTGAGCAATTCATAACTGACTGATCTCAATATGTGAACGTGAATCAGACAAATTCATCAACAATGTACACTTATACTGGAGCACCTCAGGGCTGTGTCATCTCGCCCGTGCTTTTCATTCTTTATACCAATGATTGTGTAAGACCTAACCTGTATATATCAAAGGGGAACTGTCGAAACTGTAAAACAGTATAAATACCTTGGCACTATTGTCGACAATAAACTATAGTGCTGTCCAAACACTGATTTTATTTTTTAGGAAATGCCAGTAAAGATTTGTTTTATGGGGAAAAGTGCGATCTTTTAACATAAGCAGAAAGGTGATGCTGTTGTTTTATCGTTGTTTTAAATATTTTAACTTTTTCAATTCGGTAATGCTACGGCCCTCTTAGTGTCAAGAGCACATCCAATCTTAACAAAATTATTTTAATTGCAAGTAAAATCTCTGGGATGTCTGTTTAGGATTTATCTTCTCTTGTTAATTCCCGTGCTCTTAACCTCGCTGCGTTTTATCTGATCCCAGCCATGTTTTATTTTCTGAATACCATCTGTTACTTTCAGGCCCTCGATACCAAACACCCCATTTAAAAACGAAAAGCGTTTAAAATTCTTGTATTCCTGCAAGTATTCTTCTTTGAAATGACTGTTAACGTTCTCTGTCAATTGTGTTGTTTTGTGTTTTATTAAGCAATATGGCATTTTAATATGTAACCATGTGACCATATGTAACCATCGGATGTAAAAAGGTAATAGGTATAATAGGTATAGGGTAATAAGGTATTGGTAGTTCCACACTACTGCAGATCATTTACGAGACTAGAAAACAGTTAGCTGTATATGTAAACGTCAGCTCGTTCTAACCATGTTCGTTATAAATGTGGTTCGTTGGTTTTGTTCAACGCTACACTTGGCAGTATTCCACTTATATGTCTGTAATGTTAACGAGTCTGGACTAGACAAGCCAGTGAGCAACAACGTAAGTATGGATTTACGTACACTATGACCTGTGTCACCCGATCTAGTCGCCTTTTGAGACGAGTATGGTTTAGTGAAGATCAGTCCTAACCCACATCTTCATGGGTATCGTTGTAAATGTAGTTTACTCTGTAACAGTCGACACATTGTTTTAAAATATATTACTTCCAAATCTTCCTAATAACACTATTGTGTAGGGTCAATGTGCCGTGACGCACCTGGTAACATCCCAGTATGTTTCGTTTTGTCACATACGTTGCCTTTCATTGTTCATTGCAGGAGATGATGTCGTGCTTAGTACGAGAGATGCCGTGGACCCAAGAATCCTGCTTGTTCCCCGAAAGAACATAATGCCCCATCCTTGCAAACAGTTGTTCCTTCACAATAAGTCAGTGGAAGCATATCCACTTTTAGCTGTGACAGATGTCAATGCTGCCGTGTATGTCTCGTCCGCCAGGGTCATTCTTCTGGCAACATCCTGGAAGATACTTTCTTTTAATATTGACAGCCATAAGAAAGTTTTATGGAAAGGTGAAATATCAGCACATCAAATGGTTGTAGACAATGAGATGAAGCTTATTTTTCTGTCGTTTACGCTTGGTGGTTTTGCCAGGGCTAAGATTGATGGTAAAGACTTCACACATTTGACAACGTCGTTACACGTGAACGCCTTAACAACTGATACGTACAATAGAATCGTGTATGTATTTAGTGCCGCTGAGATGATTTCGTTCACGTACAGTGGCCAGCTACTAAAACGCACTACAGTGGGACCAACCCACAATTCATTTGCTCAGGTGTACCCCCACAGAAAGGTAGTGTATTACACACACGCTAATAAAGTATTTGAATTTTCGTTGCTAAGTAACACACGTAAGTTAATAAAGGTTCTCAGCTCTCAAGCTGAAAGCGCTGTCTTTTACAAACATAATGTATATCTGATACAAGAAGGACATGACAATCACTGTAGCATTGCCATCATGGACTTGTTGAACAAGACAATGCACACTGTCGTTCAAGTGTATTACCCTGGCGTGTTTGTTTTCGCGACTGCTTTAATTGAATGAAACACTTGATGTGAATCAGGGGCCATGTTCTCAGAATTGATGCTCATAGAAGCAATAGTTGTCATAAAAAGGCAACCCATGAAGATCCGACTTAGAATTGGTCTCGAACAACAAGGATCAGTTTTCATTGGACTCATCGGGGCTCTGAACCTAAAACATTAACTGTACCTGTAACGTATATATTTCGCAATTGCACTTGCCTTCTAGGTTCTGTCAAAATAATGGATGTCAGCAAAGATTTCAGAGAATCATATGCATGTGTTTGAAATAAATGTTGCATGCGTGTTTCATTGTTTGTTTCTTAAGTATCCTCCAACTTTCTATTTCATGTTGTGGCCAAGCTAAATTTGATTTTAATTTCAACATGTTGTTGTGCTCTTAAATATTCGCGAGTACTAATCAACGCTGCATCAACGCATTCTGCAGTTATTCGCTGCTATCTTGATTAGTTGATTTATGTACAACGTGATTAATAATGACAATAAGGACACTTATATAACATTGAACTCCTCCGTGCAGGGGATATTGCTAAGCGCATACAACATAATATACATTATTATCCTGGATAGCCCAAGCTGTCTGTGAGGTGCTAGAGGGTTAACAGTCACGTGACCACCAGGTACCCATTTTCTGCTGGGTGAACAGAACCAATTTTGAACAAATTTACTAGCTTGGATTGAGACCACTCATTGCACGAGTACTTCGTTGTGGGACAGGAGTGAGTGAGTGAGTGAGTGAGTGAGTGAGTGAGTGAGTGAGTGAGTGAGTGAGTGAGTGAGTGAGTGAGTGAGTGAGTGAGTGAGTGAGTGAGTGAGTGAGTGAGTGAGTGAGTGAGTGAGTGAGTGAGTTGATCTTTATAGTCACTTTGGCAATATTTCAGTCAAATCGTCATGAGAACATAGCTGACATTGAAATGAAAGATGTGTTTAATATGATATGAATTAGATATAACACACGTCGTCTAAGGACAGTGAAACAACTGGGATATCACAATCACAAATTAAACCAGTATGGAAACTCAATATTTATAGCACCATTAGGACAGTACAATACAAAAACTGGCAATAGATCGCCAACAACTGAAGGTAGATCACCATACTAGGGACCATGGGGACTTACAGTACCTTTGCTACCTGCATGGATCCTAGCTGGACTATACAGTATAAAGATATGATTTGTTGCTGTACATCCCTCAGTAAAGCCAGATTGACCCTCGTATATCCTATCCATAACGCCAACCCATTTAACTAATCTTTTGTTGATATTATAAGTAAATAACGTGCCAAATATACTAAGTACAGTTATCACACGGTAGTTATTGGTATCATTAGGATCACTCTGGTTATAGATGGCATCAAGGATGCCAGCTGACTAAGATTCAGGAAAGTTCCCATTGTCGAGAATAACGCTGAATGTTAGATCAAAATATGGAAGTAAAAGATCAGAGGAGTGTTTCCTGCACTCCAGAAGGATGATTTCCATTCCTGTTGATTTGTTACACTTTAGATGTTACACTGTAATATTATATCTCTACTTATTGGGCATCCTGAATGTTAGAGGAGACATATGACATGTTAGTACTTTTTTCGGTTAAGTCCCATCCGGTATTCGAACCCGCACCCTCAGAGTCAGGCACCTAATCGCCAGCACACAAAGTCAGCCGCCGTACTAGAATTTGTACTTTACTAAAAAAGTGAAATCCCAAATATGACATATGTTGCATTTGACCACTTTCTAAATGGCATCGTGTAATCATAGCTTTCGGCCGTGGGAGCCGTGACAATTTACACTCATCAGAGGGGTACACAAAGTACGCAGTCTAGACTACCAGTTGTCCGACTCTCATTTTTTGTGGAAGTCGCGGTGGCTGAGCGGGCTAGGCGGCTGACTTTGTGTGCTGGCGATTAGGTGCCTGACTCTGAGGGTGCGGGTTCGAATCCCGGATGGGACTCAACCGAAAAAAGTACTAGAATTTGTACTTTACTAAGAAAGTGAAATCCCAAATATGACATATGAGATGGTATTAATTCAGCTAGGGTGAAAGCAGGTAGCCAAAGCACTGTTAGACTTGCTCGCGATCTTTAACCGTGATGATAAATTGTAACTCGCTCACTCGTTCAGTCTGTTGAGCATTTCTGTGTAACTCGCAAAGACAAGGTCATGGAGTGGAATAATGATGTTTCTTCTTTCTCCGTGGCCATTTATTTAATTTCCACAAAATGCCAGCGACAAGAAGTAGGTCCCATACTTGGTTTTGTGTATTGGTGGAAAGCAGTCAATACTTTAAGATCGACCCATAGGCAAGGTAGTTCAAAACTGGATTTTTCTAAAAATAAATAAATATATATGTTCATGATAACTGCATTTTGTCGAGTCCCTTGTCAAAAACTGGCCACAGTGAGGAGAATCTCTGTACTTTTGAGTTTTCAGAATGAAATTTTGACGTGTTCTCCTGTTTTCACATCAACATGGGCACTTCCCCACAATTACAAACAAATATCTTATGTCTGAGAATTGATCTCAGATTAGCTTGAAAAGGTTGTCAGGTCGCAAAACAGTTTGGACTTAGTGGGAAGAGGAATTATTCATGATAACTATCGATAATATTGCTTAAATTGCAAATTTACTAATTACAAATTTACTACTACAAAAAACAATTGATATATGTGAACCTACATGAATGTGGGGTAATAGGAAACAGCGTCAATCAATGACCATATTATACCTATTTGAGCATCAACGGGGATACATTTCCCATTTTAATATGACATTAATTGTTAATCAAACACATCAGGGACGTGTAGGATTTCAGATCCGTTTGACAGAGCCTTAACAGGTGCTCGAGAAAGCAAAACCATTTACCACTTCGTGGAAAGAACGATCATTCAGTAGATATAATCTGAGCTGGAAGGCACGTTGTGGCATCACACAGGTTACTGGTGCTACTACGGAAGTGGAAGTAACTTGTCTGTAAGTAACGTTTTCAACATTTTGTTAGTTTTAAATTAATCAATTTAGTGTCACAGTTTCAAAACTATCTACAGTCGCTTCATACATGTAAAGTCGTGGTGGGGTAGTTTTATGGTTAAGGCGTTAGAGTCTGGGTTCGATTCCCTACATAGGTAAAATACTGCTGGAGTACTGCTAAAGCAGTTTAAAACTAAACTCACCCCATATCCACAGGGAGGCAGACATGGACAACCATTTAGGTGAACAAGAGTATAAAAGGGAAATTTTATATCTGTAAGTCAGTTACAACACATTTTATCCTACATTTGAATGTGTCTTGCAGATATCTGTACATCTTTATAATCTTGTAAAAAAAAGTTAGATTAAGCAGAAATTAAATAATATTGAATGGACTTGATTTACCCAGATTTCCAAAGCATAGCAAAAATGTTTTCATCCAGTTTTATGACAAATATGTGCAGGACTGTTCCACGTTTGACGTATCAGAGACAAAAAAAAATTCTGACACAATGCCCTCTTTTGAGTTGTGCCTTCTCATATGTACAATTTGAAATTTTCTTATGATTCCTTCATGTGAGCAGTTGACGTGCCTTTGTAGCTGTTATTGGCAGGTGCACCTGCGTTGCAGGTTACGTTCCCCTTTCCCCAGGTGTTATCATAACCCTTTGATGGTGATGGATGAACACTAGGACTGTAAAGATGCATCGAACCATCGATGGATTACAAGTGTTGATTCTCCGATAGCAATTAGTCGATGGGAGAAACGAAAAACTCCCAGCGATGACTGGTGATAGTTTAGTTATCAACTTACATTGAAAATACGCAGCGCAAAATACAGGAAGTATTAGATTAGTTCACTTTAGTTTGAGTTACCGCCCCTGTTACCGCTTAAACATACTGATTCATGTAAACTACACATTCATTTGGGAAATGACGTCAAATGAGATAATGCGAGGAGACAAAACTATTGCAATAGTTGGCTGCATTAGACTATCGCAATAATTGTTTCCCTTTCAACTGTCACCCCAAATGAACATACGCTCATACTGTAACTAGAACCTACTATAAGCAAGATAACTTCTTATGTACCTCCAGGTGTCCTCAGAGCTTAAAAAGCCATGGAAGTGATGAAATGCTCAATAACTCTGCTGCTCATTAGCCAGTGCAGTACCCAGGACAGCCACCACCATAGTGATGTTTCAGGAACTGACTGTCACCGTGACCTTGCAAAACCTCTCAACTTCTACATGGAATATCTAGACCGGAAATACCAAATCAAAGGTAAGGGATAGGGGGTCTTCTGTCACAGTGGGTTTTTTTATTTTATTGAAGACGTTGAAGTTAAGGTGTCCTGAAATTGATCGTATGGTTATATTTACCATTTATGACCAACCATCATTAATATCATTAATCTACCATTAAATGTTATTAAAAACGAACGTGTACCGTTTAACTAAAATGGAGAGTTATTGATATTTCGTTATATAGCCGTCATTTTCCAACACAATATGCTTGTCTCCAATGTGCCATAACTGCGTCATTAAGACAAATACATACTGTGTTACAAAATCAGAGGTATATACATGGTATGGTTACACACCACTCAATGACTTTAATTAATCAGTCACAATCCATTATTAACTGAAGTCATGGTAGAATCTACATCAACAATGATATGTCACTGACTACAACCCACGGCGATTCTGGTTACAACTGATCAACAGTAACTCATGCTTGTAACAGGCGACTAACAAAATCAGGTGAACAGATTCGCTGACTGGATTGACACATGCCACCATATTCCACCTACGTAAAACGATATTCATGCTTTTGAACACTGGATTGTCTGGTCCAGATTCGATTACTTACCTCCACCATATAACTGTAAAACTGCCGAATAAGACACTTATTCACTAAACAACTACCCTCCTTCCCCAATGACGGAGGTACCCATCTTCAGCTGGCGTTTTGCTGCGTGGACGTCCACTTCCTGATCTATCTACGGTGACCCCAGTCTGTCTGTAGCCTGAATGTCTTATAACCATGATCTATCTACGGTGACCCCAGTCTGTCTGTAGCCTGAATGTCTTATAACCATGATCTATCTACAGTGACCCCAGTCTGTCTGTAACCTGAATGTCTTATAACCATGATCTATCTACGGCGACCCCAGTCTGTCTGTAACCTGAATGGCTTATAACCATGATCTATCTCTCTCGGGTGGTCAGACTCGCTGGCGTGGTTGACACATGGTATCGGTTCCCAATTGCGTAGATCGATGCTCATGTTGTTGATCACTGGATTGTCTTGTACAGACTCGATTATTTACAGACCGCCGCTATATACTTGGAATAACGCACTCACTCACTAAAGCAAATCAGCAGAATGTTTCGACAAATTTACACACTCTGCAACAGTTGTTTTAATAGTTGACAAATTGTGACTGTAAATGGGTTTTTTTCTTTGTCTGAAACCAGAATGTCATTCCAACCTTTCTTTTGGGGATCTAAATCACTGCTATTGGTATGTTTCGGCATGGTTGAAAACAGGACAATTTCATTGTTCTGGATAAGATGCATTTCACCTAAGTATGAATGCATTGGAGAATTTCATTTACGTTATTTGCATGAACCTGTGTTGACCAGTTTCCTTCTAAACCAGTGCCCTCTAGCATAGCTTCGATAGTATTTTCGTAATTCATAAAGATTGGATGGTATAGAACCTTCTTACATATTTTGAAAGGGTTTTGACCTAGTTCCGCATGAACCATAGCACTATAAGTACTTTTTAACATCCAACGCGTGTTTGCAATAATCGAGATGTCACTGCCCACAGTTGTTCCCTTAGGAAAAACCCACACAGCCGAGGCATAACTTCAAGACTCCAGCAGTGAGAATAGGAATGCAGTGAATCTAGTAATCCTTCAACTGATTCGGTGAATATCATGAGGTCATCGGCGTACATGAGTAGAAACAGGCTTCGAGACATTCTAACGGCACACAGCCATCATCGGCATACATGAGTAGGAACAGGCTTGGAGACATTCTAACGGCACACAGCCATCATCGGCATACATGAGTAGAAACAGGCTTAGAGACATTCTAACGGCACACAGCCATCATCGGCATACATGAGTAGGAACAGGCTCAGAGACATTCTAACGGCACATAGCCATCATCGGCACACATGAGTAGGAACAGGCTTAGAGACATTCTAACGGCACACAGCCATCATCGGCATACATGAGTAGAAACAGGCTTAGAGACATTCTTACGGCACACAGCCATCATCGGCATACATGAGTAGGAACAGGCTCAGAGACATTCTAACGGCACACAGCCATCATCGGCATACATGAGTAGAAACAGGCTTGGAGACATTCTAACGGCACACAGCCATCATCGGCATACATAGGTAGGAACAGGCTTAGAGACATTCTAACGGCACACAGCCATCATCGGCATACATGAGTAGAAACAGGCTTAGAGACATTCTAACGGCACACAACCATCATCGGCATACATGAGTAGAAACAGGCTTAGAGACATTCTAACGGCACACAGCCATCATCGGCAAACATGAGTAGGAACAGGCTTGGAGACATTCCATCGGCACACAGCCATCATCGGCATACATGAGTAGAAACAGGCTTGGAGACATTCCATCGGCACACAGCCATCATCGACATACATGAGTAGAAACAGGCTTAGAGACATTCTAACGGCACACAGCCATCATCGGCATACATGAGTAGGAACAGGCTCAGAGACATTCTAACGGCACACAACCATCATCGGCACACATGAGTAGGAACAGGCTCAGAGACATTCTAACGGCACACAGCCATCATCGGCATACATGAGTAGGAACAGGCTTAGAGACATTCTAGCGGCACACAGCCATCATCGGCATACATGAGTAGGAACAGGCTCAGAGACATTCTAGCGGCACATAGCCATCATCGGCATACATGAATAGGAACAGGCTTAGAGACATTCTAGCGGCACACAGCCATCTTTTAGAAACTTCATTTCGAAATCATTAACATGTAGACAGAAAATATTGGGGACAAAACTTCACCCTGCATTAAATTATGAAGTACTTACTATTACAACCGTAACTGCGTACACATGTTCTGACATTTAAGTACCATGAATAAAAAACTGACATTAATTTAGCCCTCAGGCCCAATTTAGATGACTTGTACCATAATTTATACCTATCAATAGAATCAAACGTCTTTTAGAAGTCTATGAAGATGCAGTATAACCTTCTATTAGAAGCAAAACTTCGATCGCTTAACAAATAAAGTGAAAATATAGCATCTTCTGTACTAACACTTGGCAGTTTGGAAACGCAAGTAACCAACCTGATTCCACAACAGTCATTGGGGTCAGTGTCACCCCCCTTCTTAAACAGTGACTAACACAGCAGATGACCAGGATGTGAGGGAAAATCCAGTTGACAATATACAGTTGAAAATCTGATGACATTTGTCTATGTAGAGATGACCATGTTCAATAGAATACTCCTTTAATATACTATCCAAGTCATGAGATTTCTCAAACTCGGGCGTACAGATGGCCTTTGGAATCTCAGCCTGATATATGTCGCAGACCAGTTGCTTTGCTACGAATACGATGAACTTGTTTTCCTCGGAGAAAGAGCATCAACGCTGGATTTCAATCTGGATCTACCACAGGAATATGTACTGGACAATTCTCAAGATGGAAAATCAAAATCTGACACTAAACGCAGAAAACGAGGTAAGTCAGGAGTGAGAATGTGTGAGAACTCGCAAGTCGAAATCCCCGCTCCCAACAATCCTTTTGTCTAATGAGAGATTCCGTCAGGATAAGATTGATGAATCCCACGAGGTGCTAACAATAATAGCGCAGCTGATGTCATCCAAAATTACGTGAAAAAGTTTGAAACAATCTCGCCCGATGCTCCTAAGGTAGTGCACTGTGACTTTAACTTTCACTAAGAACAGTTATGACTCACTATCAGCAATACGTCAGATATCCCACACACCAACGGAACACTGGAAAACCTCCTTAAAAACTCCTCAAAAACCCAGGTTTTAAACCTGAATATACGGAAAGCATTAGGACATGATGGATTGGATGGAATTATCCTCAAACGATGTTGTGATCAGTTGTGTCATGTTTTAGTCAACTTTATCAACTTTCATGTGATCAGACTATACCAACAATATGGAAACCCCAAAAGGCATTCCCGTGCTTAAGAAAAGCACCCTATCTGTATTGAACACTATTGTCCACCTGCACTCACGTCAAAAGTCATGAAGTGTTTAGAAAGGATCATGCTAAATACTTTGATGTCTAACGCTGGACACCTCCTTGACCCTCGTCAATTGCTTATAGAGCACGACATGGTGTGGAAGATGTTAGAGTTGTTAGTTTAAGCAGTATTTACGAACATTTAGAAACCCCAAACCTTATGCTAGTTTTCTTTTTATAGACGTTTCCAGTGCTTTTAATTTTTTCCAAAACTTTAAACCGGAACTGTGGATTCAGACAAATTCATCAACAATGTACACTTATACTGGAGCACCTCAGGGCTGTGTCATCTCACTTGTGCTTTTCATTCTTTATACCAATGATTGTGTAAAACCTAACCTCTGACAGTCAAACTTGCTGATGTTGCAGATTTGGTCGGTCTGATTAAACCGGCAGAAGCTCATTACAGAAACGACTTAAAAGTTTTATACACTAGTGTGATGAAGACTACCAACAATTAAATGTTACCAAACCAGAGAAACTCATAATGGATTTTAGAAACCAAAACAATAACAATGTGCCTGTTGATATCAAGGGGGCAACTGTCGAAATTGTAAAGCAGTATAAATATCTTGGCACTACTGTCGACAATAAACTATAGTGTGGGACCAAACACTGATTTTATTTTTAAGAAATGGCAGCAAAGATTTATTTTGTGCGCAAACTGAGATCTTTCAACATAAGCCAAAAGGTGATCCTGTTGTTTTATCGTTGTTTTCTTGAAAGTATTTCTACTTTTTCAATTCAATGAGGGTACGAATCTTTTGATGTCAAGAGCACATCCAATCTTGAAAAAATCATTATAATTGCAAGTAAAATCTCCTGGGTGTCTGTTTCGGATTTAACTTCTCTTTTTAATTCCTGTGTTCTTAACCTCGCTGAGAGAATTTTATCTGATCCCAGTCATGTTTTATTTTCAGAATACCATTTCTTACCTTCAATCGTCCCGTTTTAAAACAAAAAGAGTATGAAATTCTTTTATTCCTGCAAGCATTCGTCTTTTAAATGACTAACAGTCATGACTAATGGTCTTTGTCTATTGTGTTGTTTTGTGTTTTATTTACCTACGTTTTTATAAGTAACCATGTCACTACTTTCTGATGTGAAAAGAATTCCGGTGTCGTTGTCACACGCGTGGTCAACGGGTTGCACATGAATGACCCAAGCGACTCACACCGGTTGTGGCACGCGTTGCATGCACGTGTAAGGGGAATGAACTTTTAGGCAGTAGTGTAAATGTCAGCTCGTTCTAACCATATTCGTTATGAATGTGGTTAGATGGCTTTTGTTTAACGCTACACTTGGCAGTATTCAACTCATATGTCTGTAATATTAGCGAGCCTGCACTAGACAATCCAGTGACCAACAGTGCATCGATCCACGCTACTGGGATACGGTGACATGTGTCACCCATCCCGTTAGTCACCTCCCAAGACAAGTATGACTTAGTGAAGATCAGTCCTAACCCAAACCTTCAGGGGTATCGTTATCATTTAATGTATAGCAATTGACAACATTGCTTTACAATATAATACTTCCATATAACATTATTGTGTAAGGATCTGTGCGCCGTGATACCTAGCAACATTCCCGTATGTTAAATTTTGTCACATACATTGCCTTTCATTGTTCATTGCAGGAGATGATGTCGTGCTTAGTACGAGAAATGACGTGACTCCAAGAATCCTGCTTGTTCCCCGAAATAGCCCTATGCCCCATCCTTGCAAACAATTGTTCCTTCACAATAAGTCAGTGGAAGCATATCCACTTTTAACTGTGGAATATGTCAATGCTGCCGTGTATGTCTCGTCCGCCAGGGTCATTCTTCTGGCAACATCCTGGGAGATAGTATCATTTAATATTGACAGCCATAAGAAAGTTTTATGGAAAGGTGAAATATCAGCACATCAAATGGTTGTAGACAATGAGATGAGGCTTATTTTTCTGTCGTTTACGCTTGGTGGTTTTGCCAGGGCTAAGACTGATGGTAAAGACTTCACACATTTGACAACGTCGTTACACGTGAACGCCTTAACAACTGATACGTACAATAGAATCGTGTATGTATTTAGTGCCACTGAGATGATTTCGTTCACGTATGATGGCCAGAAACTAAAACAGATTACAGTGGGACCGACCTTTTTTTCATTGGCTCAGGTGTACCCCCACAGAAAGGTAGTGTATTACACATATGATGCTAATGTATTTGAATTTTCGTTGCTAAGTAACACACGTAAATTAATAAAGGTTCTCAGCTCTCAAGCTGAAAGCGCTGTCTTTTACAAACATAACGTATATCTGATACAAGATGAATATGACAATCACTGCAGCATTGCCATCATGGACTTGTTGAACAAGACAATGCATACTGTCGTTCGAGAGTATTACCCTGGCATATCTGTTTTCGCAACTGCTTTAATTGAATGAAACACTTGATGTGAATCAGGGGCCATGTTCTCAGAAATGATGCTCATAGAAACAATGGTTGTCATTAAAGGACACCCCATGCAGATCCGGGTTTGAACTGGTCTCGAAGCTGAGAACAACAAAGATCAGTTTACACTGGACTCGTCAGGGCTCTGAACATTAAACATTAACTGTACCTGTAACGTATATATTTCGCAATTGCACTGCCTCCTGGAGTTTGACGCAAATTATGGATGTCAGGAAAGATTTCAGAGAATCATATGCATGTGTTTGAAATAAATGTTGCATGCGTGTTTCAAGGTTTCTTTCTTAAGTATCCTCCAACTTTCTATTTCATGTTGTGGCCAAGATAAATTTGATTTTAATTTTAACAAGTTGTTGTGCTCTTAAATATTCGCCAGTACTAATCAACGCTGCATCAACGCGTTCTGCAGTAGTAGTGTACAGCGTCACTCTGGGGTCTTTTGTAGTAGCTTTTTCAAGATGGCGGTACTTCCGGTCACGTGACCAGTGACTTCCGGAGAAGGGGAGATAACGCGTGTTGCGTTTCCCGTGTATGCGTGCGGGTCTGGATGACATCACTACCGTTTCCGTGGGGTGTGTGCGCACGACGATGACGTGAGTTCCGGTGTGCGCGCTCATGACGTCATTCATGGCGTCGCATCCGGTGGGATCTCGCGTGAGGAGATGTGTTTCAAGATGGCGGCAGCAGACGTACGGAGAGGGGAGTGGGAGAGAGGAAAAGGACGGCAAGGGAGCGTTGTTCGATCGTTCAAGTGTTAAAGCCTGTATGTCAAGTTTTCCTTTGGGGAGTGTTTGGGGTGGTAACCCACGGTTAACACCAGCAGAGGAGATCGAGTCCTCGGAAAATAAATTTATTTCCGGGGCAGGTATTGTCATGAAGAGGTTGTGCTTGCTTCCTCATACTCTTGCCACAATAGATGCACACGTACCACGTAGCTCCCGGGACGACGTCAAACTTGTTGGATGGATAAGCTTTCAAACGGGTAGGAACATGATTATTCACCATTTTTCTACTAACTTTCGGATGGAATCCGATGTCGTTTCTGTCGGTCCTGATGCTGTTGTTGTTGGTGTTGTAGTCGGCGGTGGTGGCGTGGTCAGCATGTCTATTTCTGTTAGCAGTGGTGCAAGCGTGTCTGCTCCCGGTGGAGGTGGGGTGAGTGTGGCTGCCGGCGCTTCTACTGCCGTGGTGGGTTCAATCGTTACTAACCTCTTGATGCCAGTCTTCACTAGAAGGGTGGGACTGCATCTGAGACATAGTTTCCGACCACAATTTTTTCGGTAGGGTGCCGGTCTGATGACTTCGACTTTTCTCATGTTCATGATTCTGATGTGTCACTGTACAAACATTTTTGAGCTTATATATGTGACCCATTGATGATGTACCGACGTCACATCGATGGCGTGCTTGCGCGTGAGGACGTGACGTGATCATGGCACGTGAGGTCGTGACGTGGCATCCGTGACGTCATGGTCGTGAGTTCTGCTATATAGGAGGAGGAGGAGGACGGGAGCGGACAACCATGGAAAACTGGAATTTAGAGTTGATTTCGTTGGAAACATCATCGCGGCCGGCACCACCACCACCACCACAGCCAGCATGGCAATGCACCCAGTGCCATGGGTGTATCCCATCTACGCCAACGGAACCAATGCCCGTAATGGCACGTTCTATTGCGTGTACTGTGGTACCGGACTCAAGGACACTTACGTGAGGTGCCTCACCCATGGAAGCAAGTGCCCCGTGAAGAAAACCAACCTAGGCATTCCCCCGTGCCAATGTGATCACCACAACATAAAAAACGGTCCTTTTCAGGACCACCCAAATTTCTCTAAAGAATACTTTCATGCCATGACAATCATAACAAGACATTTGTTGTTGTTTTTCAACGTTTTATTTCCCCCACTAACAAGAACCATTGTGACAAAAGAGTTAGGATTAGGGGCGTCCCTGATCTTTTGTTTACAAACGGTATGAACTCGAACATGAAGAGAATATCACACCATCAGAACGATGAAGTTGTGTCCTTTGACAGGGCTGTGGATCCTGGACGTCATTGTTGTTGTCTGGCAGACGTGTGGGTTGAAACCAACGTCTTACACATTTCTTCATTGACGAGGGTAGCATAGGGATCAAACTGTTCCATCACTTCGTCAAAAGTCCATCCATGCGCACGATGAACCAGGACAAACAAACAGTATATTCCACAAGAAGCAGTGAACCAGGGTTGAACTGACTGAACATTCCGCTGCTGTGCGAGCCTCCACTGTAGGTCATGACATTCCGAAAGTCGCTATAAAGGTGGTAGGGATCGACGCCATAACTGTCAAAGTCGTCAAAGACACCCGGTGCTGGACGATACACACACACCCAGTGTTGTCCCGGGAGATGGTTTGGGTCTGTGTTGACAATGTAGGCTTTAGGATAAGGTCCGTACCATTCACTTAGCACGGTGATGGCAAAGTTATCTCGGGCAAAGGTCCCTTAGTAAAGGGGTCGCAGCAGGGGGTCCTGTTGAACATAGGCGTTCACATGTTTGGTTGTCAAGTCCGTCGTGTCATCCATCCTTAGACCATCAGAGCGATTGCAGAATGCATCATGTTGTTCATCGTGGACATGACGAGTCGCTCATCCCCATCATGAGTGGCATCCGTGCCAATGGTATTTTTTATTTTGAAGCAGATGCTGAGGTAACACTGATTCAAATCGATGTACGCCTTCAAAGGGTTACCAGTGTTAACCTGGAGGGGACCCGCCAGCAAAGGGGATGCAAGAGGACTGTATCAAATCCATTGTCCCTCTTGAACTGAAGTCACCACAGGGGGAACAGAAGAGATCCAACTTTGACTTGGCACATTCACAAGCATCCCGGCGCATCATCTTGAGAGGTCTGCCCAACAGGTCTGCCCAACAGGTCTTGATAGGTTTGTCTGGCTGAACTGACTCTTTTCCATGGGAATGATCCTTTTATGTCAAGTCCAATCACAAAGTCCAATCACAAAGTCCAATCACACAGTTCCATGACGACTCAAAACAAAGCTTGGCGTTTTTGTTTCTTCTTCTTTACGGGACCAGACGACTGATTTCGCCTTCTTTTGTGTGCCGGCGATGACTGTGACTGCAGTAAGGCCTGTTTTCCATGATGTTTCAACCTGTCCCATACACTACGATGTCCAGAATGAATATCTTGCACTAATCCTGGCAGCATCTTCACACCGGTTTTGAGAGCAGATTTCCAACCATCTTCAGAATGGAGAGGGCTGAACGGCCCAAGCTTCCCAGGATGTTTCCAAGACCTCTCCCTCGTTGATGAATGCGGCCTCGGTACATGGCTAAACCTCATCCTTGTTGTTGTTGACCACCCAAGCCGGTGCTGCACCTGTGTCGGATACACTGATGTCCTATCATGTCGGTATGTGCCCAGATGACGGGGATGGAAATGGAGTGTCATGATGGTCGTCGCACGGGACGTCCTATGTCATCCATTAATTAGATTTGAATGGCATCCGTGGTTCCCTGGCACAATCTCATGTAGCGTACATGCTGGGGAGTTTTCATCACAATGCTGTCTTCCATCATTCGCCGGGATATGGGAACATACATCAGTAAGGGAGCCATGGTATCCCCATCGATTTGATCTTCCACCACATCTGAGTAGACGTACACTGTATCAAAGCCAGCCAGATGGTCAGCTTCCTGTTCACCCACCACAAGAGGACGGTCAAACACACTCACCTGGACAGGGTAAGTAAGTGGAGACTTGACTTATTTCCTGTGCTTCGTCGACCACGGGTAGTTGCATAAGTCCGAGCATGTGTTCCAAGGAAGCAGGCAACACCAGCTGAGTGGTGTAGGCAGACCTGATGGCATCATGGTCCGGTTGGGTGGCTGTTTCGCAGGAAGAACCCCTGATGACCCTGCACATGTCTTTCGGAGTGGGAGCATAAAAGTTGACAGGCGTTTGGCCACGCATTTCAAATCGGAGTTCTTCTTTGGGGTAGTTCACGGTGACGGTGTAACACCCTCTGCCATCCAGCTGGTAAATATTAGCTGTATGTTTTTTCACCAACCGTGTACAGGCATGCTGAAGCAATATGTTCAGTCTCTGGACAAGTTCTCGAACTGGATTTTTCTTCTATCACAGTCGCATCCAATGCTGCTGAACTGTAAGTCCTGGTCAAGCGTTCCAAGTTCATGCGAAGCACAAACCAGCTGAAGGGGAAAATGAAGCTCACTGACGCCCACTGACACTCTTGAAGATTCACTTGAATGGGAAAAAGGTAGTTTGACTTCATAATGATTCACCTTGTTGTTGGGTTGAACATCCATCGGAGCATCGCTGGGTAAGGTGCCGGAAAAGTCCTGTTTGGAAAACAATGACATGGACATCTTTGCTCTTAGGGAACCAAAATGGACACGGAGGGAGTCGGAGATGCGGTAGCAGCAGCAGTAGCAGAAGAAGAAGAAAGTGGTGAGGATGACGACGATGACGACACCAAAGTGGGTTCTGGGAGCTGGTACCCAAGACAACTGGCCAACTAGGCAGTCCACAACTGTTTCTCACCTTGGTCCAACGCCAACTGAACCATACTCATGACGACCACGCCATATATCAGAAACACTTGGGAGAAAAACACCACTTCACTTCGTGGCAAGTCCATACCAAAACAACACCAACGTAAGGAGGAGTAGCAAGGCATGTTGTTCTCCTTGGACCTGAGCCTCGGTTCGCTCTGCATGATCGGACAGGGTGTATGACCCAACTGATGGTGGGAAACATGTGGTCACCCTATTTAAAGACCAAATGAGCTGCAGGGATCCATGAATCGAAGCTGGCAGGGTATCCCGACCATTTCACCAGCACTTTTTCCTTCTTTTGATGGCACCGCCGTTTCAGGACCTGATCGGCTTTGTACACGTCATCTGTTTTCTGAATGGATTGTAGTTGCTCTGGGTAAAAGGTGCCATGGAGCACTTCCCCATGATTATCTTTCACAGAGTAGACAGGAGGGACACGTCCTTTCACGACCCGATCCACGGTGAACGGTTCGGTGGTCCAGTTTAGAAGATACCCTTTGTCAAAGGTCCCTTTGGTCTTGTTCAAGCGAACACTGGTCCCAGGTAACAAGAGAGAGAGAACGTTGGTATTGACAGTGCTTCTGCTTCTGGCGTTGCTTCTGGCGTTGTTGTTCCATGTGATCCAACTCACGAATGTCATCGTAAGGGTTGTTGGGATGAATATCCACAGGTCCTTGTCCAATCGTACGATGAAGTCGATGATTGTAGGCATGCAACAGCTGGGGTAAAGCCTTGAGGTAGTGACGTGTTCCATGTTGTGTGAAAGAACGCCACATACGGTTTTTAAACGTTCTTTGAAAACGTTCCACCAACCGAGGCTTTGGTTTCTGGGTTGTGGCTGGTGTAGAAATGGATGTCATGTTTCTTGAGGAAGGCCTGACAAGGTTTATTCACACGTTAATGATGCCTGAACCGGTTTGTGCAAGGTGTACATGTCCTGGATTTTCAACCATTGTCGAACCTGATGTTGCGTGAGTGAGGGTTTCCCCCTCTCTGGTTTTGCTTTCTGGGGTCCCCCCTTCTGGGGTCCCACTGCTTGCTGTTTTACTGCTGCTTGCCACAAACCATGCCACCCTCCATAGCCTGCAGGATGTTTGGGATCATAATAGGTATGATGAAGCCATTGTGCCTAGGCAGGCGACAAAGAGGATGACTTGCTGTTGTTGTTGTTTCTCTTTGGACGTCTCATGCTAAGACTGTTGTTGATGTCACCCTCTGCTCTCTTTCATTAAAAGTGAATCCATAGACGAACTCGGTTCAGAGGGGAAGAAGGAGTGCCTTGAACGGCGTTGCAGCTTCTTTCTTCTTCTTCTTGGGTTCCACATTGGATTAGGGTGGTGTCAAAAACAAGGAGGTACCTTCTGCCTGACATTTCACGAGAGTGTGAGGCGGCTGGTGTTGCTATTGCTGCTGCTGCGTGGCCCCTTTCATTTTCATCATCCAGGACCGACAGAAAGGGTTGCCAATTAGTTCATGAGGTATGTTGCTAGAAGCGAGATACTGAGCCAGAATATTCCAACCCCGTGGAGGATCTGCTTTGGTACATTGTCGAACAAGATCATTGATGAGATCTACCATGTGAGTCCCAGGCATGGGTTCCCCTTCCACCATGAATTGACCATTTTCATTCCAACCCAAGTCAGGATGGGCTTGTATCCGTCCAATCAACTGTTTGGCCTTGCCTTGTAAAGTTTCAGGAATCGTTTGCACCACTTCATTCAGAATGAGGTTGGAGAAGAAGAAAGCCAACATGAGTCAGTGACTCTGGAACTGGCTTCGCGCTCTCCATGCTTAGGGGGTCTAAGACAGCTCTCTTAGTCTAAAGACTTGTAGACCTAAGACTTCTAGGCGACCTCTACACAGGTCAGAGTGTGACTCAGTAAGTAAAAACCATACTTGCGGGGAGTCCCTTTCCCAATGGGTGTCGTTCCTTCCTCCCTGGTGGTGTCAGCAGGGGTTCCGTTCAATGGCTGTGTGTTGCTGATGCATCATGCTGTTGTTGTTGTTGCTGCTGCTGCTTTGTTTTGAAACGCCAAAATCTGTTGCAACAAGGTGTTATACTGCTGCTCTCTGTCGCTGAAGGGAACCGTGTCATCATAGACGAGGGTATCCATATCGTGAAGCATGTGTAACCGTTTCTGTTCCAACAGGTTGAACTTGTGCAAATGAAGTTGTCGTTTTTCGTCTTACAGATTTTGCCATACCTCTTCTGGGACCATCACCATCTTCCGTGCATGCTTCATCATGGAGCAGAGGCAACTAACCCCAATCCAAGAGGAGCCCTGTATTTATGATCGCCCCAACAGGCCAGACACCAAAGGACCCACCACCGATGCCAAGGCAGACAAGAGACCCAATCCCCTTCCTTTCTGTTGCAACAGTTTGCGTTCCTTGGCCACAGACACTTTCTTTTTCGTCAACATATGCATGAGTTGTCCATGCTTTTGTAAACGATGTTGTTGCTTTGCTGTCATGGGAATGTTACCTCCATACAAATTCACCACACATTCACAGATGGCTTGAATCAGTTCAGATGGAGCATGTTTCAAAATAGCCTGTCGCATGGCCGGTGTTGCTGTAGGACTACACACATGACAGAGAGCTTCTTTGTGGCGTTTCAAACGGGCAGACATGATGTCCTTGCTGCTGCTACGATGGAACTGACGAGGATAAGGATGGGATACCTCTATTTATGGTAATGGTGAAGGAAGTGGGTGTAATGTTGTCTTTGCTTTCTTCTTGTTCTTCTGACTTCTCAACACCATTCGAGTCAAAGCTGCACCCGGGGCTGTATTTTGAGTCTTCAAACGAACACGCCCTGCTCACATATTTCTCACGGCAATAGCAAACCATTGCAACAGCAGATGACGTCCTTTGATAGCCACACTCTCACAAGGCGGATGGGTTTGACTCTTCTGTGTGCTGGTTTGGAGCTAGGAGCACGAGGTTGAATCATGGCAGGAGACATCAAGGGTTGAAATGGTTGAATCATGGCAGGAGACGATGGGAAAGAAGGGGGAGATGTAACATCAAAAGAAGGAGGAGACAAGGCTGTAGCAGGTGATGCAACATGCATATAGACAGGGACAAACGTGTTTGCCATGTGGGAGCTGTGGGGTACAACTCTTTTAAGGAAGGTCTTGGTTTGGCAGAGGAGGAGGAGGAAGCAGGAAGAGCACTGAGACTTTCGTACAACCGTTGTACACCTGATTGATAACGTTCAGTGGGATCACGTCCCAAGGTGATCAGGAGAGTTTTACAGGTGGGTTTAAACAAGCCTGTGGCAACAGCACGTTTGCGGGGCTTGGCCTGTTTTTGTCTGTCTCCGATGGCAGCTCAGGGTCAACTGAGGGTAAAAGCAGATAGTCACCTCTATTTATTACTTGGGAATGTAAAGGGTGGTGGGGTTGCAAAAGAAATGGGTACGTACATGATGCTCTTTGGCCGTGGTTGGTTTTCAAGTCCAGAAACAGATAGGAATAAGGAGCCAAAGTGGCATCCTCATAAGCTTCTTGGAGGAAAGCTGTCTGTTCTGGAAAGATTTATCGAGCCAAGTGATCCACTTGAGAGGCGTTCCTTGGATTTTTAAACAGCACCAGGTAGTGGGCATTTAAACTAATGGTGCGATGATGAGGCGATGAGGCAAAGAGGTTTTGCATCAAGTACAGCATGATGGCTTTTCTTGGTAAACCATCGCAAAACTTCTACCTGGTATTGTCGCCCAGCAAATCATCAATGATCAACCAGTGGGGCACAGGCAAACCCCCAACACCACCATCCCCACCTCCACCAGACCCTGCAGGTAACTGCGTGTTGGCTTCGCTCATGGTTTGCACAAAGGTCATGGGAATGCCTAACCTAGATGTAACTACTTCCAAGTCTTCGTGCATGGGTTGCCATTCACTATACACCCAAATTTTATTGATGAAGGAACAACAACCTGTGAACAACAACAGCAACAACAACAGATCACCACCAGATCAAATGGTTGTGGGGATTACAAGTCGAACATCGTAGAAAGTCCATTTGCACGGGATGAAAATGATTTTCATTGTTACACATGGGAATGTCTGAATAGTCCTTGGGAGGCATCTCTGGAGTCATCTCTGAAGCCATCTCTGAAACCATCTCTGAAGTCATCTCTGGAGCCATTACAGATGTCATCATGGGATCCGTCGTCATCATCATCATCTCTTCTGAATGAGTAGTCATGTCGGAATTCCCCCCTGGAGCTGCTGTCTGCTCTGCGTGGGGACAGTCGGTGGCATCTCTGGTTGGCAGCATCGGTAGTAAATTAGTCTTGAAGATCAGGAGGCAACACATCGTGGGGTACTGTGTCGGGGCTAGTAGGAGAGGAGACTTGAGTCTTGTCGGGGCCAGCATCAGCAATTTGCTGATAGTTGTTCCATATCACAGCAGTAGTCATCTGTTTCTTGTGAGTCTTGACACTCTGTTTGTCTGCTGCCTTGGTGGTGGTGTTGGTGGTGTCCTTTGTCGGGGCAGGTGCTGCTTGGGTGGGCACCTGACTGCTGGTGGGGGCTTCCTCCTCCTTCTTCAGGATCGTGGTAGGGGTACCTTTGGGAGGGGTACCCTTGAGAGAGGTACCCTTGAGACAGGTACCCTTGGGAGAGGTGCTCTTGCGAGAGGCACGTTTGGGAAGGGTTGTCTTGACGGGAACCTCCTCCTTCTTCTGTTTCTTCTGTTTTGGAGGAGCCATGGCAGGGGTGTCCTTAGGAGTAGGAGTAGGAGTCTTCTTGATGGGTGTTTTCTTCTGCTTGCTGGGCTCCACCTCCTTCTTTGTCTTCCTCATAATCGTGGCAGGGGTCGGTCGTCATCTTGGTGGTGGTGGTGGTATCACCACCCATTTAGGAGGGATGACCTTGGGTGCCGTGACCTCAGTCTCTTTGGAGAATTCTGACTTACGAACGGTATAAGTGACACTGATGAGGTCCTCAATGATGATGAGAACGTCCTTCACATGATAACATTCATCCTGGAGAAGAGCAAAGTACCTCGAAGGGGATTGGATGTATTCAGCCCTCATGATGTGGTCCATGTTGGAAGAAGAAGAAGCAGTTGACAATCTCAAGTGCCTGTAACATAGAATGGAAAAAATATTAACATCAACGTTTGCCCGGGACTACAATTGCTCTGTGCGGTCACATACTTTGTTGAGTTAAGTAAGTTAAACCATACTTACTGTACTGACGTGGAGATGATGTCATCTTCATCGGCTGAGCTGGTACGACTGTAGACGTCTCGATGGATCCTGAGTTTTTATAGCCAACAGCACGTGCTATGACGTCATGCATTGATGTCACGCATTGCGTCTTGAGCCTGTTGCTTCTGCACAGCATCTTGCACCGCTTCTCTGAAGTATTCTAAGAAATGTCTTTCTTCCAGATACGTAGCAACCACAAACAGTAGTGTGAAGAACATGATGATGAATGACAGTTTTCACAGAAACTCTTCTTTATATATACACATGCGATGACGTCGATTGGTCGTCTCTGCCAGTCTGAGACTCCATAATGTCAGCCTTCTATGATGATCCCAAGCATCCTGCAGAGTCAGTTGTCTGTAACTGGGTGGAGTCTCTCCGGGAGTCTCTCTGAGAGTCTCTACTCCCAACAGTGTCAAAGCTTCTGTCTCGTCACATTCCTTCAAAACTTTGTGAAAGGGGGTGAAAGCATGGGGTCCTTGCCGGGTCAGGACATCTAATAAAGCTCTGATCCGATTGTAGGAGGCCTCCATAATGTCAGTATTCATGAAGATGGTAAGGAGTTTAAACTCCACCGATTTGTTGACCACGGCGCCTCCATGTTTGATGGCTGCTTTGAGACTGGAGCGATTTGTCCTGAGTCTATCATGGTGAACGGACTGCATCCTTTTGTTTTTGCTGGGGGGGCAACAAACTTAAACCAAGTGGTGTGTGTTCTCTCTCTGACGACTGCAGTCTGAATGAGGAGTTGTGTTGGAGGGTCTTTATGACACGTGACTTCATGACACGTGACAGGGTTTGACCAGTGAGGTGCTAGGGGATGTGACCATGGACTCCACCAGGTCTGTGCCTAAGAAGATAATAAAAAAGGGTGACAATGGACTTCACCAGGTCTGTGCCTAAGAAGATAATAAAAAAGGGTGACAACGGACTTCACCAGGTCTGTGCCTAAGAAGATAATAAAAAAGGGTGACAATGGACTTCACCAGGTCTGTGCCTAAGAAGATAATAAAAAAGGGTGACAATGGACTTCACCAGGTCTGTGCCTAAGAAGATAATAAAAAAGGGTGACAACGGACTTCACCAGGTCTGTGCCTAAGAAGATAATAAAAAAGGGTGACAATGGACTTCACCAGGTCTGTGCCTAAGAAGATAATAAAAAAGGGTGACAATGGACTTCACCAGGTCTGTGCCTAAGAAGATAATAAAAAAGGGTGACAACGGACTTCACCAGGTCTGTGCCTAAGAAGATAATAAAAAAGGGTGACAATGGACTTCACCAGGTCTGTGCCTAAGAAGATAATAAAAAAGGGTGACAATGGACTTCACCAGGTCTGTGCCTAAGAAGATAATAAAAAAGGGTGACAATGGACTTCACCAGGTCTAACCCTGAAGACAAACGATACTACACATGAATATCAATACATAACATGTTTTATTACTCTTGATAAACAAACAATATATATACAGTATCATCAGTTTTCTTGTCCATGAATGATCAGCAACAACAGTCACTCTTTGTACCCATAAGGCAGTGTTCCCACAGGCATTCCTTCCGAGTTGTACTGTACTCGTTGCTTGGTGTACACCATGCGGTACACTTTGGTGGTGTCCATGGACAGCAACATGTTGTTCTGTTGAAGTCCTCTCCGAATGATCTGACGTGAATATGGGACAGTGATGGTGACTTGATCCTGTTGACACACAAGGTTCTTCATGCTGTCAAAGTGAACGTACTGGCTCGCTCTGTGATTGAGAGTAAATCCTCGAACTTTGCTGACAGCCATGGTACTGTCTGGTTGTGGATGGCGCAGCTTGTACCCATAGTTCTTGGGTCCTCCTGAGACAAAGATCTGAATACTGTTGCCTCCTCCCAGCTCATCGGTGAGCTCTCCCAAAGTGTCTCCCAGTGGAGGGTTGTAGCAAAGGGGACGATGAATGTAGATGATGCTGTCCATATCAAAATAGAGGACGCGTCGATCTAAGGGTTTCAGATAGGAGTTGAGCTTGAGACGAGCTTGTGCTGTCACCCAGGCAGCAATCACCACATTGTAAGCAGGATGCGGGTTGTGAAATTCTTGTTGAGGTTCGTACGTGACGCGTATTAGGTTGACAACGTGGATGTCCTTCACTAGGCACCATTCATTTCAGAGAAGGGTAAAGTACCTCTCCGGGGTACTGATGATCTTGAGTATATTCGAAGCCATGAAAGATAAATTGACGCTGTTGCAGTTCTTTGTCTTCATTGCTGTTTTCACCATCTCCTTCTTCTTGTTCCTGTTTGGTTGAGAAAGAAAGAAAATGTCCATGCTGTCATCGATGTTCAACTCATGGTTGCTTTGTTGAACTTTTTCTACCTGAGCCAAAACGTCCTCTCCCTGGAGCTCGTCCATGCGACGGCACGCCAAAACGGCATCAAACTGTTCTCAGAGAACGACCGGTAAATCTTCAGGTTGGAGACGCTGTAGCCAAGCTGCGTTGAACTGGAGCTTGAACCGATGGGTGGCTGTCCGGAACTTCTTGAGCATTCTTTTGGGTGCCGACTCCAATTGGTAGGGCACGGGCTCCTCTTCCAGTCCTTCCTCTGCTTCTTCTGCTTTAAGTTCATCGCTGTTCATGGTCGTTGACGCTTTGATGAGAACTGATAAGACCCACGCAGAGCGGGCTTTATATACACGACACCTTATGACGTCGCCATAGGCTGAACAGTGTGAGCCAGTGCCTGGCAGTGTCAGCCAGTGTCAGCCAGTGTCGGCCAGTGTCAGCCAACCATGAGTTGGAGTGGTGGAGTGCACCAGAAGTTCATGGAGTGATTTTCTTTCCAAGGGGCAGGCCTATGACGTCACACATCCCTATGACATTGCGTCACTCAAGGCCAGTGATGCCGATTCGCAGTTCGCGCCAGTGTGACGTCATCGACTATATAAACTAGAGGGTTTCCAGCTTTCCTCATCAGTTGCTGACTGAAGCTTGAAGCATGCAGACGTCTCCCGTCGTCGCTGCCACCGCCTCTTCTGTGTCCTTTTGTTGCTGCCTGTGCGAAACAGATGACCACAAGGAGACCTGTACCGAGTGTGGCGTTTAAGGTCATCGCCATTACATATGCCCAAAAGAAGACCAACAACAGCAGTACTAACAAGCACAATAACAACACATGTTACAACTATGGTAAAAACGAAGGTCATCGCAGTTACGACTGCCCCCATCCCTGCCGACACTGTGGCAATGAAGAGCACAAGAGCATGAACTGCCTTAACAAGGCCTTGAAACGTTCGGCTCCCACCAATCAGTTGAGTGAACAGCCGAAGAAAGGGAGTAAACGGGAAGACAATCGCCTACTGACTCATCTCTATGGCAAGATCATCCTCGTTCAAGAACGCATAGACTCCATGTACACTCTCATTCAATGCATCTTTGGTGAACCCATGGCCAATGATGTCTCCAGCAACAGCAGCAGTGGACCACAGCCATAAACCCCTCCAAACAATACCAACGGCCCTTTTCAGGGTCACCCAAAACACTCAACAAAGAAAAACTTGACATACAGGCTTTAACACTAGGACAATTGAACAACGCTCCCTTGCCGTCCTCTTCCTCTCTCCCACTCCCCTCTCCTCTCCTCTTCCCTCCTTTGTTCCATCCCGCTCCGTCCCATCTCATCCCATCCCGCCCCGTCCCGTCCCGTCTGCTGCCGCCATCTTGAAACACATCTCCTCACGCGAGATCCCACCAGATGCGATGCCATCAATGATGTCATACGCACCCACACTGGAACTCACGTCATCATCATGATTTATACCAGACGTACCCATTTTCTACTGGGTTACAAAACCAGTTTTGCACAAATTTACTAGCGTGGATTGAGACCACTCATTGCATGGGTACTTCATTGTGGGATAGGAGAGGCCTAAAAATTCTCAGGAGTGGAGTTACCAAGCATGATCATCTGAGGGGAGCTACCAAACACGGTCATCAGACTGTCACCTGAGCATGGGCAGAAAAAGGGATGGGGTGGAGTGGGGTGAGGTGATGAGGGTTGGATTGACAGCCTGGGGTGTTCAGGGGGTCTGTGCCCCCTCCCAATTAGAAAGTGGTCACATTAATGATTTTGCTTTTGCCTTGGCGGGGCCAAGGGGAGCCCTTCGCTTTCCAAACTCCTGGATCCGTCCATGTCTATCCACAAGGCTACACTCGATTGTGATTAAATGCTATCTTGAAAACCAAACCCTTACCAATATGAGATACGAGTAGTTTGATTGCATAAGAACAACAGTGCTCTTGCTGGACACGAAACGTGATGTCCCCAACACCCAGATCCTGATGTGCATGTGTGACAGGTATGGATGTGGATGTTCAAGTGGATGTTGCTGTTCAAGTGGGTGTTGATGTGGATGTTGATGCGCATGTTGAAATTTATGTTGAAGTGTATATGGATGTTCAGGTGGATGTGTTGAAGTGGATGTTCATGTAGATGTTGAAGTTGAAGTGAAGCTGATCTGAATCTGAGTATTAATGTGGATTTTGAAGTGGATGTTCAAGTGCATGCAGATGTTAAAGGGGATGTGGATGTTGAAGCTGATGTGGATGTGAAATGTTGGAGTACATCATGAAGTGGATGTGGACGTTGAAGTGCATGTTGATGTGGATGTGGATGTGGATGTGGATGTGGACGTTGAAGTGGAAGTGGAGGTGGAAGTGGAAGTGGATGTAGATGTTGAAGTGGATGTGGATGTGGATGTGGATGTGGATGTAGATATTGATGTAGATGTGGATGTGGATGTGGATGTTGAAGTGGGTGTGGATGTGGCTGTTGAAATGCATGTGTATGTGATGTTGATGTGGATATGGATGTGGATGTTGAAGTGGATGTTGAAGTGGATGTGGATGTGGATGTTGAAGTGGATGTTGATATGGATGTGGATGTGGATGTTGAAGTGGATGTTGAAGTGGATGTTGATATGGATGTGGATGTGGATGTTGAAGTGGATGTTGAAGTGGATGTGGATGTGGATGTTGATATGGATGTGGATGTTGAAGTGGATGTTGATATGGATGTGGATGTGGATGTGGATGTTGAAGTGCATGTGTATGTGGATGTTGATGTGAATGTTGATATGGATGTGGATGTGGCTGTGGAAGTGGATGTGGATGTGGATATGAATGTGGATGTTGAAGTGCATGTGTATGTGGATGTTGATGTGAATGTTGATATGGATGTGGATGTGGATGTTGAAGTGGATGTTGATGTGGATGTGGATGTGGATGTGGATGTTGAAGTGGATGTTGATATGGATGTGGATGTGGATGTTGAAGTGGATGTTGATGTGGATGTGGATGTGGATGTGGATGTTGAAGTGGATGTTGATATGGATGTGGATGTGGATGTGGATGTTGAAGTGGATGTTGATATGGATGTGGATGTGGATGTTGATATGGATGTGGATGTGGATGTTGAAGTGGATGTTGAAGTGGATGTGGATGTGGATGTGGATGTGGATGTTGATATGGATGTGGATGTTGAAGTGGATGTTGATATGGATGTGGATGTGGATGTGGATGTTGAAGTGGATGTTGATATGGATGTGGATGTGGATGTGGATGTTGAAGTGGATGTTGATATGGATGTGGATGTGGATGTTGAAGTGGATGTTGATGTGGATGTGGACGTGGATGTGGATGTTGGAGCGGATGTGGATGTGAGTGTCAGCATTCAAAATTCATGTCAGTCCTCAGGCCCAAAGCCACATGAAAAGAACTTGGTCCACAACTTTCGTTTTCTGTGGGTCCTTATGGCTGACAGCTGTTTTATTCCCAGTAACTGACACATCCCTGTCTGAACATTCAGATTCAGACTTTTCAGAAGACATAGATCTTGACATGGATGTTGATTTAGTTGTAAATAAAGACAAATTATTTATCAGAGTTAAATCATTACCTCAGTTTGTTCGTTGTCACATATTTCATTGTGTGTGACCTGGGAATTACTTATACAAATAAGTAATAACAAATATATAAGGCCTACACATTCTGATCAGGACTCACAAATTTTTATGGTTCTGGGTCATTAGGACTTGCAGCTTCTCATGGTTAAGGGCAAACACTGTTTGGGTATTGATGTGAACAGGAGCAACAACGCTCTTTCCACCTTCATAAGAATGTCAAAAAGCAGAGTCGATTGTACCATTGTTGTGACTATATCATGAGCAGATATTTATTTCAGCAGTATTAGAGTTGCATGATGTTGTTTGTAACCAGGTATGGATGTGACAATGGGTGTGGGTCACTTCTTCCTCACTGTATGAAGATAATATCAAGATAATGCAGATAAATAAACGTACTGGCAAAACAATCATTCAAATATGGCATTAAAGACCACAAAATATCAGTTATACCTCACAGGTAACGTGGAAACAAACAATATTATCTTATCATAAAGATCAATATCTTTTGAACACTATGTAAACTTCTGGCCATTAACTTAATTAAAATTTGTTTTTCAGCAGAAACGTTAAATGAATCAATGCAGTGTCTTCAAAGTGCAAAAGCATGTGTTTCATGGAAAACTAAGATTATTCCAATGAGAGTCGTTTATTACATTTAACGGATGGTCATACAGGGATGGGAGACGAACGAACGCAACTATCGTTCAACATCCAGGAAAGTTTCCCTTTTGGGTATTCATGGTATGATGGACCTCATCATCATTTGTGGCAACCGTCATGGACCTCGGTATCAACGGGAGATCCTTGAGGTCTGTTTTCCAACGTTTTAATAACCATCTTGGGTGACAATGTCAGACCTCTCAGAGTACGTGCAGATCTCATTCCCCTTGAGAATCTGAAGACCCACATGACAAGACCATCAATGCACATTTCTGGCAATCCCATGCTGAGATCTTATGCTGGAATATTGCTAAAACTGGTCTTAAACCAAACTCACTCTCACATTACCGTAACTGGTTTATGTTTGTATCGAACACAAATTAATGCATTTCATCATCTACAACAAAATTTGTTAACCTGTTGTTTATTATCTAACTCCAGAATTCCATCTGCCCATGAATAATAATATCTAAATCAACATGAGCAACGAAAACGGGACATGATCACTTGTCAACAGAGTCCGACTTTTTACAGCGAGCATGGTTTGCTTCAGACCAATTCTAACTTGGGATGTCACGATACATAAGTTTTGTGCATCAATACTTATCATGATACCCATGTCATGACTCGATATGTATCCTGATACCTAGTTTCCCCAGCTATATAAACCAAAAGTGTGCTTCTCACTATATGTTAGGTCATCTCTTGTTTTCCCAGAACAACCGCATTTGAGGCTTTTGTTTTGAAGGGACAGGTTTTACTTTTCAGTAGAAAGGCCTCTTCCCAGGTTTTACTTCTCCTAAATTCATATGAACATCACTATTCAAATGATACATCAGTGTTTGAAATCAATTGAAAAATATCGTTCAAGATTTAACTCACAATACAAATGTGTTCCCCAAGTGGGATTGGCACCGCACATCTCAGATCCATAGGCAGACACTCTGCCGCATGGCCACCAGGCCAACAAAGGTGGTGAGGTTAAATTATCTACTTATTAGGTTAGGTTAGGTTAGGTAGTGGAGCATGCCTCTGGCGTCGTGGCCCTTGCATGTACCCTCTCGTTTCTCCTCTTGATTATATTGATGAATTGAGCCCATTCATTATTTCTGTTTTCAAGGGCTTCTTTAAGATTGTTGTTGGCTGTTGACCTGATTTCATCATATTCGGGGCATCTGAATAAGATGTGCTCAAGATCTTCCTCTTCTTGATTACAAAATGTGCAAATGGGGTCAGTTGCCAGATGATATTTGGCTAGATAGCTCTGACAGGGAAAGTGGTTCAGTCGGATTCTAGAGATGGTAACTTGATCCGTTCTTTTGATATTTTTGTAGAAAATTCTGTTGGGTTTTTCCTGCAGTTCAAAATACTTTCGACCTTTGCTGTTATTGAGCCAGATATTTGACCATTTATCACTAGAGGTTTCCTTCACTCTACATTTCAAACTAGGTAGAGATGACATAGGTTTTAGCAGAGGGCCACACTCAGATGCTTGCTTGGCAAGTTCGTCAGCCTTTTCGTTCCCAATAATCCCTACATGGCTTGGGATCCATTGTAGGCAGATGACAGTTTTCAGGGTTTGTAGCAGACTGTTGATGGCTTTGGTTTGATGGTAGTACTCAGTAGGTTTGTATGACAACAGAGTGCGCAGGGATGATAAAGAGTCAGTCAGGATGGTGTAAGGACCGGAGTTGGAAAGATCTTTAATTTCCAGCAAGGCTCTTTCTATTGCTGTAAGTTCTGCACTGAGGATTGAGCAGGGGGTGAGTGGAATGATGACACTACTCTCATCGTCTTGGAGATATATGCCTGCCCCAGCTTTTCCATTGTTTGGATCCAGGGAGCCGTCAGTGTAGATCTTTCTGTATTCTGAATATTTAGTCTGGATTAACTCCAAGGCTAACATCTTCAACTTGACTGGGTTTTCTGACTTATTGGCTTGTTCTGGAATTGATGTTACTATGGTTGGAGGTTTCCATTGCCATGGTGGTATATCATTCATGATTGCTGTTGGAGAGAAGTTGGGGTCTGACCTAGAAGGGAGATAGATGTTTCTTTCCTTGAGTAGCCTGCTGGATCTTGCATAGAAGGAGTTCTTTGCTTTGTTTTTCTTGAGATGCCCTGGAGAATCTTTTGGAAGGAAGTGATTTTTAATCCTTCTGTTCAGGATAACTGATTCCGAATGGATCTGAAGTGGAGGGATGTTTGCTTCTATCTCAAGTGACCCAACTGGCGTGGTTTTCAGAGCACCAACTATGAGACGGAGAGCACAATTTTGTAAGGTTGAAAGTCTATCTACTTATTGTTACGGTCATTAAATTGATTTTATGCGCACGCTTCAGTTATTCCTATGTAGCTTAATTAAATGATCATCTACACTATAATTAACCATCATTGACCGTATATATGTTACAGAAAACACTTCTCGTTTTTTTAGACAATGTAAAACCATTGGGGTCGAGATTTCCCTCCCCTTTTGGTTTAAAATTGTCTACAAAAACCTCGGAGGCATGTTTTTTCCTATACTTACCGCCTAACTTTACTTACATTTTGAACATTAATATTTCATATTTTATGGCGGCCCATGAAAAGATCAACATTTTATATTCCCAGACATTGACAAGTTCTAATATCCCATATGATGCGTGAAAAATAATCATTTTTAATTCTCATAACATCGACAGACATGATACAATTGTAAAATGTAAACGATACATAAACATATTTCAAACAACACTTTCAAAACTAAATAGCACTAGTTTGAATGTACCGATAATTGCATCATGTTAGAAAAAGCATCCATGCATTGATGTATCAATGTTTTGTGGCATCCCTAATTCTAACCACTTCACTACATGTTACTGAATGTTAAGTACACATCCTTGATAGGATAATCAGGTATAACATATTCTCCATGTTGAGATTTGATATGCTTCTTGCAGCCATGATGAGACTTGAATGTTTTGTCACAATAACTACACTTGTATGGAGATTCTCCTGTGTGAGTTCTGACATGAGACTTTAGATGTCCCAGCAAGAAGAACCTCTTACCACAAGACATGCACTCAAAAGGTCTGTCCTCGGTGTGAAATATCATATGACGCTTCAACATACATTTCTTGGCAAATTTCTTCCCACAAACCTCACACGGAATCGTCTTTTCTCTCCCACCTTTGTGTGTGTACATGTGCTCTTTCAGATTAAAGTCACGGAGAAAACGTTTCCCACAAACATTACAAGAGAAAGATTTCTCTCCATGGATAACTTCATGCTGACTTAATTCTCCTACACGTGAGAAACATTTCCCACAGACTGAGCAACTGTAAGGTTTGACTCCAGTGTGATTGGACATGTGAGATTTAAGTCCTTTCTTTGAAGCGTATTTTTTGTGACAAATTGCACAGGTGTATGGCCGTTCTCCTGTGTGGGTTCTACTGTGTTCCTTTAATCTGAAAGTGCTGGCAAACAATTTGTTGCAATCAGGGCATTTGATTGTTTTTTCGACAGGAGTTTCTGAATGGCTTTTAATGTGTTTCTTGAGAACCGATATCCGCGAATAACTCTTTCCACATATTTGGCACTGGTAAATCTTTTCAGCGGTATGAACATCCATATGTGTTCGTAAGGCGCTTGCAGAATGGAAACTTTTCACACAATGATCGCACTGAAACTGAAGCTTTTCGTCTGGATTGTGAACATGACGATGCATCTGCAACACTGACTGAGTGTGGAACGCCTTCCCACACACTTCACATGCAAACTTCTTCTCAGTATGAGACACCATGTGGACCTTGAGGTATGAAGCAACAGCAAAACCTTTTCCACATTTCTCACACTTGAATGGTCTCTCAACAGAATGGGTTTTTATGTGCCGTCTCAGTGCTCTTGCCCAGGCAAACGTCTTATCGCAAAAATGACATTTAAGAGGTCGTTCTCCAGAATGTTTTCTCATATGCTCCTTCATGGCATGATTGCTGATTGACTTTTCACAAATTTTACAATAAGAAGATTTATGTGAAGGACCTAACCCAACATGTGATTGCTGATGTTCGATCAGGTGACTCCGACGACCATATGTCTTGTCACAGATGTTACATTTGAAAGGTCGTAGGCCGAGGTGGACTGTGTTCTTATGTACATTCCGGGTACTCTTCTGGGCAAAGCAGATTCCACAAATATTACAAGCATATGGTTTTTGTTTTGTGTGGACACGACTGTGTAAATTCAATGCCATTGAGGTTTTGAAACTCTTATCACAATCAGGGCACTGAAACGGTCTATTCTCTGTGTGGGCAATCATGTGCTTCTTCAAATGGACAGGAAACCGAAACATTTTTCCACAAACACTGCACATAATCTGTTCCTTCTTGTTTTGGTTCTCCTTCCTGATATCTGATCCAGACTTGTCACTGTTTATTTGGGCACTTTTGTCATCATTATTACTGTCAGTTCTTTCAATAATTTCATTCATCACTTCCAGACTTGTCAGTTTTTTGTCATCATCTTTTTTCATCAGTCTTTCGTCATCTTGCAACCCAACATCTTCAATAAGAGGCTCAATAGATCTGTCACATCTTTCACACTTGTGAACTTTTAAATCATGAGGACCAACGCCTTTGCTACATGTATCGCAAACATGAGATTTTTCCTCCTGCCTCTCGATTTCAGGGGTACACTGACTTGGATGAGATTCTGTCATCAACTTGGAGTCTGAATCATCCAGCTTTGAAAGTTCTGCTGTAGGTATGTGGTTTTGGACTGTAGGGATCACCAATGTGTCCAAATCATGTGACACGTGCATATTTGGCAAAGATTTGGGTTGATATTTGGCTGTATTGATCACTAATGTGTCCAAATCACTTGGCACGTTTGACACAGTTTTGTGATTTTCGGTTGCAGTGGTAAATACTGTATCAGAATTACTTGGTACAAGGATGTCTGACACTGTTTTATGTTGACTCTCCTGCAGAGTTGTATCTCTGCAGTGTGATTGTATTTCTTCACCACTATACGGACAGCTCACATTCTGAACAAACTCCTGAATGATATTGTGCTTGGACAGAGACTTTCCAGAATCAGAAAGTTCAACCATGTTCAAGGCTTCATGGTATGTTCCTTCGTCAGATGAGTCACCTGCAGAGACCGTAACAGTGTCTTTGATATCCTGCCCTACTTCAACCTCACCAGCATCACCATCAACTGGTTGTAAAGGAGCTTCCGTCATCAGAAATACAAACCTGTCAGGATCATCCTTGTCTTGCTGGCTTTCAGGATGAGTATCTTCACTTTGAGGATAGTCAGTAAAGTCATCTCTGTCACACTCAACACAGTCCCCCTCATTGCCTTCTTCAGGATCAATGTCAGTATTCTCAACCTCCTGCTTTAACAGATCATCTGAAGAACCTTTTTGCGTATAGCCATTGTCTGAATTAGCAGACTTCACAAGAGTCTCATGCTGTATGGATATCTGCCTCTTCTTTTCATGGACAAGCAAATGCTTTTTCAAATACTGAGCCCGGTAGAACGTCTTCCCGCACTGCTCACACTCAAAAGGCTGTTCCCCTCTGTGGTACCTCATGTGTACTTTGAGGTCACATGCCAGGCGGAACATCTTGTCACACATCTCACACCTGAATGGACGGACATCTGTGTGAACCATTTGGTGATGTCCCAGAGCAGACTTCTTTGCGAAGCATTTCCCACAAATTTCGCACATATGTGTCTTCTCTGCATTGTGTACAGCCATATGCTCCTTCAGCGCGCCAGCGTAGAAGAAGGTCTTTTCACAAACAGTACAGCAATGATTCTTGTTACCTGTATGATTAGCTATGTGGCTCTTCAGGGTTTTCTTGGCCGAGAGACACTTCCCACATAGATGACATCGGTAAGGCCTTTCTATGAGGTGGGTGTTCATGTGTTCTTTGAGCTGGTATGACTCCTTAAAGGTCTTGCCACAAATCTCACACCGGAAAGGACGGTCACCAAAGGGCAAATGAAGCAGCATATGGCTTTCAAATTCAGTTTCACCTGTAAAAGTCTCAAAACAGAATTCACAGGTACGGCTTTCATTCTTCATGCTAACTGTAGCACTGTCTGTTCTTGTTTGTCTCTGGTTCCCCTTCTGAGCTGTGACTGACTTCTCAGTTCTGTCTTGGATTGGATGAGTCTGGTCTCCTCGTTTACCAATTCTCATGGTTCAGTATTTTGTAGTATTGTAACATGTACAGGACATGTGAGTGAGTGAGTGAGTTGGGTTTTACACCCCTTTCAGAAATATTGTGGCAACATCACAACAGGGGACGCCAGAAATGGTCTTCACACATTCATTCCATGTGGGAATCAAACAAGGGCCTTTCAGATTGACGAGAGAACACTTGAGCCACTAGGCTATCCTACTGCCCTGAACAATCTCTGAAAGTCTTCTACCTGCAACAAAAGAAGTCCAATTTCAGTTTTCATTAACAATTGTCTGCCTAGCTGTATAGTATTTCTGTGGTTCAGGGAAACCTAGTCAAGTTTTAATGATTTCATACTGATCTCTGCATTGTCTGGTCCAGACTCAAGATTCACTGACTGCGTGGAATATTGCTGAGTGTCGGGTTAAGCAACAAACATTTAAACATGTATTGAAATTGCAATATGCAAAAAGTTTGTTTTAATTAACATTCTTGACACATGTCCTCATATGCAAAATGTGTAGATCAATACACATGATCAATACACATCACTAGATTGTCTGGTCCAGACTTGATTATGAATATACCACTGCCTAAAATCTGAAGTAGTAATAAACAGAATACTAAACTCACTTCCGTGAAATACCATTTTCATTAAACTCGTTAAAGATTTAGTATCAAACTCACTTTGGCACGTCTGATACCAAATCATTAACTCATTTAATAAAAATGGTATTACACGGAAGGTCGTTTAGTATCCTCTATGTATTACACGGAAGGTCGTTTAGTATCCTCTATGTATTACACGGAAGGTCGTTTAGTATCCTCTATGTATTACACGGAAGGTCGTTTAGTATCCTCTATGTATTACACGGAAGGTCGTTTAGTATCCTCTATGTATTACACGGAAGGTCGTTTAGTATCCTCTATGTATTACACGGAAGGTCGTTTAGTATCCTCTATGTATTACACGGAAGGTCGTTTAGTATCCTCTATGTATTACACGGAAGGTCCTTTAGTATCCTCTATGTATTACACGGAAGGTCGTGTAGTATCCTCTATGTATTACACGGAAGGTCGTTTAGTATCCTCTATGTATCACATGGAAGGTCGTTTAGTATCCTCTATGTATTACACGGAAGGTCGTTTAGTATCCTCTATGTATTACACGGAAGGTCGTTTAGTATCCTCTATGTATTACACGGAAGGTCGTTTAGTATCCTCTATGTATTACACGGAAGGTCGTTTAGTATCCTCTATGTATTACACGGAAGGTCGTTTAGTATCCTCTATGTATTACACGGAAGGTCGTTTAGTATCCTCTATGTATCACACGGAAGGTCGTTTAGTATCCTCTATGTATTACACGGAAGGTCGTTTAGTATCCTCTATGTATCACACGGAAGGTCGTTTAGTATCCTCTATGTATTACACGGAAGGTCGTTTAGTATCCTCTATGTATTACACGGAAGGTCGTTTAGTATCCTCTATGTATCACACGGAAGGTCGTTTAGTATCCTCTATGTATCACACGGAAGGTCGTTTAGTATCCTCTATGTATTACACGGAAGGTCGTTTAGTATCCTCTATGTATCACACGGAAGGTCGTTTAGTATCCTCTATGTATTAAACGGAAGGTCGTTTAGTATCCTCTATGTATCACACGGAAGGTCCTTTAGTATCCTCTATGTATCACACGGAAGGTCGTTTAGTATCCTCTATGTATCACACGGAAGGTCGTTTAGTATCCTCTATGTATTACACGGAAGGTCGTTTAGTATCCTCTATGTATCACACGGAAGGTCGTTTAGTATCCTCTATGTATTACACGGAAGGTCGTTTAGTATCCTCTATGTATCACACGGAAGGTCGTTTAGTATCCTCTATGTATTACACGGAAGGTCGTTTAGTATCCTCTATGTATCACACGGAAGGTCGTTTAGTATCCTCTATGTATTACACGGAAGGTCTTTTAGTATCCTCTATGTATTACACGGAAGGTCGTTTAGTATCCTCTATGTATTACACGGAAGGTCGTTTAGTATCCTCTATGTATTACACGGAAGGTCTTTTAGTATCCTCTATGTATTACACGGAAGGTCGTTTAGTATCCTCTATGTATTACACGGAAGGTCTTTTAGTATCCTCTATGTATTACACGGAAGGTCGTTTAGTATCCTCTATGTATTACACGGAAGGTCGTGTAGTATCCTCTATGTATTACACGGAAGGTCGTTTAGTATCCTCTATGTATTACACGGAAGGTCGTTTAGTATCCTCTATGTATCACACGGAAGGTCGTTTAGTATCCTCTATGTATTACACGGAAGGTCTTTTAGTATCCTCTATGTATTACACGGAAGGTCGTTTAGTATCCTCTATGTATTACACGGAAGGTCGTTTAGTATCCTCTATGTATTACACGGAAGGTCTTTTAGTATCCTCTATGTATTACACGGAAGGTCGTTTAGTATCCTCTATGTATTACACGGAAGGTCTTTTAGTATCCTCTATGTATTACACGGAAGGTCGTTTAGTATCCTCTATGTATTACACGGAAGGTCGTTTAGTATCCTCTATGTATTACACGGAAGGTCCTTTAGTATCCTCTATGTATTACACGGAAGGTCGTTTAGTATCCTCTATGTATTACACGGAAGGTTGTTTAGTATCCTCTATGTATTACACGGAAGGTCCTTTAGTATCCTCTATGTATTACACGGAAGGTTGTTTAGTATCCTCTATGTATTACACGGAAGGTCCTTTAGTATCCTCTATGTATTACACGGAAGGTCCTTTAGTATCCTCTATGTATTACACGGAAGGTCGTTTAGTATCCTCTATGTATTACACGGAAGGTCGTTTAGTATCCTCTATGTATTACACGGAAGGTCGTTTAGTATCCTCTATGTATTACACGGAAGGTCGTTTGGTATCCTCTATGTATTACACGGAAGGTCGTTTGGTATCCTCTATGTATTACAAGGAAGGTCTTTTAGTATCCTCTATGTATTACACGGAAGGTCGTTTAGTATCCTCTATGTATTACACGGAAGGTCGTTTGGTATCCTCTATGTATTACACGGAAGGTCGTTTGGTATCCTCTATGTATTACACGGAAGGTTGTTTAGTATCCTCTATGTAGCACACCACATACAAAGGCTGGCGAACATTATCAATACTTGGAAATATCTGTGATAATAAAAGTCATTCATGATTATCGATATGAAAATTGTGTTCTCCATGATATCATACATTACGTTTTGTGACGGAAGAAATTTCCTCACACATTATGCAATTTTAAGACTTTATTCTAAATTCTAAGATGCGTTTGTGAAAGATCAAAGGCCCTGACAGTACTTTGTGGGCTGATAATGTGCACTTTTTGCATTACATCACTATGTGTTGGCCTCACCACGCCATTCCAGTTTGCCCCCTCTTAATCAAACACTTTTGCATTACAACACACTTCAACCGACGTCAGGATGTATGTCTGTTGTCATTGCCTAATACAGCCTGCTGCAACAATCTACTCTGTTGCATCCTGTTTCCTCCTTTACAGTTGTGTCACTCAGCTAACATAAATGGTGGAAACATACGGTCACGTTTTCTCATAGATAAAATGTCACAAGTTTACAGCAACACAGTAACGTTCACAATGTTTACATTCCCACAATACAATCATGGAATGTCGCTTGAAAAGTCAGCTTCATCAAGATGTACTGATCTAAACTTACTTTGCTAGTAGAAATGTGACGTTCATGCTGCCCCATATGGTTTACGTTAATCACAGATGTAATTAAAATAATTTAGAACAGATATCTAAGCTGAAAGCACACTGTCACCAAACTGTTTATCATTTGCTTTTCTGGTAATGTTTGTCAATTAGCACTGTGCAAGGATTCTTAATTAAGGTCACCGATACTGTCATTTGCTTTCAGTCTACCATTTTTCACTCACTCACACATTTCACTCAGTTACAATAAGATTTGGTATAAAATCCAAACTAATGGGTGAGTTTAGTTTATACTACTTTTAGCAATATTACAGCAATATCACTGGCTGGGACACACATTGTACCCAGGTGGGGAATTGAACCTGTGTCTTCGGTGTGATGAGTGAACACTTTAACCACTAGGCTACCCCACCACCCCAAAATCCCAAATAAGGTGACAGACATAGAGTGAGCATGATTTTACGCTGCTTTTGAACACGGACCAGTACTAGTTGGTTTTGAAAGCAGCCCAGTACTATCTTTAGTTGCTTTTGAAAGCAGCCCAGTACTATCATTAGTTGCTTTTGAAAGCAGCCCAGTACTATCATTAGTTGCTTTTGAAAGCAGCACAGTACAATCATTAGTTGCTTTTGAAAGCAGCACAGTACTATTGTTAGTTGCTTTTGAAAGCAGCCCAGTACTAAGTCGATTTAGTCATTAGCAAGTCGATCCTGATGCTTGAGGTGGTAAGGACACTACAATGACCGTCACCCATACACTATTGTTGTCTTGAAACAAATCATATCTGTAAATCATACATTCATGAAAACTAGGGCTAGAGCCTAAGCTAGTACATGCTTATCTATTTCCATAATGTTTTAACATTTTAGCTGACCAATGTCTCCAAGACAAATAGTACACAATATGTAAACTGCAAAATGGTTAGAAGTAAGTCTTGGGGGCATATAAAAAAACATTTTTTATGATTCAGAATGTTTACAGATATTTTGTAATATGAGTATAGTTTATACAACATCCCGGCAATATCATGGCAGGTGACACCAGAAAAGGGCATCATTGTATCTATGTGGGCAAAAAGCATGCAAACTGTCATGCAAATTAACTTGTGTGTGATTTGTTGACAAACACACCATATAATTATCTGCAGAAGACAAATGGAGTAGCCATTTTTCATACATTTTGAGAAACTGTGTGATTGTAATTAAACCTGGGATTTTTTTATCATTGGCTGTATACTGGCTTCTGGGCAGCTCCAGACAAAAAACTGTTAAAATCTAACAAAGTAATCCCAAAGTGGTATGGACATGCTTTTGGCAAAAGATCCACCACGTTACTGTGACACCAGAAATGGGTTTCAAATACTGTTCCCATGTGCAAATCTAGCCTGGGTGTTTGGCATGAAGAGCAAATGCTTCAGTTGCTCAGCTGGCCCACAATATATCAAGACTAGAAGGCTTCAGCGCTGCAGAAGGGGTCCTACAAATAAGTACCACAAGCATGTTTCTGAAAACAGAAGAAACTATAGCCAAATATCAGAAAACAGTACATGTACCTTGTACCCTGAAGTACACATTCATATGTACAAGTTCATATTCCTCCACCCAAAACTGACGCCAGTTCATGTTATAGCTCCTGCTCCCGATTACGAGTAATGCATGGTTCAAAGTGGGTGAGCGCAAGGCGATGTGCCAAAAAGTGAAAGGTACCAGGATCGATTGATTCCCACTTCTGACCGGGTGTGAAAATGGTAGTGTAGGAAAGATGTAGAAAATCTAGTCTGTCCAGAGGACCAACTGGTCATTTTTTTTTACCAGTCCTACCAAAATCTAGCCTGCCCTCCAAATATAAATATAACATCATTTCAAGACTTAAAACTGGTTTGTTTCAATTTTAGCTATCATTTAATATGCACACACAGAGCTTGGACTGTTCAATCTCTCCTAGTGGAGTCATCTGGTTACAACATTACAGAACTGGTCATCAGACAAGTCATCAATATCTCCATCAAGATCTGAAAACTGACCTGACATGAAGACGGACTAGATTTGTTTAACCCGTCCCCCATTGGATTCACCCATCTTGGACGTTGTGAAAAGCTATCTTAAATACTCTGAATATACTTCATTTCACATACCTTGTGTGACCTCATCCTTCAACCCATACTGGCCTGACAGCCTCGGTCATATATGTGTGTCTCAGGATGATATGATAGGAATTGAACAGGTTAAATTCGGTTTTAATTAGTGGTAGGAATATTGTATTTTGTAAGGTGAGCAGAGTTGCTTCCCCTTCATTACATCAGTAACATTGGCAAGCATGGTTGCATGGCTTACACAGCGAAATTTAAATATAGTTTTGTCAGCAGATTTTGTACAACGCCCTGACAATCTGATAATGTCATGAACTTCATGACGTCACAATACAATGACATCACTGCACTTCAAGTCTAATGGTAGTGAAGTGTTCAGAGATGTACATTATCCATTGAAAACTAATGAATAGTCACTTTCTATCATAATTAGAATCTCACCTTCGTGTCTACTGATATCAATTATATCAACAAGAGCAACATATGTCATATTTGGGATTTCACTTTCTTAGTAATATCATACCATATGACATATGTTGCATTTGACCACTTTCTAAATGGCATCGTGTAATTATATCAACAAGAGTTGATAAAGTTACAGATATCCAAGGCTTGCCGACTTTGCTTAAGTGAGATTCTCTATGTATGATTTAGTCTGAGGGTTTACATTTGTATCATGGCTAAACCACTCAAAAAACTGACACAATTAACTTTCCTAGTCAAATAACACACACAGTATTGCTAAATCTGAAATGTACAAAGGAAAAGCTACACAGATCTAATGAATAAAGTATATATTTGCAAGTGACACAAATACTGTTTAAAGAGGGGAGGTAACTCCATTCAAAAACGCTGTCGATGGTTCGAGGCGACAAATATTCCGCATTAGACGAGACCTGCTTACTGTCAGTTCCACATATAAATCTCATGGCAATCATTAGATCGGTGTATATTAGATCATGTCACGTTTAACTATGGTGCAGAACGCGTGTCGCTGTTCTACACGAACATTATCACCTGTCCCATCATACAGTCATCTGGCATGATTTGCGCAGCGTGCTGCTATTGGGGACGCGCTGATCAAAATGTCATGGCTAAAATGAATACCCTGGTTCGCTTCCGCAATGCATGTTTTGGCAATTTAATTCGGTAATATAATCGTAATGATATGATTCTGCACAAACAGCAAGTAAACTTACTTTGAACACCGACGCGAAACTCAAAGCCGGAAATAATGCTTCGCGGCTGTACTTTATTCGATACATTGTTGTCATGCTTCTTTGGTGTAGACTAATGGGCCTGGGCTTGGGACCTTCCATACTGAGTCAAAAAAAATTCACATTCTTTCTTCAGGGCGCTTTGAAAGAACAAGAAAAGGTATGATGGTAAAATTGTTATTATTTCATTGCTGAGATCTGTGTGATGTACTCGATACACTGACAGAGCCATTAGGCTACACCGCCGTTCCAAAACATGGGTATACGGAATGTCAAGTCACAAGAGTAAAAATTCGAAATTTCTCAGTTCAATATTGTGTATGGTCGCCCCGAGCATTCACCACTGCCAAACACCGTTTCTTCATCGACTGCCTGATGCCTGTGAACACGTGGGTGGGGATTCTGTGCCATTGCTCTTACAAGGCAGCGCCAAGTTCCTGCAAATTTTTAGGTTGGTTCATCAGACCACGAAGCCTTCTCCCAAGTGCATCCCAAACGTGCTCTATTGGATTAAGGTCAGGGAACCTCGATGGCCAGTCCATGACGTTGATTCCAGCGTTTTGAAGGAAATTTCGTGTCAACATCGCGGTATGCGGCCGAGCGTTATCATATGCTGTAACTAGACCTGGGTCATGAGCCGCCATGAAAAGAGCGAGTTCAGGGGTGAGCATCTGGTCGCGGTAAGCAGCAGGTGTGAGGTTGCCACGGATGACCAGAAGTCGGGGACGGTTGTTCCCACAGAAAGCACCCCACACAATGCAACTTCCGCCCCTGAACCTGTCGACTTCCTGTACACAACATGGGGCATACCGTTCACGACTCTATGCCTGCCGTCCAGGAATATGAGGGAAAACCTAGATTCATCGCTAAAAACGACTCGATTCCAGTCTCTCTGGGTCCATCGGAGGTAACGTTGGACCCACAGCAGACAATGACGTTGATGAAACGGCGTCAATATTGGCCCACGATATGGACGTCGAGAATGGAGACTAGCAGCCCGCAACCGATTTCGAATGGTCTGTGAGGACAGTCGACTTCTAAACATCTCAGCCCTGGTTCATGTATCCGGCAGAAATCTTTCACGTAGGTGACGTAGGACGATTTGACGGTCTTCTGCTCGTCACACGTGGACGACCCGACCTTGGGCGATCAGAAGAGGTGCCCGTTTGTTACGTACACAGTACGGCGGCTGCATCCCATTGCTCTTGCGAAGTCAGTAACTGATCTTCCCGCTTGCAACATGCCAACGGCATGTTCACGTTGCACATTTGACAGTGGTGGCATTTTAAAGTACCGATAGAACTGTGGTTTAAAAGTGTGTGTTTTTTCAATTCTCGAGGCCAGTGTAAACACGTGCAAATGAAGAACACTTCGATGCGAAGATCACGTGATCGACCGCACGTGCAAAACCTGATTTGGCACTAATGGCATTTGCACGACGAATGGATGGGTTTGAGTGGGTTTTGCTAACGTTTTTCTAGAGTCGAAGGATTGGGATACCATTTTGGATACATAGATGTATCGTCAGAGAAAAAATATCCATTATTTTTAAAAATTACATTTTGTGAAGTTTCTTTTTTGACTCAGTGTATTATGTAGCAAGGATCAAGTACTGTTTGTTGCTTAACGTCACACTCACGGGCGCGTAGCAAGTCATTTTCCGTGTGACAGGCTGCAAACCTTTATATTTAAACTGTGTTGAGGGCTTGCCCAAACTTTTTAGCAGAAATATTGTCAATAGGATTATCGATATGAAAATTGTATTACCCATATTATCCTACATTAACTTTTGTGATATAGAAAAGTTTTCACTTTCTCATACAATATGCAATTTTGGACTTCATTGTAACGTTTCTTCAGGACACTGTTTTGTAAATAATCCAAGCAAAAAATCGAAGCTGACTACTTACATGAAAAAATGCACCCTCGATGTTATAATGAAACCACGTGACCAGGACTGTAGTGATATTGATTGACAATGTTATAAGAATACAGTTACTGGAAGATAAGCATATCCAGTATGAATTCCATTATTTATTGAGATGTAAAGTATTGGCGAATGAACGCTGCGTTTTCAATGGTGCTTATTTTTCTAAATGTCCTAACATGTCAAAGTGTAAGCAACTTTATTTTTCAAGTTTATACTCCCAAGAGATACATGTTAGCTTTGTCGCTGTGTCCAAAGGCAATACTTTTACATGATTTGTAATATTGTTTTTATCTCACAGTTGATCTGGGGAAAGTTTTTAGGTTTGGCCCCTTTTCTACTCATAGTGTAAATATTCTTCTTGGATAGCATGCAGATAATGCACAATTTACAATGTCGTAAACATACTCAGCAAAATTTGCTGATTTTCTTTCGAAACTTTACCTTTCAATATGAGCCAAGATTTGAAAAGAAAGCTTTGGCCATTCAGTCAGATCCATCACACTTTTTAAATGAACGTTATGAAGTTCTGCCTTCTGGTGGACGTTACAAAATCATGTGTTACAAAACAAGTAATATTTAGAAATTCAAAGTCATATTCCCATAATTATAGCGTAAAACTTTTTAAAATCCAAAACTGTTATATTGAAAGCAATCATGCGGCACGAGTTAACATTACGTTATATATATATTATATACTACGATATATAACACCTCCATATATGCGAGCATCCTTGTACTTGAATTATAATAGTGCACCTTATTACAATATACATGCTGGTAGAGCGAACTATTTTTCTTGATTCAAGATGCTTAAATATTCGGTAAACAGATCACATTATGATTGTATTTTGTTTTCATCATTCAAATGAATCAAGACATGGGCTGTCACCGTTTTCTCAAGATTCTTCTCCCGACGATGGTCTGAGATCCATTCTTGTCAATAACATGTCAACGTATTTGATAACAGTATACTTGCACCAACACGCACGCACATTATAACGTTACTGTTTGGAGAGTAATCTTGACAAGAGACAAACTATCTGACTAATCATGATCATAGTTGCAAAAACAATTCTAACCAAGGCATGCTGTCTGTCTAACACGTTGTTCATTCATCAGTACAACTGTGTCGACATGAAAGGCTCCTTACCAAGCCGTCTGTTACATGAAGCCATATTAACATCGACGAGAGCTCCTGACAGTGACCGAGAAAGACCTATTTTCGCGTGAGGATTAGCTGCCATATGATTAATGTGCATGATAGTCCGTTATGTTTTGATGTACAAAGCCAAACGATAATTAGCGTACAATGATGTCGCCTGCTGAGTTGATTATTAAGATTGCTGAGCCCAAATTAACTGAAAATAAGATTGATACATGGACACTGGTATATAGCACATACCAGTGGTTAATGTCTTCGACATGTCCTTCTTAGGCAGCAGTACATCCTGGGTGCTGGTGTAGGCTCCTTTTGTATGTTTTCCTTTTCCGTATGCTAATTAAGTAGTATCAACGCCCACATGCCATATGTAGGTTGTAGCGTCGTCGACAATACTCGCCCATGTCAGCTTCTCATACTGGACACGAATCTACTTCCAGTCGGTCATAGGCACGATCTGGTTGAGCAAGAAGAAGACGACTTTAAAACAAGATCATCCTTTATGACCAACTATTGTCAAATCTTAAAACGTGAAGACGTATATGGAGGTGCAAAGTGACTGGCACAGAGATGTCCTGTTGTTGTGTATGTTCAAGAAGAGATCCATAGCTTTAGGCGGAGACAGTCCAATCAAAAGAGAAGACGATGTCAAACACAACCAACTTTGGGGACAGGAGTGTAAAGGACACGGTGGTCTTAGGCGGGCGTACCTCGTGGTCGGAATCCTGGTGATGTCGGCAAACAGCGTCGTTGTAGTTGTCGTCGCGAAGACTCGTAAACTCCATATGCCGGCGTTGTGGGTGATAACCTTCATGGCCGTGTGTGACTTCTTCATGGGTTGTGTCATGTCAGTGTTTTACATGCCGTCTGCGTTTTCCCGCCGTTTTTTTCTACTCCGAAAGCATGAAGACAGTGTCCTTCTGCATGCTCTTGTTTTTTGGGGGGCAGACGCTGTTCAACATCGCTCTAGCTAGTTTAGATCGGTACATTGCAACTGTATGGCCACTGAAGTACGTGAATGTTGTAACGACCAGAAGATTCATTGCAGTTATTGTCTTCACAATAATCTTGGGTGTGTGTCGTATTGGAGTCATGGCCCCCGACTGGTTTGGAAATAGAATACAATCCATATTTGGCCATACCTCTTCCCATCTTCACCAACAGTACATCTGCAATAGTTATCCGAATGGCCAGCGTACTGGTGCTTCCACTGATCACATTTGGAGTAATTGTATTTTGTCTCTTGAATATCGTCTGCAAAGTGTTTTTTCGCCCAGTGCTGCCAAACGGTTCAAATATTATACAGCCCAGATTTAAGACTTCTCTGATCGCACTTCTGCCTGCTTGTGTCTTCTGCGTATCATATGTTCCAGTGTCTGTGTGTGTCATTCTGAGGATCATTGGTGTGAACACGGGTGATATCAGCGGTTTGCTGAAATGTAGTATTGTTGCTTTATGGTCAAATAGCTTTTGGAATGTATTAATTTACACTGCCACCTACCGGCCTTTTCGAAGAGCTGTGGCACGTATCTTCTACTACTCCCACTACCGACTTCAATGCCAGATGGAAGTACTGAACACCCACAAACGCAATTCAAGGACATGAACTGAACTTAAAGGGGCTCTGATCCAGAGCAATTTCTGTGGACCATGTTGTTGTTTTTCTCCCGTGCATACTAGGGTGATATCCCAGAATTCTTGACTGGTTCGTGACCTCAGCTGCGCCACCTGCATGCTCAATTTATAGTACACATATATGCACAGTCTGATCACCATAGATGAAATCTTTCTTACTCGATAATATTTCCGTCTTCACTCTGTACAAGTTTGATAACAAATGAAAACATGTCGAAGTTTTGTGTTTCTTTATGCTTTGTCTTATAATCCTAAACAGTTTATTAACTCATTTGTATGCATTTTGAAACAATAAAAAGCACAGAGTTTGCCTATACGTATAGTGAATTTATAACATGATAGTGATATATCGACATTTTATAGATTGCCAACGTGAATCATATTTCACACAAACACCTTACAGTTAACGACGAAAAACACTTATCATGTTGAATGCTACAACAAATGAATAAAAAGTCTGTGCAAATATTAAAAGATGCTGCTGTGACACCATTAAAAGATGCTGCTGTGACACCATTGTTAAAAGAGTTCAAAACTAGAAAACATCTTACAGACCCATCGACCTGTTTCAAATCTGACTCATCTTTCAAAACCATTGGGGAATGGTGTTACAAGAAAACTGATGGACGACTTGAATGTACGTTACATCCTCCAGGACTATCGGTCTGCTCATCGTCCACACCTAACAACAGAGACCTTGCTCCCGAGAGTTGTGAATGACCTACAGTGTGCTGTAGACTCGGGAGATGTGGCACTGTTGCCTTTCCTGGACCACAGTGCAACGCTTGATACCGTAGACCACCAGAAGCTCCTCGATATCCTGCAGCATCAAGTAGGTATTGCTGGAACTGTGTTCGCCTGGTTGACATCTTATATCTACAACAGAAGACGGTGTGTGTGTGTCTCCGGAAAGTTATCTGAGGAAGCAGTGCTCTCTTGTGGTGTGCAGCAAGGTTCAGTACTGGGTCATATGTCAATCATCTCAAAAATGTCACTGACAAATTCGACACTCCTCTCTTCCCATACGCTGATGATGTGGAACTGATGAATAAATTCAGTATGGACCCTTTACTTAGTACTCTTCAACTGATTGAAGCATGCACGTCTGACATAAAATCGTGAGTGACTGAAAGGAAACTAAATTAATGACGAAAAAACTGAGGTATTGTTAGTAGGAAGACAGCAACGCATACATAAGGTGAATATGGATGAAAAAAAAGATTGCCTCTGCTTCTATCTCTCCCTCAAGACAAGTCAAGGATCTAGTGCAGTGCAACTGCAGTCCGACCTCTCCATGTCCTCACTGTGTAATCCATCGACACAATCAGGAATACATTACCAAACAGATTTCACATGTCCTAGTTGGATGTCGAGTAATTTCCCGCCTTGACTACTGCAATAGCCTTCTCACCGGATTCTCTAAAGAACACTTAAAACAACTCCAGACAGTTCAGAATACCGCAGCCAGAATTGTTTCTTTATCTTCTAAATATAACCATATACTAAATGTGCTAAATTCTCTACACTGGCTTCCTGTTCCGTACCGGATATTCAGAATATTCAGAAAGCTGACAGAAGCGCTGTTGTCTTACATTTCCGGGTACTCGATTTCGATTTGGGTAGGTACATGCAGGTACTCGGTTGCATATTTTCCTACCCGTCCTAGTCCAAACATTTGTAACATTAATTAATAGTCTAGACTAGCAGTTATGCGACTACATTTTTAGGAAGTCGCGGTGGCTGAGCGGGTTAGACGGCTGACCTTGTGTGCAGGCTTTAGGTGCCTGACTCTTATGGATGTGGGTTCGAATTCCGGATGGGACTCAACCAGAAAAGTACTCGAATTTGTACTTTACTAAGACAGTGTAATCCCAAATATGACATATGTTACATTTGACCACTTTTCAAATGGCATTGTGTAATAAAAGTTTTCGGCCGTGGGAGCCGTGCCAATTTACACTTATCAGAGGGGTACACAAACTACGCAGTCCAGACTACCAGTTATCCGACAACATTTTGTGGAGGTCGCGGTGACCGAGCAGGTAGGCGACTGACATTGTCTGCTGATGATTAGGTGCCCGACTCTGAGGGTGCGGGTTCGAATCAGGGACGGGACTAAACCAACAAACAACCACAATTTGTACTTTACTAAGAAAGTGTAATCCCAAATATTACGTTACTTAATAACGTTGAACATTTGCTACACACACAAGAAATGTCAAATGGCACATTGTGCCGAGTAATGCGAGTGGTGGTAACGCTAATTATACCTGTCATAAATCCATTCACTGGTCATCAAGTGAATGATGACAAACAACATGTGGGTTTGCCCGTTGCAGCTATGGAATTTACTACTAGTTGTTTTGCACGCAATTTTGATTGCCTGAAAATACTCATGGGCCAACACTTGTGAGGATACGAGCAGATCTTTATTGCTGTATTAAAAATACGTATAGGCATTTGCTGTGTATAGTTAAAACTGAATGTAACTATTCACCTCAGTAAATTGCACATGACAATGGCATACATACTTAAAACTGAATATACCTATTCACCTCAGTAAATTGCACGTGACAATGGCATACATACTTAAAACTGAAAATACCTATTCACCTCAGTAAATTGCACGTGACAATGGCATACATACTTAAAACTGAATATACCTATTCACCTCAGTAAATTCCACATGGCAATGGCATACATACTTAAAACTGAATATACCTATTCACCTCAGTAAATTGCACGTGACAATGGCATACATACTTAAAACTGAATATACCTATTCACCTCAGTAAATTCCACGTGGCAATGGCATACATACTTAAAACTGAATATACCTATTCACCTCAGTAAATTGCACGTGACAATGGCATACATACTTAAAACTGAATATACCTATTCACCTCAGTAAATTCCACGTGACAATGGCATACATACTTAAAACTGAATATACCTATTCACCTCAGTAAAGTCCACATGGCAATGGCATACATACTTAAAACTGAATATACCTATTCACCTCAGTAAATTCCACGTGACAATGGCATACATACTTAAAACTGAATATACCTATTCACCTCAGTAAATTGCACGTGACAATGGCATACATACTTAAAACTGAATATACCTATTCACCTCAGTAAATTGCACATGACAATGGCATACATACTTAAAACTGAATATACCTATTCACCTCAGTAAATTGCACATGACAATGGCATACATACTTAAAACTGAATATACCTATTCACCTCAGTAAACTGCACGTAACAATGGCATACATACTTAAAACTGAATATACCTATTCACCTCAGTAAATTGCACGTGACAATGGCATACATACTTAAAACTGAATATACCTATTCACCTCAGTAAATTGCATGTGACAATGGCATACATACTTAAAACTGAATATACCTCTTCACCTCAGTAAATTCCACATGGCAATGGCATACATACTTAAAACTGAATATACCTATTCACCTCAGTACATTCCACATGACAGTGGCATACATACTTAAAACTGAATATACCTATTCACCTCAGTAAATTGCACGTGACAATGGCATACATACTTAAAACTGAGTATACCTATTCACCTCAGTAAATTCCACATGGCAATGGCATACATACTTAAAACTGAATATACCTATTCACCTCAGTAAAGTCCACGTGACAATGGCATACATACTTAAAACTGAATATACCTCTTCACCTCAGTAAATTGCACATGACAATGGCATACATACTTAAAACTGAATATACCTCTTCACCTCAGTAAATTGCACATGACAATGGCATACATACTTAAAACTGAATATACCTCTTCACCTCAGTAAAGTGCACATGACAGTGGCATACGTGTTAGCAAAGGTAATTGATGTAATATTTTTACATGACATGATTAAATATCGTGGTAAAAAAAAACACAGAAATACGATCAGATTGGATCAGTCATTATACCATCCAAGCATTCAAAAGTCTGAAAAAGCCTATACGCTGCTGGCGGGGATATACTTTATCACATGAACAACCGGGAATACTTTCAAATAATGGTGTCTGAATGCCATCCACCCTTCTTAATGTCCCACTGTTCAAGTTGATATGAATAAATTCTGCCAAGGTGAACAGAAGTCCAGTCCCTGTGTCCGAGGGAGCAGGTGCTGACCAGCTTGCAGAATGGTTTCGAAACTGCGAGAAACATTTGTCACTCTCGATCAGGGACTTTTAATTTAAGTTCGTCTTCTTTCAAGACGTGAAATGCAGTTTTACATGCAGTTAGTTCTCTGATGTCTCTTCAACAAATATTTTATGTACGCTTGCGTTTCCACAAAGAGCACACATGCTCAGTTGACAAGCATGGATTCTTGAAGATCAATTCTCTTCCGGTCTCCATTGGTACATGGGCCATAAGATTACCGTTTGTTCACTATGTTAGGCTTTGTTAAAGAAATATACACACTAACAATCTCACACATGATTTTCAATATATCGATAGCTGACACTTTGATAAATACTTTGGTTGCAGGGTAGCATAATGGTTAAAGCGCCCGATTGTCACGGACATACTAGTATATTGTAACCAAGCGGGAGAGGAACCAGACAGTGTTCGCGGTGACGTGCATACACTTGGACTACTTGGCTAACCCAATACTATACAAGTGAGTTTCGTTTTACTCCGCTTTTAGCAATGTTCCAGCCATTTCACGGCGTGAAGACCAGAAATTGGCTGTACACGTTGTACTCTTGTGGGGAATCAAACTTGGATCTTCGTCAAACGCTAGCCCTCCGCCCCCATCTTGCTTACAGCCAGCCTGAGAAAGACATATAGGTGTATAGACCTAGCCCTTTCACATTGTAATGAGTAACCTGGGAAGATCTGAGTTAGAATCAGTCCTCAATAACCCTTGCTTCGCCCAAGAGGAGACCAACTGGGTCGGGGCGGTCAGGCTGGACATGGCATGCAAACTACTGGGTAATTCGATGTTTGCCATCAGGAGTAGTCTCCCGTGTATAAGGTTTGACTAGCAAACCTTCACTGCTGTGCCAGTTCGGACATCAACAAGCAACTGTCTGTCAGAAGACGTAAACATCCATATGGTAAACAGCAACAGCCCAAATTACAAGGCTACCTCACTGTCACTGGTTTGCCTTCCTGTGAATGTCATTGTCTGCAGATAGTCTAGCCTGAAAATCGATCATTAACCAATCCATGCAGTATGGAAACACGACATGGGCCGCCATGTCACGGAATTTCATAAGTCGGCAGTGGTCACGAATTGCGTCTGACCCTCTGGTGGCCGATTCACCAACGGTCAGATAGAAGTCACCAACCGACACCTCCCCCTCCCATCCTACAACTCCCCACCACCCCCTCCAATGACTTAGTTTTGAAGTTGTTTGTGTCATGTGACACGTTTATATAAATCTTATGTTTGTTTTCATATATTTGTATTGATACATTTATTTTTTATATATTTTTTAATGTTAATAATTTCAATGCCAACCATAAGAAATGTTAAATCTGAAATGTGTTTAATTTTTTTCTATGGATCCTGTGAATTTTTAGTGGGCCAGACAGACATCTGAAACAAAGGACCCAATGCCCTGTTACTTTCAAACACAGTGAACAGTGAGGCCGCCTCGTACAAGCATGCAGAGTTTAACCATCCAACATGGACTAGCTAAAGATCAGCTTCAGGCATCTTTTAAGGATCAGAGTCCACATGAATAAAACAGAGACAGTTGTGGTGACTTTTTATTGGGTATTTACAGCTTAGGATTCTTTCATTTCTCTCAGACGACGGATGGCACTTCTTACAGTTGCAGCTGCAGTTGTGCTGGAATATGAAACAATAATAGTTTAGTGCAAATGGTTCGTTATGAATGGAAATGATTCATAATTTGCTGTCATGACATGAACATATTCAAAAATAAAAAAACATAACTCAGCGTGTTTGAGTTCAGTTTTACACTGCACTCTGCAATATTCCAGCCATATTCCGGACTGGACCACTTAATCCTGTGATCAACAGCATGAGTATCATCACCTGGGATAAAATGACTTGTCAACCAAATCAGTAGATTATTGAAAACCAATGATACTGGATTGTCTGGCACAGACTTTTCGATTATTTACAGACCACCACTACAATGTAGTGCTAAACAATGTCCTAATCAAACCTTTATAAAATTAGCCAATTAGCCTACCTGTATACCCATGCACCACCAGCGACAATTTTTCTGCATTTGGAGCAGTACCAGATGCCTACTGCTATCCTCTTCATACTGTCCTGCAACATAAAACACATTTTACACATTCTAATCAATTCATGCAAAACTAGTTCTTTTAAGGTTCTCTAGTTATCAATAAAGGGAATCTTCACTATCCCAAGTTTGTAAGTTGCTATTTCCATATCTGAGATTAAAGACTGTAATACAAAATATTTCAGGGTTGTGAGTCACCTGCAGGAAGGAGGAGGCAGAGTTTCAGCCAGAATATTTTTGTATTTGTTTACAGCTACAATGAGTGCAAAAGCACTTCACACTTTTGAATTCATGGTATCCCATGGTATAAAAGACTTGTGGATTATAATAAATGTTGCATCAATGGGCACACTAGCATTGGAATTAAGCTCTACTGCATATTTTTTTAGTGTGAATGGAACAATGGCACTTGCCTGGCTGAAGCACTGAAGGAATGTGAACTTGGTCAACAAATCACACTGCACCCAAATTATCTGACTACATTTTGCATCATACCTTCATCATAACATTACATATCAATATACATGCATATAAATAAGTGAGATAAAATTTAACGTCACATCAGCAATATTGCAGCCATATAGTGACGACAAATGTTGTAGATCCACAATAAATACAAGCAATTAAAGAACCAGTCATGTAAAATAACTAGAGCATCACAAAAAGAATTAAAACTATCTAGAATGTATTTTTAAAAGCAGAAAACTATGTTAGACAATACCATGTAAAAAATGGGTTATTCATCACCACCAACTGAAGGCAGATCACCACTAGGGGCAATAGACATGTATATAATATGTTATCATCCAAAACTGTGTTCCACAAGAGATATCGCTTGTGTGAGATCAGACATATGTCCTAGGTGCTATTGTTTTGACAGTAGATTTTGCACAATGCCCTGACAATACTATGACGTCATGAACCTGATGACATCACAATGCTGTGACATCAGTGCACTGCAAATCTATAGTCCATTTGGATCAATAGCATACCGATGAATTGCCATGTAACTCAAAAACTAATTGGAATATCATACTCAGTGAAACGCTGATCATAATCAAAACATCATACTCTTTGAGGTTTTCGCAGAATTTTTGTCCTAATAATAAAAAAGTTGTTAAACTGTCATTAAAATACTGACACAGTTCACTGTTTATTACGAGGGAGGAGTGCAGAGAAAGGTACAGCCAGGTGTTCGAGACGTATGTGCACAAGTGCCAAGAAAGTTATTTATTTATTAATCTGTGCTGTGCTGTCTCCATCCTTTCTCACACACCGGGCTGTCCCTTTCTCTGCACTCCTCTCTCGTAACAAACAGTGAACTGTGTCAATATTTTTGTGAAAGTTTGTTATACAACTTTCTTATTTTGAAGAAAATATTCAGCAAAAACCTAAATAGAAAATAGACTGCAATTCATCGGCCCGCTTTTGAGCCAAACGGACTCTAATAGCAGTGCTGTATCCAGATATTACCTTTTCCACTGACAACTAATGAAGAATGATTTTGGATGATTAATAGAATCTCACCATTGTGTCTACTGATACGAATTATATCAACACTCGTTGATATAGCCATTAAGGTAAACATATCCTCAGCAAGCCTCAGATTTTTGTTCATCTATCAACTTGTATCGATACATTTGATATCAGTAGACACTTAGGTGAGATTCTATGTATATATATTTAGCAACAGCAACATAAATGCACTTGACAATGCTACTTCATATGTTTGAATGTCGGTACTGTAGGTCACTACTGAAAGGTCTGCATACATTCCATTCTAATTTCTTGATATACAAAAGTACAAAGAGAATATTTCCTTTTCCCAAAAAATAAATGCCATTCTTAAAAATTATTTTAATTCATGTAATAAACTTTGATTTACCAAATATTCTGAATTTCAAGAGAATCCAACAGCTCAATAGGACACTGTAAATAAGTTTAAGCTGAATCATGATTGCATGAAGTAAAACAGCCCTTCTAAGAGTTTGATGAAAGCAAGGTCAAAGACAAGAAATTCCAACACTACCAACCTAACTACAGACTGAAGTGACCAATTGTATCTAATAGTGGTGTTCTGGTTAATTGAAATAATCGAATGTTTACTGCATTGACCACACAACCAAGCAATTGATCACATTTTCTCACAATCAAACACAAACAATTTTGACCTACTGTTTTTCTGTTTGAAACAACATATCTTAAGTTGTCAGGGCCTGACAATGCGTTTTAATTCTTAGACAACTCACTTTCTGAAATGTCATGACTGAATACTTCTTGAAGACTCTAGGAAGTTTGTGTACATGAAATATTAGTCACCACTTTACAGTCGCATGTTGCATCAACAACCTGAATAATCTGAAAAAATGATGCTAACCAATTTTTCTTTCAATGGTTGCTTGTTGGTAATGAACCTATCATCAATTTTGTGATTTCAACTAATTCGCATCAATTGTTTCTACTTGTATCTAATAACAAAGTACACCTGTTCTTACCTTTCCACAGAACTGACAGGTATATCTGGCGTGCTGTGAGATTTCCATTCTCTTGACAGTCTTACGAAGAGAGGCACCATACCTGGTACCATACTTTCCAACAATGCCAACCTTTTTTGTACGCTTGGCCTTTAAAAAACAAAAATACATTCAGATATCAAACACTTCAAAGCTACAGATAACTTTTTGAGTCATTGAGTTATGTACTCTTTCGTGTTCATTTCAACTGGGTATCCTAATTGTCCTTAGTAACAAAATAAATTGTGTTCAACTTACTTAACCTCAACTAAGTATTTTGCCATTTTCCATTAAGCGCAAAAATACAGCTTGTATGTTGATTATTCATATTTGATTTGTAATACAAGAAACTATAGGAAAGAGTGAGAGAGAGAGACTTTTGTTTTGCGCCGCACTATGCAATTTTCCAGCTATATGGCAGTGGTCTGTAAATAATCAGATCTGGTCCAGACAATTCAGTCATCAACAGCACTGACAGCTATCTGCACAATTGGGAACCAACCACGTGTCAACCAAGTCAGCAAACCTGACAACCCAAACCAATTAGTCGCCTATATGACAAGCGCTGTTGCTTTGAATGGAAAGCATGGGTTGCCGAAGGCCTATTCAACTCCAGACCTTCACGGGTTGAAAGAAAGACAGCATGTTGCCAAATTTATGTCTTGAAATAGAATGTCTCTATACACTACAGGTTTTTCATCTGCCCGTTGGTATGCAAGCCAATATTTGACATTTTTTTCTGCATGCATGTAACACCAAATTTACTACCAGTATTTACAGAATTTCAAGCATACTTGTATGCAATAGACTTAATAACAATTGAATTGTCACATACACATTTGTGTAAATTACACAAAAATGCAGCTTATCTGTACCTCTGACCTGCTTAAAGCATAAGAAGGTGACCCTTTAAAGTGCATGTAGCAGACTGAAGTTATCTGGCATACTCATATAACATGGGTTTTTAATAATGCGTAACACTGCACTCACCAATATTAAAGTTTTTGTACCAGATTTGTCACAATTCAATATAATGACTTGTGTGGCCTATGGTCTAAGTCAACTGGGAGCTTAAATGGACCTGTACTCTCACTTCCACACTATGCCCAAAACAAAAAAAGTTATAATTTAATAAAGAGACCTGTGTCTGAAAGTACTGCCTGTGCGGGTGTGTGTGGGAGTTAAGCGCTAGCCGCACCCAGCAATATTCCAGCTATATGGCGGCCGTCTGTAAATAGCAGAGTCTGGACCAGACAATTCAGTGATCAACAGCATGAGCTGTGATCTGCGCAACTGGGTACCGACAACATGATTGTGTCAACCAAGTCAGCAAGCCAGACCACCCATTCACTTTCACTGTAAGAAATTAGCACATGATAAGTAGCATCTCCTAGTCAACAGAAACATAATTTTAGTTCCAAAGAAAAAAGAAATCTACAGTCTGTTTGTACTAAAAAATGGAACAAGTCATACATATAATACTGGATGAATGAATTTTGGACTAAAAAAGATAAAGCATGTGAGACCCTACACAGTGTTGAATGTTCATAAATGCTGTTGACCAGATCAGTATTTGGTAACAGTTCATGATACTGCCTTTGACAATAACAGTGACCCATGTACACTTTCAGGTAACACAGTAATATTCAAACCACATGGCGGTGACCCTTGTATAACCTGCATCCGTTGCTGGGAACTTATCACGCTTATGTTTACATATAAATGGTGGCCAAAATGTACGATTTTCTACAACAGAGATGTTTCCATGAATGAACGCCCACATTAATAAAATGGATGGTTACGATCAGCATTACAACTCACAACTTAAAGGTAGGGACTATTCACGAAATCACAAACCTTACTTTACAGTCCGAAAGAGTGCACAGTCGACAATGGTCGAACACTGGACAGGTATCTGCAGCACGATCGCTTTTGATTTACGAAAACTGGGTACTCGATTCACATCGCAGTAAATTGTCATGCAAATGGTGGTCGGGAACTTGATGAATAAATACTTTAGAAACACTACACATAATTACGAGAACATATCTGCCAGACTTTGTGATTTCTACGATCTGGATATATATACATCATGTCTTGTTTATGTACGAAGAGTGGTAGGTTTCAACAAAATGAGTGCCATACGATAAGTCTTTATTGTGGTACAGAAATATTCAACACAATGAGTAACGGTATGCATTAGTTTAAACTTCCAACGTGTTCTTAGCCAGTATCCACTGGCTGAAGTCGGATTGGGTGGATAAATTCACTATAGCTACTGGATCCATACCATCTTTACGAGTCTGCAGCGGAAGAGGAAAAAGGCTTTGCTACAGACGGCGCATGTCTAAAATGAAAGTGTATTTCTTAACAACTAATAAGATTTCATGAAATAAAATATAAAGTACTCAAAATATGTCACAGAAACTTGTTCAAATATACACACCTTTGTATGTAATCTACGCCAAACTAATAATTTAAACGTACTTAATGAACTGTAAATAGAATTGTACTATATAAATCTTTATTATATCACGAAGTGTAATTAGTTGTAATCTTAATAGTTTTGAAATTGACAAGTTCATTGCACAAGATATTGTCACACGTGTGTATGTTTTTATCTTATATGTTGGCTTTTGATGCTATAAGAACTAACATTCAACAGTGACGTTTCATAGTAACAGTTCGCTCCCGAAACACTGCTTGTGTGTGGTATGTATATCTTTGCTGCTTTGAAATATACAGCAAATTGCCATTTCATATTTGACGAGCAATTCTGCCCATCTTACATACAGTTAAACGTCTATATGCGATAAATGATTGTAGTCACACTAAATCAGAGCGTATCACACGGTTCAGCCAATCACATGGCAACTTACTGTCAGCTTGACAAGGGCAAATTCAAATGAAGTGGAAAACAACACTTCATTTTAATATAATGTAGATCTCATAACACAGACTCCACCTTCATGCGCATTTATACTATGGTACAAACCAGAAGGTCACCATGGCGGATTAGATAAACTGTCCTCCAGGTTTAGTAGAGGTGATTTCTGTTAAGCCATTACGTATGAAAATGCCTGTATCATACATGTTCCTAGTGAAAACCGTCAAAGATTTCCATGTGTAGTAATGATTGTATATCAACTTTAATCCAAACTGAAAAAAAACACAGCATACTCAGGCCCCAAGTAATGGAAGGAATTACAGCAAATTTGAAGGAATTTGTCGGTCACGTCCTGAAACTCACACATCAAAACATGGCGTCACTGGAAGGAGCACCCGTCTCTGTGAGTTTTGGTTTTAGTTTCTACTGTTTTCGTTTTTATAATTATCCATCTTTGACCACCCATGTTGAATGCGTTTAGGTGTGAAGTGTTGTCGGGCCTATGGATTATTGTTTTAGGAAAAGATCGTCATTGCAAAACAGCGTAAGAAGTCATGCCCCCAGAGGCTTCCTAGTTTCAGACATAAACAACCTCCTGGGGCATGACTTATGGTGCTGTTTTTGCAGTGATGATCCTCACACCTAAACATGTTCAACACAGGTGGTCAAAGGTAGATAATTATAAAAACGAAAACAGTAGAAACTAAAACCAAAACTCACAGAGACGGGTGCTCCTTCCAGTGACGCCATGTTTTGATGTGTGAGTTTCAGGACACAACCGACAAATCACGGAACGGAGCCGAGAAATCTCTGAAGATTGCCGAGCTTGTATAAGTATTACTGACATTGTTTCCAATATTGCGTTGTGTTTCTGTTATCACTGCTAAGCTACCAATATCACTGCAATTGTCTCGCAAGTAGGCTGCGTTTGTTTACATTTGAGATGCAATTCCTTCAAATTTGCCGTGATTCCTTCCATTACTTAGTGGGGCCTGATACTAGCTGTACCCACCACATCCCTCACTCTTCACATAGTGTTGATAATCAGTTTATGCTTTTAAGGACGTTTTGTCATGAGTATGGGTACTTTGCTTCATTCATGTGTGTTATATTGAAACAACAAATTCTGACTAATCGAAAATATATTTTTTTAAATAAGTAATCATTTTTAATCCTTCTTTCAATCAGTTTTTATACTTTTTGGAACACCACTACCCTCACACATGTACATACTCAAGTACAGATGTATACACACAGAAACGTGGGTTCTGCCCTTTCCTGTTTAAGCTGTAGCTAATGTTTTTTTCAGTGAACAGACAATGTCCGTTTATACTTGTATCACCTGCCGAGTGGCGTTTGCCGATGCTGAGCTGCAGCGAGCACACTACAAGACTGACTGGCATCGCTACAACCTGAAGCGTAAAGTAGCAGAGATGCCGCCAGTGACTGCTGAGAATTTCCAGCAGCGTGTTCTCGCTCAAAGAGCTCAGGTATCAATATCTAAAGTATGTTTCTTTGCATGTTTTGAGTACAGACAATAAATATAGTTTCAATATCATAGGCAAATATGGAATAGTTATTATGATTTGGAGATAAATCGGTTCTGTTTTCTTCTTTGCATACATTTAGCTTGTGACATAATTCGCCTTTATGACGTGACTGTTTTGTTGGACACTGTTTGAAATTTGAATCTATGCATATTATTTCACAATGTTCTGAATATTTGTGCCCCACTGTAAAGACTTATGGTATATCACATGTTTTATTGGAATCAACCAATCTTAGACAATAAACAAGACATGAGTGAATGTAATATGTATACATCATTGTAGTCACGAAGTCTGACGCATGTTGAGTGTGTATGTGTTTACTGACTTCTGTGTTATACGACAAACATCTTGCCACCATGTACATGCGTCAATGCATTGTCAGACATAACATCGAGTAGTGTTTGGAATCGAAACCTATTCCACTAGATCGATTATCAGAAGACTTGTGATGAACGACTATCAGTTATGATCGAAATGTGTACATTTTTAATGTAATCACCAATTTTAAGGGTTTTCCCCAGTTTGTATTTTTCAAAGGGGCGCTGATCCGGAGCGAATAATGTTTCTCATCAACGATCTAAGTACAAAACCAAATTGCAAATAGGTCAGCGCCCACTCCGTCGACTGTGACACCACTTCTTATTCCTTATAGTGATTACAAAGCCACCATTAGATCTTATATCCGTGATCTGATGCAAAAGAAGTGGGACACCCAAGTGGGTATCAATAAATTACATGAGACAAAACCTTACATTGGTTATACCCACTTGGGTTGTCAGTCCAGATTTGAAGAGGTTATTATGTTGGCCATACTAGATACACTCATGCGTACCTGTTTAAAGGTGAAGATCCTCCATTTTGTATCCCTTGTGATGAGAGGGTCACGGTCAAGCATATTCTGCTTGACTGTGTTGAATTCTCCATCACAAGGGATAAGTATTTTACAGTTAAAACAATTAAGGATCTTTTTACCAGCGTTAATTCTCATTTAATTATAGGTTTTTTAAAAGAAATTGATTTTTTGGTTGAATTTTGAATAATATGTTTCTGTAAATAGATGTATTTTAATGACTGGTAGTTTGAATTAGTAACTTGAATTGATGGTGGCTGTACCGTCAAAGGGGGTTGAAGTATTGTAAAATTATTGTCCTCCTGAGAGGGTACGTAAGTCCACAAACATACAAAGTAAATTCTAAATTTCCAAGTTTTTAATGGTAGTATAAGTGTATTTTTATTGTATGGCTAGATTTCCGAAATTGCTGACGGCTGAGGGGATGATGTAAATCCAGCTAGGGTCCATGCAGGTAGCAAAAGTACTGTAAGTCCCCATGGTCCCTAGTATGGTGATCTACCTTCAGTTGTTGGCAATCTATAGCCCGGTTTTATATTGTATTTTCCTCTATAGATAAATTGTTTTAGGCATAGCTACTAGTTTTACATTCATTTCTGTGATGTTCTAGTTGTTTTACTGTCCTTCGTCGACTGATTGTTATAATACTCATATATTCCATTTTAATGTTCCGTTCCCGTCACGATATGGCTGAAATAATGCCGATGTGACATTAAATTTTAACTCACTCACTCACCCACTCCGTCGACTGGGACGGACAAGGGGACTGGGCTCTGGTCCATATTAGCAGAATTTCTTCACCTAATCAGTCAGGAGGCCGGATGGCCATCATATGCCTTTATTTAAAAATAACAAAGTAACAAAATATCCCAGCAGAGTAATTTTTTTCTGATGCTTGGATGGTATAGTGACTGATCCAAGTTGATCCTATTTCTGTGTTTTTTACCTCGATATTTAACCATGTTATGTGAAAATATGATGTCTATAGCCACGTAGCAAGCCATTTATTTCAGTCCGAAAGATTGCAAAACTTTATAATTAGATAGTTTTGAGTGTTGGCCCAGCTGTGATAGGAAATATACGTAAATTTTGGTAGCTACCCTGGTTTATTATCTATGATAATCAAAACACACAGTTGGTTTATTTGAATTCGTAAACTAAAAACATTGACTTTGCCATTGTTAGGGAAATCTGAAAATTTTCTTACGTAAAAAACACTGATTACACCTATTCACCCAAGAGCACAGCAAATGCCAGTATGTATTTCTTATGTAATGAAGTTCCGTTGGTATCCTCCAAACAGTTTCGGCCCATACATGTTTTCAGGTTGCATACGACACAGAGATTACATCTTCCTTGCTGTAACTCGCGTTTGATGGTGTAAACCTACACACGTTATTTGTCATCATTCTCTTGATGTTCAGTTAATGAATTTATAGGGGGTATAAATAGTGGTAACACCACGCAGGTTACTCAACAAAGGTTCCCATTTGGCATTTCTCCTGCCTGGAGTAAATACTCAACATTATAGATTAAGGTCTGTAGTGGCAGATGTATTGTATGTTATGTAATATGTGCATGTAAGTGATGTAAGAGGGTTTATCAGCTGAGTTACAAAAACAAACATCGATCAAAGGGTTAACAGATTACACACTGATTGATTAGTTGCTTTTATCTTCTACAGTGGATTGTCAAAAGGCAGTGTGTGTAGATGTACTAATTCATACTGACTACACCCTGTCGTAAAGTGAGAGTGTAAAACAACATCCTCCCTTCAAAGAATTCACCACCATAGTGTTGATTGAATGATTGATTGATTGATTGATTGATTGATCATTATTGGTTAACTAAATTACTTAGAATGCCAAGAATACAATTAGTTGCCAAGTGTGCTATCTTGGGTGACCAATGAGAGGTTTATCAGGTTTTCACCAATGTGAAAGATGTGAAACGATGTGTTACTTTTTCGCAGGTTAGACTGTTGTAAGAGACATGACACAGAGCAGAATTATTTACCAGCCTCAGATGAATGGAATATCATTCTTTTATGTGGATAAAAGATACTATTCCAAATTGTCAGTGCTTTATTTCTGCTCATACATTATAATTTGAACTTAAGATTTAAGATGGCCTGAAATATTTTCTGTATGTTTCAACAGACAAGTTGCAACAAAATTGTCTGCGTGATAAATTAAGAGTCATGTTCCTCCTACTTACCCTGAAAATTAACTTCCTTCATTGTTTTTTAAGAAAGGTCTAAAATGTGGTAACTTACAATGTCACTAGTATTTGCAAGTTACATTGTTTATTAAAGTGGATAGTGGGATGTATTTTACAAATACTACCTGCTAAGGAAAAAATCCGCAATAAAATACAATAAATGATTATTTATTCCATAATTTCTGACCTTGGAAAGAGAATCTTTGTTCCAGCATTTTAACAATATATTGACCTGCATGACACATTGTCACTTGCATTAATTGCAAGTTATACTGCGTTTTTGATATACAGAAAAGTCCCCTTGGTTTTACATTGGTATTGCAGTAGACTTGATCCTTCCAAAGGATAATGGCAAAATTTCAGACATGGATGGATACTCTATAGGATGAGATGGTAGTGTAAAATTACCTTTACAGTACCTCACAAGCATTTGTATGTATCATAGACAGCAGAGAACTGGGATAATGCCCACAATACATTAGCGTTATGTCATTTCTAAGCCAGTGATTTAGTGTAGAGTTACTGTAGGTCATGAAAATATGAGAGCTTTTGTGGACCCAGAAGTTTATACATATGTATGTAGCAGTCAGATTGTGAAATGAAATAAAAAATGGGATAAATAATTTCAGTAATCTCACGAAATATATGTTCTGAGAATGATGAGGGTGGTGGGGTAGCCTGGTGGTTAAGGCGTTCGTTCTTGACTACAAAGACCCGCGTTCAGTTCAATTCATATGCACAATGTGTGAAGCCCATTTCTCGTGTCCCCCACCTTGATATTGCTGTTATGAAACTAAACTAACCTTCACTCACTCACTCACTCACTCACTCACTCACTCACTCACTGACTGATATTTACTTCCCAGCTTGCTGATAAAGATAAAGACACAGGTTGCAGCTGTCAAGTCTGTAGGAAACACTTCAACACACAAAATGCTTTTGACAATCACATCCAGTCAAGGAAACACAAAGAGATGGAGGCTAAACAGGAGAAGAAACTGGAACAGCGGGTTAAACAGCTGAATGCTAAAAATGCTGAGAAGGGACTGAACGAGTCAGATATTCGAAGCAAAGATACAGTAAATATGGCTTTGAAAGAGAGGCTGCAACGTCAGAAGTCTGACGATGGTGATGATGTTGATATGAACTCAGAGGATGGTTAGTAAGACTTTCTTTATGTTTGTTAATGTTATTATTGTTTTATATTATTATTATTTTGTTTTTGTTTGCTTTTTTTCATCTTAGTTAGAAATGTCATTAAAAAAATAGTTTTAACTGGTACATTTTTCATTGTCAGCATGTTTAAAACAGGTGAAATACTTGATTGTGCTATTATGTCACTGAATATGATAAACAATACATTCTAGCCATTGTGATATATATCCTTCTCACCTTATTGCTTTAGATGACCAACATTAATCCGTCCTATGCAAGTAGACTGACAAACACACAGAGACAATCACCCAGACATGGACAGGGAGATATAAACACATGCACACAAACACGCACACACATACTCTCTCTCTCTCGCACTCCCCCACACAGACACACATTCATACACAATCACAAAAGCATAGATAGTGATGCATGCACTCTCACTCTGTCACTCACATATAGAACATTACATGGAGTCTTCATGCAGTTCTCCGACCTGTGAAGGTCCTAGGGTAGAAAAGGCCTTCAGCAACATATGCTTGCCATAAAAGGCGACTATTCTCATTGTGAGAGGCGACTAACGGGATCGGGTGGTCAGACTCCCTGACACATGTCATCGGTTCCCGATTGCACAGATCGATGCTCATATTGTTGGTCACTGGATTGTCTGGTCCAGACTCAATTATTTACAGATCGCCACCATACAGCTGGAATATTGCTGAGTGTGGTGTAAAACTAAACTCACTCGCTCACTCACTCACTGATGTAGTTCTCCCATTGATGTTACAGAAGGTTCTGACACTGACTCGTGGGAGGACAACATGCTGGGCCTGGAGGAATGTCTGTTCTGTTCCCGCGTCAGCTCATCCCTGGAGGAAAATGTTGGTCATATGACGCAGAAACACAGTTTCTTCATCCCTGACATAGAATATATGGTGGACATGGAGGGTCTTATAACTTATCTAGGTAAGCCAGCTTCCGTTCCTATAGTTACTGTTGTCTCCCAATTCTAATTTTTCTGAAGAGTACAATGATATCGTATCTTTACAGTGTTTTGAAATGTGTAATCAGTTAGATGTTTGTAGTCGTATAATTGAATGGTCAGTGTTTCGATGGACATAGGTGGGATTTGACACATTTAGGTCATTGATCTGACAGATGAAGGTCATTTATTTGACAGATGAAGGTCATTCATTTGACATGTGAAGGTCATTCATTTGACATGTGAAGGTCATTCATTTGACATGTTTTGACATGTGAAGGTCATTGATTTGACATGTTTTGACATGTGAAGGTCATTCATTTGACATGTGAAGGGACCCGTGAAGGTCCTGGGGTAGAATAGGCCTTCAGCAACCCATGCTTGCCATAGAAGGCGACTCAGTTTGTCGTAAGAGGCGACTAACGGGATCGGGTAGTCAGACTCGCTGACTTGGTTGATACATGTCATCGGTTCCCAATTGCGCAGATCGATGCTCATGTTGTTGATCACTGGATTGTCTGGTCCAGACTCGATTATTTACAGACCGCCGCCATATAGCTGGAATATTGCTGAGTGCGGTGTAAAACTCAACTCACTCACTCACTGACAGATGAAGGTCATTGATTTGACATGTGAAGGTCATTGATTTGACATATGAAGGTCATTGATTTGACATGTGAAGGTCACACATGTTACATTTGACCACTTTCTAAATGGCATTGTATTATCATAGCTTTCGGACCTTTGAGCAGTGCCAGTTAGCACATATGAGAGGGGTATACAAAGTCCTCAGTCCAGACTTCCATTTTAGTGGAAGTCGCAGTGGCTGAGCAGGTTAGGTGGCGATGAGGTTCCTGACTCTGAGGGTGTTGGTTCAAATCTTGCCTGTGACTTACCTAGAATTTGTAGAATTTTTACTATCGTGAAGGTCATGGATTTGAGAAATGAAGGTCATAAATGAAACATGGATACAACCCATGTTTGTTCTCGTCCATGTGTCTTTTTACCTCCTGTGTTCAGGAGAAAAGATCAACATGAAGCATGTGTGTCTCTTCACTGTAGTAGAATGTGTTTGGAGCTGTTGTATATTTGAGTTATTACCTCATGTGTTCAGGAGAGAAGATCAACATGAAGCATGTGTGTCTCTTCATTGTAGTAGAATGTGTTTGGAGCTGTTGTATATTTGAGTTATTACCTCATGTGTTCAGCAGAGAAGATCAACATGAAGCATGTGTGTCTCTTCACTGTAGTAGAATGTGTTTGGAGCTGTTGTATATTTGAGTTATTACCTCATGTGTTCAGGAGAGAAGATAGACATGAAGTGTCTCTTTACTGTAGTAGAATGTGTTTGGAGCTGTTGTATATTTGAGTTATTACCTCCTGTGTTCAGGAGAGAAGATCGGTGTTGGACATGTGTGTCTGTGGTGTAACGAGAAAGGCAAGACATTCCACACAACCCAGGCTGTCCAGCGTCACATGGTTGACAAGGGTCACTGCAAGATGCTGCACGAGGGAGATGTTGTGTTTGAATATACAGACTTCTATGACTACAGGTTTGTATCTACTGGTTACTTAACGTCACATGACAGTGTCATGCAATAGTGTTATGTGGTTATGTCATGTGAGAGTGTTTTGCGACAGTGTCATGTGACACTATATTGTGGTTGTGTCTTGCAACCACATCATGTGACAGTGTCATGCGACACAGTGTTAAATGTGGTAGTGTGATGCAACAGTGGATGACACAGCGTCATGTGACAGTGTTATGCAAAGTTATGTGGCAATGTCATGCAGCAGTGTCATGTGACAGTGTTATATGACAGTGGTGTGTGGCAATGTCATGTTATGGGATAGTGTTATGTGACAGTGTTATGCAATGTCATGTTACAGTTGTATGACACTGTGACAATTGTACAATGTGTGAAGCACATTTCTGGTGTCCCTACAGTGATATTGCTGGATCGTTGCTGAAAGCAACATAAAACGAAACTCAACTCTCGCTTCTCTATATCCCTGAGCTGCTATTACATTTTGAAGAGTGACCTGCGCACAGCTGTAATGTGAGATGAGAGAGGCATATTGTGCAGTTATATTTCTACTCGAAATGTCATCTGGAATAAGATCAGCCTATTATGGTTGCCCTTCTTGACCAAACCATCTTGGCTCCTAGTCTAAATGTTGTACCTAAAGTACAGTTGGAAATAGGAAAAAATGATTTTTCACATTTATCTCAACAATTTATGTAGTTGATATGTGAAAGTGTAAAATACCTATGTAAATAAGTTTGGCCTAACTACAGTTCCAGTGGTAGAGAGATAGGAAACGTGAAAAGAGGAGTCTACTGAGGAGAGATTAGTGCAGAAGTGAGCAATGCAGATTTTTTTTAGTCCAAAGCGACTTATTTGGAACAGACCATAGGTTTATGCAAGTTAATGTGCGATGATATCATATTACAAAGGGCACTTTTTAAATGTCCATTTTGAAGTTAGACTTAGCTTCATTATAAACTGAGCTACCTGAGTGACCTAATTACCATATATATTATGATTTAATGCTATCAGCCAATTTTGGCCAATTTTACGAGTAAACATGATTTTCTGGACATGCCCTCATGCATCCCACTGAATGCTCAGTCAAGTGGAAGTGGGTTATTTTGACATATCCAGTGTGTGGGATACAGAGTAACAGCCTAAAAACAGTATTTTTCTATTTCCGACATTACTTTAGTACTTTGCTGCACTGACTGAATAGTTTTGTTTGTTGTTTTAACACTGGAGTCCGCAAAACTCTAGCTATATGGTGGTCACACTAAATGCGACAACACACAAGGTCATACAGTTAAAACACAAACATTAAGTTGATGTTGGTCAACCATACTAACTTGAGGAATTGACAATTATTATTATGGATCTAGGTAGGATTCTGAAGTCTGTGCCCTCAGCTAGCATGTGTATGTAAACAGTGGGAGGAAAGACTACGGAATACCGGATACCTTCCGCCATCTTTGAAAGCAGTTTACTGTTAGTTAGGGTCAGGGTTAAGGTTTAGGATTAGGGCAAGGTTTAGGAATAGAGTTAGTGTAATGTTTAGGGTAAGGGTTAGTATAAGGGATATAATAAGAATACTGTGAATCCTCACTCACTCACTCACTCACTCACTCACTCACTCACTCACTCAAAAACTCTGAAATTCAGCCATTTTTACCCTTAAAAGGCACAAAATAATTTTTAGGCTTGTAAGGGCCTATGACATTCCCTAAAAGTTTTTAAGTTATGGTTTTATAGGAAGCTAAGGCCAGACCAATTATATTTCTTGTTTCACAGATCCGCCTGCCATATTTTTTCAAGAATAAGTACAAAAATAACAATTCATTTCCCCACTCAAAAAATCCTAATGTTTTTACTGGCTAAAAATGTCAACTCACATGAAAATACTTTTTTGGTTGTTTTTTTACCCATAAACAGTTCATAAGTTGCCACATGTAAAATACTTTGAGTATTTAGATGGAATATGACTTTGACTGGAATTTTTTTTTTTTTCGTACCCGCGTTTAGATTTTCAGAGGACAAAAATCCGTAAATCATGAAACAGAACTGGTCTGGCCCAATACCTAATAAAAATATCTCTTGACAGTGGGTGTTTATTAAACTCTATTTTAAAGTTAACTTTCCCAGTGCAGAGATATAGCTAAGAGTTATCTCAGTCTTATGGTTGGGGGCATATTTGTTTTTTCAATCAGGCCATTAAAAAGCTATAACTTTGATGATATGTATAAACATTGGTTACCATGGTTGCTCTTTAATTGTCTTTCAACTGTACTACGTCTGACAATAGGAGCAGCTACCCAGATGCAGAGGCCTCAGGAACGGCAGCCGAGGGAGGCAGTGAGGACGTTGACATGGAGGATACCGTAGAGCCTGAGAGTCTCATCAGTGACGGCTATGAGCTTGTCCTGCCTTCAGGTAAATGTTGCATTGGTTACTCTCCAGAATTAGAGGGTGCGTCTAACAGCCTTTTGTCATGACACGGCATTAACTGATTGATTGTTATGTAACGCCAAACTCAGCAGTATTCCAGCTCTATGGTGGTAACATGTAAATAATGAAGTCTGAACCAGACCTTCCAGTGATCAACAGCATGAGCATCAATCTATACAATGGGGATATGATGACATGTCAAAAGAGTTCTGTTTGTCATGTCTTTATTAGTCTTAACGACAAGAACAGTTTACTGAAGATCAATTCTAGCACATATCTCAAGGGATCTTTCCTGAACAAATAGATGTGGTACTGTAAATCATGAAATTAATGTGTGACAAATTTGATGCAAGTGTTAGGGTCTAGTCTGAAATGTGTGACAGAATTAATGTGAGCTCAGAAATAAGTGTAGATAATAAAATATGACACCCTGAATGTTTGATATTGATCACTTTCTTTTCAAGCTTGTTACTCACCAGTTAACCTTAATTGAACTTACCATGTACTTTTGCTTGTCTTCAGGAGCCACAGTTGGTCATCGGTCACTTGCCAAATACTACCGCCAGAATGTGCCACCGACTCGCAAGGAAACACGGTCGATAGTCCCTCGAATGTTGGCACAATACAAGGCTCTAGGCTGGACAGGTGCTACAGGTGAGATGGCCGTATTTGCTCAGGGTTCATTGTCTCCTGCCCTGTATGTTCAGTTTATGTATGTGAGGTAAATCATCTTTTCACAACATTGTCTCAGGTGTCATGCAGTTTGCAAGGGCTGAGTATTGGCAAACAAATTGTATTGCAATACATTGTGATAGAGGCATCCAAACTGAGATTTAATTTGGGAGCAAGTGTGACGGTGGTGCCACTGATTGCACCATGTGCAATTGCACATGCAGATCCTATTTTCTACACACTAAGGCGCGTAAAACAATGATTTAAAAAATGGGTTGGATAGTTCGGGATGGTTCCTTTTCCCCACCATATATATCATGTAAAGTATAATAATTTTGGTAATTAATTAATGACTTGAAACAGAGACGTATGGAAGTCTGTGTAGCTTTGAGCTTAAACCATAGAGAGTATGACAATAATTGTAATCTTTTACCCAGTGCTCCATTTCTCAGAAGAAATATTACAATATGTATCATTACAAAAGGTATGTGTAGGTGTTTGTTTCCAATTAGGAGTCCATTGAAGTTCAGTGTTTACACGAGTTCTTTTGTTAGGCAGAAAGTCTTCATCCAGTAGACTCTGGTCATGAAGCACTCCCAGTGACTACTAAGTTTGTTATAACCGTAGATACTTCATGCTTCAACTGAAATATACGGCAAGTAGCAAGAGCCTCCAACATTCATCAGTTTTATTTTTCAACATGTACGTCAAAACATAATTTACTGTATTATATTTATGTGTAACAGGTCAGGTGGGGTAGCCAAGAGGATATCTGTTGTGATGAGACTCATTGTGGTGACATCAGTTGTGATAAGATCTGTTGTGAGATTTGTTGTGATGAGAAATCTGTTGTGGTGGCATCCATCATGGTGACATCCAGTGTGAGGAAATCTGTTGTGATGAGAGCTGTTGTGGTGAGATCTGTGATGATGTGATCTGCTGTGATGAGATTCGTTGTGATTAGATCCAATGTGATGAGATCTGTTATGATGAGAGCTGTTGTGGTGAGATCTGTTATGATGAGATCTGTTGTGGCAAGATACATTGTGGTGAGATCCAGTGTGAGGAAATCTGTTGATGAAATCCATTGTGATGAGATCTTTTGTGAGATTTGTTATGTTGTGGTGACATGTTTTGTGATGAGATCTGTTGTGGTGAGATCTATTGTTGTAAGTTCCAATGGAATGAAACCTGTTTTGGTGAGGTCTGTTATAATGAGAGCTGTTTTGGTTAGATCCATGTGGTGAGATACAGTGTGTTAAAATCCATTTTGATGTGATCTGTTGTAAGATTTTGTTCTGATGAGAGATCTGTTATGGTGACATCTGTTGTGATGAGATCTGTTGTGAGATTTGTTATGAGAGATCTGTTATGATGATATCTGTTGTGATGAGACCTGTAGTGCTGAGATCCATTGTGATGAGAGCTGTTGTGCTGAGATCCATTGTGATGAGAGCTGTTGTGCTGAGATCCATTGTGATGAGAGCTGTTGTGATGAGATGTGATCTGTTGTGATGAGATCTATTATCGTGGTTTCAGGCTCTGTGATTCAGCAGCGGGTGAAAGACCTGGGCTACATGCAGAGGTTGAAGCACCGCCATTTCATGAAGCTGGGCTGCAGGGCCAACAACCTCCAGACTCACTTCCGTTCTCAGAACCCCATATAAAGCAAGACTGCAGATTGACCTTCCATTGCAATATCCTGTTCCACATTCTACCATTATGATAAAATGAAACATACCGTTAAAGCCCAAATTTTTCACATTGAAAAGAAGAAAGACAGTTCTTTGTACAGTGTAATAAAGCATACTTTCATTCTGAACTGTTATGTAATATTCATGATGTAAGCGTATTTGATGAAGATGCTCTCAGAGTATAATATACTGAACAGCAAAAGAAATGCAATTTTGTCAAGCATTTTAATAGGAGACATAAACATGAACACTTACTTCTAATTTTTTTTAAACTTGCGTTTCTTTTGCTGTTCAGTAGAGATGAGCGGAGAGATGGGTATATATACAGCATATGTGCAAGAAGTAATGGCTGTGACAAAATTATGTTCTCGTTAATGTGAAAAATATAAGAGTTCCTCCCTTGTTTTGTGCACTAAGCTACAGTTTTACAGAGAATGTTCAAACTGTGTTGTACACAAAACACATTTATTTAATCACTTAACAGACTAATATCTTTTTTTGAAAAAAAGAACCTGCATTGTTAAAGAATACAAGTTCAATGTATATGATTAAAACGAAAAAAATGAACTTGTTTTATGTTTATGTTGGGTTTTATTTATTTTTACCATTTTTCCTGCATTTTTCAATGGTGGAGCAACAGCTTTTTCACAATGGTTACGTGGGTACAGATACATGGTTAGAGAACAGACACGTGGTTGAAGAACTGAGAAAACACACACATGGTTAGACAACGTGAAAAGTAGACTCCTGGACATAAAACGTGAAAAGTAGATACTTGGTTGGAAAACGTGAAAAAAGACAAATGGTGTGAAAAAGGTTACTTCGTGAGAAAACACATGGTTTGAAAACGTGAGAAAACGGACATATGTTTAGGAAAAGAAACACATTTTTAACTCATGAGAATTCATACTTTGGGAGAAAAACTATCTCATGGTTAGAAACCGTGAAAAATAGCCACATGGTTAAAAAAAAAATTGTAATTGCTCCAAACATCCCAAGTATTGACAGTTCTATGTGATCAGAACAATCTACAACTTTACTACTTTAAAATTCATGATCTAAGTTAAATTACTCGCATCCCGACCTGGACATACGTTTCGCTGATCGCCGTGGATGCACTAAACTTTGTTGCCATATCTCTTGTCGTGTGCCCAATTTGACGTTAAAATTCCATTTATAAAAATTTTAAAAGCCTAATCTTCCAATGTCAAGAGGTTCGTTTTTACCTTTTTGTGAAGCCCGGATATCTTCGAAATCAATATTAAAAATATTTCTTCATGGTCTTTCCATCTACATCTTAAACCAAATCTAAACATTGCGTTAGCTTACTAAACTCCGAAACCTAATCCTCATTCTTTTTCTACTCCCTTCGTTTAACTGTTTGAACAAGGACCTCGTATCGCTAGAATCGCTACCCAATACATCTGATTCTACCATGGCTATGTGAAATGCGTAAATTTGATTGGTCAATCAATAAAAGTAGACACTATCAATTTCCACTGAAAATGCGCCTGTTTTCATGGCGAACATATACAACACTGCCGGAATACTTCCGCTTGACCACCAACATGGCGGATGTAAACATCCAAATGAAATTTAGAGACTATCAATTCTGCATAACATTCATCTAATTTCCCAACACAGTACGTTTATCTCCAAATTTGACAAAGTGGCTCAGTCTGGGTTAGCATTCTATCACGTTTGTCCTGATGCAGCGTATCAATGTTCAACAATACTTTTTTTTGAAAGTTATATGTACTTTATCCGTTTTGTACACTCAAGCAAAAAGAAAGAAAGAAAACAATAAACAACTTTTTGCGTTAGTTTGAGCAATTATTTCATATAATTCCAGTTGTATCAAGAGTCATAGGAAGATGACAGCTTGACCTTTTCGGACTACGTCCAACTCATTTTCAAGGTTATCATTAAAAATATAAGCCAAAAATCTGCAAAGAGCAAATTGCACCACATCAAGATCTGTTTGATATATACAGATGAGCATTAATTAATAACCACCAAAAATAATGGTCTGTTGTAACAAATAGAGGGATCAAAACGGAGACGGAGAAGTCAACCAGTTATTACTAAATACACATGCAGTTAGCATGAAATTCACGTGCTGACTCCAATGCATGCTTTTCATGCTAAAGTTCTGTCACGGTACAAGCGATCGACTGAAGGGTATAGAAAGGTGAAATGAAGTATTCTCATTGCTTTCTTATCGACGCATCAATAAGCGAACAGTGCTGAAATTGAACTTTTTGAACATGCCGAGACGTAGGCTTCCTGAAAATACCAGATGGCAGATTATCGGTATGCATGAAGCCGGTTTGTCCTGTCGCAGCACTGGATAATCACACTATAAGGAAACGTACGGCCACTGGTTACGTTAAGAATCGTCCACGATCAGGAAGGCCGAGAAAGAGTACTCCCCGTGATGACCGTGCCCTGTTCGACTAGTGAGACGCAGGTCCATGACCAGTGCCAAAGATCGCGGAGAACAATGGTCTCTCCGCCAGCACCATCCCGAGGAGGCTCACGTCCGCTGGACTTAGTGCAGGTCGCCCTCTTGGACGTCCCTTCCTGATAAACACAAGGCTCAACGTTTGGCGTGGTGTAAGCAACGGTAAAACCACAATCTGAGCACATGGCGAAAGATGCGTTGGTCCGATGAAAGCCGTTGTCCTCTTCGTGTTACTGATGGCCGTTGGCGAGTTTGGAGAAGAGGTAATGAGGCTTATCAACAGCGAATGATCCATGCAGCGGAACCCTTTGGCGGTGGCTCTGCAATGGTGTGGAGGGTGTATCTCCTATGACTGTAAGCTGAATCTTATCACCATTCAACGGACACTGAATGGTCAGAGATACCAACAGGAAGTACTGGAAGCTGCTGTTGACCCGCATTTGATAACCAGCCCCTCGCCAGTCGGACAGTATTTACGGACGATAATACTAGGCATTGTTCCAGCGCTATTTTCGCATACTTGCAGGGCAGCGCAGTTGACAGATTACCTTGGCCTGCAAGAAGCCCTGATCTCAACCCAGTTGAGCATTAATGGGCCAATCTGGGGCGTCAAGTTCAAGCAAGCGATCCACCTGTTCAAAATCTAAAGGAATTAGCCCAGGCTCTTCATGAGGATTGGCAGAGGATTCCAGTGATGCGCATTCGGCGATTGATTTCTTGATTTTGAGGAGGGTTGCAGCAGTTATCCGTGCGAGGGGAGGATACACGAAATACTGATGTCACCATTACTGTTGACTTAGGATTGAACAGTGAACGTTTTCTTTTTGAGAACTTTGTGTACTTTGGACCACAGACATTGTCTGTGTGACCATTGTTTTGGACATGATTATTGATAACGTTTTACGTGCCCCCATATGACCGTCAATAAATTAAAGCCAAAAGTAGCAGCAGTGTTGGTAGTTGATGGATTGACACTTTACACGGTTCAGTTAACGAAATTATAACCACGTGTTTGGTTTCCATATCATGAATGACCAATGTGTTATGTTAAATACAATCTTATAGCATGGAAATGGGTGGTGCTTAATTAATGCTCATGTGTATATCTGTCATGTTTTGTGGAACGATATTGAATGGTTTTCAAGTTGTGGTCCCGAAACGAAGCACACCCTTCCCTTTTGAGACTAGTGGCAAACATTTGCAAATAGCGAAAAAACAAAATCACCATTTCAAGATCTGTTTTATAAATCTGCCAAGTTTTGTTGAAACGAAGCACACCCCTCCCTTTTGAGACCAAAGTCAAAATGTTTCCATGGAAACCTCGAAAATTATAATGGCAAAAAATAGCAAACAGCAAAAGACATCACTTAAGGTTCCGTTTGATATATACTACCGACAGAAAATAAGGGAACCAAGAAATTGAATGTAGACGACTTTGACTGTGACAGGGTCCGTTATCGTGGCGTACCTCCCAAACGCAACATCCAATGACAATGGAATTTCGCATAATGCATGCCCAGCACGTACACACAGAAGTTAACTCCTGTAAATGTACTGGAGAAGTCGCAATCACTAATGCAATAGAGATTGACACTTACTGACAGAAATGCCTCCGAGGCAGTATCTCGGTGAAGCAACAAAATGGGGAATTGTGGGGATGATAGAGGTGGGGACATCATTATGTGAAGTTGCCCGGCAGATAGGTAAATCAAAAAGTGTAATTTCACGCTTGTGGGATAAGTACCGTCAAACGGGTGGGGTTGCAACGAGACCTGGGCGTGGTAGACCAAAATCAACGACACCACGACAGGATCGTCTCATTACGTTAATTGCGCTATGCGATAGGTTTAAATCGGCCCCTGCCATCAATAGAGGATTCCGCACACTCACTGGAAGACGCATTTCAACCTCAACCGTTAAAAACCGACTCTATCAAGCTCGTCTGAAAGCAAGACGGCCTTTTAAGGGTGTCACCCTTTCAGCTCACCATAAGCGCCAAAGATTGGCATGGGCTAGGCAGCATCAGGGACGGGCTATGCGCCACTGGCGTTACACCATGTTCTCTGATGAGTCAAGGTTTTGCCTACGATTCACAGATGGCAGAAAAAGTTGGCGTCGGTGCGGGGAGCGATATGCCAGAGCAGCAATTCTTGACCATGATCGATATGGAGGTGATACTGTCATGGTGCGGGGTGGGATTACACATGACAGACGATCAGATTTGGTCATCATTAACGGAGCCATGACTGGTCAGCGATACGTTGACCAAATATTGCGTCCTGTTGTGGCTCCATTGGCTAGAGTTATCGGCCGAAATTTTGTATTCCAAGATGATAATGCCAGACCACATCGGGCCCGAATTGTCTCCGCTTATCTCCGACAAGAAGGTATCCAGACATTGGACTGGCCCTCTATGTCCCCACACCTGTCCCCAATTGAACATCTCTGGGACGTTCATGGTCGAAGGGTGTACGCCCGGGACCCAGGACCCGCCAACCTGGCCCAGCTTGGTGCAGCTCTCCAAGAGGAATGGCAGGCAATACCACGGGCAAAAATCCGGAAATTGATTAACAGCATGCCATCAAGGTGCCGTGAATGTGTTGCCCAACATGGTGGACACACCAGATATTGAACTTGACGCCTAAAATTGATTTAGTGGATATTTAAAGCAGTTTCAAATTCGCTATTATTTCATTAGTTCCCTTATTTCTTGTCGGTAGTATACATACCAAATCACAGAGGTGAAGATCCTCACGTCTTTAGACAAAGAGTTTGCCTACTTAACAGCAGCCTTTAAGGATGTTCGCTGGTCACGTTTTGAACTTCTGCGCAGCTCAAACTGTCATATTCGGGTGATATTAACGACAACTATAATAAATAATTTTCACTAAAATGTTATCCCGACTGAGTATTTCCTTGTAATTATGGACGTTTAATACCCCTCGAAATATAATAATCACTCATCTAACGCTTATTTTACGACTGCCGCAAAACAAATGTTTCTGTTCCGGTAGCGTTGTTTGTAAACAATGGCACGATTGAAACACGGCTTCAAATCCAAGAAGCAAAAGCATCGCCTTGAACAAATATCCAAGCGTCAGAAAGACAGGTGGAGTGCGAGAGAAACATTACCAGCGAACATCCTTAATGGTGTGTTTCTCTTTACTTGTGTCAACAACAAGAAGTCAGTACTTTGTATTGCCATCATTGGCAGCAATTACCGCTCGGCACAGACTGGGTAAGTCGAGGAAATCGCTCTAACTTGTGGAATTCCTCCCAACTCCTCCAACAACGCAGTGACCAGGTGTGAAAGTGTTTGAGGCGTATTTTGACGTTGAGGTACACGTCGATCGAGCTTATCCCAAAGGTGTTCTGTCGTGTTTGAATCTGGTGATCGGGTGAAGGCCATGTCAAAGGCATTGGCGTACTGGTTGACAAGTATTAGATGAGCCACGACCTGACAATTGACCCCAATTTACATATATGGAACGCCCTCCAGAACATTCCGTTTGAAACAATAGGGAAACAAGTTGCGGTCTAATCGTGTCCTGATGGTGTCTTGCTGAAGTAAATCGCTCTACGAGACACGTGATAGACAGAATCGGTATTGATTTCACGCCACTGTCAGCCTGTATTGCACGTGTTAATCGCTAATCTACTTGTAGCAACCAAGTGTATTCGTCCAGATTACTTGCTCCGCCTGCTTGTCACAAACGCGTTCGCTGCGCTGGCTCATCTTGTCAAGCATCGCAATAGGCAATGTAGCGGATCGTGGCGAGTGCTATATGTAAAGCAGCTTTGTCAGGCTGTGGCGAGGCGATGAGGCAAGTGAGTAACCCGTATGTAGCGGTCCTTGATTTGACTCTAACTCTTGCACGGTCGCTTCTCGGGCAATCATGGGCGGAATCGATCTGCAGGAAAAGATCCCAAAGGCGAGATATGGTGGTGAACGTTGAAATATCGGTTAACTGAAGACTCCCCAGCTTCAAGGCGGCCTATGGCGATGTTCATATTGGCGGCACTCCGTCGAGGCATGATGACTTCCTCTTTTCCAGGCAAAAACGAAGGACAACATTACACTCACTATTTGCGTTATTAGAGTGATCGATACCACCTTGCTTACTTACAGCTTAATTGCACGTGCATTTTGCTTTGCATGTTTCCTTGGAGACGTCTTAGCGAACAGTTCTTGGAACGATTTTAAAACAAGGGGAAAAGTTCAAAGTTTTGGTACTGAAGCTGTTTATAATCACATAAAGATGACGATTTGGGAAGATATAGTATTGTTTTTTGCCCAGCTACATGGGTCCAAGATTCTCAAAATCACCTGTGCGTTTCTTTTTCTTTCTTTCTTTTTTGAAGAGTGTACCGGTATGATAGTGTTTGCTTCCAAAACTTGTGAACTGCATGCCTTGGGTTTCTTCTGCTAGCAACACGATGTTGTCATTTTATCATCTCTTGTATATTATGGGCCTGATTATATATGCTAATTTACTGTAGTATAAAATGGATCAAGATTTTCAACCTGTCTACTCACTCACTCATATAATCACGGATGATGTTGAAAATACGAAACGACATACGCACTCGAAATATCCGTTGAAATAACATATATTATGTGAAGAGAAGTAATGAGTGTTACACGGAAGGGCTGACGGGATATGAAAAGAGTTAGTGAGTGAGTTTTAGTTTTACGCCGCTTTTTAGCAATATTTTAGCAATATCACGGCGGGGAACACCAGAAAATGGGCTTCACACATTGTACCCATGTGGGGAATCGAACCCGGGTCTCCGCCGTGACGAGCGAACGCTTTAACCACTAGGCTACCCCACCGCCCCGGATATGAAAAGAAGAAGAAATAGTTTTATGTCGTATGCGAGCTACTAAAGTCTGCGTACAGTTGAAGCACTGACGGGATATGACTAGGAGAAGAAAACTGTGTTGTTACCTGTTCTTCCAGATTAGATATCAGACTCTGAAGGGGAAACAATGTCAAATATCAAGCCTCTTTGTTCCAGACATGAATTCTGGAAGGTTCTGAAGATCAAACCTTATGGTGCAGCCGGATGATGTTGTTTAGATGTTCTTGAGATGACTGGGATAGCAGGGCGTCCAGTAGATGGGCCACAACCTCGATCTCCCCTTCCGTTATGGAAATATCATTTTGCGAAATATCGCGTGGATACAACACTACACCATGCGCACGATTTAAAATTCCGTGCGATGTGATATCATGTTAAATCCGTTCTCTTCATATCGTACGCACGAAATACAATTACATTTCAAATTATGTCCCTCTTACTTCGTGTGCACTCCAAAATATATCGAGTACACACTGTATCACATCATGCACTCACTGAAGTATGTTACGTGCAAGGAATAATTTACTTCAGCAAGACACCGTCATGCCCCTCCAGTCCCTACAGTGGTGATCTACCTCCAATTGTAGCCGATCCTTTTTTATACATTGTTGCGAGTGTGTATTTTCTGTATATTTTGTTATTAATTAAGTAATAATTATTATTGGGACACAACGTTTAGTGTTTTGAATAATAATTATGATGGATCACAATCTGTATAATAGTTGGTCCGCATTTTTAGGATTTTGGCAACAGGTTTTCCGTAAATTATCTGCCCTTGGTTTTCTACTTGCTGACTTCCGGGATTATTCGAGGGCATTCTACGGTGTTTGCGATGCTTTCGGGAAATGACTGAAATTGTATTTCAGATCAGTATTGTGAAATTGACTTAGGACTTTGTAAACCTTGCTCTCTCTGCTTATTAATGATACAATATATGAATGTTTTAGACTTGTCTTTGTTCTGTTTTGCTGGTTCACAGGGGATTTCTTACATCGTTTGTCACGGCAAATTCTTAACCGTAACAAAATGTATTTGTCATGTATTGTGTTGTTATAATCTGAAATCCGATTTCAGAGATATATGCTAGTTATATTTCTTGATATTGTGATATACTGCTTGGTTTTACTGTCCTTCGTCGACATTTTAAAATTTGCGCATTTCCCGTGTATTAACAATTATTCTGAGTTACGATATGACTGAAATATTGCAGCTGTGACTACAAATATTAACTCACTCACTCAATCACTCATGTCCTCTTAGTGCTTCTGTAGTATTATGTATGGGTTTGTGACAAACTATACAATTGAAAACAAATATTTTGAGGCGATGTATAATATTCTAAAGTGATTAATCTTGCTGTGAGAGAAATCGAGATGCGGGAAATAACGGTTATAACAAAAACGGGTTACGTAAATCAATATTTAATGTAAATATTCCGATAATCCAATGCTTCAACAGTTTTTACTTGTGATGTATTTGGTATGATTCACATCATCATCCAACAATTTATTGATCAAAGCGTGTTTAGAGTGAGGTATATTCTTTACCGCCTCAGAACTGGCTATCACTTGTATAGTCTGTCAAACCTCCTTGAGTATTTATACGTCCAGATTTTCAACAAAGCACAAACAACGTTATTTAATGTCAACATGTATTTACGCCAAAGAAGAGAATCAGGCCAACCACAGTTTATTTTCACAACTTGTTTGGAACATATATCAATGTTTTCACAACTTTATGTGTGTATACAAACAAGAGTGTTGGATCGAGGACAATAGATGCCTTAGTCCTTTTCGTGGTAACAAGTGTCGCATTTTCAATAGTGTGACATTTCTCGTCTTTCTGTTGTACGTTTTCTCGGTGTTATTGTCTCTTGTGAATTAGTTTTAGAAATAAACAAAGCATTGTCATACCTTGATGCAAAAACAGACCAAAAAAAACATTGTAACCTCCAAAACACGTAATCGATATTCCGTGGACTAGCAATAAGGAATTAATCCCACATTAAAATCCGGAGTGCCGGTCATCACAACCGAACGTGACCTCATAATAAAGCGCTGTCAGATTTACACTTCCAGATCTGACGATTTCTTAATGGACGGCTAGTGTTCCATGTAGTTAGGGCAAACGGTAAGAATCTTGCTAAATTATCACACATTAACGTTAACACTACCTGAATATGACAGCTTTGATCAATGACAAGCTTATTCAAAGAACACGTTATCTTTAGTAAACTTACAAACACATCAACCACAGCTCTGTAGCTTTAATGGCGTGGAGAGTACATTTCATGTATCTATATTACATACTTTTTGTGTTCGAGAAGAAGTGGCGATGCGCGTGATAGAGTCTGAAAGGTGCCTGATGTCTGGTTTCACGTGGCAGGGCAAAACTTGTGATGTATAATCGATTTTTTCACACGTCACGGGTCTGCAGAACTGGGCGTGTGGATTCGTGTATAATAAATAGTCACTTTAGACATAGCGCTGTAGCATAGGTTCATCCTACAGACATCACGGGGATGTGGCAGGTAAGTTTTCACATTAAGTGAGTGCCTTCGGCATCAGAGTTTTGTGTTCAGAATGCAAATTAAGACGATATTGTGTGTTCAGAATACAAATTAAGACGATATTGTGTGTTCAGAATGCAAATTTAGACTATATTGTGTGTTCACAGTGCAAATTAAGACGATATTGCAAATTAAGATAATATCCTGTGTTCTGAGTGCAAATTAAGATGATATTGTGTTCAAAGTGCAAAATAAGACGATATTGTGTGTTCAGAGTGCATTTTAAGACGATATTGTGTGTTCACAGTGCAAATGAAGACGATATTATGTGTTCGGAATGCCAATTAAGACTATATCGTGTGCTCACAGTGCAAATTAAGACGATATTGCAAATTAAGATAATATCCTGTGTTCTGAGTGCAAATTAAGATGATATTGTGTTCAAAGTGCAAATTAAGACGATATTGTGTGTTCAGAGTGCAAATTAATATGACATTTTCGGCATTCTGAGTGAACATTAGTGTCATGTGCATGTACTGGATTCCGGGTGAAATGTCAGAAAATATGAGATTGTATTCGGGGTGTTCAGATCGAAAAATAACATGGTGTTCGGTGTTTAGAATTGATTAATAACATAAGGATATACCAAGATTCAACCTGAACGGTCTGACGAAATGAACTTACAATCTATCAGTGAGGCTTTCGTGATAATATGTGTGTCAGAGAATGTTAACAATTCTTTCCACATTACCTGTAAATAATGCTCATTTTGAATACGTGTTCACACCTCGGTTGAATTACAATAACTGGCTGATCAGTTAATGAGAACAATTTGATTGTGACGGAATTCACACAACTCGTTCCTGGTAAAAGAGAGATTCAGTTCACTTCGTGGAATCAGTACGTATATATTTTGGTGAAACGTTCTCCGTGTCATCATGCCAATGTTTCATTCCACTAATCATTTTAAAGGATACCAACAAACTCAGAAACTACATCGGGGGCGTTCAAATCCTAGATAATCTATTACTTACTTGGTCGATGGCTGCTGAAAATGCTATTATTTCACATAAATATTACCTGTGTACCGTCGAGCAATGCATAATGCATGTATGTAGGTTAGACCTTTTGCATGTCCCGTTTCACACTATAACGAGGATGACGGGGTTGCCTTGTTATTACGACACACGAAAGACCTGTTTTCGATTCCCTACATGGGCACAATGTGTGAAGGTTTTCCTGGTGTCCCTCGTCGGGATATTGCTGGAATATTGCTAAAAGCGGCGTCAAACTACACCGGTCGCTGACTTGGTTGAAACATGTCTTAGTATCGCAGCTGCATTGATAGATCGATGCTCATGCCGTTGAGCACTGGATTGTCATACAGACAGACGCCATATAGCAATATTGCTGAGTGTGACGTGAAACTAAACTCAACCACCCATTCAGTCATTCCTGAGTACGGCCTAAAACTACTCTCACTCGCTCACCTACTCTCAATAGTCCATGTTGTTGAACACTATTTTGCCTTTCACGGCCAAGTGGATACCTTTCGGCAGAAAGTCGCAATCCAATCAAACAAAGAATTTCCAGAGTGAGAAATAAATGGCGCCTTGTTTTGATGTGAAATACGCACCAGTAAAAGTAAACATTGTAGCTTTTGAATATTAGCCAGGAATATTAGACCAGTCCTTGAAGTATAAACTTGTTAAAGTCGGCATCGATTATGCTGCTGCCGCCATTACTACACTACTCGAGAGAAGATAAAGAGCACCGGAGTCTTCACTATTGGTAACGTCAATCTGTCAAGATGTGACAGAACAAGTCAGTAATATATTTAAAAAATCCGGTGGTTGAAGCTTTTTAGTGGTACGTACAACCTATCAATGGACAAAGTTATTTTCGTTTATTTTTTAAACAGATTTCCATTTCGTACTGAATTTTATAACAAGGTATTTACAGAAACAGCATATATCAAAGCAAAATCATTTACGAAACCGGTCACAGTAGTTTATCGACTTACAGCAAAACCCCGACTTTTGACATTACGGAATGATTACAAAGTTTGAAAAAAAACCCGCATCACTCACGGGTCTCGTATGGTAACATGTGTGTAAGCGACAAGTAAATGTTTCCTGTGTGTTAGAGCGTAGAAGGTAGAGACTGTATCACGAGTAATTTCTAACAATGCTTTTAGCTAATCATTTACTGCATTGTGTTTGTGTATTTTATTTCCCAAAACAACATGTACATCATACGATGATCATTATACAGTTCGATACATGGTACAGGTATTGATGAACATTGAAATGTTGAGTTATAATTTACGTAGTACATCCGATATCGTTACCTAACAGGATATACGGGATATACACGACAGATCATAATAACACGATGTCAGATATATTTTCATATACTCCTAACAAAAAGTACGAGAACTTCATATGTTCATATGTATGGTTCATATGTATGGTGCGTTCATATGTATGTACTTGAAACGTTTGTCAACGTTTACACTTCCTATCCAAATTGAAAGTTGGTTTTAAGAGTATATATACATATTTTGGAGGTCTTTCTTCCTGACCTAACCTACATTATACAACGTCAAAGTAGTCTCAGAGAATATATTACAAAATGGAGTTCAACCTAAGTCTGGAATGGTCTGCAAATCCTACATTAAAGCATTTTTCTGGGTTGCATTTGAATATGACTCTATATGTTTTAGTGAAATATCAGTACCTTTACTTCAAGCACTAAATAAAGCCTCAAAATCAGAGCTGAATAATACTACATAGTGTTTAATTCTGTGAAGATATTTAATGATCAATAACATTTGAGAAGGGTGTATGGATGGAAGACCAGAATTCTTCTGACTTTGCTTTTGCAAATGCTATATATTTTGCAGCTTTATGGTAGTTTGGCATTTGTCCTTGGAAAATGTTCCAACCATGGTGATATTGAGTTTTTGTTTTGTCTTGTTGAGGGCTCTGTATCTCACGTGGTGTCTGTTATTAAAACGTACCTCACGGGTGTCTGGACCTAACGAAACACCATAGGCAAGAAAATTATCCTCAACACCCCATACCTGTTCTTGGTTAGGCTCCGGCCTAAAATTGGTCCTAAGCAGCCGTGCTTGTTCTCGGTAAAGATCCAGAATAAAATTGGTCCTCAGCAACCTCAACGTGTCCTCGGTAAAGATCCCGGATGCAATTCACAACAACAACAACCCATGCTTGTCCTCCAGAAAGATACAAGAGAGAAGTGGTTCTCAGCAACGAGTTTGTTGTCAATGAAGCTCTGTGATAAATACAACCCATACGTGTCCTTGGGAAAGATCCATGATCCATGCATGGCCTCCGTGAATCCCCTTCATAGAAGTGTTCCTCATGAGCCTATGGGTATCCTCAGTAACGATATTGGCTAAACCCATACTTGTCCTTAGGAAATATCCAGGATAGATTCAGTCTCATTGATCATTATCATCATAACCGGAAGCTGGCTGAGGTAATGGAGGCGAAGAACGGTCTGATGTGCCACGAGTTGCGCTTAAAATGTTCAATAAAACATACTTCACGTCAGTAATTATTAAATATAGGGTTGGAAATCTGAGAGCACAACCTAGTGGAGAAATGGGCGTGTGCCTTTGATAGTGGCGATATATTATTTTGACATGAAAAATACCTTTTGAACCGAAGCGAGTAAAGTGCGTTGCCAAACTTTTCTCGCTTCGCTCGCATATATGAAGACTGGTCATATTCTCTACCCTACGCAATCCCATTTGCGCAACAGTTTGCCTGTGGTTTATGATTCTCTGGATTAACTGGTCCAGACTCGATTATTTACAGACCCTCGCCATATAGATGGAATATTGCTGAGTGCTGTGAGTTTAGTTTTACGTCGCATGCAGTGATATTCCAGCTATATGGCGGCGGTCTGTAAATAATCACGTCTGGACCAGGCAATCCAGTGATCAACAACATGAGCAGCGATCTCCGCAGTTGGGATCCGATGACATCTGTCAACCAAGTCAGCGAACCTGACCACCCGATCCCGTTAGTCGCCTCTTACGACAAGCATAGTCGCTCTTTTTTGTGGCAAGCATGGGTTGCTGAAGGCCTATTCTATCCCAGACCTTCACGGGTCGCTTTTACTTTTACATCACTGTTGCTACAGTTACAAAAAGCGTCGCAATATAAAAAACATGAACTTGGAGTGAGTGAGGGTGATTTTACGCGACTTTTAACAACATCACAGCTGGGGAGAGCGGAGATGGGACTCAAACGGTATACATGGGGGACAGGGATAGGTGAGAAAACTTTTCCGTTTGACTACCTAACCGCCCTCTATATCTCATATCCCAATGCCTCGAACTCGGTTGAGACGAATTCTCGGTTGTGTCGAACTCATTTCTCGGTCCCTGTCAGTTTCCTTCTATTCATCATTATTTCTATGCTGACGGATGTGTCGAACGCTCGAATAAGTCTAATCTCCCTCTTGGTCCCCACGAGTTCGACACAGCAGTGTTCGACCGTTTACCTCTATTTATTAAAGAACGGGTACATTTTTGGCTGTTGTGAACTTTGTTCAACTAATTGTAGTGAGTTAGGGGTTTGGCTGGCTTGGGGATCATGCCAAATAGGGATGTACCACACTTGGTTCACCGACATGTATCAGTCGCTCTCAAATAGTGATAAAACCCAATGTTTGTAGAAAAGGTGGGCGTGTCCTGCACCACCAGTTTGTGTCACAAACACACGTAGAGGCAAGCCATCTGTTCACTTGTAGCAAAATCAAAAGGATATGCCCTAGATATGATGTGAGTGCCAAATGAGGAAATTTTGAAAATTAAACGGTATAAATGTTGAGACCCTTTTCCAGCAACTAGAAAGATTATTTCATTTTAAATTGATGTAAAAATTCACTCCAGGATGGTGTGTGTACTGACGACAAAGATTCTTCTCCTTGCCTTCGTCCATGTTGCAAACGCTGCAGACGTCTCCATGAAGCAATTCATCACATACCCAGGATGCACCAGTGGCATGGTCAAAGGAAGTGCCTCCATTGCTACTGTATCGACAAGTTCCGGTTTAGAATGCTCAGCTTTGTGTGCGCACAGAGATGACTGTAAATCTGTGAACATCTGTGAAGGGCCAGGATACAATACGTGTGAGCTCTTGGATGCCAGGAACAGCGGGTGTGTCGGGCTGGTGAAGAAAGCAGGCTGTAGATATATGGAGAAACATGTTCAGGTACAGTGGTTGAGTGGGTGATTCAGTGGGTGGGTGAGAGGGTGGGTAAATGGTTGACCGAGTGAGTGAGTGAGTGAGTGAATGAGTGAGTGAGTGAGTGAGTGAGTGAGTGAGTTGCACATTGCACATTGCACCCATGTACGGATTCGATGCCAGGTCTTTGGCGGAGCAAGCTCACACTTTAACCACTGGGCTATCCCGGAAGAACCAAAACTATCGCCAGGACAAGAAGAGAAAAATTTAGAACTCATCACAAAAATGAGATTTAGCAATAAGACACACACACAAATGCACTAACCTGTAAACCATTAATACACTGAGTGGATAAAACACAGAACACTTATACTCTTTAAATAGTAGTTTTGTTTGTTTGTTTGTTGGTTGGTTGGTTGGTTGGTTGGTTTGCACACACGTGACTTCCAAATAATCCAGCGGACAATAACAAAGAATTAAACTAGACTTGTTCTATTTTACAGGACCACAACCCATGTTATAACGGGGGATCCTGGATCCACGCCCAGCCCTGTGTGTGTGTGCCTGGGTGGGCAGACTACTATTGCCAGAGAATAGTCCGAGGTGACGGGTATACGCTAACTATGCTTATAGCGAACACGCTTATAACGAACTGGTGGATGTATCGATCTGATGGATATACCGAACTGACGTACATAAGGAACTGGCGGATATAAGGAACTGATGGATATAACGAATAGATGGATATGACGAACAGATGGATGTAACTAACTGACGGATGTAACGAACTGACGGATATGACAAACTGACGGATATGTCAAACTGACGGATATGGCAAACTGACGGATATAACGAACTGACGGATATAACTGATGGATATGACGAACGAACTGATGGATATGACGAAGTGACAGATATAACGAACTGAAGTTTTTGAAGTTTTAATATCTGTATATTATAGTTTAGATGCGTGTAACGAACAACGGCCATAGCAATATACAGTTAGTGATGTTCTTGAGAGGCATACATAAGTTATTCAGGTACAAGACAAAATATTATGACTGTCAACTCCCTCCTTATACAAAACGTTTTCGGTCTTTTCCCTGCCCTTCGTCAGTTGAATAGAAGCTGACATCAATAATATGTGTCATACTACAATTAGTCGGACAGTTTCTTAGATCTGTAGTTTACTTTATAAAAGATGAAAAGCACCAATTCCGATAATCTTTGTATGATATGTAAGTGCGGTTATTTTGCAGTAACGGCTTGTATAATCTCCAATTACCGATGCAAGCATGACGATTCTCTTTGATATGTGTTGCGTTATGGATAAAGATTTCGCCCTGATGTTACAGCAAGACGTCATATTGGCGTTAACACAGCAAATAAACATTGAAAATGCCCGAAGCTGATAGATACGTATCCTATCTATTCTTGTAAAAGCTCCCGCCATACTTCCATTTTTGGACCCCCGTCTTACTCTCATCTCTGTGTATAGCTCCGTCTCAGTACCATTTCTAGACCCCCGTCTTACTCTCATCTCTGTGTATAGCTCCATCTCAGTACCATTTCTAGACCCCCGTCTTACTGTCATCTCTGGATATATCTCCATCTCAGTACCATTTCTAGACCCCCGTCTTACTGTCATCTCTGGATATATCTCCGTCTCAGTACCATTTCTAGACCCCCGTCTTACTGTCATCTCTGGATATATCTCCGTCTCAGTACCATTTCTAGACTCCCGTCTTACTCTCATCTCTGGATATATCTCCGTCTCAGTACCATTTCTAGACCACCGTCTTACTGTCATCTCTGGATATATCTCCGTCTTAGTACCATTTCTAGACCCCTGTCCTACTCTTATCTCTGGGTATAGCTCCGTTTTAGTACCATTTCTATACCCCCGTCTTACGCTCATCTCTAGATATAGATCCGTCTCAGTACCATTTTTAGACCCTCGTCATACTGTTATCTCTGGGTATATCTCCGTCTCAGTACCATTTCTAGACTCCCGCCTTTGTGCCATCTCTGAGTATAACTCCATCTGTGTACCATTTCTAGCCCCCTGTCTTACTCTCATCTCTGGGTATAGCTCCTGTCTCAGTACCATTTCTAGACCCCCGCCTTTGTGCCATCTCTGAGTATAACTCCATCTGTGTACCATTTCTAGCCCCCTGTCTTACTCTCATCTCTGGGTATAGCTCCGTCTCAGTACCATTTCTAGACCTCCGTGTTACTGTCATCGCTGAGTCCTGTCCATTTCTAGACATACTACAATATTCCTGCGACGACAAACAAGAAAGCAGTACACAGATAACAGCGAGTTTTACAAACTGATTTTAGCGTAACGGTTTCCGCAATTCCAGGACTCTCACCTACTACACCTAACAATAGTCTGAACCACTTTTCCCTTTGGAATGGGGGCCCTTGTTGAACGACATAGTTTGCAACCACGTCTCTACTTTCGTGTTTGCTTTTAGATTGCAAGGAAGGAAAGATCTCCGGGCAAACGGGATTCACCCTGTCCACAATCCAGCCTATCAAATGTCCGCACGCATTTGAAGCTTTCTGCATCTTCGAATGGGGGCAAATGTACTTCCTGAGAAGAAACCACCCCTTTGAGGACGTCAGCGTGTGTGAGGGAAACATCCTTGACCCAAACATGGACTGGAACGGTTTCAGCTCGCAGTATGGGAACGTCCGATGCGACTATTATCTTGGCCTTCAACAGCTGTGGTACGTCTTACGCCAAGGTACTTACAACCTGCACGTCTATCTCCAATACTATGAAAACCCAACAGACACGAAGCCCACACCAGCTAATATCTATTACTGGAACGTCCGGTTAGGATCTGACTCTGAGGGTTACCCAATCCAGTACAGTTCCTACTCGGCTGTCGACACAGCAGAGGACGGTCTTATGTTGGGGGACGACTCTCCCGCAAGGTTCTGCACTCGTGACCGGGATTGTGGAACGTGTGCTAAGGACAGAGGAGCCGGGTGGTGGTACACGCCCAACTGTACTAACTTCCCTCTGACCTTGAGAAACGGGACAGTTTTATGGCCAATCAACGGAAAGGTCAGGACGCTGAGCTTAGCGGTGATGCAGTTCTCGCCTACAGGGTATCACTGGTAGAACAAAGACGTCGATGTATGACGCCAACAGCGAGCAAATACTTGGAAACACATTACTCATGTTTTGATATTTTAATCAATATTATTTATAATTGATGAAAGACCCGGCAAATGAAATATTAATATATGATAACCTGCTTTAAATAATAAAACGCCAAATCTGACGCAAACATGCACAAAGGCTACTTCTACTTTAGTGGTGCTTTTTCTTCAGAGAGGGAGATAATTATTTCATTCGTTGGTACTCTGGCTTTGAGCGACTGAGTTAGACTTAAGGTCGTTTGAGAAAGATACTGCACTGAAATATTTTACGTCATTATTACACCAGTGTATGACTAGTATAATCACAATGGCATTAGTTCATGGATGACACAGTCATCACACTGTAGTGAGTGAGTGAGTTTAGTTTTACGCCGCTGTTTAGCAATATTCCAGCAACATCACGGCGGAGGACACCAGAAAATGGGCTTCACACATGTACCCATGTGGGGAATCGAACCCGGGTCTTCGACATGACCAGCGAACGTCACACTGTAGGCAGTTTCTATCAAATATGTTAGTGAGTAATAACTAATATTGTAAACCAAAAGTTACTGTGTTCTGTAATGTGATTGGTTGAAAAACATGATTAAATGGTGTTAGATTCCCGGAAACTGAAAGACTATTCACCGCATATTGACACGTAAACAATTGTTTTGTTGTGTCATCGACAGTGGTGACTTCATTCAAATCATATTGTGACGTAAAGTTAGAATGACGTCACAAATGAGCAACTCCAGATGCTACCATGAGAACCAGCTGAAACGGCCAGCTGATGACACTTCACTGCTGTGTCCGTATTCGATGTAAACGAGTGCAGACACTAAAACACCTTTGGTTTACTTTTGTGTTTACAATGTCGATAAACATCATGTGTTGGCCAATTTCCGGGTGTTATTGAGTATTTGAAGCACGGGAATGCATTTGGAACCGACGGCGTCAGCCGGAGGTTTCAAATGAAATATTCCCGTGCTTCAAATACTCAATAACACCCGGAAATTGGCATTTGGAACCGACGGCGTCAGCCGGAGGTTTCAAATGAAATATTCCCGTGCTTCAAATACTCAATAACACCCGGAAATTGGCCAACACATGATGTTTATCTCCTAACTGCACACGCTTCCATGAAATACCGTTTTTATATAACACGTGAAAGAGTTAGTATCAAACTCGCTTTCGCTCTTTTGATACTAAATCATTAAGTGGTTTGATAAAAATGCTATTACACGGAAGGTCGTTAAGTATTTCTACGTCCAAGTCCTGGAAGAACAATGACCGTAATGACACGTCCTCATTCGTCGGGCAAGACACGGTCTCATGCCCCATGCCGAAGAACTGTGCCGGCGATGGAGAGTGTGAGTCCGACTCTTCTATAATGAGGAACACGAGGTTTCAGAGTATAGTCCTACTTCTTAACACAGCACCTAATGAATGGGTAAGATTATTATCCAACACAGTGTTCCTTGTATCAAATAAGCAGACATCATTTTTTCAGTTTTTTTCCACTTTATACGTATAATTTCTAGACACCATGCCATGGCACTAAGCCTGCACCTAACCATTAAATATTCACTTACAAACGATGCGAAACTCTCTGACAACATGGTTGCCGCACGTCATCATTGGTCAGTTCTCACCATGACGGCAACGTCTTCACCGGCACTGCATGAGACGATGAACATCATTTCCATCTTTTAATCTTTTAATGAAAAAGAATAATTAACTTCATTCAATGCAATGAAAGAGTTTAGTTTCACGTCGCTATTAGCAATATTCCGGGGACACCTGAAATAAGGCTTCATACATTGTACCCATATGGGGAAACGAACCCGAGTCAGCGGAGTGACGAGTGTACGCTTTAACCACCAGACTACCCAACCGCCCAGTAATAGTCAAGCAATACTTTACTCATGTTTGGTCAAAAACACCCCCCACCCCCACCCCCACCCCCAAGTACCTAGCTAAACATTAAATGGAACACCGAGAGCAAGAAGGGATGGTCTAAGTTAACGCTTATCACGTACCGCACGTGCATTTGTTTCACTGTTCCAACTACTGGCTTACCCGTTGTAATACAAAGCAATATAAGTGATTTGAAATTATTATCGTTTGTTAGACACCTTTTTTCCTAAGCTGAGTAAAATTCTAAGATTTTAATTTTCAATTAACAAGGTAAAATTATGAGGATTCGAAATATTAATTTCACTTTATTTCATTTACTTTTTTGTTTAAGTGAAATTCATCGGTACGTTTTCACCGAAACAGACAACAGTCACGATATGGCTGAAAAACAGACGATGTTTAAATTTTAAGTGACTCGCACGAAGACTGTGGCGTCCTTGCCGAGTGGTTTAATTGAAGCTTTCGTCTGTGAGCCGAAGACGCTGTTCAATTACCTATGTGGGTACAGTAATACAGGACAAATTTTATGGATTGCAACTTCGGTGCTTATCCTAGGCTCCTCATCAGGTTGAGCTGAACTGAACACTTCTGACATTTACTGACTCCAAGCTGGCCAGTCGTTGTTGCACCCATTTATGCCGAGCGCCAGGCAAGGACCAACAAGTACCATATCTTAACGTCTTTTGATATGACGCTACTGAGGCAATGGTGAGTGCAGGGATGAACTCTTACACGTGTATCGCCAGTTTTCATCTTCATAATTTGACTCGTTTGTTATTTCTTGCTTTATTTTATTTATTTTTTTAATTTATTTATTTTTGGGTGTGTTTGTGTTGTTGTTGTTGTTGTTGTTTTGCGGGGGGGGGGGGTATTTGTTTTGGGTTTTGTAGATGTTGTGGTTTATTTACTCATCCAGTGTCCGGCTATAATAACGAACCTGGTATACCGAGAATATATTCGAACATGAGTTAACAAGTGCCGCATCATTATCATTATTATTGCAATAACACCAAGATGATCTTGAATGACCGGGTTCGAGTCCCCACATGGGTGCAATGTGTGAAGCCCATTTTTAGTGTTCCACGCCGTGATATCGCTGGAATATTGCTAAAAGCGGCGTAAAACCATCCTCATTCACTCACTCTGTTCTGATTCTCTCTCTAATAAAGACGAGACCAGTGCCATGTGGAATGTATGGTTGTCAAACGAAGGAATTTCATCAGACACAATTCCCAGAACATGCGTCAAAGTTCGAATCAGATATTCGTATTGTTTTACAATAAGATTAACCATTTCCCAACTTAGTTGGAGCTAATCCATTGTGGAATACATTGAAATCGTTGTTAGACAGAGGACACATACCTTCACAAGGTCATGCTCCACACCATCACCGAAAATTGGTGTTTTTTTTTCAGCATTCAGTCCATCGGGTTTTTTTGCAGCTGAGTCAACGTGTACACTTTATGGCTGTCCCCAGTAAGTAATAATATGGTAAGACATGCGTGAAAGGTGACAAAGCTAATAGCGCTAATTGGATTGTTTTGTACTCGCGCTCTTTCGATTTCGAAATGGGGATACGTTTCGCGCAAATATGCACATTATCTGAAGCTCTAGTCATCGTTGTCTTGCTCAAACACATGGAGCTATGAAAATATTTGTGATGTATACGGAGAGTACATCATGAATCTTAAATCAAAATGGTGATAAACCAAAGACCGGAGCAATGAAATCTGACATAAGAGATAACACGTGTAGAGTCTGTGGATCATCTTCCAAAAACCAACGTAAACCTTTTTTTTTTTTTTTGTTTTTTTTAAGTAACTTGAAAGTCATAAGCATTTTGTACGCGTTGGTTTAGATATCAACCAGTCCTTCGACGTTTACTGGATAGCATGAGGTTAGTTTGAGAATCAGAAATCAAATTCTGCATTAGTTCCGTTACCGAGTCATGGCCATTGCGTTCACCATTGCGTAAACTGGATCAACGAGGAGTCAGTTTCAAGTGACTTTGAAATGAATACAGCAAAAAATCCAAAGTGATATCATAGATGAAAGTGCTAACAAGACAACCGCTTTTGGTTCCCCTTCCACTGCTTATACACATGGAACTAACCACAGCAGCACATGGCTATTTTAACTCCCATAAACACATTTATGATCATATCACAATGCTTCTCCAACTACAGTTTATCGAAACAATGGCATTTTTAGCCCATGGTGGGGTTGAGGGAGGGGAGGAGTTGTTAATAAATCTCCCAAACACATTGTCAGTATGACGTTGGAACATTTATTTTCTTAATTCAGTAGCAAAATCACTTGTTTATAGCCAAGTTCCTTTGTACACAATTTCACACTGTTTCCACAAAATCAATTAGCCATGCCTATGGCATACAGAGAAGTTTTTGTTTGTTAAAAACTGGTGTTGACATTCCAACAGGCAAAGCGCCGAAATACCAGGAAGTAACATGATGGATCATGGATGATTCCATAACGTTAATAAAAAAAAATAGAAAACAGCTGTGGGAAAAGATTCCAGGTTCTTAAAAGAGACAGTTTACTGAATACAATAACTGATACAATAACTACCAGCGCTGGGCCTCCCAGTTATTTGAAGTCTGGGTAAAACCCAATATACCATGTTGCACCTAACCACTGTCAGTGTGTCCCTGTGTAAACTTTCCCAGCTACGCGCACTGTAGTATATGCAATACAAGGAAGACTTATGAATATAATGCTCCAGAAACAGATAAGAAAATGTTTTTCCTGTCCAAACAATATATAAAGATCATAATTACATGTATGTGTAAGTGAATAACAAACTAGAAGCACCAAACCATGCAATTATGTTTGTATCACATCTCCAAATGACCATTACGCCCCAGTAAATTCTAACAGTATGTACACTACACAGCCATAACATTTATGTGCAAAAGAATGTGATCAAAACTGTTGTTTCAGTTGGTTTGTTTTGTAAGGCTGCACGCTGCAAGCAGCAATATTACAGCTATATGGCGATGGTCTGTAAATAATCAAGCATGGACCAGACTATCCAGTGATCAACATCAAGAGCAACTTTCTATGCAGTTGAGATACAATGACATGTGGCAACAAAGTCAACGAGGGTGACCACCCAATCCCATAACGATCTCTTACAAGCATGGGTAGACCAATTGTCATCCAGATTTTCACAGAAAACATGGACGTCTGAAGAACAATGTTATGTTAGTCATACCACTGCGGGATGTGTGTGGGATGTGTGGGGGATGTGTGTGGGATGTGTGCGGGATGTGTGCGGGATGTGTGCGGGATGTGTGTGTGCTCGATGTGTGGAGATATCAAAGTGTTCATTTCAGTGCTGAAGTTTTAACTCCACGTTGACTGTAATTTCAGTTATATCAAGGGGCATCAGACGACAAAGCAATGCAGGCCTTTACTGCTAGCAGGAACACACGGCTGACATAATCGGGAAACATGATCAGGGAGAACATAGATTCAAACTAGCAATCATGAAACTAGCTTCAGGTGTGCCAACAGAACTCGACTCGGGACACAGTGCAGCATTTTAATTAAACAACTGGCCAGTAGGATGGTTTACTGGTTATGGCTTTTGCTTGTCACTCTGAAGACACATTCAATTATTTACGATATCTTGACTCCATATGTGGATAGAATGTCATTTCAATAAGGGAACATACAAGAGCCAACATCTTTTGGTATGACATATAGAGACAAAACTACAGCCATCTTTTAACATATTTTGGTACGACACAGAGATAATACACAGCAAGGCAAAAAAGGCCTATAGGAACAATAACATAGTCTTCAAAGTACATTAACAATGGCACAAAACAAGAACATCAACATTGTACCAACTGTCAATATGTGACCTTAAATGCGTAACAGTTATGTATCTTGGACAATCATTTAACAAACATACATGTTGACAGGAGTATAACACCAAGACTCACTGTTTGTCATCAGAGCAACTCACTGTCACACTCAACACTTAAGATATCACATAAACATTACCAGGTCAAACATCAACATCACATCCATGTCATCGTAATACACAAAATACACCGAAGAGCACCAACATCACCTGGTATTATGTGGTCCTGCTCAGGTCACAAATCAGTTGAAGTTAAGCAACAAGTCCTTGAATGAGTGATCTTCAGCTTAACTCCTGACAGTTTCAAGGACTAGTCCTGTCATACAATGAAGCACATGTGGTTCACCTTAGACAAGGGAGTTCAAAATTGCCTCTGTTCATCAGCTGATCGCTTTGAAAGACGGGGCCAGGAAGTTATCTGATGCGACTTAAGTTATTCAGGCTACAAACATTTACACTTCTATCTTATCAAAACTCACTACAGATTGATAGTCATTTCTATGATCGCTGCTTGTAGGTCACCGTGACAACCATTCCTCTCACTTCTGTGTAGTGACCAAAGTGACGATCCATTCCTTGGAACTGAGCATATAGATCGCCATAACAACCATTTCTGAGAACTCTTCAGTAAAGAATGTCATGACAACTTTTCTTGGGAATGCTCACATGTATCACATCTCTTTCTGATGAAGACCACAGTGCCAGCAAGCATAACACAATTTTGACAAGGATGTAAAAGTCACATGAGGGCATGATATCTCAGCTCTCCACTGCCTGGACTAGAGCGACGACATCCCAGAGAGACAGCCGGTTCCACATCTCATTCCGGTCATCACATCTGCTCGGCAGCTGCTCCCTGCAATAAAACATGAGGAGGCTGAGAAAATGTCTGGTTTAACTCTGGACAGTGATGTGTCCATCACAGCTTTCATGCCTCTCTAGGCAAACAACCTTTGCGACGTGTCACGCAACTCAGCCAAACTGACTTGCCAAGCCAATAAGTTGCCTCCTACAACAAGCATGGGTTGCTAAAGAACAATTCCAAACCAGACAAGATTAAAAGAAGCAATACTTCAGTCATTGGCACATCCCTACGTTCTATGAGGAGACGTGAAAAGGAGTTTAACATTGTTTGCAAAATAAGTGCACACATGTTTATTTTTATAGCTAAAATGGATAGAATTATCACTAAAATGACCGCACGTTATCAGAAATGAGCGGTCCACTGTAACTTGATAATGCCCGCAAAATGCTTGACGACGGGCCATTATCAAGCCTGTTGCTAAGTGATGTCATAAGTAGCTCTGCTGTTGAAGTTCAATCACCTACGGCTCAAATGAACTTGGGTTCATTAATGACCATATATCTGGCTCACATTCATCACATGTGTTTGTGCCATTATGCACTTTCCTGCCTGTGCCAACCATAACAATTGTACCATAAATGACAACATACAGCAATGAAAATATCAACTTGAAGTCTAACGTTGCTGATGACTGAAAACAATGGCGGCTGGTAGTATGAGTAAAGTTCAAGGTCGAATGTCATCACTCTCAATAGTGACGTCATCTGTGTTGTTCTATGACGTGTCTATATTTGCAAAATGTGTCAGTGACCTCCATCGTTTTGTTGTTGGAAGTAAATGCTTCAAAACCGGTGCCGCTGTTTTTATTCTTATTGTATTAAAAATTCTATTCATTTTAGCTATAATAACGGTAACACTATTTTTCAGGGATTATCATTTGCAGAAGCCCTCGATCTTTTCAACTGCCCTCCTTCGTCGGGCAGTTAATGAAAGACCTCGGGCTTCTGCAAATGATAATGCCCTGAAAAATAGCGTTAACCTTATAATATTACACACATAGATGTCTTTTTCTGATAGGCTTAAAGCTCATTTATTATTTTCAATGTACCCTGCTTACATGCGAGTTACATTGTCCATGTACATCACTGGGTAAGCTGAACTCTTGTGCAATCCTTTACCATGGTAGAAATTCCTAATCTCAAATAATCGATGTTTGCAAATTGATGGAAGGGAGATAACTCTAAATCTGTTTTCTTGTCTGCAAAATCTAGCACTGGCAATACATTTGTACCCATGCTTCAAACAATTCAAAACTAACAATGTGGTGTTCAGTAAAATAAATATGTTGTTGCCTAATCCATGTAGATACCATATCACAAAGATGTCCTAGGTTTATGTGTCTCCTTAATACTGATTGCTTGGAAGGTAATAGTAAGCGAGTGAGTATGGTTTTACACTGCTTTCAAAAGTATTCCAGCAATATCACAGCACAAGACACTTGAAGTGGGCTTCACACATTACAGGCCACCCTAAGTAACTGAAGGAATTACGGCAAATTTGAAGGAACTGAATCTCAAATGTAAAAAAATGCAGCCCACTCGCCACATTGCGGCGATATCGGTAGTTTGGCGGTAATAACATAAACACAACACCCCTATCAGATGCGATGTCGGTAATACTTGAAACACGCTCAGTCATCTTCAGAGATTTCTCGGCTCTGTTCCGTGATTTGTCGGTCATGTCCTGAAACTCACACATCAAAGCATGCTGTCACTAGAAGGAGCATCCATTTCTGTGAGTTTTGTTTTGAGTTTCTACTGTTTTCATTTTTATAATTAGCCATCTTTGACCACCCATGCTGAATGCATTTAGGTATGAGGTGTTGTCGGAGCTATAGATTATTTTTTTCAGGAAAAGATCGTCACTGCAAAAGAGCGTCATAAGTCATGCCCCCTGGAGGTTTCCAATGTTCAGACGTAAACAACCTCCAGGGGAATGACAAATTACGGAACGGAGCCAAGAAATCTCCAAAGATGGCCGAGCGTGTTTCAAGTATTACCGACATTGCATCCGACAGGGGTGTTCTGTTTATGTTATTACCACTAACCTACCGATATCGCAGCAATGGTTTTGCGAATGGGCTGCGTTTGTTTACATTTGAGATGCAATTCCTTCAAATTTGCCATGATTCCTTCAGTTACTTAGGGGGGCCTACGATATATCCTTGTGGAGAATCAACCCCAGGCCTCTGACACTTTAACAAGTAGGCTACCCCATCCATTCTTTTCTACCAGTAAACAACCATTCCACACCATTTGACTAGAGGTGACAAGGAATGAAACTTCTGTTCTCTGGGCAAACACAGTATCCACTTGACAAGGGGTCAGTAACATCTCACATGGAGATATGAGGACATAGCACTAGAGCTGGATATTGCCCTGATTCTCATATTTTGAGATACTGCAATACTTTCTGAGACATTGCAATACACAATGTGATATACTGACAGGGAGTCTTCTGTCCAAGTGCTTACAACATAAATATATAATAGCTCTCTGTGCACATAATCTCCGTCCCCACTGTCAGTGGCTGTATGACAATGGCTTACCGATAAATGAAATGATATGGAGCCTTAATGTAGAATGTTTAATTGAAGTACTGTATTGTAACAAAATTTTACAAACATAATGATAAAGGTAAAAGTATAAAATGATTTGCATGGTCTGTGTTGTTTGCTTCGACAGAATGCACTTTTATGCAGTATGAAATTATTGTGAATGTATGCCAGTGATTCATTCAGATTCAAATCCAATATAAACATGTGTTGACATGAACTCTTGCAAAAAGCAACTAAAACATGATTTAGGTGAAATAATTGAACTTAAACTTTCATATGACCTCCAGTAACTAACATCCTTGACTAGAATGTCATTATACAGTTCCACAAAATTCATAAGACTTTGACCTTTATAATAAATTGATAAAAAGTCTCATTATAAAACAAACAAAATGGTCATTCATCATCTTTAAAGGGCATTTAGAAGTGGAATGCGTAAGAAACACAAGATTTATGGATGTCATGTTCTTATTGTGAACAGCACAACGTTTCAGATTGTATGTTTGCTCCTTCTTGATCTACTGAAGGAGCAAGCATAAACTCCAAAATATCTTGCTATCCATCCAGAAATTGACATCCTGAAATCTTAAAAGATTGGTTCATTTTAAGGCAGCTTAATTCCTCCAAAACTTTACAAAATATTCAAACCAACAAAACTTATTACATTTGTACTTTTGTAAAAAGTATTTGGCACTTTTGAAGCCACTTAGATAGTTCCATCCACTTGAAATGTTACATGAAACCAACTGAAATAATTGTATATTTGGCACTTTTACATCACATTTTGCCACTACGGAAATCAAGGGCAGATAATTCAAAGGGAGCTAACTCTGGATGATCCAATATATTACAGAATCTGTACTATATCGAGATAAAGTGTCAGCTAGACGGCTGACTTTGTGTGCTGGCGATGGGACTCAACCCACCAAAGGTACTAGAATCTGCACTTTACTAAGAAAGTATAATCCAAAAGATACCATGTGTTACATGGGTCACTTAAACCCCAAGATGATGGATGATGTTTGCCTACCTGTCGTGTGCCCCAGTCAAGATAGTCAAGTCTTGTGGCAGCCTGGTACTCGTCAACTAGCTCCTGGAGAACTTCTCGAGAGCTATCAAACTCGTCCAAGTTGTCCTTGAATATCTGCTCTTTCTTATATTGTTCCATGAAAGCCTCTCTTTTCCTGAGTTTGTCAAACTGGCGGAGAGTTCGATCAAACAACTGCAAGAGAAAATAAACAAAATTTTTACTTATCATGTAATTAGCTATGTGTTTAATGTTTACAACATTTCCCATCACTTGACCTACTTCTTGCAGTGAAGACTGAGCAGAGCTGCCTTGAGAAAGCAATAATGAGCTCAATAAAGAAATAAATATCTCCATTGGCAACTTAAGTCCCCTTCTTATCTATTAACCTTGCTAGAGTAATAAAACTGATGCTTGCAAAAGCTAACAATTTCTTTCATTCTTAAATTCTGAATGATTTTACATTCCCTAATTATTTGACATGGATATCAATGAATTTTGCAGTAAGAAGACACGATTGTGTGGGGCTTTACCAACATACATGTTGAACCACTATCTGGGATGAAACCAATATTAATAGAAAACTTGCCTTCAGCTGATATTGGGCAAGCGATTCATGCAAACTAACAAGATTTTGGAAGAATCAAACAAGTTTTTCATCAATATTGGACTAATGAACGAGTGGCCAAGACTGTCACTGTGACTTGTTGGAGACAAGGAGTCCCTGTAAGACCTACATGAGAGATGCTTGTGTGGTTGGCCATCATGAGGCCACTGACACGATGTGCCGTCTGGATGTAGGGAGACTTGCGGGAAAGCGCAACCTGGATACTGGCCGGACCCCAGGGGATAAACTGGGCCAGCTTCCGCTCCCGGATCCTCTGGAGGCTCTTGTGTACCTGCACAAGTCAGACATGGCAGTGTGAGAAAAAACGTATCAATATTGTCAATAAATTGAAAGAACTAAGAACAATACGTGCCTCCATTGTACATGTTGAACCTGCTTGTACATAACTACCCCTGTATTGGGTTTACTCATATGTGCCTCAAATGGGCAAGGTCCATCTGCATGGGACTCACCTGTGGAGGGTCAACCTGTATGAATCTAATCTGTGTTTGGTCTACATGTATGAATGGGATCACCTGTATGTGACTCACCTATGTGGGGCCCACCTCCCCATTTATGTGACTCACCTGTGTGGGGTTCACCTGTATGTGACTCACCTGTGTGGGGATCACCTGTGTGGGGTCCACCTCCCCATTTATGTGACTCACCTGTGTGGGGATCACCTGTATGTGACTCGCCTGTGTGGGGTCCACCTCTCCCTGTATGTAATTCACCTGTGTGGGGTCCACCTCTCCCTGTATGTGACTCACCTGTGTGGGGTCCACCTCCCCCTGTATGTGACTCACCTGTGTTGTGGGGTCCACCTCCCCATGTATGTGACTCACCTGTGTTGTGGGGTCCACCTCCCCATGTATGTGACTCACCTGTGTGGGGTCCACCTCCCCTTGTATGATGTTGAGGATGGAAATATAGCAGTGGCTGGCCTGGCGATGTGCTCCCACCGGTGTCGACACCATCATGTTCTTGGGCTGCAACAACCGTCTCATCACATCCAGCACTGTGGTCTTCCTCACATTTGCCACCTGAAACACAGCCAACTATCAGTCAAGAATGTTTTCACATCACGGAAATTTATAAAAAATACGGGAAAATTTTCTGTACACATCTGGAATATTATCTGTATGCAGCATGTTATAACCTGAAGTAACAGTGAAGTAGAATTTCAACCCTTTTACAGTACCACTGAACTGGTTAACACAGAAAGGAAGGTGGTCCATATGTGTTAGGCGATTGTGAGGGGCATTTACCCGGTCATCAGGAAAGGAAATCTTAGGGTGGGGATAAGGGTGGAGAGACTCACCTGTCAGTCAGTTGTGAGGGGTGAGTACCCGGTCATCAGGAAGTGAAATCTTGGGGTTCGGATAAGGGTGGAGAGACTCACCTGTGAGTTAGTTGTGAGGACTGAGTACCGGTCATCAGGAAGTGAAGTCTGGAGATGGGGATGAGAGGGGAGAGACTCACCTGTGAGTCAGTTGTGAGAGGTGCGTACCCAGTCATCAGGAAGTGAAGTCTGGGGGTGGGGATGAGAGGGGAAGAGACTCACCTGTGAGTCAGTTGTGAGGGGTGAGTACCGGTCATCAGGAAGTGAAGTCTGGGGTGGGGATGAGAGGTGTGAGGATTAGAGGGGACAGACTCACCTTTGAGTCAGTTGTGAGGGGTGTCTACCCGGTCATCAGGAAGTGGAGTCTTTGAAGTGGGGATGAGAGGGGAGAGACTCACCTGTGAGTCAGTTGTGAGGGGCGTGTATCCAGTCATCAGGAAGTGTAGCCTGGGTGTGGGGATGAGAGAGGCTATCAGGCCAATCAGATCATTGTTCATGTAACCAGGGTAACGCAGTGTCGCTGTACTTGTTGACATCACAGTTGACACCTGTTGTAAATGAGATCATAAAACAATTACAAGAACTGATGTGTAAAAACAATGAATAATTTTTCTGAACAATCATCTGAATGATTACCCCCAAAAAATACGACCAAAAAAATCAAGAAATGTTTCGTCATTAAAAAAATGATACTTTCAACATGAAGAACATCTCAGTGATTACTTAGAGTGGTATTTCCAGAGCCAGCAGTCAGATAAGGACAAACTATGTGGATGAACAACTTCATTATACATGTGATGCAACGTTTCAATAGATTCTTGTACAGATACCTGCTAAACAAATACCTGCTTGACAATGGCACAAGAATCACCTAAATAGACACATTTGTCCTTATTTTAGAGGATGCTTGCCTGATTTTCTTGATGTTCTGCTTCTTGGGTGATCCACAAATGACTTAATGCCAAACATGATGTCTTGTTTGTTGGTGATCCAAATTTGTTCTCTCTTTGTAAAAACTTTTAAACAATTCTCTTTAGCGTTGGACACTGAATATGTTGCGAATAATAAACCAAGTTATACAAATGCAAAATGTTTCCTCACCAGCTGGTTGATCTGTGCCAGGGAGGGTGTGTCTATGTGAAGTCTGTCAGCAGCGATACGGTTGAGAGCTGTGTTGTCCAGCACCACCTGGTGTCAAAACAAGACTGTACTGATTGGAACTGTTTCTACATTTTCACAAATTTTAACACACAGGCCACAAGTAAGCAGCACATGTGAAACAATAATTACAAAATATGGGCGAAAAAATATTTGACTCTTTAAAAATTTGAACTTTGTTTCCATCTAGGACTGAACTAGGACATGCTGTACCATGTTATATTTCTGATTGCACACCCTCAGAAATGTACAGTTGCTATTCCTTTTTAAGGGTTCAGTGAGTGAGTGAGTTTTAAGCCACATCCAGCAATGCTCAAGATATACAGTGACGGTCTGCAAGCAATCGAGTCTGGTCCAGACAATCCAGTGATCAACAGCATGAACATCAATCTGCGCAACTGGGAAGCGATGATGTGTCAACAAAGTCAGCAAGACTGACTACCAGATCCCAACAGTCACCTCTTACGACAAGCACAGTCACCTTTTATGGCAAGCATGGGTTGCTGAAGGCCCATTCTACCCCAGACCTTCACAGGCTCATAACAGATTTGAATTTACACTTTCAGAATGAGGAACCTAATCACCATCACACTGAAAAAGTGTAATCCCCCCAAAAATGTTAAATTTGAACACTGTCTCTATGGCATTCTGTATTCATAGTTTTTGGTCATCGGAGCTATGCCAATTTTGTCACATGTTTTAAAGACTTCATTATCTAAAGTATACAATTAAAGTATACAATTAGCTGTTTCATTTAGTTTTATCGATCAGCTATAACACAGGGTATCTGGACATCTGTGTAACATACTTCTCCCCCACTTGTCTTACTTCGGGACGTACGTTTTGCTGCACAAAGTCAAGATTAGGTCTTTTTCGGTTCGGTATATCAGATATAAAATAGTGACCATCTAGCAAAGAAATTTGCCATTTTCTATTGATTTTGAACGACATAATATAGTTTAAACGCACATGTTTTACATTAACGTATGCACTGATGACATTTATTGAGTATTTTCACAAGTTCAAGCATACTTGTACACATCCGACTTGATAGGAACTGAGTTTTCACATAAAATATTTACATAATTTACACAGATACAAAGCTTATCTGAAATGATGGTATGAAGACTGAATTTTGGGATTGCATTACAATATACTGAACCGAAGACAAAATGCTATATTTTACCATGGTTATATGAATCCTGTGGTAAAGCATTTTGCCACTATCTACAAGCCACGTTATAACACCTATTGATAAACTGTACATTTTTTTACTCCACATTTCTGAGCACAACATAAGTGCTGAGCATGGAGTACAGTCTTCATATTAAGAGAAAAAACTGCATGTTTCATGCAAATAAATCTACAATTTATCCATGATATTTTCTGTGTGTTCCGCACACAAAGCATTTTGTGTTCTGGGAGCAAGTACACAAGAAACAAATTTTCTACAGTTCTTGCAGCCACTAGGCTATTGAGGCTTCCTCATTCAAATCTATTCACAGCTATCCAACTTTGTCCAAGTTTACTGCACATTGCTGTACCCGTAACTAGGTGTTTGCACGTAGTCATGTAGCCACCACCTGGTCATAACCCAACGGATTCATGGGTTCTTTTAAGCGTACAATGTTGTGTACTGTACACTACTGGTGGTGAAACCACTGAAAGAGTCTGCACCCCCGGCACCTCCAAGTTTGCTAAATTACTAGCCTGGCGCCTAAGACAGCTCACCCAGCACATAAAACATGCTATGGATTACTGGATCATCACACCTCTTTGAAAAACTTTTATACAATATCATGCCACAGGACACCAGAAATGGTCTTCAAACACAATACCCATGATGGGAATCGAACCCATATCTTCAGTGTGGCAAGCCAACGTTTTAACCATTAGACTACCCCACCGCCCCTTGACCACATAAAGGCATGGAGTATTCTCCTACACATGGGACACACTCAGCAATGGAATTGCCATGTTTCTCCAAGCTGTGATAACCAAGACCAATAGGTCTGTATAGACAAGCAGAAGTAGTCAGCATACCACACAGTCTGCATTCTGTGTCAGCCTCTTCAGAGTCAGTATGGAGTTGTATGGCTGCACCACAACATCAGAGATCTCATCCACATTCGGGAACACGGAGTACGTCTGGATAAGTTTCTTTGGAAATCTGAAATGAAAATCTTTCATTTTTTTATAACACTTTTTTTTTATAACTTTTTTCAATTACCAGTTTATGTCAAATGAACAGTTAATACTGAAGAAATATTTGGACTAGCCAATTCTTCCTTTCTACCACAGTTAACTGGCTGGTCTGCAATGCAACAGAGCCATTTCATTGTTACCATTTCTGTTTCTGAACTTCATAAAGGCGTTCATGTCCTGAAAACACTTATCAAATATGGTTTCAACATCCATAACAGATTTAAAGAAAATATGTCCCCACCACTTCGGAGAGACAAACAGTACTCAAAACTATATCCCACTCTAAATTCATCACAAGGGATAATAATGTTAAACAATAAAGTTACTACTTCTACAGCACTAGGTAAATCAAATTGCTCAGATGCACTCTGGTAAAGGCACTGTAAAGCAGCTGTTTTTTTGGCATGTGCTTGAACATCGCATGTTCACGGACGTCCTTTGCTTTAGAAATTCTCTCTCTCTCTCTCTCCGACTTTGTGTGTCTGTGTCTGTCTGTCTGTGTCTGTCTGCGTGTGGCTGTGCCAGCCTCACTTCTTTTGATAAGCATGGGGAGCAGAAGATCAATTATAACCCACTTTTAATGAGTTTTAAGTAGTACAAGACTAAAGGCAGCATGTATTCCATTTTGCAACATGTATGCTTAACAAGAAAATATGAAAATGCAATTTAACATCTGTGTTCAATACTAAAGCGATTGAAACTGTCAGTTCCAAAGTGGTATCTCTGTACACACCTGTCGTTAAGTCTCTCCAACAGGTAGGATCCCATCCCAGACCCTGTTCCACCAGCAATGGAGTGACTGAGGACAAAGCCCTGGAACAAACACACAACCTGTGTCATAACATCTGTAACACTGCCCTATTTCAGAGAATGAACGAGTTTACTTTTATGCCGCTTTTAGCAATATTCCTGCATTACCAAGGCTGGAGACACCAAAAATAGGCTTCACACACTGGGCCCTTGTCCAGCCTAACCACTAGGCTACACCACCACCCACTCCCTACTTGACGCTTTGGAGAAATCACTTCCTTCAAAGAGAATAAATTCATGTGCAAAAGAGTAACAAGAAAGGTATGACGCTTTATGGATGACAGAAACTATTCCATTACAATGAACACTTTTAGTGGATAGACAACTTTATCATTGCAACAGATGTGACATTTCGGTGTAGATCCTAGCAATGAAGAAGTTATCTAGCCATAGTAAGTGTTCCTCTCTATCATACCACCTTCTATATGCTACTAGATGCGATGTTTCAGCATAGTTTCGTATACCGTTGTCTTGCAATAGTGAAGTACTACAGCAAAGAACAGACTAATATAAATCTAAACAGGATTAGGTAAGACAAGACATTTTCTCTTTGTTAAAAGTTTCAGCATAGTTTCGTATACCGTTGTCTTGCAATAGTGAAGTACTACAGCAAAGAACAGACTAATATAAATCTAAACAGGATTAGGTAAGACAAGACATTTTCTCTTTGTTAAAAGTTAAGCACCTCCCATTGACATGATTGAGGGTCTCTTGTAAATGGCAAGATTACTCGATCTGTAGCTTTGATTAGTATTTAGTGAAAACTGTGCTGATTTCCAGAACCAGTTGAAACGGAGTAATCTTGCAGGACAGGGCATTTCTAAAACTAATCGATAAAAAAACATTTTCCCTACCTCCAAACTGTCACTTCCATCAGCCTCTCTGTCTATGATGTCAAACACATCCTCATACAGCCCTTCTGCCTTAAAACATAATCACAGACACTTAAAGCTATGCTGTATCTATTATTTGATTGGTTGATTGTTGTTTAATGCCACACATAGAAATTCATGCCATATAGCAGTGGTCTGTACATAGATGAGTCTGCACCAGACAATCTAGTGATAAAAAGCATGAAAATCTATCTATGCAACTCTGACACGATGACGTATGTCAACCAAGTCTGTGAGCCTGTCACCCCAAGAGTCGCCTCTTACAACAAGCACTGACAATTGAAGACCAATTCTGACTTGGATCTTCAAGGGTTTGCATCTGTGAAATGATTGTCCGGAGTGTAAGAATGTATTGATACCATTAAAATATACTGACAGTATTTTGCTACATTTCAAGATATAAATAGGGAATTAGACAAGGTTTCAATACACTTAAATTATATGAAACGTGTGTCCTTCACAGAGAATATTACACTTGGCCTCATTACATACAAATTACATGAAACAAGTGTCCTTCCTATGGCCTCTGACCAAGTGAATCAAGGTCAGAGACCACAGGAAGGTCACGAGCTTCGTATAATTTGTATGTAATTAGACCGAGTGTGGTATTTTATTTACTATTCACATCTTACATGCATTAAATTGACAAAATAGCATATTTTCATAATTCTTATGGTTTCAAACCGAAAATGGTTTCATAAAGAGTTTGCACAAGAATTTTGTACTATCGAACACTTGTGCTGGACATCACACTGTACTGACGTCATTACGCCATCTGGCCCCTGTGTAACAGATGTCACGATGCATGTCACTTATCATCGACTCACACAAGCTCCTACAGTAAACTACTCTGAAGCACACCGTGTCTTGGTTTGCAGTTGCTTTGCTCGGCTAGAATCACTGATGGAAACATTACATTAATGCTTACGGCAGATATAATGTCTCCCTTCGACTCACACAGCTACATGTTAATATCCCACAATGCATAGAATTTGTAGAATGAATGAATTCATGTGTTTGCTCTGAATGAAAATGTAGTTTCGCCACAACGTGACGGATCAATTATCCAATGAAATATTTGGAATCTCAGGTCAAGTCGTTACAACAGAGGTCAACACAATACCACACTCATGTGACATACAAGATTTATAAGCAATTACTTATTCGCTGACCATGTGGGTAATAAATTCTTATACAATACCAGAGTTCAAAATGTTTGCACACATGGTGTGTGTGCGAGTGTTGTGTGGATGTGTGCGTGCATGTCAACTTCAAAACTATCAAACTTTTTAGGAGTGAGTGGGTATGATTTTACACCACTTTTAGCAACATTCCAGCAATATCACAGTGGGGGACAGTGGGGCTTCACACATTATGCTCATGTAGGGAATCAAACTCAGGTCTTCAAGTGACGAGTGAAAACCTTAAACACTATGCTACCCCACAGGCCCTAAAATTCTGGAAAGTAAAATCAGTGGAGTTTATTGTAGCAAATCACATCTTGCTGTTTGTACTACAACAACAAACTAAATCAGCATAGGTCATCTCGCTGATGAGAATATAGTTGGGCACCCTCAAAGTGGAAGGGCTCAATTTGGGCTTCCTGGGACAGCAGTATGTTGTATTTGGACAGAAATAATTGTACTAATGTTTTACATGTGGACTGTTACTCGAAATGCTTACAAAAGGGAAGTTTACAAACAGGATGAGTTTTCAGGGTTGAGCTTACCTGTGTGTAGCCACTGGCCCAGTTGTTTCCTGCACCACCCCCGTGTTTTGACAGGTACACATTCTCAGGGTTGTAGAGCTTAGCATATGGCGAGCTGAGGATTGAGTTGATCACCCTGGGCTCGGTGTCCAGTAACACTGATCGTGGAATGTAGTGTTCATCATCAGCCTAAACAGAAACGATACTGGACTCTACACATGTGACACATGTGGTCTAACTTGAAGCAGAGTGAGTCTGTTCAAAATCGCATCTGTTCACCCAGCATAAAGTATGTACCCAGTGGGATGAGTCACATGACAATTTACCTTCTAGTGCCTCACAGGCAGCTTGGTTTCATGGAGTTTAAGTGGCCTTTTTATTACACAAGAAGTGGTATTTTTTCTTGTTTCTCTTTGTAAATGTAGCCAAATGTAACTAAACAAAGTGTACCTGATTTCAACATGCAAAGATGGCATTTGTCAATATCCAAAGTAAATTTTACGGACCAAAGAAACAGTTTGATGGGATGTAAAAACAGATCTGGAATCATTTTGAATTGGTCAAATTTATCATATTTCAAATGAAATGCATCATAATTGAAATAATGTTACCTGTGCCACCAGGGCACACATTCAATATTCACCATGTCATTAAGCACTATTTCAGCATTTACCATGCAGTGGCACACAAATTAAGCACTGTTTCTATATTTACCATGCCATGGCACACAAATTAAGTACACTTTCGATATTTACCACACCATGGTGCACAAATTCAGCACTGTTTCAGCATTTGCCATGCCATGGCAGATAAATTATTCACTATTTCAATGTTTACCATGCCAGGGAACAGAACAAAAAAAACCCCACATTTTCGATATTTAGCATGCCTTGGCAAACAAATTAAGCACTGTTTCTATATTTAGCATGCCATGGCAAACAAATTAAGCACCGTTTCTATATTTACCATGCCATGGCACACAAATTAAGCACCGTTTCTATATTTACCATGCAGTGGCACACAAATTAAGCACTGTTTCTATATTTACCATGCCATGGCAAACAAATTAAGCACTGTTTCTATATTTACCATGCCATGGCACACAAATTAAGCACTGTTTCTATATTTACCATGCCATGGCACACAAATTAAGCACTGTTTCTATATTTACCATGCCTTGGCAAACAAATTAAGCACTGTTTCTATATTTACCATGCCATGGCACACAAATTAAGCACTGTTTCTACATTTACCATGCAGTGGCACACAAATTAAGTACACTTTCGATATTTACCACACCATGGCGCACAAATTCAGCACTGTTTCAGCATTTGCCATGCCATGGCAGATAAATTATTCACTATTTCAATGTTTACCATGCCAGGGAACAGAAAAAAAAAAACCCACATTTTCGATATTTAGCATGCCATAGCACACAAATGGTTATGCACTATTTCAACCCCTATACTTTTAGGGCAAGAATCACAAAACTAGCCCTTAATCAACTGTGATGAAATCTGCACAGAAACTTCTGCTAGCATCACAGGAGTCAGGGAGTTCCTTGTCTGGAAAACACTGATTCTACCTGGTAAAAGAACACATCCTTTCGGTCTGTTCCTTCTGTGGCATACTCCTCTAGAATTCCCTCTGAAACATGTAGTAGAATTGACTTCAGTTTTATGAAATATTATGGGGAAGAACACCAGAAATTAGTTCGTCTAGTTTACTGGCATCTTTAGTTTTTAGCAGTGAGAGACAATAATCGTGCATGTCAATCCTGTTGTAAGTCCTTAAACATATACGCTATGGTTCTGAAAGGGGAGAAGAGATACCAGAAATGGGATTCATACACTGAACTCATGTAGGGAATCAGACTTGGGCCTTTAGCATGATGAGTGAACAACTTAACCACTGGGCTACCCCATCGCCCCTCTATCAACAAGAAATAAAAAAAATTTTCCATTACCTGGACTTATCCCATGCTCTGCACACAGCTGCTTCCAGAACTCAAGTCCAACTGGAAAGACAGAAAAACATAGATGGCAACAATCTCAACGGCTACAAGAGGACAAAGTCATCAATATCCTCTGCAACAGCAAAATACTCCTCATGAGTCTACTAGTTATGAATACAGTATGTCAATGTTCTGGATGACTGAGTGCTCCAGAAAAGAACACTACCACCAAATTCAGTAGAGGTTGAACTTGTTGACATAGAAATGCAAAAAATATTTTATTCTGATATCCACACCTACAAAAAGGCATAACTATACCACCAGACCTATCTATGCCACGTTTGGTGAAGAAATACTGAACGGTTTTAGAGTTCTGCTCCAGAAAAGAGCACAACCACTAATTTCAGTCCATGTCAAACTTGTTGTCATGGGCAGTAAAAGGTGACTCAGCTTGTCGTAAGAGGCAACCAACAGGATCGGGTGGTCAGACTCACCGACTTAGCTGACATATGTCATCGGTTCCCAATTGTGCAGATCATGCTCATGTTGTTGATCACTGGATTGTCTGGTCCAGACTCGATTTATTACAGACCGCCGCCATGTAGCTGGAATATTGCTGAGTGTGGCGAAGAACTAAACTCACTCATCCACTCACTGTTGTCATGGAAACCCTCAAAAAAGAGTTCACACTCTTGTGTAACCCCCAAAAGGCACACCTAAGGATCATGGTGAACATGGCAAACATGTGTAGCAAGTTTGATATAGATAAGGTTTGGGAGATCTGCTCTCAACAAGATAAAATCCTCAAAGCCAAAGCTTAAGACATATTTCCATGGAAAGCGCGAAAATAAAATTGATATCTGGGTCTAATCCCCAAAAGGCACATCTAGGGATCATGCTTGACATATGTACCAAGTTCAGTGAAGCTAGCATGTATAGCTTGGAAGATCTGCTCCAGACAAGATGACATCCTCATCATCAGTCAAATGCACAGCTTAAATGATGTTTCCATGGAAACCGCAAAAATTATAAATTCACATCTGGGTTGAAACCCCAAAAGGCACATCTAGGGATCATGTTTGATATGCTTACGAAGTCTAATGAAGCTAGCATGTATAATTTGGAAGATGTGCTCCAGACACGATGACACCCTCATAGTCAAAGCCTATGTCATGTTTCCATGAAAACCGCAAAAACATAATTGATATCTGTATGTAATCCCCAAAAGGCACATCTTGGGATCATGCTTGATATGTGTACCAAGTTTGATGAAGCTAGCATGACTAGTTGAGGAGATCGGCTCTAGACAAGGTGACATCCTCATAGTGACAGCCTCTCATGTTTCCATAGAAACTGCTAAAATTATAATTCATATCTGAGTCTAACCCTCAAAAGGAACATCTAGGTATCATGCTTGATATGTGTACCAAGTTTAGATAAATTATCACAAACAGTTTAGGAGATATGCGTCGGACAAAGTATCACTAACGCACAGACAGACAGAACTCGTCTCTATATCCCATGCAACTTCGTTGTTTTGGGGGATAAATAGGCATGGATGGCTGATGAGATCAATAAATTTGAAACATTGTAGCTGGAAACATTAATGATAATACATTGTTATGAAAAAAGCTTTTATACACACACACAATGAAAAAAACTTCAGTCTTAATTATGTTCAGAATGTGGTTATAGTTAGTTTGCAGAGTTAGTTGAGACTGACAACCTATGACTGAAGAAAGAAAAATATATGAGCGCCTTGTGTGGATATGTGCACTGCATAATTATCCTATAATCATAATAAATAAGACCATGATGAAAATGTGCATTTCCTATTTGCCTGTACTGGCTTGTTTTCATGGATTGCAAAAGACCGGGGCCTAGTGCCATTTTGCACATTAGCATAAAAACTGGCCCATTAGAATTTTGAAGTTTACTATTGATACAATTTTTCTAAATTCAGAAAATAACTGATGATCCCAAAAATGGCCCATTGTCAAAGTTTTTCCAATTCCCGTATTTTGTATCAAACCCTAGACTACAACCTGCTTTCTAATTTTCTGCATATGAAGAAAACTTCCACCTCAACTTTGAAACCAATGTCCATGTATCTGTGAACACCCTATTCTCAAACAATTAGGATCACATTGTTGCTCTACTGAAGGTTGACAAAATATAAATTTGTATTCATAGTGATGACTTTATCAATAGAATTCAGCTTTACACTAACAGTAAACGAGAGTCAATGAAGGGCATGACTTCCGTTGCCTAAATGTCAGTCTTTACTTGGTAATTAAATGGCCACAGGTCTATAGTGCATTTATATACTCAATATTCACAACTGAGGAGCAGAAATGTAATATGAAGCAATATTTACAGATAATGAATTTAAAGATCTTTTTATGTATAAAAGCAATACAGATATACATTGACAGGTTCTGTAATTCAATAGCATTTTCATTCACTAACTTGAATGGTCATTTTTATTTCATTCGGATGGATATAATAGTAGGATTGTAAGCGTTTCTTCCTCAAGTTTCATAAGCGATCAGTCAATTTTTACAACGCCTGATCAGCTGGCATTAATTAAATTAAAACAAGATGTATCTAAGGTCTGTAACAGGTTGTCAGCAAAAAAATCTATTGATAATTTTTTTTTCACATCTGCCGTATTATTTTCAGCCTCGACATCTCCAGGGTATGCATCTATGGATCAGCCCAATGAATTTATTACCTCTCTTGGTTGGCTTTTTATCCAATCAAGTGCATACACTGGGAAGTTGAGTGAACCAGTCACAACTCACTTTCACTTTTTAATTTATCTAACCGATGGAACTTGGCAACACAAACCATGCACAGGTTCCCTGAAAGAGGTAGGAGTTCTTGCACATATTTTTTAAAGTTTCAGACCTATAACACATCCACAAGATTTTCCCCAAATCTGAGTCGCTCTGCTAACAAACCTGTGTGACTGATACCTTTGGTGACACTAGCAAGCTCGGTTGTAACAGCGGCTAAGCTGACCAGCTAATGTGAGAATGCGGAGCAAGCAAAGGGAGGTAATAAATATATGCATCCAGGAGACTTAGCGGAATGTATACCATGGCCATATCGAGGATGTATTTTTTTTAAAAGTAAGCAATTTGTGGGATGCTTAACCAAGTGGTTAAGGTAGTTAAGGTAGTTGCGGATCACCTGAATATAGGGAATAGAAACTATTTTGTTTCTCAGCAGAAATGACAGTCATATGAAGATACACTCACACAAACAGTTCCAACCACTCTTAAATAACATGCATTAGTATTAGTATTTTATCATCAGTCTTCGCATTAAAGAAGAGACCTTCATTTTTCACGCCAATCATCGACCCGTGAAGGTCCCGGGGTAGAATAGGCCTTCAGCAACCCATGCTTGCCATAAAAGGCGACTCAGCTTGTCGTAAGAGGCGACTAACGGGATCGGGTGGTCAGGCTCGCTGACTTGGTTGACACATGTCATCGGTTCCCAATTGTGCAGATCGATGCTCATGTTGTTGATCACTGGATTGTCTGGTCCAGACTCGATTATTTACAGACCGCCGCCATATAGCTGTAATATTGCTGAGTGCGGTGTAAAACTAAACTCACTCACTCACTCACGCCAATCATGATAAAATCACCAAAAAAAATTTTCGTGCATGTTTTGCATGCAGAAATTCTGATTTCATTGAAATTCACACGAAGCTGTTAGACTGCTCACAGACAAAAATGAATCGAAGCTTGTAAATTACATACATTGGTTAAAAATAGAACCTTGCCTGCCATTAGATGGCACATTGAAACATGGAACCTTGCCTGCCATTAGATGGCACATTGAAACATGGAACCTTGCCTGCCATTAGATGGCACATTGAAACATGGAACCTTGCCTGCCATTAGATGGCACATTGAAACATGGAACCTTGCCTGCCATTAGATGGCACATTGAAACATGGAACCTTGCCTGCCATTAGATGGCACATTGAAACATGGACTATGACTAGCTAACACATTCTTTTAACTTTAAAAACACTGTCTGCAATTTATGAAAACAGATAGGAAAGAGTTCCGCTCGTAACCCCCTCTTTTTTCAGTAAGATATGCGGTCCCGGGGATTTATTACCCGATGTAATATTCTAAAAAGGGGCGTTGGTATAAATTTAGGGAGGGGGGGGGGGGGGTTAGTGTTTAATGGGGGGTTAGAAGTTTGGGGGTAATATTCAAAAAGTGGGGGGAGGGCAGTGATAAAAAATAAAACGCCTTTTTGTCCTTCTACTTTGTGTTCATGTTTCTTCCTCCGACTTTGCTCCATCCGTCTCTTCTCATCACCTGCAACTTCCTGTGAATTAACATACTACTTTCGTGCATCTAATGTTAATGGTGTAAGCATTCAAGTGAACTACATAAATAACGATTTTCACTATGAATCTAAGAAAGTCTGAAAGAAATGACGTCGCTTCTGGGAACCAAACCCGGGTCATCTGGTCGAGAGTCCTCCGTCTTACCTCAGTGCTACTGAGATCGGTGACCAACAGAGCTTATTGTATTTAGACGCTGGTTTGTAGGCTTATGCATGGGTTGTATTGTATTAATTGACAACCCTCATTTCAGAAGTCTTGGTGGCTGTGAGGATTAGTGGAGATACACTAAGAGATGAGGGTGGTGAGTTCATGAGATAGGACCCCCGTTCCCCTTGAATTTTTTTTTCTGTTACCATGTTGACACATGGAGGTAATACTGGCATAAGAACTAATTGTAGTAAAGGAATTGTGATGTCGTACTCTGTTGGTGGGTGCAAAATTTGAATGAGACATCACCTGATGTGCTTTTCCTATGATGATTTTGGTACGAGTTGCTTGTATGTAATGACGTCCCGTGATTTAATGCTTTTTGAGTAAAATATACATGTTGTCGTCATTCCCATGCGAGTCCCTAGCTGAGTGTGGTACACATTCCCGGTGTAAGAGAAAGACAAAAGTTAGAAGCCATGTCGTCATCATCTAGTTAAGATATTCCCCCTAACGTAGTACGAGATCGTCAGCCCTCTTCTTCACCAGACCCACTGTTGGACTTCTTTCTTCCCTTATCAGATGGTGACATCGACCCAGGTCAGAGAGCGATCGACGACTTGAACGAGGACTCCCCGAGTTCATCAAGCGTTAGTGACCCATCAACTGAGCAACGAACAAGTGACAGTCAGCCCGGCAATTGTTCAGTGTCCAGCACAGGTGTATCTTTTTTACTTACTCAAAATATTAACACCAACAGTAATAGTACGAACACTGACCCCGTATCTCCTCCCATTCAAGCACGCCCTAAACGCATTATTGAATGCAACATCACCTGGTGTGCTTTCCCATTCGCTACACCATCTGAAATGCGCCGCCCCCGTAAGTGCAGTGTAACTCCTGCAGACCCCTTCCAGTCCGTCTCACCTCCACGCTCTCCCATACCTTCACCTGTGGATGCAGTGTCTCACCCCACACCCCTTCGTAACATCTCCATAGCACCTCATCCCGCCCCTAGGTGTGTTACACGTTCTGGACAATGCTAAACACCCCCCTCCCACGACTCTTTTCTGTCTACTTTCACATTTAGGTGGCACCGAGAGCACTGGTTTTTTTTTTGAGGGGGGGCGGGTTTGCCAGCAGTTAGGGGTGTTAGCAACCAAAGCAAATTGTCCTGTCAGAAAGTACTAACTCGCACTTACGCAGTTAATCGCAAGGGCAAGGTTCCTGACTATCCTTTCTAGTGTAATCGCAAAGTATGTTAAAAAAGTAACAAAAATCAAGTTCCAGCACGGAGGGGTACGTGGTTCTCTGGGTCGAATTTGTCACTGAGAAGAACCGTTTTGCTGACCTACTGCTTTGCTCATAAAATGTCACATGCAGACACAATCAGAGAAATGAGTATTGATTGTGATGGTGATGGTGATGGTGATGGATGGGAAAGTCTTAGAAACCTCAAGAGAAACACATATCAGACTATTTCATGTATTGTAGAGAGGTATGCTCTGCGATGGTTGAAAAAAATGATTCGGACAGAATTGGTTGGGCTGGCTTGACGGTGGAAACTGACGAAAGTAAATTTGGGAAACGTAAGTATCATAGAGGTAGGATGGTAGAGGGTCAGTGGGTTTTGGGTGGTATTTGTAGGAAGACTAGGCAGTTCTTTCTTGTCCCTGGAGAGACGCGCGACCGACGGACATTACTTGATATTATTTGTAGGAAAGTGGTGGGTGGTAGTCATGTTGTTAGGGACTGGAAGGCTTACGACGGACTGTCTGATCTGGGTTATACCCCTACTACAGTGAACCATTCAGATAACTTTTAAGGTAAGTGTATGCAGTAAAGTCTATGCGCGCGAATATTTTGCAAATGATCCGCCATTTCCAGTAATAATTGTTTGTATTTAGTACCAAATCCCACCACCGGTACTTGTACAAACCTGATGGAAAACCAGTGGTGGTGCATCAAATGGCAACTACCGACAACACACACTCGGCAACACTACTTTGTTCTACATCTAGCTGATTATATGTATCACTGTAGAGTCGAGAGAGACATTTTTATGCAAATCCTAGAGGGCATTGGCTCCATTTACTATGGAGGACAGTACAGATATGTTGTATTGATCAACTGTGTGGAATATAGCTTACAAATGGCGATGTTGATCTCAACCTATGTGGACACCCGTTTGATTCCCGAGGCTGAATACGGGAACGGCAATTATTGCAGGTCATATATTATTTTTCATGCCTTATACACATTATTGACGGTATAACTAGTGATTAATTTGAGTGACAGTTTGTAAGTTAATTTTTTGGTATGAGCGGAACTCTTACTAATAGATTTACGTGACACCACATGGATAAATAACTTTGTTGGCACTTGTACACATGCCTCTCGAACCCCTGCCTTGTCCCAGTCAAATTTTTTACAGCATCTCCTTTAGCAGCTCCATGTAGGCACATACTGTCGTTTAGTGATCATGGTGATAGGGGCTAACATATGCATAGTATGTCTTGGCTGACAGCTTAATCCATCTTCGCTTTGTCTGTGAAACCCAGAGGCTCAGACATGCTCATAACAAATCAAGAATGATTATCGGGGTGAAACTCGAATTCGAACCCACTGGCACCACATCTTGGCACTACAAAGGGATGCAACTCTGCCCAGCGAAGCGCTGTGCAAAGATCATATAATTCACATGTACGAGTTATGCCACGAAATGGCAGCTAGCACACTAATACACACATGGTAAACATACCTTGATTTCCACACTGTCCCAGCTGTAGAGTTATAATTTCTCGAGGCATTACTACTTTCCACGGCTTTCGCGAAGTTGAAAATGGCGGGAGTTTGAACGGATTTTATAAAATATGAAATGTAAATGATACGAAAAACAAATAATGTTTAGTAACAACTATGGGACTGTTTACAATTTATGGCAGGGAGGAGGATTATAATTGTATGGGGAAGCATGTACTATATGAATTCCCCCTAATGTTTATGAACAAAGTGTAAGGGAAAGATTTTGACCGCAACCCTCTAATTCAACTCGTTTTACTGTACGCTGGGTTTTCTTTCGCGATATTCGTCGCCAATCGCGATGCCATTACATTTGTGACTTTGTAACCACCGGTATACGTCCCCAAGCCGTCAAACACAGTACAGATCTGTTTGACTGGCATTTTAGAGGCTGATGAATAATAAGAAAAACATACTTTGCGGATAACAACTTCTTTATTTATTGTGATGTGACTCTTGCTTGACAACGGTATAAGAGGCTATACAAACCTCGTATCATAATAATTAAAGAAGTTGCTATCCATAACGTATTATATTTTTCTTAAAACACAGTGCAGTTATCCTTTAAGTATCTTCCTGTTCGACGTGATGTCATCGTGAATTATAGCAGGTAACACACGATTATATCATAAAAACAGTACACCATTTGATAGTGAAAAATTGTTAAAATTGATAAAAATATTTTCTGAACAAGAGGTTAAGTTTGTTTTAAAAGGAATGTTTACGTTTAATCATTTTACAAAGCACCCTACGGAGTAATGATAGGTTGTGAGTTTGTTTTTCTCAATAAAAGTTTGAATAAAAAAATATATTACATTTAAATCTATGCTTCTTAACACTTGAAACAATGGACATGAACGTAAGACGTGAACGAGATTTCCATACGTAAACAGTTGTAAACGATATGGAGAAATAATATTTTCATAGTGAGTGAGTGGAAATGGTTTTACGCCACTTCGTCGATATGTACGACCGAGGACACCAGAAATATTCTTCACAGAAACCGCATGATAAACCATGCTTTCACCACGTGGATTCTACATCCCCCACCCGAATTGAACTAATTCTTTATGTATTAATTATATACAGAGTATCTTCAGATACCAGAGTGTTCCCCACTGTTTCGCATGTTATATCTGTTTCGGTAAAGTACAGATTCTGATAAAGTCAGGAACCAAACCAACAGCACACAAAGTCGATTCAACCCACTCAGCCACCGCGGCTTTCGCAAAAGACGTTTAGATTACGTACTTTGTTTACCCCTCTGATAAGCGCAAATTGTCACTGCTCCCAAGGCCGAAAGCTGTGAATCACATTGTTTACTTTACACTATCAAAATCTATCTGCATGGTCTGTAATCCACCCAACATGGACTGGTAATCCGATCATCGCTGGTAACCGTCAGTGTATGCTTCACGATAACAGTCGCGGTATACCTCTCTATCATATACATATTGCGTCATTGTTAGACTAATCGCAAGTCTCAGAAATGAAAATATTTTACAGAAAATAACAGTTTTTTAATTACAATTATACATACAACAAAAAGGAGTCCAGAGACTGTCTTCATTATCAACCTAAAGCGGTAGAAATCTAGACTTGCAACATTTTCTCGACTTCCGTGGGTTTTCTTGAACATATTTGTTTCAGGATCTGTATGACAGACTACGTCATTGAGCGTTGGACTAGTATTAAGTCAGATAATCACAAAATCAATGCTAACTGGTAAAGGGCGGTGGGGTAGTCTAGTAGTGAAAGCGTTCGCTCGTCACGCTGAAGCCCCATGTTCTATTCCCCTCATGGATACAATCTGTGAAGTCTATTTCTGGTATTATTGCTGAAATAATGGCGACACCGGCGTAAAACCTAACTCACTCACTGGCTGATCAAAATTAAAAACAACTTTATACACAGCCGCTAGTCTAACATACACAACCTGGTATAAATATCCGAATACTCTAAATTATTTTGATAAGTCCAGATTCCATGAGTGAGAGACGTTTTTCTTTTTGTGATTTCATCTGCATTTCAAAAGAATTTGGCAACTTTTGTTCTCCTAGAAGTAAGTCATTGTAAAAGACTAAGTTCTGCAGTTACTGACGTAGATGAGATATTTTATTGCGTAGCATTCCAATGGCAATATTCTAGACACAACAAATATAAACATAAAAGATACAAAGACATAGAAATGCACATGTATGATCTTTATCATTACAATTAGAAGCTAAATACTACATAAGCAAGGTATATAATGACTCACAGTAACAAGACATGATGTAATGTGTATAATAATGACCTAGGATAATATTCTATTTTTGCTATACGTATGTTGTAATAAATTATTTCTATACTATTTGGTTGATTATTTCTAAACTTGAGGTTACAATTTTCTGTTGTAGTAAGACTTTGAAATTTATTGTTTTGAAATGGAAGTGAGAAAGTAGCACCTTTCTTTTGAATATTTACAGGGCGCCTATATGTTGTAGAGTATCCCCGATATTTAGTACAATACATGAAATGGTGCTCTGAGCATCTGAAGCTGGTTTACCCAAATGACTCAAAACGATCTAATTAACAATGTTAGATTATACTATTCAACAGTAACATAAGTATATCTTCTGATACCCGTTATCAAAAAAGTCTATTTAGGGTTTGACGATAATAAGAAATCCGCTTTCGGTACTGAGTTTAACTTTTATATTTAGAGTTGGTCCCGCGGTGACGTGACTGTAATATCTTTACATTCATATAAAAGCCTTCATATATAGTAACTTGCATATTTTTCCTTTTTATGATGGATAATAAGGGACAGTTGCTTTCTAAAACGAAAAAAGTATGCATGACTTCCACGAAATCCCTATATTCTCATGACGTCATACCAAAACAAAAATACTACGAGCACTTGCTGAACGAATGTTTCTGACAGACGCATAATTTGAATATTTGCGCCTCAAAATGGACAGTAGAAGTTATTCGGGAGGCTATGGAGGCGTTCAAGGACTCGAGGAAGACATCATAAGTCTTCTAAGCCCGATCGAACCGATCGTTATGCGAATACAAAGCCTCTTGGTTTGGGAGTACCCCCGAAGAAGTGCAGTCATGTTCATCTGCGTACATATCTTGTTTTGGTCGGTATTTATTCATGCACACTTTTCTGGATTTATGCAGTTTTAAAATCGCTAGTATTCCCATACCATAATATCGCCAGTGTCAGTAGATGCTCAACAAAGGTCAATGTTTATTGTTTTGATTATGACGGAGTTCAGTCAGAAGTAGGCCAAGTCAGACACTAAGTAAGATTCACCTCGTTTGTTTTCAGGTATTTGGCAGCAACATCCATGAGTTCATATTTTCTTATATCAAGTGCAACTTTAATTCTTTTCTTTGTGGATACATGGAAGAAGAAAATTTGGCCTGAAATAAGAGGTAAGGTACTTTATTTTGATAAACGTGATAAAAGTGTCAGGTGAATCTGATTACTTGGTGCGTGACCTCTCAGCTGTGACAGTTCTGTGTCAGCTGGGAGAAGATGGCCTCTATTTGCTTTCCTCAGATAACACTGTTTATTCTGTGAAACGGTTGCATTGTCTCAGTGTTATATGTAAACAATAATGTTATCAATGAAAGTTATTTCCAATGCAAGTTGACATACAAGTTTAGGCAGAAAGAAATATGGGGTGATTGTGCCACATATGAAATTTTTAACTGGCTGTGGTCAGTTGCTGGGCTGATGGGAGATTGTGAATTCATAAATTAATGCATGCTGAAGAAAGGTCAATCCCAAATATGACTTGCAACATTCCACAACTTTCTAAATGGCATTGTGTAATTATTCTGAACGGGGTAAAGAGTTTGGGGAGATGTATAAACCGCAACTGATCATAGCGAATTGGGACGGTGGTATATGAATATTTGACTTGTTCCAAACACTTTACGTTTCAAGTTACATTTCAAAATTTCAGTAATACCATGCAATTTCAAAAAGCAGTTCTGATACAAATGCAACATTTCTCAATGAATGCGATAAAAATATGGCTTTGATTACCCTTCATTTCAAAATACAGTAGGTAGGCATTTTTCAAAGACTGCAATTATTTAGCAGAACTACCAGTGTTTGGTACATACATGCATGTGTGAACTTTGTTTGTTAAAGTGAGTACCATTTGAAATTGTAAAAAGTTGAGATCAGATTAGCGTCACCTTGTTTACACCTCAGCTCAGATGTCTTTAGTACTCACCATGCTAGAAGCATGTCGGTCAACAATACAAAGAAACACTGTAGGTTTTATAAAATGTATGTCGTCAAGGAAGCTGATCTGGATGATATATAGAGAATCTTACCTAAGTGTCTACTGATATCAAATATGTCAATACAAGCTGATAGAGTAACATACTTTTTACCTTTATCAACGAGTGTTGATATAACTGATATCAGTAGACATGAGGATGAGATTCTATTTATCATCCAAAATCATTCTTTGTTAGTTTTCAATGAAAAATGTACAGCTCTGAAGACAGTACTGGCATTAGATTTGCAGTGCAATGATGTCATAGCATTGTGACATCATAAAGTTCAGGACGTCATAGCATTGGCAGGGCACTGTGCAAAGTCTACTGCTAAAGCGATATTTCCTAGGAGGAACACAGTTTTGAATGATAAATGTCATCATGTCCCAGTTACTAAGATCAATGCTCATGCTATCAAATAACTAAACTTAACAAAACTAAACATTTCCAACAAGATGCTGCTTTTCAACTGATCATTTTCCAATTCAGTAGAAGCTTCATATACTAACTAAGGATATAGGTACAGATTAACAACATGAAGAGTCCTGTGGATATTCAACTTCTTTATAAGTATATTATTAATATGAGCAATGTTTCACTGTATCTATTAACACCATTACCAAGCAAGTGATGTACAATACAGCAGGCAAGACTATATATACATTCTGCTTGACAAGTATTAGATGAGCCAGCGCAGTGAACGTGTTTGTGAGACAAGTAACCTGGACGAATATACTTGGTTGCTACGAGTAGATTGGCAATTACGCATGTGCAATGCATGCCAACTGTGGTGTGAAATCAATACTGCTACTGTTTAACACATGTCTCTTAGAGCGATTTAGTTCAGCAAAACACCATCACGACATGATTCACATGTGGAAATTCAACTTTTCAGTATTTAGACGACAACCTGGTTCCCTATTGTTTCAAATGGAATATTCTGGAGGGCATTTCCATTTATGCAAACTGGGGTCATTTGTCAGGTCGTGGCTCATCTTATACTTGTCAAGCAGTAGTAAAGTTGGAACAGTTAGTTGGTTCATGTTTACACAATTAATAAGTTTGATGTGCAAAGTTGGAGCATGTTTTCACAATTTTTAATTTTGATGTGTAAGGATGGAGTATGTTTACACAATCAATAAGGCTGATGTGTAAGATGGTGTATGTTTACACAATCAATAAGGTTGATGAGTAAGGATGGAGTATGTTTACACAATTAATAAGGTTGATGTGTAAGGATGGAGTATGTTTACACAATTAATAAGGTTGATGTGTAAGGATGGAGTATGTTTACACAATTAATAAGGTTGATGTGTAAGGATGGAGTATGTTTACACAATTAATAAGGTTGATGTGTAAGGATGGAGTATGTTTACACAATTAATAAGGTTGATGTGTAAGGATGGAGTATGTTTAAACCAGGAGGTGCATTGTTGCACATACAGAATCAACTAGACAGTTATATGGTAGATGGGAGAATAATAGGATTAAAATTTGCTTGGTGATGAGTTGCTTGCAGGCAGTAGGGATCTAATATCCTTGGCCTCTGTTTATGGCCCCTTGGAACCTCTTGATGTGAATGGCTTCTAATAATTTCGTGATCTTTAGTGGGTCTGATTGCTGAGGAGTCTATAAATCCACAGACCTCTCCCCATTGTTTAGTGTGTCGTTTGGACCCTGCCCATGCAAGTCTAGATTATGTGACAAGTCTAGATTTCCACAGTTGCAGGTTCTGAAAATGAAGAAAAAAGTGTCATGGCTCCTTTTCATTATATTTTTTTTGTTTTAGTTGTGAACTGTGTTTTTTCTGTAAAATATGTTCATTTCAGAGTCTAGTTGTGAGTCTACCTGTTATTCAGCCCTCAAATTTCTAAATGCACTTCTGTGAAGGTACAGTCTGTTTATTAACTATGTTTGAATGTATTACAAGACAGAGGAATCTCTTCACTTAGTGTTTGCTTATCAACTTATGTCACTAACCACGCGATAACAGACACTGGGACAGAATTTATATTTAAAGGAGCATTGTCACATAAAGACCTCTATCATGTTTATGTTGTTAATCTTGTCAATCAACAGCTTTAAGGGGATTATGAATGGTTCACTGATCAGTGTATTTAGCTATAGGAAGGGCTAACTAATCTCATCAGAGAGGTAATGATTATCCAAGAGGTAATGATTCTCAGCACAAGACAACCGTCTGATACGTAATTTGCCCAGGATGTTATTAAATGAAATAACGACAACTGTAACTGGCATTCAAGATTATAGCGTGTATACAGCAAAGTGCATGTACATATGATAATAATTAATATTATTACCTATGAGGGTGAAAATATCTGTATTCATATTTTTTATTTGATGCCGTAGGGTCAAATATCTCTTTGGCATGATGATGTGGCATCATGAACAATGCTATGATATCTTGTTCCTTCTGTGACGTTTCATTGTGCATGTATCAATGGTAGGTAACCAGTGTATGTTTGAAAGTAGATTTGTGTTTATTTATCTTTTAACAAGCTTTGGTGTTTGTGACAGGGGGATTAAAAACAGGTGCTTGTGTCATTGCGAGGATTAAAGACGTTTTGTTAAAGAACAACAATAGCAAGTGTCTACCAATGAGAGGGCTTGGTTTGACCACACCCCCTTTATGCAGCCTTACATCCTTGCTATCGTCCACCATTTGTGTCTAGATCGTTTAGTTTAGGGTCAAAATCGACTTTCAGTCGACTTGTAGAAATAATACTAAGGGACTGATAGGTGTCATGAGTGGTGATTGATAGGCCAATCGCCCATGATTATGTTTAGATGAAGTTTTAATCGATTACATGCGATGGTAACAAAGTGATCGGCAGAGCAGGCAGGTGGCATACACCAAAGTGTCCGGCCTTGTCTAGACATATTGTACTGTGGAGCGTTTCAAATCAGAGGTTATCTCAAAATTTTCACTTTGAAAATAATCTTTGCAATGACATGAGCACCTGTGGGATTAAACCAGCAACTTGTCTGAGGCCAGGCAGGTTCTGTTTCCATTAGGCCATGGAGGCAGTTCCGGTAATTGAATTGTATATGGTGTTGATGCGCAACCATAAAAATGTTTGATGGAGAGCCCATGACATACATACAATTCTGATTTGTTTGAATACTGCATACACTTGATGAGCATTGGGTAGCAGCAAACAACTTTGAAACAAATTTCAATAAACCTAAAACTTTTCCAATAGTAGATACAAGGCAGTTATGTATCGATTCCATACTTCTATTTTTTGTGCAGACTGTTAAAATATAGACAGTAATATGGAGTTTCGGTGTCTTTCTGGGACTAACATGGAGTTTAGTTACTGATTAGCCTATCATGAACATATTATCTTACTGGAGTCTTCAAGAAATATTCACCCATGACTTTTCAGTTAGTAAAGTAAGTTTTCTAAGAAATAAACATGTTTTCAGGCCCTGACAACTTTGAAGATTTGTCCTATCGTCAAGTGTTTCAAAGACTATAACAATAGTTCCAAAATCGTTTGTTTTTGATTATGAGAAAGTGCTCTTCAATTGTTTCAGTTAACCAGAACACCTTTAGTTAATAGAATAGCCCAAGTATGGACTCATGCTGCATATTTGTCTTAAGAGTGGACAGAAACAATCTGAGTGAAGTGTTTGCCAGTGTTATATGTGACCCAGCAGAACATACTCCTGAGGTACTGCTTACAGTTATTGTAATCACGTTGCATAATTATTTGGGTAAAGCGGTGCATATGACAACAACAAAATGCAAGTTGTATACTGCATTACATGTGTGATTGTTATCTTTCAGTTCCTCCTCCTGTGCCTGATGATATAGATGGGTGAGTAAACTGAAGGGGACTTCAGGTTTCTTGTATTTAGCACATTTCTTTACCTTTGGGAAGGTTTTGATTGTGTTAAACTATGGTGAAATGCCCACAAGTAAACTGGCCAAACACATGGCAGTGTGCAACAAAAGAATCCATAACAGAATTTCAACCTGTGAATATCTGGGTTAAAATTTAGCTGCAGCACCGCATGACTTAGTGGAAGATCGTGGATTCCATCCCCGTCCAGGTCATACCAAGAGTTAAAATTGGTAATTGTTTGTCCCTGCCTGGCACTCAGCATTAATGAGCGAGTTGGGTATTACTCCACTTTTAGCAATGTTCCATTGAAATCACAGCTGGAGACACCAGAAATGGGCCTCAGACCTTGTATCCAAGTGGAGAATTAAACCCAGGTCTTCAGCATGATGAACGAACACTTTCTCCTTCAGGCTACCACATAACCCCTGGTATTCATGGGTACAACAAGGACTGATCAGTTCAAAGTCAGTGTAATGTGTCTGAGTGGGGTATTCATGTTACCTGCAGCATGGTGTCTCCGAGAGCTAGCACCAAAAAAACATTTAATGAACAAATAAACTCACATTTTTTATACTCTTTTGACCATTAAATATGAAAGACTTATGGTTAGTCTTAAGATGAACACGAGAGTCATAAACATGTGGTTGATTAATAACAAGCGATTTAAAGTTGCCAAAAATTCATCTGCTTTACTTTTGCCCGCCAACAAAACCACAGACAGGTTACGTAACTCTGTCACCAGAGCCCTGCATTGATGTTATGTGAGGAAGGATTTTCAGTTAGTTGTATATGAAATATGTAGCAAGCTCATCAATTTGCTGATTTCTCAATGACAGCAAAGGCATGCCATATGGTTAGGTTGCCGTCAGATCTCCTAGGTTTCGGGTCATGGTGTCACCATACATAGATTACCTTTCAGTTTCAATTCGTGCTAAACATGTTGTTTATGAGTGTGAAGCGAGCGTTGAGGAAGCCTGTACATATTAAATCGGGTGGTTCAACACCTACCTCGCTTCCATGACAGGAGATGCTATTTAGGCTTGTCTGAGAATCAATTTGATTATGGTTTCATCAAGAAAGAATGATCAAAACTACTTTTTACTCGTAGTTAAATATGTTTTTGAAACATGACTGAAAAACATGGCACTGCTTTTAACAGAACAATAAAAAACTATTATGACAACAAGCAAATTTGACAGAATAGTCTGTGAAAATATATCGTATCTTAGAAATTAAACAAAGCAGGTGACAAAACTAAATGGTAGTAGATTGTGAAAACGTATAGCTTTCATTTTTCAAAACAATTGTCACAATTGCATTTTTAGACAAACCTGTAAACAAGATAATATACCCATGAAAAATATACATATATCCTAGTACCTATACCACATAGGTATACCCCACATTACATCAAGGGGCGGTGGGGTAGCCTAGTGGTTAAAGCGTTCACTCATCACGCCAAAGACCCGGGTTCGATTCCCCACATGGGTACAATGTGTGAAGCCCATTTTCTGGTGCACCCTGCTGTGATATTGCTGGAATATTGCTAAAAGTGGCGTAAAACTGAACTCACTCACTCACTCACATTACATCACAGAGGTTCAAATTTTGTCCGCAGGACAGAATTGTGCATTGTTGTCAGAAAGTGTGATATAAGGCAATAACATGTCGAAATGAGTAGTTTTAATGACAGGCTTTCATTTATTATGATGTCAAAAAATGATTTATGCATTCATACCCCTCTCGAGTATATGTGATCTTTAAGTCTGGGCTACTACAGCAGCCACACATCCACATGCATAAGAGTGAAATCTTCTCAAGTACGATGTTAAACTGCACCCCACTTCACCTCATAGGAAGCAACCAACATGATCAGGCGCCCCAGGACTCTGATTTGGGGGATGCTTTTCATTGTATCTCATTTGCTGAGATGGTACTTATGATGTCAATCACTAGTTCATTTAACTCTTTATCTTTTAAGAATATTGATCTTTATTAATATCAAAGCTGTCCCTGAGGTTAATCAAATCTTCCATTGAAGCTTCAGAAGAATGTACGTAATTGTTGACGTTTCAATGTATTGAAACTAATCTGTTTGTGACTTTGTGAACATTTTCTTTCAGCTGGACCCCTGTCCATCCCCGTCTGTTAAATGTGCTCGAGATTTCCCATCATGCAGCTGAAGTTCTTCACAACATTCTCAACACACTCCATGAATTACGCTTGTTTCGTAGGAACAACCCAAGAATTGTAAGTTTGATAAAAGCTGAAGTTGTATATTTGGTAGAAACTCTTACAACATTTAGTATGGAGGCTGTGAAAGTATTGGAATACTTAGGAAGTAGCTGACATTCTAAGTGGCAAAATGATTGTATTCAGACACAATTTTTCAGATGTTGGCAGTGATTACAACACATGGGGACAGTTAGTGACAACAAAGAGAGAATCTTACCCAAGTGTCTTCTGATATTAACTATATCAACACAAGTTGATAAAGTTACGAATACTTGATCATTGCCGAGCATATTTTTACGTTAATCAATGAGTGTTGATATATTTGATATCAGACGACATGAGGGTGAGAATCTTTTTATCATCAAAATGTCACTCATCATTAGCTTTGAAGAAGGAATGAACATCTCAGAGACTTTTAGACTTGCAGTGCAGCAATGTCATAGCATTGTGATGTCATCAAGTTTTTCATGTCATAGCATTGTGTGTCACTGTCATGTAATCGATGAGATGAGGGCATTGTTCAGAATCTACTGCCCTGCGAGATATCGTTTGATCTCTCACAAGCAATATCTCCAGTGGAACACAGTTTAGATGATAAAGTGGAGTCTGTTTTTTTCAAGTGAAGTCACTAACTACTGCATGGTCCTGTCTCCCTGCATGTCATGTGATGGTGTCAGGATACTGTCTAGATTTATTGTAGTTATTCGACATTTTTCAAAGCAATGACATAAAGACAACCACTTCTGTTTCATCAGTAGGTCAGAATGGTTGTATATACTGAGAGAACGAAAGAAAGGAAAGCAGAAAAGTTCAAACATTCCTTTGATATTTGTCACCAGCTTTGAGTAGCAGGTTGTAGGAAAAACGTCATGGGGGAAAAAAATCATCGACTAGAGTAAGTGAGTGAATATGTTTCATACAATGTAATTGAACCTGGGTCTTGGGCACGACTATCGTAAGCTAGAAAAATTCAGTATTGCTTATATATTCCTTCAACAAGTCATAACAATATTTTCATCAATAGCATTCCATAAGTTTCTGTGAACCACATTTGATAAAATTAATGTAATTATTCAGGTATAACACATGACATAGAATAAACAGATCACAACATTATCATCTGCAATAGCACAAGATAAATCCCATAATCCTCTAAGAACTAAATAGCTAATAACATGTTCATCTCACCCATTTTGATAAGATGCTTGCAACATCGCACTGAAAGTAATAATTAACTTGAATGTGAATGGCATGAACAAAGTAAATTGGGAACAGGAGGTTTTATGACTTCTTACTGATGATGAAAGTGGAATAGCATGTATAAAATGCAGTATAAACGGATGTTATTATTTCTGACAATGAAGTGAAATAGTTTACATAAAATACAGTATAAACAAAGTAAATAACTGGAGAACAGGATGCTTAATAATAGTGATGTTTCTGATGACCTCCTTTCCCCTGACTTTTTTTTTCCCAAGACATTTTTTCCTGTGACTTTTTTCTGATTACCAAGTAGCTCTGTGGGAGGAAATCTGAGTATAAATGAAACAACAATTCACATAGTTTATTTATGTTCCCTCAGTATAAATTGATCCAGTTTGTCCTGTGAAGGGAGTTCATTCATTGACAGTTGGTTTTGTTTTTCTTTTATGAAGGTTGGGGTGTGTTTTTGTCAGTGGTTGACATAAGATGTTAAACAAAAGCGTATCTGATTCTGTTTGAATAGATGATTTTTTCAGTATCTGAAAGCTTGTGCCAGACTACAGCACATTCATTTGTTAATTCTTAATTGAATGTACACACAATTTCTTCGATGTACACTGTTTTGTTCAAATACACACTGCATAAACCAGTTAGTTGCAGCCAAATGCACATTTATATTCACAATGGTTCATATTTTTATGCAGACATGTTGCAATGGTTTACTGGTAAGGACCGGATCCGTTAATCATTAGCTTTTCACAGTCTAAGTAAACTTAGCCTCAGTACTTTTTGTTACACTCCACTACTGAGTCTAACAACCTTATGGGAGGTCGCTTCAGGTAACCTTTGAGATTGATCAATCAGAACACAGCTTACCATTCACACATGCCTTTTGAACTTTTTACCTCGAAAACATTATACCCGAACGATTCCCTTATGGGTGATGCACATGGCCCACATTGCAACCATGACAACGGTGAGTAAACAGTCGCTGAAACTTGTGTTTTGTCAATATTCAAGGATGTCATTTTGCAGAAATATTAGATAATGGTAACCATGTCAACAGAAACCCCAAAGCATATATACTGCAGGTAAAATACTGTGTTATATGTGGAATTTTGTTTGTGGACAGATCCGTGTCAGAATATTATGTAAGTCTCCTATCCCTAAGTAGTAGCCGTTGTCTGATTGGTTAAATCTGTTTGTCTCACTATTCATTGGACAGTCATAGTTCGCTCTAAGGTTACCTGACGCGACCTTCTACTAGGGTTTGTTAGACTCATTGGAGGAGTGTAATGAATAACACTGAGACTACGTTAACTTAATCTGCAGATTTTCATTGCTGCACATCTCTCTCCCAGCGTCCCTCTCATTCCACTATTGAACTAAAGTCTGCATTATCTGTCGTTCTGCTGATAAATAGACTGTTATGTGTGCTCTTTTCTTTCTGTGACATTGTTTACTAGATGAAATGACAAGTGCAGTTAGCCACTAGTAGTTCATCCAAACTTGAGTGCAGCAAATTCTTACTTGGGCTTTAGACAATATCTGGCACTGAGTCCCTGACTATATGTTCAGATTACAGCTTATTCAGACCAACACAATGTGTATAGCCTCTCTGAGCCTTAAATGCTTTTGCATGGATTACAGCTTTGTAATATTGGACTATTTCTATCACCATCATCTTCTTCATCGTTATCATTGTTATCATCATCATCATCATCATCATCATCATCATGGTTGAATAGACCTTCAGCAATTCATGCTTTCCATAAGGTGACTATGCTTGTCGTAAGAGGCGACTAAGGGGATCGGGTGGTCAGACTCACTGACTTAATTGACACTTTCCAGTTGTGCAGATCAATGTGCATGCTGTTGATCACTGGATTGTCTGGTCCAGACTTGTAATGCGAAATCCCAACTTGGGTACTATGTCTGAAGCTCATTTCTGGTGTCCACTGCCACATTGCTGGATTATTATTAAAAACGGCATGAGCCATACTCACTCACATGCCAGAAATGTAAGGTTGCCAAGTGTTGTAAGAGTTAGAGGTGGGTCAGTTGACCTAGTGAAGATTGTAACCCTGGTATGTGTTGTACATCAGTATTCAGGATGTTTTAAGTCAGCAAGGGAAGAATGTAAGGTTGCCAAGTGCTGTGAGAGAGTTGACACAGTTTCATTGTAAAGCCAGTGTCATATGTGAAAAGCTGTTGCAAATTAAGGAATGTGATTGTCCTTAGTTGGTTCGACATAAATTGGTCCTTGATTCCTTGATATTTGTCCAAGATATAGGAGTACAGGTTTCACTTGCCTGAGTCTGATGACAACAGTCAGACACACTGCCTTGGTTGATGGATGTCACTTCTTATGTTCTTATTCATGTACAGACTCCATCATGTGTGTTCCCATGAAGATCCAGCTTCGGCTTCGGCAACCCATGCCTTTTGTATTAGTATGTCGAAATGAGGGATACCTTCATAATTATGAAAAATGTTTTTTTGATGGTGTACAATTGAAAACAGCCACATATATTATAATTATCTTGGTATGATATTTTCTACTAGGCTGTCTTGGACTGTTTGTACTAAGACGCTTGTGGCAAAAGCCAGTAAAGCCTTATTACTTATATAACAATTACAGCATAATTTTAGAAATATTCCTGTTCATATGTTATTTAAATTATGTTACCGCAAAGCAAAACAAATACTGCTGTACAGGGCAGAGGTGTGAGGATTTTAGGAAAGAAGTGTTGTTGATAAATTCATAACAACTTTTGTCAATTTGTTATTAGGGTAATTAAACATACATGAGGTAATGCTGCATTAGCTGAAAGCGGAACGTACAGTATGAATGTAGATTATCATCTTAGAGAAATCATCTAGAGAAGTTAGATGTGTTACATGTTGCTGTAAACTGTTATGAATGTGTAATGATCATTATCCCAAGCTATGCTATTATTATATACTTAGAGTATATTCTGTGGGTAGGATTACTTGTGTTTCTGGGGCGGTGGGGTAGCCTAGTGGTTAAAGCGTTCGCTCGTCACGCCGAAGACCCGGGTTCGATTCCCCATATGGGTACAGTGTGTGAAACCCATTTTCTGGTGTCCCCCGCCGTGATATTGCTGGAATATTGCTAAAAGCGGCGTAAAACTAAACTCACTCACTCACTCACTTGTGTTTCTCAAAGACAAAAGCTCTTAGATGAGTCTTGATTTTGTTATGTTTGGTTTTCCCAAGGTATTGGAAATGTGCCTTTACTTTTATCATTATTTAAGCAGAGGTTAATTGATTGTTCAAAGCAAAATATCAGTAGCTATATCATGGAATCATCCAGTCTTGTATATTTTTAAAGTATTCTATCATCATTGCCGCTTGATAGTCACATTTAAAGAATTAATTGAAGAGACTTAAGAAGATACTTATGTTTGTTAAATTCACTGCAATACCATTACGATGTAATATTATGTGGAAGGAAACTATGAACACAGACGTAATTTGTAAGATGTGTAATAGAAATGAAGATGAGGTCCACTTCCTGTTTGAAAGTGGTAAATATGCAACGCCACGAAAAACATATTTACCTCTGTGGAATAATTTAAGAAATTATTGTAAACTCATAAAGTTAATAACTTCTAATGACAGGTTACTTTTATTGAATTGTGCCAAATTTATTAAATCAGCACTTAAATGTCGATCTTCTATATAATGGCAACACAAATGTCTGCCTATTGTCACTGTGCAAAGTATCATTTATATTGCTTTTTGTACATGGACCGATGGCCTACAAACTGAAATAAGCTTCTGTCATGTCGTAAGAGGCAACTAATGTGATTGTGTGGTCAGACTCACTTACCTAGTTGACACATGGCCATAGGCAGATCTAGGGGGTTTGCAAGGGTGTGCATCTCCGCTCTTGTCCTGAAAGTACAATAGATGACCATAGGAGTATGGTTGGAATACTGCTGAGTGTTTTATTTAGATCTCAGCTCAGAAATGGTCAAAGTTACCAAAGAGCCTTCAGGACTATAATTATAGTTTTGTACAAAGATTTAAATTATTCAGGGTCTGAAATGGACAGTTTCTTAAGTGTGTAGTTTACTGGATCCTATACAATAACTTCACGTCTTTTATTGGTGGCAAACTGTAGATTAACATGTTTTAGAACTAATGATGTGATAGTAGAGTCTCTGATTATGTCAACAATGTGCTAATTGATTGCCTCTTTGTGATATTTGGATGTTTTTTGTCATTTCAGTTTTCGATAGCGTGTATGATAATTTGCTTCATCCTAATGGTGATTGGCCGCTACATCCCAGGAATAATGCTTTCATATATCCTAGGTAAGTACAATCTCAACAATAGTATGTGTGTGGGTGCATCAACAGGGTGATACACTTTGAGGGGGGGTTTCTCCATAAAATGTACAAGGGGCTACCTGGCCCCTTATGCCAAGGACTTACCTGTAAAATGACAAAATAGTTGTTTTGTTCTAAATTCGGGTTTTCTTCAGAGGTCTCATTTTCTTTACTGACATTTTAACTTTGAAGTTTAACTGTTCATGAATTCAATGTTACTAGTATCTGTAGTTTGTCACAGAGACCCTGAAGCAACTATATCCAAGAATACCCATTGCAAGCCTAGAAAATTTGTTGAGTATACATTTGTTCCAGCGATGTGATAAAGGAGGTGGGGTTTGTTCAAGTAATGTGATAAAGGAGGTGTGGTTTGTTCCAGTGATGTGATAAATGAGGTGTGGTTTGTTCAATTAATGTGATAAAGGAGGTGTGGTTTGTTTCAGTGACGTGATAAAGGAGGTGTGGTTTGTTGAGTGTACATTTGTTCCAGTGATGTGATAAAGGAGGTGGGGTTTGTTCAATTAATGTGATAAAGGAGGTGTGGTTTGTTCCAGTGATGCGATAAAGGAAGTGTAGTTTGTTTCAGTGGTGTGATAAAGGAGGTGTGGTTTGTTCCAGGGATGTGATAAAGGAGGTGTGGTTTGTTTCAGTGGTGTGATAAAGGAGGTGTGGTTTGTTTCAGTGACGTGATAAAGGAGGTGGGGTTTGTTCAATTAATGTGATAAAGGAGGTGTGGTTTGTTTCAGTGATGTGATAAAGGAGGTGTGGTTTGTTCAAGAAATGTGATAAAGGAGGTGTGGTTTGTTTCAGTGATGTGATAAAGGAGGTGTGGTTTGTTTCAGTGGTGTGATAAAGGAGGTGTGGTTTGTTCCAGGGATGTGATAAAGGAGGTGTGGTTTGTTCAAGTAATGTGATAAAGGAGATGTGGTTTGTTTCAGTGATGTGATAAAGGAGGTGTGGTTTGTTTCAGTGATGTGATAAAGCAGGTGGGGTTTGTTTCAGTGATGTGATAAAGGAGGTGTGGTTTGTTTCAGTGATGTGATAAAGGAGGTGGGGTTTGTTGAAGTAATGTGATAAAGGAGGTGTGGTTTGTTTCAGTGGTGTGATAAAGGAGGTGTGGTTTGTTTCAGTGGTGTGATAAAGGAGGTGTGGTTTGTTTCAGTGATGTGATAAAGGAGGTGGGGTTTGTTGAAGTAATGTGATAAAGGAGATGTGGTTTGTTCCAGTGATGAGTTTGATGCTGTGGCCCTGCATCGTCTACCACAACGTGTTGAAGAAGGTGTACCTGAAACTGGAGCCAGCGTTCATGTGGCTGGAATATAATCTCAAAATCAAGATGTCAAGGTCGCCCAAAGGTATGCTCAATCAAAATGATGTTAGGGGAAAAAAATGAATTTTTTTTTTTAATTACAAATTTTTGGTCGGAAACAAGATTATACCTGATAGTGTTATCAAATAATGATACGGTTGTGCAAGTTGCATTCATTTGGTTGGTGTTCAAGCTGCTCTAAGCAATGTCTCAGCTACGTCATGGCTGATGTAAATAACTGAATCTGGACTAGACAGTCTAGAGATTGACCTCATGAACATTGATGATCTATGCAGTCAGGATATAATGGCTGTGAGAACCATAAGCAAGCCTGACAGCTGTAGCTCATCAGTCACCTCTTGTGGCAAACATGGATTGCTGCAAACCAAATCAGAACAGTCTTCATCAAGCAGATTCATCAGTAATACACACACTGCTGGACAAGTATTAGATGGGATGACATCAGTAACACACACACTGCTGGACAAGTATTAGATGGGATGACATCAGTGACACACACACTGCTGGAGAAGTATTAGATGAGATGACATCAGTGACACACACACAGCTTGACAAGTATTAGATGAGATGACATCAGTAACACACACACTGCTGGATAAGTATTAGATGGGATGACATCAGTGACACACACACTGCTGGATAAGTATTAGATGAGATGACATCAGTAACACACACACTGCTGGACAAGTATTAGATGAGATGACATCAGTAACACACACACTGCTGGATAAGTATTAGATGGGATGACATCAGTTACACACACACTGCTGGAGAAGTATTAGATGAGATGACATCAGTGACACACACACTGCTGGACAAGTATTAGATGAGATGACATCAGTAACACACACACTGCTGGAGTAGTATTAGATGAGATGACATCAGTGACACACACACTGCTGGACAAGTATTAGATGGGATGACATCAGTGACACACACACTGCTGGACAAGTATTAGATGAGATGACATCAGTAACACACACACTGCTGGATAAGTATTAGATGGCATGACATCAGTGACACACACACTGCTGGAGAAGTATTAGATGAGATGACATGACATAGAAAAGCATTAGTCTCAAGCCAAATGCTTGACAGTTGACAGGTATGGATCAAACTTCAACACTTCACTTATTTCTGCCCTCAGAAAAGAGTGAGTTAATGTGGGTATGGTGTTACACTGTTTTTAGCTGTACTCCTACAATATCATGGTTAGGGTCACCAGAATTGGTTCCACATATTGTACCCATGTGGGGAATCGAACCCAGTAATGCTTTAACCACTAGGCTAGCCCCCAGCTCCATGAATGTTTCTTGCAATGTTTCATGAAAGAGATGGAGCTCAAAATATGAATCACTTCGAACATTTACTGGCTGCCATGAAGTAGCTGGAATACATGCAACAAACAGATTTAGTGAATTAAATGTAACTGTTGTGCTAACATGAACTAACCATTGCTCCCCAGTGACGAGTGGAGCATCTGTTTCTGGTGCTGGCTCCCTGAATGCAACAGTTGAGGATGATTACGATGAGTTCTGTCCACCGACGGACCCAACAACCACGGCGCTGCTGGCTCGCGCCATCACAGACAGTGAAGATGAAGGAGGACCCTCAGCCATACCAACCCCCCAGTTGTCTAAAGAACCTTCCATGGACAACAGTGAAAATGGTAGGTCCTGTATAGGGGCAGTATGTGCAAAAATATTGATGGGGTTGGGGTGGGGTGTTTGTCATTCACATTGTACAAACTTCTCCGTGGGGGTGGGGGTGGAGTGCTTGTCATTCACTTTGTAGATTCTTCTCTGTGGTGATGGGGGTGGGGTGCTTGTCATTCACTTTGTACATTCTTCTCCGTGGGGGTGGGGTGCTTGTCATTCACTTTGTAGATTCTTCTCTGTGGTGATGAGGGTGGGGTGCTTGTCATTCACTTTGTACATTCTTCTCCGTGGGGGTGGGGTGCTTGTCATTCACACTGTACATTCTTCTCCGTGGGGGTTGGGAGGGGGTGCTTGTCATTCATGTTGTACATTCTTCTCTGTGGGGGTGGGGGTGGGGTGCTTGTCATTCACATTTTACATTCTTCTCCGTGGGGGTGGGGGTAGGGTGCTTGTCATTCACTTTGTACATTCTTCTCCGTGGGGGTGGGGGTGGGGTGCTCGTCATTCACTTTGTACATTCTTCTCCGTGGGGGTGGGGTGCTCATCATTCACGTTGTACATTTTTCTCCGTAACAGTCATCATCATTCCCTCTAGTCTGAACCAGATTAGATATTAGTCCTAATCAAGTAATCAAACCAGACAGTGCACATAATAGTTTTCTTCACTTGACAATGAAGTGAATTTTTGGCTATGAAGCAGACAGGTATCAAAATCAAATCAAAACACAGTCTGACGATAATTGTTTACATTTCAGAAGAGGAAGACTTTGAGCCAGGCCTAGAACGCATGCCATCATTTGATGACCTTGATCAAACCGATGATGAGTTCATGCCCAACAATGACCAGGAAAGCAGCATGCCCTTCAACCCCTCCCACTTCGGCGACAACTCCGATTCCGACGAGGACATCAATTTTCCAGACATCTCAGAAGTTGACTCTTCCGAACTGGAACGCACACCAACATCAGAAGGCCTTCTCAATGCTCCCTTCAGTGCACTCGCCAGCTCTGTCGTCAGCCAAACCCTGTCTTCCATGGTAGAAAATGCTCTCCACAGTGTGTCCAGAAGGGGAGACGACTCCAGCACTTCCTCCTATGGCCGTCTGCCTGGCACGGATGCCCAGATCACGTATAGACGAACAGACATTGGGGAGTCAGTGGACGTGTTACCACAGGATACAACACTTGAGGAGGAAGATGAGGAAGAGGAAGAAGATGAAGATGAGGAAGAAGAATCAGGAAGACAGATTGAAGCAGACATTGAAAAAGAATTTGATTTTTTGGACGATTTTGAACCAGGGAACAAGCCCAAGAAATGAGACTACTTAGGGGGTTGTGAATTTGTACAGGTTTCCTTTTGATACTAAAAGCTTGATATGAATTTAAAGGTTATATTTTTGTATCTAAACAGTGAAGACATTTTTTCTAAGTGTTCATGTCCAGGGGAATTGTTACGTGATTAATGAGAAGAAATTGTGTTCTGTAGGCGTGAGGTCATCTGAATCGGGAAGAAGCAAGGTGTTGAGTTTTTTAAATAGTTTGGTGTAGAGATTTTACTAATTATTTATTTCATTACTAAAGAATTATACTGTGTCATTGCATGTTTCATCATTTTTGTGTCAGTGGATATTGTCACACTACTTTGTCATACGGTTTTGGAAAGGTTACCATGGCAATGAGCTGATGACAGTGACCATTTGTGGCAGAATTATCCTGATGTTTGCATCTTGATTTCAACATAATATTACACTTATAATGATGTTCAAAAAGAAACTGCATTCAAAAGTATTATACTTATGTGTAAATCTAATTAGTAAATATAATAATTATTATTCACCAGTGATGGTTACTATAGCAACATGTTACGCATATCCAGTATGACATCAAGCATAGCTGGAATTACCTGACAAGGCAACAGAAAAACTAGAAAATATTCTTTTTCTCGTTATGGAGTTTGATAAAACTTTATGTACTATCGACAGAAATTCAGAACCCATGACCTATGTTTGCATTTGGTTTGTGATAAAAAAATCTGATTATGACTGATTAATTGCTATATACACTGGAAGGATCTGCATTTTTGTTATTTGGCTGAATTATGCCATGAGTTTCCTGTTGATATCATCCAGATATTTATTTGAATAACACGTTCTTTCCAAATTATGATGATGGATGTGTAGATACTGCTGTTGATGCTAACTTATCAAGAGGATTTTAGTGCTTGTTGGATTTGATGTTTAGCCTCTTGATTAGATCTCAAGGTCACTCATACAGCTACCACTGGTGCATTCTGGGATGTAAATAAGTTTACTTTGGATTGACACCCGGATGAGAGATGGTTTCCTCTTTTTCTGACATTTTATCTCTAAATTAAATAACAAGACATAACGTTTTGTTTGGGGGTTTGTCAATAATGTTTGATGCAAGCTAGTAACAAGGGATTGTGTGTCATGTTTTACACCATAACTGTTCATAAGAATCCTGAAGGACATTATCCCCAATTTTGGGTTCATACATCCTTTCACAGAATAACTCACTGTTTTACTTAAAAAATATTCCGCCTCTAACCCTAACACATCCTTCCACTGTTATCTGATTTTCAGGGTTCAGTTTAAACATGCCTCAACCTGCCACCTGGAACGTGTCAGTCTTGAGATGACATGCCGTGATAAACCTGAGTAATGTCCAAAGAAAACTGCTTTCCCCAGTTGTTGGTTGGATCATCTGTTGTCATCTTTGATGGTAACTAAATCCATATCAGATCATTACTAAGTGCTATGTATATTTCCTACATGTATATAGAAGTTCATTCATGATGTACCTATACATTTCCTCTAATGTATGACTAACATTATCAGATTATAAGTACTTTAATTTCTGAATTATTCGTTTAACATATATTACATTTATCAAGTTTGAATTATTAGTATTTGCAGTTTGTTTTCCCTGTAGTGATTGACGTTTGTTTATTTAGAGGGATATCTTCAGTTGAAATGTTTTGTTGAATGTAAATACAGGGGAAGCTGTCTAAACCGGCACCCAGTGGGACTGAAGAAATAATCCAGTTTAGACAATGTGCCAGATTGTAGAGCTGATGATAAATGTACATGCCTCAGATGAGACTGACATTTTACATTGGTGTTGACAGCTTGCCAGATTGGACAGATGCCGGTTTTGACAGTTTCCACTGTATGTGTGAAACTTTGTACTCAAAATTGTGTTTTGTATGTTCTGTGGTGTAATTCAGGATAATTATTGTTTTTGTTACTTTTGTTGACCACATTTCATTTACATCAAGTTATTGTGTTGTTATGCATAACAAAATATTGAGTTAATACGTAGAGAAAAGATAATTTTTCATTTAAGAAAGTATTTAAACATGGACGAATGCTATCATATCTAAAACTTAAGTATAGATCTGCTCAGTGTAAGTATATTTAGGCTCAGTATTATTGGTTACACTGCCAACAAACCCAAGTGAAAGGTTGTATCAGCTACCCTTTGAGTGACCTATGACCATCCAATCAAATGCAAGATGGCCAAACAGATTTAACCAATTAGATGACTATTGTTTACTGTTTAGGGTTCAGAAGGACGTACAAAATCCCAGGTCACTGACACTGATCTATCAACAAACAAAAATCTGCATAAAACTCGGATATTTGACCTGCAGTATATACGCTTAGGGCTTTCTGATGACAAGGTTAAAATTTGCTAATATTTCCACAAGCTATCATCCTTGAATGTTGACAAAACTACTACTTTCAGAGTTATGTGTCAGGTGCATCACTCGGAAGCAATCGTACAGAAACTAGCATTTAAAATTATTCGGGTACAAACTTTTTCGAGGTGAAATTTCATGTATGTGTGAATGTCACCTTTTACAATTTGGTAAGCTGTGTTCTCATTGGTCAGCTGAAAAGGTTACCTGATGCCACGTTCTACAAGGGTTTGTTAGTCTCAGCAGTGTAACAAATAATACTGTGTCTAAGTTTACTTATACTCGGGTAATTGTAAGGGGTGGTCAAACACGAATCAGACGGCACATTCCATAACACAATCTTAGTACTACAGTGATTGTAAGTGATATACTTTAACTCGAGCCATTATGTTAATATCCAGTTTTGGACTGTGACCCATTCTTTGGCTCCACAATCCCATCTCATTTTTATGACTGTTGCAAGTTCATGTTGAAAGTATGGAAACATCATAGTGCCAAGATCAGTTTTTGGATTGTGACCTTCATGTTTTTATGCCGTTTGGTGCACAAGAGTCACTCACTCTCGAGATTGTACACTTAGTTAACTTATGACCATACATACAAATTGCTGGGTCGTTAATCAATACGGATGCCGTCCACAGAATTGGCCAAACTGTAAGATTGGTACCACAAGGCATTAGGAAAGAATATGTGATCGCTCTCAAAGTTGTGAATTCATAGGTTGTATCTTAAAGAATCTAATTGGGTGATGTTATTTTTGATGGTTTGAAGTTTCTTGGGTTAGATTTGAAGGTAAACCACAAAGCTGCTGCTGTCCATGGACTATCAAACAAATTTGTCTTTCGTAGAAGGTTTGCATACAGAACATTTCATTTCATTTCAGTTTTCAAGTGGTGTGGTAAGGTAGTCTAGTGGTTACAGTGTTCACTCGTCACGCCGAAGACCTGGGATCAATTCCCCACATGGGTACAGTGTGTGAAGCCCATTTCTGGTGTCCCCCACCGCGATATTGCTGGAATATTACTGAAAGTGGCGTAAAACCAGACTCACTCACTCACTCACCAATTTTCAAATGAATCGAATAGATTAAGAGTAATCAATGGATACATATCCATATCTATATATTATAAATTTTCTGTCACAATTTGGCTGAATATTTTTGGTGTAAAATGTTACTTCTCTCATTCACTATCATTTTTTAAATTTTTTTTTCTGTAGGAATACTTAGGGTGTGGTCAAATTGAGAACTATAAGAAATGAGTGCAAAGGCATCAATCTGAACATTAGAAAAATATAATACACAACTTATCATAGCCAATAATTACAATTTTGTTTTATTTCTTAATTTTAATGAGATATTGGAATTTTTCATTTCAAATAAATTTGAGACATAATGGCAAAAGTTGTAAATCACCTCATTACAGAAATGTTAGGACATTAGGCTGAAATAATAAAACAAGGGAAAATGTGAAGATAATATTTGGGGTGAAAATTAATGTAAATATTTCATCCCTATGAAGAGTTTTAATACACAGTTTGCACTTCACTGTAGGAAAGATTAGAATCACGTGACTAGTTTTTCTTGTCAAAACTTTTAACATGTTACGTTTTCATTTGGTTTGTAGAAATATTTGGAATGTATAGTTATATCGGCACAGTAAGCTTTCACCACATGTATGTTTAGTAGATATTTGTCTTGGCAGCTGTTGCAATACTAGTCAAGTACCTGTATTACAATTGAATTCATAGTACAGGGCTATAGGTCACATTTGCTGCCAAGAAACATGAATTAGAGAGAAACCACATGATCTAAACAGATTCTGATAAGAATTCACAGTGCACTACTTTGTACATATTGTAGCGTTTCCCTGAGTCACCTTAGTGCTTTGAATTTACAGTTTTTACTGTAAAACTCTGTTCAGATCTTCCAACAGACTCTGTCTGATTTTTTCAAGTGAAGATCTCTCCACATAAGTGCTTATAGTGACATGTTCATCTATGCTTATCTATTTATTCCAACATACACATGCATTAATTTACTTATCACTGATTATGTGTGGCAGGTATCAAATACATGACTAAGATGTTACTGCTTTTAACAAAAAGGGATTTATCCAGAGAAGGGTTTGAGAGTATGACCAGGATCTGCTGATTTTAGGTTTGAGTCCCGGGTTTGCTGATAAAGGATCCTTGGTCTGTCGGCTCCAGATCCTTGTTTTGGTTTTTGTCAAAGTTGTTAATTTATCATCCTGAACTTGAATCCACAAAAGACATGACTTGGTGAGAGATATGCCACAAAGACGTGCAACCCAATGCTTTGCAGACCATTGTGACATCATCATCAGTTACTATGATGTCACAGTCAAATGACATCACTTATCTCTGTAACACATAATCTGTACTACTTGCGCTTAAGAAAAGAATATTAATGTTTACACACAAAAACTTGAAGACTGATTTTGGTTGATAAATGGACTCTTGTTATTGTGAAATTTGAAAAGTTGAAATATATCAAAACACCTTGATAGAATAGGGGCAATAGGGTAGCCTAGTGGTTAAAGCATTCGCTCATTACGCCAAAGGTCAAGGTTCAATTCCCTTAATGGGTACAATGTGTGAATCCCATTTCTGGTGTTCCTATCCGTGATATTGCTGGAATATTATATACAATAGAAACTGTTCAGGGGAAACCACAGACAGTTTGTGTTTTATTAACTTGTGTTGGTATGTTTACTTCGGAAGATGGAATGCGATTCTCTAAGTCTGCATCTATGTCCTTTTGGCTGTCATTCAATGTTCAACCAGTTTACTTGCAAGATAAAAATACTAGCTCTGCTTGTGACCCGCCTCTGGAAATTGATCTTTCTTGTATTGAAACTACTATCTTTACCCATGGATAACATGTATATTTCTAACTGTGAAAAATATGTCAACCTTTTGACCTTTTGATCATGTGTCAAGCTTTTGATCATGTGTCAAGCTTTTGATCATGTGTCAACCTTTTGATCATGTGTCAACCTTTTGATCATGTGTCAAGCTTTTGATCATGTGTCAAGCTTTTGTTTCCCATGGTATGCATTCCCTAATTCCAGCTAATGTGCTTTAATATATGTTATAAATGAGGGCGTTAAATTAAGTTAATGTAGGGGCTATTGTTAGTTTCTAAAATCATGAGTTATTCTATGCTAATCGTGAACTGCCTTATTCCATGCTCCAGAATATATTGCTCAGTTCTCTTCTATGCAGTTTGAATTGCTTTACCCAAGTGTCAACTTTGAAGATTTACTAATTTACCGTATATGCCAAAATACCATCACCAGTAACTTTTATTGTTTCAAAATTTAGTGTCTTCAGATTTTTGTTCATGAAATTAGATTTTGGTAACTTAAAGGTAGCACTGCTACTTTTTGTGTGACAGTGAATGCGTAAGACCTTCATATCAATCAAAATTGGAACTTTTGATGTTTATGTCAAATTGTAAATATGGTCATGACATCCGTTTTTTTTAACAATTAGGGTCTTCAGGTTGTTCTGCAAAATTCAAGGTTACCATCTTACCTTGTTGAAGGTGGTAATAATGTTCACTATTTTTCTTCATAATCATGCTTTTGGACTTATCATATGTGGTGTCTTTCAAGTTCAACTTCAGGTAGATTTGGAGAAATACTGAATGAAGTACAATAAAGGTTTTATTTAATTAGTAGTCGATTGTCCTCAATGCCAAAGAGGCCAAAGAGGCCGAAGAGGCCAACCCTTTGCCTGCTTTGAGAATGATCTGTGAGCTTTACATTGTCAGTAGGGCAGTACTGTACATAGTAATGTTCTTGTCAAATGATCACATTTGTAAATTGGTGGTTTTTTATCCATTTTCCTTCGTTTTGAAACGCAAATGTGTCAAAACTTTGTCTTATGATCATGAATTTGATGAAATGATTGTAAATTGTAATATGAATTAGATTTTTGAAACAGAACATTTCTTTTTCACATTTTACAGGCATTGTCATGAAACTGAGAAAGTTTTCATGTACTATCCAGCACATCTTGTCTAATTCTTGTATACCCTGTTGTTACGTTATTTCTTTTGAAAACAAATGCTTAACAGAAAATTGTGTTATAATTTGAAAGAATAATTGTAATGTCACAATGTGTATATGATCATGTATAAATGTTTGATAATGGAAACCTAATTATTCAAGTTAACAAATATCTGTGATTGCAATATTCTCAGCGATAAATGATATAGCAGGGCATCTGCTCGCATGTACCTGAATATACACAGTGTGATTATCAACATGACTAAGAATGACATCATTCCATGGCTAGTTTATCATTCTTCAAGTTTTGTCAGTCTCATCTGTGTGCTACACAACAAATAAATCTGTCATGTTGTTGTTCTGTAAATAAACAGTTTGTTGTATACATTTCCAAATGTCCAGCAATGTCATATTTTCTATGTTGTTAAGATGTAAAAGTTTCACTGTCATCATTGCAGTGGTGAATATTTTCCTTTGTTTTCAGTTTATACAATTTACAAATACACACTACAGCTGCTCTCATTAACAATGACAGATGTTTATGGGAACGTGGGGTGTTAGTTCTGACATATTAGGTCACATCTATTTTTCTGAAGAAAGCAAGATTCATGGATGTCCACTTGTTTGTTTCAGTTTGTATGCTTGCTCCTTCATGATCTGATAAAGGAGCAAGCATACGTTCTGAAACACCGTGTTATTCACAATGAAGAAGTTGACATCCATAAATCTTGCTTTTCTTATGCATTCCACGTCTTTCTGAATATATAAATGTGTGCTGGAAAGAATAGCATGCACCTACATGACTGAAACTTGTCAAACTGAGAGTGTCCAACCCTTCATGAAAGCCTGGTTTAAACCCTTTTTTTGCCCCATATAGACTTCATAAATTACCAAAAGTAGAATACTTTGAGTACATAAACAGTATATTAAATAGATTGGCAATTTCATTTTATTTTTTTCACCTCCTGCCCTTGGGTTTTCTGAGGACAAATATTCGTAAAACAAGAAACTTTTTACCTAGACTTTTTTGTGATGCTGCCACATGTAAGGATGTGAGTTGTGTCCCATGTGGTAAAAACATGCTGTTCTTATTTTAAATAGAACATGGGATAAGGGTTTGTTTGAATATTGTTGCCTCTCAGTCACTGACTGTTTTGTTTGAAAATACAATACAGTGAAAACACTACTCAAATATGGAACACTGCATGAGCTAGTCAACGGTCCTCCGAGAACTCCACCGAAATCGTTGTCTGCTTAATTGCTAGAATAATATGGGCAGTAAATTTGGGATAGCAACCATGTTTTCAGAACATGGTTGTTGATTTTGTAAAGTCTCCCCTGACCAATGTATATGTTAATCCTGTTTTTGAAAATTCAGGTGAAAGCTTGATTTTATTAATAGGCTAATGGACATGTTTGCCTTGGTAATATGAATGAAACAATGGTAACAGTTTCAAACTCATCATCAGTGTGATAATGGAATTAGGGTACATCAGTTTGATAACAGAATCAGCAGTATTTGGAATTTTGTTTTTGCACATACTTCATCATGATGACTTGCTGAGGCACTGAGCACTTGTATGATTAGTTTTGTACATAGACTTGACTAAAAACCTTTTCCCAAGCCATTTCACAAAGTCGATGCTAACGTCAGAAGAAAGAAACATGTTTTCTTATGTACCTTGGTACAGCACAGTTAAATTGGCTCTCGTAAACTGAATATGTTTGTGAATACTGTTTTACCTACAACAAACCTGAATTCAAGTGCTGTTTTGGGAAAAACTTGTGTTTGGTGGTCAATTTCGAATTATACCATCTATTAGGTAGGCACTTAGATCCCTATATTCTCTGTGACAATGGCAGTGTAGGTTGATACAATAAGAAGTGATTTCCCTGTATGTTAGCTTCAATCCCATAATGCTCTTAATTCTGATCCTTGTCTTGCCACGCCATAGGTTGCCTACGTGTCATGTATGAGGACTACCTTTACCAGCAGGATCCTCCTGGAAACTCACACACTGAAAAATTGCTCTTTATTTAATAATTTCAGTTTAAGTATTAAAGGCTGTTCTTCAATCACATTTGCCAGTTTGAGATCTGTATTACTATACTGAAGGAATAAAATAAGGTGCCACAGGCAATGTGGCTGGATGCTGTTGCTTTGTTTTCCACACTTTCATGACAGTACATTTTCACATTTTCTTTTAAAAAGTGAAAATTTTATTTATTCATGTTTTATTATGTCATGATTATCTTGAAATGAACTGCACGACATTTGATTAACCTTCATTGGATATACTTGAAGAGTTTTTGGCAGGACTTTGAATGTGTTCACCAGTTTGTGTTAATATACAACTTAAAACAAGTGAAAGATCACCCACAGTTGGAAGGCTGTGCTGTGCTGTTCCTAGCCACAGTACCATTCAGTACCATTAAACCTGTGAAGATACAGGTTAGAATGGATTGTCAGTAACCGATGCTTGTCATAAGAGGCGACTAACGGGATCGGATGTTCAGACTCGCTGACTTGGCTGACACATATCAACGTATCCCAGTTGTGTAAATTAATGGTTATGCTGTTGATAACTCGATTGTCTGCTCCAGACTCAATTATTTGACACTATATAGCTGGAATATAGCTGCAGGTGGCGTAAAACTAAACTCACTCGCTGTAGTTCCCGTAACTTCAGTGTGTACAGTGTATGGAACACTTGTTTAGTTATTTATGTTCCCTTATTTATTGCCATTGATATATGTTCAGTGTCTCATAAAAGATGTGTGGAGTTCCCAGTACACAACATTCGTGCTTTTGCTGCAGGAGCAAGCACCTGACCAGTATTTTCTTGAAAATTTCTTTTACTTGAAAACAGACTTTTAGAACCTCCATTAAACAAGATGAGCATAGCCAAAAGCAGCTGTTGATATACAAATATTGTCTTTTCACACCTTTTTCACCACAAAACGTCACACTAAAAATGCAGTAATCTTGGCGAAAGTATGTTTGTTACTCCCTATTTCTGTATCAGTTTTCAGTGTTCATTCTGCTACAATCTTCACAGTTTTGTTGTACATGAACTAAGGCTGTGATAGTATGAAGGTAAATACTTAGATGACAGGTTCATAATTTATACTTGGATTGTGGGGTAGGCTAGTGGTGAAAGCTGAGATCATCACACTGAAGGCCTGGTTTGATTCCCCACATGTGTGAAGCCCATTTCTACTGCTCCTTGGCATGATATTGATGGAATATTGCTAAAAGTGGCATGAAACTAAAATCACTCATGATGTACCGGGTATACCATTTATGAGATGATCTTAAACATTCAAAGAAACTAAAATGTAAGTTAAGCAGTACAAACAAAACAACCAAACCAATATCACTTTGCAAGAGATCAGTATGAGGATCGTCACAGAGTAAAAATTTGAGAACACTTTTAAGAACAGATTGATCATTTCTGTCGTTGGAATAACTGGGAGTAACAGAATGCTAGCCAAATGCCACTTTTGTATGTCGTCATTTAACTGATTAGTGGAAGGAACTGGGAATAATTATTATGCAAACTAGAATGTTTCTTCTGAATATTGTTATGAGCAATGTTCAAAATAGATTTTGCAAGCTAAACGAGCTAGCCATGCCTGAGAGTTAGTAGCTTACAAAATAATTCACAAGCCGAAAATTTGAATGTTGAAAATAAGCAAAAGGTTACAAAAATAGGTAAGAGTAAGAAATTGTCAGCATGACCAAGGTCTCCTCATTGAGCTTCCAATATGATGCAGATTTTTATCACACTCTTTCATGATATGAAAATGTATTAACAAGTCAGAAAAAAGTGATACATTAGCAAAATGACGCCATGCAAATTCACTGGCCAGTTAGGCCAGGGACTGTGAGATGTACTGGTCCGACTGAATTTTAATAGCTACAGACGAGCAGGCCAGTATCTATTTCGCACACTGGTCGTGAGGTTAGTTGACTGGAATAGTGTGTGAGAAGCACTCAACTTTTACTTTAGAAAGTTGTCCAGCCTTTAATGATAGGAAAGGAAGGGCCACGTGAGCAATGCTCAGGTGAACTCTTTGTTTGTTATGGAAATGATATTGTGTCTCTGGTTTTCTTTTGAAGTGATTTTTTATGAGTATGATGTTGATGTTGATTTCATGTAGAAATGCTCTTCATTTTGCATTTATACCTCTGTATATTGTTGTGAAATTTTCACAGCGTAGGAGCTTGTTATTTCAGAGTGGGAAATAAATGGATTTCAATACCATCAGAATGTTATATTGCCATAATTTTTTGTTGGGAGTGCGAGTGAGTGAATGAGTTCAGTTTTATGCCACACATTTCACATTGTACCCACGTGAGAAGCAAACCCAGGTCTTAGGCACGGTGAGGAAACGCTTTAACCACTAGGCTACCCCACCGCCCTGGTTTTTGTTGGATCATGCAATGTGCTTTTTAATGCCGCACTCAGCAATACTCAAGCTGTATGATATTGGTCTGTAAAAAGTCAAATCTGGACCAGACAATCTGCTGTTACATCAAGAGCATTTGTCCATGATGTCATACAACACCCGTGTCAACGAGCCTGACCATCCGATCCTGATAATCATCTCTTACAACAAACACGGATTCCTGAAGAAGACGTCTAACCTGACCTTCACCTTTCTTAGGCGCAATGACAAGCATGGCTTGCTGGACCTGATCTCCACAGGTTTAGGACTCGGGACCAGACTAGGCGAGGAAATGGATCAGGAAGTGGTTCAGTGGATTGCTTGATGTGGTCTGATGCTCAGACTGGCATCGGTTAGCTCATACCAAAGTCTCGGGTTCAATTGTCCACATGGGTAGAATGTGTGAAGCCCAAATCTGGTGTCCCCAGCCATGATATGGATGGAGTATTGTAAAAGCAGTGTGAAACCATACTCACTCACTGATACTCTGTATGAGCTCCATTAAAGAAACTAAGTAGGTTTGGTACACTGAGGGGTTCTTTCCCTGATTGCCTGTGACAGATCCGGGTACAGCTTTGTTACTTCAGTCATCAGCATTCCAGCTATATCATGGTTGCTTGCAGATGACCAACAATCCAACCTATGTCATTAGAATATTATGACATGCAATATACATGGTGTTTGTTGGCAGCTAATGTGTGACTGAACTATTTCTGTTTGCTGATTGTTTAAAGCCCCACTCTGTGTGAGTTAAGTTTTACACAGCAATATTCCAGCTATACGGCAGACTTCTGTATATAATCAACTCTGCACCAGACAATCCAATGATCAACATCTTGAGCAATCTGGACATAATGATGTATCAATCAAGAGAGCATGGCCACCTGATCCCATTACTTGCCTTTACAACAAACATGGCTTGCTGAAGATCATAGTAAGGCAGATCTTCACAGGTACATGTAAAATGGAAACAATTCTACTGTATTTTCAACATCCAAGCTTAACAGGACAAAAGTAAATGTGAGACATCTTTTTCCTACAGAATTCCGGTCTCCATCACACCATCCATGGCCTGTTCTGAAATATTCATGCTGTTTAATTGCATAGATTCATCTGTAGATCTGGCATGTTTTCTTAGTGTGAGTGCTTCAACTTTGGGTGGTGGAGTCATCATCACATCTTAACTAAGGTTCGTTTCCACACATGGGTACAATGTTTGAAGCCCATTTACGGTGTCCCCTGCCCCAAAGCAGCATAAAAGCATACTCACTCACTCCAGACAATAAAGCAAGCAGACCATATCAGGTCTGTATCAGTTTGAATGTCAGTTGAAATAATTACAAAATGAGCTCAATATCTAAAAAGTTTACTGAAAAGAGACAGAGAATACTGTTACAAGTAAACAGTTGTACAATCCACAACACTCGCACATTTCATCCACTCCTTTAGAAACGTCCCAACGTGAATATCTGACAGCATAGAAGATCTTGTGAAGCCTGAATAAAACCTTAATCATGGTGGGGTCCAAATGTCTGCTTTCAAATACAATTCACCTTCAATTCCTTACAGGACTGAATTTTGAATACACAACACGCAGAACACGGTGAAATGTTAGATGTCCTATATGGGACTGTATTTTTATAATGTGCAGATTCTAATGAACACAAGATGACTATGGCACAGAGAAACCATGAGTAGGGTGATCTGGGATTTGAACCCATCATGATGGCACACTTTGAAATTATTTTTCAGCATGGAGAACTGAAACACATGCAAGAGCAAATCTGTTGGTTAAGTACAAAGGTGAAATGACAATAAAGTTTTCGTCATAAACATTTAACAAGGTAAACTGTACAAATAACTTAAATGATGTATATATGTAAAGACAGCCTCATGTTCTACAATTCAACATATAAATCATGCAGAAATTGATTCATCTAAACAATCTTTGGGTATATATTAAAAACCTATTAAAAACAATATTGGTCTTTAAAACAATATTATATTATTATTACTAATAGTAATAATTTTCCACACATTAATTAAAGGTCACATGCAACCAAACCACCAAACATAATTAAAATACAATTATCAAATATTCATGCCATATAATATACGTTGTTGCTTGTAAAAAAAACAAAAAAACAAAATTATAAGCGTTTAATTGCGATTCAAAAGTGCAATATTTCGTACTTGGTCTTACCTCCCCCGAAATAAAGCCCTCGGGAGACCGAACCCGGTCATAGCGGGTGGGGGTGCACTCAAGTGTAACGACAGCTTCCAATTGGCCGGTTCATTTGCTAATACGTTGAGGGCTCATTGTGTGTACAGAATGATGATCTGTTTGATGAGCATTTTAGAAGTATGGCGAGTCACAGGAAAGTAAGTTTCTTTATAGATAACAACTTCGTTGTCAAACAAAATCATATACACTAGAAGAAGTTGTTATCCATAAAGAATGTATATAGAGCAGTGTATTGCATATTGTCATTAGCAGACAGGCAGGCAAACATTTAAGTGTCAATCAACCAGACAATGAGCTTTCTCGGTGACAGAGGCTGCTTACCACAATCATTTTTTTATGCAATAAGTAGATCATTTACTTCTTTGAGTACACAACAAGATTAGACTACTGCTCACAACCTAATGGCGCCGCACAGCACAGCTGTTGAAATTTAGTGAATCGTTTGAACTCTGATTTCGCAGGCTTTTTTTTCATCGCGTTTTTTCAACTTTATAGGTTGAATTGGCATTTTTGATGATTTGATTCGGTAAGTGCATACCGAAAGGAATCAGAATTTGCAAAGTTGTGTTTTACACTGCATGTGACCTTTAAAAGTGTAAATATTGCCACTCAAAACAACAATAAAGCAAGAAAGTCCATCAGTGCATTCATAACAAACATTCATAGTTGAAAAGTCTCACATAAACAACATTGACATTCCGTTCTCGTCAGCAAGTGGGGACAGCAAGTGATATCCCTCGTGACAATTATGGTCAAGCTTGGTGACTGGGCAGAGAGAATGTCCTGGTATCTGCATGTGGATCTGGCACCACGATACATAAGTTTCATGAATAGATACATATCAAAATTCCCATGTCACAATTCAATATGTATCATGATACCTATTTTCGTAGCATTATTGTGTAAACTTAGTTACATTTGAACATCAGTATTTCATGTTTTATATTTGTCCTTGAAGAGATCAACATTGTCTATTCTCAGAGATTAAAAAGAATAATCATTTATAAGTCGTATAACATAAAAACATGATACAATGGCAAAATGTAAATGATACATAAATACATTTAAACCGATGCTTTGAAAACTAAATACTGATACAGTTTTGAAAGTATCATTAATTGTATCGTCTTAGACTAGTATCTCGATTTATTCTGGTATCCCTAACTGTCCCCCATTTCTACCTGCATAGCTTTTTTGGGACCTGGATGTGCCATTGTGCAAAGAATCTAAGCCTTAAATGATCTTAACTCCCATACCCTCACATAAACTTACAACATTCGTAGTGCAGTGTCCTAGAACAACATGTCCTACCTAAGACTTCCCATGGGTGAGTAAAATGAACACAATATGGTACAGGTATTACAATAGTCCATTTGGCTCAAAAATGGACCAATATAGCAGTCTACCTTGAAAACTAATAAACATAGAATGCTCAATGAAACGCTGATCATTATCAAAACGTCAGATCAACTCTGTTATTTTTTTTTATAGAATTAAAATAGAAAAGTTGTTTAACAAACTATCAATGAAATACTGACACAGTTGACTATTTGTTACAACTGAGGAGTGTAGAGAAAGAGATCACATTATGGGCACTTGTGCATGTGCTTCTCAAACACCTGGCTGTCCCTTTCTCCTCCCTTGTAACAAATAGTGAACTGTGTAAATAGTTTAAAAGTAAGTTGTTAAACAACTGTCTTTAATACATGTCTGTAAGTCTGCAACAAAAGTAACTGTGAGTGAGAAAGTGAGTAACTTCACATGGTACAGTGTTACCAGAGATTATATTGTCTCTGGTGTTACATTTGTATCTCTTCATGGGGGATGAAAATGTAAAATGAGGTTTTAGAAGGTATGACTGATCTGAAAACAAAACAAAGCAAACCTGGTACCCCAACACCACTCAGATTTCTACAATCTAACACTACACAGCGAACTACACATCGTCAGCAACTAATGACCATATAAGGTTACCGTAAATGCTACAAAGTACTAGCAGACAGAACTAGACACTCTGGTGTATGAGCAAACATGGAAATGTAATATCACGGTTATGCCAAACCGAAACATTGATGCCTTATGGGTGCAATGACTAATGGATATTGCATCAGAAAAAATATTTCAAAGTCCATTTCAGCATAATTTCAGCCATTCTGAATAAAAAAAAAGAAAAAAAGAAAACTAATTAGTTTTGGTTTGATACATGAAACATGAAACGTATTGAGGCACATTCAGGCTGTATTCAGTGCCTTACAAAATCTGACATACCAATTTCCTCCAATAAGCGCCGAGTCTCTAATAATTGCTGGTGCTGTTCATGAAATATGCGTTGAGCATGCCCCATGTTTACAATGAAGCTTTCAAATATTATGGAGAATTTTTCTTTATTTCCACTGAAATTTTAGGCACCAGGTCGGACAGTCTGCTGTATTGATAAGCACCAGAGCACTTATTAGAGGAATACAGTAGGCATATCTACATGATAGTCCCTCCTGAGACAATTATTTCCAAATGTATGTTATTGTTGGTATATGATTGCCTGCTGCACTACTGGCTGCTGGAGTAAAGTCATACAGAATGTCAGTGAAGCACCTCCTGCACAGGAGAAGCACCTGCACACGTGAATAGGTTACTCAAAAGCATAATCCTTGACGTCCAGCAGTTTCTTCTTTATAATGCAGTCATATATATACTCTTCCTTCACAATGGGTACCTGTAACACATTCAGAGAAATATGTTACATACAAACACAGTAACACAAACCTGAATTAAGATTTCTTTTTCATCTCTTGAGTCAAAAACAATCTATGCAGCCTTTATGCGGTACAGTGATCAGTTTGAAGTAAGTGAGGGAGTCAGAGTGATTTTATACTGGTGTCACACACAAGCAGACCAGACAGAGTACAAGAAAAATTAACTCTTGGAGGAAACAAACATCACATGACTCATCCCGACGATGAATACATTCCTACAGTTTATCATCATCTTATCAATAATAAATAATAATAATGAGTGAATTTATAAAGCTCTAAAATACTCCAAGCACTAAATGCTTGCTTTAAGCACTGTGCTGAGTTTAAATACTCAAAATTTAAAATGAGTACAAACACATGAGAATCTAGAATCTAGTATTTTTGGAAAAGGAATGTGTTTAAATGGGATCATAAGTTGTCGCGGGATGGTGACAGTCTGATATTATGGGGAAGAGAGTTCCAGAGATAAAGCATTTTGAAATCTCCAGATCAAGATTGGCTAATCTTAATGTTCTCACATGATTGTGCTTGTTGCTTGGAGAGAATGTCACTTGGTAACTTGGTACAGTTATGTGAAAGCACTGATAAACAAGTGTGAGAGTTTTAAATTCTACTCTAGCTCACACCGGGAGGCAGTGCATGGACGTCAAGACAGGCTTAATGTGAGAGCACTTCTTGTTCTGCTGATGATCGATCCTTGCACCAGTGCTCTCCACCTTCTGGAGCTTCATCAAGGCCAATCAAGAATAATACTTTCCTGCCCTTTGCCAGTCTGGCTTCATAATCATTATTTATCACAACAAGCATCAGCAATGTCATCACACTGCACATCAACCTCTTCAATTGTATAAACTCAAATTGGAACAGTTGTTTTTGACTTACATCCAAGGAATTATAATTTCCACTTTCAACTAAAACAACCTGCCAATACTCACTTTCTTGGACTCCGCCTTCTTCACCTTAGCGGTCTTGGTAGAGAACTCCGTTTCTCCTGCCACAAGTAGCGTCATGTTACCGATAGTGCCCAAGCCAGCTTTATGTTTGGACACCAAAGCGCGTATGTTTGCCTGAGTGTCGCACAATGTGCCGGAAATCAAGATGTTATGGGATTTGAAAAGACTGAAAAAAATAGCAGAAGAGCTTCACTGTATCAGCCAGGCTGGGCTCAATGTAAACTATTGAATAAAACATTCCGGTGGCATTTACTGTTCATACTGCTGCAGGAATGACTCCTGATAGAGTGGCTTAATATATTGTTATGTGTCAGTGATATATACCGTGTAACAACATTTAAAGTGTTATACAATGAGTATGTCGAAGGGAAATGGTGTGCCACATTTGGACTTGAACTATGTTTTACGGTGAGGTGAGGTGAGGTGAGGTGACACTGGTGAGGTGAGGTGACACTGGTGAGGTGAGGTGAGGTGAGGTGAGGTGAGGTGACCCTGGTGAGGTGAGGTGACCCTGGTCAGGTGAGGTGAGGTGACCCTGGTCAGGTGAGGTGAGGTGAGGTGAGGTGAGGTGACCCTGGTCAGGTGAGGTGAGGTGACCCTGGTGAGGTGAGGTGTCATAATGCTTTCAGCACACAATGTGCATGGATATATGTGCAATATTAATGGACTATTATTATTACTGCAGAAACTATTTAAACTAGAGCAAATTAAACAGGTTTTAAGTAATAATTCTGTATTCAAACCAAGTCATCATGCTCTTTGCAGGGGATCTGTCAGATTGCATTTAAGCAGTATCAGACCTTTGTCTAATGGTTAATTCAAAAAGTCGAACTACACAGGTGAACTTGGGAATGGAATACCTTGAAGCTTTCATTACAGATGCTTTGTAATACATCTCTGTGACATCTTCTTCATCTACATCTTCATCTTCATCTTCTGCGTCACTGGTGACGGTGGTCGTGGAAGTCCCCTGTAAACACGGAGAAACTACACCTGCAAACATGCGGAGAATCTTGACCCATACAGACATATATATACACACAGAGACTCTCGACGCATATAGACATATACAAAAGAAAACCCTAGAGACAGTGAATCTCAACCCATATAGAGACACATATACACATAGAGACTCTCACCCCATACAGACACATTCATATACACAGAGACTCTCAACCCCTCTAGATGCCGAGAAACTCAACCCATACAGACACATACATACACATAGAGACTCTCAACCCCTATAGATGCCGAGAATCTCAACTCATATAGACACATATATACAAAGACTCTCAACCCCTGTAAATGCAGAGAAACTCAACCCATATAAACACATATATACACAGAGACTCTAAACCCTGCAGATGCCAAGAATCTCAACCCATATAGACACATATCTACACACAGAGACTCTCGACCCATATAGACACATACATACACAGAGAGACACTTGACCCATAAAGACACATTCATACACACAGAGACCCTTAACCTCTATAAACACATATCTACACAGAGAGATTCTCAACCCTGCAGATGCCAAGAATCTCAACCCATATAGACACATATATACCCACAGAGACTCTCAGCCCATATAGACACATACCTACACAGAGAGACACTTGACCCATAAAGACACATTCATACACACAGAGACTCTCAACCCCTGTAGATGCTGAGAATCTCAACCCAAATAGACACACACATACACAGAGAGACTCTCAACCCTGCAGATGCCAAGAATGTCAACCCATATAGACACACATATACCTACAGAGACTCTCAGCCCATATAGACACATAACTACACACAGAGACTTTTGACCCATATAGACACATTCATACACACAGAGACTCTCAACTGCTATAGACAAATATCTACACAGAGAGATTCTCAACCCTGTAGATGCTGAGAATCTCAACCCATATAGACACATATATACACACACAAAGACTCTCAACCCATATAGACACATACCTACACAGAGAGACACTTGACCCATAAAGACACATTCATACACACAGAGACTCTCAACCCCTGTAGATGCTGAGAATCTCAACCCAAATAGACACACACATACACAGAGAGACTCTCAACCCTGCAGATGCCAAGAATGTCAACCCATATAGACACACATATACCTACAGAGACTCTCAGCCCATATAGACACATAACTACACACAGAGACTTTTGACCCATATAGACACATTCATACACACAGAGACTCTCAACTGCTATAGACACATATCTACACAGAGAGATTCTCAACCCTGCAGATGCCGAGAATCTCAACCCATATAGACACATATATACACACACAAAGACTCTCAACCCATATAGACACATACCTACACAGAGAGACACTTGACCCATAAAGACACATTCATACACACAGAGACTCTCAACCCCTGTAGATGCAGAGAAACTCAACCCATATAGACACATATATACACAGAGAGACTCTCAACCCAGCGGATGCCGAGACTCTCAACCTATATAGACACATAGATACACACAGAGACTCTCAACCCCTGTAGATGCAGAGAATCCCAACCGATACAGACACATATCTACACAGAGAGACTCTCAACCCCTGTAGATGCCAAGAATCTCAACCCATTTAGACACATATCACATACAGAGACTCTCAGCCCGTAAAGACACATACCTACACACCAAGGCTCTCAACCCATATAGAGACATATTTACACACAGACTCTCAACCCCTGTAGATGCCGAGAATCTCCTACCATATAAAATATACATACACTCAGAGACTCTCAATCCAGGTAGATGCTGAGAATCTCAACCTATATTCATGCAGAGAATCTTAACCCATAAAGATGTAGAGAATGACAATGTATGAACAGAGTGATAATGTTTACTCATTTTCCCCAAAAGAGTAGGTATGTCCTAAGAGTACATGGAATTCACACAGTTACATGCAATCAAAGGTATTAATTCCAACCACCAAACAGCAGTTCTCCTGCCACTTGAAGACGCGGTGGGGTTGCCTAGTGGTTAAAGTGTTCGCCCATCACAAACGAAGACCTGAGTTTGATTCCCCACAAGGTAATATCCCCAGCATGACATTTCAGGAATATTGCATAATTCGTGGACACTGGAATCAAATATATGTAAATATGTCTAAAGAATCCTTTTTCATTTTGATATTTATCTAAGTGTGACATTCAAAATGGAATATATACAAGTGATACATAAAGAAACATGTGACATTTTATCAAGGCTGATTACAGTACTGTCATTAAGATATAACCAGCAATGTCACGATGTATTGCTCTTTTGTTTTACCAACATTGAAATGTTTCTACCTGAGCAAATGCAGTACATATTTACTGACAGTTGTCATGTAACTGGAATAAATCCTAAATGCAGTATTAAACAAAAACCTCCAAATATATCCATCTGCTTACGGCTTTTGTATAGGTGAAGTCCCCTGAGCTGGTCTCGTAGTGCACGATGTAGCATGGCACTATGTGGTGACTGTTGAAGATGACCAGTTCCTTCCCATCTGGGGACGTGTGAGAGTCAAAGCCTGTCTTCAGAGCAGCTCCATGGATAAGTTTTGTACATTTAAACACCTGCAACAGTCATTGGGGCTTCCATGGTTTATATCGTTCTGACTTCAATGGTTCAAGTTGTATAATACTGCTGGCTAGGTATATAACTGATGTATAGATGTGCTACAGGGGACCTGTAGGACCATGGTGGGCTAGCTGTCTAACGCACCTGGCTGTATTACAGGGGACCTGTAGGAGCGTGGTGGGCGAGCTGTCTAACGCACCTGGCTGTATTACAGGGGACCTGTAGGACCATGGTGGGCGAGCTGTCTTACACACCTGGCTGTATTACAGGGGACCTGCAGGAGCATGGTGGGCGAGCTGTCTAACACACCTGGCTGTATTACAGGGGACCTGTAGGACCATGGTGGGCGAGCTGTCTAACACACCTGGCTGTATTACAGGGGACCTGTAGGAGCATGGTGGGCGAGCTGTCTAACGCACCTGGCTGTATTACAGGGGACCTGGAGGAGCGTGGTGGGCGAGCTGTCTAACACACCTGGCTGTATTACAGGGGACCTGTAGGACCGTGGTGGGCGAGCTGTCAAACGCACCTGGCTGTATTACAGGGGACCTGTAGGAGCGTGGTGGGCGAGCTGTCTAACGCACCTGGCTGTATTACAGGGGACCTGTAGGAGCACGGTGGGCGAGCTGTCTAACACACCTGGCTGTATTAGCATGGTGGGCGAGCTGTCTAACGCACCTGGCTGTATTACAGGGGACCTGTAGGACCATGGTGGGAAAGCTGTCTAACACACCTGGCTGTGTTACAGGGGACCTGTAGGACCATGGTGGGCGAGCTGTCTTACACACCTGGCTGTATTACAGGGGACCTGTAGGACCATGGTGGGAGAGCTGTCGAACACACCTGGCTGTATTACAGGGGACCTGTAGGACCATGGTGGGCGAGCTGTCTAACGCACCTGGCTGTATTACAGGGGACCTGTAGGACCATGGTGGGCGAGCTGTCTAACACACCTGGCTGTATTACAGGGGACCTGTAGGAGCATGGTGGGCGAGCTGTCTAACGCACCTGGCTGTATTACAGGGGACCTGTAGGAGCGTGGTGGGCGAGCTGTCTAACACACCTGGCTGTATTACAGGGGACCTGTAGGACCATGGTGGGCGAGCTGTCTAACACACCTGGCTGTATTACAGGGGACCTGTAGGACCATGGTGGGCGAGCTGTCTAACGCACCTGGCTGTATTACAGGGGACCTGTAGGAGCACGGTGGGCGAGCTGTCTAACACACCTGGCTGTATTACAGGGGACCTGTAGGACCATGGTGGGCGAGCTGTCAAACACACCTGGCTGTATTACAGGCGACCTGTAGGACCATGGTGGGCGAGCTGTCAAACACACCTGGCTGTGTTACAGGGGACCTGTAGGAGCATGGTGGGAGAGCTGTCTAACGCACCTGGCTGTATTACAGGGGACCTGTAGGAGCGTGGTGGGCGAGCTGTCTAACACACCTGGCTGTATTACAGGGGACCTGTAGGAGCATGGTGGGCGAGCTGTCAAACGCACCTGGCTGTATTACAGGGGACCTGTAGGACCATGGTGGGCGAGCTGTCTAACGCACCTGGCTGTATTACAGGGGACCTGTAGGACCATGGTGGGCGAGCTGTCTAACACACCTGGCTGTATTACAGGGGACCTGTAGGAGCATGGTGGGCGAGCTGTCTAACGCACCTGGCTGTATTACAGGGGACCTGTAGGACCATGGTGGGCGAGCTGTCTAACACACCTGGCTGTATTACAGGGGACCTGGAGGACCATGGTGGGCGAGCTGTCTAACGCACCTGGCTGTATTACAGGGGACCTGTAGGACCATGGTGGGCGAGCTGTCTAACACACCTGGCTGTATTACAGGGGACCTGGAGGAGCGTGGTGGGCGAGCTGTCTAACACACCTGGCTGTATTACAGGGGACCTGTAGGACCATGGTGGGCGAGCTGTCTAACACACCTGGCTGTATTACAGGGGACCTGTAGGACCATGGTGGGCGAGCTGTCTAACGCACCTGGCTGTATTACAGGGGACCTGTAGGAGCACGGTGGGCGAGCTGTCTAACACACCTGGCTGTATTACAGGGGACCTGTAGGACCATGGTGGGCGAGCTGTCAAACACACCTGGCTGTATTACAGGCGACCTGTAGGACCATGGTGGGCGAGCTGTCAAACACACCTGGCTGTGTTACAGGGGACCTGTAGGAGCATGGTGGGAGAGCTGTCTAACGCACCTGGCTGTATTACAGGGGACCTGTAGGAGCGTGGTGGGCGAGCTGTCTAACACACCTGGCTGTATTACAGGGGACCTGTAGGAGCATGGTGGGCGAGCTGTCAAACGCACCTGGCTGTATTACAGGGGACCTGTAGGACCATGGTGGGCGAGCTGTCTAACGCACCTGGCTGTATTACAGGGGACCTGTAGGACCATGGTGGGCGAGCTGTCTAACACACCTGGCTGTATTACAGGGGACCTGTAGGAGCATGGTGGGCGAGCTGTCTAACGCACCTGGCTGTATTACAGGGGACCTGTAGGACCATGGTGGGCGAGCTGTCTAACACACCTGGCTGTATTACAGGGGACCTGGAGGACCATGGTGGGCGAGCTGTCTAACGCACCTGGCTGTATTACAGGGGACCTGTAGGACCATGGTGGGCGAGCTGTCTAACACACCTGGCTGTATTACAGGGGACCTGGAGGAGCGTGGTGGGCGAGCTGTCTAACACACCTGGCTGTATTACAGGGGACCTGTAGGAGCGTGGTGGGCGAGCTGTCTAACACACCTGGCTGTATTACAGGGGACCTGTAGGAGCGTGGTGGGCGAGCTGTCTAACACACCTGGCTGTATTACAGGGGACCTGTAGGACCATGGTGGGCGAGCTGTCTAACACACCTGGCTGTATTACAGGGGACCTGTAGGAGCATGGTGGGCGAGCTGTCTAACGCACCTGGCTGTATTACAGGGGACCTGTAGGACCATGGTGGGCGAGCTGTCTAACGCACCTGGCTGTATTACAGGGGACCTGTAGGAGCGTGGTGGGCGAGCTGTCTAACACACCTGGCTGTATTACAGGGGACCTGTAGGACCATGGTGGGCGAGCTGTCTAACACACCTGGCTGTATTACAGGGGACCTGTAGGAGCATGGTGGGCGAGCTGTCTAACACACCTGGCTGTATTACAGGGGACCTGTAGGACCATGGTGGGCGAGCTGTCTAACGCACCTGGCTGTATTACAGGGGACCTGTAGGAGCGTGGTGGTCGAGCTGTCTAACACACCTGGCTGTATTACAGGGGACCTGTAGGACCATGGTGGGCGAGCTGTCTAACACACCTGGCTGTATTACAGGGGACCTGTAGGAGCATGGTGGGCGAGCTGTCTAACGCACCTGGCTGTATTACAGGGGACCTGTAGGAGCGTGGTGGGCGAGCTGTCTAACACACCTGGCTGTATTACAGGGGACCTGTAGGACCATGGTGGGCGAGCTGTCTAACGCACCTGGCTGTATTACAGGGGACCTGTAGGACCATGGTGGGTGAGCTAACGCACCTGGCTGTATTACAGGGGACCTGTAGGAGCGTGGTGGGCAAGCTGTCTAACACACCTGGCTGTATTACAGGGGACCTGTAGGAGCGTGGTGGGCGAGCTGTCTAACACACCTGGCTGTATTACAGGGGACCTGTAGGAGCGTGGTGGGCGAGCTGCCTAAGGTAACAGGCTGTATTACAGGGGACCTGTAGAAGAGTGGTGGGAGAGCTGTCTAAAGCTCCAGGTCATATTACAGGGGACCTGTAGGAGCGTGGTGGGCGAGCCATCTAAAGCTATAGGATGTATGACAGGGGACCTGTAGGAGCATGGTGGTTGAGCTGTCTAAGGCACCAGGCTAATGATCTAATAAAGTTTGTTGTGTCGAGATAAAGCCAACCTGTGACCAGGTGTGAAGAATTGCACAGATGGTGGCCACATGAATACATGCAAACACCTCCGTACAGCAACATGCAGCAAACTTGGACAAAGTACTGTGACACAGCAGTAGCTCTCTGAATGTAGCCCTGTACTCACCTTCCTTGGTGGCACCTGACACAGCCATGGCTTTCTGAATGTAGCCCTGTACTCACCTTCCCTGGTAGCACCTGACACAGCAGTAGCTCTCTGAATGTAGCCCTGTACTCACCTTCCCTGGTAGCACCTGACACAGCAGTAGCTCTCTGAATGTAGCCCTGTACTCACCTTCCCTGGTAGCACCTGACACAGCAGTAGCTCTCTGAATGTAGCCCTGTACTCACCTTCCCTGGTAGCACCTGACACAGCAGTAGCTCTCTGAATGTAGCCCTGTACTCACCTTCCCTGGTAGCACCTGACACAGCAGTAGCTCTCTGAATGTAGCCCTGTACTCACCTTCCCTGGTAGCACCTGACACAGCAGTAGCTCAGAATGTAGCCCTGTACTCACCTTCCCTGGTAGCACCTGACACAGCAGTAGCTTGGTTGATCCCTGAATGTAGCCCATTGAGTAGCTGGGGTACTCACTGAAGTATACCCCTTTCCCATACCACCCTGTGTCTGTCCGGTGGGAGAATCCTGCTGTTCCTGTTCAAATGAGAAGCAAACAAATGTAGTTATAATGGTCTAACTTCTTCCACTTCAAGTGTGTGGTGTCAGACAGCCTACAGAGTGGAGCTGGCCATTGATTTAGTTGATAACGATAGATTATCAATCAGTCTAAGTAAACTAAGGCACAGTATTATTATTTGTTGCACGGCTACATTGAGTCAAACAAACTCCTGTCAGCAAAAGTCCTGTCAGCAAACCTTTGTGCAACCTATGACCATCCAATCAAACCTGAGATGGTTGAACAGATTTAACCAATCAGACGACTACTTGTTAGAGTTCTGCAGGACTTACAAAATGTTTTTTTGATTTTCTCTTCCCTGGTTGCTGACAATGATCTCTCAACAAACAAAAATCCACATAAAACAGATACTAGACGGGCAGTATATACACTTATGGGCTTCTAATCACATGGTTACAATTAGTTCATGCTTCCACAAGATGACATCCTTGAATACTGACAAAAACACTGTTGTTAACGACTGTTTACTCACAGCATTCTCGATGTGTATCACTCGGAAGTGATGATGCAGAAAATAGAATTCGGAATCGTTTGAGTTTTTAACGTAAAGGCTCAAACAGCATGTCAAATGTTAACTTTCACTATTTCGTAAGCTGTTTTCTGATCTGTCACTCAAAAAGGTTAGCTGATCTCCTATAGTGTGTCAGACTCAGTGTAACAAATAACACTGTGTCGAAGTTTGCTCAGACTGTATAAGAAATATTCCAGCAGTATCCCAACTGCAGAGGCAAGACATGAGACTGGAACAGTACCTGGCACCTTGAAGCCAGTCTCACAGATAGGTGTAATGTTTTTTTCCATGGTGCCATGAAAGGCAAGAACTGGGTATGAGTGATCTTCGCCTCGGGTCTTCTTCAGATGTTCCCGAGCTTCCCTGTGAGGAACAAACACAGTCTTGTCATAAACTGTACTGTATATGTAGTTTTCATCCATGGAAATTTTATATGCATTATTTATTTATATCACAGTCCATCATAATTGACAATTTCATCTTCAGCTTGTCAATATGACCACTGCAAATCTGTTTAGAAATGTCAGGTCTTATATTTAATCATATTCTTGTCTACTGATATCAACAGGGGTTGATAAAGTTATGAATACCAGGCTTGATGAGGATATTTTTACTTTTTATAACGAGTGTTAATACATTTCTTCATTAGTTTTCAATGGAAAATGTGCATTGCTGATTGCGGTACTGCGCATGCCATTTGACTTGTGATGGTATTGTGACATCAAGTTTATGCCATCATAGCATTGTGATGTCAGCAGGTTTTTGAAGTCATAGAATAGTAAGCCATGCGATTGATGATGTCAAAGACTGTGATCTCATGTAACTGATGATGTTAATGTATTGTACAAAATCTGTTCTCAAATGACATCTGCTTGGAGATATCATTTTATCTCACACAAGCATTATCTCCAGTGGAACACAGTTTTTGCTGACAAATATATCTAATTTGATTCATTGCTTGAGAGGGTGAATACAGCTTACACCTAACTGTAACAGATAGGGAAGAAGATCTAAGCATCTGCTTTTTTTTTCATTTCTGTTTTGTTTGTTGTTTCACATTTGTTTGTAAATGATCGAGTCTGGATCAAACAATCCAGTGATTAACATCATGTACACTGATCTCAGAAACTGACACAGGTGTTTACAAAACAAATAAGGGCATAAGAACTTACTTAAAACGTGTTACTAAAGGTGGGTTGACAACATACTCCACTTTTGCAACTCGGACGCTGAAAGAGAAAATTGACAATGAAACTCAAAATATTAGCTTCTGCAAGTTGTCATTCTGTCTATATGCTCAACCTTCTGTAATCATCTCCCTTCGTCAGCACCCACTTCCTTACCTCCACAACCTTCTGCAATCATCTCCCTTCATCAACACTCACTTCCTTACCTCCATAACCTTCTGCAATCATCTCCCTTCATCAACACCCACTTCCTTACCTCCACAGCCTTCTGCAATCATCTCCCTTCATCAACACCCACTTCCTTACCTCCACAACCTTCTGCAATCATCTCCCTTCATCAACACCCACTTCCTTACCTCCACAGCCTTCTGCAATCATCTCCCTTCATCAACACCCACTTCCTTACCTCCACAACCTTCTGCAATCATCTCCCTTCATCAACACCCACTTCCTCAACTCCTAAAAAGCTCCTCTTCATCCTCTAACCTTCCCTCAGCAATCTGCCTGCCATTAAAAACCACTTCCTCATGTCTTCAACTTTTATTAAACCCTTTCTCAAATCTTTTCTTCATCATGCCCAACTTACTTCAAACTCCCTTCAACCAGCTTTCCGCCATAAATCTCCATATTTATCTTGACCCTCCTTCTCAATTCAAGACCCCTTCGAGGATCATCCTTACATGAAGACCCATCACAATTCAGTGATAGGCTTCACTGCAATCATTCTCCAACTCCCAACCACCATGTTTGTTATAGCAATCGATAAGATTTAACCTGTCCAGCAAATCTTTCTCCGTCCTGTGTTCATCACATTTCCAACTGTAAATGATTTGTTTACATGTGTGACTGAGCAATATTCCACAATATCATGTCAAGGGACACCAGAAATGTGTATCCATGGGGGAACTGACTCTGGTACTTTGGAATGAGGAGCGAACTCTTTAACCTCTGGGATACTCCACGCCTCACATCCTGTTTCAGCATCAAACAGTGGATCAGCATAAAGCTGCAGACACTAAATCATCTCAGTCACCCACACTATGGTCAACTGTTGGGGTTATGGAAGGAGTTGGTCCTCTTTGTTGAGACATGAGTTATATCTTAGTCACTGAACCTAAACAGGCCCTTCATTCAGTAAAATAATGAGCTGAGTGTGTGAGTACTGTTTCATGCCACTTTATATTCCCATAAATATAACAACAGGAGATGCCAGAAATAGGCATCACACATTTGCCAGTGTGGTTATTTGAACCTGGGTCTTCAGCTTGACAAACAAACGCCTTAAGCATTAGGCTACCCTACTGCCCCAGGACAAGCTGAACAACTGTTTCCACAACAAAGAAGTTCAACACATCATCAATTACGTCACTCTGTATTGAAGGGTCTATCCCATGTGTAGTTGGGCTAGGAGTCATCCCACTGATAACATCCTTTCCTTTGTTAGTTTGCTGACAGAGTTTACCTTTTGGCCATGTTCATTTCAGATCATGTTTGTGGTTTCAAGTACCAGCAAACTCCCATTACATAAGACTCAACTATTTTTGTCAATTGTTCATTCGTCTTGATCCACCCTTTCTGCATCACCCTACACCAAACAGCAGACACAGTCAACTACAATACTAAATATCTAATCTATGTTTATAACAAACTGACAGATATAACAAATCCAGGCTACTCTGCACAGGTTTACATTGAAATGCATATAATAAACTACGCTAATTATGAGCTAAGCTTAGTGGTTGGTTTGAGTTGGCTGCTACCGTAGTTTACTGTGGTTGGTTCCTTACTTTGTGGTGTAGGTTGACGTGAGAAGCCTGTAGAACTGAGACTCTGCAAGGCGGAAGTGAGTCTGAGCTGCTGACCCTTCTTTGTACGCACGTTCTGCAGCCAGGGGGAAGTACACGGTCTTGTCCCCTTTCATGGCTTCCTTCTCACCATCCACCAGGAGCAAGCCTGTGCTCACCTGACAATACAATACAGATCTCTTAGACAGGTACCCTCAACTGGCAACTTCATACAGATCTGTCAGATAGGTGCCCTTACCTTGCAACTCAGTCCTCTCACACAGGTGCACTCACCTGGCAACACAACTTAGATCTGTCAGACAGGTGCCCTCACCTGACAATACAATACAGATCTCTTAGACAGGTACCCTCAACTGGCAACATCATACAGATCTGTCAGATAGGTGCCCTTACCTTGCTACTCAGATCTCTCACACAGGTGCACTCACCTGGCAACACAACTTAGATCTGTCAGACAGGTGCCCTCACCTGGCAACACCGATCTCTTAGACAGGTGTACTCACCTGGCAATACAACACAGATCTGTCACACCGGTACCCTCATCTGGCATGTGTCTGATAGGTGTCTTCCCCTGCAAACATATGATACACCAAACAACACAACACAGATCTGTCACACCGGTACCCTCATCTGGTATTTTCACTTGCAAACATTTGATACACCAAACAACACACCACACACCTCTCAGGCACATCCAACTGCACATCCTTACTGTCCTCGTCCTCGTCCTCGTCCTCGCCCTCACCAAAATCTGCCGCTCCCCTCCCCTCCCCTCTCCATCACATTATCCCGACCCACTCACCTGGTCCTGCAGAGTCTTCACTTCCTTCTCCTTCTCCTCAACCTTCTTCTTGGTCTGTTCCAGTTCCTTCTGCAGTTGCTGCTTGGCCTCAAACGCCTTTTTGATAAGCTCCTTTCGCTCATCCTCTGTCATCTGGGAGAAGCTCTTCACCAATGACATTCCACGATTCAATAAATCCTTCGTACCTTTCTTTGGTGCAGGCTTCTTGTCCTGAAATATCATCACAACCATTTGTTTGAGAATTGTCATGTACTGTTGATAAAAGTTATTTCATCTAACAAAAAATATGTCATTTAACTTCAACAGAAGAATAGAAAAATAAAAATTTAAGAGTTCATCCTAGACTCCATCGTTTCTATTCCCTGGCCCTGATTTATTGAAACAAACTTAAGTTTTTACTCAAATTTCAAACTGAGTTTAACAATTTAAAACAGCCAAATTTTTTTTGGTTTATTTGAAAACATCCCAGGTATTCTTTGTCTGATTATAATATAGTATTCCAGCAGTGTAGGTTTTAAAAAATCTGGATGGTGTAGAGACTGATCTAACCTGATCCTGTTTTTGTGCTTCTTTACCTCGATATTTAACCATGTCACGTAATAAAAATATCTGACAAGAATGTTTTATTTTTTCATAATGTTAGCAGAATTCACGCTGTGAAAGGTGGTTAACAGTTGTTGAAAATACTGAAAAATGTTCCACACATGGAAACATGAGAAAATATGAAGGACGACATAATTGTGAATTTGTTCCTGGAAACAAAGATGAAGCGTGAATTCATGGTGTGGGATTTATGTGCCATTCTTATATTGGATTAATGTGTAAATTCTGTTGATATGATGCAACTAAATGTTAAATTAGAGTTCAACGTTTTGCAGTTGATCATTCAGATTCTTACAAGGATTACATAAAATGTCCTCTACCACAGCATCTCTGTAATCAGCAGCACGTGCATCTTCACTCGCCTCTCATCAACACTAATATTCGCAAATATATTTTCAAACATCGATAGTACATGTAAATGCATATAATCATAGATATTTCAACTTTAATCTTAAAGGAACTTTATTTCTTTGTCAGTGTAGAAATGTTTACTTCTAGGGGCCAATTCGGGCCAAATATTAGGGGCCGGTTCAGTTTGGAACCAGTTTGGGGTTAATTCACACAGCAGAGGTCACAATACAGTCACGAATACTGGGATATCATCTGAGTACTCACGGGAGAAAAACAACAACAAAAGCAACAACCAGTCTATGGAAGTTGCTCTGCGCTAGAGTTCCTTTTCGTTTGTTTTGAGAAATCAGGGATGGTGAACTGCAGACTGTCTAACATGGAAATTATCATATGACTGCATAATGATACAATACACTGGATTAAGACAGCAATGACAGCAATGAAACAGCAGAGTGACAACTCACATCCTCGTCAGAGTCCACTACATCTGTGTCGCTCCCGCTATCAGCAACAGCAGCTGCACTCACACTCGTCGGATGTGAAAACTCTGCAAAATGAAGCAGGTTCTTGCGATAGCACTTGGCTCCATACTGACATGGAGGCAGCGACGTCGAGTCAGGTAATTTAGGTTTCGTGTCCTTCACTCCATCTTTGGGGTGATCAAAGTCAAGAAAATGCTGGGGATTTTTCCTGTAGCATCGAGATCCATAGGGACATTTTGGCAGATCTGTTTTAGCCTTCTTTGCCGCACTTGGTCCATCAGCCATATTGCCTCGACACTGAAATCACCCCAAAAATAATTATTCAGAATAATACTTTGCTCATTATCACAGTTGAGTGAGAGAATAAAAATGTAAAGTCACATAGGCAGTAGTTCAGCCATATCTTGACTAAATCAAGATCTAAATTCACCATAAATACATTTTCAAAGATGAGCTTAATGTGAAACAATATACCTGAACATTGCATTCATGGACCACCCCACCATGCAGACAAAAGTTTAAAAGTTAAAACTTAAAGACATGTTATTTCCTGTATGAGGAACTTCTATTTGAGGGTTATAATATTCCAGTTGATAAAACTCTTGATAGTCTTCATTCGTATTAAACCATACTTCATATAATCAATCAATGCCATTTGTTGACAAAATGACAAAAACCTATGCATTTACAGCATTTATGATAAACATATTGTACAAACATTTCATTTATTCTTGTGATTCTTTACCAATTAACTGTTATTACAGAGTTGTCTATACACAAATATTACTTTTGCTCTTATCAGTTTACTAATAGGAAATTCACCAGAAATATTACTAAATAATATTATGTGAAACATTTTATAAGGAAGTAGACAAAACTATGTATATATGGCATATATTAAACCATATTAAGTAAATTGGGGAATTTTGACTACAGCCTTGGGGCGATTTGCCCGAAAATCTGGGGCATTTTGACCATATTTGCTGGCGCGTTTTGTCGCTGGGGCGATTTGCCTGGCACCCAAAATACCCCTGTGTCATTCACACGTTTCTAGGTGGGATATTATTTTAAACTGACTCGTAATTTTACTGCCACACATGAGTCTTTGAATGAATTTACATATGCCTTGGCTGGAACACGACGTTAAGCTTGCTGAACTAGCTGAATTAATTTACTACCTGTCATTGATCCATGGGTTGTCATTATGTTCTCATAAATTATCGAGTGCAATGGCATGAAAAGACAATGTTTCATTGACATGCATTTAGTAGATGCGCTGAAACTTCCCAATTATTTTACTAATTATAATCTGCCGACCAACATTGCTCTAGGTACACAACACATATGAGGGAAATAAATGATGTTGAGAGCGTCTGTTTACGAGCAACATAGTGTTTCTAACTTTGGGAACCGAAAACTGCCAACTTACATGACTGCCGTCCACTAAAGTCAAATTGTGGCTGAATTAGTTTGTTTACAAAGATAACTTCCGTGTCAGCACATGTTGGACGAACTTGTCAGAACACGCTGAATGACGCAGGCAGAATTCTGCTGTAACAAGCGAAGATTTATTCTGGCATCACTGACTTTGTATGTTTGGTGTTGTTTCCAGCATATTTTGTTTCTTAGATCACTTGCTACTGAAACTAAAACACCTAACTCTGTCGAATATTTTAGGTGTTTACAAATATACACTGGAAGTCAAAGTTACAAATGAAGTAAGTTCTCGAGGCAAGGGGACATAACACATCAACATAACCACAGTGTTAACCGCGACACATGAATGAGTGAGCGCACTAAGATTCCATTGTATGTAAACTTAGTGTCAGTACTTTTCGTTACACTCCCACTACTAACAAACGCTAGTAGGAGGTCGCGTCAGATAACCTTTGCGCGACCTATGACCGTCCAATCAAACGTGAGAAGGCCGAATGGATCTAACCAGTCAGACAACGGCTACCGTTTAGGGTTTGGCGGGACTTTAAAAATCGCTAGTCACTGACACTGAACGCATAATAAACGAAAACCCGCATAAAACACAGGTATTTGGCCTGCAGTTTATATGCTTATGGCTTTTTGATGACATGGTTACCATTTGCTAATATTACCGCAAGATGACATCCACGAACATTGACAAAAAAGCTATTGTCAGCGACTGTTTACTCACTGAGTCACAGTTGACAATATTGTAGCATGCTCCATGTGGATTATTAATATCGTCTGTAACATAATCAACACAAATTTCAGCAATGATAACATCGTTGTAGATTACATATATGTCTGTACGTTTTACTATTATATAGATAGAAGTACCTGAATAACATCAAGAGTAACACAATAGTAAGTTACATATACAATATAGGGTCTAATATTTCATATCATCACTTGCAGTAGAACAGAATCTAACTTTATTAACCGTACACGTTACATAAACGTGACCAGTGAATGTTTAATCGAACGAATTCATGTAATACAATAAGAGTTACCTAGATATATATTTAATCAGATATAAGTTCAAAATAATCCAAGTACAAATTATAAGTCCAACATCAACTTTGTAACTTTTCATAAATGAAAGGTAAGTCAAGTAATACATACAAAAAAATTTAGAATGCAAGGTCTTACCTGAATAATATCAAAATATGACCAACAAGTCTGACTGCAGTTCAAGAGTGAGAATGAGGGGACGATACCCTGTATTTATATGCAAGGGATATGCAGTCAAACCTGTTGGGGTAAGACCCGCAGCAATGTTTCACAATGACTCTCCTGGTTAAAGCTAAATGAAACAATACAATAATGTGGCATATTTACGCCGTAGACATGTGTAACACCACAGAGAGTGGCAGGGTAATTCAGAAAACTTTAAACAATGGAGTGAGTCGTGCTTACGAGCAAAGCCAGAAGATGATCGGATACTGACCAGGAAGTGATGACCGGAGCCTATACTGATGGGTATACAGTGGTAGTTGTTTTTACAAGTCGAGAGGGAAGCGATGGGATTTAATTTATGCTTATTGAAGGGAGCATATCTGAGGTGTGTTTACCTTTGCCAGACGAAGTTTCTAAAGTAACATTTAATATACAGTAAATGAAATGTATGAATAGTCTTTATTTCAAACAATATAGAATGTATAAAACTGTACAAAACATATTCCACATTGTTACTCTATAACAAATCAATGCCGTTAAGCAGGACATGCTTGACCGCGAATCACAAGGTGTACAGAATGGAGGATCTTCACCTTTTAAGAAATATTCATGAGTATATCTTACTTTGCCAATGCATCGTCGCATAATGACCTCTTCCATCTGGACTGACAATCGAAGTAGGTGTATCCAATTGTTGGTTTTATTTTATGCACTTTATTAACATCTACTTGGGCATCCCACGTCTACATTAGACCACGCACGTAGGATCTAATGACGGATTTGTCGTCAGAGTATGGCGTCAAAAGTCGTATCATAGATTTGTTGAGTGATGCCTTACCAGCAAAATCGGTCATTGTGTCACGAGAAATTCCAACGTGGCTGGGTAACCAACAGAGGAAATGTCGCATTCTCCAGTAGTAAGACCCTTATATGAATCAATTATTTCGATTAAAAGTGTATGTTTACCAGAGCGATTTTTTATAGCATGAAGTGAATGGGTTAAAATGTTAGCCATATAGCGACGTAAACAAGGTAATCAATTAAATATCTGTCGACAAGGACAATAAAACTAGAGACTGAGTGAGTTAAAATCTCACATAGGCACTATTGCAGCCTCCTATTGACGAGAATTGTTGTAGATGCACAAAAAATACAAGTAGTTAAAGAACCAGTCATCGACGGACTGTAAAATAACTAGAGTATCAGAAGAAGAGTTAAAACTAGCTGGTACGTATTTTTAAAAGTAGAAAATTATTTGAGACAATATCATGTAAGGAAATGAGCTTTAGATCACCAGCATATGAATGCAGATCACCATATTTGGGACCAGAGGGACTTACAGTGTCACTGCCTTTGTCACTACCTTGATCTGAGACAGTAAAACTATCTAGACTATCACAGATTAAAATAGAGCTGTTATCAACGGTAATATGGAAGATGTTCTTCTGGATCCAGTGACACTGGCACAAACTACAGCGCCACCATACTTGGATCATCTGTAAATAAGGAGTCGTATATATTGTATTTACTTTTTCATTGATTATATTCTTGTTTATGTTATATTATTATTCACTAGGGACTGATTTTTTAAACGTTGTAAGAGTTAAGTCAACTTGTGACCTCACTTAATGCCATGGAGTGAATGAGTTTAGTTTTACGCCACACTCAGCATTATTCCAGCTATATGGCGGCGGTCTGTAAATAATCGAATCTGTACCAGAGAATCAAGTGATTAACAGCATGAGCATCCACCTGCGCAGTTGGGAACCGATGACATGTGTCCACCAAGAAAGCGAACCTGACCACCCGATCCCGTTACAAGATAGTCGATTTCTATGGCAAGCATGCATTGCCAATGAGGTGAATAAAGAAGACAGGAAGGAGATATATTTTCCAGCTGAATGCCAGCATCAGAAATGAATGACTGGATTTTTTGTTACACAGATCCTCATATTAAGAAGATTAAAAACACAGTTGTGTTCAGGACTAGGTTGATTGGAGCAGCTTTGTGATATATTGTAAAGACAGTTTGATACGGCGAAGTATTAAAGGTTCACAACTTCGATGGATGTGCCATTTAATGATAATTCGGAGTCATTATAGTGTTTGTACTTCGTTTAAAATGTATACTATTTATTTTGGGTGCTGAAAATGTAAGCCATTTTTAGACACCATCTATGAATTAAATTGAGACAAATTTGTAACTGTCTCTCAATAGTTTTATTATTTACCACGGACATATTAAAATCACCCACGAAAGGGATCCGCCAGTTGAATCACTTAAAATCTTTGAAAGACAAATATTCGAATACTAAATAGCGTGACAGACAAGTCCCTTGTTGGACACCCTGATCCTGATCAAGGTACGTTGACATAAACTATGGTGTTTGTAGTGATCAGACAGGGTTGAGCACTCTAGGACCTGAAACTGCCTCTCTGTTAAAAAAAAACGTGGTATGAAAAGTGGTCACCGACCTCTTATCGAATATTGTCATCACTCACCGGAGCGTCATGAGTTGTCATACAAGAGCTGTATGCAGCTGTGTAATGAAAACACTTAATTTTGATCATCATTATATGACTCAAAATTCAAGTTTGACTTTTCCTGTTTTTTCCTTCTGATATCTCTGTCAGGGACATAGCTTTAGGTTTTTCTCTTGTTTCTGATATTTCTGAGACTAAGGGACATAATATGCCGATGAAGGATTTGAGAATGACGTGTTTGAATTAATTTTGGAGACATAATTCCTGATTGCCGGCTTTGTTTAAAGGTGCGACGTGCTATTTGCATTGTATATTTATATTTTTATGTATGTTGTGGACAGTTGGGTGGTGGAGAAAATAATGTTCTGTCTTTTTCTTCGTTTTTGAACCATGGCTTCCGTACATGTAGAGTCGTGGAGGACGTTGGTGTACATTCATCAGGGGTCTTAGTTCAGATGAGCGTAAAGATTGAAATAAGAGCCAATCTGCCATGGAAAATATCCATCTTATGTGGGATGGAGAATCAGATAGATAGATTTCTGATAGGTTGGAAAGTTGTTACTTTTACAGAGATCATCGTCAACTGACCAATCAAATTCTATGAGGGGGGTTAGATTCTGCAATAGACAAATCTAGTGAAGAGTAGGTGCCTGCTGCAGGATTCAGATAAGTGATTGAATCGTCATTGTATATACACACAAGTCATTATTGGATATGCAATCTTCAAGAATTTTGCCTTTAGTGCTACTGTTTGTACCACTCCCAGAGCGGATTATGGTCATTGTGATCACCCATTATATAATACAAGGTTTCGAAACTTGGTCATACAGAGGTTGGAGGACTGAAGAAGGCATAGTATACAGGAGCACAACGAAAAGGTAACGTGAAGATTGAGTCTCACTGCAACAGCTTGGAGATTCGTGCTAACTGTTACAGGACTATAGATAACTTTCTCCATATCGAGGATTGAGGATCCGCCAGTGGCCTTGTCATCCGGAGGTGTTTATGCTTCAAACTGACGTAGATTTACATTCTGTCTGTTTCAGGTTTCCTAGGTTTCCTAGTGAGTCCTTAATCCTGTACAATTCCACTGAAATATATTATTGGGATATGCTATATTTTGTGGAGTTGATTTGCATCTACCCCTGACTTTTTTATGGCGACAAGTTATGTGTCACCAGACACACGCACTTCTTCGAGTGATCGAAATGAACCTTTATCGGCTCTCGTTTTTGGGGGTTTTTTTTAGATTTTGATCTTGGTTTGATTGATTTTTTTACCTGTTTGTTTCTGAGGTTGAGATCGAAGTTGTGAAATAGGAGATTGTTGCTGAGAGAGGTTCTGGTAATCAGGGAGTGATTTACATGCTGCCTCAGTGGATAGGTCAGGAGAATAGATTTCCTGAATGTCCATGTTTATCAATCATTATGTCAAGTCTGTTTTACAGGCATGTGACAAAGATATTACTGATGAAAGTATTTTCGTTTAGGGTTGTTTCTGATGGTTTCTTGACGATGGATGCATAGGTTTAAATATTGTCAGCTGATTGTGTCAACTATTTGGCTTCAACAAAAACCGATTTTATTGTTGAATTTAATCATGTTGATCTCCATATGTCTTTTCTAGATGGGACAATCCTTAGAAAGGCTGAATGATTTCGGTGGCGGTTAGCACATTTTTGGTCGCAACCTTCTTTTTGTATTCTCAGCACAGTGACCATATATAACAGACAATGAAGCATTTATTACATCTCAGAGGATTGGGGATGTACAAATCAACGTTAATATTGCAGTAACAAGCCTTGGTTGGATTTGGGGGATTTGATGCAGAAAAAGAAAACAGATATGTGTTAGTGGGAGCAGTCTCTCCAGAAAATCTTCTACATACACTCCTTGATCCTTCATTTCTTATACAATGTCAACCTCAGTTATATCCGAGACTAAATATACTGTGAAAAAAGAAACTTCACAAAATGTATTTTTAAAAATAATGAATCTCTGATGATACATCGAGGTATCCAAAATGGGATCCCAATCTTTCGACTGTAGAAAAACGTTAGCAAAACCCACTCAAACCCATCCATTCGTCTTGCAAATGACGTTAGTGCCAAATCAAGTTTTGCACGTGCAGTCGATCACGTGATCTTCGCATAGAAGTTTTCTTCATTTCCACGTGTTTGCATTGGTCTCAAGAATTGAAAAAAAACCCTTTTAAACCACAGTTCTAACGGTACTTTAACTGCCACGATTGTCAAATGTGCAAAGTGAACGTGCCCGTGGCATGTTGCAAGCGGGAAGAGCAATGGGATGCAGCCGACGTATTCTGTATGACCTGTGAGGTTGTGTACAACAAACTGGCACCACTTCTGATCGCCCCAGGTCGTGTCGTCCACGTGCGACATCACGAGCAGAAGACCGTCAAATCGTCCTACGTCAAAAGGAGAACTAACATACCCAGAAACAAGGATTAATTACTGCTAGACACATATTAGATGATCCTGCGCACTAAACGCATTTATGACAAGAGAGGCGTTACAACCAATTGGGCGAGTACATTTGGATGCTACAGGTAGCTTGACGATTATGCACGTGCAATACATGCTAACCGTGACATGAAATCAACACCGCATATAACTTCGAATGATAAAACTGCAATTTCAGGATGATCAAAAAGGTTTTGTACCAGGAAGATATACTGTTGAGGTCACCAGATAGGATATACGATCTAATGGAGTACACAGAATCTTATCAAATACTTGGACTATTAGTTCCAGTTGATTCTGAAACGGTTTTTGATTCATTTGACAGAAATTGTATGCTGCATGTGTTTAAAAAATACTTTTGGACCTAGTTTTCAGAAATGGATTAGAATTTTTTTAAGATATGAAATCTAGTGTACTTGTAAATGGATTTGCGAGCATCTTTTTTCCAATAGCCAGCATTGGCGTCAAGGTGGTCCGGTATCAACTCATATTTTTATCTTATGTGCAGACATTGTGATTTTCCTAATCGGAATTAATGCAAAACATCAACAGGCATCAAAAAAGGAAGTATTGAAAATGTTCTGGCACAATTTACTTCCCTACCTTTAGGTGGCACTTAGAGTCCATTGCTGAATACTTTAACTTTCTTTGCAAGGTTTTCTTGCCTGAAAATCAATGCTGACAAGACAAGATTGATCTGGATAGGTTTCAAGAAAAGATGTAGATATAAACTCTGTAAAGAGTGGAATTATGACTGCGCTCACAGTAACTTTAGGCTACTGGGTATTACATTGGATGTAAACCTAGACAAAATGGTGAAAGTGAATTGCGAAAATAAATATAAAAAGAGAGTGAAATGAAGTTATAGGCAAAAAGAACACTTTAGAAATACTATGTTGAAGTCACTATTACGTGCAAAAATACAACATTTATTTTCCTCTATTCCATTTCCACTCCACATTATTAACGAACACAAAATATCATAGCAACAGAAGGTTGCATTCTGATAAGCTAAATACTGATTTTATCACTATCCGTTTGAGAAGAGAACTAATGATATTGACTGATTTTATTTCAGCCATACAATACATTCCAAGAGTGTGGTGTCTGTTGTGATATGTGGACTTATATGATTGAAGGGAGTGCCGTATCTCATTTCACTCTCTGCTGACAGAACAGCTATATCATATAGTCTTTAAACATTACATATTCATAGACTTTTTATGTGCCATTTGTTAAAAAAATTAATTGAAAATGCGTCTGTTGAACGGATGCCACTGGACTCGTAAACCCCTCATCATTTGGTCTGTGGTACTCCTTTGTTTTGGATATGTCATTTTTGCTTTAACCTTTAGAAAACATGGCACACAGGTAAGTCTTGTCTCATCATTTTTCACCTGCGTTGTTAAACGTGTCACAGTTTGTAATCTTGAGGACACTTGTGAAGAATACACTTATTTTCAAACTTTGTTCCCACATTCATCCCTTTTGACTTGCTATTAAGGTATATTTTGAAATAAACCCCAACTATTTACTACATTTAACTATGTTTAGGACATTGGTCAACATTTTATATCGTCCGTTTGTTGTTGATACTTGATTTCAACACAATCGAATATTGACCAAGCACCACCTACTTGTGTTGTACATTCTCTGAAATCTAGTATTAAAATAGTAACGGTCACGCAGTTGTAAATTTTTAGGGATTTGATATGTGTAAGAAAAGTGAAATCGGCTTAGAAATTTTACCTATGAACTTGGCCAGTTCTGAGTCTTTGTGCGGGTTTTATTTACGTCAAAGATGTATGTTTTCGAGTTTGAAAATTTCAAGTTGTTTTCAAGAAACCATTTATTCATTTTGTTTAAAAACAACAGGAAACCACCCAAGCAAGTCATCCATCAATTGAATCCTTTGCATACAAAGTTTATACTAAACAATGTGACTTACAAAATACTTGTGGGACACTATGATCCTTGTAATGGTCAGAAAGGGTTGACATTGCCTGTCTGTACATGTTGCAAACTGTGATATAAAGTATAGGAGAAAAAACGCCTCCGAAGTTTTGGTAGAGAATGTAAACCTGAGGGGTAGGGAAATCCCGAGGGGCGTAGCCCCGAGGGATTTCCCGACCCCCGAAGGTTTACATTCTCTACCAAAACTGAGGAGAAGTTTTTTCTCTTGCTTATAAACCGTCATTTTAAATATTGCGTTATAAGGAATTAGGACCTCACTATACCGCGAACATTCGGAATGACAGCAATGTCGCAACTCTAATGCACAAGTTAGAAAACGCACGGGATTTTCACGCAGTGCACGTGTTTTTTGTGAGTGAGTCAGTTATATACCACGTGGTTACTTGAATCCGCTCATTGCTAACCATGGCAAACCAGAGCGAAGACGAAATGTTTTTAACACAGTCGCAGTTTAAGAAAGATGATGACAATGCTGCTGCTGCTGCTGCTGCTGCTGATGATGATGATGATGATGATGATGATGATGATGATGATGATGATGATGATTTTCTGTTCCGTTTCGCGGCACCTTTGACTGAGGAAGATATTGAAAGGAAATTATCTCGATGTGTTCCAAGAACGACAAGGTACAAAAATGATTGGGCGAAAGGAGTATAGGCGATGGCAAGAAGAGCGTCGGACGAGGTCAATGGATGCAAACATCGCGCTGTCGTCGTCCGTCTTGACTGAAGACTTGCTGGATATGACTGCTAAAGATATAAATACAGCCCTAAAGTATTTCCTATTCGAGGCGAGGAAAGTGGACGGGACTTGCTACCCAGCTGTTACTGTGTATGGGCTATTCACGGCAATAGCGTCACACTTGAAAGCTAACAAATCTCCTTACAATCTGATGGAAGGCGAAGAGTTCCAGGACAGCAGACAGGCACTGGACGCATGCATGCGTGAGAGGTCCACAGCTGGTCTTGGAGCAGACGTGAGAAAACCTACAGAGGTGATAACTCGAGACGAGGAGAACACTCTGTGGGAGAAGGGGGCTCTTGGAGAAGGCACGCCGCAAAAACTCCTGGACACAGTCCTCTACTTAACTGGTGAGTTGCATTTTGCATTTGATTTCCCTGTCGAAAAGTCGGATATTAGCAATTTTGGCATTTACAATCAAACCTTCACATCGAAAATAAATGTGATTAACTGGAACAAAATGCCCGACTTCACTTTGAGGCAAACCAAACCAAACAAAGTTTGGATGGATATTTTGAATCCCGTGTTAAGACCAAAATAGATAAACATTATATAATTGTGTACGGAATTTTATTTTCCAGGACTTAACTTCGCCTTGAGAGGTGGAAAGGAACATCGGAGTTTAAGACTACACCAACAACCTCAGATTACAGGCCCACATACAGACCAGAACGGCCGCAGGTACCTGCAGTATGTGGAAGACGTCTCTAAGACAAATGCCGGGGGAGTGAAAGACAGGAAACTGCAGAAGAAAAAGGTGCGAGCGTATGAAAATACCAAGAACCCGGAACGATGTTATGTGCGCCTTTTCATGAAGTACAAGTCACTTTGGTATGTATTAGATGTTTTCTGATACATTTCTGATACATGTTATACATTCTTTAGATATACCACTCATTTAATCACATCATGCGGGTGACTTGACCCATACTGCATGTAAATTGTCTTATAATTTTACTCCCTGATGATGATTGCACGCATTGGTTTAGGGGCATATAAATGACAAATGCAAACATTTCATACTTAATTGATTCTATGTCAACACAATTTAACTTTCCAGCCTACCATCTTCAACTCGAGCAAATGCGTTTTACTTCACCCCGATGAAGAAACCTAAGGATGGAAAATGGTACCTAGAGTCGCCCATGGGCCACAACACAATCCAGACAACGGTGAAGAGAATATGTGCTGAAGCCGGAATTGAAGGAAGGAAAACGAACCACTCGCTCAGATGCACTGCTGCTACCCGTCTCTACGAGGCAAACATAAGCGAGCAACAGATTTGTGAACAAACTGGTATGTAACTCAATGAATATCTGCAAAACACGAATGAAACTTGAAGTGACTGGGCCAAATTGCAATTTGGCGATTTTAAATGCTAGAACTTGTGATGTCAACATGTGTTATGGTTAACATGCCAAGATCCGGGTTCGAATCCCAATGATGGCCCCAAGCAAAGCGATTACAATATCATATAAATTGCCTTTCAAACGGTTATGTACAATTTGAAATGACTTATCAAGATGAATTCTTTTATTGTAGGTCACAAAAGCGAGGCAGTGAGGGTTTACAAGAGAACCAGTGATCAACAACAAGCAATGGCGTCAGATGTTCTCTCATGTTCAGCTCCAAAGAAAACTCAGACGTCTGCGACAGTGTCGGTTCCTACTGCAGAGGGAGATTCCGGTACAACACAAACTGTCGCTCACGGAAGTGTTACAATGACGTTCAATTTCAATTAAAACACTGTTGTCAGAGTTTTTGTTTTTCCTTTCCTGTGAATGCAGATTTCGGTGGCTGATCGCTCCAAACCGGTACTTTCGGGACGAGGGTTTACTCCTAGTAAAACCTGGGAATAGGTTTTACTTAAATCTAGTTAAACCTATTCCCAGGTTTTACATTGGGAGTAAAACCTCTTACCGGGTATTGGTGCAAGTAGAAAGGATAATGACCATTAAAGGCAGTGATCAGAATTAGGTTTATAAAAGAGGTGAACGACCCCTCATGCTTCCAGGTGTCATGCTTCCAGGTGGTGTACTATGGTTTCTCGTGATCAAAGAATATCGATACTGATTTACTATATAAATTTTAACAAAGGATTCTAAATTTAACAAAGGATTCTAAACGTACCAAATGATCAATAGTACTACGGTGTTTCCTGAAACCACATTGAATGTTTTTGATAAGGTTACTGATTTCAAGATACCAATCAGCTGTTTACCATTCGTTCCATGGTATTTCAGACAGCTGGTTAGAGATATAGGTTTGTAATTCGCTTGATATGTATGATCCCTGCCAGGCTATGAAATTGGGACTACAATGGTATTACGCCACGAAGGTGAGGAGTTCCCATAAGTCCATACCGTATCACAAGAGTCCAAAAAATGTTTAAAAACATGATTCAGGTAAATGCTTCAAGAGCTGATAGTGAATATTGTCAACGTCTGTTGCTGTATCATGAGCTTGCCCAAGGGCGGTTAGTTGCTCATGCAATACAAATCATTACAGTCTTCTCCTTTGGCTAAAATTTATGAAGTTTAATTAGTTAATTTATTTTTTTCTCTTATTGTTTCTGATATTTCTGATGGCGGGGGCGGAGTAGCCTAGTGGTTCGCTGTTCCGAAGATTTCCCACATGGATACAATGTGTGCAACCCATTTCTGATGTCTCCGACCTTGAAATTAATTGCTGGAATATTGCCAAAAGCGGCTATGCCACCGTCCCATTGGATATTACAAAAATGAGATGTATTCAAGTTGCACAGCGTTTATTCAATGTAAGAACGACTGAGCTATGTATAACATCCTGATCATCACTGTATCGTCTCGCATCAAAGGTATCAGCATCAATCGGAGATCGCTCACGCGAATGTGAGGATTACAAGATCCTCTGACTGTGCTGTGAGGACAGAGTGACCTCCATATCTACAGGCCCAAATGAATCCCCTAAAGATGTCGAATGAACAGAAGTTGGGCGTTCAACAGATAGTTAGACCCTTAGCAACGAACCCTGTCGTGGAGATTGCCTAAGCATGAATTCAATGTCTCCGTGCACATTATACCAGAAGTGTGCCCTATATAGATGGGTGATGTTCACCATAAACAGCTTTAATAGCCCTAGGAATGGCGAAAAGATATGATTTAATTCGATGAAGACTTTCGAAAGGTCTTTTCTTTTCGTTCCTCGAGGAATCAGATGGTTTTGGATCTATGATAAAAGTAAATAGGTTCGTCCCACCCCTCTTGTCTTTTCAGGGGAGATAATCATGAACGATCCTGTTGTACGTGGTACATTCAATGCCATTAACGTTCTGTCAAGTCCAACCGGGTACTCATTTTCTGCCCTGTGAACAGATGCAGTATTGAACAAACTGAGGTGAGACTTGCCTAAGGTCATACCATATGTGTCACATCGTTGTGGGTCAGAATGAAGTCCTAAAACCTTTCAGGGGTCAAACAGCCAAACACGGTCACCCATCCATGGACTCAAAGCCCATTAATTGGGTCATTTAATACTTTCGACGTACTATTCAATTTTATGTCAAACAAAGTAACAGATAAAATGCTTTCGTGTGGAAACCCTGATTCTGATTATAATGATCAGCGCTGATCCAACACGTACTGTCTGGCTGTTAAAAACTGTGATACAAATTGAGCAAAAGGGCCTCTTAAGCCAAAAGCGTGTAAACATTTCAAAATACCATGTTTCAATGCTGTATCATAAGCTTTTGTCAAGGTCAAGGGAGATTCATTCAGCATGTTGGCTGTTCACATCATAAAGGATTCCATTTGGACCAAATGATCAGTAGTGCTCTTATTTATTTATTTATTTATTTATTTATTTATTTATTTATTTATTTATTTATTTATTTGCGGAAAACACATTGTATCTTTGTAATAATATCATTGGTTTCTAGAATTCATACTAATCTATTCCCGACTGAGCGTTCCACGGTTTTGCAAACACATCTACTTAAATGACACGGGTCTCTAGTTTGATGGATCTGTATGATTCCGTACAGGATTAGGTCTTGACATGACGCCACAAAGGAGGTAAACGCCCAGTTGTCCAAATATGATACAAAATGTTCAGGAGTGTGTCAATCCACGATAAACAGGTTGTCCAATTCAGTCGCCTTTTACGATCAGCAATGGGTTGCTGGGTATATATTCTAACCCTGGTTCACAAGGGGGAACAGCTATTAGCCAGCACTCACACCGAGGCAGTTGTCTTTCAGGAGTGTCTTTAGTTCAAAGAAATACTGAGATACAGATGTCAATATTTTAACCCGTCGGAGTTCTGTCTCCAAGAAACCTACCTTAAACACATTGATATATTTAATATAAGGCAATACAAATGTCGTCATTCATTTTCTGCTTCGGGAGATAAAGCAACTTGAGGTTCTTCTGTGTTAGACATCATTCATAGTGGTGTTCATCTAAATGTTTCAGGCTGTTGCTATTTGCCTTACTTTGCACGTTGTATTTACTTTTGGTACGGCAACCAGATCTTCAGAATCTGTATATGGTCTGTGTCATCATGGGAGATTGGAATGGGCACGACTTTCTATGAGGAGTACAAGTATTTTTTTATCATTATTTATGTGTTTGACAGATTTACATCCTGGGGAACCCATGCTATGATTTATTTGTCCCTCACAGATTCAAATGTTTACAGCCAAGTTGGATGGTCTGTTCATGATGACCTTTGACCTTTGATCAACACGACCATTATCCACCTTTATATATCATGGTGGAAATTCACGAAGGTCATGTACTCCATGTATGACACCATTTTGTTGCGAATTCACAAAACACTTTCTAAACCCATGAACACAGACTGAACACTGCCGATATATCTACTGAAAATCAGTTTTTCTTTTCAGCATACAGAGTTTCGATCCATGACCCGGAAATTGGTAAGCAGTAAGAAGACATTCTCAATACACAGATTCGTGTTGCAGTCACCGCTTACAATGTTTCACCAGCAGTATGTAGTTGACCCTACAGCACAGAGTAGTTTTCACAGTGAAATGCCTTTAATGAGGACTCAACGACATGATCCTGAATTACCACATTTCTAGGGTCTTCTCATTGAAGGCTTATGTCAATTGTCGTTCGCTGATAAATCACCATTTCTTTATTAAAAAAATGAGTGAGTGAGTGAGTGAATTTAGTTTTACGCTGCACTCAGCAATATTCCAGCTATATGACGGCGGTCTGCAAATAATCGAGTCTAGACCAGACAGTAATCAACAACATGAGCATCGATCTGGGCAATTGAGAACCGACGATATGTGTCAACCAGATCAGCGAGTATGACCACCCGATCCCGTTAGTCGCTTCTTACGATAAGCATAGTCGCCTGTTATGACAAGCATGGGTTGCTGAAGCGAATATACCCTCTGTGGTTGTTCTAAGCAAGCTGACCAACTGGGACAAAGTGTATTCTTACGCTGTTAATGACATTCATGTTTTATGAACAGGAACTTCTCAAGACATTCACCAGCATGTGCCACCGTCGAAATATCAGTGTATTTGTCATAGAGCAGGCCGTGCTACAGTACCTGTTGTCAGCAAATGGGTCGGACGCTCCCTGTACGCTGTGCTCGGTCGGAGATGTTATCACATTGGGGGTGTTTGGATCGGACTGGGAAGGAAGGGTACGTCAAAAAACACCTTCCTCGTTTAAACCAGTCCATGACTGGTTTCAGGTTTGATATCACTGATTTCCTTCCTCATCCAAGATAAAGCAGTATGAATATACTGCGGAACGCCATGTTCCTCAAAATAAACAAGTTGACATCCACCAAATTCTTGCCTTCAAAGTATTTCACTCGGTCGTTCTATTTGCCTTCCAGCAGAGCCAAAGTATCCAATGATGTGTCGTAACGTGTGTCCTATTTGCCTGTTTCCAAGACATTTTCTCAAATATCTATGGGGCAGTTAGGTGGCCTCGTGGTTACTGCGTTCGATCGATTTAACTCAGATAGGCAGCATTTCAAGCATATCGCCACGAGAACAATTTAAATTCATATCAATATTAAAACAGCAATACATTTAGAACATATAAAAAACTGTCATCGAAGAACAGTAGAACTAAAATAAAAGATAGCACAGCTCTTAATTTAAAACTGTCATAAAGATATAAATTACTATAGACAACAAGACAATATGAATACGAGCTATAATTAATATCATACAGTACTTTGCCTGTCTGCATGGGACCTAGCTGGCGACTTGGGTCAAATTTAAAATAGCAAAAATACTACATTGAAAAGGTCTGGTAAATTTAAATTTTAAATTTTTGGGACTTAAATATCCCCACAGGAGGTGTGACGCTAAATATTAACTCACTGACTCACTCACTCACTCAGTTCTCTCTGGAGGACAATATAATTTTACAATACCTTAACCCCCCACTTGAGGATACAAATACTAACAAATTTAGGTATCTATTCTAAACTACCAATGATTAAAACACAGCTATCTAAAGAACATATCAATCAGAATGTATCAGTTAAATCAATTTCTTTATAAAAAAGAAGAAATAACTAAATGAAAATTAACAGTTGTAAGAAGATCCGTCACAGTTTTTACATACTTATCTCTGTACATACGTACCCCTTGTGATGGCGTCACGACAAATACCTGGGTTCGATTCCCCACACGTGATGGAGAGAAGGAGATCGATTTTAGCAATATCGTAATATCGCAGAAATCATAGTACCTATAGCAGGGTTCGTAACCAGTGTGACGAGCGATCATAACAAAGGTCTTCTTGAAGGAAAGAGTGACTGATAACACTCCTGTTTTGTTGGTGTTTAACCCCGTAGTCGATTGATTGGCATCGTGAACATTGGACAACACAATCTGGCTGCACTAACATCCACCATACAATTCAACCAAGTCAGCGAGCCGTTAGTCGCCTTCTATTGCTGAAGACCAGTTCTGATGCTGAGACCCGTGAATGTCCCGGGGTAGAATAGGCCTTCAGCAACCCATGCTTGCCATAAAAGGCGACTATGCTTGTCGTAAGAGGCGACTAACGGGATCGGGTGGTCAGGCTCACTGACTTGGTTGACACATGTCATCGGTTCCCATTTGCGCAGATCGATGCTCATGTTGTTGATCACTGGATTGTCTGGTCCAGACTCGATTATTTACAGATCGTCGCCATATAGCTGGAATATTGCTGAGTGCGGCGTAAAACTAAACTCACTCACTCACTCTGATGCTGATGATCACCATGACACAGTTGTATGTTGGTTGTGACATCAAACAATCTAAAATGGTGTTATTGGGGTTTTTTTTCAGGGAACCCTCGATCATCAGCTCAATGACAAGGGCATTGTATTGAATGAAATGACCTCTCCGGATCCCCGATTGCTGTCCTTGAAAAGGTTAAAAGTTCCAAGCATTCCTACACACTACATCATCCTGCAGTCCGGTAGCATTCCTCTACATCTGGTGGTGTTCTACAAACGGGACGACGACTACTGGTGGCACAGTTCGATTGAAAACATGGGTGCCACGAATGGACAGAACTTGCCAGGATTACACCTTACATTTGGAAAAAGCGCAGGAGCATATGATAGGTTTGTTTGTTTGCTTCGTTCTTTCTTTTTTCTCTAACGGCCCACCAGGCAATATGTAACTGTGTGAAGCCAGTCCTCAAACGAGTCTGGACTAAACACTAGTGATTGCCACTGTTTGGTTTGTTGTTTAACGCTGCATTCAAAAGTGTTCGAGCTATATGGCTACAGTTTGTAAATATCGAGTCTGGATCAAACAATCCAGCGATCAACAGTATCTACACAACTAGGCTACCATGACACGTGTCAACATAGTCAGAGAGCCTGATCACCCAATCTCCTTGTTGCCTCCTATGACAAGAATGGGTTGCTGAAGATCAGCTGAAACCCACATCTTGACAGGTATCTTGACAAGCATACGTTGCTGAGGACCTTCATGGGTCTCTTGCGACATGCATCAGTGAGTAATATAACCTGATTCCATTAGCCGCCTCATACGACAACAATGGATTGCTGATCAACTTTTGTGGGAACCTCACGTGTCCTTATGGCAGCAATAACAATTTTTACTTCATGGTGAGTTTTTCATAAAGCAACTTGAATATAATGCCGCGTTGACATATCTTTAATGACATAAATAGTATAACACGGACATGTGACTAGGATTGGTTGTTGAACGACATATAAACAATGATTGTGTTAAATGACTGGCGAAAGCTTCCAACTGTCCATTACGTCATTGTGGAAAAAAGGGTAGATCTCGGATCTATTCCGAGGAGAACCCGGATCCTGGTACATCCTGTCCAAGATTTCCCACATCTTAACGCCAAGTTCGACGAAAGGGGACGGTGATTGATGACAAACGTGGTTAAGTTAGCTAGTCGGATGCACTCAGTGACACAGCCTAGTCTCAGTACACTCCACTACTGAGTCTAACCAGGGATACTCTATAACTCTAAAACCCTAATGTCGCGTCAGGTAACCTGTGAGCGACCTATGACCGTCCAATCAAATGCGAGAAGGCCGAACGGATTTAACCAATCAGACAACGGCTACTGTTTAGTGTTTGGCGGGCTAGTCATCACCACTGATCGCACAATAAACGAATATCCGCATAAAACACAGGTATTTAACCTGGAGTATATATGTTTAGGGCTTTCTGATGACATGGTTACCATTACCTCATATTTCCGCAAGCTGACATCCTTGAATACTGACAAAAACGCTATTTTCAGCGACTGTTTACTCACTGTTGACAGTATTGTAGCAAGCTCTATGTGCATTACCCGGTAGCGATCGTATGGAAAATAGCATTCGGAATCGTTCGGGTACAAATCTTTCCAAGGTAAAAGTTCAAAAGGTATGTGCGAATGTCCACTTTCGCGGTTTGGTAAGCTGTGTTCTGATTGGTCAATCTCAAAGGTTACCTGACGCGACCTCCTTCTAGGTTTTGTTAGACCAGGGAGCCTATATAGAGAGTGATCACAGTGATCCCAACCAACATTCTCACAGAGTAGCTTCCATAAAGATCGTTCTGTAACATTTTCGAAGATGCCACACTCTGTCGCGCCTGCCAAGAACATCCAAAGTAAATCCCGACTGATCCAAATATTTTACGATATCATGATTGATTTGTTTGAGTGGCATTCTGAAAGTTGCTGGTATACAGAATAGATGATCAGCTTCTATTTTATCAATGGCGACGTTTCGGTATACGTTTTATGCCGTTGGCTTTGTAAAATTATGTTGATCATCCATAAAGTTGCGACATCTCGATATGATGATTGTAATTACTTCGTGCTCAGTTTTGGTGCAGTTTCCAACATTACCGTTCCTGGTGAGACCTTGCATGTTTTAAAAAACACAACGCGATTAATCAAGATAAAAACGACCTTTTTTCTAAATAAATATACGGTCATACAACGTGGCTCCCAGTGGGAGGAATTCTATAATATATGTGAACAGTTTTGAAATGTTTACCACTAGGACATATATCCATGTCTATTTACAAGAGGCATAGCTGTTATTTTATTGAATTCGTAGGAATTAAGTGTTTGTTTATTGGGTGACTCGTTTCACCGTGATTTGTTTTGAGGGCCTGCTGTGTAGTGACAATATCAGACTGTTAATATATGTCCACTTTCCTATACTGACCAGTTTCCACGTTGCCCTCACGGTTGTTGATGGCTTATGGCTCCAACTCCCGTATCCAGTGGAAACATTCCTGGTCCAGATGCGGAAGGCCAAGTTCATCGAATGTGACTATCAAGGGGCGCAAGCATATCTCAGGGCAAACACTCCGAAAAGCAATAACGTGACACCAAATTGGGCACAAGTCCTGTTAAAAGCGAAAAGGGCTCTGGATCACATTGACGTCCCGTTCCGTATCTGTTATGGCACATGTCTTGGTGAGATGATCTTTACAGCATTACATACTACCCATCAAATGTTTAGCCTCACTTAAAACACTCACTATATGTTATATATGTATACATGTATATGGTTACATCGAATTCCTCCACTAAGTTGAGGAAAGCAACTGCAAACCTTATGCAGATGATTTGCACGGGGACCATGCATCAAATTGCTAAAAGCAATTGCAAATATCGTGAATGTGACCAGCTGCGTTTTGATGTAAATATTTGTTAAGAATTGGAAATTCTGTTTTTACTGATTTTCATCATCTAATGACAATAATCTGTCCACAGTTACGAATTTGTTTAAAAAAATTACATTTCATTAGTTCATTTTAACGGAATAGAATATTTAGCAAAAAATCAAGTTCAGAAGCACTAAATGAAATAAGTGGCTACACTTACACTACTGAGTCTAGTATATGGGTAGCATACGCTACCACCGCCCATCGCATGATCCTCCGGTCCAGAATATTTAGGATAAGAGTAATTAGTCACAAGGGCAGACTTAAGGTATCAGACGGTCAGGCTTGCTGGTGAGGTTGGTGCATGGCACCCATTCCAAACTCCAAATAGCGAATGATTTGAGAACATTTGTTAGAAGGTAAAGCAAGTGGGAAAACGAAAAATATACTTATTTTTCCTTTACACAAACAAACCAAAAAAGCTTTGAATCATAGGGATGATAAATCCAGCTAGGGTCTATGCACGCAGCAAAAGGAATGTAAGCCCTTAGTATGATGATCTATCTTCAGTTGTTGGCTATCTGTACTATGTATAGTATATTGTATCTATAGTACGTATTGTATATAGTATCTATAGTATGTATAGTATATAGTATCTATAGTATGGATAGTATATCGTATCTATAGTCTGTATAGTATATAATATCAATAGTCTGTATAGTATATAAGTCTCTATAGTATTTAGTATCTATAGTCTATATAGTATATAGTATCTACAGTCTGTATAGTATATAGTATCTATAGTCTGTATAGTATATAGTATCTATAGTCTGTATGGTATATAGTATCTATAGGATGTATGGTATATAGTATCTATAGTATGTATTGTCCAAATAGTGCTATTAGATTTAACTTGCTAGTTTTAATCCTAATTGTAATAGTCTAGTTATTTTACTGCCCTTTGACGACAGGTCGAATATATATATTCATTATTAACGTCAAATTTGTTCTCATCACTATATAACTGAAACAATGCCAATGTGACGTTAAACATTAACTCACTCATTCACTCACTTTGAATCATGACGACTAACTTATATATAGATTATCATTAGGAGTGAAACAGGCTTGTTTTGGGCCTGTTTATGCCTAGAACTATCGCGGGGAATTAACTCGGGGATCTCCACGCCTTCAAAAACAAACAGAGAGGGATCTCAGGCAAAGCAGGAATATTTTATTCTTTCGACAATCAATAAATCACTAAACCAATCAATCAATAAACAGAACAATCAATGGATCAGGTCAATCAATTGCAATCACTGAACACTCGAGAATAACGAGGTAAGACAAGTAGTCAACATTGTAGATGTTATGACGCAATACCTATAAATGACTAATTATAATTCACTGACGCACCTAAAGGATCAGTCATCAAATTTTACTTTAAGAATAAAGGTGACTCGAATACTTAATTGAACAGTGACAACTATTACAATTGTATCATTATCGACTATTAGAGTAAATACAGTAAATGAGGGTCAATACTATGTAAATACTTCAACGTGATAATTTATTTGAAACATTCTGAGTTTTGATTTCCAAATGAAACGGTAACCGGCATACATGGCAATAACATGGCGGTTCACTTAAGTTTACAGTTGCCATGGTGACGATTAGGTTGAGCCTCACAATTGACATACTGCGCCGACGCCTGTAGGTGCGCCTGATGATTACAATAATATGTCTCATAACGAGAAGTGGATACTCTCTGCTAATATTTGTCTTATAAAGAAAAAGTGGATACTTTCTGATTATTGCATACTGAGACTGATATTAAGGAACTTTGCCTTTATATTTTGAACTATTCTAGACTGCTACTACATCGCCGCAGCGTCATGATAATGTGTGCACATTACATGAACATATATTTATAAGACATTGCCAGAATGTGCGCGTTTAGCTAGATAAGTTTACATAAAGTATTATTATATTCTAGAACATATGCAGTCACAAACTGGGTATCTCGAACGCAAATATATATATAAGCTTCTGGCGCTAACATGACATATAGAAATCGTACATATAACATACATTGCAAATAGTGTACATGCCAAGGATATATCTGTATCGAGAATGCTTCAACAACGTTGTACACATTGAATGTGTTGTACACAAACTATTTTAGCATCCACGACCCCGTACAATAATAAGCTATTTCAACGTGAAAACCTACACAATACAATTACCCTTTATACCAAACTGTATCATATTTAGTACTGTATTTGAAGACACGATTCAAATGAAATATCCCGACAAACTAGTGAGTTGGAATGGCATTTTACGAATTTTGACTAAGTGTAACTTACATTCAATGTTCAAGCAGAGTACAAGAGTTATAAGCAGAGTCTGACAAAAATGACAAAGTACAAGCGACTTACCTTCAAAAACAAACAGAGAGGGATCTCAGGCAAAGCAGGAATGATTCTAGTGTGCAACCATCCTGTATATATACCCGAGGCCTCCTGTCCAAATTTGAAGGCAAGACCGTACGCGCAAGTTTAATTGTCAGTTTCGACAATAGAATATGTGACATGCTGGTTACCTTACGCAAGTTCGGGAGAACAGATGCATAGCGCTAAATACCGAAATAGTGGAAGTTAGATAATCAAAGATTATCAATGTCGCTTTAATGTCACAGTTTGTGCTGGTTCCTTTGATAGATTATATTTGACTTGGTCAGCCGTGGCTACACAATCAGGTTCCCTGCGTTGACAAAGCCCTGTGTTACAGTTGATATGTAAAATGACCTAACATTTAATTGCATGTAGTGTCGCCTGACCGGTTGTGATTGTATGTAGCATCGCTTGACCAGTTGCGACAGCTTGCATCCTGCGGTAATAAGTGATAATATGCCAGCTGCCAGGCGCAAGTAGACTTAGCTAAAGTAAACTGAAGTTAAATATACATTGTAGGATATTTTCCGCATTTTAGTAAAAACTAGAAGTAAAATATGACAAATTTGACCCTGTTATAGAACCCCTGGGCGTCGTGGAGCTTTTGACCGCAAAAGCCTTTGATCACGTTTTTGCTTTAGTCAAAAACAAATACGTACTGATAATACAAATGCATACAAATACAAAGTATACAATAAACCTCGGTAACGGAATGTACAAACAATCATATAATATGACAAAAGGTATGTACTGTGCAGACAGCCCACTTAAAATTCTTTGCAGATAGAGGATTGATTTATGACTTGATAATGACCATCGTGAACAATTAATATGTAGGCAGCGAAAGGCTGGGTGAACATTTTCTGGAGCTTACGGGCCGTAAAGAAGGAGACTCGAAGAGAATTTGGAACAGAGAGAGAGGTTTTAGTTAATTCGTTTGTCACAGTGAAGGCAGGCCAGACAACCGTAAGAGTAGGAAAGAAGTATCCAGAGATTTGGAGCTGTTCGACAGTGTAGGGAGGTTGAATGTCCCAGTAAGTAGGACAAAGACTGAGTGATAGAATAGGAACAGTCACACATTCTGGACCAGTGGTGAGCTCAAGAACAAGACCATTGTGCGTCCGGGGATTGTGTTTAGAGATAAGAAGGAGAAGAATGGATGCAACCGCAAGTGTGATCACTCCAAGAAGAATTGAGACATGATAGTCAGCAAGATCAGAGATGACAAAGCCAGGGCTAGAAGTTGTTGGTGCATTATAGTTTAGTGCTGGAGGTTGAATTGCTTTAACGGGGGCGACACGAGTAACGAGCAATAATGCAGCAGAGAGCGCGCGTACTTTGAAAAACATCCAAATGAATAAGCCAATGGACAAAACAGAAGTAGCTGAAGCAGTGACGGCAATAATGGCATTTGTATCAGGCCAAGAGGTAGGCAAACTAATCTGACCATCAAGCAAAGGTTCTGCAATAGTTTGAAATATAGTTTCTGTTTTTCGTGCACTTTCTGCAATACGCTTCAGACTTAGATGAGATTGTTCATCATTCGCCAAGACATCAGAAATTTTATGGGAATATATATTAAAATTTGGAATTGTAAAGTTAACAGCTTTTTTGAAAGTCGTGTCGCCTGCTATGCTAGAAAGGGTTGAGTCATCAAAAAAGTGTTGCAGAAGAGCAAGGTTGACAGGGTGAAGGTGTGAGATTTGGTTGTGGTAAGTCCGACATGAACCAAAGGGTGCTGGATAAAATAGATCTTCAGTAGACAGAGAACAGTAACAAGGAGTGACAATAAGACAGAAAGTACATCCAGAAATTACGCGATGAGTACCAGGACAGTGGAGAGTAAGGAAAGGAATTCTATAGACAAGAACATTTGAGGTATCAATAGAGATAAGCTGAGGTGGTTGAGGTCTGATAATGTAGCGAAAGTCACAAAGGGATTTAATCAACTCTTTACTATTTTGAAAGAGAGCTAGGGCACATGATGGTTTGGGAGAGGACCGTAATGCTATTCGAAAAGGACAGTGTATGACAAATTCATCACCTGAACAGGAATCTAATGTTGAACTGTCCAGACTGAGAAAATGCTTGGAATCAGATGATATGGCAAAATGAGGCAGAATATCAAGGAGTTGAGTAGAGTGGGATGATGTCTTGTTCACAGGCACTGGGAGAGAAATAACTTTATACATTTGGAAAGGTTTGGCCAAAGAGGATAAGGGAAATTTAACAGATATGTACACATGGGACTTAGTACGGGCAAAGATAAATTTAGCTTGGGAATAATAATAGGTTGGGTTGGTTTGGAGCAGCTGGAAATTTGGATACTTACTTGATAAAATGGAAGAAAGATGGTGGATGGTTTGTTCCAGAATTTGCGGGGCAATAAGTAGAGGAGAAAGTTTATGCTTTGCGAGGTCTAAAATGCCTAATTTGAGTTCTTCGAGCTGATGCTCAATGGTATTAGAATTTTGAATTTGGTCTATCAAAAGGGAGGTGAGTGAAGTAAATGTAGACTGAATATTTCTGGCATTATTCTCTATCGCAGTGGCTGTGAACGTAATCGCATCGTGATTGGCCTTCACACCTTTCAAAGCATTCTTAAATCTATTGTTGACAAGTTTCATATAAGAAGAGAGGTGGGCTGAATGCTGTTGCAAGACATTTGCAAGATTAATATCATGTTTGGTTAAGGCGTTAATATGCTTGGCAAGCAGATTGACATCGTCAGTGGTGGCTGTGCCAAACAATGTTTTGGAAAGGGATCCTACAAAACTAAGGACTGCTCGCTTGGAACGACTTGAGGAAGGGACCTTTGACTCAGGAATGAGTTTTATTATTTGTTGCTTAGTTTCATTTAGTTGCGCAACACACCTGGCTTTTATAACATTCAGGTGCATTTGCATTTGATGCAGTAATGCACACGTTGCATTGCCTTGGTGACAACCGCTCAATGTAGGGATACTGGGGACGTGAGGGAGCTTGACCTCGTAGGTGTGTACCCAATACTCTGTTGAAAAATGTACTTCAGTGGTTGGCTTAAAGACTATTCCATAATTTAGTCTTTGAACAGGGCTGGTGCTGCAGACAGGGTGGGCTAACAGAGCGATAAGCCACAGGATAATCAAGCGCCAGGATGAACCTTTGATGAAATGAAAAAGGAAGCCATTAGAAGAGTTGACCTGATTGGAAAGAATGTCGTGGCCACAACACCAATCCTAGCACTATGAGACACAGAAACTGGGTAACTGCAAAAAGGGTTGGTCACTCATACAATGGCTAACACAATTCAAATCATAAAGGGTTGAGACAGCTTGGTAACACCTGAGTACTGACTCAAAGAAAGTACTTGCGTCTGTGTTTGCGAGCTCTACCAGTCATTGTTCTTGACTTATGGAAATGCTTGATCAGGGATGGATCAAGGTTGGAAGCAGGCTCCCAAGTCGTTTGAGAATAGCCTAACCATTTTATTTGGTACGTCTTGGTACCTTTTGACATTTTGCATCTAAGAATTTTGTCAACAGGATAGGTTTGTTCATCTTGAGGTTTGTCATCCTCCTCTTGGGAAGCGGATGGTACAGGACCTGTATCATTGCTTTCTGGGTCTTGAGAGATCATTTGTTGTTCGAAGGGAGTGCTAGCATCAGCAGAAGTGCCAGCATGAGGAGAATGATGTGTGTCCTCATCAGCAGAAGTGCTGAGAGAAGGGGAATGACTTGTGTCCATATCAGCCGAAGTGCTGGGCAAAGGGGAATGATGTCTATCATCATCAGCAGACGTGCTGGGAAAAGGGGGACGACATCCATTGTTGGGGACTTGATCTGGAAGTCGATCATTGGCTTCTCGAGCGACATAAGGTTTTATGCGATTGGCGTGGATGAGGGCCTTGTGTGTTTTGCTGGTTTGAACGTGCTGTAGTTTGAAGGTGTGATTTGGGCCTAACTCTATAATTGTGTACGGACCTAACCATTTAACCGAGAGCTTTGGGGACCTACCGGGAAGAATATGTGAGTTTTTCATCAGGACCAAATCACCTACAGAGAACTGGGGCTCTCTAGCTTTGAGGTCAGTGCGCTCTTTGTTGATGTCTTGGGACAATTTCATATTGTCCTTGGCAATGGTCTTGGCTACTCTGAGATTGTCCAGAAGGGTCTTAAGATGACGCTCTGCAGTTTTGCCTAGTGATGGCTTGGGCAGAAGGGCAATATCAATTGGGAGATGCATCTCTCTGCCAAAGAGCAGATAGAATGGAGTGTAACCAGTCGATGCACATGGTGCACTGCGCAGTGACATCATTACACAAGGAATAAGGTCTGCCCAGTTGGACTGATCAGAGTCACAGTATGCTCTGAGTGCCTGTTCAATGGTCCTATTGCGTCTTTCACACATGCCATTGGTTTCAGGATGATATGATGATGTCAGATGGTGCTTAATGTCCAAAAGTTCACAAAGGGCATTGACAAGTTTAGAAGTGAACTGCCGACCTCTGTCAGAAAGAAGAGTTTTGGGAGCACCAAAGCGAGTAATCACCTGATTGAAAAGAATGTGGGCTACCTCAGTGGCATCTTGGGTTTTCATGGCAAAGCCTTCTGTCCAACGGGAAAAAGAATCCACTACTAGTAGGACATACTTAAAACCATCTTTTGTTTCAGGGAGTGGACCAAGGATATCGATGTGAATTCGGGAAAAGGTATCCTCTATGGGCATTGGGACCATAGGAGCATGTCTACCATGAGTCATGGGCTTAATTTTCTGACATGTCTCACAGGACCTGATGTAGTTGTCTATGTCCTGATACATGCCAGGCCAGTGGTACTTAGACAGGAGCGCTTGAAAAGTAGAATCCCTTCCAAGATGACAACCGCCTACTTTTGAGTCATGATAGGCAAACAGGAGATCTTTGCGCTTGATAAGTGGGACCACTAGCTGTGTAATTTGAGGAGCTCTATGGGCCTTGGCACCTCTATGTTTAGCTTGGTAAACATGATAGAGAATACCATCTCTGACAACATATTCCTGTGAACGACCTACCAGACCTTTGACTTGTACATCGTTATAAGTTGCAGGGATTTCACCTTTGGATATGTAGTCAATAATGGGTTGAAGGTCAGGCGAATTGTATTGTTGCATAACAAACTGATCATCATCTGTGTCGACTGCTGCAACTGCAATAGATGGACCAGGTGGGGGTGGTTTCTTAGCGTAATACAAATCAACCGCGAGTGGCTCAGGAGTGTCTAGGTCCTGGTGAGAAGATAGGGAGGTTGAGGATGGGTCGGTAGAAGGGACAGAGGTTGATGTGTAAGGAAGGGGTGATGCTGGAGTGATATCAGGGGTTGAGAGGGGTACAAAGGGAGATGCAGATATGACCAAAACAGCTTTGTCTGTGGTGTTGGATTGGCATGAGACAACCTGAGCATACTTTGTTTTGGAGGGCAATGGAGGAGATGGAATGTTATCAGTGACAGGTGCGATCTTAGGCTCAGGGTATTTTGTGCGAGACAAAGCATCTGCATTGGCATTGGATTTCCCTGGCCTGTGGACAATTTCAAAATCATAGTCTTGTAACATGATTGACCATCGACCAAGGCGACCAGTTTCTTCCTTAATGTTTTTCAGCCAAGTAAGTGCCTTGTGATCAGTGTAAATTTTGAATTTATTTCCAGCCAAATAGACTCTAAAAGTTTTTATGCCCTCTACAACTGCCAAACATTCAAGTTGTGTAACTCCCCAATTCTTTTCCGAAGAGTGAAGTGATCGTCCCCCATAGCAGATGACATGTTCCTTACCATCAGGACCAAGCTGCCCTAAAATATACCCAAGTGATGTAGTGGAAGCATCTGTTGTGAGAATGAAAGGTTTTGTAGGATCAGGATAGGCAAGGATAGGAGATGTTGTCAGTTTCTCCTTTAAGAGGGAAAAAGCCCGTTGACATCTGTCTGTCCAAGAAAATTTTGCATCTTTCTTCAACGTGTCATAGAGAGGTGCTGCTATACCTGAGAAATTTGGAACGAATTTCCTGTAGTAACTGCAAAGACCGAGAAAATGGCGAACATCATGAACGTTTTTTGGTGGGGGAATTTGTGTGACTGCTTCTATTTTAGATTGGTCAACTTCAATACCATTTTTGGTGAAAATGTGCCCTAGATATTGGACCTGTTTTGCTGCGAATTTACATTTGCTTGGTTTCAAAGTCAAGCCTGCTTGCTTTATCTTTTGAAAAACACATTTTAGATGAGTCAGGTGTTCTGAAAATGTTTTGGAGTAGACAATGATGTCATCCACATAAATAAGAACATATTTCCAGTTCATTTCTTTAAGAGCTTCTGAAATAGTACTTTGAAAAGCCATGGGAGCATTTTTGAGGCCAAATGGCAGACGGTTCCATTCAAAAACACCATCAGGAGTAATGAAAGCAGATTTATGTTTTGTTTCTGGGTGAAGAGGAATTTGCCAAAAGCCACTTGCGCAATCCAAAACACTGAAAATTTTTGCATGACTTTCTCCCACTGCATCAATGACATCTTCAAACCTTATTAGAGGAAAGAAAATTGGCTTGGTGACAGAATTCAGGCGTCTGTAATCCACGGCAAAACGATAAGTGTTGTCCCGTTTCTTTACCATAACGACTGGAGAGTGCCACTCTGATGAACTAGGTTGAATAATTTTGGCATCTAGCATTTCTTTGATTTGTTTTGAGCACTCTTTTCTAACTTCAGCGTTTTGACGGTAAAAGGGACGCCTCACAGGTCTAGCATCACCTGTCTCTATCCTATGTTTGTGAAGATGTGTTTGACCAAGTTCAGACCAATTGTGTGCAAAAGCAGCCTGCTGAGAGTGGAGGAAGGAAAGAAGTTCTCGTTTTTGGTCAGGAGACAGGTCTGAATCAGAAAGGTCAAAGGATAGTTCTGAAGGAGGAGTTTGTTTGCAGTGGGATGGGGACTGGGATGGAGTTGTAAAGGCATAGGGTGTAGATACAGAGTTAGTCTGACCTCGTGTAAGGGATGCAGCACTAACCTTAGGATGAGGGTGATGTGTGTCATGGGATGGTTTGGGTTCAGGTTCAGGGGAATCTTGCAAAACTGAGACACTCGACGGGTGTACTTCAGATGCTACGGCTAGCACTCTTTTAGTATTGAGATAAATAGGAGAGTTTGTAGGGTTAAGGAAGCGCATATAGACACCTTTCTTGGACTTCATCACTAAACATCTGCCGCCCTGCAGTTTAGCTCGTGCAAGCTCAGGAACAGGTTCTAATAGAAGAGTAGAGCCTAACCTATGGCGAGAGATTTGGACAGGAATGTCCACCTGGCAAGAAGGTGGAATGGTGATTGGTTTCTTAGCCCTAGCATAGCCTGCACTAGACTCTACTAGGGGAACAGTAATCAGACCTTCCTGGATAATCAGGCACCTGTCAGCTAGGGAGATAGCAGCCTTGTATTCAGAAAGGAAGTCCATGCCTAATATCAGAGAGTGGTGTAGAGATTGAAAGACATAGAAGGATTGAGAGAGAAGGAGATGGCCTATGCAGATGTCAAGAGAAATGGACCCTAAGATCTTATGAACTTCACCACCTACACCAATGACTTCATGAAGGTCAGAGTCTTGTAAGTCTTTTAATGTGTAGCCTACTTTTTGAAGGTAGCTCATGCTGACACAGGACACAGAAGCACCTGTATCAACTAGAGCTGTTGTCTTCACTTGCTTCACCTTAACTAGAACAGTGTTCTTAACTAAGGGTGCCACAAGTGAGACCAAAGGTTTCTCATGCCTGACCCCAGGTCTCTGAGAATCAGGCGTGAGTCCCTATTGCCTTGGCCATTCATTCTGAGAATGATATGCCCTTATGCACACACTAGAATGGTGACCTACTTTATGGCAGAAAGTACACTGGGTATTAAAATGTGGGCAATATAACCTGTCTGAACAGTACATACCACATCCGATGCATCTTTGCTGCAGGAACGGGGGTACTGGATACTGTGGGCGTGGATGATTGCCGGACTGTCTTGGCGGGGCCTGATTCCTTGGCTGTGGACGACCTTGAGGCAACAGAGGAGGTGGTGGTTGTCTCCGGAAGTGGGCATCATGAGGCTGGTGCCGTTTGGGCTGGTATCGCTGGGGATGTTGTAGCTGGAATTGTTGCTGCTGTTGTTGTGGAGGTGGTCTAGTGGCTTCTGTAGCCACAGCCTGAACTGTTGGGTCCGTTGTCTTGGTGATTAGGGTGGCTACAAGTTCTGAAAGTTGGTCCACCTTCATAGCCATGTTAATATCCTGAGATTTCACACCCGTCTGTGATCTCTCAGCCAGTTCAGCATGGTGACGGACATCTTCAAGTGTGGCAGGCTCCTTATTAATCACCCACTGGCGAATGTTAGGCCTAAGCCCATTAACGGCTACTGCCACAGTCACGGACACTGGCAGTGCTAAGTTATGTGTGGCCTTTTGTAGCCTTGTCAGAAAATCAGCACTGGACTCTCCTGTTGACTGTGACATTTGTAAAACATTCACATCAAAGGTTCGTGGCTTGTGAAACCTTGACGTGAATGCTGCCTCCAGACGGGTCATACTTTGTTTGGTGTCATCGGGAAGATCTTGGTGCCATACCCTAGCTGTCCCCTCTAAATAGAAAGGAAACAGCAGGCACTGACGTTCTTCGTTGTAACCCAACAACTTAACAAAGTTGGTAAAGTCCTGCCACCAGGATGCTGGCTCCTCTTGTCCGCTGAAGGGCCGTAACTTGATCTGTGGCGTTGCCATGGCAAAGGCTGGTGATGGAGGCGTTGATGAATTATTTGATGATGTTGGTGCCGCTGTCGATGTAAGTGATGGCACAGCTAATGTTGTGGACGATGGTGTGGGTGTGGTCAGGGATGGCGATGTTGGGAAAGGTGAAACCTGCTCTTTGATCAAACTGGTCAGTCGCAACCTTGAATCATGCCCTCGAAGTCTCTGTTTGTAATTTGTAGGCGTGGCTCCGGACATCTAGGATTGACTCCACCAGTTGAAACAGGCTTGTTTTGGGCCTGTTTATGCCTAGAACTATCGCGGGGAATTAACTCGGGGATCTCCACGCCTTCAAAAACAAACAGAGAGGGATCTCAGGCAAAGCAGGAATATTTTATTCTTTCGACAATCAATAAATCACTAAACCAATCAATCAATAAACAGAACAATCAATGGATCAGGTCAATCAATTGCAATCACTGAACACTCGAGAATAACGAGGTAAGACAAGTAGTCAACATTGTAGATGTTATGACGCAATACCTATAAATGACTAATTATAATTCACTGACGCACCTAAAGGATCAGTCATCAAATTTTACTTTAAGAATAAAGGTGACTCGAATACTTAATTGAACAGTGACAACTATTACAATTGTATCATTATCGACTATTAGAGTAAATACAGTAAATGAGGGTCAATACTATGTAAATACTTCAACGTGATAATTTATTTGAAACATTCTGAGTTTTGATTTCCAAATGAAACGGTAACCGGCATACATGGCAATAACATGGCGGTTCACTTAAGTTTACAGTTGCCATGGTGACGATTAGGTTGAGCCTCACAATTGACATACTGCGCCGACGCCTGTAGGTGCGCCTGATGATTACAATAATATGTCTCATAACGAGAAGTGGATACTCTCTGCTAATATTTGTCTTATAAAGAAAAAGTGGATACTTTCTGATTATTGCATACTGAGACTGATATTAAGGAACTTTGCCTTTATATTTTGAACTATTCTAGACTGCTACTACATCGCCGCAGCGTCATGATAATGTGTGCACATTACATGAACATATATTTATAAGACATTGCCAGAATGTGCGCGTTTAGCTAGATAAGTTTACATAAAGTATTATTATATTCTAGAACATATGCAGTCACAAACTGGGTATCTCGAACGCAAATATATATATAAGCTTCTGGCGCTAACATGACATATAGAAATCGTACATATAACATACATTGCAAATAGTGTACATGCCAAGGATATATCTGTATCGAGAATGCTTCAACAACGTTGTACACATTGAATGTGTTGTACACAAACTATTTTAGCATCCACGACCCCGTACAATAATAAGCTATTTCAACGTGAAAACCTACACAATACAATTACCCTTTATACCAAACTGTATCATATTTAGTACTGTATTTGAAGACACGATTCAAATGAAATATCCCGACAAACTAGTGAGTTGGAATGGCATTTTACGAATTTTGACTAAGTGTAACTTACATTCAATGTTCAAGCAGAGTACAAGAGTTATAAGCAGAGTCTGACAAAAATGACAAAGTACAAGCGACTTACCTTCAAAAACAAACAGAGAGGGATCTCAGGCAAAGCAGGAATGATTCTAGTGTGCAACCATCCTGTATATATACCCGAGGCCTCCTGTCCAAATTTGAAGGCAAGACCGTACGCGCAAGTTTAATTGTCAGTTTCGACAATAGAATATGTGACATGCTGGTTACCTTACGCAAGTTCGGGAGAACAGATGCATAGCGCTAAATACCGAAATAGTGGAAGTTAGATAATCAAAGATTATCAATGTCGCTTTAATGTCACAGTTTGTGCTGGTTCCTTTGATAGATTATATTTGACTTGGTCAGCCGTGGCTACACAATCAGGTTCCCTGCGTTGACAAAGCCCTGTGTTACAGTTGATATGTAAAATGACCTAACATTTAATTGCATGTAGTGTCGCCTGACCGGTTGTGATTGTATGTAGCATCGCTTGACCAGTTGCGACAGCTTGCATCCTGCGGTAATAAGTGATAATATGCCAGCTGCCAGGCGCAAGTAGACTTAGCTAAAGTAAACTGAAGTTAAATATACATTGTAGGATATTTTCCGCATTTTAGTAAAAACTAGAAGTAAAATATGACAAATTTGACCCTGTTATAGGAGTATCATTTCGTTTATCAGGTTGGTATCGACAGTGTGGTTTCATCCCCTATACAAATGACATAGACATCGATATTCCTATTCAAAACTACAGTCCAAACACTGTGCCAGCGTTTTTACAAGCAGGATTTAAAGTCAACGTGAAAGGGAAGGTAAGACTTTTGGAGTTTGACTCTTTTAAGTTGTTTATGTTCTTTCTTTAAAGGCCACATGCAGCCAAAAACAAAACAAAATTACAACACAATTATCAATTACTCATGACATATAATATACATTACTGATTGTGAAAAAACAAATAAACAAGTTATAAGTGTACAATCGCAAATCAAAAGTGAAAACATTTGTACGTGGGGTTACTTCCCTTGAAACGAAGGATCCGGAGAGCGGGTGGGTGTGCGCTGAAGCTTAACGAAGACTTACGTTGGTCGCTGTGTATATAGAGATATATATTGGGTTTTGCAAATACATACTCATTTATTCTGCATGTGCATTCGACTCAGTCAGCAAATTTTGAGATGGTGAACTGCTACGTGATGGGAAACTGTCGTTCGTCCAAGTACATAGCTTGAAATCGACAATCTGAGCTTGCACTAGTTTCCGTCCGATCCAGTCAGTGGAGGAAAATGAATGTAGTTTGTTTGCAGTAAACAGACATCATGACATGTCAAGTGTCCAGGTGTGTCACAGCTGCCTGTCTGTGTAATTATACAGTGTGACAGAGACAGACCCCAGGTGCACTCTATTTATGGTGTATAGTGTGATTGGTGTAAGTTCAAATTGCATGTGGTCAATGATTGAAGTTGTGTATTGCATATTGCCATTAGTAGACAGGCAGGCAGATACATGGGTGTCAATACAACATTGAGTTTTGTCTGTGACAAAGTGCTGTTTAATCACAATCAACATTTTTCATTATGTTTCCACAGACACGAATTGAAATACTTCAGTTTTCATAATTATTCTTCACGACATTTCCTTCACAAAAAATACCAGTCACTGTAATGTTTTTTTTCTCTGCCAATTCCTTTGTAGATATCAGACAACTACCAGATGTCTATTAATGCTGGTTCTGTAAGGATGGATGTTTATTTCATCTATGAGGAGGAGACGTATTGTTGGGTGGGAACAACGGACAGACTCACTGGCCAAAAGTACAAGTAAGTGTTTACCCCTTTGCACTAGGTCTGGTATCCATTAAAGGATTGACGTCAAAATGTTGGTGTCTGCATGTGAACTGTTTTGTCCAAACGATCATAACGTTTTGTGAATGGCTGGACCTCTTTTATAAAGAAACAAAGTGCAGTGGTGTTAAACAGACACTGTACACTCTACCATAAGTAACAAGAAGACAAAACCGTCAATGCTCCCCGTTATGGCAAAATACTCTTCATGAATACGTCACCTAGTTGTGATTGTGTTAAATGTTTTGGTCTGTATAGTGTACAGTGGAACGAGGACAGCACTGCCGGAATGGAGGATACTGATACCGGAAGTATTTAAATATGTTTTAGTTTTAACAATAATGGTCAGGTATGAAGACAAAGAGATGAAATGTATTTGCTACTTTTTACAGGAAAGTTCTTCCAAAGTCTGGCACATGCTGGACTGACTTCATGGGTTTCCGGGTGCGGGTTCCTTGCCCTACCCTACCCTATATCACTGCTAACTATGGGCAGAACTGGAACACTTCAGTTGAGCAGTGGAAGTGGAAGACACAGCCAAACACTAAGTCAAACGGGATGGTGCCAAAAGAAGAATTGCACTCTGTGGTACATCGATATCAGTAAGTCAGAGACACAACACTGAATGTTAACATGTATAAATTGAGCATTCATCACCAGCGTCATGTTATGAGTGGAAAATATTATTCGAGATAAACGTTATTTGCATTGCCAAAGTCTCGGCGATAACACAAAGGTGTTATATAGTGAGTGAGTGAGTTTAGTTATACGCCGCCCTCAGCAATATTCCCGCTATGTGGGGGGCGGTCTGTAAAAATAATCGAGTCTGAACTAGACAATCCAGTGATCAACAGCATGAGCATCGGTCTGCGCAATTGTGAACCGATGACATGTGTCAGCCAAGTCTGCGAGACTGACTAACCGATCCCGTTAGTCGCCTCTTACGACGAGCATGGGTTTGTTTGAAGGCCAATATTCCAACGCGGATCGTCTCGGGTTTCTGGTTCTATCTTCTCAGGTTTCTGGTTCTATTTTCTCTGGTTTCAGGCAGGTCGACTAACCGATCCCGTTAGTCGCTTCTTACGACGAGCATGGGTTTGGTTGAAGGCCAATATTCCAACGCGGATCGTCTCAGGTTTCTGGTTCTATCTTCTCAGGTTTCTGGTTCTATTTTCTCTGGCTTCTGGTTCTAGAAGACAAATAAACGTCGCCATGTGGAATCCAATTCGCCCGATTCATCTTCTGAAGTAGCTAGCTGATGCTAGGATCAGATTCAGATTCATAGTGATATTTCTTGGTGGACAGTCACTGAAATTTAATGACCTTGCTATTTCCAAATACACTCAAGATGGCTACGGAAAAGTGAAATATGTAACACATCTTCGGAATGATTCCATACTAGTGGAATGTGTAGGGAGATAACAATCTATCAATCTTCTGGGTTTACAGCAGTTTGTTAATACACAGTTGAGCAGAGGCATTATAAGAGATCTGGCTTGTGGTCTGTCTGACAGGAGCGAGGAAGAGATTGGCGCTGAACTGAAAAATCAAAGTGTAACACACGTTAAACGTTTTAACCCCATGATGTGATGGCAGTATTGCTAAAACCCATGCTTACCTCTTTACCTATTCTCAATTACCAATACCCAAATGTATTAAAGCAGGATACTTCAATATCGTAGTGGATGTTTATGTACCGCTCCCACTGTTTCAACTGTCAAAAATGTGGACATGGAGCTAAGTTCTGGCGCGGTAAGGAGGATGTGTGTTGCCGTTGCAGTGGAGCTCTCGACAGCGCTAAGTGCAAGAAGAAGATTAAATGTGCGAAATGCAATGAAGAGCAGATGACATCCTCCAAGTCATGTCACACTTTTGAAATTGAATCTAAAATCTAGAAAATCAAATATTACCGGAAATGACAGATATTCTGAACCAAAGAAGTTAGCACCATCTACTACAGCAACCTTCCCCCTGTTCAGCAGCAATTTCTTCCACCCTGCCGTTTAGTCACACCTGCCTCAATATCGTGCAAAACTGAGAATAAACAGGTCATTCATTCATAGAGTTACACCATCTTTGTCTTAGTCTGAATCTCACCCTAACACAATAAGGTTAACTGGGAAAGTGAGTGAGTGAGTGAGTGAGTGAGTGAGTGAGCGAGTGAGTGAAATTTCACATCAGCAATATTACAGCCAAATCGTGTACATTAATGAAATAGCAGAGGGATTAGATTGCCTAACATGCATATTTGCTGATGACTCGTCTTTGGGTTACTCTTCACCAGATAACAGAATTATGGAAATGAATCTAAAAGTCAATTTATGTAAGTTAAATATTTGGGGTAAACGATGGCTAATTAAGTACAATCCAGAAAAGACGCAACGGAAAATGGGCGAATGAAAATGATATGAATATTTTGTAACATTTCAATCTTGTGATAATATAGGATCATGCAAACCATCACTTCGCTGATTCTTCAGATTTGCAAATAATTGAGTAAACGTGATTTTTATTGAGTAAAATACACAAATACGCGCCTTATCTGGAGCTCTGAATATATATACTATTCAAAAAAGGTAGGGGAACCTGAACTTTGAAGTCTTGTAGAAAGAAAACCCATTGAGGAACCTTACAATGACATTCATCTTGTGTATGCAGCATTATTTCACGTTATCATCACACGAAAACACAATGCATGTGATGCACGTGAACAACGTAGGAGCCTCCTACACACGCATGGGGTGTCATTATGAATCTTGTCGTTTTTCAGGCCGGTCGATAAATCTCTGTAGACCATTTTTCCGATAAGTTTCTTGCATCTGTGCATGGTCAGGGATTTCAGGGTCAAATCACATACTACTGAGTGAAAATTGTAAACCTGAAAGTTTTAAGTCATACCCCAGTCAAGTAACAAGGGGGATAACTGAACGAACAGCTTTGCTTTGAATGAAAGCCATGTGGCGATGCATTCTCAAAACATCCATTATTATTGAATCAACATTTATTCAATCAATGACAATACATGTAAACAGGGATGAGCTTTGTCTTCATGTTGCTATGGTTTCATGGTAACTAGATAAGGTTTATATACACCTCTGATGTTTTACAAACTACTCTACAGCTGAAGTTTTGGAATTTGGCTGGTGCAGTTGGGTTCTTGTCATAGACTACACCTGGTGCAAGCAGAATATCAATCTTTGAATTCAGCCCTGTATACGCTTTTGGAAATATTAAGACCATGCAATTGTTACCTACCGTTTTGTCGATTACAACATGTAACATGTGACCTGTATCCAGAAAAAATGTGCAAATGAAAAAAAACCCAACATTTACATTGTATTCAATTCCATATAGATCCCAATTTCGACAATCGTACATTGAAAGTACAGTTCCCCTACTTTTTTGAAGAGTATGTGTGTGTAGATAGATAGATTTCCTTGTGAAGTGCGGTACCGACACAAAACAGCTCATGCTGTAACTTTTCCTTACCAAGGTAGAGCCAGTATGTTCGTTTGAGGACCGGTGACACGTGAACCTTTGTGATTGATGTCACCGTATGTAGTGGGAATTTATTAGTCTTTATTACTTTGATGAAAAGTAAAAATGTGTGTTCTCCTTCTCTTAGTTGTATCAAATAGGTTTACTTCATTAAATGAAATGAACACAAAAACCAAGAAAACAAATATTAACCAAGAAAAACAGCAATAAGATTTTCAAGTGCTTCCCGCAGCCTTCGGTGATATATTAAGTACCATTAGAATCAAACAGGGATAGAGTTATCGTTCTTTAAAGTACTTCTGATGTTCATATGCCAGTATGGAATCCTTCGAGGGGGGCATGAGTCATTTGGTTGGATTAGTTATGATTATATCAGTACATCGTGTTGAAAGTGCCTTTTCATAATCCCATGACCCTAAACAGCCGTGAAGCACTCGTAAAATCTCAAACACAAACCCGTAGGACCGTCCGCAATAGAAATCACAAATGTATACGATCCTTGCAGTCGCCAGGATGGGAAAGCCGCAATAACTTGGTGCACCCAGTGGCTGCAAGAGAAGTATGATTCCCAGTGAGTTGAGATTGGTAATAAGATGTGCCGATGAGATTGGCATCCAATGATTTAAGGGGGAAACAGCGCCTTGAGCAAGTACTACTTGTGTGGATATGCACACTGTATAAATATCCTACAACAAACAAAAAATTTAACTCACTCATTCTCCCACGTTCTTCTTCGCGGAAAATTACCGCTGTGGTCAGAACAGTGAAGTTCTTCACTAGGTTTGATTTGGCTAAGACTAAGTCAGATCAGTTCTCTAAGTTCATGCCAGGTGTAGTACAGGAGGCACGTTTGAGACATCCCCTCTGTGAGTGAGTGAGTGAGTTTAGTGTTACACCACTTTAAGCAATATTCCAGCAATGTTGCAACCATGCGGGGAATGGAACAAGGGTCTTCAGGGTGACCGGCGAACGCTTTAACCATTAAGCTACCCACCCGCCCCACATTCATTCAGACTCAATAAAAACGTGTAAGAAAGACAACAGAAAAGAATCTAACATCATATCCTAATATAACAGTAAATCCCCATGGTCCCTAGCCTGGTGGTCTACAATACGCTGTTGGCAACATATATCCTGGTTTTATATTGTGTTGTCCTTTATTGTGACAATATTTCAGATTTAATTACTAGTCTAAAATGTATTTCTTTGATAATCTAGGTGTTTTACTGTCCTTTGCAGACAGGTATGCATAATATCTAACTTTGTTTGTATTCATTAATACATTTACAACATTCTTAGTCATGATACGGCTGAAATACTGCCAATGTACATTTAAATATTTACTCACTCATTCACTCACTCACTCACTCACTCACTCATTAACTTAACATAATATAATAATGAGTGAGCGCAGGTTCACGCCGGTTTAATGAATATTCCAACAACACTACAACGTGTGGGGAATCAAACCCGGAACGCTTCAACCATCAAACTGCCTCATCGTCCCAAATAATAGTAGAAGGAAGTTGTCATCCATCACGTATCTGCCTTTCATATCACTCGTCGGCTTCTAAAACGCCAATCATAAGGCTGAGAACATGGATAAACACTTTCCTTTGCCCTACCCTTCAAATATATTGTCTTAAATGATTCAAATATACTGTTAAAAAAAGTACGGGTGGTGAACTTTCAATTTGGATAGGAAGTGTAAACGTTAACAAACGTTTCAAGGACAGACATCTTATGAACGCACCACAATTTCCCTCTATTACCACGCCTAAACACGACGCATGATATGCACGTGCACAACGCAGTAGCCCCATACACGTGGATGGGGTCCCATTCTTGATTTTGACGCTTTTTCAAGAAGGTCGAGAAATCACTTAGAACATTAATTTTGACACTCATCTTGCATCACCCATTTACTAGTGTTTGTTTCTAGTCGTTTGTTTCAAAATGAAAATCGTGTATATACGAATTACATGCCGTACACCAATCATTTTTCAAAAACGACTACATTCCAAATAACTATGGTTGTAAGGAAGCGCAAATGGTGATGCACTCTCAAAACATTTAATAAAAGATCATATCAAAATTGAATGACTCCGATAAATATCCTAAATATTTTTAATCGTAAATATAAAAAAACGAAGATCCCCTACCTTTTTAAGAGTATATCAGAAAAACTATGTGTCCTATAAAATTCCAAGATGGTTTCAATTTGTTATCACAGAATTATCCCCCCCCCCCCCTCTTTCGAATATATAAGGCCATATAGAAAAATATTCGTGTTTCTCATTACCTCCCGACCAAAAAATTCGACCTGACCCATTATTTTTTTTCAATTTAACACTGGAGAAAATGTAATTTTGAGTCAAAAGCAGTGCATGAAATTTTTACGCTACTAAGTTTTGATTTTCTATTGGAGAATAGGTGTAAATATCCGCAAAAATCAAGGAGTAAACCCGTTTGGACATAAAATACAGTGAAATGTCAAAATAAAATTCCCCGCCTGACCCATGTTTTGTATTTTGAAAAGTGATGAAAAACAAGAATATTTTCTATGTGGCCTAACCTCCGCTATACACAATCTTCCTGACTCGGTTAACGATAATGTCTTCACGGAGTATCATTCTTCAAGAAAATGACTTTTGAAGTGTCCGACTGTACGTGTTTTGGTTCACAATTGAATGCCTTGAAACTTATCTTAGTGTAATTATGTCCGACAAGCTGTCTCGCTTTCTCTGTGATCTTCATAGTTTCATCGTGTGTGGCTTTGCTCTTTTCGGTTAGCATAGCCCGGAACATCGCTAGTTTGTCTTAGAGCCCCTGGAGCACATTCTCCTCCCAACCATCAAATTCTTTTTGCAACGCAAAACCCGTGAAGATCCGGGTTAAAACTGGTGTTCAGCTACCCACGTTAGTTGTAAGAGACCCATGAAGATCCGGGTTAGAATTGGTCTTCAGCAAGTCCTGCTTGCAACTAACGGGATCGGATGGTCAGGCCCGCTGACTTGGTTGACAAGTGGCATCATATCCAATTGCGTAGATCGATGCTCTTACTGCTGATCACTAGATTGTCTGGTCCACACTTATTTACAGTCATTTATTTGGAACATTGCTGAGTGCGACGTCAAACAACAAACCAACAGACACATCCTAAAACGCATAAGCCATAAATCAAACGAGTCTAGATTCCGCAGGGTTTTGAATCTAGGAGCTCACAGCGGAAGCCTTTTCAATTTTGTGTCCATTAAACTTAGACATTGTTTCCATTTATTATCGTATTGTCCACCGTCCATTTGTCAGAAAGAGAATATTAATTTGATTTTGGTTTTTAGTGCAAATGCACTGCAGCTTTGAAAACTATGAAATAATCACTTCAGCTTCATTTCTGGACACAGTCATCGGAATCATAAACTACGTGTATGTGTATTTTGTGAGAGGTAAATTCAGTCGATCCTATGTATGTAGCGATAATTTACTGACATTTTTTCTCTCGCTGCTTTCATGTCTGTTTTGAATCATTCTGACTGGTTCACATGAACTTTGTGCTCTATTGTGATGAAACACATTGACCATCCAATATTTCCATTATTGACATTATTATGTCATTATGTCCTTGCACATTGTCAGGACCCTCTTTGAAGAAAGGAAATACAAGTTTATCCTAAAATCTTCATTTACTGATACCCTAGGTCTCCCTCATCGTTACGCTTACCCGCAAATGACAGGGCCATTACGTTCTCAATGACTCAACGCCAGAAAAAAACTGTATAAATTATGAAAATATTTGTAACGTGCCTTTACAAGGCATACATTCTGCTGAAAGGACACTGGTCATAACACAAGCTGCCTATGCGGCACTAAAAAATAGTGTTTTCAAGACAATTTCTGGTATCCCCTGTCGTGATATTGGTGGAATATTGATAAAAACAATATAAGAAACGCCGGTATTTTGTAACATTGTTCCTTTGAGTTCTGTTAAAGTTGGAAAATGGTCTCTGGACGACGGCTGGAAATGGGAGACTACACTTAAGTCACATGATGACAAGATAAAAAAACCCTGAAACATAACAGACTCCCAGTTCAATGTGTCTGATTCTTATGCCATTGACTGATCCCCGCCCCCTCTGTGTGCCCAGAGTCGATGGTGTTTGTGTCTGCCCATCCTGTGCCACCCCCGCCCTCTGTCTGTATCGGATGCCCAGAACGCCGCCGAGCAGACTGATTCAGGAGCGTCCAGCGTGCCCACATTTGGTTTCCATTCTGATGCAGTGTGCTTTTAACATTGTGAAGGTTATGATCTGCGAACGATCGATAATGAAGTCCCAATCGGAGTTTGTAGTTTGCCAGACCCATCGTTATCTCGTGGGTGGCCTCTTGTTTAAACTTACACAGACAGGTCAATGACTTCTTGTTTCATGTAGCTTGTGTCAGTTGCCAGCACAGACTGCAACGGAAGTGTACACGAAGAAATCACGTTTGTTTTTTGAAAATATACACGTTTTGCACATTTTTCTTACAATGACTGTATAACCCTCAATGCAAGTCCTGAAATGTTACGCCATTACAAAACCCTTGTTTGCCGAGCTGAACAGCCCACAGTTACCGCCCATTGATGAATGTGGAAAATATTAATCGATATAACGCATGAAATAAAGCAGTTACTTGTGGTATTTGTAGTGTTGTGGCTATATTACGACTTGACAAGGACTTTTATGCTGGAAAGGTGCAAAACACAAGGTTACATTTTTGTGTAAAATTGCCTGTTAACCAGTGAGATGTCAAATTCTGAACCATTTGTCACCACTCGTCCCTTTCCGTAAGGTGCAAGAAGAGCGATTCCTCTTGTCCGGAATAACACCAGTTGGTCGGGAATGACTCTGAACCACTTGAAATCTAGACTTGCTTCATTTGGACTTCAACACTGAAGGGCCAGGCAGTAGTGAAAACAGGGAAAATAATGTGGTTTAGGGTGTATGAGACAGACTATATTAAAACTTGTACATCTTATATTTTGAAAGGGTGTGTAAATTACACAGCAGATTATATATATACAGATTGGCGTCCTTTCCGCCTATCTAGACTTGACTCTTATGAGGATACCTTAGTACCATGCATCCATTGGTTTAGCATTCAGTACAGCCTTGGAGCAAGGCTTTGCTCTCACCAATCGAAGACCTTTTGACAACACCGGAAGTTGCGCATGGGTAGGTCAATCTCTGATATGAGCCTACACTCGTTGCGCGTGTCGTTATGATGGACGTTATCAGTTCTGATGAATTCATTTCGTGAATTTCATCGGTTTTGCAGCTAGCGTCATAAACCTCTTGTATCTCAACTTCTATTGCAAGTCATAAAAGGGCAGTGCTAGCAAGTTTCAGACTCAACGCGCCATCATGGTTGTCAGATCGATTGCAAAGACAGCAATATGGACTTGAAACTACTCACAGACCCTCGTGTCTTTGCGAGGATTAAAGAATAAGAACAATTTTGAGGACCCGCCTACTCGAAATGCTGCACAATACAATAAATCCTGTAATGCTTCACAGTATATAAAAATAATGGATACTGAAAAGCGGGTCAGGTTGGTTGAACGACGATGACCCATGTTTATCAGTTTGTTGTTTAATAATACACGCAATATTATTTAAACTTTATGAAATTTAGTAAATAATTGAGTCTCGATGTAACAATGGATGCAACAAACCTCTCAAATAAGAGATCACGACATGCTTTCAGCAAAGTCTGTGAGCGTGACCAGAAACCATCATGTTTTGTTTCATTTTTTAAATATGAAGATCGTGTAGGCTTAAATATGCAGATCGTGTAGGCCAAATGGACCTCTTTTGTAGACCCTACGTTCATTTGTCGGCATCTGAAGAAGTGAATCCAGCATGTGAGATGAAGGACATCACTCCCATGCCTACAGACAGTGCCAAAAGTCAGAGGTTCCATCATCACGTGTCATGCAAAAGTGAGTATGGTTTTATGCTGCTTTCAGCAATATTCCAACAATATCACACGGGAACATCACGATATTGCTGGAATATTGCCCAAAGTGGCATAAAACTGAACTTGATATATAAACAACAACACTAGCAATTAATTTCGTGTTTTTTTATTCAAAGCCAACCATTATATACAGCAAACAAGAACCATGGCAAGTGAAGCTTCCATTCATCTCACCTGTATAACCAGTAACAACAAGTACATCAACAACAGACTGAGTCAAGTGAACTCAACAGTCAATAGCAGACCATCCTCTGTCATCCAGGGAAATATATCCATATTCCACATAAATACCTTGGACGAAATACTAGTTCAGTTCGTATATGATATTAATCTTCCATCTCTTATTTTCTCCGCCATGAAGCATCATTTGACTGGACAGCTATGTTTTGTGTTCTGCAATTTTCATCAGGCTTTATGTGTTGGTGGAAGCTTATCAGTTCAGGCCTCAACAATATTAGCATCAGGCAATGACGTTTAAATGATTCCCATACAATTTCTTTACCAATCATGTGAGTTAAACCCAGATAGAAGTCTATGCCAAAAAATACTTGAGAGAGTTAGGGAGGGTAGACACCATGTGAGGACTCCATCCCATACTTCCCTCATTAAAAGAAAATGGTTTTATGACAAGCTGACCCCAAAACCTGATAAAAAAATTAATGGGAAGCTTGTAGCTCTTTGACGGCCATAAGTGTATGTTGAAGCACAGAAGTTCCAACAGTCATAGTGCTACAACTCTCATAAGTCTACGTTTAAGTATTGGAGTTACAACAGTTGTAGTTCTACGATCGTAAGTCTACATAGAAGTTACAAACAGTCATAGCTCTATGTCTACTGGAAGTTTATATAGAAGTATAGGAGTTGCCGTCATTGTAGCTGTATGACAGCATGGGAACAGTCATAAGGGCGTGTTGAGAAATGGGCCTGTGTGTATGAAGACGTGAAGAGCACTGGATTATAGAGGATGGATCAAACACATTTTTCAATGTATTGTCCTAAGCATGAATTCTCCCTGACAAATGTTAAACAAGAACCTGTACATTGCAATCAAAATCATAGACACAGGTCTACTGAAATCTTTGCATGAGTATATAACACGGGTGAACAACATTCACCAATCTAACATTATATATTCCTAATTACTATCATGCATCTAATATGGCTAAACTCAGAATAGATTAGAAAAATATAACCTTCAAAATTCCTAAGTAATATTTCTGAAAATAAAACTCTATATGTTTTGTAACAGATCATTCAACATGTACCTACAAATGCCATAACAAACTTTTATTTACAGTTCTGAACAATTTATCTTAAATGCTGGGATTCATAAAGATACCTGAAGCTTTCTTACCGGTAATGAACTTCCATGATTTGATAACGTGTAAGTTACCGGTACAACACATATGTTGGTGAAATTGGATTGCGATTTACTGGTAAACACCTTATGGCACAACATAAGTTCATCAATAACTCGCATTCCGATTCCTTCTAGAAGCTTAAATATCAAAGGACATTAATTCAATAAAAGTGTTTCCATAGTAACAGTAACAAACTGTTTTCTTCCCAGATCCACAATCATGAAAGAAACTGAATATCAGACATCGTTGTTGGTTTTATGGTACACTCCTCACATTTAACGATTATTTATGTTGCAGAAAAGATTAATCTCATGCATAATGTAGAAGTAACTTTATACTTAGGGTAAATAAAAAGTTCAATGTTTCTCGGGCATTGGTGCGTCACTTTTATTTGTGCATGTGACAATTTTATATTGCCATTTGAAAAAAAATAGTTTTGACGTGGCCGCGTCCCAATCAGCCATTTGTCCACTACAAGAATGAGTGTCTGTAAGAACGAATGTCACTGAATCTATAACTCATTAACACATGCTAAATTTCCCAAGCTGTATTTCTAAGAGAAAAAATAAATAAATATCTGTTCCTCCCACATCAGTTTTTTTATCAAAAATGTTTTTAAAAAAGTCCTACCGTCCTCATCACTTTTGAAAAAAACAGTGCCCAAGAAACATTTTATTTTTTTCATGCAGCCTAAGTTGGTGTTTCAGGACCACTCAAAACCAAGAAAGCAAGTCACCTTGCTTATCTCAGTATTAGGCCTGTCAAAGTATCTGTGGATTATTGTCACAGGTAGACTAGGCTCAATTCTGGAAAAAGGCTCAAATAAATGACGTAGAGGCATTTATTAGTAGGATTTGGTATCCAGGCCCTTTTACCTATTCAAATGATGCCGATCACAAAAAATTAGGATACCAAGCTGAAAAAAATTGTTTTGACTCTCAAAATTAAAAAACACAATGGCCACCAATGAATCACTTTGATTCTGTGATACCACTAAACCTCATAGCAAACATTTGTTTTATTCACAGCAGACAATATTGAGATCCTGGATGGAACCTTGGATGGGAAAAACCCTTCCATGCAAAACAAGTTGCCAGATGGCACTGTGGACAAGCCCCTAATTCATTGGCGGCCATTTTGTACATAGGTAAAATACCAAATCCCACTAAAAATGTCTCTTACATTACTCTAATCCAACATGGATCCTAGTCTAAGGTAATTGTCTTGAAATAAGCTCACAGAGAGTGCACATGTGACATGGAGTTCAGCTTGTGTATTCTTTATGCAATATTTCAGACTTGGATATCATTATTCAGTAAACCATTTAACGATAAGAACGTATCACTTCAAGAAAGAATCACATTTATAGTAGTGAGTGAGTTTAGTTTTACGCCATTTGGCCAGTACTCTAATTCACTGCAACAACTTTGCTATCATCCCTGCAGAAACACTGTGATGAAGATTCAACAAATTTAAATCTCAAGTCAACTCTATCTTTTTTGTTAAACACGGTCTACTTGGTCAAGATTAATAAATTTCAGGACCAGTATTTCTTACAACAAAAAACAGGCGCTCACATCCTATCAGTATTGGATCACCTGGAGCAATAATTCAGCTCACAAAACTAATATAAGCTAAACTGCAGCAACAAAATCTTAAAGGTTATTCTTCAAATAATGCTTTTCTTGAATTAATAAAATAATGGAAAACAAATTGCATTACCGCACACTATGTACGTCAAGAACTGGACGAAAGTCTTCACCATAACAAGCAAATGCTTAAACCACTTGCAACAGAGTACTTATGGAACTAAATGTACTGTTTCTGTCAAAACTGCAAGCAAAAAAAAACTGCATCATCACTGGCACAAGCGAAGTGTATGTGAAAACTTTCAAGAACTCTTATCAGGTTCACACCGAAACAAACACAAATCATATATACAAGAAAATGAATTTGTACAGGTCATAAATAACATAAGTATTAAAATGAAATGGCATCTACTTCTATACAGAGTACAAAAGTAACGAAAACACTTCCACAAAAGGTGCTTGAGGTGAAAGTTTTATTTGCAGTGTGAAAATAAGTCTGCTGCCCATCTAATACAATGCATTGTGAAATGAGACAGTGTTGATAATATACAGGCATTGTGCAGTTGACAGCCGACTTACAAGCTCAGGGTCTTGTATCATTCTATGCCTCTTGGGCAATGCTGTTCCTTCATAAGACCTTCATTCCTCACATGGCAAGAATGTGTAAAGCCCATTCCTGGTGTCCCCTGCCATGGTATTGCTGAAATATTGCTAAAGGCAGCATAAAGCCATACTCACTCCTCAAAAGAACTTCATATGCCCGATATAATCTTTTAACCCAAAAATATCTATAGAGAGATCTTGGAACATGTACTTGTGTTTTCATTCAGTCCCAAACAGAAATATCCTCAATGTTTAGAATTATTACACATGAAGTGGAACAAGTTGGGCTAGTTCTTATGCAAATTACGTATATGTCATGAGAACCTCCTTGTATATTCATTAACCTATTCCTGTTCAAGCTCTTTTCTTCATGTGCCAAGTCAGTATCTGTGGACTGTAATGCCTTTCCATAAAGCACTTTACCTAGAACCCCCACACCCATCCAACCCCCACACCCATCCACTCCCCACATCCATCCAACCCTGACGCCCATCCACTCCCCACCTCGCCCTGAACATACCTGGCCACCCCCCACACCCAGCCGCTCCCTACCTTACCCTACAAACACCTACCTACCCCCTACACCCATCCACCCCCCACACCCAGCCGCTCCCTACCTTACCCTACAAACACCTACCTACCCCCTACACCCATCCACTTTCCACCTCACCACAAACACCTACCTACCCCCTACACCCATCCACTTTCCACCTCACCACAAACACCTACCTACCCCCTTCACCCATCCACTTTCCACCTCACCCAACAAACACATCATCTTTTGTGCTTATGATTAAACCCTGTCACAATAGGAACTGTAAAATCCAGAACTTGCTTTCTTTGAGGTACTGGTCAGATCACTTGTCAATAAATACATATACAATACTTCTTGTGAATTTTCTGAGCAATGTCATTTATGTAAATGGAGAAGTAAGGTCATACTGTATAAATAGCTCATCGATACAAGATAGAACCACAAAAAATAGCAGGGAATGAGTCAGTGAATGCTGCTTTCAGCAATATTCCAGAAATATCATGGCACACCAGAAATGGACTTTGCACATTGTACCAATGTGGAAAACAAACCTGGGTCATCAGCATGACGAGGGAACACTTTAACCACTGAGCTACCCCGCCTCCTCCTGAAGATATGAAAACTCCAGAGTTTCAAGACTAGATATAAGGAACTAGCTGTGTAACGAATACATTCATCTGATAACTGTTTAATCATATTCCTTAATCCAAACTAAATGATCAGATATTGAGTGAATTTATGCTACTTTTACAAACTGTTAACTATAGGAGTGATCGAATTGTACACACATGGGATTCAACCCAGACCATCTGCAAGGCAAGCAAATATTATAACCACCAGGCTACCCTGCGGCCCTCAAAGGGGCAAAGACGTCTGTTGTCAAGGAAACCAGTAACAATAAGCACTTTACCTGCATCTTACATATTGCATGCTTCAGATTCCGTAAAAGTATACGCATAGAGAGAAAAACTCTTTTCACAGTAGTGACAATCAAGTCAGGATTTATGCTTCTTTTAGGAATATTCAAACATTCCATATCATTTCAGGAAGCACCAGAAATTGGTTCCAGACATGCTGACATAAACAAATAAAATATCACAGGAAAATTCAAACTTTCCTTTAATATTTTCCAGTTTTCATCATCAGATTTGAATAGAGCTGTGGTGATGAAAACTGGAAAATATTAAAGGAATGCTTGACCTTTCAATGTGAACCTTTATTTGTTTCTCTTAGTATATATTAGGATAGCATACTATCCTGATAAATGTTTCATAATCTTTTACTTACCACCATACATACTCACAGGAATATCTCATCTTTCACGTGAGTTAATTTATTATCTACATATGGTATCCAAGCACTTGACAAAAATATAAAATAGTTTCTAAATGTTGCAAATAAAAGTTGTTCACCCTCTTGACAGCCTGGACGGTCAAGAGCCATGATTTCAAATCCATTCATTGCATAGCAGACACAATTCTTTCTGTGTGCATCTTTTATATGTACAAGGTCAAGGACACCTAAGGTTTTGATCACAAGAAACTATCTTCCTGCTGACTAACATTAATGTTATTGCACTAACAGTCGTGATGTGTAATGATTACTTTTACAATGGTGGAGATGTTTTATAACGATTGGGTAGTAATGTGAATGAGTGAGTGAATTTAATTTTACACGGCTTTTAGTAATATTCCAGCTATATCACAGTAGGGACACCAGAAATGGGATTCACACAATTTACCCACATTGGAGTTGAACCCAGGTCTTTGGTTTGATGAGTGACCTCCTTAACCACTGGGCTACCCCTGTGCTCCCTTCAGTGAAGTAATCACAGAAGACACCCTTTCTCCTTGACATTCTCACCTGTGGCACTATTCGCTGTGACTGGGACATGGTTAATGAATTCCAGCAAATATTTAACCTATGTTGATAAATGCCTTAATATTCTGACGTCAAGAAAGTCAAAGAAACTGAACAGGAAACATCTGACTGTGTGCTAACGCAACATCAGGCTCATTATAAAGTCAGAATATTGCGTAGTATTAATACTAGTTTCATGATTTTTCAAGTCTGTCCCTTTAATAAGAACTGTAACAATACTAGCACAAAAATACTGCAATAATTTAATCTATTGACTATTAACTTTATTGTGCCTTTTAGGCTGCTTAGGCTGTGGACTCCCCAGGGGGTTGAGAATGAAGATGGATCTGATGACTAGAGTACTAATGTACATCTATCATGGCTGAAGCACATTTGAGCAGTTATACATTGGAAAATGTGCTCAGTATAATTCATAATTTATATCAGTTCCGTTTGAACTGTTTCATTTTGTATTCTGATAACTGAATTATTGATAAAGAGAAGATGTGGAAACTACTTAATAGTTGGAAATATATCACTTTGATAGGAATATCTAACATTATTTCAAGGAAAAGAACTTTCTTTGTTGAACAGATAATAAATATTGAATCAACAAGCTCCAGGAACTACAGTGCACACAAAGAATGACAGACTAGATGTTATTAGGGACTGCACTGCCCAGATATCTACCTGTATCAAGTTGCACCAAATCTGGAACAATACTGCCAGAAAATATGGCTGTGCAAGCAAAAAGTGCACGAACATTATGTGACCATATGAAGGTCATTGTGATCAGCAAGTTCAGGGGAAAACGGAATGGTTGTCATGACATCATCATACCCTGCAGTCCACGTTGACTTATCAGCCAACATTTGAAGTGAAGTAACCTACTGGCAAACAAGGACAAGTTCAGCATACAATAAACCCATATTAGCATATATGAGTGCCACCCACTGGCACTTGTCATTGTGAGCAAAGGGGCCCCACGTTGTCCGTGACTGAGTATAGTGTGATAGGTGAAGCGCGTGGCCTATAACATGATAGTCTTATGAACGAGGCGTGTATAGCTACATAAATTTCATCATCATGCACTGCACATGCATTAGTCTACTTTTGCTCTCCCTTTTACAAACCAAATGGGTATCCTCACTGCACCATCTACTTCCTGGAAATACATTCTCGGTGCTGGTCCAACTTGTCCTTGTTTGCCGATAGAATGGTGTTGGATGAAAAGAGCAATTTCTGTTCAGTGTGGTTGCAACAAAATAAAAATGCAAGCATATAATTGTCTGAGATCACAACATGAAGATTCAGCTCCTGTTGGTGACTGTGGTGACTGGTGACAATGCATGATAAAACCTCATACAGCATATCCTCTGTGGCATATACTGTTTTCTTTCCAACTACTTAAACTCTGCAGCACATTCTATTTTCCATCTAACATCTCCAGATTTTCTTTTCTAGCAGTTTTCCAACAACTTCGCAAATGCTACATCCAAGGCAAAATCTTCACCTTCACCAATACAATTCACCATCCAAAAACATGTTGTTCTTTCTTAAAACAACAATGTCCATACAATCCTCACTCATCAACAACAGCTTCTGCATTTGAGCAAAGACTATTTCCCTACAAACATTTTCTATCTGTATCATGCCACTCAGTTTACAGGCTCAAGACACAATGTTCATGGTGGACATTCATGAGGAATAGCTTGAAGAGACCACACTTTGTATGAGGTAAACATCGGCTACTCTGTGCTGAGACCTCAAGCAATAGATATATCACACTGGAGGTCACGTGCAATGATATTCATCAACGTCCAATAAACATGTGAATGACATCATATCTGTTGTATGACCTTATGAGGTACCTGGTTGATCTTGTGCAACTATGGACGTCCATGGAGCATGGTACCCTAATGCTGATATGAAACCATATGTGATATGTCCATCCATTGATGGGTGATACGACGCTAGTCATACAATCCGGTCTCAAGGTATCAGGACAAGGTTCAAACACAAACTTGATATGGAAATGTGGAAACCTGGAACATGCCTGAATGTGATATGAATGATATCATTTGATCCAGGCAGTATTGTCTAATGCTGGTGATGAGTCATAGTATCCCATCCAAGACAAGGCGATATGCCAATGAAGGTGATATCATTGATATTGTCCAATGCAGGTGATATGACCTATTGTCAAGGTGTGATATGATCATGGCACTTGAGTAAGGGTGGTGTTAGCACTCTCCACTTCAGTCATTGGGTCAGTCAGACTTCTCATGGCAGGGGACAGTTTTCCCTGGATACTCTGAATGTAGTCCTGAAACACAGAGGTTTATCACTCAGCATAAGAGTTCAATTCACCATTACTTATATGGCATAGCACCCAGGAATCTATGTCTACTATACTATGCACAGCATGCAGTTTTATTTAGGAGCCCTTATAAAGAACAGCAGTTTCAGAAGATGTACCATTCCATATATAGCATGGCGCTTTCAGTTACCATTCCATATATAGCATGACGCTTTCAGTTACCATTTCATATATAGCATGGCGCTTTCAGTTACCATTCCATATATAGCATGACGCTTTCAGTTACCATTCCATATACAGCATGACGCTTTCAGTTACCATTCCATATGTAGCATGATGCTTTCAGTTACCATTCCATATGTAGCATGACGCTTTCAGTTACCATCCCATATGTAGCATGACGCTTTCAGTTACCATTCCATATGTAGCATGACGCTTTCAGTTACCATTCCATATGTAGCATGGCCCTTTCACTTACAATTCCATTTACAGCATGGCACTTTCACTTAAGACTTCATATATATAGCATGGTACTTTCACATAACATTCCATACATAGAATGGCTTTTTCACTTACCATTCCAAATAAAGCAAGGTACTTCACTTAACACTCCATATATAGGATGGTACTTTCACTTGCGATTCCATTAATGAGTGAGGGAAAATCAGCATATTCAACATTATGAAAACATACAGGGCAAAATTGGGCCAAAATGTCTTTCAAGAAATATGCAATGGTTCATATTAAGGATAATGTCATTGTTAAAATCAACTGTTTGAAGTGGTTTGCAAGAATTTAATAAAATTTGACTAAAATGTTTCCACAGAGACATCACATGACAGACACATTGAATCCTTGATCTCTGGAGACTGAGATGAGGTGACTGATGAAATAATGCCATGATAGTGAGAAAAACAATTTGATAAAAACAAAATTTAAAGAAATATAAGTAATTTCCATTGATTAAAGAAGTGATATTAGAGAAGTTGATATGAAAGTAAGGAAAACCATAGCTTTACAATAAAGTTAGAAGTTAAATAAAAAATCCACTTCCACAACTAGTTCAACATGATTAAATTATACAGAAAAATGAAAAACGTTTGATGAAAAGAAAAAAACAGAAAGAAAATGACATTTTACTGACTGAAACATGAAACACTACGTGATATTGTCAAGAAAATAAGTATACATAGCACTACATAAAGCTTAGGGACGAAGAGAAAATTTGCAAATAAATCGAGTCAAACATAATCATAATACTCCGATTAGATGTTGCTGCAACAAATCAACATCTCTACGAACTATGATGAGAAACCAAGTTAATACTGACATCACACGAGACAAATTAAGATAAAATTATTCATATTCCATCATTTGATAGGATAGAAAGTTGGGAAGTGAGTGAGTATACTTTTACGCTGCTTTATCAATATTCACACAATATCACAACATTAGGGGACAACAGAAATGGCGTCACACATTGTACCCAATTGGGAAATCAAACCCAGATCTTTGGCATGATCAGCTAACATTTTATCCACTAAGCTACATTTTATCCACTGTCTTGAGGTTGAGGAAAGGAGCACTGTAACTGTGGTAACTAATTGTCAACTATAGTTCCTAGTCCAAAGCCCAGTAATATTGTTTAGTCCAGTAAACTCAGATAATAATTTTTAACATCACCCTCACACTACTGAAAGGATGTCAATAGGATTTCATAACCACAGACTTCTTGAAACCCAAGGGGACACAACTCTCCACATACAATTTGCACGCCTATAACAACTTCATCCTGAAACAGAGCTCAAGTTTCAACATTTAAATTAATTAACTGCTTAAGACTACAAGCCCAAACTTGCTCATGGCATCATATATATACCTTTGATGTGCTATAGGAACCCTCTCCTTATCTTTTCGTGTGTATCTTGTGTCTCTCGGATCCAGTATATTGGGTTTTCTGCATCCATTCCCAACACTTGCATGTCCCTCTAAACCACAATTTAGTTCTTTTCTCAGCAAAACAACCCAAACCAAAAAGGATTTTACAAGATGCCAACTTCAGCCCCGTGGCAAACTGTACTTACAACACTAACGGTGACAATCTTCATGCAGTGATGAGGTAAAATGGGATCTGGTAACAAAAAGGATGAGTTAGATTGTTTCTACATGGGTTAATGTGCTTAGCATCTACAAGGGTTAATGTGTCCAGTCATGCGTAGAAATGGAAGAGACGAACTTGGTTGTTCACCTGCGAGATGACATCCCCGTTGACACGCCGCACCTGGTAAAGATGTCGGTAACGGGAGTGCTGCTCATCACGACGCTCTCGAGCCCGAATACGCTTTAGGTTCACCTTCTTCGATCTGTTGATGTGTAGTGCTGAAAAATATGAATGAATGAATGAATGAATGAATGAATGAATGAATAAAGATCACTGTAATAACCAATAGAATCTTGACCAGGTGGTATTTGATATTAGTGAGCGAGTTTAGTTTTAATCCACTTTTAGCAATATTCCAACAATATCACAACGGCAGGGGACACCAGAAATGGGCTTCACACTCAATACCTATATGAAGAATTGAATCCGATTCTTACGCAGCACAAGCGAATACTTAAACCTATTCCACTGCCCCTATTTGACATTAATTGCATCTACAAAAGACTATTAAAGTATGATTCAAAACTCATATAGTTGATATTTTGAGACAAAAGGGAAACATTCAATTCACCTTTTAAATCATTTGTCTTCTTCTGGAGTACAATATCAAACAGTGATTTTGAGCCCAAAAACTGTTGGTGGCCATCTTCAGTAATGTGTATTAGTGATGTTATTGTGACATCATAGTAACTGATTACATCATAATGGCATGCAGAGATTTGTGATGCATTTTCATAGCAAGATCTCTTAGGATGATAAAACGGCCATAACTTAAGTTGAAAAATTATCGCAGTTTGCCATCGATCACTAATGAAAGAAACGTAAGGTCATATTTTTCATAGTTTATGACATATAGATTGTTTGTTTTGTGTTTATGGAAGCAAACATGATCATCTGATGAATGACCACACTTAGAGAGAACTGATTTAGTCTTCTCAGGATTTCTCAGAACTGAAACAGATCATATCTCAACAGAAGAGGATGTAATACTTCACACCTATCACTTTACTTCTGGTATTATACGTGGAGTTTGAACTAGCTTATCATCATCCTAAGTATTATGATCATTATTCAAACCATGGCATTTTCATAGCATGAGTTTTGGTTTTACGCAATTTATAACAATATTTCTGAAATATCACAAGAGACACCAGAAATTGGCTTCACAAACTGCATCCAAATGGGGAATCAAACCTGGATCCTCAGCATAACAAGTGAACACTTTAACCATTAGACTACCGAACTGCCCCACATTTCCATAGCACAGTGTCAGGATGGAGAGAGTTCAGCAGAGGATGCCTGTGTAACACATCGACTGAGTGAAGAGCTAATTTGAACGTATTCGATCTTGTTATCATATACAAACACATAAAACAAGCATTCAACCATAAAATGTCTATAATCAGCTTCCTTTTTAAGATGACTGTAGACCATGACTACTGAAAAGAATTATTCATTAAGATGATGCCCACATCTACACGCCACCAGAATAACACAAACTCGCTTCGAAAACCAAAAACAACCATTTGGCATGTTGCCTGAATAAACATTCGTTCAATAATGCCTTTTTTAACCCCGCGTACATAAACTGTATATGTTCCTGAAATAATACCCATATTTCCCACCATGCACCAAATATCAAATAAAACTATTCCATAAATATTTATGACAGCATTAGCAGTTCGTGGTTTACAAGCTCCATCTGTGTAAATGAGTCACTGGCACCATATTGCCATGTCCATCTGCTTGTGATAACTACCAACTGGTGAATAACATAGGTTAGAGGTCATCCGTAGGTCATCAGGTACACTGATGTCAGCATTATTTATTTTGGTTGAGGGGATAAACTTCGCTGTTTGATTTGTAGTGACCAATGCAATAATAGATGTGGGAGTGAGTGAGTGAATTCAGTTTTACATTGCAATATTCTAGCAATGTCATAGCAAGCTACACCAGAAATGGGCTTCACACATTGTGCCCATGTGATGAATCGAACCCCAGTCTTCGGCTGCACAAGCAAATACTCTAACACACTGTAACCATATAGGGAATTGACCCGAGATATTCAGAGTGATGAGCGATTACTTTGACCACTCAGCTACCCACCGTCCCCACAAATGAAATTAATATGAGAAGGTACTAGCTATGGTCTGAATCCTGAAGACTGACTAATGTGAAGATATCTTGGTAGTCGGAAAAGAGTCAAATCTGAACCAGTGGAAAACAGAAACAATGCAGGCTTCAAATGACACAATCACAAGATCTTCTGGCCTATACTACAGTCATGGGAATGTATTGCACTAATGCACACTATATCACACCAAACTTCTATTAAAATAAATAATGCATTTCTTTCAAAAACAGTAACACTATCAGTGTTTATCAACTACCGGCCAACTGCATGAAAGTACATGTGTTCCTTTATTCTTTTCTAGAATTTGTACTTTCAAGTGTTCCCTTATTTGTTTCCAAGAGTATATATGCGATAACTGTGTACACAACACCCACAGTCAAAACAACAAAGTATGGATATATTGAACTAAATTTGTGGTTCGTTAAGAGTTTACTATAACCAAAGGTTACTGTAAGGGCAATAATCACTAATGTGAAACAAACCATCCTTTGATTTGACCTTTCGTTCAGACCGGTATCACAATCAGATTCCGTCATGACAAGTTAATTAAACGCCAGAATATCAAACATCTAGGACTGTTGTGTTTATGAATGAGTCTTGATATATTTCATTTTGGAAGAGACAGAAAGTTAAGATTCCACTTGTCATCCAAATCACTCCTAACATACGAATGTGTAATAAGGTTCTAGCATCTGTTCCTCTGAAATGTCAGATAATGTTAAAACGAAATTTGTTTCATATTAGCTGCACATTCCGAAAGTCCACAGACAAGCATTCATCAGTTACTTTAAACCCCTAGTGATGCCACTATTGTCTCATCAGATTTTCCTTTTACCGAGTAAACCTCTTCAGGCAGTTTCTCGGGCATTTTCCATGATCCCATGGATTTTCTATAGAATTGCCTGCATCACCAGAATTCTCTGAGGAATAGCCATTGACTTTGAATTTTTACTTGTTTTGAACATTGACATAAATTTGTCTTGCTATCACTGAATACAGTCGTAAAATATCACATTGTTGAAAACTTTCAGCATATAGTGTAAGATACCTGGTTTCAAACCTGAAAAATGCAACTCTTTCTTTACTAGCTTGGTGGTTTTATCACAAGGCAGGTAGTACAGGACACAGGTAGTCTGTGTACGGCAAGGTATCAGCTACCATTCACATCCCTGTTGATTTCAACAGTAAAAGCCAAATACTAAAATCATATCTAAGTATATCTTCTGTTGAGTCTTTGAAGGGCATTTAGAAGTGAAATGCATAAGAATGAAGATTTTATGGATATCAACTTCTTCATTTGAGAACACGTTTCGGAGTTAATGCTTACTCCTTCATCAGGTGAATGATGATGAAGGAGTAAGCATTAACTCCGAAACGTTGTGTTCTCAAATAAAGAAGTTGATATCCATAAAATCTTCATTCTTATCTTCTGTTGGTTCATAAGTTGGATCAAAACCTCCTCCTTGGTTGCATGGTGTGTCTGACAGTCCCTAGATGTTCCCTCATCCCTAATCTAGATGTTCCGAATCTACGATCTTACTGGGGACCCTTTGCAATTTAGAAGGAATTGTTTCTATTTAAAATTATTATATTCTCACAGACTAAACATTAGTCTGGATTCAACCCCTCACCAAGGCCTGAGGCTTTGCCTTGGATCTTTCAGAACTCTATTAAATTATGTTGCATGAAATTATCTCTACAATACCAAATTATGTTCTACAAAATCCATGTCAGCATATAAGCATGTTTTTAGCCTCTTTATAAAGATGTCAGAACAAAACTCTTATCTTACAAATAAAATTTGAGATATCGCATTGTAAATAAATATTGAGTCCTGGGCCCTATTGCTCAAAGTCATCGTAGCTTTAAGTTGATCGTAACTCCCATACTTTAACATAGACTTACGACTGTCGTAGCACTTTAAGAACCAAGGCCCAGACCATTACAACTATCCACTGTTTTAGTTAGTAAAGCCACATGTGGATCTGACATGAAACTACTGACATCAGGAAAAAATAACTTATTTATCAACAAGCATATAATCAGTTGACGATGACGATGACGATGACAAATCAAATATCTTAGTTCAGAGCCTGGCGTTAGTCTACTAGTTCCAGATCTAAGCTGTTACCCATAACAAGCTGTCATTTACTAACTGATATCATGCGAGACTAATCTATGTTCATTTCCTTTGCCAAATGTAAACATAATTCATAATCTACAGTTTCCCTGCAAACTAAACATTGAAAGTATCATGTTACACACTCCATAATTAAACTGGTATTCCATTTCAGCCAATGAAATCTGTTTCAAGGATGAATATCACTACAACTGCTGAAGCTAACATATCTTTGCAGTCAATTACCTTCTAAACTTTGTCTCGATGCAATTCATCCCACACTTGTAAAAGAGTAGGTAACATTAGCAGACGCAGGCACTCACGCCAAGCCAATTCCAATTCAGACTCATTTTTCTTCCTGACGGTTTTGCCCCTGTACCAGATCAGCTGACCCTCTAGACTAATTGCTGGCTGCTACGGTTGCACAACGCTGTTTGCCAAAGAAGATGACCCTTTGTGACTTGGCTGGCAAGAATCCTGCCAAAGAAGCCATGTTAACAAGCGATGCATTTCTCAGAGTCAGACAGTCTCACACTTACAAAATCCATTTGTGGCAAATTGATGCTGAGAACGGTGTCTGTCAGTACCTACTCGGGTCTACATAGTGTAAATACCGTGTACGTGAATCAATTTAATCTTTCAGAAAATGGTTGATTGAACTTAATATCAACACTTTTGCAGCATGAATCTGTCATCATTACCAACTGGAGTGAGGATTGGAGGAACAAGTCAGTAAAAGACTCATTATGCCAAATTTTACCAATATTTCTGCAGAATCATAGTAGAGTGAGTGCGTGAGTGAGTTTAGTTTTATGCCACAATCAGCAATATTCCAGCTATATGGCGACGGTCTGTAAAATAATCGAGTCTGGACCAGACAATCCAGTGATCAACAACATGAGCATCGATCTGCGCAATTGGGAAAAGATGACATGTGTCAACCAAGTCAGCAAGCCTGATCCCGTTAGTCGCCTCTTACGAGAAGCATAGTCGCCTGTTATGGCAAGCATGGGTTGCTGAAGGCCTATTCTACTCCGGGCCCTTCAGGGGTCGAATCATAGTAGAGCATACCCAACATCTTTGTTTGCAAACAAATAATCAAACATTCTTCTGAAGTGGCTTCATAGATTTGAAAACATCTTCGTGAACAGCTTTGAAAAATCTTTTTTTGTCACATTTATGTTCAAAGACAAGCCAAAGCTCACTAAGCATTCTTCAATGACAACCAGTCTCACATTCACAATCCTTATGAAAAGTACAAAACTTGTTAGAAATTTTTGTCGTTCTCAAATCAGTTTTTTTTTAAATATGAACCAGATCATTGATCAAAGTCAAGATGTCATATCAAAGAAGGTAACGGTGCAGGACAGTGTGATAATGCATACAATATGGAGGCCATTCAAGACTTGCCATCGATTTAATCTCTGCTCAGAGAGTGTCATGGTGAATCAACCTATTCCGTCATTTTGGTTTTATGCTTTTGTATTGTGACAGAGAGAAGTGTAAAGTGATGTTGCATGTTCAACACTTGGTAAGACACAAGGGAATAGGCCTGGAGCCAAAAGACAAAGAATCACACTGTAGATTTGAAACCACTTCCACTGGTTCTGTTTCTTTTTCGTTTTACGCTGCACTCTGAAATAATCCAGCTATATGGCAGTGGAATGTAAATATTTGAGTCTAGACCAGACAATCCAGTGATCAACAGCATGAGCATTGATCTGCACAACTGGGATATGATGATGTGTGTGACAAGTGTGTGACAAGTGTGTGACAAGTGTGTGACACGTCAGTGAGTGTGAAAACCTGATCCCGTTAGTCGCCTTACGTCTCTAAAACAAGCATGAGTTACTGATGACCAGTTCTAGTCTGGATAACCTGTATTCAAAAGCATGAGCATCGATCTATGGAACTGGAGTACACTGACATATGTCAACCAAGTCAACGAGCCTGACCAACTGATCCTGTAAGCCACTTCTCATGACATGGGTTACTGAAGACCAATTCTAGCCTGGATCTTAAACACCACCACTGGACTCTGCAATGTCACATGACAGACCACTAGTTACTCACAAATAATGTAAATTAGAGACTCAGTGAGTTGAGAGAAATCTGGAGAAATCTAGACTTGCTTCATTTAGAGCATCAGTATTGCACTGAGGGCTGGATGAAAAGCAAAATAATGTGGTTTAAGGACTGAGAGATAGTCTAGGTATTTGACAGCAAGGGTAAAACCGAGACCAAACCCTTGACTAAATAGGGAATCATGAACTGATCATGTAGATCATAAATTTCAGACAATGTGGAGTTGGAATGACTTGAATCAGACTTGCCAGTTTCCACCCCAGCCTAATTTCCATTAAAGATCACATAACTATTGTAAAATCAATAAGGAGAGACTGATGGTAAATCTGAAACTTCGAGTTAGGGCAAAAGTCATTCTTTAGGAAAATAGTTCTGTAGCATTAAGCCATACTTAGTGATTATATTCCAGAGAAGTGTCACAGGGTATCAAATACACTGTTATGATAGAGTACTTCTATTGCCTCCTTAACCAAAACCTAACCATGCAGATAATTAACAAAATGTGTATTTCGTGTTTTCGCAAAATATTTCCCTTTGATAAATCTTTGAATATTCCTCCATTCCAGTATCAATAATTGGCAATCTGCCAGAAGTCCCAGTTTCAGTTTTACAGTCACAGTGAGGACTTCTGTCTTACTCCTGCTTTGTTTCAGTTGTCATATGGGAGAAAAGTATCACTTTTATATAAACCCACAAGGACATGATTGAGTTTACTTTTAGATAAACCCACAAGAACATGATTTAGTTGACTTTCAGACAAACCCACCAAGACATCGAGTTGACTTTCAGACAAACCAACAAAGACATTGAGTTGACTTTTTGACAAACCCACTGGGACATTGAGCTGACTTTTAGACAAACCCACAAGAACATGATTTAGTTGACTTTCAGACAAACCCACCAAGACATCGAGTTGACTTTCAGACAAACCAACAAAGACATTGAGTTGACTTTTTGACAAACCCACTAGGACATTGAGCTGACTTTTAGACAAACCCACAAGAACATGATTTAGTTGACTTTCAGACAAACCCATGAGGACATTGAGCTGACTTTTAGACAAACCCATGAGGACATTATTGAGTTGACTTTTAACAAACCCACAAGAACATGATTGAGTTTGACTTTCAGACAAACCCATGAGGACATTGACTTGGCTATTAGATAAACCACTAGGACACTGAGTTGACTTTTAGACAAACCCACAAGGACACACATGATTGAGTTGACTTTCATACAAACCTTCAAGGACACAATTGTGATGACCTATTCTGTATTTTAATTTACCCTTGATGACTTCAGGGTCCCCAACAAGGACAGGAGAAGGGCAAAGGGCTACTAGTTGTGCAACAACTTGAAAAACTGATACTGACAGACACATTACTTGTTACACGCATGGTGCAATGATATTGATAGGGGAGAAAATGTACATTACTCCATGTCAGTGTTGATTAACCTTTACAAGTCTGACGACCAAATCCCCTAATCGCCAACACTATGGTGGTAAAGAGATCACTGCAGCCTACATTTTTGTGACATGAGTGAGTCGATGTTTGATTCCATTTTTAAGATGTAGTCCTGCACTCTTACAATAACATCCAATCATATGAAACCGGTCTGTCCAAGGTCTACTTATGGTGCATCGGGGTAGCCTAGTGGTTAAAGCATTCACTTGTCATGTTGAAGACCCTTGTTTGATTCCCCACAAGGGTACAATGTGTGAAGCTCATTTCTGGTGTCCCCAACCATAAGATTGCTGTTATATTGCTTAAACTAATAACAGAAAAAACATACTCATTCACCTAGAGTAATGCAGGTGTTATAGCCCATTAGGATACTGAGATACCATCCAAGAGTTTTAACACTGATATGTTATGAGCAATGTGTAAAACCAGGGATTTCATGTAATCCATAAAAAGAGTCAATGATTTTGTGAAACCACTGTGACCACACCGGATTTAACATATTCCTTAAAATTGCAAGAGATTTCATGAAATTACTGATTTTCATGGTGTTCTATTACACATTCACAGTATAGGAGGTACAACAGATGTGCACTAGTTATGTTTCTTTCCGTTTAATGACACCGTCACCAATAATCGTGTTGTGTATAATAAGCAAACAAACCAATGAGAGAGTATGGTGTTATGGCAGGGGACATCAGAAATGGGCTTCACACATTGTACCCAAGTGGGGAATTGAACCCAAACTGTTGGCGTGACAAGCAATCACTTCTAGGCAATAGCACTGTCCCACAAACCATTGATTGATTTCATGAACACAGATTCACCAGGACATGCAATCAACAAAGACACTGAGCCTACTGCACAATACAAATAGTTTATTCATATAGGTCACCTTGTCTAACCTGATCTAACCATCCAGGGTCCCATGTCACAAAAGTCTCACAGGCCTAAGATCTCACAACTGTCCTCTTAGCATTCGTACCTCCTGTACTGTAGCATAGGAGATACGAATGCTAAGAGAAAAGTTACAAGATCTTAGGCTTACGAAAACTTGAACAACGTCTTTATTCACCTGAATATAAAAGTTGTTCATCCATAAAGTTTGTCCTTATCAGGACGATATACTTGTGTGACAGGCACTTCATTGTTTCATTAAAAGACTTAAAAATACTTGGACAACAATGTCCTTTATTTCATGAATCAACATTTTTATTCAGATTCTTGTATCCTTGTCAACAGGGTTTCAACACATAAAGTTTGGAAATACTGCACTTTCCAACTTTTAAAATGTCACTGACTTTAAGGAATGGAGTAAATATTAACACTTATGTATGCCATAAAAATATTTACATGATCTGGAATAAATTGGCACCAGTTTCTGGTTGTATAATCCCCAGAGAGTTGATACCGAAAGAATGATGTGCTGTTGTGATGGACATCCAATGATCAATGGAAAACTAAAGCACCTACGTTATACATGTACTAGCATAATGACAATGACAAAATATCAGTGAGAAACTGTATAGTATGTTTTCAACAAGGGAGCATTCATTTATTTGTGTACTCCATATGACATTCATCAGTTCTGACCACAGTTTGGAGACCAACAATGAGGGTCTGTCTATCACATGTTTACTGGATAGAATCAGTTCTCTTGCTTGTTTGCACACCACATTGCATATATCAGTGACCAAACCTCTGTATAAAACTGATTAGACCAAGACTGTTTGATGAGGGCTATTGGGCAGAACCAGACAGGAGCTAAGAGTGAATTTATTTTTTTGCAATGTTCCAGCAATATCAGAGTGGGTGACACCAGAAATGGGCTTCACACAGTGTACCCATCAAAGCTGGTTTTTCAATCACAGGACCAATACTGTAACCATTGGGCTACTCCATGGCCTCAGACAGGAGCTAATGAAGAGGCAGGTGCATTATCAATAATGTATTTGTTTATTTGTATATGTGGAGGACATTACCTTCTCGATGGTCCACTCCCTGTCCTGTAATCCTCCATTGTGTAATAGTTCCAACAAGGAAACAAAATGGCCAGCAGCCAAGTATCACCCAACTGTACCAGCACACAGGCGGAGACTCGTTGCCTTTCACTCGGTCCCACACATACAGCACCATGCGAAACTTCTCAATAAAGTAGTCTAAAAATGCTACCATTAAAGCACCTCCAAAAATACTCGTCCCCAAAATTGTGAAACACTTTTGGAATTTCAGAATGAGAAAGGCAAACAGCAACCCAAGACCAACAAGTAATCCAATGGGTATCCACTTGGTCGAAGGATGCAGAAACTGTTCCAAGACGATCAACACAGCAATTGCAAGGGCTATTCCTAGATGGAATCCCGTGAGAAATAGTCCCACGTATTGCACGAGCATCGTAATGAGGCCACAAAGTATCCCGGCGCCAATGGCCACGCCAATATTTCCTTCTGTGGGCATGATCTCCTCCTCCTTGCAGATCATGTAGATGAGGACTCCGCCAAATATGAACCCCGTCAGGAACATCACTGCCTTGAAAAAACGGTATCCTGAAAGGAAAACGGAAATTGTTTCAGGTGGGATGATTTCATTGTGATATTCACAATACATTGTTAGAGAAGGACGCTGATGTTGGCTGTCAATGTGCATCTTTTTTTTCAGATTTGGTTATGTGTGTGTGCATGCCTTGTTGTTCCATTTGTGTGCACCTTATGGGTGACATGCGTGCGTGCGTTTACATGTGTGTGTGAGTAAGTAAGCAAGAATGGTTTTACTTTTAGCAGTATCCCAGCAATATCACAGGACACCACAAATGGGCATCAGACATTGTACCCACATGGGGAATCAAACTCGCACCTTTGGCGTGACTTGCTGACACTTTAACCACTAGGCTAAGCTCTGTTTGTGTGAGAGAATGTGTACCTCATGTCGAGTGTGAGAACCTAAAAGTTTATATGCATGTGTTTCGTGTGGATGAACCTAGGTGTTGCAAACACATTTACCTCAGTGATGAGGGTGTGCATGCATGTGTGCATGCATGTGTAAATCTTATCATGTGAAATACAATCTTTGTTCATAAACAACCCAAAATTTCCAATTTCTTTGAACAACCAGTGAAGTTAAACAAAGTTTCAGTGCACTGGATTAACATGTTCAAACCAAGTCTATGGCTATTTCTTCTTCGAGCAACATGTTGTTTATGCCGCTATATTTGTTGCTTGCTTGTTCCATATTTCCCCTGGTGCAACACTGTCAGCGTAATGTCTTCATTTCAATCAACAGTACAACAATGAGATAAAAAATTAATTCTTGGCTCACAAACTCTTTTGCTATTTTTTTCAAACTTACCAAAAAATGTATACAGAATCCCAAATATGAAACACATTGCACAAACAATCGACGAAGCAATGTCATACTGTGAGTCTATGTGGTCGCACTGATGTGATGGGGACGCCATTGTCGTCATGTTCCCCCGCGAGGTCATGTACGTCACGTCCCCTGTCGAAGAAGCCACATTGGTCTCCACCGTAGTGTCCATGTTTACGTGGAGTCGATCAGCAGTCAGCCAAAGAACGGTGGCGTGGTCAAACAGAAGAGTCTGTTTTCATGGCCAAGATATTTATGTCCTCATTTTCAGCTGTTTGTTCTTCAGAATCACCTCCTGGAATAAAAAAAAAACCATTTTAGTTTCTAGTGTGATCACATATGATCAGTGACATGATCATGAATGTTAGGTTCATAAGGAAATTGGCATCTGGGTCTTTTGGAGCATGTTTCCAAAATGTCAGCTTACGATTACTATACAACTTGTGCTCTTGGAGTTGTGAGAAAATCAATGACGCCTCCTGAGTTTCATGGATCTATATTTCTATGCCACTGCATCTACAAGGAAAAGGAAAAACTTCATGGCCATCAAAAACACTGGTTTTGTTTGGCATTTTCTTGGCAAGTATCTCAGCAATTGTACAAGTTTGTGAAAGACAGACTATCTGTCACATGCAAATAAAAAGCAATCTCACATTTCTAGGGAATACTGTATAACTGTATCGTTTTTGTCAATTCCACAAGAATAAATTGACGAGTTGCACAGAGTTTTTGTGACAGGCTTAATGTTTTCACCTCTATAATCAAGTCCCAGAATGAGTGAGTATGATTCTATGGAACTTTATTCCAGCAATATCATGGTTGGCGACACAAGAAGAGGTCATTGCACATCATATGTGGAATCGAACCCAGGCCTTTGGTACGGACGAAGGGCAGACAATTAGTTGCCTTTATATAGTGGGTGAGACACATCTAGTGGGAGCATGGCAATACACTCCATCAGACTAATAACCTGTCAAACTCTGACACATGCATATAAAATACAGACCATGAAAGTCTAGACAAGTGCAGTTTCTGAAATTGAAGAAGTCTCCTTCTTGCTGTTTTATGAAGAAACGTCAAGGCTGTATTTTATCTAAATATATTTCTCTGACAAGATGATAGTCTGAGGGACAGCATAGTTTCTACTGCTGAACCATCTCATCTGCACAATGAAACTGTCATTTTGTAAAAACACTGACATTGTATAACTAAACTTCTGTATGCCACAACGTTGATCATATATTTTGTAGAACTAATAAAACATTGCATAATATTTTCATAAAAAGTTGAAAAGCAGAGAGGAGTTCCACAAAATATATTTTCCATATCAGTCAGTTGCAGTGTCTAGAGTGAAAGCAATTCATGTTACACACTGTGAACATGGCTATGATTAAACAAGACATGAGGTCTCTGAAAACACTTCACCCATTGTACCGGTTTAAATAGTCCATCACATTGAGTTTCAGCATCGGGAAAGATGGGACATTGTTCAAAGACAGATTCATCAAGCGAGACATTACTCAACTATCTCCTTTTTAACAGAAATAGTTTGAAGGTGGTATCAAAAGATTAACATTTGTTACCATGGGAACTCTTTAGGCAGTATCTTAGATATATTACAACAGCTCGTTTTCTTCTTCCTGTAGAGCGAGTAATAACTGGTTTCATGGTTTAAAAATGACGCAGTGCAAGCAAAGACTGAATAGGAAATCATGAAAGGACACAATCTGAGGTTTCCCAGAAAAGAATGAATGAAGGTTTTAGACTCCTTTTAAGGCCTATGCAGACTGTGTCACAGTCCCTCAACCATGTTTCGTTATGTCCTACCCTGATTCTACAGCCAAAGTTTTGTTGAAGCAAGTCTAGATTTCCTCAGATTCTGAATCTGAGAGCTCACTTGGACTCCCTCTAAATTTTGTAAAAATTACTTGTTTCTGTGGGAATTAAATACATTATGAGACAAAGTGCTAGTCCAACATCACATCTCTGAAATATGAAAAGGAATTGTTGTTTCTATCATTGTATCATATACACACGTAAACTTTAGATAGTAATACAGGGTTCAACACAGATGATGTCAAATTCCATACTGCACCCCATTTTTCCTTGCCGCAATGCTGTTATGTATTTTATTAAGTGACAGACTATTATTCGAGTGTATATACTAAATATATGCTGTCATACTAGTGCATTTAAATGTTAATGTTTAGTATTCAATGAGAAGATATTGTGGGAGCAGAGAAATGAGTTAGAAGAACGAGCTGTTACTCTCTACTCCCATGACATCTTTTTGTTCAATACAAAACATCCAAATACACTAGTATATTGTATGTATATATATATGAGACTAAATATCAGTCTTGAAACGAATATTAATATTTTGTTGCTCTATGACTCATACAGAAAATTTCTCTTTAAATTGCATAGCATATCTAAATAATCTGCACAACATTTCTGTTGTCCTATGATTCATACCGAATCTCTGTCACTCATGCAGTCCTACTTACATGAGGTGTGCCAGGGGACTCTGCCCACAGACATACCACATTTTCCTGTCACAAGCTCATGTTCATATTTTTTTACCTTTGCACGCGGCATTGAATCATCAGTGACATTTCTACATCTCTGTGACAGTTGGTGATCTGGGTCACGGAGCCCTCGCTCACTGAAACCTACATTTTTCCTAATCACAATAAATCAACAATGTTATCATCGCATATCACTTCGGTTATCTGACAATGTCCCACCATTAATGGCCCCTACAATGTCTTAGAGACAAAACCACTACCCTACAATAGGTCTAATTCCAACAGTACATAGACCACAGAGCCACTGTCATGTACACTGAGAAGCAACAGGTGTCTTAACAGTAAATTCATGCAGACTGTCACTCAATGTCACCTTGCTCGCCAATAGCCGCCACATTCATAGTCTATCTATTTATCATCACACTGTTTTCCAAACAAAGAATTATAAAGAGACAAAAATGGTTTATGGTTTTTGGTATCAATACATCACACTGTTTTCCTAACCAAGAATTATAAAAAGACAAAATGGCTGATGTTTTTTGTGCATCCACTCATCATACTGTTTTCCTAACAAACAATTGTCAAGCTGCACTGTTTATATTTCATGATAAATGATCTTTACTTTCAAACTCATCACAGTGTTTTCCAAACAAAGAAAAAAAGGTTGCACTGACAAAGGCCTATAAGTTTCCCTCTTATACAGCATCACACTCCTGACAAAGGGTAAAAAGAACATTTTATTTTGGTGTTACTTGTTTCACAAGCATAATTGGTCTGTTTACTTAGTAATTTACTAGTATTATCTTTGTATGTCATACATTCTGTGTGGTTAAACATTTTACTAACAGGTTTCAAGATGGAATGAGAATACAGAATGGAGGATTTCTTATTTCGCATGATGAAAATAATATGACAATATATTTGGTGTAACACTTCACAAGGTCAAGGAGTGGTGATCTATCATGTCAACGAGGCCATCACAATTACAATGACTAGAGAAGCACAGACAATTTCCTGATTTGATTTATCACCATTGACCACGTCTGTCTCACTTGCTGTATCAGTTTGACACAAGACTAGTGTTATGACACATAGTATACAATAACAGTCTACATTCTCCCTGAGCTAGAGCTTTAATTCTTGTCAGAAGATTATGAATATTCATGTTATATTTCTGCATAGAACATGTGAAACAGGAACAAAGACAAAATATGAAATAGCTTGCTATAATTATCATGTACAACATTACCTATACTGAATTTACATATGCTTTATGGTGCAGCCATTAAGACGTGTATCCCAATCCTTTTCTTTTCTGAATAAAACATGTGTAAACCATTCTGTATGAAATAAAAAGCACGAATGACAGATTTAAAGATGAAAAAGGTACCAAAAACATACAGAGTGACACATCTGATTTAAGCATTGTAAGTGTGCAGGTGATTAAGTAAATTAATTAGAAAATGTAGGTATGTATATAACAGGTATAAACCTTAAAAGAATACCTCGCTTACCGATTCAGTTACAAATTTCACCACACACCGCAATAGTTCCTGAAATACTGGACCACGGTAACAACTTACGTCAGACCCCAGTGAGACACTTCTACGTCTTACATGGTCGACATACATCATGTGACTCACAACAAACATACCACTGTCATGGAGTTCATTCAGAAATTCTCCCACTTTAAATTATCATCCCATCATCAATCACCATGTCATTTAGCTATGCAGAATCAATGAAAACAAATACAGTCATATAATCTGCATTACAATATTATCAATAAATAAGCTACAGGTGTACATGTCATCTGAAGCAATTACCTGTATTCTCACTTGAAGTTTATAAATACCTGTCTCACCTGTAGACAAAAATTTGGAGATTTAACATGCACTTTTCAAATTAATGTGTATTTTGCACACAGTAGTTAGTTAATACCTGTCTTACCTAATGATCTTGAAATATAACATACACTTTCCAACTTATTGCATATTTTGCAAGCAGGAGTCTGTCTCACCTGTCCAGCACTACAGTATTTTATATGCCTAACCTGTCCAACTCAGTTAGGCTGAAGCTTTGATGTACTTGGTTGCATAATGGTATAATTGCTACCTGTACAGGCAGAGTTTTGTCAACAGTGGCAAGGTGTCAAACTGCAATCCCTGACAAGTTGGATCACCTCCAATTAGCCACAACAAAGAGAACACACCTGAGAAAAGAGGCGAGGTTTATGTAATGACTACAGTGTTGTTGGAGGTTTAGATGGGATCAGAGGAGATGGCGTGAAACACAAGTACCCTCCCTCAGTGTCACTTGGCATGTGAGTCTGACAATCAGTAGCTTAATCAGCTATCTTTGGTTTATCCTCATCCAACTTTATTGCAGAACTAGAGAGGGGTGTGACCAAATTGACCAGTTGTCTGATGTTGTTTCAACACACAGGCTCTGGGCCAGGAACTAATCAGTTCAAAGATGTACAATGTATTTTTATCTTCAGTCCATCTTACACCTTAGTGAGCCATCTTAAACATGTGTTAAATGTGTCAAAGCATCTTAGTACTTACATATTGCGATTATAATGGACAAACTAGAAATACTGTTTATTCTTTTGTCAAATATTACTTTTTACAAAACATGTCTTTTGTTCCTAGATAAGTGTAGCACTTATTTTCTGCACACCAGCATGACAATGGTATAAGAATCTGTATCGAAAAACGCCGCTCCATGCAATAAACAAGAAGTTGTCATCAACAAAGTTGTATGTTTCTTTTTTCACACCATCCCTTGGTTTGCTAAAATGCATTGATACATCTGGAACAGTGTTGAAGATGACATGAAACCCAACTCTCTCATTCCCTCCAGACTTTAACGTTCATACACTATCACTTCATTCTATTTATTACTACAGATATAAAATTGCCAAATTTACCTAAATTCATTCAGTCAAAACACACTAAATCAATCAATCAATCACTCATTCAAAGTAAAGACTGTTTTTTCTCAGATCAAGTGCAGGGATTGACTTGGGCCGCGATATCGCGATTTTCTCGCACCAGTTGCTTTAAAATCGCACTCAAATCTACCTGCAGCGATTTAAAATCGCATCCTGCTTACCTGTATGATAGGAAGTTTTTAAATCTGTTTTACTGAGAAAGGATTTGTCGTTATTTTGTCCTGTCAAAGATATTCCCGTTGCTTTCTACCTAATTTTAATCTTCGAAACATAACTTCTGGTATGGAACACCGAACATCGTTACACAGTGCTGCACAAAATGAGCTGCGCTGCAAGGAGTATGGCAAACTCTGAACCCCGCAGTACTGTGTTGTTTATGCACAGTGCGACGGTGTACAGAGTTCGCATTTGGAAGTTGTGTTCTGCAACGTCACACAAAGGGCAGCTTCTAACGAAACCATCTTATTCGATATAAAAATCTTTAAATTCTTAAAGACTACGAATGAAAACGAAGAAACAACTTGACCCATTCAACACCGTAGGCTGAAAAATTGGCCAAGACATCGCCAGTCCCCAGGAGCTGTAGGTCGAAAAAACGACCAGTCAGTAGTTGCATCAAAATGATTTATACTTTTCGGAACCTAACTAACATATGATTCATTTATCAAATCTATCACTCTTCATAATGCCTGTCAACACTTATTACATTTAAGATAGCCATATTTATCGACAAGGTTAGAATTGAAAACTATTTTCTTTTTCCGTAATGTTATTTTTAAAAAAAACTATTCTCACACACATGCTTCGGCAACGGGTCCACATCCGAGTTCTCAGTGAGCAAATCAACAATGCGTAGAGGATATAATTAAACAAATCACATAAACTGAAGAATAAAAGCAACAACAGTAATCATAAAAATTGTCTAAGAACATTATAACTTACTACTTCAAACGTTATTGTGCGATCGTGTCATGTCATTCTTTCTCGTTGGGGGGGGGGGGGGAGGGGGGGGAGGGGAACAGTATCCATTGCTGTTATCTGATTGGCTGACTTAGGTCACTTGTCTGAATTTGACCGATCACGATCCTTACTGCAGGCTGAGGCTAAAAAGCGTCATTAGAAACCAATGTTTATCCAATAAACGTTCTTCTTACAACTATGAAAATACTCTAGGCAAGGATACCGTCATTTTGTTGATGTTCAGAGCTTTCGAATGATACCCGCCATCAAACGAATCGCCTCACATGTTCTTCATTATCAGACAAAGATTTTAAAACGGAGGTTTTTCACGCTGTTGTATCACGTTACCAAGCGAATTGCCACTGATATCGGGAAATACACGACCATACATATTACTTCTGAAATCTTTCTAGAATAATTTTCTGATCGTGTATAAATGAACATATGAAAGAAAAAGTGAAGGGGATGTCATGACTTGTTACAAACAGAAAAAACGCTCCAGGTTTTTGTTCCTCCGTGGTTCATCTAGACATACAAATGTCTATGCCTGCATTTTCATTACAAATTAACTTATTTAAGTTGTAGTCGTATTACGTGAAACATATGATAAAAATAACTTTCAGATTTACAAACAGTAAGATTAGTCCTTTCAACTGGTGTATGATATGCAGTAGCAATAATGATTTATAAGTTGATATTTTCTCTTGATAAACATAAACTTCATCTATGACCTAAGAGTTGCTAGGAACTCGGTGTCATGGCAGTTTATGCCGCTGGTTGACTGGTGTTGAAAGAGTTAAGTCGTTGACCTTGATGACAACCAGAATGCAGACACCAATGGTGATGCTAGTAGATCTACAGACTTTTAATTCATTGCAATTCAGGATTGCTTGACTTGAAATTGATTATGACAATGTTTTATTTGTCTCGTTATCTTTTTCTTCTGAACGATCATGAACAGTTAAATCTCATAAGACTTTAAAAAATCTCATGCTTTTGATCCCATGTGAGATTTTATCTCACATGTTTTCTGAGCCAGGTTTATCCCTGCAAGTGGCGTAATATTTCAAGCTAATGCTAACATTTTGAAAACTAACAATCCAGAAATTCCATCCCCATCTCTGGAACCACAATATGTACAGGAAATACCAACTGAATGTTGCTACAATTTATGTGCATCTGACAGAGTAATTGTTGTTCAGAGTCCATCCATTTAACAATCTGGGCTACCCTTTGATTTATAATGGATTGTTTGGTCAAAAAGACCTCTTTCCATAGTTGGTCTCCAACAAATTCCTGTCATTAAGTATTGATTACCTTATTTATCATGTAAACTTGATCATCTAATCAATAACTGCCATTTTGTCCACATCCATCATGCTGTATTTCCCTGAATTGAAAGAATTCAATCAAAAAGAAAACTGTTGGGTTTTATTTCATCCTTGAAACATAATTTTCGCGCGCTTAAATTTGTTCCTTTATTACCATTAAAACATGCAGCTTCCATTCTTATTTCTTTATCATACAATGGGTAGTTTTGTCAGCAGGATAAAGCCAATGGATATTTTTGGTGTCCATTGGTGGTCATATATGCATACTGATGCAAATTAGTGAGGTCATATGCAGATTTTAAGGACTATTTTCACACTGTAAAGAAACATGGTGTCACGCCCATCTATCGGCAGTTGTGTCCAGATTAATGGCTGTGGTTACAGTACTGTGAGCGCCTTGATGAGAGAAAATTGTTGTCTCATAATGATAGATGGGACTGATCGCTACTTCATTGACTCGGCCAGCAGCAAGGAAAATCCCAGATGATCTGTTTGACACTTTGTCAGTTGACAAGTGCACTTGCAAAATGTCTCCCAAACATTATATTTGATGTTCAAAAGTTTAACTGAAATTTTGCTGAATTCCACATGTGTTTTTTGTCATTTTTCAAACTAAGTTAATATTTGTTGACAACAATACGCTCTTTAACATAAAAGCTGACTGAAAACTACATGACGTAATGCAGTCAAATGAGTGATCAGTAGAAAACTATGTCACCGAGCTTGTGACGTCCCGTATTACTATGCACATATTTGTGATGTAGATATGCGGGCACATTTCAGGAAGTTTAGTTTCATGATCTGTGGGAAATGAAAGTAAGAATGACATTGTATGATAAATAGGTTATCACACTCGTGTGTTTTGGGATGGTTAATGTCCTGCATTAGGAATAAACACTGTGTATTCCCAATACAGGATATTAACCACCCCAAAACACACTCGCGTGATAACCTATATTTATCCTATAACATGAATGGTTGAAGAAATAATCAAATGTAATTTGTCAAATCTGGTTGATTAAATATCAGAAATTAATCCATCTTACATAAGTTTAGTGTAGGGAGTGAATGACTTGTGGGAACAGAATAACATCTACTTCATAGCATGATAACTTCATGGACGAGAAAAGCTAAAAATGATTCTGATTGAAGATATTTATATACTCTGCAACAATCATATTCGTAATCAAGGAAAATATCCACAATCATGGGATTCTGCATGCCTGAGGGAGGCAACTTTGAATTTCAAATTCTGGTATTTGAAGACTGGGCCCTGAATGTGCTCTGAGAAAGTGACAAGGATACCATCTAGTCTGAGACATTGTATCAACAATTGTTAGGTCTTTTTTCCAAGTGTTTTAATCAATAATCAAAGCTAGGAAATCCTTACATATTTGTGATCAAGCAAGATATGTTGTAAGGATAACTGTTTCTTTCCAAAACGAATGAGGAATTCTAATGAATCATACATACAGACAAGATTAGTTAAACAGTTGAGGCAAGGTAAGTGTGGTTCAAGTGAAATCTGATAACCTCTTCTGTATCTAATTAGGTTTTATTAATAAATGAGATAAGTAAACTAGTAACGGCCTTGGGAAGGTGAAAGGTGAGAGGTCATCATCAGTACATCAGCATTTCTGTTCATATTCATGTTAAGGGTATCACATACAACAACAAAACTACCCAAATATGTCCATAATATTATTTCTCTCAAATTTGCAGATGATTCTGTTTTCTTCCATCACAATACAGAAGTTATTTAACCTCATCACCAAGTTCAGTGTAACCACATATTTTCATGTCAAGCAGTGTTGACTTTCACACATTGATGAATTATTTCCAATACAAATGTTTTCTGTTCTGCAAACCGCACACAGCAATCAGCTGTTTTTATCCAGTATTACAGCAAAAATGCTACTCTGCATTCATGCGCTATCAGTTCTGTAATCGCACTTTCAGCAAATAGCCACAATATCATGGCAGAGTCACAACAAGGCATGTAAATTTAAATCATATGTTTCATGACATGAATGTCCTAAATTATCTAATCCAGCTGAAATCCACATCATTAATATATACAGTTATCACTTGTTGGATAGAACCAGACAATCCAGTGATCAACAGTATGAGCACTGATTTCTTTATATACACATGTTAAGACAATACACGTGTGTTGTTCTGAGGGGTGGTACAGCAGATGATGCACCCATTCTTCATGACTACTAAACATGTTTCCTTTTGTCTTTTGTCTTTTGATGATGTCCCTATGTTTCACATATCAATACCAGTCTAATATTCCATGTTTGTTTGTCCTGTAACACTGTACTCAGCAATATTCCAGCAATCTGGACCAGACAATCCAGTGATCAGCAGTATGAGCATCAATCTGCACAATTGGGAACCGATGACATGTGTCAACCAAGTGAGTGAGCTTGACCACCCGATCCCATTAGTGGCCTCTTATGACAAGCATAGTTGCCTTTGACGAGCATGGGTTGCTATTCTACCCCAAACCTTCACAGGTTTTGTCTTTCGAAGACGTTCCCGTGAGTCACATGGCAATACCACTCTAATATTCCAAGTTTGTTCGTCATTTAACGCTGCACTCAGCAATACTCCAACTATATTGGTGATCTGTGAATAATCTCAACCAAAGAATTCAGTGATCAACGTCATGAGCATCAAGCTGGGCAAATGAGATGCAATGAAATGCGTCAACAAAGTCCGTGAATCTGACCACTGGATCTCTTGCTAAAGACCAATACTAACCTGAATCTGCACAATTAATATTGAAATTAGGCTCTGAAATTAGCCGACTAGACAAAACACCCACTCCTCATGTGGGTGATTCTGTTAGAATATATCCTTTATCTTTGTGGCTAACAATTAAAGACGCCTTTCAAAGAGAACAAAGTAAATTAGAACTGAACAATCCAAACAGAACTCAGTCATCAAGACTGGAGGCTTACGAATAGGCATTCCTAGTATTGCATATATCCATGTGTTGTCAGACTCAAGGAGCAGTTGTGTTCAGCTGGTAAAAGCGCTATATAAATCTATAGTTACTATTAATGTTATTATTAACTGTCATCAATACGTAACATGCACGCCGCAAAAGAACATGTTCTAATGAGCAAACATCATACAACAGCCATTCACGCTTGAAGGGATTATTTCAGATCCATTTAGAACCCTCCGAATATTTTTAACTCATCCCACTACAAATTGATATTTTCATTCAATTTTGAATGAGTTTGTGTTATTCACAAAAACAAAAAGATCCCAAGCTTTCAATATATGAATGAATACCCATGGTTCCTGTCCAGAACATAACACTGCAATGTGAGTTGCCAAACACTCCACTCCAGCACTGAAATAATGAACTTATCGAATCTTCACAAATACCAAGTCACTTTGGTTCTGAACGTGTCCCGTCTTAACAAGAACTCTAAGATTTGATTTACTCTTTTATGACAACCTAATTCATGAGAATAATTGGCCAAACAGACATGTAATAAGGCTGATGGATAGTGGTGCTCCTGAATCAAGAATCTCATAGATCACAGACAGGCGTGGGTTGATCAGTTCAACACGAAGTGTTTACTACCTAGTCATGCATAAATTGCCTGCTTCCTTTGAATAACAATCATGGGATGGGACTAATAATTACATCTTTTCATCTTGTGTGAATCACTGGAGTCTGTGAGGAAGGGTGTTGTGTCTACCAGTCATGGTTATGTCAAATGTTTTGGTATGTACAAGGCATAGTGGAAGGACAGTACTGAACACACTTAAAGATCTGTTCCAGAAAAGAGCACTACCAGCAATATCAGTTGAAGTAAAGTTTGTTGCCACGGAAATGCCACGAATGTTTGATACAGAAATCCAAAACTACCAAAAGGAACCATTACACCACCAGATCTACCTATATGCCAATTTTGCTGAAGAAATATTGAACAGGATAAAAATTGTGCCCTGGAAAAGGCAAATGTGCATGGACGCATGAACGTAAAAAAAGACAGAGCACAGTTTAATACCCCTCACAATGTGAAAAAAAGTGAATGAGTGGCCATTTAACACTGGGTTACAATCAGCCTACCTGCAATATCCTAACTATATATCATCACAAAGAAACAGCTGTGTATCCAATGTTTGTGAAATATTCAAATCTAACACATGATCAAACAAATACAGTTAACAAAGTGATGACAGACACAAAATTGTAAACTTCACAGCCAATATTAAAATCAACTGAAAAAAACATAACTGGAACACTACAGAATCTTAAAACCAGGAAAAAAGGAAAATGTGAGACCATGAACAAAACTGTCGAGGTAGTTTCAAGCTAGTTTGGTTCCTGTGTGGGTTGAACAGTCAGCACTAGGCGAATCCCCCAATGTAGGTTACATTGATAAATCATGAACACACTATATCCAACATGTCTCCAGCCGGCTGTTGACATACAAATCAACCTGTGCTTACCTGTCTCAGTGCATCACCAATAGGCAACTCAAATTCTCCTGCACTCAGAATCAGAGTTTGAAAAGGACACGATAATCCATCAAGCAGTGACACCTTCCACCATGGTTTTCACCACTGGTATGCCATACCTGTGAGGCAAGTACAGCCACTGAGAACAAACATGTTGATCAATAGAACTGAAGTCTAAATATTTCATGATCAGTCGACAAACTTGAATCCGTTGCAATCAAATGCAGCGTGTGAACTCTGACATCAGCATGGCGCCTCTGTCGCAATGTTGATACCCACAGTGACCTGCAGTTTGATATGGACAATTGTGAAAGGGGGCATCTCAAATATTTTAATGTCCATTTCTAGTAAAATTTGAAAGCTTTGTCCTAAAGGAAAATAGTTTTTATGAATGTCAACTTCTTTATAATGAGGAACACGATATCACAGATTATTTCACCTGATGAAGGAGTAAAGATATATTCTGTCATGTAGGCACAATTCACCGTGTTACGAGAGTGTATTTTCCGTGATTTGAGTTGTTATTTATTATCATTGTGGTAGTTGCGATGTTCGTGTGTGCTCGAACTTTCGGGAAATGACTGAATAGATATATATAAATGCTTGTTGCCGTGCTGGGGATAGACATTCACATTCACTGGAGTATACATCATCATCAACAAATCCGTCGACACGTGACACATAGCCACTGTCATACCGCTAACCATGTTTCATGTAACTGTTTCTCTCTCGTACTAAGACTTTGGCAAGTTAGCTATATATTTTGTGACCCATTGCCATAGATTTTGTCTCATTTGTATTATATTGAAATCGGTATTGTGAAACTGACTTGTGACTTTGTATAACTTGCTGTCTTTGCTTAATACAATATTTGAATGTTTTAGACTTGTCTTTGTTCTGTTTTGCTGCTTCACAGAGGATTTCTTACACCTTTTGTCATGGCAAATTCTTAAATGTAACAACCGACAGAATTATGGTGTGGAAATCATAATAATTAGTTTTTTCGACACAAAACTTATGAATGAAACTGCAGCTTACATTACATGGAAGCTTTCTAGGAAATTAATTTCTTCCACTGGGCTTCAAAGTTTAAATCATGCCTGAACATCTAGAGTTCTTGGCCAGTGAAACTATTTGATATTACTGTTAAACTACCTCTTCACATAAGGAAGTTCAATGAACATAAGGAGTTCAATGTGGATTAATGCCTTATCTCTGAACATATATACACAATTTCCATAGGAACAAATAATTTCATTTAATCTGACAAGGAGTACTAGTGAGATTCTCAAACTGGGGAAATCTAGACTTGCTTCATTTAGGACTTTAGCATTACATGGGAGGATAGGCAGAAGGGAAATGATGTGGTACAGAGCCTGTAAAACATAACGTTCAAACATGGAAGTGATTTAATTAACAAATTAGACCCGCAGAAAACCAAATTTGCAAAATAAAATGACAAAACACTGTACTTCTGGACTTCTTACTGTCACAGCAGTTTTATTGTCACTCAAGTGAAAAAATGACATGTGCTGACTTCATTAAAATAATAAAATTATCGTCCCCTTCTGAGAAAACTATCATACTGTTATTTGAAAACACTAGCAGGATAACACATCTGTTGCTGTACTTTTCAATCACCTTGTCTTCCCATTCAAAAGACATTTAAATCTACTAGACAATTTTGAGATGCCCCCTGCTACTGTGTGGGCAGATTGTGTACAACGCTAACAGTTTATCGGGTTCCATTTCCTCTAGGGTGACACTTCTTGTCACAAAAGTTTATCTCTACAGGGTATTATGAACAATTATACCATGGGGAGTTCTTATGAAGGATTATAAAATAGAGGAGAAAGATATGTGGGATGTGAACAGTGAGCAAGAGTTTAATTGTCCCAATAGCAATATTTCACTTATATTGCATGGAAAAGTAAAAAACAAATAATTAATATATTTAGACTGCATAACAAGCTGTCATTGATGGATATACAATCACTAGCTTACCATGGATACTTAAAACTAACTTGCGTATGCTTACACAGTAAATAGTTATTCATCAACACAATAAAAATACAAGTTAGACATCAACACTACATGTGTCAGTTGGGCTAAAGAGCTTGTCTGTCATGCACAAGAACCAGGTTTGATTCCCCACATGGGCTCAGTGTGTTAAGCCCATGTCTGGTGTCACAGCCGTGATAATGCTGGTGTATTGTTAAAATTGATGTAAAACTAAACTCACTCACTCTGTGAACAGAACATGAGGCACAGAACCAGGATCAGTTACCACACCCTGACACTAACACAAGACAAAAGAACAATTAATGTAACATTTTATTTTGAATGATAGTGAATATTCTAGCAATCAGCTGCTGTCTTAACATAGTCATGCCCACATTTAGAGGGAACTACCACCAAGATGTCATCACAATGATCACCAACATATTTCTTCAGAATGAGTGATATAATCTCAAGCTGATAACAAGTTCCTAGTCAAAACTTGGTTGACAGTAACCAATGTTGTTGGCTGATGACTCTTAAAGGTCATGCTGTGTAAATCTAATCCTGACATGATGTCACACTTTTAAGACCTTATTTCAAAATTTTCAATCTAGCCAAAACAAATGTCACCTTAGAATTCAACATAATCTCAACTGACAAACAAGGTTTGGACATATATTTACTGAAATAAAGGATTATGAAAAGGAGAGTTCTGACTTTACTTTAATCAGGGTGCTAGTTTCATCAGATTTCACAATTATCGTACAAGATCTGCTCTATTGACAGGTAATAGCATAATTTCCAGCATAAGTTGTTACTATGGAAACATGAAAAATAGATATAAAATCCCAAACTATCATAATGCACTAAGTCATCACATGACATCTGTTCCAAAAAATGTGTTCCAAAGTCAAATTTGTTGCCATGGAAACTTGATAATGTCTATTTTTACACCAAAGAAACACATTAGGGAGGATGAAAAATAATCAAAATACAAGATAAAAAAATACCAGTTAGAAACTAAAGTAAACACAGAGCTGGTCAGTATTGTTGAAGAGCTTAATCCTGATCTTGTCAAATATAGATACTACTGAGATACTGAGATACTGAGATATACTGAGTGATATACTGATATACAAATACTGAGATAGAGCTTGTATATCCATGTTCATGGAAACATTTCACCGATTCCAATACATGTCAATAACCTGCTATCAACACCAACAAACAAGACAACATCTCAGTGTCAATAATCTCTATCTTGGAAACATCAAATCACAAATAATCCTTTCTATTTTTCCAGTTGCTGAATAAGGGATTGAAACATAACAAAAACTGACTGTATTGTCCCTCCACAACATGCCATACAGCAAACGAAAATTTGATATGACAATTTTCATTTCATTCCACAGACTATGGATCAAATTCGGGGAACAATGCTGTGAGACTGAAAACAAACCTGGTACAGTGTTACACATAGCTCCAAACATCACAAGGTCATGATCAAGGGCTCTTGTTGCCCTTCACTTCCAGCATCAGATGTTGAAGTTCACACACATATCTGACATGATATGGAGCTATATTCACACATTATCGCTTGAGGTCTACATTCCTCCTCAATCAGCAGAGCCAAGGAGTATTTATGAGGCAACACATCTCGGTATCTCCACTTCCTCGCGTGGAATAAGGACTATATATCATTCAATGAACAATGAAGAACATGAAGCTACTGTAATCATTTTGTAGGCGATACTATTTTAAAAAAAATAGAAATAAGGTCCTTGTGTGAAAAAGATTATCAAAATTTATAAACCTTGCACGTTGCTATAAGAAACCAAATTAGAGATATCTACTTATATTACACACTGTGTATATTTTGTAACTGGTCCAAAGAAATGGACAATCTGAAACTGTTATGTATGGTTGAGCCACTTGGCAAACCTCCAGTAGCATCCTGAATATATCTGTGGTTTATTTAGTCTTGGTATATTTCATACAAAACCACATTCATTTTCACTGCACACTTGCAAAGACAACATGGACACACAGGTAGAGATCTGAAGTGTCTGTCTGTCTGTCTGTCTGTCTGTCTGTGTCTAGATTGAGCATGTCTAGACTTCAAGGTTCTGAATCTCCCATCTCAATGGAGCTCCTTTTCAGTTTTAAAGGAATTGTTTCCATCAAATTTACACACATTTAGAGTCTAGGCATTAGTCAAACTAGGTGTCTGCTCTGCCCCTAAACAAGAGCAAACATATCATGATTACCTACATACTTACAGGAAAATCCTGTCTCATTTAGCTTCTGACTTCCTTCCCCAGCCAGGATATATACAACTATTTTGAAACATTTTCCTCATCAACCATCCTCAACATCTGATGTCACATGCTCTCACCCACCCTCCTCAAATCCGACCCAGATCCTTCAGTCATATTACCCACAAGCCTCCATGCATGGCGGCTTGACAGCCAGGTGGGAAGTGGAATGTGATTAGGTAATGTCTCAACAGTGTCTACCAGCTGTTGGTCATTACATCACAAATTGGATGATAGTCAACATCCTCCCCATATCTCCCCCATCCCTGACCTCCGTATCACCTACCCATGGGATAATGCTGGTGATACGTATGGATCATGGGAAGTCATTATGGTATAAGATAAAGTTTTATGTAATCTAAACATATAATGATCAGTTAGTCAAGGCTGATATTGATTATTACATGGTACATGAGTCAACCAAAGTAGAATAGATGTTGGATACGTTAAATCATGACTCATTCTGGTTGTCATGGAAACAATGACAACACCAAAAGATATGTTTACATTTGATTCGGCTTTGGGGACAAATAAAAGTTGCTTCCTTAGATTTTGCAACAGAGATTGAAATAAAAACAATAATTAAAAAATTCTAAAAATTTTAATATTAATATGTATCTATATGTATAAGGGATCATGTACATTCTATGCTTTGGTCAGGGTTGTGTTACAGACAGAGTATATGAATAAGTATTAATTGTAAAGGCTTATAATGAGGGGTTGTCTTGTACATGGCATTATACGGTATATCATTGTGTTCATAGTTATTGATATTGCTGGCATAATTCTACATCATGTGTGGCAATCAAAGCTGTGTCTGCATTGTCTTCATGCTTCGAATCCAAGGAGACATGACACTACATAGTGAAATGGATTATCTTATTGTTGAGGTATTTGGGTATAGTTGACTGGGCTGGTTCACAATGAGCCATTGAACAGCATCTAAGCTGTAGCATGACTTGTGAGTGAGTGAGTGAGTGAGTGAGTGAGTGAGTGAGTGAGTGAGTGAGTGAGTGAGTGAGTGAGTGAGTGAGTGAGTGAGTGAGTGAGTGAGTGAGTGAGTGAGTGAGTGAGTGAGTGAGTGAGTGAGTGAGTTGTCATACATTCCCTGAAACAAACATATGCAGGCCACACATCGTACACTTGCATGGACCTTCTTGGATATATTTGTTTCAGGGTATGTATGACATACTGTTCCACGAACATAAAGAAAATTTGTTTACAACACAACATTTTGTTGTTAGGTTTAGTTCAATGGAAATAAAATTATGAAACAGCTTGAGCAATCAATCTCTCGAAACTGCAAGACAACATAATCAGATTGACACAAACAGCAAGATGCATACAAAACAATCACCAAGATGTCACAATCACAAAGAATGATGACACGATTTCTTTAAGTGACATTTTAGAAGTTGGCATGATGAGGATGAAGACGACTTCTTTCTTGCAATGGCTGCCATTTTTCGGTGTAGATTCTAACACCATTATCAAGCAAAACAGTGACACTTGATAACGGTATTAGAATCAACACCGAAACATCACATCCATTGAAAGAAATAAGTTGTCTCATAAAAGTCTTCATCCTCTATAGCACTATTATTAATATAAAACAATCACAAGATATTAATAGTAAGACAAACTCCATGCAGTCTTTAAGTTCATGTAACATTATGGATATCACTACCCACGGATAATCCCTGAAAGGCACTTGAAGGTTAATAGTCATTTGGCTTATCCCACCGGGTACCCATTTTCTGCTAGGTGAACACTTGTGCTTTGTGGATGGTTAGGACACAAGTCCTAGACACATTCTAAGCAAACAAAATTGCCCATCTAAAGACACTCACAGCGTTGGTTTGCTTGTACTGGTACTGTACCTGGACTCGGGTGAGACCTGGCCAAACTGTTTCTCATTTATCACTAAAGCTTGCACTGTAATCCACACTACCTCAATTACAGATTATGGACTAAAATAACAGTGCTGTCAGTCAACATGGTATGAGAAAGATTTGGCTTATCTATAGTAATAGGCAGTAACTCTTCACAACAATGGACAAAAGTTGACTAATCTGGACAAGTGTCGGTCCCAGGCCAGTCCACTATATACAGGTTCCATTGTAGAGTCATACTTCAGTAGATCCCAGGCCAGTCCACTATATACAAGTTCCACTGTACAGTCATACCTCAGTAGATCCCTGGTCAAACTCCCAAACCATGTGAAATAGCCCTGATTGCAACAGAGGGTCCTTTAAACTGATTCTGTCCAGGAATCCCTCCACCAAACCCTAAACATGACGCCAATTGTTCCAAATCACTAGCTACAGCAGGAATACAGTAGCATACTCTCAAAGTCAGGAATTAAGAAACACTTAAACACAAAAACATGTTGGCAAAGAATGTCTTCAAAAACACTCCATAGAATAATTGGCCAAATCGACAAAAATAAAACAGGTGTTGCAGCTGAAACCTGGGTCGGTTCCTCTAAGAAATCTTGATTGCGTTATCCCCCAGCTGGGATACATAGGCCCATAGCCTCAATGTCTTGTTTCTGAAGATGTAAACAACAGTTTGGCACCAGCTGGCAACAAAATAAATTGCTGCCTGAAATTCTTGCAGTCATACTAATAAGTTAAATGCCACAAAAGTGCTTTCTTGGAAGCAAAAAACACGCTTATATTCACACATACCATTCAGTGTCTGTGAGTAATAATTCCAGTCAACACAAACACGACTGGCTAAGGAGAAATGGTAATGGCTGTGTGGAGAACATGTGGAAATACCTGTGTGAATATCACCACTGGGTGGAGGAAAAACCTTTCATTGCTCCAATAAATCATAATCGTAAAGGTTGTATTAACATTCATAAAAGTAAAAAGGTTATTTCATCGAAACAGTACAAATTCCAGCATGGCACTGTATCAACCGGTGCACCCACTTGCACAAGTCTCCATGGTAATAAATATTTGTTGCTATCAAAACTATGGATATTCAGAGCCAAGCATTAATCTAGGGTAGATCTTGACCTAGTATGTCTCACAGTCTCAGAAGCACAATATTATTTCTCCTGTCAAGCCCTCCCTGCAACGCTAAAGCCCTAAATGAATGCAGCAAGTCTAGAGACTCTCCATCTTACTGGGTCTTCTCAATTTAAATTCAAAGACTAAGAGTTAGTCCAGCTCAAATACAGCCACTAGTTTGATGGTCTAAGACCATTGATAATCTTGCAGGCCAAGTTATGTTTTCTATAAAAATCCAATAATTTACTATCCCAAAATGAGCTAGACTAGATAGAAATAACCAAAGGTGCCTATCCCTGTCAGATCCTCTACTGTATCCACGAGACCACCCAGTGACTAATCCTCCAGAGTCTACAGATTCCACAGTTATGTAGATAAGGATCTCCTAATCATTCTAAATATTTCCCCACTAGAGTGTGTCTACACAATGTCAATAACTTCCCATCTTCATTTGTCTGACAACTACAGAGTCCAGAATGTCAAAACGTGCAGATGAACCTTCTCATTAAAGGTCAAGTTGAGACCAACACCAGAGTCAAACATGTGGTCACTTCACATGACAGTGTCAGATCTAGTACACAACAAGGAATTTGGCTAAAATCAAGAAAATTGTTAAGATGTCAAAAAGTCTCTAGGGTTTACAAATGTCTGAATGCCGTCCAGAAGTTTAGATCAATACTGGTAATCGCACAGGCAACTCAGATGAGCTCAAGGTGTGGCAGACAGACTGGACCCAGAAGGACATCCACCCTCACAGGAACAGAGTACTCTTTCCCACAGTCACTGAACCAGAGTATATTCCCTGTTGACTAGACTCCAAGTCAGCCTCGCAGTCCCAGAACTACATTATGTTCCCTAATGCCTGGCCCTCCCTGCAATGTCATACCTACCAAAGAAAACCTTCCCATTAAGCAGAAAAATGCTGAATTGTGGATAGAGAAACATAAACGTATTACCTAGCTATCAAAACAGTAAAAATGAGAACAAAAGACTGTGAAACTGCAACATTTTCATATCAGCAAACTCGGAACTCTACTGAGCATGTGCATTACAATCTGCACTTCAGTCACATTTCTGAGAAAACGGGAATCGCCTCGTGTAGAAAAAGTATTAAATATATCGAAATAATTACTGTCAATCATTTCATATGAATGGAAAGTAAAGTAAACAAATATGCACACAAGTATGATAATGAATAATGCCAAATAACACAAGATGAATACCTTAGCATTTCCATGTTGCTATTTCCATGATTAATGTGGACTTTTTTTGCATTTTTCTGCTAAATGGGAAAGTTTTCTTTGGCAGGCCTGAGTGTAGAATGTTTCACAGTCTTTACAACACATTATTTTCCATAATGCCTAGCTCTGCTGCAATACATCAAGCAGTAACCACCAGCCCAGACAAACCAGTGTTGATTGGCCGACACAAATCCACAATAACATGAACGTGTAACATATCATTAATGTTTTTAATGTCGCACTAAGCAATAGTCCACCTATATTATATGGCCGTGGACTGTGAATAACCAGGTCAGACCAGACAATGCAGAGAACAACAGCATGAGCATCTGGGTTACAAGCACTCGAGTCAACCAATTCAGCAGCCCTGACCACCTGCTGTTATGATAAGCATGGGTTTCTGCAGATTAGTTCTGACACGTCTCTTCATGGGTCTAAGCTAACATAAACATAAAGAATTTCTATTAATTATGTTATTTTAAGGACATTTTCTATCTCACATATTGTATTTCTTCTGTTAATTTTCAACACTAAATGGAAACTTTTTTAAACAGGTATTCTTTATGTTTCTAAACCAAAAACATTTGACACAAACACAACCTTTAATGGACCTCTCCACAAGCTTCTAGTTCTTATTAAATGAGCCCTGAGTTCAAATAAAACCAGTTATTTTTTATTTTAATCCCAGCTCTGCAAGACTGTTATTAAAACATTTTTTTATTCCCCACGCCGAAAGCACTTAATTCCACCTTGTCAAATACCATTAACATGCAAACCAAACAGGTTTCATCCTCTGGGGCCTTATGTGAAAATTACCCCCAAATTTCATCTGAATTCAAATTTTTCATGATCAATATTTGTGCCCTCTTTCAGTTTATATCTTTCCAACCTGTACTTTTGATTATTTGATTCAGGAAAGTTCCTATGCCAGACTCCACGTATATTTTGCAATATTGCAATTCAAAGTTTAAGGACTTCACACCAGCAGCTAAAGGTCACCATAACAACATAAGCTATACTTGTATTTGATCTTCACGGAAAATATGTTGATAGCAAACTGACCAAAGAATGATGGTGTGGTTTCCTTGTCAATATACTATTTGTGAAATGTTTCTCCTCTACACAGGGAGTGAGACAGGCATTTTGTCCTAATAAAACTGTTTCTAACAATAATTGGTTTAATGATCTTCCAAGCTCCCGACACATCAACAAGTTGATGTCTCCATACCCCCCATACTCAACAAGAGAGAAGTGGTTGATAAAGTTTACAGCAATACAATAGCCACTCTAACAGACCCCAGTGTATATTTACAGAACGTTTACCCTAGGTCTACCCCTCCAGACCATTTAAGTTCTGTCAGCCTTTGACTCATTCCTGTGGCATTTTGTATTTGGTATTTCTGTAATAAAGTCCAGGCTGTTATATGTTTGAGTCCCATCTGGGATCCAAACCCAGACTGACACCCATCTCAGCAACAGACCCCAGTGTATTTTTACAGAACGTTTACATCAAGTCCACACCTCCAACCCATTTCAGTTCTGACTCATTCCTGTGGCATATTGTATCTGGTATTTTTGCAGTAAAGTACAGGCTCTAATATGATTGGGTGGTTGAGTTCCATCTGGGATCCAAACCCAGACTCACACCCATCTCAGCTCTTCCAGCAAGGCAGTGAGGTAGCCCAGTGGTTAATGCATTCGCTCATTATGCCAAAGACTGGGTTCAATTCATGGGTACAATATGTGAAGCCCATTTCTGGTGTCCCCTGCTGGAATATTGCTAGAAGCAGTGTAAAACTAAACCCTTGCACTCTCTACCAACTCATATTCCATAATATCTCACATTTGAAAAGATATGCTTATTGCCTGCTCATGTCAACAAATATTAACCTTTTTGTACAACACATCTATCTTACTAGTCTGTCTGACAGACCCTGAACCATATTATTTTCCCTACAACCTGCAATGCTAATGCTCTAAGTAAAGCAAGTTTAGATTTCCCCAGGTTCACACACTGGGGTTCCAATTCAATTGAATAAAGCAAGCAAGTGTAGATTTCCCCAAGTTCACACACTGGGGTTCCAATTCAATTAAATAAAGCAAGTCTAGTTTTCCTCCTCCTCCCCCCCCCTCCCCCCCACCCCCATTTTACCATTTCTACCATTTTACCTCAGAATTTGTTCTTTGAGGTAAAGACATGTCAAAACACTTAAATCCAGAATTCTCCACCATGATCATACTATCTCCGGAACAGTTGCTGAGTAAACTAAACAAAACAAATATCGGCTTGATGAAACCAAGACTGGGAAACATCCATTGCCTTCTGGCAAGAAACACATCCAACATCAAACCCAATTCTTTAAGAAGATTAATAATGGTGCAACACTGCTGCAAGATGTAAAACATCATCTGAAAACAACGCTCAGCGTTTCTGGTTTACCTCCGGCTACAACTGTGCTCAACTTTTAACAGACACAAAAGCAGCAATGGTATATGCCCAATAAACAGTTTCTATTTTTCATGATCAAGTTTGACCTCAGGGTTACACAGACAGCATGGTTCTTTAAGCACAAATACAATCAAAATGGAAATTAAACGCCTGAAACTGTTTAACAAAGACTATAACCTTCCCAATATCTTTCGCTCATCACGCCTAAGACCCAGGTTTGATTCCCCACATGGGTACAATGTGTGAAGCCTATTTCTAGTTTACCCTGCCATGATATTGCTGGAATATTGCTAAAAGCGGAGTAAAACCATACTCACTCATTCTGACTGAAATACAGTGGCTGAACTTAACCCATTGATGACAATATACAAGTGAAACACATACACTGAAATAAGCATGGGTCATTGAATGTAAACAATAAATCCGAATAGTTTGGGGGAAGGACATTGTAGGAGGAGACAAGGACCTTATTTCACAAAGCAGTGATTATCCTGGTCCAGTAAGTCTATGTTAAAGCTGGGACAGTGGCTAGTGGTTAAAGTGTCCCCGATATATTGTGGAATATTGCTAAAGGCAGCATTAAACAAAAGTCACTCTATGAATTAAAGGATGGGGTATTTTGTCTTTATAACATAACAGCTACATAGAATACCAGCTACCAGGATATTGTTTGAGACAGAATTTTGTTTTTGTATTTTTTCTGTAAAGGTTCTGTTTCACCATATGCAACATGTCGACATGACACCAGCAATGGTTTTCACAAGTTGTACCCATGTTGAGAATCAGAACTTGATTGTCTGACAAGCCAAAACTTTACCAACATGGGTTCATGTGAAGACATCCATTCTTCACATGATGCAGGGCTGTGGGACGGCCTTGAGGTTAAAGCATCTGCTCGTCATGGTGAAGACCCAGGTTCGATTCCAAACATGGGTACAACGTGTGAAGCTGATTTCTGGTGTCCCCGGCCGTGATATTCCTGAGATATTGCTAACAGTGGCATAAAACGAAAAGCATTTACTCACTCACTTTCTCCAATCAGATCTTAAAATAGAAGGTCTCTGCTCAAATTGTGAAAATACTACAATCTTCAACACACTATTACATTTGAAGACAGACAGTATTTATGAATAGACAACTTCAACAGATGCACCATTTTGATGTAGATACTCACATGGGCATCAAGCAAGTGATATCAAAGAAGTAATATTACATTTAAAATTTGTATAAATCCAAAGATTACCCATATTTTAGTATGAGCTGCTAGATGGATATATGAAGAAGATGCTGGAATGTATGTTAACTGAAGTACTAAAACACCTTAATACTCTCCACCTTTGTGATTAACTACAAAGGTCAAATCTAGTGCAGTATAACAATTCCTTGAGAATCAATGAAGACTATTCCAACATTCTGCAGTACCCTGAAAAGATTTGAAAAGATGTCAGCCATCTTATTTGCTGTACTTCAGTCCCCAAGCTTTAAGGTCAACAGCCTATGACTTAACCCCTGTCAACTGTCACTCTCTCAAACAAACAACTCTTTCTACAACACCTTGAGTGAGGAATTTTCTTACAGACAATCAAAAGATACAACAAAACCAATTCAGCTGACACAGAAAATGAAATATTGCCTTCCATTCCAAACACACTGGTTTAATATGATGTAAATAAGGCCTTACTAAGCGTTATAGAAAGTTGTAACACCCTTCCAATATTGATAATAATGCCATAATGGTCTCCAGGTAGAACTTGTAGTGTCTTTTATAATATCATGCTTGTATTTCATTACAGAACCTTGAAGATTTATCGCTTCAGTAATCAAAATAAATAAGTTTCCTGACCTCAGGACAATATATTCTTTAAATGTCAAGATGGCTTGCTGTATAACAACTAGCGTGCGCTTTAAGTGCCATGTCAAGGAACCTTGCTGATTGCGTGGTGGGAGGCACATATCAAGTTTTATATCCATGTACATTTATATGAAGAAGTTAAAGATTAGAAATTTGTACTGACTGATATTAAGTTTCGTTAATCTGTTACATTAAGATAAACAAGATGATTGAATGAGTGAGAAACACAATTCATGCTGATTTTAATTGTCAAAAAAATATCAATCATGCAAATCATCAAAAGAAAAGAACTTATTAACTTTTTATTTCCAAAACCAAAATATATGTGGTCTACAGATCATTACAGTATTTTTGTACTTTTCAAATGTAACAAAGTCAAATTATTCAAAAATGCAATACATCAAAAACCTTAACTTCAAATTTAGAACCACATTGGTCCTGAAATTCTCAGCTGAAGGTTGATGCTATATATACCCCAGTCATTGACACCATTGTGTAAGTTGTTCTCAAAAATAGTTCCTGCTTATCAGAAGCACTTATTACCATTAACTATTTAGCTGCATGGCTAACAATAGAATAACCTGCCAAACAGACATTAACCCTAACAGCACAGGCTTACAACCATAGAACTCCAAGGAACATATTGTTTCAATGGATTTGACCTGAACAAAAACACAAAATTTTACCAAAAATGGGACTTGCAGACTGTCATGAATACAGCCACGAAGAGCAGTCTATAATATTTATTGTCACAAGTAAGGTTTTTGTTCTATTTGTTAAAAATATGTCAGATTTGACATTTTAAAATACTGAGAAATCTTTCATAAAGAAAATCTAAACAATAATAATAATGATGAACATTCATAAAGAAATTAAGTCAGTCCACTTGTGTTCATTGTGTGTTTCATTGTGGGGAAGGATAAACCAAATTCTCCCAACTATGTCTACAATACTATGGTTAGTCTGATTTTCTGTTCTAGGAAATAAAGACAAATTAATTTCTTTGCAATCCTTGATGTTACTCAAAATAGTTCATTTTAGATTTTTTTATGTTAGTCAATATTATCTACACACTGTCAATACCACTGATGTGTCTCTACGTCATCTTTCCATCCATATTTTCAAACGATGCGACACATTTCATCACCCATATAAGTTCTCCTGTTCATTCTCAATGAATGACTAATTTGCTCTCAGGAACTTTCACTTCAGAGAAGGGGAAAGGTCATGAGACGTCTAGAAATGTTCCTGTTGTCAGTTCCTGTGCTTCATGGGAATATTTCATAATAATTTCATTTAGAACCATGTATTTCAATTTTTCACAAACATAACCACACTATCTGATGAAGAAAGAAGAAATCAGAAGGTCAAATTTTTCAAAACTTACAAATTCATGACTTCAAAGGCGTTTAACACAAGGAGTATTGGACCTCCACATAAGTGGTTTCAATGACTTCAAGAGGTGACAATTCATTTAATGACCAGCGCTTTCTTTCTCACAGCACTGCCAGGCGGTGTCTGTATCAGCATGCGAAATAATAGCCCTGAAATAAAATCTCTGTTCCATCTGGACCTGTAGTACCCCAGGTCATGTGACTCTACTTCGCTCCCCCATTAATACCTCATCTCAAGTTACCATTTTATTACTTCAGCTGCTGGCAAGAGGAAAAGTGTTTTCTCTGGGTAAATTTCAACTACAAACACTTCAAATGTTTGGAAGTGTGCGCTTGAAAAAAATATTACACAATTTCAATTCTTGTTTTTATTGAAGTTTTCTTTAATCACTCTTTATACTGAGCCACACTTTTTTGCGATCAAACTGTTAAATCTTTTCTGTACTTAATTGTTTTCACTTTCAACAAACCAAAATATTTCCTTGACAATTCATGCAATGTCTTTTCTCTCACTGAGAATTTGAACTGGGGTTCAGGTTCAAATTTTTCTTAACAAGGGTGTCTTTAAGAAATTGTGCTTGCAGAGTTCCAAATGTCATTTTCAAAAAACATTTGAAGAGGGTAAACTAGACACGCAAATTCTTAAAATGTCAGAACTTTTAGTCTAAAATACCAGCATTCTTAAAATTGAAATACTTAAAAAAACACACATTTAATCACTTTTAAAATAGTATTAACTAACATCCAGTCAACACTACTTGGACTTTTATAAAAACATCATCATCATCATCATCATCATCATCATCTTGTAAAACTTTTACACTCATTTACCAAAACAGTAAACACAGCACTTGACTCTATGTATGACCCTAAAAACATAAATGACCCAGTTTGGATATGACAAGTCAAGGCTACTTCTTCAGGGGGTGACAAGAGAAGTACCTATATTAGAAGTTGTTACTGCCAATATTGAGACATCAGTTAATGTCAGAGAGAGGCAGCTGAGAATGTCACGGCTCATGAAACATTTACACCTCTGATATGTGTGTATAACCTTACCCAACCAGTCCATGGGTTGACAAGGAAGACAGATGGTTGGCTGATGATGTGTTGAAGGAAGGAGACGTAACTCTTTCAACACCTGTATCAATCACTGTGTCCATCCTCAAATGTCAGTGTCCTTTATGTAGTCGATCCTTGTCAAAACAAGTGTTTTTCTTCTACCGTAATTACTCTATAAAATTGTCAGTCAACATTACTGTATAACCAACATTTGATAAAAATTGAATTGACCCGTCATAGTTGGAATAATGTTGTTTGTGCCTATAAAACAGTATTCAGTAAGTCACGCTCAGAATAAGTCTGACTGAAGTACGCAATAATATTCACTCACTCATGAGACAAGTTGATTATTGCTGAATGTGCTTCTAAGACAATACAATTCATTCACTCGTGACACAGTTGGAATATGGCTGAATGTGTTTTTCAAGCACTACAATTCACTCTCATGACACAGAACATGACTGCATTTTTTAAACAACATTCACCCAATTACAACTAGGCTGTCCTATTTCTGAAAAATTGAATGAAAACCAATGCATTCAACTATGAAATACCAGCATAATGAAGTCACTGAATGAATTCACTCAAATCATGATCTTTCATCCTGCAGAGCCTCTGTAACTATTGATAACATAGAATACACAGCAACAGCTCAATTAAATCACACCATTTCATCTCACAATAAAGCAAGTTTACAAATTCTTTTAATTAAACACTAAACGCACTTTGGCCATAGCGTTGATGCTTACACAAGTAACCCAGCCTTCTGATAACAGGTAATGACAGTAATGGATGTTTAAATTGAGATAATTTTTATCAACAACTTTGTTTGGTCATGGATAAGCAGGATAAATGGGCTTGTCTGTAGCACCAGCCTACCAAAGGAAACTTTCTGACTGTACAGAAAAACGCTGAATAGTCTACATTAAGGGTGGAAATAGTAATATAAACATGCCTGGCGACTGAAACAGTAACAACAATAACTTTAAATCGCTAACATGTGATTTTGTGCATGCACGCATAGAAAAAGTCTCAACCATATTTTCCACCTTGGACAAAACGTGAGTGCTAACATTCCCTTTTCAAAGTATTTCAGTTGTGTTATTAGGAACTTATCATCACCATATTTGTGTGTAGACTTGTTTAGTTTACTTTCCATTCATAGGAAAAGATTGACAGCAATTAATTCGACATATTCAATACTTTTTCTACATGTGGTGATTCACAGTATTCCAGTATCCGCCATATTTGAAAAAAGCATGGATCGTAACTCGCATGTGCAGCAGAGGTCAAAGTTCACTGATCTAACGATTGTCCTTTTCACTGTTTCAGTAGCGAGGTAGTATGTTTATGTTGCTATTTGCATGATTAATGTGGACTTTTCTACATTTTTCTGCACAGTGACAACATATTCTTTGGTAGGCCTGTTTTACAGGAGCTCTGCATTAACCGTGAGTTACCTGTAAGGTCCAATGATTAATAGCCATACCATCTAATCAATAATCAGTATCTTGTGATTTGAGCTGAAATATGCAGCTGAATTCTACCTTCTGGACTCAACAGTTACTGCATTCAGGTTTTATCATTGTTATATTTATGAATGTTGTACATTTTTATATCCTTTTACTTACACTTTTAGTGTGGAGTTTAGATTATCCAAGTTTCTCATAATTCTATAAGAATGATCAGGGTACTTTTACTATTATTAATATCCCATATGTATATACAGACAAAAATATAGAATGCCTCCCAAACAATGAAACAATCAATGAATTCAATTCATCAAACTATGAATCAATTCAATTCATTGTAAACAATCAGTAGAATTAAATAGTCATAAAGTGAGGTATGCGAAATGTATTACATCCAGAGCAGGCAGGTTGTAGTCAGCACTCCAGATACGTACTTGACAGCGATGAGATAAGAAAGTAAGATATTTAATGGAAGACAACTTCTGAATTATATGTAATGTGACGTTTTTGGTGTAGATCCTTACACCACTGTCAAGCATTTAGACTTATTGTCAAGCATGTAAACTCATTGTAAAGCAAGAGTTTAATTTGTTGACAACAGCATAAGGATCTAAACAAATCATATATATAATAAATAAATTCAAATCCATAACGTAGCTTGCTTTCTTATTACTAAGCATCTTCTAAAATGCCAATCAAATACATGGACAGCCATATGATTACTGGTTGTTGTCATGACAAATTAACACTGTCAAGAAATGTTGAATAATTCCTTTTATTACCATTTGACTGAATATAAAGACTAAATCATCAGCTAGTGACATCAGGTATTCAGGAAAATATTCGTATTCGTGATACGTATTGGATTCACCAACTACTGGGATTGTTGCAGGCCTTATTTATCCTAAACAGCTGCAAAAATATCTGCTTCCGCCAACACACACCCATCACACAGTTTCTAACATGCGGAACTTTTTATAACAGATTAAAACTGGCAAAAGAATTCATCAGAATCAGAGTGCAAGAACACACAATCACACAGTCATATTTGTGATCTGACCAGCATAAGTAATATGTTAAACAGAAAGAGCCATGGTCTTCTTTGTGCAAGGATCTCTTTGAAGAACAAAGCTCAGGTCATATGTACACCTGATTCCCCAATGTGACATGTCTTGTAATGAACAAGGCATATATATACTTGTGGGCCTACCGACCCTTAATCCTCCTATGGAATGAAAAGTGAATATATGAACAGTAAACATGACTTGCAGGTCTTACAACGAATCTGTCTTTCCTGACTAACAAATAAACATATTTTCGTATAGAACTTCATTATGTTTGATCATCATTAGACCGAGTGAGTGAATATGATTTTATGTCACTTTTAGCAATATTCCAGTAACATCATGGCGGGTGAAATATTAGAAGTTGCTTGAGAATGGTGTGGAAATCTATGCCAAAACTTTGTATTATAACATATCTTTCTTAGAACATCAGTTTATATATAACAATATAGCTGTCAATAGTATCTTAATTTCTCCACTTTTACATAAGGATATTTTAACATTCAGTTTGTTTAACCTTTTTTTCTCCCTGATCAACATTTGGTGACAGTTCAGAAATTCATCCCAGTTGATGAATCAAGTAACTGCACTTCTGATGACTTATACAACATGTGTAGTGAGTAACATTCCGGCACAGCTGCTTGTAACTGGACTCATCAACTTGCAGCTATTGTCAACATGCACCAAAGATGCTAATCTACTGACAATGGGTTGCCATGGCAACGGTGACAGAAACGGTAAAACTTGTTCTTGTCTTCCTAGCGCATTACTAACCTGCTGTTTCATAAACATGTGAGAGGCATTCTTGTTACAATGGCTGCATGATTACTACAGGAGTCAGAGTCAGATGATTTAGAGTGCATTCACTTCAGAGCAAAACCATCTTATGAAACATTGGGAGAAAATTTCCTTGTATTCTGCAAAACAGTATACAGCAAGACTAGACATTGCTTCTGTTTGGTTACTTTTTCAATTTCCATTACTACTATTTGTATGTTATGTTCCATAAGATTCAGTTTTGAGGCATGGTATTTAATTGCATAAAATCACTAACTTCTTATTGATAAAGTTGGTAAGGTTAATGATGGACATTCCTTTTCCTATCTGAAATTTTTCAGAGAAACAACAACATTAGAATCAATGTGGAAACATCTCCTTCCTTCCACAAAATAAACAAAGCAGTATATCCACTATCATCATTCCTTAAATGAACTGGATTTCAGAGTGACATTGTCAACACTAGGTTGGAGTGAGTGAGTGACTGAGTTTAGTTCTAGGCTACTTGTACCAATATTCCAGCAATATTCCTGCAAGGGACAACAGGAATGGGCTCCACACATTACATCCATGTCCCAATATTGGAGGAAAACAACCTGACACAGGTCATAAATCAGAGATTGAAACTTGATTGGAAGTACAGATCACAATTACCTGGGTAATATACTCTGTAACATGATCACAAAGAGAAGTAGTACTTTATAGAGAGTTCCTCATTGAAATACCATACAGTCCAGAATATTTCCTTTTGTTACTATGGAACAGATCTATCCCGGACCATGCGACTCTACATTTGTTCCAGTTCAATAAGCCCATCCTTGTTACCCTTGTGACTCCCATCTAGCTTTCAGTAAGTTTATTGCCAATCACCTGATGTGATGTTGTTCCCACAGGTGTGAGTCATTGGCGACAAAATGTCGAGTCTATAATGTATAATGGAAACTCGCCCCATGCACAGCTGACAGCCTTCACTAGACTGGGCTTCAGTCTCCTCTACAAGACATGTAAGATAACAAAACTGGACCAGATTCTCTTCTACATGACCAGAGATCGTGCAATAATAATATTAATAATAATAATATGGTCTCTCATGAGAAATATCAGACTGGGCTTTTGTTTCCTCTCAGGTGCATATCATTTGAACCAGACTACATTCAGTCTCTTCCACAATCAAGATCAGATCAACTGGACTGATCTTCTGTCTCTTCTATACACACATCAGAAGAACTACACTGGGCCTCGGTCTTCACTACATAATACATCAAACTATCTAGACTGGGGTATTGTCACCTCTACACACAAATGAGAAGAACTAGACTGGGCCTCTGCACACATAACAAGGTCAAGGTCAAAGGAATCTTTTCTTTTTTAAGGCCTGGGAGGAGGTGGGGCGGGGCACTGGGCTTCTGTTTCTGCTCACAATAACATAAGTTGGCTTCTGCCTCCTCTTCACACTTATCAGACTAACTAGACAGGGCTTCTGTTTCCTCTACACTGATCAAAGGAACTAGATCTTATCAGAAAAACTAGACAACTTGAGTTTATACTGAGCTACATTGCACATAAACTCCTGATATTTTACTCTGAAAAACAGATGTGTAAAATACACACTAAACTAGATAACCAGAATGAGTGAGTTTGGTTTTATGCCAGTTTCAGCAATATTCCACCAATATCACAACAGGGAGCGCCAGAAATGGGCTTCACACATTGCACCCATGTGGGGAATCGAACCAGGGTCTTCAGCGTCATGAGCAATCACTTTAATCATGAGACTACCCCCACCAGCCAGACAAACAGAATGTCTAGACAGGTAACTGATCATTGATCTGTCACCTATATCATCAGCAAGATAAGGACACAGACAACCATCCAGGTAGAACAGTCTGACACTGTCTGTGTGACTAACAACCGTACAACACGCACATATATATACACATACAGGACTCAGGGGTGTTCAAACATGTTATGGATAACTGCTATGTATCCTCTTTATGTGGTTAAAGCATTAACAGTTTTAGAGAGCCACAGCTCAAACATCCAAACAAATATTGCTTAGACATGTGAATAGGGTCTTTTACTGGCTTAAACTGGTTTTAAGTTATATCAAAGCAAGTGAGGTAAAATCACATTTAAAGCTGCATTCAAGATAAAACATGTTTAACATACATAATAATAATCGCCTAAAAATGATGATCACCCCATTTCACAAAAATATTGTCGCACTACGTGAGTTTAGTTTTACGCTGCACTCTGCAATATTCCAGCTATATGGCAGATGTAGCGCTACGACTGTCGTGCCTTCTATTGTGTATCATAAGACTTGCGACAACCATAGCCCTACACATAGCTTTGTGTAGAAACAGGGCCCTTACCACCCGATTATGACAGTTCCCTGTTACGACAAGTGTAGGGTGCCAAGGACAAATTCTAACCCACATCTTTACAGATCTGATATACATTATGTATGATGATATAGATAGATAATAACATTTTCTCTGAAATTGTAAAAACATTTTACTGTATTTTCTGAAGAGAACTAATACAAACACTGGTTCTTTATTTTTGTATTGCAAACAAATAGGTTTTCTGCTCATTCAGTACTCAGCTTTACTATCAGCAACAAATATAAACAGGTTCTAAAATCAACATCATGTACATGAAAAACATATGCATTGTTTGTAAAGAGCAAAGATGGTGAACTATTTGTAGACCACACTTGACCCAAGATATATTTGTCCTGAGTATATATTCGTTCTCCTACCCAAAATCAATAACAGATTGCTAACTAATAGCGATGATATTTAAACACCCTTGTGATATGCTAAACCAACGTAATGATTTCATCTTGAGAATACTTCTTGCACAAGTGGGCAGGTGGGAGGTGATGTGTTGGATATCATGAATTCATTTCATTGTCAGAATGCATACCAAATTACACTATCAAAATATTCAACAAACCAATGTGTCTTGATTGCTACTTGATGTCAATATGCATTGTTGGAAAAATATAATTAGTTATGTTTCGAACAAAGATAAACACTACTGTCAGACTGAGACCTTTTTAACGCATCTTGTCAAATAGTATCTTCAAAAACAGACTTCAAGGATCTCTGCAAGGTATGCATTGAAAATTTTGCATTTATATGCCAACTGCCAAATTTGAGGCATTTTGTGAACTTTGACTTCTGCATCTTTATGTGTTGTGGTCTTTCACTAACTAATGACCAACTATCAACTGCCATTTGACAACATCTGCAATCCGCAAGCAGTCAGCTGTTGGCAAGACATGGTCTTCTAATGGCATCATTAGCATATCAGTACCTCTATAATACAGTACAGGCATGTTAGCCATCAATCGCCACAGATATGTCAGTGGCAGCGTCACCTGGGGATGAGGGCACAGAACAGGCAGCTGACTATGCTGTACTTATCATAACTGCTTATATTTTACACAAAACTTACATTAGAGGTCTGAAGTATTATTTATTTATTTATTTATTTATTTATTTATTTATTTATTTATTTATTTAAGTTGAGACACCAATGGTGTAATTCTCTTACTGTGTCTACCCCTCATGTAGACCCTCAATTTTCTCTAAGGATGGAAGTTCAAACACCAATGATGTAATTCTCTTACTATGTCTACCCCTCATGTGGACCCTCAGTTTTCTCTAAGGATGGAAGTTCAGACACTTATGATGTAATTCTCTTACTGTGCCTACCCCTCATGTAGACCCTCAGTTTTCTCTAAGGATGGAAATTCCTTGCATCAAGACAGCGATGATGTCACTGTGAGCTTGGGGAGTTGTGATTAAATTGGGCAAAATTGATTTTACACAAAAAAGTGAAATGTCCTTTGTGAGGTAGAACCATAAGCGTCTTTGTTCTAGATGATAGACTGACAATTAACAATGTTAACACCAAAACCAAACTTTTAAAATTACAAATACATGAACTTCAATAAAGTCTTGAACATGTTTAAGACAATATTGATACAATACTTAAAGAAGATCTACAAAGGAATAGGTTGGTTACCTAGGTAAACATGAACCACTATCAACTCGATTGGTTGTTCAACTGAGTTGATGGGTTTGTGTGCATCAGTGAACAACATTTTTAAAAAATCCTGCCATTTTGTAAAATGCTGAATATGTGATTCAGAATTTATAGGCATTTCTTCAGGATTAATTTTTTTATAAAATTGGAATCCTGTGAACCTTACAAAAAATCCTAACTGTTTCCACATTTTAAACAAAACACAAAACACTACAAGACTAACGATACTAACATGCCAGGTGACAGGGTATAATATTGTAATAACATTAGTACCAAAAATACTGAAACAGTTAGAATGTTTTTAATTCATTTCCCACACATATAAACATAATTTATTACTGAAATTGATTTTCCTAATGCCTGGACCTATATCCAGTATCACCCTGTTGGTATTTTATACTAAACACATCAGACTATAGACTAATTCTGTCACGTTATTTGTGATCGCTCAGACAGGAAAATATATGACATTTCCAGACAATCAAAATGACTACCATTAACGCTGATACAACTCTGAAGTATATATTTAACCCCTAATTTGATATGGCTGATGCTAACGACGGAGATGTTACAATCAATCCGTCTGCCACACAGGAAGCAGAACAAAGGGCAACCTTTCCACTTTTAAGTTGTCTTTTGGAACAACACTTTTTGTCTAAAAATACCACATGATAAAAGCTTTTCAGAGTGCAAGCCAAATTCAAGCATATGCTTCCAGTCTAATATTTGAAAATCCCTTTTACACATAATGCAATTTTGTACGTGAAAAGAAATGTTCAGTCAGTGAGTCTCCTAATATCTGTCCCCGGACTCATTGAAAAAAGGAGAAGTTCCACATGACTCAGAATTTCATAGATAGTCTATCTCATTTGTTCTCTGTCCTGACCAGAAAGCTCACAATGTGATACAGATATTATATTTGAAAATTAGCATGATTTGGTAATGATATCGACATGGTCATATTTTCTCGGAAGTATAAACAAAACAATAACATACCTTGTACACAGGAAATCATCAGCTTCCTGTTCACTTCACACTCAACAACACAAATGCCACGAAATGTCTGATCCAAGACCCAGAAATCAGATTCTACGAACATGCACAGTTGACAATTCCAGAAAACATATCTCCAGATTTGAATCTTCCTTCCATGCAGACCTGCCTGACTCAGCCTGATGTAACTGCTGTAATTTTCAAACTGGGATTACTTCTTGCAGAGGAGAAAACCTCCGTTCACATACGGTTCCCATTACTCGCTGACAGACTGCCCAGCACACACAGGGCTTGGGAGCGTGTCAGAATCTTTCCTACTTCCTGTATAAACCTTTGAAACCGTGTGTGGACGGTGAGGACCACAGCTTAGATACACAGACAGGACTCAAACAACATATGAGACCAAGTCAGTTTTCACATAGTCATGCTACACAACCTACGCAGATACTATCACAGCCAACATGCAAAACCTATATTTTTGTCAGATGGAAAAGAAATCTGGGCCATTATACCAAGATTTATCTACCCTGACACAAAAGCCTACACCCCTCTGGTAATGGGTTCAGTGTCTGCCTTACCTGGCCATTATGGAGGTGATGGGATGAATGGTTGACAGGTGAGCTCTGATACTCAATGTAGCGGAACAGTCTCTGTCAATGCTTTAGCCTAGATAGGAAGACAGGCTGCTAACTGGCTTGTCATTGATCAATGCTCCACGATACTCCACAGTATGTGTTCAGTGAGAGCTTCACTCATCAGAAGCCACATCTCGCCTGCCAACATGACTCTAACGGCAAAATAACTGCTTCCTCACTAATAACACAGCAAGTCGGAACTGCTAATATATTTTATCCCAGGAGAATTACTGTAATTTGGGGTTTGTGACAATAATCATGTTTCAGTTGAGTATTATTCTTCCATGTATAAACATTAACACTACTGGATACAAGACATATTGACATGTAAATAAACTGAAAGGGCACAGATTAATAAACTACAGCAGCAACCTTCAGCTTCCTAGCCTACCCCTTTCTAACACTATCTTCACGACACACAGTCACATAGAACTTCCATAGCCCCCTAGGAAAATGTACAAATTGATAAATTACTTGAATAACAAATCTTTCGTATGTTACTGAATTCCTCCAAGAAATTAAACATGTTTTGAACAGTATTAGATTATGGACACAGAATTAAATGGACTATTAAAGTTCAAATCACATGAAATAATTGTACTCAAACAAACCCTGTGTATAACACTGGACAGTTGTTTAGGTGCTCTAAGTGTACTTTCTGGTGTTTGTGAGAAGGTGCAAATAAAGAAAATTTACAGCAAAGACCACACATATTTACACAGTAATTGTCCAGTTGGACCCTAATATTCAGCATAATCACATGTAGTATATTATTCTATATTCTGTCTCCCCTTCTGCCAATTCCTTCATGCAGCAGTAAAGCCCTATAGAATTCCTCTGAATCTCACAACTCACAATTCAAAACAAATTACTTGTTTCTGTCAAAATATATTTTCAGTGGTTAAGCATTAATCTAATTATCCTACTGTGAAACGTGTTAAGTTTCTAACTTCAGTTTAAATAGAAGAGGTCATATATCATTGTGAATTTCTGACGTAATAAATGTCCTTCACTAAATTTACACAAAACATTAGACTGGGTGTCCAGAGGGGCTAAGACAGTCTGTGATATCGGAAACAAGGCATGACAAGTTGGGTCACATGGTCAAGTGGGCAGATCAAACAAAGAATAGGGCAATAGCCTGATATTGTCCTTGAGAACAGACAAGGTGTTGAGGGACAGGTTGAAACAAGGTGATGTGGGATAACAGGATAGGGCTTACAAGGGAAAGAGGGCACCTGGCATCACAGTTACCCATAATATACTGAGCAAAATAAGTTAGGGATGAAGAATACTTGGGGTATTGTTTATTTACAATGTGTGCTCAGTCCTCAGAATATGTGTTTCCTCAAATCTCTGATCTCTGAGACTATTTAAGACATTTTGTATTTCTTCACAGGTTGTCATGATTTACAAAATTGTGTGAAGTTTTTAAGGAATTTAATATATTTTATCTCTTGGGACAGGTCTTCAAGTTAATATTCTAAAAAGTTAATTTTCTTAAATAATGAGGTGCTGTTTAATGTGACTTGTACAGCAGTAATATGAGTGAGTGAGTGAGTGAGTGAGTGAGTGAGTGAGTGAGTGAGTGAGTGAGTGAGTGAGTGAGTGAGTGAGTGAAGTTTTACACCACTTTCAGTATTACTCCAACAGTATCACCAAAATGGGTTCACACATTGTACTTATGTGGGAATTTGAACCCAGGACTTCACTGTGATGAACAGACGCTTTAACCACTAGACTACACCTGTTGCTAGCAGTGACATGAAATGTTACATCTTGTAAAGCAGCACTTTTCCATAACATTACTATGATCTTGAAACACAAATATTACATAAAGTACTAATCACAGACAAAATAGTAAAAATAAGGGTTCTAAATGTGGATCATTATATCGTGGTTCCTGCTCCTCATAATGCTAAAGATAAAGTCTATGTTAAAGTATCAGAATCACAGTCATCTTAGTGCTAAGATCCTGGTGTGGATAAGGGATGCAACTCTACGCTGCAACTTGAAGCACCGAACCAGTAAGCAAGAAATTGATAGTTTCTGGTTTAGCCTTTTCTGATAGTGTGCTGACAGCTATGAAATCAACCCCAAACTTGTTATGCGTTTGTGAAATGTATGCCACTAAGAGTGGTCACTGTATGACCCATTGAGGTGGAATGACAAGGTGTACAAACATCAAGTACGTCAATAGTTTAGCACTGGCCACCCCAGTATGAAATACCGACAACCAATGTCCTCTCGACCATGGCGTTAGCATGAATGGAACATGAATTATCAGCATAACCATCTTATTACCCCTGACAGAATTCGCCAAATGAATAAAATTTCAAAAGCACAAGCATTCATTAGCTTAATTGAAACTCGTCAGTTCACATAAAGATATTCATTTCTAAATCCACCAAATTCAAAGCTGAACCTTGGAATATGGGTAACCATGACAACATGAAGCTAAAGCCATTGCAGTACTCTCCTCCATGAAATATACCATGTTAGAACCTACAATTGTGATATTCATGACCATTTGGTGATTAAATTATTTCCTTGACCATAACCTTACTGCCCTCAATTCGATCTCAATCCTGATACATCAATCCAGTCTAATACCAGTAACACCTCCACCATTGTGTTTCAATTCCAAACCAAACACACTTATTTGGAGCAAAATTACAAATCAAGTCATGAAGTTGCCAAGTAATTAAGATCCCTCACACTGAGCTTCCTGTCACTGTGATGGAATCTTGGGGATAAACACCGAAATCGGTCAGAAGCTCAACATTCATTGTGGCAATGGCCACAGTTGAAGCCCCTCCCTGGATGGAGTGGACCCCGAGTTTCAACATGGTGTACATCCTCTGTTATTGATTTTGTATGCAATTACCGAAGCAATAAATAAAAGGATAAAGCTGTAAAGGATCAATATGTCTTACTGCTCCTTGCCTGCTACATCATTATAAGGCTATTCAAACTACGTACACTTACTTTACGCAGCAGTTCAACAACAGTTGATGGCGGACAACGGAAAGACATTAGGCCGAGCAAAATATGTGCTTTTAATTACCGCATTTCAGAACATGAAAACATATCACAAGAGATTGGCTGACCAAAATAATATATTCTTGCATGTTTTCATGTACATGATCTAAAAGGGGATATTTGATTTAAAAGGGGATATTTGATATAAAAAGGGATATTTGATTTAAAAGGGGAGATATTTGATTTAAAAGGGGATATTTGATTTAAAAGGGATATTTGATTTAAAAGGGGATATTTGATTTAAAAGGGGATATTTGATATAAAAAGGGATATTTTATTTAAAAGGGGATATATTTTATTTAAAAGGGGATATTTGATTTAAAAGGGATATTTGATTTAAAAGGGGATATTTGATTTAAAGGGGATATTTGATTTAAAAGGGGATGTTTTATTTAAAAGGGGATATTTGATTTAAAAGGGGATATTTGATTTGATTTAAAAGGGGATATTTGATTTAAAAGGGGATATTTGATTTAAACGGGGATATTTGATTTAAAAGGGGATATTTGATTTAAAAGGGGATGTTTGATTTAAGAGGGGATATTTGATTTAAAAGGGGATGTTTGATTTAAAAGGGGATATTTGATTTAAAAGGGGATATTTGATTTAAAGGGGATACTTGATTTAAAAGGGGATGTTTGATTTAAAAGGGGATATTTGATTTAAAAGGGGATATTTGATTTGATTTAAAAGGGGATATTTGATTTAAAGGGGGATGTTTGATTTAAAAGGGGATATTTGATTTAAAAGGGGATATTTGATTTAAAAGGGGATGTTTTATTTAAAAGGGGATATCTGATTTAAAAGGAGATGTTTGATTTAAAAGGGGATATTTGATTTAAAAGGGGATATTTGATTTAAAAGGGATATTTGATTTAAAAGGGGATATTTGATTTAAAGGGGATGTTTGATTTAAAAGGGGATGTTTGATTTAAAAGGGGATATTTGATTTAAAAGGGGATGTTTGATTTAAAAGGGGATATTTGATTTAAAAGGGGATGTTTGATTTAAAAGGGGATATTTGATTTAAAAGGGGATATGGGATGTTTGATTTAAAAGGAGATGTTTGATTTAAAAGGGGATATTTGATTTTAAAGGGGATATGTGATTTAAAAGGGGATGTTTGATTTAAAAGGGGATATTTGATTTAAAAGGGGATGCTTGATTTAAATGGGGATATTTGATTTAAAAGGGGATGTTTGATTTAAAAGAAACATACAATGCAAATGATGAAGCCAAGGAGGACACAAGAAATTAAGAGAAAATGTGACAATTTATTCCATTTGTTTGGAAATGTTTCATGGATATAAATTACCTTTTGGTATAAGTGCTGGCATTGGCTGGTGATACTGACACTGACAAAATGCAATATCCCCTACTGTTTTTTAATGGTATATATTTTTACTAGTGTTTCCATTTGACTGACTATTGAATGGGTGGGGCGTGTGTTGTGCTGCTGAGCTGAAACCATGTCACCGATGTCATACTGAGTAAGTGATTGAGTTTAGCTTTATACCGCACTCAGCAATATTCCAGGTATATGGTGTCAGTAAATAATCAAGTCCTCATCCAAACAATCCAGTGATCAACAGTATGAGCATCGTTTTGCACAATTAGGAACAAATGACATGTGTCAATCTACTCAGCGAGTCTAACCACCCGACCCGTTAGTCGCCTTGTGTGGCAAGCATGGGTTACTGAAGATCTATTCTATCCCAGATCTTCACGGATTCAATTTCATGCTGATGTATAAACATTCTTCGTGTGAAGCTGAGTAATATTAATCTGTGAAGTTAATATTCTTGACACCTTTATTGAGAAGAACATCAAGTATGACATCAGATTACTCAATTCAATCCTTTTTGAAGGTGTTTATCTATTTAAGACCATATGAAGAACATGTACCAGACAGTCCAGTGATCAACATCATAAGCACTCTTCATATGAGGATAAGAGTGTATTAGGTGTAACACTAGTAACATCTAATCTCTGAAATGAAAATATTTTAACAAAAAATATATAGTTCCTGAATTATATTCTGAAAATTAATGAAAAGAATCCAGAATTCATTTTCAGAAACTGTGTTAATGTAGACTTGCCACATATTCTAGACTTGCATAATATATGTTTTAGGATCTACATGACATGTTTAACACCTATTTGAACAGTATTCCAGCTGTATTATAGGGGTCTGTTAAATGTGGGAGGAGAACCCTGAGGCAGTTGTCTTACGATACCTCTGTGGTGAAAACTAAGAGTACCATTTTCTGCTAACATAAGATTTAATTGGGGTGAACTGGGATTCAAACCAACTGTCACAGGTTCCTGGTTTCCCTAAGGGAAGCAACTCCTCATAGCATGATGCAGTGCATTAGACAACAGAGCGATCACGTCCCTTCTTCTAAAATGAACACATGCTACTAAAAGACTGTTTGCCAAAACACTGATTTATTCATTTCCTGGATCCAAATCCGAATGTAACCAAACTATCACTTTAATACAATCCCAATCTTCAGCAAATTCTGGGATACCAACAAATCACATGGATGAAGCAATTTGTTTTGACTTGTGGTAGAATCATGACAACTCAATATTTGGCCAAACAGGCATGACTTATTTCCAGGAGTCAATGTCCTTACTCAGTCCTTTATGAAATATTGATTTGTTTCTCTAACTCGGCGGCAGTGAACTGCACTACGTCTATCCCCTACACTAAACCTCAATTGAAAACTGTAATCCATCAGGGCTTTCCTTGGGCAAGAAAACAAACAGCAACTGGTATGTGTTATTGCTGACGGTGGGCGCTGGAGTAGCAAAGTGGCTAAAGCCTTCGTTCATCAAAATGAACACCTGGGTTCGATTCCCCAAACTGGAATGCATCAAGCACTTTTCTGCTGTCTCGTTGTTGAACAAAATTGATAAATGCAGCATAAAATCAACTTGACAAATAAACTGATAATGGCTAGAAATCATTGTCAGAGACACAATACTTCAATCATATTGTAAAAATAAAAGTTGGGTTTACCAGAGCTTTGAACACTATTTCATCCTAACCAGGTGGCAGCCAGAATAGTGCCTGAGGTGATGCAGGTATTTAGTGTTCAAGGAGGGTAAACTGTGACATGAGTTTAGTTTTATGCCAATTTTAGCACCACTCCTGCAATACGATGCCGGGGGACACTAGACATGGGCTTCACACATTTTATCCACGTGAGGAATCAAACCTGGATCTTCAGTGTTATGAGTGAACACTTTGACAGCTTATACAACGTGACTCCACCGCCCCACCATCTTCTATATGAGCCTTCTATATGTTTCACACATGTTAAGGTACTCAACTTCAGTCATGGACTGTGACTGGGCCATGCAATACATGTGTTTCTGACACGGGCAGTTTGTCATTTCAAAGGGTATCCCAAGGGCAACATGCTACAAAAATAATCTTGATACCTGTTGACTAATTCTTGGTTGGACTTGATACATTTCATGTCTGTCTAGGCATAAATTTATGTTGCCAGCCACAAGGCAACTGAAGCATATTATTTTCCCTTTCTACTAAAACAACTCTAACCACAGATTTCTTCATGTTTCTTCAGCAAGTTGGGCAGTTTAAATGAGTTATCTGTTCCAATCAAGATTATACATACTGAGAGATTAAATACTGGCTGATCTTCAGTAACTCACGCTTGTTGTAAGAGGCGACTAAGGGGATTGGGTGGTCCGACTTGCTGACTGGGTTGATACATGTATCATATCCCAGGGGTGTAGATTGATGCTCACCATGTGGTTCACTGGATTGTCTGGTCCAGATTCAATTATTTACAGACAGCTGCCACATAGCTGGAATATTGGTAAGTGTAGCAAAAAAGTAAACTCACTCACGCCTTTGATGCTAAAAGATTAGTTCCAGTTCATAAGGGATCATTGATTAAGTACAACATGGTTTAATCAGTTTTCTGGACTGCTTGCAAGTATTGCTTAAAAGCCCAAGGTCTTGCTTAAATATTACCAGCCTTGCTTAGTAGTTGAATGCTTTGGTTAAAAAGTGTTTCCTTGTATGGTGGTCGCTTGGCTTAAATGAATATTGTTTGCCTTGGTTAAAAATCGTTTGCCTGGCTTAAGAAAGGTTTGCACATAAATATATTTGCCTTACTTTATCATTTACAAACAATGTTACTGAATCCTGTAAACTAATATCAAGTCTCTGAAATAAACATATTTTACAGATATAAAACAATTCCTCCATCATTTTGATACAAACATAATGTAAATGAGCCTAGCAACTTTCTTCATTTTCTGGAATGGTGGAAATCTAGATTTGTCTAACATTCTAAACTTGCATGGACTTTCTTGGATAAATTTGTTTCAGGATCTGTATGACCAAGTGTCATACTAAATCTTCAACAAACAATCATTGGGTTTTAATCACAGACTTGCCAGACTCAAGTGATGGACAGATATAACCTAACGCATCTTCAAAGGATTTCAGTAAATGAACAATTATAGGGAAAAGTAAATATAAAGACTGTTACCTGAACAGAGATTCAGCAGCCATCCATCCCCTGTCCCATTACCCATGAAGGAATCTCTGTCTTTCAAGCTAGAAACTTGCAGCTCGGTCCGGTCAGCTCATCCTAGAATAATTCTTCTCAGATGAACATCCAGATTGACTACCAAGTTGATCGGCCAATCCTTCTGTGGTGGGTGTCCAGATCGACTGTAAATCTGTCCAATGATTTCTAGAGCCTGACAGTTGAAGAAATCACAAAATGATAGTCAGAACATCTACATTGGCATCATCTGAATCAATATCCCCAAAGTCTGTAGGATAATACAGTTCCCTGCCTGCACACACCATTCACAAGACCAGTATGAAAATCCATCTGTTGGAACATCTAGGGTGAGATTAGGAACCCCTCTGACTCAGACCACCTCAAAAGTAACAAAGAAATTGTCCAATTTGGGTCTGAGTTGAGACTCTCTAACTTTTTGTCTGATTTGGCTTTCCTAACCTGTTGAAGGGCATAGACTTTGTTTCTTGGCATTCCCATATGGAAAGCCAAGATGGACCTTTTCACCCAATACCCAGTGAAGCAGATGGTGTTCTGTTGTGCAACAAAGTGAGGTTCAGGAAGTGAAAAGATTACAAGAATCACTGACCCCTCAGCCACAACATTCTCCCACAGTGTTTGCCTTCCAGCTGATCCCCTGGTCTGTGTTTACAGTGGTCAGTCAAGAGCTGGCTTACACCAGGGACAAAAATAGCCCCAGGCAACTTGCCTTCACTGGGGAAGTCCCCAATCATTAGGGACTGTCTCAAAACAAACGTGCATTCATTCGTTTCTGCTTGGATTCAGGGCTGGATTTGGGCATGATTGCTCCTTCTGGGAAATGAGTAAAATGTATCAGATTTAGTGGATTTGTTAGTCAACATCTTCTTCGTAGATGAAAGCCAACAGAGAATTTACTGCTACAAACATAATTCATGATTAATAACAACACAAAATTTCATAATATATTTCAAATTCTGAATTCTTGTGAAATAAAAATGTCAGCTTACATTTTCCTATTTCAATTTGGGGATGTTGGAAACAAAAGTAAATGTTTTGTCGTAAATCTTATAAAAGGATAATTTGCAATAAAATCACCATTTCGTATGGAAATATAAACTTAGTCAGTAAGTGCCTAACTTATTCCATGTGCATATAACTGGGGTACATCACATTTTTATGGATAACAACTTCTTAGCTCTGAAGAATCGTGATGTAAAGTATAAAGATGTTGTTATCCATAAAAACTGTTGTGTATTCATTCATGGGGATTGGGGGTGGCAGGTGGGTATGTGGGTGTGGTGATGGGGGATTGGTCTGGGGGGCATTTTGTCCTATGTTGTGTTGGATTTTAAGTATGTAACATGAGCTCCACAGAAACACATGAGGATGCTCCAAGAACCATAATATTTTCCTGACAACATATCATTTGGAGTTACATCAGTATAAGCTAAGATCCATGTCCCAACTATCTTCAAGCTGCTTCAGACAACAAACACACATACAAAAGTTTGATAAGGTTTTCACCAACTCAATTTTTCAAAATGTCACTAAAATACTTTTGACACAGCCCCACTCATCTTGTATTACTGAAAAGGGTTTATCTTCCAAACAGATTTATTTGGTTTAATTTGTGTTTGTTTGAAGTGTTCCATATGGTTCGGCAAGTCACAACTGATCAAAGTGATTAAAGGCTATTTCAAGCCATTAAGCCAGGAGAAAGTAGATGGCCAAGACAGACACTAAGAGAGACTTTGTTAATTAAAAGATACAAACAAATGTGGTTATCAGAATGGAAATGCTGTTTGAAGATCTTAACATATGGACACAAAGTGGCTTGTTTATGTTCATATGGGTTAATTAGGAGAGCTGTGATGAGTAATTACAGTCGTTAGTATAAATGGTGTTTGATTTTCGTTTAACTCCACACTCTGCAATATTTCAGCTATATGGTGACGGTCTGTAAATAATCAAATCTGGACTAAACAATCCAGTGACCAACAACATGAAAATTGATCTATGTAGTTGGAATACGATATGTGTCAACCAAATAATCACTGTTTGTTTATTTAATGCCACTCCTAGCAATATTCCAGCTACATGCCAGCAGTACGTAAATAACTGAAGCTGGACCAGAAAATCCAGTGATCAGCAGCATGAGTATCACTCACACGGGATACGATGACATGTGTCAACCAAGTCAGTAAGTATGACCACCAAATCCCATTGGTCACCTCTAATACAGCAAGCATGTGTTACTGATGACCAATTCTGTTGCAGATCTTCACGGTCAGTATCATTAGTGATGATGGGTATAGAGATAAAAGACAGTGGTGCAGTTTAGTGCTCAGACCATTCCCTGATCTCATCATCCTGGTCTGCATCGCCATGTTGAAGTGAGAACCGCATTCACAGTGAAACAATCATTAATATCATTGGTGGAAGATATACTGGCAAAAAATATTCTGAAAGAAGTGAAGCATTTATTTCAGACTATTCTGAGAATCATGTCTGGCTAAACCTACGGCAATATTAAAACAATTTCAGAAAAGCTCTGGAACCAAGAATATCTATGGTTGTATCTGAATAATTCCTCTTGTGACATTGCTTCAAGCCAGGTCATCAACTCAGTGACAAAGATGACAGTGTTCCATCAGTTTCAACATGCATCAGTGGCTGATTATCCATGAACAATTTAATTAGCCACAATTTCTTTCATGACATCCTCTATCCAAGTCTCAGAGCACCATGGCATTGGTCTGTCAAGTACACTGGCTAAAACATTACATTTTCTTCAAATGATACCTACAGATTTTGCAAACCCTAAAAATAAATTAAATTTGGACAAAAAGTCCAATCAGAAAAGCACAATATTTCATTATATTGAGCATGTTGAAAGGATGCTGTTTTTGCCTTCGTTTAAAATATCCCTGTTCCTAAAATTAAACTTGAAAAAATATAAAATCAGAAAAGTCCAATTTGTGTGCGAGTGTGGATGATTGAGTGTCAATGTTCTTTGTCAGGACTGGGAATACATAATCGACAGCAAAGTAGTGATCAATACAATGAAGTCATGATGACATGCAACAGCCAAGTCAGCAAGTCTAACTGAATGATCCCATTTATAATTATGGACATTTATCAAGTGCTTGTATTCATACATCTGTGCACACTCAGTGAGTTATGCACTTACTGCAACAAATCATCAAAAATGCCAATTCAACCTATAAAGTAAAAAGCAACAAACACAATGGAAAAAAACGTGTGCAGAAACAGAGTTGAAACGATTCATCAATTTTCCCCAGCACAGGGGGAAAAAGTGGTTTCAACAGTAATGCTGCATGCATAACGCATGCATGCATAGTGAATGAGGTTTCGACGAGCTTGAAACAGTATGCCTGCCCGGAGTATTCCAAGGTCGTGAGCACTAATCTAATCTTGGTTGTGTACACAACAAGTAAATTATCTACTGGTTACATAAAAAAAGTACCATGTTGATTGTGATAAGCAGACTCTGTCACAAAGAAAACACAAACTTTGGTTTATTGACACCTATATGTCTGACTGCCTGTCTGTTTATGACAGTATGCAATGTACAACTTCAGTCACTGACAACATACAATTTGAAATTAACACCTATCAGGCTTATAAACCAAAAGAGCCAGCTAAGGATATCGACAAATGAACCAGTGACCAATGAATAGACTTTGTCCCACTTGAGTGCAGACCCACCAGCTCTGATTGGGTTTGGTATCGCGGCTGCTTTTTTCGAGGGAGGTAAATCCAAGTACAAAATATTGCACTTTTGATGTTGAGTGTTATAATCTATATGGCAGCGGCCTGTAAATCAAGTCTATACTAGACAATCCTGTGATCAACATCATGAGCACTGATCTATCTAAGCTGGGATACGATGACATGTGTCAAGCAAGTCAGTGAGTCTTGCCAACCGATCCTGTTATTCGTCTCTTATGACAAGCATTGGTTACTGAAGACCAGTTCTAAGCCAGGTTTTCTTCGGTTTGAAAATGGTGTGACTGATTACAGATAGAACAATTTTACCATTTCACTTTCTGCTGACTTCGTAATAAGTTCTAAACTGCTTGACATTTCAGATAACCAGACCAGTTCTGATCTGGGTCTTCACAGGTTCCCTGGGTTGGCCAAGAGTGACACGCCCCTTTCACAAATCCATCATGAGTGAGTGCATGAGTTCAGTTTTATGCCATACTCAGCAATATTAGCTATATTGCGGCGGTCTGTAACTTATCAAGTCTGGACCAGACAATCCAGTGGTCAACTACATGAGCATCGGCCAGCGGAATAGGGAACCGATGACATGTGTTAACAAGTCTGACCACCCGATCCTGTTAGTCGCCTCTTACAAAAAGTATAGTCTCTTTTCATGGCAATCATGGGTTGGTGAAGGCCTATTCTACCCCGGACCTTCAGGGGTCACATGACGAGAGAGTACATATTACGATGTAGTGGTAAAGGAGAACAGTCTTGGTATGGGAGGGACACTAATTACTGGGGAGGAAAACAACACTTGACAATAAGAGAAGACAGAGCAATGTGCTGTACCAGTATTTCATAGATACCATGATATGTGGAAGCTGTGAGTCATACCCAGAATTATGGCACATAGTGTTCCCCCTAGAGAGATTTAGGAGGGTGCAACGCCCTGCCCGTTGACTTTTTCACCCTGCCCTTTGACTTTTGCGCCCTGTCCTTTTTCGCCTCAACTGCAGTCCTTTACTATGACTAGTGTGTATTTTCCAGATTTGAAATGCTTTTTTTTCAAATTCTAATCTTAAAATACAAACTGAGAAGAGTAAAAACGAACTTAAGAATTGAAATTATAAGACAATTTGACTTCTTATACATTTTGTTGTTTTTTCAATAATCTTCACCAACATGCCTTTTGAGGTTATGAAGTGCCCTTTTCCATGAATTTACCCTGCCCTTTCTGAACCATAGGGGGAACACTAGCACAGGATATCAACAAAAGACTGGCAAAAATAAGAAAAAAGAAACATGTTTCTGGAGTGCCAACCAAGTGCATAAAGAAGGCAGAACATTATAATCAGATTTAAACAGATTATAGACACTGAAGCATCCCATTCACAGGTTATTTGTATCAAGAAAGGTGAAGCCAGGAAAACTGCCCCCCATCTTCCTTGGTCAGTCCAATAACTGCCCTCATCTTCAGTGATCAGTTCAATAACTGCCATCATCTTCAGTGATCAGTTCAATAACTGCCCTCATCTTCAGTGATCAGTTCATTAACTGCCATCATCTTTAGTGATCAGTTCATTAACTGCCCTCATCTTTAGTGATCAGTTCATTAACTGCCTTCATCTTTAGTGATCAGTCCAATAACTGCCCCCATCTTTAGTGATCAGTCCAATAACTGCCCCCCTTTTTAGTGGTCAGTCCAATAACTGCCCCCATCTTCAGTGGTCAGTTCCAGTATCTGCCCAGTGAGACATCACAACCCTGACAGACTGGCTTGTTGATAAGATCAGAAATAATGTAAGTAATTGCTTCAGCATGCACCGTATGAGCATGGGGCATGTACCTGGCCCCCTCCCAGGTGTGTAATCAATCAGCGTGTAGCTGCGATATCGTGTTACACCATTCACATCCTGCCAGGTGCCATGTTAAACAGAGACTCATCTAGGTCAACTCTCCCGCCATTGTTTTGTACACAGTTTGTTTACATCTGTTTGCTTACACATAAGACAACAATTACACCCAATGGGTGCATGAGCCTTGAGATCGAAAACAGTCAGATGTTACACCAGTATCTTCTTACCTAATATTGAAAAGATTATTAGTGGTTTACAAATGTTTCTATTAACTGGGATTGTTTACTGAAATGTTTTGGCATTTTAATTAAAATGGTTTTCGCAATATTGCACGTGATGCAAGGTCATGTGCTGTCTATCTTGAGTGAGTTACCAAACACAAATCTATTCACAGAGAGCTTGACCTTAAGTTGATGTTCAAAATAAAGTATACATGTTTGAATTAGAGATACATTCTGTCTGCAGAAAGGTGAATGAGAGAGAGGGTAGGGAGGGATGAGGAGAAAGTGGCCCACATGTGTGGGACATGTAACCGAGACTGGAAGGGACGAGTGCAGTGTTTGCCCTCAGCTGAACAGTTGCAGGCCCCAAAGACCACAGAACCATAAAAAGTTGTGGTCCTGATCTGAATGTGTCAGCCCTATGTGTTAGTTACTATGTAAGTAATTCCAAGCAAACAAGGCCATAAGGAAATGCAGAAATCAAAAGTGAGTGAGTGAGTGAGTGAGTGAGTGAGTGAGTGATTAAATGTTTGTGAATAGTACCACCTTGTAGTCGATTCATTGCAAGCACTGGCATGTCCATGGAGGGGGTCTCAGACCCCTTGAAAAGACTGAAGACCACAAAAATATGTCATTCACTGAACATGTTTTTTCAGTGAGCAGCACACTCACAAGAATTAAATATTTCAATAATATATATATGATAGAAATATATGTATATATGACAGAAAAACAAATATTTACTGAGAAGTGTACACAAAATAAAATGTTGTTCTCCAAGAGGTTAAGGAACTAGGAAATTCTACCTGTAACAGGGATTCAGCAATAAAATATCAATTACTAAAAAAGAAAGACTTCGCAGATTCTGATACTTTTTGATATACACTTACCAAAACAAATCATCAAAAATGCCAATTCAACCTATAAAGCTGAAAAACATGTGATGAAAAAAGCTCAAAAGAGTTCAAACGATTCACTAATTTTCCCCCAGTATTGGGCGAAAAAGTGGTTTCAACAGCTTATACACCATAAACAAAGAGCCAGCTAAGCGTATTGGCAAATGAACCAGTGTCCAATAGAGGCCTCTTACACTTGAGTGCACACCCACCGACTCTGACTGGGTGTGGTATTGCAGCTGCTTTGTTTCAAGGGAGGTAAAAACAAGTACAAAATATTGCACTTCTGGTTTGTGATTATACGCTTATAATTCTGTTTATTTGTATTTTTCTTAATCAGCAATGCATTTTATATATCATGAATAAGTGATGTCTGTGTTTTAATTATTTTTAATCTTTTGGTTGCATGTGACCTTTAAAAAAAACCCAGAAAAAATAATACACAGAAACATTGAAAACCCAACAACACATGCATATTGTAATAATCAAATAATCTACCAGTCTGACAAAACCGTCTCCATATTCTGAAATTCATTTCAGAAGTCAGATTTATGAAACTGAACTTGTCTAACACCATTTTTCCCAACAAAATCGTTCGAGCTATGACAGCATGACAGACTCGTGGAGCCATTTATAACGCCTACGTACATTACAAACACTGTGTGCATCTGGTGCAGCTCTCACCCAGTGTCTCTTCACATATTATGCATCTTAAACACAATGTCATTCACACTGTCAAAAGTCAAATACAATCAGGTTTGTTGTCTTCATGGAACCAACAAAACCAGTTAAGATCTGGGTTAAGTTTGATCTTAAGTAAAGCATGCTTTTTGTAAAAGGCATCTAACAGGTTTGGGTGGTTTGGCTCGCTAACTTGGTAGACATGTCATCGTATCCCAGCTGCACAGATCGAGGAATTCACGTTCAAAGTAAGTGCCCCATCCCAACCCTCTCCCCACTACATAACATGTAAAAATCAATTATCCCTCCCACATAATTTTGAATACTGTTGTACAAAACTGCTAAGCCTACATTCCAAGAACAAAATTAGTGACCTGACTAACGAAATAATTCCAATATTAATTTCAACATCAAACATCCACTTTCCAATTTTAAGTTTAATCGAATCAGCAGCCCTGGTAAAAGAAACAAAATCTGTGAACCAGAAAACACGAAAGGCGGACAGGAAATAACTCCTAGAATCAATAATTCCAACTTGTAGGGAATACAAATCATTACTGACCAATCACACATCAATATCAATATCAAGATGTATTCATCATCATCATTATCAAGCCCATCACTCTTCCTGAATGCCATTATCCCATAACTAACACTTAATCACTCGTATCAATATTGACAATGAGACAATTCAACGGCAATACACACTACACTTCCCTCACTACTTGGGTCAGCATTAGCTAGGTGATCCAGGGTGAGAATGACAAGGGTTAATCCACAGTGCTAAGTCAATATTTTGTAAGATAAGCTGGAGGCTTGTAATAACAGGTGATTACAAGGAACAATCACCCATCAATCAGCTTGTGTTTAAAATAGCAGGTCATATCAGCTTACTGAGAGTCACCTTACTGACCTACATAAATCTTGGCTTATTCCCTTTCTACATTCTGGCCTAAAAACAAACGTTCATAACACACTTTTTTGTATAATTATATATATATATTGTTATATTTGGTGATGATTTTCTCATTGTAACTATGGGATCTGGACATTCATATTTATCAGAGAAGAATAATAAAAAGGTAACTGACGGAGATGTCAAATTGCACTGTAACTTCAACAACTTGTTTATACTTGACCTATTTCTGAAACACTTTGGCCACTTAGTACAGAAGCCATCAGAGCCATTATGGTGGTGTGTTAACGAAACAAACAACAAAAGGCACCCTGAACTAGTCAATGGTAATGCTTCATCTAGAGCAAGAGGCATGATGGCCTGTGGCCAAAACTAGCGCAAAGCGATTTTGTTCATGTCAAAGTATAGTTCTTTTGTGCAAGTATGCCCTGAGTCTGTCTCACAGTACCTGAACAACACTATTTTCCTTTCCATCTGCCCCTTTCACTAATATTTGACCATTAAATGAAGCAAGTCTAGATATTATCAGGTTCTGAATCTCCCAACTCACTGAGGCTCTTTTGAGGTTAGAGTGAGCGACTTTAGTTTTACACTGCATTAAGCCAGTTATATGGCAGCTGTCTGTAAATAATCAAGTCTAGACCAGACAATCCAGTGATCAACAGCATGAGCATCAATCTGCACAATTGGGAACCGATGACATGTGTCAACCAAGTCAGCAAGCCTGACCACCCCATCCTGTTAGTCGCCTCTTACGACAAGCATAGTCGCCTTTTATGGCAAGCATGAGTTGCTGAAGGCCTATACTACCCCGGTACCTTCACGGGTCCTTTTCAGGTTAGAAGGAATTCTTTGTTTCTTGCAAAATTTATAAATTCAGAGACTATGCATTAGGCTCGAAGGCCCTGATCGACAGTATATCCCAGATAAGGATGATACAGGTTTTGATACAGATTCTTGTATCATTGTCAAGCAGGTACAGTGTTCCCAGAAATTATTGAGAAAATCTTTGTTTTTTTCTAATGATGCTAAGATTGGAAAAAGGGCTTTCACTATGCACTAAGCATACTAAATAAGGGAGACAACTCTTGAAGGCTTAGAAGGCAGCTCATTGCGTCAAGAGTTATCTCCCTTGTCTGAGCAGACGGCTTCCTGTGTTGACATGGCAGAATTTACAGCAAGAGAGAAAAGAAAGCTCATTCTAGATGATTTTGAAAGGGGTGAGGCTGATGCTAAAGTGTTAGCTTTTAGACATGGTATTCCTCTGTCTACAGTATACAGAACTTTGAAGAATATTCAAACATGAACTGGGATAGAGCACAAAGCAGGGGCAGGTCGGCCTAGGAAATTCAGTGTTGTGGATTGCCGAAGACTTGGGCAGATTGTGAGTAGGGGCAAATTGAAAAGTATGCAATGAAACAGTTAGGCAGGAATTACAGAGACTTAATTGGGTGAAAAAACATGGAATTCCCTCGCCATTGATGAAAGATGCACAAAAGGAAAAACGTTTAAACTGGTGTCGGGCTCATGAAAATCAAGATTGGGATAATGTTTTCTTTTCGGATGAAAGTTCTGTTTGGCTTTTCCCTAACTGTGTGAAAATTTGGACCAAAGATACTGTCAAACCTATCTACCAGCGACCAAAACATAGCCCAAAGTTTCACATGTGGGGTGGCATATCGGCTCGCGGAGTGACGCCATTGTGTGTTTTCACGGGAAACTTGACAAAAGAAAGATACGTTGACATTCTAAATGGTCACCTGCTTCCGACAGCACAAACATTGTATGAAGATGATTGGATTTTCCAGCATGATAATGACCCAAAACACACTGCGCGCTACACAAAACAGTGGTTGTCGGGCGAAAATGTTCAAGTTTTAGACTGGCCCAGTTACAGCCCAGACCTGAACCCAATTGAGAATGTGTGGGGAGTCATGAAGGACAGAATAAACCAAAAGAGACTGAGAAATATTGAAGATATGAAGGCCGAGGTGGTCCAATATTGGGATACCCTGTCACACGATTACCTACAAACTTTGGTGGGTAGTGTGCCTAGGCGTATTCAGGCATGCATTGCTGAGCGAGGAGGTCTAACAAAGTACTAAAACAAGACTGAGACTGTAAAAGGATGATGTTTTAACATGTTTATGTAAGTAAAACGCCAGAAGTTAATAAACGTTATGAGTTACATGACGCAACATGATTCTCAATAATTTCTGGGAATACTATATATGTATAGATACATAGTCTGACATCAAAACATCCCATTACCTGAATAAACCCATTGTTCATGTTTATAGTGTGTACTTGTATGACTCTCCAACTTCTATAAATGCAACTCCAAGAAGTTAGTCAATCCAAGACCTCCTCCAAACCATTCATCATATGTTTCCTCACATCCCATATGATAAGCACCAGGTAAAACCACACATCATGGAGTCTGCATCTACATCTAAGTAACCTACTTCTGACATTCTCACTTCATCACAGGTCTCTGGGATCAAGATGGATTAGCTTTGCATCTGTCTTCTTCTCACCTGACCTAGTTAGTAAAACCAGAGTTAAGAGGTAGCTTGTCAACTTGTATATTGCATAAACAGAACTGTATAGCTTTGGTTTGCAAATTGGAATGACCATTCTTAACACATTTTGTGGTACATGGCACAACCATACTTTGAAGTTGAAAATTCTATTTCAATACCAGAGGTAAGGTAAGGTAAGGTAAGGTAAGGTAAGGTAAGGTAAGGTAAGGTAAGGTAAGCTCAGCTCAGCTCAGCTCAGCTCAGCTCAGCTCAGCTCAGCTCAGCTCAGGAAGGTGAAGTGAGGTGATAAAGGTGAGAGGGTGTAATGCAGGAAAAGACAAGGTTGGCATGGGAAGTGAGGTGAGGTGAGGTGATGTCAGGTGAGGTCATGTGAAGTTAGACATGTGAAGTAACTTAGTAAGATGATGTAGGTGAGGCAAGGGTTGTAGGAGAGACAAGAGAAGTGAGATGAGATGAGGTAGGTGAGACAAGTGAAGTGAAGTGAAGTGAAGTGAAGTGAAGTGAAGTGAAGTGAAGTGAAGTGAAGTGAAGTGAAAGGAGGCTCCCAAGCACCTGATCATTTAAGTCAAGTCTCACAACCATCATAGGTAGCTAGTGACAAAATGTAGCTGCAATCCCTACAGGGGCTACATAAATCAAGTACCAGTTTTTCCCAAGTGTAATTCCCATCTTCCTCTGCTGCCAATGGGCAGAATAAAAGGTTAGTCTGTTTTGTATATAACTACACTTTAAAACTGCGTTATTATTTCTAATCCACATTCCTGTCACACACAACCACCTAATGGTACAGCAGTCTGAAGTAATCCAAAGCAAAATAACAGGATAAAAACAATGCACTACCAGAACAACCATTTTTTTGAGGCTCTGGAATTTCTGACTAAATTCAGATAGTGATGGGGGATTTAGGGGAAGGAGGGCGGAGTCTATGTGTCATCATTATACTCATCTTGCCTGTTCAATAAATGTGATAGTCAATTTGCACAATTCTGGACCAGGTACCAGACTGTTACCAGTATGTGTTTGTGGGTCAACTCGTTGAAATCTGCATCAGACAATCCACAAATCATTGCGAAGATCAGCAATTTTAAAATGATACCTAACTATAAAACAATCACACATTTATTTGATCCAACTATAGTCTCTGATATAAACTCTGAAGCAAATATATCCCAGAAAGCCCACACAAGTCTAGAAAATATGGCAAGTCTAGATTTCCACAACTTTAGGAAAGTCTAAGGGCTCCTTTTCAATATATATATTTTGTTACTAGCTCTTTTTCTGTAAAATATATTCATTTCAGAGATTAGTTCAACTCATTTAGTCCAACCAGCAAAGATCTGCCCAGTTAGAATTCAGGTCCTCAGTAACCGATGCTTGTCACAAGTAGCAGCTAATGGGATCGGGTGGTCAGGGTCGCTGACTTGGATGACACACATCATTGTAACTATCTGCGAAGATTAAAGATCATGCTGTTGGTCACTGGATTGTCTGGTCCAAATTCGATTATTTACGCACCACCACCATGGAGCTGGAATATTGCTAAGTTCAGCATTAAACAATAAACTAACCAACCAGCTATTTGGTCATGTCTTATGCCAAGCCTATTCTAACCCAATGAGGTAGCCGAGGGGTTAAATCGTTCATTTGTCACATAGAAGATTCTGGTTTAATTAGCCACATAGGAACAATGTGTGAAGCCTTGATATTCCTGAAATATTTCCAACTCACACACTCACTGTGACCCAGACTATACATGGGGCTCAACCATAACTGAAGGTGTTTTATTTTCACTTCGTTACCTCTGCACAGACACACATAACACAGAAGGCTATAGCAATGTTTATGCAACATACAACACTGAAACAGAGTTACTCTGATTATTCTGAGACTGGTCAACTCCCTATAACCTTAATGCAAACTATCTTTTTCCAGACTAACTCAAGACTTAAAAACCTTCCCCATTATCCAAATGTACAAAGATATATTTTCTTGACCAAAATAATGTCTCAAAACATTTTTTTTTCCTGTCAAACAGTCAAGAACCATTTTTCTGTCCATTGTCCATACAGACCACTGATGAAAGGTAACCCTTCTTAAACACTGTGGTGTTAAAATATTTACCTGTGCTTTTCTTTACCCCTAACCACATACAACCTTATATCCAGTGTGTGATCAACCACGGTCGTTCTGAGAAGGCAACAAGTTTGTGGCATGCTTGGTGGCCATCTTGGCTCCCACTTCCACATGTGCTGAGTGTACCAAACATGACTTTTCCTGAATTCTGGTCATAGTTGTTCCAACTTTAAACACGCTACAGACCCAACATGGCCATGAAATAGATCGTGTCTAATATAGACAAACATATAGTTAAATAGTTAACCCTGACCCTGACATTCTCACAGTGCGTGAAGAAGGTAATGGAAGCAAAATTCGTGTCGTCAGATAATATGTAACTCATAAAAATTGTGAGTGAAATCATGAGTTTACTTTTCAAACATTATGTGCACACAGCGACCATTCGACAATTCCGTGCTTATTTTTTATCATTTATTTGCACTGTTGGAGTTGTGTTTTATGTTACGGGCTTTTGCTTTTGAAGACTACCCCGGGTACCATTTTGGCATGTACATAGATGACAGTCAAAAAAGAGGTCACATTTGGGTTGTGGACATCATCCTTGCCATACCAGACAGCACCCATCCATCTCACCCATCCATTTCACCTCTATCTCAGAATCTACCATCTACCTCATCCATCAATCTCACCCATCTCTCACCATCTACCTCATCCTACCATCTAACCCATCCATTCCCCATCTATCTCACCATCTACCTCATCCATCTCTCTCACCTATTTCTCTCACCATCTACCATCTACCTCATCCATCCATCTCACGTATTTCTTTCACCATCTACCTCATCCATCCATTTCACCTATTTCTCTCACCATCTACCATCTACCTCATATATCTCTCTCACCTATTTCTCTCACCATCTACCATCCACCTCATCCATCCATCTCACATATTTCTCTCACCATCTACCATCTACCTCATCTATTCATCTCATCCATCTCTCTCACCATCTATCTTACCATCTACCTCATCTATACATCTCACCCATCTCTCTCACTATCTATCTCACCATCTACCATACCCATCCATCTACCTGCGTCTCCACATCAAGCTCAGATGTTTTCATGCATCTGTTCTCAGTAGTGGTAAATACACCTTTGGTTTGATGTATAACATCACACTGAGCAATATTCCAGCTACATAGCAGTGGTCTGTAGATAATTAAGTCTGGACCAAACAATCCTGTGATCAACAACATGAGCATCAACCTGCGCAACTTGGATATGATGGCATGTGTCAAACCAAGTCATTAAGCTGCCTCTTAAAAATGTAAACTACAACATACTTCGAGTCTTGATGATTATCAAAACACTGGCTCCCATAATGAGTCTATATCTACAGGACATTTGTATAAAAGCATGAAAATGAATTGAAATTATGATAATTGTAATTACTAACTACCAGTATTTGGTAGATATTGAAACTGGTTGTTTAGTATGGTTAGACTAAATGATTACTAAGGCCGGTAACCAATGTATACTGAAGTAAAAAAATCTGGGATCACTTAAAAGTACAAGATTTACCTTATATATTTTCCAAGTTTGTTTAACAAGCTATGTGATACAAAACTTGTGAAGAAACCTGAAAAAAATAAATAAATAAACACTGTCCTTTCAACTCATAAGATCATGAATGATATTTAGTTGAAAAATATCTTCATTTTGTTTGTACAATTACACAATCTTGATAACACAATCTTGATAATCAATACAATGCAATTATATTGACATATATTGATCTTCCGATACACGAGGCCCATCCCACCCAGTTTCAGCACTAAAGTGCCTCGACATACTTCAGCCTTCAGCCATTCCATCATCAGACTCGGTAATGGAGTACAAGATTTCCACAAATGGCCTGGTTATCAGATTATCCATGTCTACATTATCAGGCAGAATGTGCAGTCTAATGTCTTGGACACCATGGCAACAAGACAGCAGCAAATGCTGTATACCATGATAACGTTAGGGTTGTTTCTCCAAAGATTCAGTTTCAACAAACCAATAAACATGATAAATCTGATCTGTATTATTCAAAACACTTCAAAGGATGCTTAATGGACATTCAAAGAATACATTAGACATTATAAACAGAACATGTTTATGTGTAATAAATGTATATTGATAATGTAATTTGTTTTGTACAAGTATATGATACAACTTTCTGATATGGAACATTACTGACACAGACATATACATGGATGATGATCCCATTACTATGTACTGCCATTCACACAAGGGTTCCACACACTGCACTCATATGGGGAATTGAACCTGGGTCTTCAGCAGGATGGGCAAACACTTTTACCACTAGTCTTCCCTAGCGCCTCAAAACACTACAGATTGAGTATAGTTTTATGCCCTATATCAGCAATATTCCAAGTGACATCACTCTGTTATTTCGCCAGGGTCTCCTTTGACTGAGTAAGCCTTCCCAGACACTTGATATGGCATTCTCCAAGAAATCCTGTGGATTTTCAACAGAATTGCCCACAGCTCAGAGATTTACTAAGGAATACCCCTTGACTTTGAATTATTTTACTTGTTTTGAAGATTGATATAACTTTGCCTTGCTGTCACTGAATATGATCATAAAGTATCACATTATTGAAAACCTCCAATATGTAGTGCCAATATCTGGTTTTGAATCTGCCTATCAGCCCTCCCCAATTTCCTTCTGTCACATGCTCACATTTCCACACAAAACACAGGAGTTGGTTTTGATCTTTTTCCCCACACACTGCATCCATGTACAGAATCCAATAGGGTCTTCACTTGAACCACTAACCAAACACCCCTGCAGAGAGACAAACATCAATAATAAATTAAACTAGATGGCTAGAATTCTGAGCCAGTTTCTGAGGCTTAAGTTCTTCTACAGACTGGAAGTGTATGAAATAAACAGAAAGTGTAAACATAGTGAATATGATGTTATAATTCAAGCAGGACTATGTACATATTGCACAAGACAAGATGTCCTTTCCTACAGTTCCTACATGAATCAAGACGGTAAATTTCGAATTTCTAAGACAGAAGATTTGTACACGCAGCTGGGAATAAAAGGAGACTGATGCCTCATTATGTAATTGGATGTGGTAATGGCTTGGAGTAATCAATTTACCCATGGCTCCGACATGGGAATAGTTCTGTGAGGATCTTGAAATAGAAGCTCTGGCAGGCTTTCTTAGACCTGTCATAGACCACAGTGTTTATACTGATATTGCTGAGAGTATTTCAATTTAGGGTTGTTGCAGAATTGTACTCTAGCCAAAGTCAAAATACAGAAACATACCCTAGAATTCTGCATTGTGCCATTTTCATGATCGGAACCTGTTTTACTGTTGGATTAGATGTTTTCAATCGTTGTACAGACTACCCTGTGGTTAAACTAAAATTAGGGTACGATAATGGACGTTATTGCAAGGGTTGCAAGAACAGAGCATTCACAGTATGCCATACCACTTGCCCTCAGTTGATTGGAAATAGCTGAACTATCAATAAAACTCACTTAAAGCATTCACTATATATATAATAATGAATGTATATGGTTGCATGGAAGATGAATTACTCTACTAACTTGGGGGAACCAACTACAAAATTTATGCAGATGATATGCATAAGTATTATGCATCAAATTGTTGAAAAGCATGTGCAAATATCGTGCATCTCAACAGCTGCATTTTGGTGTAAAGCTTTAAGAATTCACCAGTTTTCACTGGGTTTCATGATTTATTGAAAGCATGATAAAAATCTTGTCAACATTACAAATTTGTTTTACATACATACATCAGTTCATGAGTAAAGAGTACCTATAAACAGTGTGGAATATTTTCCAAAATCTAGTTGGAGTGATGAGTGAACACTTTAACCACAACACTACCCCACCACATCACCATGGAAACAGAAATAAGAACATAATTATGAATTTAAGAAATCTGCAATGTGTACAAAGAAATAAGGACTTGAAAAATGAAAGTTTTTCTGTTTGATTGTTTGTTTGCTTGTTATGTACGACTGCACTCAGCAATATTCCAGCTATGTGTTGTCCGTCTGCAAACAGTCATGTCTGAACTAGACAATCCAGTGATCAGTATCATGAGCATCGATCTAGGGACTTGGGATATGATGACATGTGTCAACATAGTCAGTGAGCCTGACCATCCAATCCCTTAAGTCGCTTCTTATAACATGCATGAGTTGTTGAAGACCAGTTCTGACCCAGATCTTCTAAGGTAACAAGACATATGTCATGAGACTTGCTCAGATATACTTGGAAGAGATACACACTAAATACTAGCAGCATCTTGATGATTGCTCTGTCACCTGGGATGTTGACTTTTCTCCATATTAATTTGCTTGCCAGTTTGGCATCAGTAGGCCTGGAAAAAGTAAATATTGCTAAAAATGCAGGGATTGGAAAAGGCAGGGGCCGTGTGCCATTTTGTACATTAGAATAAAAAAAGGTCCATTCTAAATTCAGAAAAAGCCTGTTTATCCTGAAAATGGCCCATTGTCAAAGTTCTCTTTCCCAATCCCTGAAAATGGTGTAATTGAAGCAAGCCAAACTATGAGCCAGGCATCAGGGCTGGCAACTTCAAAATGTTACCAACCTAAAATGGATTTAATCAGACTTGACACCAAGAATTCACTTGGATGCATGGAACAGCTAAAGTTTGCACTGCTTGGCTGGCTTGTTGTCTATCAGAAATCTAGGCCATCTGGGTGGTCGAACAGGCCTCATTTCATACACACATAAATAGAGCGTCCCACAAAGGTAGGCTGATTCATTCCATTCACGATCCTGAAGATAAGCGATACTGTAACTAGAAAAGTGAGCAGACGACAGTTTGATCAGGAGAACCTGTCTCTTCCTTAAACTTGAATGAACACTGAAAAATTTGAGGAAAATTACCAAAAAAGCAGTGTCCACAAACACTGAACAAATGGCAGACATTCGATAGGAAAGGAAAAATGCAATCTTGCTCTGTAGACAGAACCTATCAATTTGAAAGACAGGAAATGCTGAAATCAAATTACCCAAACAAATACATGCACCAGGCTCCTGACCCAGTCTAACAGTCAGGTTGCTGTGTGCAAGTCAACAGATCAAGAAAGGGCACCTGTTTTGTAATGATAGACATTGAGAGGGTATTGCATATGTGGCATATGGTTGACAAATGTCTGCAGCTTCACCCTTTAAATGCCATATTCTGGGTCATATTCTTTGATCAAACCAGTGTTCCAGGTGAAAGTAACGCTTTTACATTGATATCCACAGTTGTTTACCCAAATAAATGTGTGTCAGTTTGACTGACTGAGTATCATTTTATGCCACTAATACCACATGGGAAACACCAAAAATGGGCTTCACTCATTGTATCCTAGACTAATGCCTTCTCTGAATAAATAATTTTGATAGTCACAAAACAAACCCATTTGAATTGAAAAGGAGCCCCAGGGAGACCAGAGATTCAGAGCTAATGGTTATCTAGACTGGCTTCATTTGTGACTTTAGCATTGCAGGGATACCCAAGCACCCCTTGTCAGTTTGAGAGAGAAAGAGTCACTTGCATCGGCCAAACACACTAAGAAACATAATCACATTCAAACGTGTCTAAATTCATGGAGAATTGTTGAGCTTCAGATTACCTGTCTACCTGAGCCCAATCATACAGTGATATGACAATGTTTTCAGTTTGTTTGTTTGTGTGTGATCAATGTAGCACTCAGCAATATTTCAGCTATATGTTGTCTGTATGTAAATAATTGAGTCTGGACCAGACAACCATCAACAGCATGACATCAATCTACACAAATGGGATCAATGTGTTCAGTGAAGTTTGAATCCAATTTAGCAATCTTCTTCAATCGGGGTATCACACATGCCCATTTGTTGCACAACAATCGTCGCATGGTAAATATGTGATATGAAACCGCACTAAGCAGATGAGTGAGTAAGTGTACTTTTATGCTGCCCTGAGCAACATTCCAGCTATATGGCAGCGGTCTGTAAATAATCAAGTCTGGACCAGACAATCCAGTGATCAACAGTATGGGCATTGACCTATGCCATCGGGAACCGATAACATGAGACAACCAAGGCAGAAAGCCTGGCCAACCAATCCCATTTGCTGCCTCTTACAACTGGCATGAGTTACTGAAGATCAATTCTAATCCAGATTTCTAAGGGTAGATTAAGCAAATGAATTCACTTGCATTTGAATGATTAGATACTGCCAATTTCCCAGTCGTCCTTTACACAGCATTATCCTCATCATTATTGCATCTGCATAACAAGTTTTGAAGAGGTTATCAACCCTTTGAACAAAGTATAGTGCTTTCTCAAAACTGTACTTTAATTCAGAAATGAAATTTTTCACATGAGCTGAAATCTGGTTTCAATAGCCCTCTCAAACATGTGTCTGTTGTGTTTCTCCCCGAGACTATAGATCTGTCTTTGCTATGGCAAATGTTAACATCAGACTGAAAGATGAGGTGGGATGTCAAAGGTCAATTGTTGAAATGTCACACGATGACGAGAGGAAGTGTGGAAGGGCAGAAGGTGAACTAACTGAAAATATGACAAAAGGGTGAACGTGCTTCACACCTTCCCTTCATAGTAGTCTCCTGATGCAACCACTAGCAATTACCTCCCCTTGAAACATGAAGAAATAAAAAAAAAATGTTGGAATAAAGGTATTATTAGGCAATGATCTGCTATGAACTGGTGGCTTGTAGCACAAACAGTAATCTTCAACCTGGCAGTTGAAATCATGAAAACTACTCCAGTAACAATAACAACAGGTGATTGGTAGGTGACAGATGTCATGAGATGTGAACTGTTCACAAGTAGCGTAAGCTGCCATCTGTTCAAAACAGGAGGTTGATATCATGAGATATTGTATGTTCACAACAGGAGGGTGATATCATGAGATTTGTTAGCAACTGGTAGGTGAGAGTATAACCTATGATCTGATCTGATACTTGATCGCCTACAGCTGATGACATAACACACAAAATCCCTACACAAATACCAAGTCTGTCACCTTTCCTCCAATCAACAGTTGGTCTTTAAACAACACCTCTGTATTGGCAAGCACAAGAATGGCAAGTATCTGAAGTGGGATGACACCAGGGGGTGCTTGCATCAACATGCGAAATGACCCACAGATAGGGCGTGTGTGTAAGACAAACACACGTCTGCTAGCCGACTGTGTGCCTACTCTGCAGCTAATGATTTCCATTTCTTTCTCAACAGGGCTGAAAGTGGAAGTAAGGAACACTTAGGATGGATATGTTCCTATGTAACATGAAGGGAATGTTTTTGTATCGGAATGAAACTGTAGCATTGATGTTTCTGCCAGCGTGCTTCAAGACCTCACTTGAGAAAACCAAAATCGATGGCAGTTCAGATTGTAATTTCCGCCACTTGCAGCCTGGGAGAGTATTTAGCTCAGAGACTAAACTCTATACCAACAGACATAAACTATATACATAACCATGATAGTATCCTGTGTTGTAACATCAGCAGTGAACATCGTGTTAATTTGTACTGACATTTAACTGACCTGTTTAAGGTTGTTCATTGATCTGTTTAAGATGCAAAACCTTTCTAGGATATTAATTTCTGAATCTAAATTGATTTTGTTTCGTTTGTATCTTGTTCAATGCAGCTTTCAACCATATTCAAACTATATTACAACAGTTTGCTAGGATCTGAATGCAGACATTCCAGTGACTGACACCGTGAGCACCGATCAACACTCTCCTATGATGCTGTGCATGAACCACCTCGTGCAATAGGTCATATGTTACATACAGGTGTCTATGTCATGTATTTTCACGTGGTACACCTTTGATGAGAGCACTAATACACTCCTGTTTTCTGACACAAAATAAATATATAAAAACTGAAACAAGTCAGCGAGTCTGAACGCCACATTCTCTTAACCATCTCATGCAATGGGTTGCTGACAAGTTCTAAACTGCAACTTCATGGGTGTCTAAAAGGTAAATGTCAAAAAAGAGACAAATTAAATGTTTGCAAGTATTTAACAGAGATGTTGCTGCCTTTCATCAACATTTCATCAAAGACCAAAAACTGACACCAACAAGCACTTCAAGTTGAAAAACTACACCTAGATTTGTAACTTCTGTCAGGCAGCCAATTGAAAATTGAGTGAGTTGGGATTTTCCATTCCCTTAGCAACAGTCCAGCGATATCAGCTTGGGACACAGCATTTCACACATTCACACATGTATGGAATCAAACCTGGGTCTTTGGTGTAATGAGCAAACACATTGACTACTAGGCCACCCTTCCATCCCATAATATAACTGATGACTGTACATCTTGCTGCATGAACTCCATAGATTCATTCAGTCCCACATTTTGAACAAGAAATACTGGGGGTGGCAGTTAACTGCGAAAAAACATTGGAGTAATGTTTTCCCAACAACTAATTGCTTCTACAGTGCCATCCAAACATCAGTCAGTGGTTGGGCATTGTGGCTGAGTAAGTGTGAATGCTCATAATATCACCCACTGGTTTATCGCCCAGGACAACAGGATAAAGCTTAACTATTACCAACTGAAGTACGACATAATAGAGGATATTATACAAGTGCACATGTCATAGTATGTGTACAAGCAAGAGCGAGGGATATACCAATATTTAAGCACAAGTGTACAAACATAGTATGATGTGGGCACAAATATAATGTTCTACTTTAACTGCCAAAGTCATCAAACTGAGGAAAATGTACCCAAATTTACTTTCAAACACAGGTTATCTACCCGCCTTCCCTGAATGTAGAATGCCATAGAAGACGTGGTGTCACAGCATTGTTCATAACATGATGTCACTAGACAAAATGATATTTAGTCCTTGGGCATCACATGAAAATTATGAGCCCCAATATTTTCCCCCTCATAGGTAATGATAAAATATATCTATTCTCTGCTGAACGAACCTCTTCTAAGAGTGAACATCCTTTATGTTGAAGAATCTGAATGTTAATGAAGATTAACCCTTCACTGTCAATAATAGGAACACACACCACACGCTAACAAATCATTGTATTCACTTGCATCACATGTATGCTAAGAGCTAACAATATATTTGTGTGAGTGATTAAATGGTGAAATCATCGGAAAGTTCACTGGAAATGTTTCTCAATACAAGGAAATGCTCAAAAGTGTGTTGTCTGTGGACTGATCGGACATGCCTGACAGGTGAACGTTTCCTAATTCTTGATTTTTTGTACATGTAAACACTGTCAATAAACAGGAAAACAGGAGACACCAGTTTAGGCAGGATAAAACATTTGTTTTGCAGGGTTTTAAATGGTAATCTGTTAAACTACTTAGGACTTGAAAAAAATGGCTTCTTTCTTTCCAAAACAAGGGTATCATGGGTTGTTTAACACTGCACCAAGCAATAATACAGGTGTTATCACGAGCACCAATTCATTATCAACTTGCGACAGAGCATAAGCAGGCGGCTGATATCATGAACAAAGATTGTTGAACAAGAAGCTGTATAATGACAGCCTGTAAACAAGTCAGCCTGCTGCAGATGATCAAATGATTGATATTGTGAACAAAGATGCACTTTGCTACAGTTTGCAAGAAGTTCCTTCAGAACCAGCAAAATACAACATTGAGAAGTCTGATATTTTCAATAATGTATTCAGCAAAACAAAATCAAGATACAAGAATTCACAAAAGAGGTTTCATGTACAATGCAAATGAGTCAAATCTACATTAATGGGTCACAATTAGAATGTCAACTCACCAAAGTGTTGAAGTGAGAGTGAAAAACAGTTATGCAAAATGTAAACACAGCAAGCGGACAGAAGCAGTAGATCAAGCGTTGATGGAGATGCAAAGTTATGTACTCCAGTTATCTGTGTGTATTTCCGTGTTAACAACACGGCAACTAGCCTTTATATATACATTCAGTCAATTCCTGAAAGTTCGAGCACATGTGACCATCGCCACTAACGCTGAATGCTCTAGAACAATAGTAGTCTCGTGTTTACTTTTTGCAAAGGGGGGTAACTCTAGAGAACTACCTTCAAAGCCTGCCGCTATAATACTAATGCCACTGAACATCCATGATACGAAATGTGAACCCATAATAACTATTATTCAAAACAATAAACTTTGACACCCAATAATAATTATTACTTAATTAATAATATAATTTACAGAAAAAACACTCTCGTAACAACTTCCATGCAGACACATTTCCATTTTGTCACCGGGCCTTCACAGGTCTCTTTCAAACAAATCTTTCAGTAATAGTCAAAGATGCTTCATGATCAGGTAGGTGAGAAACAGTAAAGTGTCACCCTGCCCTTAGCTGCTTTCCAGCAAGATAATGGCATCGAACACCTGTAATAACCATAACACATAGTGGAGAACTGAACCCAGGTCTTCAGCATGATAAGCTTTAACCATCAGGCCACCCCTATGCCCTTCATGAAAAGTTTGGTTTTGTGAAGTCTTGAAATAATCATATCAACACTACAGCAATGTTGTCTCACAAACTGGAACTAACTGTATTTGAAAAAGTGAGTGAGTGAATGTAGTTCTATGCCGTTTGTAGCAATATTCTACCAATATCATATTGTACCCATGTATAGGGAATCGAACCCAGGTCTTCAGCGAGATGAGTGAACACTTTGGCCAATAGGCTTCTTCAATGCTCAGTACTTGAAGGAACTGAACACAGAACATCTTCTTATAAATTAGCACATTAACCAACAAGCTAACCTACAGACATCTTGATCAGTTAAACTCTCCTCTACTTGTAAACAACCAGTTCAGCTAAAAGTCTGTTCATTTTTTCTCACAAGAAGTCTACTAATCACATAATCATATTACATCTCTTCACCGCCATACACATATTCTTGTAATCATGTTACAAGCTGCAAATTGTGTTAAATAACTACATGATCACATTTCCATAATGGCCAGTTTATCTTGCAGGTCTGGTTTTGTGGGGTATTGAACACCAGGGTCCTCCTTAAACACTGAGACAATAATACTCCTGCACCCATCCAACCCACGTCTTTATTGATTTCTGGTGGTACTTTTACAAATGCGATGTGATGTCTCATTGCAATTTTTCAAACATGTATTGGGAAAAGGAATATTGTACAAATATGCCTTAGGCAGCAAGAATGCAGGAATGTAAGCATGAAAACAGAAAAATATCTTTGATTCATCTTGACCTCAGTGAACATCATTCTACGAAAATGAGAATAACCAAAAGAAAGTCTCATTTCCTAACATTTCACTTCATAACAGCCTTTTCAAGACTCAAAGGATTATTTGGTGAATCAAAATATAAGCAATTACACATATTCATATATTCATTTATCATGTTTTTATCAAATTTACTTATATAATAAATGGATTTATCTCATTGACGTGAGGAGGCCCTGTGGTCAAACATGGGTCAGGCACAGTCTACCATGACACATCAAGGAATGGTGACATAAACAACAACCTATGACATCATCATCTTAACAGGTCAGCAGCATAACAATACAGCAATCAGTAATCACCACCATTTACTGACATTACTAGAGTGAGTGAGTGAGTGACTAAGCTTTTCAATATATGAAATATTAATGTTCAAAACGTAACTAAATTTACACAATAATGCAGCAAAAATAGGTATCGTGATACATATCAAATCATGAGATGGGTATTGTGATTTGTATCAATTCATCAAACTTATGTATCGTGACATCTCTCCTGGAAACCCTCATCATATCTGTCTGTTCATTATCTCTTGGTTTGATATAGATGTAGTTACCATGGTTACTGTACTGGAGGTAATATGGGTCTACTGAAGTGAGTGAGTGAGTTTAGTTTGATGCTGCACACAGCAATATTTCAGCTATGTGGCGGCGGTCTGTAAATAATCAAGTCTGGACCAGATAATCCAATGATCAACACCATGAGCATCAATCTGCACAACTAGGAACCAATGACATGTCAACCAAGTCAGTGAGCCTGACCACCAAATCCCATTAGTTGACTCTTACAGACATTATCAGAGCATCTGTCATCCACAATGTAGGAAAGGCTTCTACAGGAGTTCCTTTCAAGAGCAAAAACTACGGAAAGTTTGGATAATTGAAAAGCTGAACATTTACGAATATACCACGTAATTTACTGATATGCCAACTGCATGAAAGCCTGTCATACAGACCCTGAAACTTATGTACCCAAGGCAGCCCACATCTAGAATGTGTGGCAAATCTAGCTTACTATGGTTTCTGAGTGAGCTTTGTATTACACCATACAAAGCAACATTCCAGCTATATCACAGCATCACGGCTTCTAAAAATGAAAAACATCTCTGAGTACCATCTATTTATTATTTATGGGAATATTATTTAAGACTTTAACATAATTTAACTTTTTTCCTTAAATCATATTCATTTCAGAGTTGATATTTTCGTCTGATTTGATTCAAACTCTACTGTCCGTTACCAAAAGCATGATACACAGCCAGTGCTAAATGGGTTCAACAGTGGCATTTTGAGAGTGTTAAAGTTTCCAACAATACATTAAATTCCACTCAATTCTTCCAACAGTATATATATGTATACCAAACTAATTACATTGAATTAGTTACTTGCACATGACCATCCAATTTGAAGTTTAAACAATAAACTGTGAAATATATCCAATTTCCTGCTGAGAATCCATCAGTGGATCTCTGACCCAATTCAATGTTAGGTATTCTTATGGCATGAGGCTAGTCCAAACTGTCTGTAATATATTCCCCCTTGGTTGCAATAAACACTGGAAATGATAAGACAACTCCCTCCCAAGATGCCAAATTAAGGGTAATATATTGATTGAATCTGACGAGATAGCCATGATCAGAGGATATCAGTCCCTGGAGTCATTTGTAGTGGCGCCAAGGGTCCGGATGGTCTTTTCAAGTCTTTGAGTATTTTCTATAAGCATACCATTAGATGTATACATGCAACAGAGATGATAAATACAGAGCTGAAGTAGATGTATTAAACACCAGATTGAAATACATAATTCATGTTCAGTGCTTGAATACATTCTGAGACATACATGCAGTTACAGACTTGCTGCTTTGAATAACAAAACTGCCACAAACACAATGATCAGGGTATCTACAAGTGGTCCAAGGGGTATAGTTTTTTGTTTAAAACATATAAAAATAATAAACTGTTCCACAATGAATATGGACAGCAAGAATTAAATTCTGAAATCTAGAATCATTCTGTAAAAGTAATTAAAATTTGTGTATGTACACACTTGGTCTTGTCACTATATGCCAGACATAATATTGATGTGACATAAAAGTATAACTCACCCACTCTGTAACGATAAAAAAATCTAACAAAAAATTAACATACTAGCATTGATGTTTCTCTTGTTAACCACATTTTTAATTTCACATGTTGGCTGTGCAAGAAATTGTAACAAAAAATATGCCCCTTTACAAAGCATTTTTGGTTCTGAGTTGCATATCTGTGATATGCTGGCTGATGCCAGGCAAGACATGAATGGTATTAGATATTACTTCAGTTGAATTCCTGAACTTAGGGTCAACAAATCTGTAAACTACCCACAAAAAGCATAGCCTTCTTGAATTCTTGGCCCATTCTGTTTCATCCCATCACAAAAAGGGGACAGTGCCAGATGAGGGTTTCCTTACAACTGATTTTAATCAGTTTGTTTCTGTTGAATCACTGTAGGCCAAGAGTCTGCCCTGTAAGACCACGCCTGCTATAAAGCATACAAGCTGATGGCAGAATGTTTAGAAAACTCTTTCTAATCTTTAGCACCGGTTACAAGAAAAATACCTCCTGACTCCAAGTTCAAAGGGTATATTTATAAGCAATGTCAAGACACATTGCTAACATTGTGATAAAGACAGTTTTGTAGATAAAAGACATCATGTCACAGTGTTTTTAAGATTATAATGAATTACTGCTTTGTACTTTCCGACAATGTTCAGTATTTGTTAGGAAAATACTACAGCCATGCATTGTCATACTTCGTGCATGCTGTAACATGTTAAGTCTTACTCTTGTTTTTTCTAAATATTGTTGTCACATTTGGATTTATCAAGGATAATTGTCTGATATAAATCAAACCCAGGTCCTTGATATGTCAAGCAAACACTCTAACCATAAGGCTATGTATACCCCACGGTTTGACAGGAGCGCTGAGTACAAACATGATGAAATATCAATTGGTTATATGTCAAATGAAATAGAATTCCCATTTTCAGTTTCTTTGACATTTTTTACATTTGAAACATGTTGACATTACCAGATGTCCAGAGTTCTATCATTCTTGAATATCATTCCCTGCTAACAGATTCAGCACAAAAAACGGACTGTTCAAGAACTTCAAATCATTTTTATGAATTTATTTAGTAAAACAATTAAAATAAAACAAAAAAACAACAAATTTGGAAATAAAACCAACCTAATCTAAATACTTTATCAGCCTCCCTGTGTGAATCTTAATATGTGAAGCGATCGTCAATTGTCAATGTAGTCCTGTGTGGCCAAGAACAAAAGCTTATAGCAGGACACCTACAAGTCAAACATTTTAATCTAACATGGAAGGAAGGAGTGATGTTTGTTTAGCTTTCATTATCTGCCTGCAAAGCAGCTCCCAATTGGTAAATCTTAAGGCAAGCCCTCACCAGTAAATATTTGTTTCTTGGGGACTGAGTGCACTTCCTAGGGCAGCTTTGTTTTCGTTCAAGTCCCACTCTACAGTGTCAATGTTTTTTCTACAGTAGTCAAACTTTGTAAAGAAGTATACGAAAAATTGAGTTGATTGAGTGGTCAGTATGGTTTGACGCTGCTTTTAACAAAAGTCCAGAAATATCACATCAGGGGATATCAGAAATGAGCTTCACACATTGTACCCATGTAGGGAATTAAACCTGAGTCTTCACCATGACGAATAAACACTTATTTCCACTAGGCTAATCCATCACCCCTCTTAAATCGTAAGTAATATCAACGATACTGCTCACAAAACAACAGCGAGCTAAAAGCTACATGAATGCATGCAGTAAAAGGTCAACAATGCAACATGTATATGAGAATACAAGGTTTTGCTATAATGGGAATCTGTCATGCAATTTAAATGGGCTGTGAGATGGACAGCAGGAGTACGAACAGGCCTATGATTGGAACATATATCAAATGAAAATTAAAATTACCGAAAAGCAAACCTACTACATGCTGGAGCATCTGGTATTAATTTCCCTCACAAATATGGTGAAACATAAGCAGTGTCATATATGACATATGTGCACATGTGCACAGATCACTTTGGCCTAGCAGCCGTTGTTTCTGCATTTCGTCTTTTGTGACTTCATTAAACCATTGAATGTGGCGTCAGTGAAGATGGCTGTCACTCTTGCCTACCATGTTCTACTGCACACGAATAAAATGGACACTAAAGAAATTACTACACTCGTACAATTGTCTGCCATGTCCTACTGCACATGAACAAAATGGATAATAAAGAAATTATTACACTCGTACAATTGTCTACCATGTTCTACTGCACATGAACAAAATGGATAATAAAGAAATTATTACACTCGTACAATTCTCTACCATGTTCTACTGCACACAAATAAAATGGATAATAAAGAAATTATTACACTCGTACAATTGCCTGCCCTGTTCTACTGCACACAAATAAAATGGATAATAAAGAAATTATTACACTCGTACAATTGCCTGCCCTGTTCTACTGCACACAAATAAAATGGATAATAAAGAAATTACTACACTCGTACAATTGCCTGCCCTGTTCTACTGCACACAAATAAAATGGATAATAAAGAAATTATTACACTCGTACAATTGCCTACCATGTCCTACTGCACACGAATAAAATAGATAATAAAGAAATTATTACACTCGTACAATTGCCTACCATGTTCTACTGCACATGAATAAAATGGATAATAAAGAAATTATTACACTCGTACAATTGCCTGCCATGTTCTACTGCACATGAATAAAATGGATAATAAAGAAATTACTACACTCGTACAATTGTCTACCATGTTCTACTGCACATGAAAAAAATGGATAATAAAGAAATTATTACACTCGTACAATTGCCTACCATGTTCTACTGCACATGAATAAAATGGATAATAAAGAAATTACTACACTCGTACAATTGCCTGCCATGTTCTACTGCACATGAATAAAATGGATAATAAAGAAATTACTACACTCGTACAATTGCCTGCCATGTTCTACTGCACATGAATAAAATGGATAATAAAGAAATTATTACACTCGTACAATCGCCTGCCATGTTCTACTGCACATGAATAAAATGGATAATAAAGAAATTATTACACTCGTACAATCGCCTACCATGTCCTACTGCACATGAATAAAATGGATAATAAAGAAATTATTACACTCGTACAATCGCCTACCATGTCCTACTGCACATGAATAAAATGGATAATAAAGAAATTATTACACTCGTACAATTGCCTGCCATGTTCTACTGCACATGAATAAAATGGATAATAAAGAAATTATTACACTCGTACAATCGCCTACCATGTCCTACTGCACATGAATAAAATGGATAATAAAGAAATTATTACACTCGTACAATCGCCTACCATGTCCTACTGCACATGAATAAAATGGATAATAAAGAAATTATTACACTCGTACAATCGCCTACCATGTCCTACTGCACATGAATAAAATGGATAATAAAGAAATTATTACACTCGTACAATTGCCTGCCATGTTCTACTGCACATGAATAAAATGGATAATAAAGAAATTATTACACTCGTACAATCGCCTACCATGTCCTACTGCACATGAATAAAATGGATAATAAAGAAATTATTACACTCGTACAATCGCCTACCATGTCCTACTGCACATGAATAAAATGGATAATAAAGAAATTATTACACTCGTACAATTGCCTGCCATGTTCTACTGCACATGAATAAAATGGATAATAAAGAAATTATTACACTCGTACAATTGCCTGCCATGTCCTACTGCACATGAATAAAATGGATAATAAAGAAATTATTACACTCGTACAATTGCCTGCCATGTCCTACTGCACATGAATAAAATGGATAATAAAGAAATTACTACACTCGTACAATCGCCTACCATGTCCTACTGCACATGAATAAAATGGATAATAAAGAAATTATTACACTCGTACAATTGTCTACCATGTTCTACTGCACATGAATAAAATAGATAATAAAGAAATTACTACACTCGTACAATTGCCTACCATGTTCTACTGCACATGAACAAAATGGATAATAAAGAAATTATTACACTCGTACAATTGCCTACCATGTTCTACTGCACATGAACAAAATGGATAATAAAGAAATTATTACACTCGTACAATTGTCTACCATGTTCTACTGCACATGAACAAAATGGATAATAAAGAAATTACTACACTCGTACAATTGTCTACCATGTTCTACTGCACATGAACAAAATGGATAATAAAGAAATTACTACACTCGTACAATTGTCTACCATGTTCTACTGCACATGAATAAAATGGATAATAAAGAAATTATTACACTCGTACAATTGCCTGCCATGTCCTACTGCACATGAATAAAATGAATTACTACACTCGTACAATTGCCTACCATGTCCTACTGCACATGAAAAAAATGGATAATAAAGAAATTACTACACTCGTACAATTGCCTACCATGTCCTACTGCACATGAATAAAATGGATAATAAAGAAATTACTACACTCGTACAATTGCCTACCATGTTCTACTGCACATGAACAAAATGGATAATAAAGAAATTATTACACTCGTACAATTGCCTACCATGTTCTACTGCACGTGAATAAAATGGATAATAAAGAAATTACTACACTCGTACAATTACCTACCATGTTCTACTGCACGTGAATAAAATGGATAATAAAGAAATTACTACACTCGTACAATTGCCTGCCATGTTCTACTGCACATGAATAAAATGGATAATAAAGAAATTACTACACTCGTACAATTGCCTGCCATGTTCTACTGCACATGAATAAAATGGATAATAAAGAAATTATTACACTCGTACAATCGCCTGCCATGTTCTACTGCACATGAATAAAATGGATAATAAAGAAATTATTACACTCGTACAATCGCCTACCATGTCCTACTGCACATGAATAAAATGGATAATAAAGAAATTATTACACTCGTACAATCGCCTACCATGTCCTACTGCACATGAATAAAATGGATAATAAAGAAATTATTACACTCGTACAATTGCCTGCCATGTTCTACTGCACATGAATAAAATGGATAATAAAGAAATTATTACACTCGTACAATCGCCTACCATGTCCTACTGCACATGAATAAAATGGATAATAAAGAAATTATTACACTCGTACAATCGCCTACCATGTCCTACTGCACATGAATAAAATGGATAATAAAGAAATTATTACACTCGTACAATCGCCTACCATGTCCTACTGCACATGAATAAAATGGATAATAAAGAAATTATTACACTCGTACAATTGCCTGCCATGTTCTACTGCACATGAATAAAATGGATAATAAAGAAATTATTACACTCGTACAATCGCCTACCATGTCCTACTGCACATGAATAAAATGGATAATAAAGAAATTATTACACTCGTACAATCGCCTACCATGTCCTACTGCACATGAATAAAATGGATAATAAAGAAATTATTACACTCGTACAATTGCCTGCCATGTTCTACTGCACATGAATAAAATGGATAATAAAGAAATTATTACACTCGTACAATTGCCTGCCATGTCCTACTGCACATGAATAAAATGGATAATAAAGAAATTATTACACTCGTACAATTGCCTGCCATGTCCTACTGCACATGAATAAAATGGATAATAAAGAAATTACTACACTCGTACAATCGCCTACCATGTCCTACTGCACATGAATAAAATGGATAATAAAGAAATTATTACACTCGTACAATTGTCTACCATGTTCTACTGCACATGAATAAAATAGATAATAAAGAAATTACTACACTCGTACAATTGCCTACCATGTTCTACTGCACATGAACAAAATGGATAATAAAGAAATTATTACACTCGTACAATTGCCTACCATGTTCTACTGCACATGAATAAAATGGATAATAAAGAAATTATTACACTCGTACAATTGTCTACCATGTTCTACTGCACATGAACAAAATGGATAATAAAGAAATTACTACACTCGTACAATTGTCTACCATGTTCTACTGCACATGAACAAAATGGATAATAAAGAAATTACTACACTCGTACAATTGTCTACCATGTTCTACTGCACATGAATAAAATGGATAATAAAGAAATTATTACACTCGTACAATTGCCTGCCATGTCCTACTGCACATGAATAAAATGAATTACTACACTCGTACAATTGCCTACCATGTCCTACTGCACATGAATAAAATGGATAATAAAGAAATTACTACACTCGTACAATTGCCTACCATGTCCTACTGCACATGAATAAAATGGATAATAAAGAAATTACTACACTCGTACAATTGCCTACCATGTTCTACTGCACATGAACAAAATGGATAATAAAGAAATTATTACACTCGTACAATTGCCTACCATGTTCTACTGCACGTGAATAAAATGGATAATAAAGAAATTACTACACTCGTACAATTACCTACCATGTTCTACTGCACGTGAATAAAATGGATAATAAAGAAATTACTACACTCGTACAATTGCCTACCATGTCCTACTGCACATGAATAAAATGGATAATAAAGAAATTATTACACTCGTACAATCGCCTACCATGTCCTACTGCACATGAATAAAATGGATAATAAAGAAATTATTACACTCGTACAATTGCCTGCCATGTTCTACTGCACATGAATAAAATGGATAATAAAGAAATTATTACACTCGTACAATTGCCTGCCATGTCCTACTGCACATGAATAAAATGGATAATAAAGAAATTATTACACTCGTACAATCGCCTACCATGTCCTACTGCACATGAATAAAATGGATAATAAAGAAATTATTACACTCGTACAATTGCCTGCCATGTTCTACTGCACATGAATAAAATGGATAATAAAGAAATTATTACACTCGTACAATCGCCTACCATGTCCTACTGCACATGAATAAAATGGATAATAAAGAAATTATTACACTCGTACAATCGCCTACCATGTCCTACTGCACATGAATAAAATGGATAATAAAGAAATTATTACACTCGTACAATCGCCTACCATGTCCTACTGCACATGAATAAAATGGATAATAAAGAAATTATTACACTCGTACAATTGCCTGCCATGTTCTACTGCACATGAATAAAATGGATAATAAAGAAATTATTACACTCGTACAATCGCCTACCATGTCCTACTGCACATGAATAAAATGGATAATAAAGAAATTATTACACTCGTACAATCGCCTACCATGTCCTACTGCACATGAATAAAATGGATAATAAAGAAATTATTACACTCGTACAATTGCCTGCCATGTTCTACTGCACATGAATAAAATGGATAATAAAGAAATCATTACACTCGTACAATTGCCTGCCATGTCCTACTGCACATGAATAAAATGGATAATAAAGAAATTATTACACTCGTACAATTGCCTGCCATGTCCTACTGCACATGAATAAAATGGATAATAAAGAAATTACTACACTCGTACAATCGCCTACCATGTCCTACTGCACATGAATAAAATGGATAATAAAGAAATTATTACACTCGTACAATTGTCTACCATGTTCTACTGCACATGAATAAAATAGATAATAAAGAAATTACTACACTCGTACAATTGCCTACCATGTTCTACTGCACATGAACAAAATGGATAATAAAGAAATTATTACACTCGTACAATTGCCTACCATGTTCTACTGCACATGAACAAAATGGATAATAAAGAAATTATTACACTCGTACAATTGTCTACCATGTTCTACTGCACATGAACAAAATGGATAATAAAGAAATTACTACACTCGTACAATTGTCTACCATGTTCTACTGCACATGAACAAAATGGATAATAAAGAAATTACTACACTCGTACAATTGTCTACCATGTTCTACTGCACATGAATAAAATGGATAATAAAGAAATTATTACACTCGTACAATTGCCTGCCATGTCCTACTGCACATGAATAAAATGAATTACTACACTCGTACAATTGCCTACCATGTCCTACTGCACATGAATAAAATGGATAATAAAGAAATTACTACACTCGTACAATTGCCTACCATGTCCTACTGCACATGAATAAAATGGATAATAAAGAAATTACTACACTCGTACAATTGCCTACCATGTTCTACTGCACATGAACAAAATGGATAATAAAGAAATTATTACACTCGTACAATTGCCTACCATGTTCTACTGCACGTGAATAAAATGGATAATAAAGAAATTACTACACTCGTACAATTACCTACCATGTTCTACTGCACGTGAATAAAATGGATAATAAAGAAATTACTACACTCGTACAATTGCCTACCATGTTCTACTGCACATGAACAAAATGGATAATAAAGAAATTATTACACTCGTACAATTGCCTACCATGTTCTACTGCACACGAATAAAATGGAAAATAAAGAAATTACTACACTCGTACAATTGCCTACCATGTTCTACTGCACATGAACAAAATGGATAATAAAGAAATTATTACACTCGTACAATTACCTACCATGTTCTACTGCACATGAATAAAATGGATAATAAAGAAATTACTACACTCGTACAATTGCCTACCATGTTCTACTGCACATGAACAAAATGGATAATAAAGAAATTATTACACTCGTACAATTGCCTACCATGTTCTACTGCACGTGAATAAAATGGATAATAAAGAAATTACTACACTCGTACAATTACCTATCATGTTCTACTGCACGTGAAAAAAATGCATAATAAAGAAATTACTACACTCGTACAAATACCTACCATGTTCTACTGCACATGAACAAAATGGATAATAAAGAAATTATTACACTCGTACAATTGCCAACCATGTTCTACTGCACACGAATAAAATGGATAATAAAGAAATTACTACACTCGTACAATTGCCTACCATGTTCTACTCCACATGAACAAAATGGATAATAAAGAAATTATTACACTCGTACAATTGCCTACCATGTTCTACTGCACACGAATAAAATGGATAATAAAGAAATTACTACACTCGTACAATTGCCTACCATGTCCTACTGCACATGAATAAAATGGATAATAAAGAAATTACTACACTCGTACAATTGTCTACCATGTTCTACTGCACATGAATAAAATGGATAATAAAGAAATTATTACACTCGTACAATTGCCTACCATGTTCTACTGCACATGAACAAAATGGATAATAAAGAAATTACTACACTCGTACAATTGCCTACCATGTTCTACTGCACATGAACAAAATGGATAATAAAGAAATTATTACACTCGTACAATTGCCTACCATGTTCTACTGCACATGAACAAAATGGATAATAAAGAAATTATTACACTCGTACAATTGCCTACCATGTTCTACTGCACACGAATAAAATGGATAATAAAGAAATTACTACACTCGTACAATTGCCTACCATGTTCTACTGCACATGAACAAAATGGATAAGAAAGAAATTATTACACTCGTACAATTGCCTGCCATGTTCTACTGCACACGAATAAAATGGATAATAAAGAAATTACAACACTCGTACAATTGCCTACCATGTCCTACTGCACATGAATAAAATGGATAATAAAGAAATTACTACACTCGTACAATCGCCTACCATGTTCTACTGCACATGAACAAAATGGATAATAAAGAAATTATTACACTTGTACAATTACCTACCATGTTCTACTGCACACGAATAAAATGGATAATAAAGAAATTACTACACTCGTACAATTGCCTACCATGTTCTACTGCACACGAATAAAATGGATAATAAAGAAATTACTACACTCGTACAATTACCTACCATGTTCTACTGTACACGAATAAAATGGATAATAAAGAAATTACTACACTCGTACAATTGCCTACCATGTTCTACTGCACATGAATAAAATGGATAATAAAGAAATTACTACACTCGTACAATTGCCTGCCATGTCCTACTGCACATGAATAAAATGGATAATAAAGAAATTATTACACTTGTACAATCGCCTACCATGTCCTACTGCACATGAATAAAATGGATAATAAAGAAATTATTACACTCGTACAATCGCCTACCATGTCCTACTGCACATGAATAAAATGGATAATAAAGAAATTATTACACTCGTACAATTGCCTGCCATGTTCTACTGCACATGAATAAAATGGATAATAAAGAAATTATTACACTCGTACAATCGCCTACCATGTCCTACTGCACATGAATAAAATGGATAATAAAGAAATTATTACACTCGTACAATCGCCTACCATGTCCTACTGCACATGAATAAAATGGATAATAAAGAAATTATTACACTCGTACAATTGCCTGCCATGTTCTACTGCACATGAATAAAATGGATAATAAAGAAATTATTACACTCGTACAATTGCCTGCCATGTCCTACTGCACATGAATAAAATGGATAATAAAGAAATTATTACACTCGTACAATTGCCTGCCATGTCCTACTGCACATGAATAAAATGGATAATAAAGAAATTACTACACTCGTACAATCGCCTACCATGTCCTACTGCACATGAATAAAATGGATAATAAAGAAATTATTACACTCGTACAATTGTCTACCATGTTCTACTGAACATGAATAAAATAGATAATAAAGAAATTACTACACTCGTACAATTGCCTACCATGTTCTACTGCACATGAACAAAATGGATAATAAAGAAATTATTACACTCGTACAATTGCCTACCATGTTCTACTGCACATGAACAAAATGGATAATAAAGAAATTATTACACTCGTACAATTGTCTACCATGTTCTACTGCACATGAACAAAATGGATAATAAAGAAATTACTACACTCGTACAATTGTCTACCATGTTCTACTGCACATAAACAAAATGGATAATAAAGAAATTACTACACTCGTACAATTGTCTACCATGTTCTACTGCACATGAATAAAATGGATAATAAAGAAATTATTACACTCGTACAATTGCCTGCCATGTCCTACTGCACATGAATAAAATGAATTACTACACTCGTACAATTGCCTACCATGTCCTACTGCACATGAAAAAAATGGATAATAAAGAAATTACTACACTCGTACAATTGCCTACCATGTCCTACTGCACATGAATAAAATGGATAATAAAGAAATTACTACACTCGTACAATTGCCTACCATGTTCTACTGCACATGAACAAAATGGATAATAAAGAAATTATTACACTCGTACAATTGCCTACCATGTTCTACTGCACGTGAATAAAATGGATAATAAAGAAATTACTACACTCGTACAATTACCTACCATGTTCTACTGCACGTGAATAAAATGGATAATAAAGAAATTACTACACTCGTACAATTGCCTGCCATGTTCTACTGCACATGAATAAAATGGATAATAAAGAAATTACTACACTCGTACAATTGCCTGCCATGTTCTACTGCACATGAATAAAATGGATAATAAAGAAATTATTACACTCGTACAATCGCCTGCCATGTTCTACTGCACATGAATAAAATGGATAATAAAGAAATTATTACACTCGTACAATCGCCTACCATGTCCTACTGCACATGAATAAAATGGATAATAAAGAAATTATTACACTCGTACAATCGCCTACCATGTCCTACTGCACATGAATAAAATGGATAATAAAGAAATTATTACACTCGTACAATTGCCTGCCATGTTCTACTGCACATGAATAAAATGGATAATAAAGAAATTATTACACTCGTACAATCGCCTACCATGTCCTACTGCACATGAATAAAATGGATAATAAAGAAATTATTACACTCGTACAATCGCCTACCATGTCCTACTGCACATGAATAAAATGGATAATAAAGAAATTATTACACTCGTACAATCGCCTACCATGTCCTACTGCACATGAATAAAATGGATAATAAAGAAATTATTACACTCGTACAATTGCCTGCCATGTTCTACTGCACATGAATAAAATGGATAATAAAGAAATTATTACACTCGTACAATCGCCTACCATGTCCTACTGCACATGAATAAAATGGATAATAAAGAAATTATTACACTCGTACAATCGCCTACCATGTCCTACTGCACATGAATAAAATGGATAATAAAGAAATTATTACACTCGTACAATTGCCTGCCATGTTCTACTGCACATGAATAAAATGGATAATAAAGAAATTATTACACTCGTACAATTGCCTGCCATGTCCTACTGCACATGAATAAAATGGATAATAAAGAAATTATTACACTCGTACAATTGCCTGCCATGTCCTACTGCACATGAATAAAATGGATAATAAAGAAATTACTACACTCGTACAATCGCCTACCATGTCCTACTGCACATGAATAAAATGGATAATAAAGAAATTATTACACTCGTACAATTGTCTACCATGTTCTACTGCACATGAATAAAATAGATAATAAAGAAATTACTACACTCGTACAATTGCCTACCATGTTCTACTGCACATGAACAAAATGGATAATAAAGAAATTATTACACTCGTACAATTGCCTACCATGTTCTACTGCACATGAACAAAATGGATAATAAAGAAATTATTACACTCGTACAATTGTCTACCATGTTCTACTGCACATGAACAAAATGGATAATAAAGAAATTACTACACTCGTACAATTGTCTACCATGTTCTACTGCACATGAACAAAATGGATAATAAAGAAATTACTACACTCGTACAATTGTCTACCATGTTCTACTGCACATGAATAAAATGGATAATAAAGAAATTATTACACTCGTACAATTGCCTGCCATGTCCTACTGCACATGAATAAAATGAATTACTACACTCGTACAATTGCCTACCATGTCCTACTGCACATGAATAAAATGGATAATAAAGAAATTACTACACTCGTACAATTGCCTACCATGTCCTACTGCACATGAATAAAATGGATAATAAAGAAATTACTACACTCGTACAATTGCCTACCATGTTCTACTGCACATGAACAAAATGGATAATAAAGAAATTATTACACTCGTACAATTGCCTACCATGTTCTACTGCACGTGAATAAAATGGATAATAAAGAAATTACTACACTCGTACAATTACCTACCATGTTCTACTGCACGTGAATAAAATGGATAATAAAGAAATTACTACACTCGTACAATTGCCTACCATGTTCTACTGCACATGAACAAAATGGATAATAAAGAAATTATTACACTCGTACAATTGCCTACCATGTTCTACTGCACACGAATAAAATGGAAAATAAAGAAATTACTACACTCGTACAATTGCCTACCATGTTCTACTGCACATGAACAAAATGGATAATAAAGAAATTATTACACTCGTACAAATACCTACCATGTTCTACTGCACATGAATAAAATGGATAATAAAGAAATTACTACACTCGTACAATCGCCTACCATGTCCTACTGCACATGAAAAAAATGGATAATAAAGAAATTACTACACTCGTACAATTGCCTACCATGTCCTACTGCACATGAATAAAATGGATAATAAAGAAATTACTACACTCGTACAATTGCCTACCATGTTCTACTGCACATGAACAAAATGGATAATAAAGAAATTATTACACTCGTACAATTGCCTACCATGTTCTACTGCACGTGAATAAAATGGATAATAAAGAAATTACTACACTCGTACAATTACCTACCATGTTCTACTGCACGTGAATAAAATGGATAATAAAGAAATTACTACACTCGTACAATTGCCTGCCATGTTCTACTGCACATGAATAAAATGGATAATAAAGAAATTACTACACTCGTACAATTGCCTGCCATGTTCTACTGCACATGAATAAAATGGATAATAAAGAAATTATTACACTCGTACAATCGCCTGCCATGTTCTACTGCACATGAATAAAATGGATAATAAAGAAATTATTACACTCGTACAATCGCCTACCATGTCCTACTGCACATGAATAAAATGGATAATAAAGAAATTATTACACTCGTACAATCGCCTACCATGTCCTACTGCACATGAATAAAATGGATAATAAAGAAATTATTACACTCGTACAATTGCCTGCCATGTTCTACTGCACATGAATAAAATGGATAATAAAGAAATTATTACACTCGTACAATCGCCTACCATGTCCTACTGCACATGAATAAAATGGATAATAAAGAAATTATTACACTCGTACAATCGCCTACCATGTCCTACTGCACATGAATAAAATGGATAATAAAGAAATTATTACACTCGTACAATCGCCTACCATGTCCTACTGCACATGAATAAAATGGATAATAAAGAAATTATTACACTCGTACAATTGCCTGCCATGTTCTACTGCACATGAATAAAATGGATAATAAAGAAATTATTACACTCGTACAATCGCCTACCATGTCCTACTGCACATGAATAAAATGGATAATAAAGAAATTATTACACTCGTACAATCGCCTACCATGTCCTACTGCACATGAATAAAATGGATAATAAAGAAATTATTACACTCGTACAATTGCCTGCCATGTTCTACTGCACATGAATAAAATGGATAATAAAGAAATTATTACACTCGTACAATTGCCTGCCATGTCCTACTGCACATGAATAAAATGGATAATAAAGAAATTATTACACTCGTACAATTGCCTGCCATGTCCTACTGCACATGAATAAAATGGATAATAAAGAAATTACTACACTCGTACAATCGCCTACCATGTCCTACTGCACATGAATAAAATGGATAATAAAGAAATTATTACACTCGTACAATTGTCTACCATGTTCTACTGCACATGAATAAAATAGATAATAAAGAAATTACTACACTCGTACAATTGCCTACCATGTTCTACTGCACATGAACAAAATGGATAATAAAGAAATTATTACACTCGTACAATTGCCTACCATGTTCTACTGCACATGAACAAAATGGATAATAAAGAAATTATTACACTCGTACAATTGTCTACCATGTTCTACTGCACATGAACAAAATGGATAATAAAGAAATTACTACACTCGTACAATTGTCTACCATGTTCTACTGCACATGAACAAAATGGATAATAAAGAAATTACTACACTCGTACAATTGTCTACCATGTTCTACTGCACATGAATAAAATGGATAATAAAGAAATTATTACACTCGTACAATTGCCTGCCATGTCCTACTGCACATGAATAAAATGAATTACTACACTCGTACAATTGCCTACCATGTCCTACTGCACATGAATAAAATGGATAATAAAGAAATTACTACACTCGTACAATTGCCTACCATGTCCTACTGCACATGAATAAAATGGATAATAAAGAAATTACTACACTCGTACAATTGCCTACCATGTTCTACTGCACATGAACAAAATGGATAATAAAGAAATTATTACACTCGTACAATTGCCTACCATGTTCTACTGCACGTGAATAAAATGGATAATAAAGAAATTACTACACTTGTACAATTACCTACCATGTTCTACTGCACGTGAATAAAATGGATAATAAAGAAATTACTACACTCGTACAATTGCCTACCATGTTCTACTGCACATGAACAAAATGGATAATAAAGAAATTATTACACTCGTACAATTGCCTACCATGTTCTACTGCACACGAATAAAATGGAAAATAAAGAAATTACTACACTCGTACAATTGCCTACCATGTTCTACTGCACATGAACAAAATGGATAATAAAGAAATTATTACACTCGTACAATTACCTACCATGTTCTACTGCACATGAATAAAATGGATAATAAAGAAATTACTACACTCGTACAATTGCCTACCATGTTCTACTGCACATGAACAAAATGGATAATAAAGAAATTATTACACTCGTACAATTGCCTACCATGTTCTACTGCACGTGAATAAAATGGATAATAAAGAAATTACTACACTCGTACAATTACCTATCATGTTCTACTGCACGTGAAAAAAATGCATAATAAAGAAATTACTACACTCGTACAAATACCTACCATGTTCTACTGCACATGAACAAAATGGATAATAAAGAAATTATTACACTCGTACAATTGCCTACCATGTTCTACTGCACACGAATAAAATGGATAATAAAGAAATTACTACACTCGTACAATTGCCTACCATGTTCTACTGCACATGAACAAAATGGATAATAAAGAAATTATTACACTCGTACAATTGCCTACCATGTTCTACTGCACACGAATAAAATGGATAATAAAGAAATTACTACACTCGTACAATTGCCTACCATGTCCTACTGCACATGAATAAAATGGATAATAAAGAAATTACTACACTCGTACAATTGTCTACCATGTTCTACTGCACATGAATAAAATGGATAATAAAGAAATTATTACACTCGTACAATTGCCTACCATGTTCTACTGCACATGAACAAAATGGATAATAAAGAAATTACTACACTCGTACAATTGCCTACCATGTTCTACTGCACATGAACAAAATGGATAATAAAGAAATTATTACACTCGTACAATTGCCTACCATGTTCTACTGCACATGAACAAAATGGATAATAAAGAAATTATTACACTCGTACAATTGCCTACCATGTTCTACTGCACACGAATAAAATGGATAATAAAGAAATTACTACACTCGTACAATTGCCTACCATGTTCTACTGCACATGAACAAAATGGATAATAAAGAAATTATTACACTCGTACAATTGCCTGCCATGTTCTACTGCACACGAATAAAATGGATAATAAAGAAATTACAACACTCGTACAATTGCCTACCATGTTCTACTGCACATGAATAAAATGGATAATAAAGAAATTACTACACTCGTACAATCGCCTACCATGTTCTACTGCACATGAACAAAATGGATAATAAAGAAATTATTACACTTGTACAATTACCTACCATGTTCTACTGCACACGAATAAAATGGATAATAAAGAAATTACTACACTCGTACAATTGCCTACCATGTTCTACTGCACACGAATAAAATGGATAATAAAGAAATTACTACACTCGTACAATTACCTACCATGTTCTACTGTACACGAATAAAATGGATAATAAAGAAATTACTACACTCGTACAATTGCCTACCATGTTCTACTGCACATGAATAAAATGGATAATAAAGAAATTACTACACTCGTACAATTGCCTGCCATGTTCTACTGCACATGAATAAAATGGATAATAAAGAAATTACTACACTCGTACAATCGCCTACCATGTTCTACTGTACACGAATAAAATAGATAATAAAGAAATTACTACACTCGTACAATTGCCTACCATGTTCTACTGCACATGAATAAAATGGATAATAAAGAAATTACTACACTCGTACAATTGCCTGCCATGTTCTACTGCACATGAATAAAATGGATAATAAAGAAATTACTACACTCGTACAATCGCCTACCATGTCCTACTGCACATGAATAAAATGGATAATAAAGAAATTACTACACTCGTACAATCGCCTACCATGTTCTACTGCACATGGATAAAATGGATAATAAAGAAATTACTACACTCGTACAATTGTCTACCATGTTCTACTGCACATGAATAAAATGGATAATAAAGAAATTACTACACTCGTACAATTGTCTACCATGTTCTACTGCACATGAATAAAATGGATAATAAAGAAATTACTACACTCGTACAATCGCCTACCATGTCCTACTGCACATGAATAAAATGGATAATAAAGAAATTACTACACTCGTACAATCGCCTACCATGTTCTACTGCACATGAATAAAATGGATAATAAAGAAATTACTACACTCGTACAATTGTCTACCATGTTCTACTGCACATGAATAAAATGGATAATAAAGAAATTACTACACTCGTACAATTGTCTACCATGTTCTACTGCACATGAATAAAATGGATAATAAAGAAATTACTACACTCGTACAATTGTCTACCATGTTCTACTGCACATGAATAAAATGGATAATAAAGAAATTACTACACTCGTACAATCGCCTACCATGTCCTACTGCACATGAATAAAATGGATAATAAAGAAATTACTACACTCATACAATCGCCTACCATGTTCTACTGCACATGAACAAAATGGATAATAAAGAAATTACTACACTCGTACAATTGCCTACCATGTTCTACTGCACATGAACAAAATGGATAATAAAGAAATTATTACACTCGTACAATTGCCTACCATGTTCTACTGCACATGAACAAAATGGATAATAAAGAAATTATTACACTCGTACAATTGCCTACCATGTTCTACTGCACACGAATAAAATGGATAATAAAGAAATTACTACACTCGTACAATTGCCTACCATGTTCTACTGCACATGAACAAAATGGATAATAAAGAAATTATTACACTCGTACAATTGCCTGCCATGTTCTACTGCACACGAATAAAATGGATAATAAAGAAATTACAACACTCGTACAATTGCCTACCATGTCCTACTGCACATGAATAAAATGGATAATAAAGAAATTACTACACTCGTACAATCGCCTACCATGTCCTACTGCACATGAATAAAATGGATAATAAAGAAATTACTACACTCGTACAATCGCCTACCATGTTCTACTGCACATGAATAAAATGGATAATAAAGAAATTACTACACTCGTACAATTGTCTACCATGTTCTACTGCACATGAATAAAATGGATAATAAAGAAATTACTACACTCGTACAATTGTCTACCATGTTCTACTGCACATGAATAAAATGGATAATAAAGAAATTACTACACTCGTACAATTGTCTACCATGTTCTACTGCACATGAATAAAATGGATAATAAAGAAATTACTACACTCGTACAATCGCCTACCATGTCCTACTGCACATGAATAAAATGGATAATAAAAAAATTACTACACTCGTACAATTGTCTACCATGTTCTACTGCACATGAATAAAATGGATAATAAAGAAATTACTACACTCGTACAATCGCCTACCATGTCCTACTGCACATGAATAAAATGGATAATAAAGAAATTACTACACTCATACAATCGCCTACCATGTTCTACTGCACATGAACAAAATGGATAATAAAGAAATTACTACACTCGTGCAAGTGTGTCATAAGACTTATATGAAACTTCTGCACAACTGTGTACAGGTGTTATATACCAACACGACACACTTGCTCATGTGTATGATGGATGTCTGCTGTTGACCACGGGCGCCTCCATTTTCTTTGTGTTTTGTTGTGCTATGTAGAATCATATTTGTAACCTATCATGATAAACAAATATAATCCCCCTACAATCAGTTTAAAAGACCTGTAATAAAAAGCAGATATTGGTCATATGAGATGGTGCCAACCCTTCTCTGCTTACCGACCCCTTTTGATAAGCCCCCTTCTACAGACTGCGATCTTTGGTCCTCAAACTTCGGCTTATCTAGGGTAACACACTAATGTATGGTACATGGAATGAAAATCAATAAACATGGAATGTACTTGAAAATCATATTGTAATGTACTTATGTGAGCTGTTCACTGTGACAATAGGGTTCTTTACAAATTTAATGCCAAATGGTATGGTACATACTTTTATAGCTATATGGTATACTAAATAGTATACCCATTCTCTTCCCACAGAGGTTACTCCTGTCATATCTTCCTATGTAACCTCTGTTCTAGTACGGCCATATTTCCCGTTCATCGAGAAATCCCCTTGCGGTAAAAAGTCACAACAGGAATTACCTCCTTGTTACTATCCAATCAGAACACGCGTTAAAATGACTTAGCTCCAAAGATTCGGTATTTCATGTTTAACTGAAAATCAGAAACTGGCAATAGAGAGTGCAGGGATCAATCGCCAAGATATGTTTGTAGAAACAAAAACTGGTGTGGCAAGTTTTCCTGATGCATTCACAAATGACCAAGATCTTGCGAATGATCACTTTTAAAACACCGTCTCTGACTGCACAACTAAATCTGAATGCCTCCAATCGCGAGTCTTGAACACTCGCACCTTGAAAGGGCCGTATTAGAACAGGGGTTACGTAGGAAGATATGACAAGAGAAGCCACTGTGGGAAGAGAATGTAGTATACCATGTGACTAACTAAATTGCATGTGCTACGTTAAGCTGAATGGTAAGCTAAATGGTATTGCCAGATGGTGAGTAAAATGGTTGAAAAGTAGGCTAAATGGTATTGCCAGATGGTGAGTAAAATGGTTGAATGGTAGGCTAAATGGTATTGCCACATGGTGAGTAAAATGGTTGAATGGTAGGCTAAATGGTATTGCCACATGGTGAGTAAAATGGTTGAATGGTAGGCTAAATGGTATTGCCACATGGTGAGTAAAATGGTTGAAAAGTAGGCTAAATGGTATTGCCAGATGGTGAGTAAAATGGTTGAATGGTAGGCTAAATGGTATTGCCACATGGTGAGTAAAATGGTTGCAAAGTAGGCTAAATGGTATTGCCACGTGGTGAGTAAAATGGTTGAATGGTAGGCTAAATGGTATTGCCACATGGTGATTAAAATGGTTGCATAGTAGGCTAAATGGCATGCCACATGGTGAGTAAAATGGTTGGATGGTAGGCTAAATGCTATTTCCACATGGTGAGTAAAATGGTTGAATGGTAGGCTAAATGGTATTGCCACATGTGAGTAAAATGGTTGAATGGTAGGCTAAATGGTATTGCCAGATGGTGAGTAAAATGGTTGAAAAGTAGGCTAAATGGTATTGCCAGATGGTGAGTAAAATGGTTGAATGGTAGGCTAAATGGTATTGCCACATGGTGAGTAAAATGGTTGAATGGTAGGCTAAATGGTATTGCCACATGGTGAGTAAAATGGTTGCAAAGTAGGCTAAATGGTATTGCCACGTGGTGAGTAAAATGGTTGAATGGTAGGCTAAATGGTATTGCCACATGGTGATTAAAATGGTTGAATAGTAGGCTAAATGGTATGCCACATGGTGAGTAAAATGGTTGGATGGTAGGCTAAATGCTATTTCCACATGGTGAGTAAAATGGTTGAATGGTAGGCTAAATGGTATTGCCACATGGTGAGTAAAATGGTTGAAAAGTAGGCTAAATGGTATTGCCACATGGTGAGTAAAATGGTTGAAAAGTAGGCTAAATGGTATTTCCACATGGTGAGTAAAATGGTTGAAAAGTAGGATAAATGGTATTGCCACATGGTGAGTAAAATGGTTGAATAGTAGGCTAAATGGTGTTGCCACATGGTGAGTAAAATGGTTGAATGGTAGGCTAAATGGTATGCCACAGGATAAGTAAAATGGTTGAAAAGTAGGCTAAATGGTGTTGCCATATGGTGAGTAAAATGGTTCAATAGTAGGCTAAATGGTACGCCACATGGTGAGTAAAATGGTTGAAAAGTAGGCTAAATGGTATGCCACAGGGTAAGTAAAATGGTTGAATGGTAGGCTAAATGGTGTTGCCACAGGTTAAGTATTGCTAGACACATATTAGATGATCCTGCGCACTAAACGCATTTGTGACAAGAGAGACGGTACAACGAATTAGGCGAGTACACTTGGGTGATACAGGTAGCTTGACGATTATGCAAGTGCAATACATGCTAACCGTGACATGAAATCAACACCGCATATTCCTTCGAATGATAAGACTGCAATTTCAGGGATAAGATACTGATATTCCACGCTAACCTTTAGTTAAGACGGAGACAAATAGATAATTGGGGCATTGACAAGCATTTTAGATATTCAACAATTTTGTTTAAAAATACCCAGGAAAATGTCATTTGCTTCGTGAAATGGATCGGTGGTCCTAAACATATTTGCTCAGTATATTGTGTTGATTCAATTCGTTGGGATTGTACCTGTTCCCAAATCGAGTGTGCTATAACAATTCATGCGTGAAACACACAGGGAAAATGAACTTCTCGATATTTATCAGACAACCTGTCTCCCTCTTGTTTCAAGTGGATCGTTCTGTGGGGCGTTCCCAAGTATGCAAATTGGGGTCATTTGTCAGGTCGTGGATCATCTTATATGTGTTTACCAGTAAAATGGTTGAATGGTAGGCAAAATGGTATTGCCTCATGGTGAGTAAAATGGTTGAATGGTAGGCTAAATGGTATTGCCACATGGTGAGTAAAATGGTTGAATGGTGGGCTAAATGGAATGCCACATGGTGAGTAAAAAGCTTGAATAGTAGGCTAAATGGTATGCCACAGGATAAGGAAAATGCTTGAATAGTAGGCTAAATGGTGTTGCCACATGGTGAGTAAAATGGTTGAATGGTAGACTAAATGGTGTTGCCACAGGGTAAGTGAAATGGTTGAATGGTAGGCTAAATGGTATGCCACATGGTGAGTAAAATGGTTGAATAGTAGGCTAAATGGTACGCCACATGGTGAGTAAAATGGTTGAATAGTAGGCTAAATGGTACGCCAAATGGTGAGTAAAATGGTTGAATAGTAGGCTAAATGGTACGCCACATGGTGAGTAAAATGGTTGAAAAGTAGGCTAAATGGTATGCCACAGGGTAAGTGTAAAATGGTTGAATAGTAGGCTAAATGGTATGTCACATGGTGAGTAAAATGGTTGAATGGTGGGGTAAATGGGGTGCCACATGGTGAGTAAAATGGTTGAATGGTAGGCAAAATGGTATGCCACATGGTGAGTGAGTGGGTTTAGTTTTACGCCACACTCAGCAATTTTCCAGCTGTGTGGCGGCTGTCTGTAAATAATCGAGCCTGGACCAGACAATCCATCCAGTGCTCAACAACATCAGCATCAATGTGCGCAGTTGGGAACCAATGACATGTGTCAACCAAGTAAGAGCCTGATCACCCAATCCGGTTAGTCACCTTTTACAACAAGCACTGTCGCCTTTTATGATTGAATGGTAGGCTAAATGGTATTGCCACATGGTGAGTAAAATGGCATGCAGTTTGGATAGCTGAATGATATGCCACACTGGGTAAGTTGAATAGTATGCTGAATGGTATGCCACGTGGTTCACTGAAAGGTATGTTATGTAGTAAGTTGAATGGTATGCTAAATGGTTAGTGGAATGGTATGTCAAACAGTACGTCAAGAAGAGCTATGCCATGTGTTCGCTCAATGGTATGTTAAATGGTAAGCTAAATGGTTCGTCATATGGTAAGCTGAATGGTATGTCATATGGTAGGCTGAATGGTATGTCATGTGGTAGGCTGAATGGTATGTCATATGGTAAGCTAAATGGTACATCATACGGTGAACTGAATGGTACAACCTATTGTAAGCTGAATGGTATGTCACGTGATAGGCTGAATGGTATGTCATAGGGTAGGCCAAATGGTATGTCATATGGTAGGCTGAATGGTGTGTCATATTGTGAACTGGATGGTATATCATGCGGTAGGTTGAACTGTATGTCATATGGTAAGCTAAATGGTACATCATACGGTGAGCTGAATGGTACATCCTATTGTAAGCTGAATGGTATGTCACGTGATAGGCTGAATGGTATGTCATAGGGTAGGCCAAATGGTATGTCATATGGTAGGCTGAATGGTGTGTCATATTGTGAACTGGATGGTATATCATGCGGTAGGTTGAATTGTATGTCAAATGGTAAGCTGAATGCTATGTCATATGGTAGGCTGAATGGTATGTCATATGGTAAGCTGAATGGTATGTCATGTGGTAAGCTGAATGGTATGTCATATAGTAAGCTGAATGGTATGTCATATTGTAAACTGGATGGTATATCATGCAGTAGGTTGAATGGTATGTCATATGGTAAGCTGAATGGTATGTCATATGGTAAGCTGAATGGTATGTCATATGGTAAGCTGAATGGTATGTCATATTGTAAACTGGATGGTATATCATGCAGTAGGTTGAATGGTATGTCATATGGTAGGCTGAATGGTATGTCATATCGTAAGCTGAATGGTATGTCATGTAGTAAGCTGAATGGTATGTCATATGGTAGGCTGAGTGGTATGTCATGTGCTGGCTAAATGGTATGTCATTGAGTAAGCTGAATGGTATGTCATGTGATAGGCTGAAGGGTATGCCAAATGGTTGCTGAATGGTATGTCTTATTGTAAGCTGGATGGTATGTCATGTGGTAAGCTGAATGATTTGTTCTATGGTTAGTTAAATGATATTTCACATGGTATACGTAGGCTGAATGCTATGCCAATGGTATGCCAGATTCCTTGAGATAGGGGTAGATACCCTTTCACAACTTCAAGCCCTTGATTTCGGAAATGAAAACCTTGTCTATGACAATCTTGTCTATCACATCTATCTTTGTGTGTGAATGTTGCCCAAACATTGATGAAAACTGACCATAAAAACCAATTCGTGATTGACAGCAAGGTGAAGGATCCCCGAGAACTGGCTGTGACTATGATGTGTCTTTAAATGATATCAAGACGCAATCCTATCGTCCATTTTTCACTCCAGACAGCTTCTATGGACAAGCAGAGATTACAACGGAACTATTTCCATTCAACTCGTAACACTTTTCTACCAAAATTACAGAAAATAATGGAATTCCTGAAATAATTATTATAGTTAAAATCATGAAAACGCTCATTAAAATAAACATTGTGTTAAGACAGTTGGTGTTGTAAAATAATTGCAATATCAGCTTGACAGCTTACCGTATCAGCTGTGAACAGCCGTCACTGTTTGAAATGAGTTGACAAGTACACGTTGGGAGCAGTTCCGGTTAGTAAATCAATATGGCTGTACGAGTTACCTCCCTGTTACATTTGAAGATTTTTAGTCCCGCTTCGAACTACTTGTCATGTCGAGCACATGTTTTCGCAGAATGTACTGTAACTATTCAGAATACCACTATTTCATTGTTTGGATAATGGAAAGCACGTGCAGCTTTATCCTGTGCTTGAATCAAATGATATCAGCCACATACTTATCTGTGATTACGCAATATCATTTAGAAAGCGATCAAATGTATCAAATCTTTGAAGGTCATTTAGAGGAGGAATGCATAAGATATTGCTTTCCTGATAAAATGGAACACGATATATACTCTTCGAATATATAACTGAACTCATAGATGCTGTTGATTAATGGAAAATGAAATATCTTTCCAATCAGTGTTTCACTGTCAATATTTCGACATTATGGTACTGGTTCGTGTTCGTGGAACGAATTCACTGCGCATAAACGCATCTCCGAAAATGTTATGCACGTTTAGGTTCGATAGCGTCACCTTCCATGAAAATGACACGGAGAAAATATTGTTCACACTGCTGTAAATCGAAACATTGAACTTTGGCAGTCTGGAGGCTGCCGTTGCACATCACCGTAGCCAAAATGTTCAACCCAGGTACCCACCCACCCACTATAACTCTGACACCCTGAAATTTTCAAGAAATATCAAATTTGCAAGAAATATATTCCTTGACTCGGTGGCTAAAGTTTCGAGATTTTCAATATCATAATATATCGTAATCAGAAGAAGTGACTGTAAATTATGTCTAAATCTTCAAAGATGGTGCAACCTTTTAGTCATGAAAGAATATGACATTACGTCACATGCGCAGCTATTAGTCACAGGATAATAAAGTGTCCCGGTATTGAGACGGGTACCGGAGTCCAACCCATTACCCACCCGTCCCTGGTATCCAGGTTAACCGCCCCAGTCCTACATGGTAGGTACGTCCGGGTGCCTCATTTGCAGAATCGAACTGTCACACCAACTGCAACTACATGTGCAGTTCAAGAAGAGTTGTGGGGAAAACCCGAAGTTCATAATGTTTTAAGGGAAGGTGGACCTTGAGTCAGAAGGCCCAGTGCTGCGACTACTTCATCGACATCTAGTGGTACCATGACGTTCGATTCTCGAATCTGCCAAACTGACATGTATTGTTCAGTGAGGAATACGGCTTTCTGCTTGAGTGTTTTCGGAGTGCGAAATTGTCGTTTTCACCCTAAATTGTGTCCACCTTGTTGACTGATATGGTACTAAGAGCGCAGATATCTAACTTTATGCGTTTTCAGCGCAGTTTTAACTGCTTTTCGGTATGCCAAGAATTAAGTACAGTTACTCATGTCTTTGGATTGCGCTTGAAGGTGTTCAGTACTTCCATTTGGCATTGGAGTCGGTAGTGGGAGTGGCAGAAGTTACGTGCCAGAGCTCTTCGAAAAGGTCGGTAGGTGGCAGTGTAAATTAATACATTCCAAAAGCTATTTGACCATAAAGCAACAATACTACATATCAGCAAACCGCTGATATCACCCGTGTTCACACCAATGATCCTCAGAATGACATACACAGACACTGGAACATATGATACGCAGAAGACACAAGCAGGCAGAAGTGCGATCAGAGAAGTCTTAAATCTGGGCTGTATAACATTTGAACTGTATGGCAGAACTGGACGAAAAAACACTTTGCAGACGATATTCAAGTGACAATATACAATTACTCCAAATGTGATCAGTGGAAGCACCAGTACGCTGGCCATTCGGATAACTATTGCAGATGTACTGTTGGTGAAGGCTGGAAGAGACACGGCCAGATATGGATAATATTCCATTCGCAAACCGGTCGAAGCTATGAGTCCAATTCGACACACACCCAAGATTATTGTGAAGACAATAACTGCAATGAATCTTCTGGTCGTGACAATATTCACGTACTTCAGTGGCCATACAGTTGCAATGTACCGATCTAAACTAGCCAGAGCGATGTTGAACTGCGTCTGTCCCAACAAAAACAAGAGCATGCAGAAGGACACTGTCTTCATGCTATCGGAGTAGAAAAAACGGCGGGAAAACGCAGACGGCATGTAAAACACTGATATGACACACCCCATGAAGAAGTCACACACGGCCATGAAGGTTATCACCCACAACGCCGGCATATGGAGTTCACGAGTCTTCGCGACGACAACTACAACGACGCTGTTAGCCGACATCACAAGGATTCCCACCACGAGGTACACCCAGCCTAACACCACCGTGTCTTTCAAACTTCCATCACCAAAGTTTGTTGTGTTTGACATCGTCTTCTCTTTTGATTGGACTGTCTCCGCCTAAATGGATCTCTTCTTGATCATACACAACAACAGGACATCTCTGTGCCAGTCACTTTGCACATCCATATACGTCTTCACGTTTTAAGATTTGACAATAGTTGGTCATAAAGGATGATCTTGTTTTAAAGGCGTCTTCTTCTTGCTCAACCTGACCATGCCTATGACCGGCTGGATGTGTCCAGTACGAGACGTTGACAACATGGGGCGAGTAATGTCGACGACATTACAGCCTACATATGGGTTTATATTACTTCATTAGCGTGGGTTTATGTTACTTCATTAGCATACGGATATCAGGGTCGTAACAAAAGGAGCCTACACCAGCACCCGGGAGGCACTGCTACCTAAGAAGGACATGGCGAAGAAAATAACAATGATATGCGATATATCAGTGTCCATATATCAGTCTTATTTTCAGTTTATTTGTGCCGAGCAACCTTAATTATTAACTCGACAGGCGAGGTCTTTGTGCGCTAATTATAATTTGGCTTTGTACATCAAGGCATAAGGGACTATGATGCACATGAAGCCATGCCTTTGTTCATCACACCATTAATCATGTCGCATGCTAATCCACACTGGAAATTGAGAGAGAGAGAGAGAGAGAGTATTTTATTAGTGTGCCACTCAAATGTTTACTTAGTATATATAATCTGACAACGAATCGCATAGATGTACACCTACTTTAATATTGACAACACGACGTTTCTGAGCCACTTCTTGCCCCGCCATCAGGTGAACGCCATAACATGATAACAAGCAATATATATAGCATGCACAAGAAGTCAGTCATATAGTATATGCCTTTCTTTTGCAATCTTCGTGAAATAGATTTAAGAGTTATTCCCACGAATCCCAAGGCCGCCGCTGCACAATATCGAGCACCATGAGGGTGGCGATGATCGTGGGCCAGAAACGTATCCCAGTCACTCCGCTGGCCTCACACCAGGAAAATTTCCGAGGTGCAAAGCCATCCGAATGGACATGCCCAACGAAAACGACATTTTAAAATTTGTCACCCGCAAAAATCACATGCTCGTGCCGTACGTTATCCATGCCGACTTCAAAGCCTTCATAAAAATGTCGCTCTGTCCCTGGAAAAAAAATGGTTTCGTGGAGAAAACGAAGGAACATAAAATGTACATTTCATTCTCTGGAACGACTTCAGCATCACCAGCGATGCACAGCTGACACCGAGACTCGACATCTGCTACTGAAGGGCGACTATCTCTACCAATACATGGATGTAAATAGCTTCTTTTATGTCGTTTTCTGTGTAATTATTTCAACTTGCACCAAAATCTTTGATACGAAAACATGGCTAAAACTGTCGTGTGCTCACTGTTTAATTCACAACGTTGGGCCAACGTTGTGAAATACATGTATGTAGACATAAGATCTGGGAAAATAAGTCATTAAAATAGAGCTGGGCTAACGTTGTCAAACGTTGGCCACCCAACTTACCACACTGGCCCAACAAACCTTTTCTGTCTGGGTGGTCAGTGACAGCGAATCCGGGCCCATGACCCAGGCCAAAGAATAGACGGTCTCCCACTTTATAAACGGCATTATCACCTTCCTGTAGCGCTAAAGCGGGGCTAAATGAAGCAAGTCTGGATTTCTCCCTAAGGCCCCTTTTCAGTTCAATGGATTTATTTGTTACTGCCAACCAGTACCAACATACAGGGTGTACGAGCTGCGGCTCTTGAAGGAACGTCGTCCATCCAGACGTCCCAACGTTACTGCCGCTCTATCATCAGCAGACGTATCCATTCGTAACTACTCGGGTCATTCCGGAAAGCCGGATGGCGTCTCGTACCCATCTCGTGGCCATGTTACCGACTGGGTCTTGTCTAAGCGCAAACGGGCGCGGAGATGAAACTAGTCTAGATTGACGGACTATTTCCATAGAAAGATAACTCCGTTTTCAAGCATGGCTACTCCAAGAAAACAAGAAGATGAAGTTTGTTTAACTTGCAGAAAGAAGGTTACGGAAAGAGGCGAGTAGTTACGATTGCAGACGTATCCGGAAACACCGAGTACTCGTCGATTTCCGTGACCTACAAGAAGAATGCCGGAATGACACGAGCAGTTACGAATGCATCAGACAGGAGATGTTAAGGACCAACACAACCCCGGAAGAACGCTCCAGCGGAAGATAGCAATCTAGCCCGTTACGTAATCCATGCACGCTTTGGTTGAAGTAATACAGTTATGGTTTGGGATTGTGCCTGCCACGACTCAAGGTGATATTTGCACTGGTGACTGTAAGGGGAAATCTTAAGGCAAACGCTACTCCACGGACAATTTTAATTAAATCGTTGCACCTCATATTGGCAACCACGCATTGGATACCGTCCATTCGTGAACGTCAACGCTAGGCCATATTATTCACAGGCGGTGGGCGGACCTAGTGGTTGAAGCATTCGCTCGGGTTCTATTCTACACATGGTACAATGTGTGATGTCCATTTCTGGTGTTCCCCGCCGTGATATTGCTCAAATATAGCCAAACTCTTACTAACATTATCCCTTTGCTAGAGGGGAGTTCTTGCGGAACAATGCTATTGAGACTCTCCCTTGGCTTTCAAAGAGCCATGATGTGAACCCATCGAGTGCATCTCGGACATTCATGGTCATCTCTTGCAGGCAGTGGTCCCTCCTTACAAAGTGTGGGAGAAATGGGGTCAGCGTTGCATGTCTTGGGACGGCAATTGCCCTTTGAACGTATCCGCAAACTCACCGGTAGACTAATGTTTAGTCTCTGAATATAGATAATTTTGTTGGTAACAAACAAACCCATTGTAATTGAAAACAAGTCCTTGAGAGACCAGAGAGTAAGAACCTGAATATATCTAGACTTGCTTCATTTAAGGCTTTAGCACTGCAGAGAAATCTTGGCCGTAGGCAACGTTATGTGATTCAGTGACTGTGAGACATACTAGCTCACTGGTGGCACGAGCAGACTAGGCAAGTGATACACGAGATCCTGATGTCAAACACATCGGTTGATTTCAAGGAACGTGAACAGACAGCGTGGTGCGACATTATCTCATCGCGACAATATGTATTTAAGGAACTCGTTTTCCACAAAATCAGTGTTGGCATATCTAACGCACAGATCATTCATATTAAGAAATTTCCAATATTTTGTTGCTTTTCTGTAGCCCATTATTTAGTTTTAACCTGATAATAAGGCGTTACTGCCCTCCAGAAGTTATGACCCCTTTCTGTTCATATCACTGTTCAAAAACAGGGGTTGTCTGTCCTAGACTCGATTATTTACAAACGGCCGTCATGTAGCTGTTATATTGCCGAGTGTGGTGTTAAACGTACATTCTATGTTACTACTTCAATTCGCGTAATTTGGCCTCCAAAATATGTACCAGAACAACAGTGTTTTTGGACTTAAAAGAACGTGCGGGTGACGGACTTCAGTTGATATACATTTACACGGATTACGAGCAAAACGTGAGATTTCTTTTTCGGAGGTAGAAAACATATGGTGTGTGCCATCATCCATATCGAACTCTTCGTATGGTGAGTGGCGTCACAAGCAAATGACGTAAGTCCAGACATTATGACGACACAGAGTGTGTGATGGTGAACGGTTTGGTTACATAGCATATACAAAATACAGTTTTTATACTTGTACATGTAAGATGTGATGTGAAATGGGTTTTAACGTCCTGCTTTTGAATAATTCGCTCATATGTTGACATGCATGCGTGAGTATGTGGGCTGCTTGTACTAGCCCACAGGAAATGCTATCTGGAGACAAAGATCCAAAAATTACTTATGAGAACACCCATATTCAACTCTTGGTATGGAGATGTGACAAGCATATGACCTTAAATCAATCAAAATGAGGAATCCAGGAATTTTCAAGGGCGTGCTGGGGGTTTGGGTGTTTCTTGTAGGACTGCACATATAACAGAGTGCTAAAAAACAACAATTCAGCTAAAAATGTTCACTGTTTATTGAAAACATTTCAATTCTGATGAGACACAATGAAACACACTGTACACACAGGGTAACAATTATATACTTACAGGTACATGATATAGTGACAACTTCACTATCAGATGTAACCATGGTAACACATAATGTATAACCACAGAAACACAGCATGTGTATTTGTGTAACCATGGCAACATATGTAGGACCACGGGAACACACAAGGCATGTTCATGTAGCCATGGCAACACATGTAAGTGTATTAATGTTGTCATGGCAACACATGTCGGACCACCGCAACACAGCAAGCTTGTTTGTGTAGCAATAGCAACATATCCTGTTGGACCACCTCAACACAGACAGCATGTTCATGTAACCATGGCAACACATCATGTTGGACAACCGGAACACAGCACACATGTTTGTGTTTGAGAGTTAGATCTTAGCATTATATACAATAATCACAAGACAATGTTCATACACAGAATTCTATATTTACACATATGTGATAAAAGTCTTAAATGACAAAGTTGAATAAAATGTTTATGTATTCAACCTGTGGTACTCCTGGCAGAGTTATAAATATTTCAGAAAACATTCTAGCCATGAGAAACATCAAATCATTTCAATGCTGGAAGTTAATAATTCTTCACCCCCACCCTAATTACTCTTTCTAGAGATTTTCACAGTTCTTTTTCATCCATATACTTACATTGACTAAGAAAACCTGACCCACCCCACCCAAAAAAAAATCTCGACTTCAGCATTGTACAAGATGAACAGATTGCTTGTTTGTTGTTTAACACCAATATCCCACACATTCAATGATTTGTAAACATGGAAAAAATGATGAGACAAAATGGGGACATTGTCACAATGGCATGACATCAACCAACCAATCAAGTAACTGTCACCATAAAATCAAATAGTGGCTATCTATGACCAGCATAGATTGTAGAACACTCAAAGTAATATTGTCCTGGGGACTGATTTTGAACTAAAATAACATGAGATGTCTAACTTTTCTCTCACCAACCATATATTAAACAACTGCCATGTTTACCTTTCCTGTCCACCACAATTCAACTGATCAAGGGAGATAACTCTACAAGATCTGTTAGCATACACAGCAAAGTTGTCAATATACCATAACAATCCGTCTAAGTAAATTTAGTTTCAGTATTTTTCCTTACACTCCACTACTGAGTCTAACAAAACCTGGGAGGTTGTGTGAGGTACCCTTTGAGCGATCTATGACGACTGGCACTGATACTGATCCCCCAATAAACGAATTTCCGCATTAAACACAGGTATTTCACCTGGAGTATATGTGCCTAAGGCTCTCTGATGACAAGGTTACCATTACCTAATACTTCCGCAATCTAACATCCTTGAATATTGACAAAAACGCTGTTTTCAGCGACTGTCTACTCAATGTTGACAGTAATATAGCATGCTCAATGTGCATTACACAGCAACATATGGAAAAATACAAATAACATTCTGAATCATTTGGGTATGAACCTTTCCTCAGAAAGGTTCAAAAGGTATGTGCGAATGTCCACTTTCGTGATTTGGTAAACTGTTCTGATTGGTCAATCTCAAAGGTTACCTGACGCGACCTCCTACTATGTTTTGTTAGACTCAGTAGTGGAGTGTAACGAAAAGTGCTGAGACTAAGTTTACTTCGACTGCCCTAACAACAGGCATAGACCACATATCTATAGCAGTGTATGGTCTCTGTAATAAAAACATGAAAGTTCACTTCATTCATGTGACCAATCAAACTGAATTTTTTTAACAGTTAGGACGGGACTAAAAAGTACCTTTCAGTTATTCATTGATAAAATTAAATTAAATTACAGTTTTAATTACACATATAATGATAAAAGACTTGCGAGGATGTGTTGTATTTAGAAACCTTCAGTATCATAGATGCTGCCATATCACAGATCAGCATACTGGAAATCAAAACCCGAGAGAGCTGCCAGACAAACCAACACAGTATCCACTGAACTACACTACTGCCTCATCAAAAGCAGAACTAATAAAATGTGTGTCACAATTCTGAAAAGTACAACTTTACGGATGATAACTTGTTTGTTGCATACAGTGATGTCTCCCTGCAGTTTCCTAAAACTTTATCTGAAGGTTTCAGCTTGATAATGGTGTAAGGATCAACATGGACACATCGCTCTTTACAATAAACCAGAAGTTGTCATCCAGAAAGTTGTAAGTTTCATTTTTGACTCACCAACTTCTAGAATGCAATAAAAAATCAGTGACATAATTCACCACTGTATTAAAACGATAACTGAATGACATAAAAGTTCATATTTGAATTATGTATGAATTTTTAACATGTAATATTAGAGATGTACTGATAACCTGATCTACTAGCTACTACATAACTCAAAATATATGTCAAATTCTGACAACAAAAATGATAATGATAAGCATCAAAATTTTACAAATATCCCTAGATACATTTGTCCAGTATATAATAAAAAAAATAACCGCCATAAACTGGTTATATTTTGCTACTCTCAACAGAATGAGTGGGTGAGCATGGTTTTACGCCACTTTTATCAATATTCCTGGAACATCACGGCTGGGGACACCCGAAATGAGGTTAACACATTGTACCCATGTGGACAATCCAACCCTGGGCTTCGTCGTGATGAGTCAGCACTTTAACCACTCAGTTACCCTGCCACCCCCTCAACAAATGATAAGGCCCATTTTCTGGTGTCCCCTGCCGTGACATCGCTGGAATATTGCTAAAAGCGGTGTAAAACCAAACTCACTCACTCACTCAACAGAATGAACAACATAATATGACTCAAGTCTCAAATCACAGTATCTTATCATAACTGTCTAAAACTGGAGGCATATCATAACTCCCTTAATAAAAACTTCACAAAAGTTGCAAATTAAAGTATATCACATGGCAAAAATTACATAAAAGCACTTTTGGAGTAACCAAGGTTAATTTTGAAGCTAGACAGAGCGTATATAAAGAAACATGTATGTAAGTAAACAAACAAGACCAGCATATCTAACTTATGTAAAAGTCTGTCTAAATTTCAAATAACTCACTTACGTCCTGAAAGCACATTCAGTGGCCATTGAAACTCTCAGAAAGCTGTATCCACCTCTAATTCACCACAAGTATAAACTAACAAAGAATATTCTGAGACAAATCAACATTTAACAACAGGGGACAACAACAATAGGGAAGAAATGGATAAAATGGTATATATATATGAAGAAGTTTGTTAATGTTTGTATCACACGTAACATCAATGAGTGAGTGACTTGTATTTTAATGAGAATTTTAATGGTATTAAATTTCGATTACAAGCTGTAGCAAGTCTAAGAGATTTACCACTTTGGTGAAACCAAAAGTTGGTGATGGAAAACATGGAATCCAAACATTCAAGGCAGCCAACCATACACTGTACAGTTCAAGCCCACTAAAAAATTGATACTGCTCATGAAGCCAAAGAATTTAAATGTGCATTAAAATTTGTTACACAGTAAGTTGGGTTTAACAGCACCTTAGACAGTTTTCAGCTGTATAACTGAGTGACAGTATGTCTCGGAAATACCAAAGTGAAACAAGTCTCAGACAGTTAACAATTTAATGAACACAGATATGGGGTTACAAACCAAGAAACATTTTCTAGCAAACCTTGGATTCAAATAACAGTAAGTTTCTCACAAGTGATGTAACTCTGCACAAATGTGTTCATATGATTCAAAGAATTTTTCTATTAGTAATTATCACTAATATAGGACTCCACCGGGATATTTGTGAGTGAGGGTTAAACGTATATACAGTGTGCAAGCTTGACATGACAAAGTCCATATGATGAAAGCTCTTGATGATCACTTCTTTGATAAAACCCAGAACCCACTGATGGTGTTTAATTTAAAGAAGTACACAGTTTATAGAATAAATAACTTATATATATAACATATATATTTTTAAATATCATTCATGATGTCATTGGCATAAGAAGCAAAAACTTTACAAAAAATTATAGCTCCTAAATGCATGTCATTGAAATCATAACAGAAGTTAAAAAACACACTAGTCTTGATGTAACAAAGGATATATTTTAAGGGATTGTGAGTGTCTTCAATAGCTGTAAATACATACAGGTGTTATGGTATGTATGTGTTATCTTAATCCCATTCTCAGCAATATTCCAGATGGCAGCGTGTAACTAGTCAAGTCCGGACAAGACAATCCAGTGATTTATAATGTGAACAAAGATCCTGATGTTGGGGTGACACCAGTCAATCTGGTCAACAGATCTGACCACGAAGATCATCATGTCACATCTCATAACCAGCATAACCACCTATGCTAAAAAATGATCTTCAGCAACCCATATCATGTCCTAATTGTATAGATTGATGCTCATGCTGTTCATCATTGGACTGTCTGATCCAGAACTCAGTTTTTAATTTCCATACATCTGGAATATTGGTGAGTGTGGACTCAGGGCATCTCCCTCGGTTTCAGTATCTTAGTTAGTTACTGAACGCTATGGGGTACCATGATGATGACACAATGGCACGCTATCAATGACATCATAGACTCTGACCGCCCAATCCAATGATTTGTCTCTGACAGAGTGAGTGAGTTTAGGTTTATGCCACTTTTAGCAATATTCCAGTAATATCATGATGGGGACACCAGAAATGGGCTTCACATACTGTAACCATGTGGGGATTCGAACCTGGATCTTTGGCATGACAAAGCAACACTTTAACCACTAGGCTACCCCACCATCTCACTAAATCGTCTCTAACAACAACAGAGTAACTGGGGACATACCCTAACATATCAGTTATCACAAAATTTGACTCAATAACAATTATGGAAGATGACAACATACAAAAACATCCAACATGTAAACTCGGAGACCTTTTATGGGACTTGACTTAACTTGCACCGGGGGCATATTGACATAAACATGAAGTTCCACCAAATAAAACCACAGAGCACCCTGGTCGTAAAATCTACTGATAGAGAAATACAGGCTAGTCTGCTACCAGTGAAACATAAATAAATGATACGCTGCTTGAAACAGCAAATCTAGAATAGGCCATAGCTTGATGACATCAAGTCTAAGAAATCATGACAAACTACACATATAAATGGATAACTGCAGCAACATGTTAAATAAATTTTTTAAATTTTATGTGAGTTGAAACATTGATGAAGTGATGATAAGTCAATGTGAATCAGGCACAAATTTGACATTTTTTCACATGCACACATACTTATTTCAATATCAGGCTTTACTGATAAATGTTTGATATAACTTAACACACTGAACTGAGCCCTGGATCAACAGACTTAACTAACAAACCACCCACTCCACCTCGCTTGTCCACAAGACTGACAGCAATAAACTTTCATCAAAACATAAGGTGACAGTAACCATGGAAACATGATAAAAATCTCATTCAAACATGATCATGGTGCTCACATATGCCATTAAGATGTACAGGCCTGTCGAGTTAACAGAGATTATCATAGAATACCTCAAAGGATGGCACTAAAACATCACTTACAATAATAATACCCCAGAATAGTTACGTTTTGTACCTTTAATGAAGTGTCCCAGATCTTTGTGTAGCCAAAGTGAGCACTAAGACATGATTGTAATGAGATCTTGTCAAATGATCAATGAGGTAACCAAGCCATTTACAATACATGTAAGTTTCATAAAAACATGAACTTCAACTTGCATGTACACTAACACATCAAAACATCTCAAAAGAAATTCTCCCATCTTTGGACTCTACAGCTAAACTCGGCCAGCCATACATACAAAGCAAAGGTTTATTTGTGTAATTTGAAAACTATCAAAACAAGCAAACACGTTCAACATGCATGTACTGAATCAAAGGGAACCAGCACTGCAACTATCTACCGGATACTTAACAGTGCCTGAATCTTGTGCCCAAAACTAAGTTGTGAGGGCCTGTATGCATGAAGTATGGCATGTGTGAAATATCGTAATAAATATTTTGTCCTCGTGACAATTACCCATAAGGAATGGGCTGGTTATTTATAAAGTGAAATGATAAATAAAGAATTACAGTAAATGCAGATATTATCCTAAAATAGTACAATACATTGCATTGTCTAAGGTCACAGCCAGGCAGTACACAATTAAGGAATACACAGAAATTAATGTACTAATTTTTTAAATGACAGGTTTGTCAAGATAATCCTTGTGTGTCTCACAGTCCCTGAACGACATTATTTTCCCTTTCACCAAGGAAGAAGTCTGAATGATTCTTTGTCACATGTGTCAACTGTATACCATTTTAGAGGAAAAAGACTAGAACAAAATATTTTTTAACATAAAGTTTTCTCACAATACCTGGCAAGTGACTTAGGTTGGAAACAGATCTGTGCCTGAAATCAACTAATCCCCTAAGCTTTAATTAAAAATACTCAACATAAAATATCAATTCCTTAATGATACATGCAGGGCAATAGAACTTATTTGTCACTAAATACACTGTTTGAGACGTGTCAGTACATCAAGCCTCCAAAACAATACTATATCTACTACTCAAAATAGAAAAAGAACTGATTTAATTAATATGACTACATACAAGTGTTATCCACAGCCTTTCAATTTTGGTTATTCTTAACTTATCTTGAGCATTATTAAACAAATAAAGGAACATAAATGATTAGTCGTCATCAAGCCTACAAGGTGATTGGCTGGCTCCATTCCAAGCAATGTAACTATGGCAACATTTTGCTCTAAGATAAAAGACTCCAAGAAATGAGCCACATGAAAATGAAGAACATGACTGAACACAAAAAGGTTTCAAACCAAACAAAAATGATCTGACGATTCCTGGTACTATTAAGTTTCAATTTACAAATCCGTACCAGACTTGAAGACATGCTTCAGCTCTAGCTTCATGAACTAGCTGAGCTCTGAATGTGTCCAAACTGGATACTCAACATTTCAGTCTGTTGACACCAAGTGTTGGTGGGATGTGTCAGATTTGATATCAGTGGCCTCCAGTCTGTTCCTGGTAAACTTCAATAGAATCATCATTCTCCATCTCCAACTGAAAACGAAATTAATGATTAAGTCACTAAACAAGATCTGGGTTTTTTTCACCTGGAATAAAAAATACCACCCAAAAAGTAAATTTGCTGAAGGCAACAAAATCATCATCAATTTTGCATTGATTGATTGACTGATTGATTGATTGATTGATGCCAAATTCCTGCCATATGGTGGCAGTCTTTAAATAATCAAGCATGGATCAGACAATCCAGTGATCAATGGCATGAGCATCAATCTGCACAATTGGGAACCACGGTACTTGCTGGATTTGACAATGGAGTCAGACATTGTTAATGGTGAGTGTGGCCATTTGGCTTTATAATTTCATTCAGTTTTACTTTAACTCAAAACATTAGTCGCTTTGGGTCCAGGGTTAACCTTACCTGTTTCGGTGTCTCATTGTCATTGATTCTGCGACCGTCAAACAAAAACCTCAGTGACGTTAACTGTAAACCCTGGAGCAGAATGTACCAATGTGTTGATAGTTAGGTCACCATGACGACTGGTATACATACTACTTTCCTTCAGACAGAATTACATACAATACAGCAAAAATACAATAAAGTGATTCCTAAAATGTCATAAAAACCATTAATATATACATGAACAAGGTCTTATTAATACATACTACTTTCCTTGAGACAGGGAATAATACAAACTACCGGTAACATCAAGAATGTTTTCCAATGTCCTTCTTGTTTTTCTAATCCACTCGTCATATTTTTCCAAGAAAAAGTTGGTTTTATAATGCTAGCTCACTGAGATAACATGCATCAGTTAAGCATGACTATCCCACTCAGACACACCATACTTACTCCAAGCTGACCAGTCCTTGTTGTCGAGGTCAAACCCATGACCTTCCGCTCTCTGGGCAGACGCTCTAACAACTATACAACGGATGTGATCAGTTTCAAAATCAACCCCTGGAACCAATGTCCTGCAGAGTGCTGTGATGGGGTGACTGTCCGCCTGCGTTTGCAATGTTTGCATGCTTGTTTTGGTGGCGATTGTAAGATTGGTGTTAAAAATCTAGTCAACATTTGTGAAACACGAACAGTATGGTTGAAATATTAGCATTTCAAGAATGCACAGGATGTGGTAGTTATAAATACAAAGTTTCAAGTTGGTAGGTTAAACATGAAAGAAGCAATCGTCGATTATCGACAGAACATATCTTTGTAGACAAATTCTAAGTTTATTTCCTTATTGTTTGATTTTACAGCATTTCAATGAGCTGATATTGTTAATGATAAACTTTTCCACACATATGTGACATCTTTGCCCTGTTGAATGCATAAAATTCATTTTATCTATCTAAATTTGATCATGAAGTGATCGGGGTTCAACGACTATACACCCACTGTGCATGCTTGCAGTGATTGTATTTTTTCTTGCAGTGATCAGTATCATACGGTATTTTAAAACGTGCACATAGACCATGTAGAAGTAAAGATGACACTTTATTGGCATAATTAGCCAGAAATTAAAGTCCCAGCTATTGTGCGAGAAAGGATTGAGACGGCACAGCACATGTTGATGAAAAAATAACGGCACAACACAAGTTACTGAAAAAATTCCTTTCTCAGAACTTGTGCGCGTGAACACGTGGCTCTCCCTTTCTCTGCACTCTTCCCTTGTAATAAACAGTGTATTGTGTGAATATTTTAAAATGATAGATTGTTAAACAAAAGCCTCACAGAGTTGGTATGATGGTTTGACTATGATCAGCATTTCACTGAGTATGTTATGTTTAACAGTTTCCGAGTTACAATGCAGTTCATTGTCCTCCTTTGAGCCAAACAGACTATAGTCATCATTAATAAAGAGTCAAACGATGTATAGCCTAACACCAGCCTAGAAACGTATATTAGAAATGATAGAACTAAGAGTGTCATCATAATGTTTATTATCACACTTCACGCCTAGAAGTCACTTTGTGATTGGCTGAGCGCTTTTCTGTTATTTTCAATGTACCCCGCTTTTAAGTGCCTAACATTTTCTATGTACCCTGCCGCTGGGAATGTCGAACTCATTTGGTTCTTCGCTGTAGTAACTCTTTTTCTCCAGTTACAATGAATCACGTATGATATACAAAAATTACCAATATTTTGCGAATGCAATGGAATGGAGATAACTCTAAATTTGGTTTTCTTGGCAAATTCAAGCAATGGCTACAAAAAGTTTTGTACCCTTGCTTCAAAATAAACATAGGGAACATAAACAAACATTGAGGATACATCAACCCATGTTCACCTCCTGGCCAGTGAACAACTTGTATTGTGTGAATGCTAGGTTAAGAAGGTTTGCAAAAAACCCAGCTGTATTTGTTTGAAACAAAAACAAGGATTTTACAACTTTTAATAATTATTGTTACTAATAGCTTGACCTGTCATTAATGACGCTAGCAGACTTAGGGGTGAATTTGACTTTCCTTCAACACCATTACTGTGGCGATTGGATATCCTAGAAGTTAAAGTGTTCGCTCTTCACGCCGAACACCCATATAGGTACAAGGTGTACCCTGACGGGAAATTGCTGGAATATTGCTAAGGGCGGCGTACAACTAAATTCACAATACCGGTTTTGATGATACTAATGACGTGTAATTCTATTAATATATTTGGAACTACAAATATCCCTGAATACATCTTATGAAAATTATTCAGAGAATGTGTAAACAGTACAAAAAGTACGAATTGTTCTCTTTCCACATCTCACATGATACAAGGATTGATTGTATGTACTCCATATTGTGGAAACCTTCCCTGTCTACATGTTTGTCTGTGTGGTGACCACTGATCAGTTGGACAACAAATCTCTGTGAGCAGTTTTGAGTATGTTAATGGAAAGTCGGAGTGTGGCGCATATTTCCGTCACATGACATCACTGATCAATTTTCACACTTTAGCGATACATCCATGTGTCTCTGGTTCGCGGTATGCATAGGGCAACCAAGGTTCTACAAAGCTTAAGGTACTATGAGTAGAGATTTTGTATTTTTGCAGATGGGTAATGTCTGTTTAGTACCCTCAAGTTGGCTTGATATACATTGCGTGTGCGCTTGGTAAATATGAATCATTGCCTTTGTTTTTATTAAGTGTTATGGTCATTGTCTCTATTTTCAAATCTCCATGTTTCTTCACACAGTGACTGACACCTGAGAAAAGTCATCCATAGAAGGGCAATATCCACGCCTAACCCTCTCAATTATGTTGCTAAGTCTGAAACTGACTGAAAATATCCTTTGCTACATCGAAAACCCTACTTATTTCATATTTTCGATAAATTTTAAGAAAAAGTGTACAGAAATTTCTGATCACTGCATATTCCAAATTTCTGATCACTGAATTATGTGTTCACTGTACTCCCGTGATCACTTCACTGAATATCAGGCTTACATTTTGTACAAAAACTTCTCCAGTTTTGATCTGAAAGACTTCCTCTTTTCACAGAGGGTACTACTGGAGATACATATTAACTCTGTTTGTCATTCATAGGAAAAATGGTAGTATATTTGAAATAAAATCAGTACTTGTCTACTTGAAAAAATATGTTCTGCCGATAATCGACGATTGCTTTTTTCATGTTTAACCTTGAAACTGTCTATATATCACCATCAGAACCCGTGCATTTGTGAAATGTTAATATTTAAAGGATATTGTTCGTGTTTCACAAATGTTGACTAGATTTTAAACACCGATCTTACATTCGCCACCAAAACAAGCATGCGATCACTGCAAATGCAGACGGACAATCACCCCATCACTGCACCTCTGCCGGACGGTGGTTCCAATGGCTACTGATTCAGACACAATATTGGTACATGGGTACTACTCACTGACAACTACTCACCATCCTTTCACTGTATGACTTCTTCAGCTTCAGCATGGGAGTGCTCATCTTCACCCGGAAGTGTATTTCCGTGCTGTCCTGCAAACACACATGGAACCTCCAACATGACAACTACTTCACTGTTTTAACAATCTTGTCAATAACAAAGTTGGTAGCTGTTAAAAGCTACACTCAGCAATGTCACAGCTATTTGTTGGTGGCATGTGAATAATAAAATATAGACCAGATAATCCAGTGAGTGATGGTCTGAACATAGGGATGGAAAGAAGAAAATCAATGATAACCTGAACTGATCAATTTGATTCAAAATCGATGGAAATTTGCGGATGAGGGGCAAATTGCCATCCCTGGCCATGTGGGCACAATGCTTATCAACAAACCTGGCCATCCAGTCTGTTTGGTCATATGATCAACATTGGTTGCTAGGTAACACACTCCCCAAAGAGAAGTAAGTGCATTTAAACTATTACACTGTAACAATGAGTGAGTGAATTTAGTTTTACACCACTGCTAGCAATATTCCAGAAATATCACAGCTGGGGACACTAGAAATACCACAGCTGGGGACACCAGAAATGGCTTCAGCATGACAAGCGAGCACCACAAAGTTACCCCACTGCTACGGAACAATGACAGTGTGAAACGATGGTAAAAAAGTTTCAAAAGTTTATCATAAATATTTTTCATTTTCTCAAAGGTACCACAGGATATGAAAAAAGAGTTCAGGTGTGCAATTACAGGCCAGGAGGTATTATGAATATAATGGGAGTCAATAGGTAGTCACAGAAGTACTTTATCGTGACGCTTCAAAGAAATGGTGCTACGTAAAAAGAGGTTCAAAATATTTTCTAAAAGCTACTTGCCACAGGGTAAGCGACTTTAAGAAAGTAACCTGTCCTGACTAACTTTCCACCTTCCCTGATTTTTATGACATAATCATGATGATGTAATTATGAAAGAATAAATCAACATCGTATTTGATATTACTGTTTACTGGTCTATGTTTCAAAAAGTGGTAAACAGCAAAGAAAAATATCCATACTTCATTATCATTGCAAAATTTAACAGCTATATTTTGAGCAGATATGTAATGAAACCATGATAAAAAATTTCTAGTTTCCCACAGAGTAAGATGCCATTTATTGATTGCCCGAAATGAAAGCTGACTTGTCCTGGGCCTCGGGTGGTGGGATTTCATATCCCTGAAAAACACCATTTAAAACAATCTGCTTGGAAAATCTTGCACCTGTTTGTTCAGTGACAGGTTGACTGGTTGTTTGGTTTTGATGTCAATATCACAATATTTAACAATATCAAATTTAAATATCTGTACAATTTAGTTGAGAGGTCCATAATACCATGGGCTTATACTGTCTATTGTAATATGTGTAGTAACATATACGGAGCTAATGTGAGTTACCATGAGTCTATGTGTCAGTATAGCTACATGCTTTGTTCAGTGTGGGGAACTGAACCCGGATTTTCACCCTGACAAGTGAACACATAAATCACAAGGCTACCCAACCACTTCAGGCAAGCATTAGCAACAATGCCACAGATTACCAACAGAAATTATTCCAAACAACAGTAAGTCACCATTTTCTAGGAAACTAAATTCCAATGAAATTTTAACATACCTTCATATGATATGGGTATATTATGAATGATATGTTTTGTATGATATCTTCCAGCATTTTCTGATAATTACGCTGGTAACAGAAAAACTGGGAGGCAGAATGACCTCCACATTGGTTTTGAAATCGGTGAACTAATCAGCATATAGGTTTCATCTGCAGAATGGACAAACCTATCTGTCAAAATTCACAAGGTTAAATTTAAGTCTATGCCAAAACCAGATCAATAGTTTGAAAAACAACAATTTTAAGACAATTCATGATTTCACTAAATATTCTTCTACTGTTCTACCAAATGTGGGCAAATATTCAAGACACTATGGATGACAATTCAATAGTTTCCAATAAAAGTATAAAATTTGTAACAGATGTACAACCACCCATAGAAGTCTTTCTTGGGTTTTTTTTAATCAAAAAGTAACATATTTACTGTTATTTTTCATATTGATGAATGAGAACTTACCCTGAGATAGATATTTCTGTTAATTTGTCAACATGAGTAGGCGGACAAAATATCCCGAAACTCTTTATCCCGGATAGAATTTCATAGGGGCATAAACAAACGAACACAATTTCGCAAAGCTAACAAATCCAAAATTACGGTAGCTAATAATCGAATTTTGGAGAATATAATCTAATAATATCATCGACCTTGGGTTATACAGGTACAATATTGTGACAGTTAGCATCAGTTTCCCTACCTGGCCGACAACTTTCAGCTTGATGTATTCACTTGACGAGTCGCTGGCACTAGCGGTGCCTCCATCTCCTGGTCCCGATGTCTCTTGATTATGGTCCTGACAAAATACAACAAGACAATAAATAATCGGGAAAAGGTAAGACTTGTCCTGACTAAAGAAATATCCGAGCAACAGTTTGTAACTATCGAAAAATCCATACACCCTGATCTTGGTCTGACATCCTCTGAGTTTCGTTACTCGCACGCTCGTACTGTTTGGGGCACCTGCAGTTTCAACTTCCGGGTCAACCAGATTGTACTTCCCCATGACTAGTTGTAATACTTACTTGACAATGACGACCGCCTCCTGGATCATCACTGTCGCTGATTGAAACCAATTTTCATATTCTGAGAATTATCATTTCAAGGATCGAATGTATCATTCATTTACTACACAATAAATACACCAGTTTCATAAATATCTTGATGGTAACTCTTCAAGAAACTATTTTGTAATGACATCATTCCAAAACTAATTTTATGTGATGATATTGTTCAAGCTCTTGCTAATAAGGCTCTGGTGTTGAGCTCGAACTCCACTCACCCTGTTCAGGTATACTTGTTTGACAAGTCTTGTGGCACCACCTAAAGAAGGCTGAACTCAACACTGCCTTCATCTTCCTCAACCTATCCTTCGTCTTCATCAAAGTGTTGTTCGTCTTAATCACGTGACATTATTTCCGAGCTAATTTCCCACGCGCCATATGAAAGCGTTGACAACCTGTCAGTTTCACACAGTATAAGCACAACGTGTTTGCGGGGTAAATTTGTAGTTCAAAGAATTTAAAGAACCGACATGAGCATTCTCTTGAGGAGAAACTAGAACATAGTACAGCCACAAAGTTGTATATACTCATCCTGCCCTTTTTAACGGTCATGGTTCTTGTAATTATTGTCTGGGGCTTTTCCCCGCGCCTTACTGGTCAAGGTCACCAGACCATGATGAGTCAAGATGTATAATTAAAACCGTAATTCTGAAAAAAAGGGTTGCCTCTTATAATTACTACTTTGTGAAAGTGAAATCCCAAATATGGCATATGTTGCATCTGACCACTTTCTAAAGGACATTGTGTAATCACAATCTTATAATTACAGCCCGTCGCCTGGTGTATTGCTGAGTGCATGCGGCTTTAAATGTACAAACTACATATTCCCTATATGATACAGCGATCCAAGTCTAAATTTGCACTTTTCATATGCAGAATTCATGGAGACACGTAAAACACCCGCTCGTCACGCCGAAAACACTAGTTTGATTCTTCACATGGGTGCAGTTTGAATCCCATTTCTGGTGTGACCGCCGTGATGCTGCTGGAATATTGATGAAAACGGCGTGAACTCATACTCACTCACCCACGGACACACGATGAATACATTTTTAGCAGTGACTGACGATCTATAAAAACAGGCCCACATGCTGAGAAGGCCACAAAAGGTAGTTCAACTACTAAGAGTATTTTTGTCTCACACTTGAACGCAAAAAACTCAAACATCTTACACAAATATGTAACATATTTGAAACTTTTACAACATCCTAAGGCCTTTTAAAAATTACTCGGTTTACGGATTTCAAAAACTATATTAGGTCGGTAGGCAGTGGAAAAAAAGAGAAAAATCGAATATGGAGATTTGCACACATAAGTATATGATATATGTCATGTGCAGCATGCCAGCTGAGCAGCTTGTGGTATTACCTTTTTCTCTGGTCCACTGTCTCAGGGATTATTTAAAAGGTACAATTTGCAATTTTTTTCTTTTTACTATTCCTTTCACTTTGTTTTTTATCAGGTCGGTGGTATATAATGGCAAAACATTGAAATTATGTAAAAACAGAAATTATCCTTTTCCCACTTTCTTCACATTTAGACCGAAGCTACCAATATGTATGAAATATGGCCCGTTCGACAGCCATAGGGAGACGGACTAGATTTCTGACGGACGATCTATATTTACAGGTTGCCAGTTTGATGGTCTGGTAAAATATTTGTACTTAACATGTTCCATACATCAGAGTAAACTCGCCATATCTTAAAATCTATTTTTCAAATTGAGCGTTACACTTACACTTGTCAGTTACTGCGTTAAAACTAAATTATTCTTTATAACTAGTGAAAAATTGAATTTTTTCCTTTGGACTGTCTGGTATGGATAAATCCATTTTGATGTCTGGTTTGGTTTTTGGCTCATTTCATACAGTGATTATATATGTACAAATCTGGACAAATGTGTGAAAATTCAATGTGGACGAGGTCTATCAGCAGATTCTCATTTTCGGCATTTTCGAGAACTATTCTCTTTGTCTCTTCAATGAGTGAATGAGTGAGTGGGTTTAGTTTTAAGCTGCAATATTCATGGTCTGTAAATAATAGAGTCTGGTCAAGATAATCCAATGGTGAACAGCATGAGCTGCGATCTAACACAAGACCGGGTTATATTAAACGTACATCTGGAAGAAGAGAAACTAATATGAAGAAAATATACAACTGAGGATAAGGTATAAGATTTCTGCCTTGTTATGATTTTACTCTGTTATAAATACATGCATACCAAATCATCTTTCCTTTTGTGAAACACTAGTGTTCCTTTCCCATAGGTCATGTTTGGTCATATAAACTGTAATGAGTGAATTTAGTTTTACACCGCACGTAGCAATACCCCAGCGACCAGGGTCTGAAAATATTCGAGCATGGAGCTGACAACCCAGTGATCAACAGCCTGAGCACCGATCTGCGCAAGTGGGTTAGTAGTCTGTCGTACAGACTCTGAAACGTATTTATCTTAAAACTTAAAAAAGCTCATGCAAGACTAGAATATATGGCAAGTCGATTCTTTCACAGTTTCACTAAAGTCTCTGGGCTCCTTTCATTTAATGTTATTATCCTTTCCGTAAACATTATTAGTCTGTAGAATATGTTCATAGATGTTAGTCTACAAGGATATGTAAACTATAACATATATTACTGAGGCGTAGGTCGCGTCCGACCAAATACCTATTAGGGATGTATAGGAAATGAAAACAGCCTTCGGGAAAATTGTATCTTTGGTTACGACAGCTAGTTCAGGATTTCTACCAGGTAAATATCTTTTCTGTCTCGTCAGTTATGTAACTTATTGATCACGAAACAGTGGACAGATTATTCGTATGTGAAATATCACCATAAATGTACATCTGGCATGATCTGCCGTTTCGGAAGCGGCCGTGCTTCTATTTTTAGCTGGGTCAGGGGTCATGCTAACATCGGCTGATGCGACACGCACGGCAGTGTTGTGTAGATCACGAAGTGGCGTGAGTGTGGCCTTATAAATCGACTGCACCTCGCGTTCGTCTGTCACTCAGCGCGACGTTCAGCTTCAGGTAAGGTACTGAAAACCTAACCATGCTCCTGGCGTAATGAAAATGTGATAATATTTCGGCTGTGGATAAATAGCACGGCTGGAGTTACCGGTCGATGTGACAATTTCAACTCGCCGACAGCCGGCTCTCTGTTGACGTTGGGCTATCAAGTTGTACAAACGCCTGAACACGCTATATGCATGTTCAATTCCAGCAATTTCGCCCAGCACATATTCTATAGGTCGTTTTAACGTGTTCAGTTCTGTTAATAAAACATTTTGCTTCAGGTGTTAATTCAACATTTGGTATCTGGTGTTGCAAATTAATTTGCTGTTTCAAACTGGCATTATTTGTTTGTAACATTGTCTGTCTCACTGTCTCTGAACCATGATGTTTTTCCTCCCAGCAGTGCTAAAGCACTAAATGAAGAAAGTCTAGAATTCCCTCTGTTCAGGAATCTTCCAACTCACTGGGACTCCTTTTCAGTTTATACCATTTTGTTACAATAAAAATTTTGTATATATTCAGAGATACTGACGCTAGCTTATTCTCCTAAGACATGAAACATCTTCCAGTTGTATTGTACGCAGAAATTTGTTGTTTTTCTTTTTTGAGCAGTGCTAATATTAAAGTGTCAGTCAATAGGATAAATTAACATTTAGCGATAAAACCTTGAACATTTGCATTATTTTCAAGAACTGACTCGAGAATATCCGGATTAGAATCATGAAAATTGGCCCTCTCCTATCCATGTTTGTTGGAAGATTGTTTTGTTTGTTGTTGAATGAAACTGTCCACATAATCTAGTGATCAACAGTATGAGCATCAATCTTTGCAGTTATATAATGGCATGCGTCATCTATGGCTGTGAGCCTTTTAGTTGCCTCTTATGACAAGCATGGGTTGCTGGGGAAAATTTCTGTTCTTTGCAGGAATTTTGTCTTAAAGGCACAATGTCACACATTTTCCACAAGATTTAGCTTATGTAATATATACTGAAGCATATGCACTCAGTTTAGCTTCCTGTTGATGTAATAAAAGATTTATTATCCCTTATGACTTGCCTGCAATCAATAATTGAAACTTGAGGCAAACAGTTTCCAAACAGAGAACATTTAACATAATGGAATGTCAACAATGGCTCTGTACATTGAAAAAGGTTTCACGCAGTGTTGACAGTGTTGGACGAACTGGTTTCAAATTCAATTGTTTACGAAACCTGGCACAACAATTACTGGAGGACTTGCAGAAGCAACTAAAAGCACAAAATTTAAGTACAATATATAGGCCTGGACTACTTAGTGTTACCTCTGTTAATCTGCAGAAGAAAGAATATGGGGGAAACAGAAGGAACTCTCTCCTTTTTCTAAGCATTAAGGATAAAATGAGCTTTTAGATACCAATTTTTTCCTGACAGTGACACACAGACATCAGTCATTTTGACAGAGAAAGTTGACATATGGCACCACAAGTTTGATAAGATGAACAATTAAACATTGATAAATGTGTTATTAGTTTGTGGTTTGCTTCTAATAAATTGTTAAAAAAACACACAAAAAATTACCTTCCTACCCTAAATTTTAAAGAGGTGTATTCAGAACCACAACATTTTTTTGTTTGGCCTAAGGAGCACACCACACTACATTATTCGCCTGAAATAATGTTTAGCCGATGGAGAGCATGAGTCAGTTTAGTGCAACAATGCATTACTTCATTTGAACTTTTTAATTTGATCTTGTATTATAAATACATAAAACTAAAATTGATAACTAATATGGTAGTTTCCATGCAAACACTCTCATTATTGAGAGAAATGCATGACTTATTTTAAGGGAAGAGCGGTGTGATAGAGTGCCTTTACAGCTAGAAGAAGCAAGAGACCTTGACGTTGACTTCAACCGCATGTCATTCCTGATTTTCATCACTTCTGTACTTCCTCGCTCCAACGGGGCGGTTGAGTAGCCTTGGGGTTTAAGTATTCACTCGTCATGCTGAAGACCTGGGTTCAGTTCCACTCTGGATACAATGTGTGAAGCCCATTTGCCATGATATTGCTGGAATATTGCTGAAAGCGATGTGAAACTAAACTAAACTCACATTTGACTCACCTTGTCGAACATCAACTTTCACCAAGCTCACCTTGTCGAACATCAACTTTGACCAAGCTCACCCTAGTTTATCTCCAGATCACCTATGACCTCTTGTTATCTCATGTTTAAACCACCTTCCTCAAGTCCTTGTCATTCAACATGCACACGCACGCACATACACACACGCACACGCACACGCACACGCACACGTACACGCACACATACACATACACACACACATACATACACACACACACTTACACACACGCATGTTACACATTGTCATTGCACTTGCATCCATTCATGCACCCATACACACACCTCACTCACTTCCATGAACACACTAACACACACACACCAAATCCAGGTCACAGTTTCTGAATGTCTACTCTGATTTCTAAGACACACATTGGGACACAGGATTATTGCAGTGTGTTTGTGTAGGACAGCAATATTATACTAAGTACAGGTACATTTTGTTTAACATTTGACTTAGGTTTAGAGAGTAAACTTTCATGGCTGATGTTCAGCATTCCCACATATACAACACCCTGTGATTCCAAGGATCCAAAAAGGGCAGGCCGATGATTTCAAAAGGGGCACCTTTATTCAAGAAAGGACATCCAAGGACAGATTTCTAAGTATTATGTTTCATTATCCATGCATATGATTCTTAATGACTCAAAGAGCACAGTTAATTCACTTAATTGCAACATGAAATATAAACTGAAAACAACCAAGTGTTGATATATATCACTTGTTGTATTTAAGGAAGGGCAGGGTGCCATATTTAAAGGCAGGTCCCTGAACCTTGCTAAAAATGCTTGGGAGAAAAACAAACGCTTGTACACCAGTACATACGTACAACACTGGTACAACCCACATGCAACATATGTATAACATTGCATATAACCCATGTACAGTACTTGTCCAGGAAGATCATTGCGGAGTTCTATTGACGTGTGCCATCTGTCAAGCTGAAAGTGATCATTTACCTGGCCCCATATGGCTGCTCCATCCATCTGGTAGAATCATCTTGATCACTTGTTGCATAGCTAGTGGGTAGTTATAAAACCCAACTCTCTGATAGTGTTTGAATGCAAACTTCTCTAACATTTAACATGTCAAAAAAAATGTGAATTGAAACAAAGATGTAGTTAGTAAGATAAATTTTTGTCAGCTGCCAGCAGTTGTCTGCAGATGCGATACCCATGATCCACAGATGTATTGTGGGACTGCTTGGTATATTTCATTCAGTACATTTATGGGAACAGGTGGCGATTTCTATGCCTGTATGAAACAGAATGTAGCCTTGAGAGTTGAATGCACGTATTGGTTGGAGTTGCAAAGGCCTACAACCTTATCAGGCTGAATTTTCTGTCAGGTGAAATTTCTATACATACAGTGGAATCTGTCAAAATCGGCATCTGTCCAGTCCAGCAAATTGTCAACATTGGCATAAAATCTCAGTCCTGTTCGTGGCTTGTACATTATCATCAGCTCTACAGCCCGGCACATTGTTTAAACCGGATTATTTCTTCAGTCCCAATCAGTGCTGGTGTAGACAACTTCCACTGTATATACACTAAGATTATTCAAAATAGCTTTAGGCCAATGATACTAAGCCTCTTTGCATTTTGGCAATTCCAAATGACCAATGAACATGGTTGTAGCAAAGGAAGAGCCATGTGAGTCCTCCGAAATAATTCTACCACTTTATGGCTTAAAAGGATTTTCGAATAAATCTGTTTTAAACACATACTGTGTTTTCACTAATCAAAAATGTTAAATGGATAAATTTTCAATTCAAATCAATATTACACACACTTAAAACAGTTCAATACATAATTTTTATTTGCAGAATTGGAAAACCGTTCCATTTTTCATGAGTATTGCTATTTCAGGAAGGGAATCCCTGGCACTTCAATGTTCATGTTAATCAAAATGATGCTGTTGACATGCAAGAAGTTGACTAAGATGTTTGATGGCTTGGAACTGTTAACCTCTTGATATTCTAATAGCTAAGAAAATAAGGTGAAAATAAGGATTTGTGACAATTGATCTCTAATAGAAGCAGCTCTCTACCAGACAGGGATGTGTTCATCGTGATATTCTTGAAATCAGCATCACCCCCAAATCATTTCACGTTCAGCTCATTAAATTTCTTAATTTACTCAGGTGCCTCTTATGTTGCCTTTTCAAAAGGCTTCGTTGTTTGGCAACATGCATGCACTTTTGTGTTTGTGCCAGCATTGACTAGACAAATACTAAGACACCAAGACCCAATTTCTTGTAACAGACTTAAGTCTGAGTTTTTCCTTATATTAAAAAAAATGCTGAAAATGGTTTTTTTCCAGAATAAAATGAAATCAATACATAACTGAGACTTTATACACAGTTTGAGTTGGGAACATAGGTTACTTAAGTTGTTCTGGCTTTTTGATTTTCAAAATGCATCTTGAGTTTGAAACTCTTCCAAATTGTCAAACTCCATTTTTAGCTTAAAAATTAGGTGTTCTCCACAGTTTGATATGGATGTCCCACTCAGACACATACTGATGATATTAAATGAGTGTCCATGTCATGCTATGTTTATGGCACGAGTACCTAAATGTTGGTTCTTCCCGAGCGAGAGTGAGTGACATACTGATGTTTTGTCTTGAGAATACAACATTCTGTTTCTAACTGAAGTTATGAAATTGAGGAAAATAAATCCAAATTTAGTTCTAAACATCGGCTGAGTTGATGGATGTGTTATACATCTGTCTTGAATCATTTTTACATTTTGTCCTGCCTTATCTGATATCAAAGCAATATCATTCAAAGTGGCCTCAAATCACAGTTGATCATCACACAACGTTCACTCACACAATTAATATATCCAGACATTATAATTTACAGACTGCTGTTTTGTAGCTGGAATTTTGCTGAGTGCAGCTATAACGCAGTGGAAGCTAGTAAATGAGCAGACAAAGGGCAGCAGAGCACTTTCCTTAATTTTTATTCCAGTTTTATTCCCAAAAGTATATTGTCCCCAATATGTAAAAAGGTATTTATATATGCAAATTATGACATTAGATGTGTCTCTAAATATGACACTATAAGTGTGGGTGAAAAAATGACACTATTCAATGGTGTTTTCAAAATGGTAAACTCAACAAAACCATGTCCAAATCCAACAATACACTCAAGAAACACCAAATGTGTACCCTTTAATGTTTTCAATGATATGTCTACAAACTCTGCACAAAACATTCAAAAGTTAAACTTCATTCAGTTATAAAGTGACGGTCACCAAAGTGTGTCTGCCCTCATTCAAGTAAAAAACCGAAGTGAAGCACCCATGTGCTGGTCTGCATGTGTCACAAATATCAATTGCAATACATGTTTGCAAGGACGTTTTAAAATATCCATGATCAGGAGGTGTTTGGGCAAGTATTTCTGTCCAGCAGCGTTAAAATTTCCTTAAATATCATACAAACTGAAATTCCATAGAGAGTAATCAGAAATATACCAGCTATCTCTTTCTCTGCTGAGTTTGATATAGCAAACCCATCAGGATGTTTTGCAGTCTAGTGTTTGTGTTTCCAAGTAGAATCAGTCCCTGGTAATAATAGTCAGGCAAGATGGATTAGGGGACCCTGTCATTGAGTTTTTAACTCCGTAATGGCCATTTGCATGGATCACACTTACCATTTGCCTTTTTCACAAGTGATGTGGTATGGAAAGTGTAAACATTTTTGTTGTGTTACAGTTTTAGCAATTTTTGTTTTTGTTGAATGACTCACTAAACTTGATTTCACCTTTGTGATGGTGGGGTAGCCTAATGGTTAAAGCAATGGCTTGTCATCTCGATGACCCATGTTCAAATTTCCACATGAGTACAATGTGTGATGCCTTTTTCTGGTGTCCCCTCCCCTCCCCCATGATGCTGCTCGAATATTGCTAAAAGCAGTGTAAAACCAAACCAAGTCAGTCATTTTACTTTATTTGTGTGGGTGTGATGATTCCACCAGACCATGACATGCTTACACTCCAGGATGTGTAGGGTCCGGCAACCCTGATGCCAATCCCTGCTGTTAATAGTCACTGCAGGATATCAATGTCCTCTACCTCTTTGTGATCTCACTTGACATCATGCCCCTACTATATAAGCATTTCCTATTTCACTCATCTTTGGCCAGTATAAGCGTGGTGAAACCAAGCAGTATGATGATGGTGACACATGTAATATGTTAATGGTGAAACCACGCAATATGGGGATGCTGAAAATTTGGCCAGTATAGGGGTGGTGAAACCAGGCAATGTGTGGATGGTGAAACCAGGCAATGTGTGGATGGTGAAACCAGGCAATGTGGGGATGGTGAAACCAGGCAATGTGGGGATGGTGAAACCAGGCAAAGTGGGGATGGTGAAACCAGGCAAAATGGGGATGGTGAAACTACTGGGGAATTTGAGGGATTATGAAACTACAGGTAGTTTACAAATTTATGGTGAAACTACAATCAGTATATGGATGATGAAACTACAGACAGTTTAGGGACAATGAAACTACAAGTAGTTTAGGGACGATGAAACTAGGGTGAGTTGTGATATAGTGACATCACTGAGGTTGTACTGGAGCCCGGAGACTGAACTATGTTGAAATGATGAACCTACCATCACTGTGCACACCTTGAGAAAACAAAATAGAATCATTAAGGGTCAACTGCTCAAGATAAAGCTCCACAGAAGCAGAAGGAAGTTCCGTTGATGAGTGATAACAGTCATAATGATTACATGAATATAGACAATCTGTTCATATTTGTTTAGTTGACTTACAAAATATTAGACTGAAATGTCAGAACATGATGTTGGAGGTAAGAAAGAGACTGGACATTTCAATTGAAAATCCATTTGCCATTAATGAAGGAAAAACAAGTAACATTTCAGCTGGTACATTTAGTGATTTGGTTGTCAGTGTTTTGATAGCAGTTGTCATGGTTACAGCCGATTCTATCACTTCATAACAAAGACTGATGGGGAAAAATAAGAGAAAAATCAACAAATGTCTTAGGCAGGGCTTGAATTGTCTCAGTCAGATGGTTTAAGAATTCACCAGCTGGTGAACATAATATAGGTCAGTGGGAGTGAATAGACCCGCTTACATATTCGTGGGACAACAGTTTTTGTGAAACTTTAATACCCTTAAATATTTTGTCAAAGCTATATTTTTTAATCCTGTATGGGTTACATTGGTGGCAGTGTCAATGAGTATTTATTAACTAGAGCTGGGAATTGGTCGTAATCTCACAATTGATGATTGGTTCCTAACCAACTATCAATCGTTGTAGAAAATAGGGTACGATCATTTTGCACATTTGTCTTTTCAGATTGTTATAGCAGCCAGGTATATGCTGGTTTACTGTTTCAGTTAGAAACTGCACAAATTGCATATGCAAATTTCACCTACAATGTAGAATGATGCATCTTGATACTTCAAGGTGATGACTAACACTTCAAGAACATAGGCTTCCTGGAGTCATCAAGAAATATTCAGTCATGACTTCTCAGTTAGGGAAGTGAGCTTTCTAAGAATTAAACATATTTTAAGGCCCTAACAGTTTTAAAGATATGTTCCATCATCAAGTGTTTCAAACACTAAAACAGTAGTTGCAAAATTATTTGTATTTGATTATGAGAAAATGTGATCAATTGTTTGGTCACTGCAACTGATCTTTGATTATTTCAGTGAATCAGAACACCACTAGTGTTAAATGTTTCCCTTATTTCTGCTTTGAAAGAAAACACACCTTTCATGATACTATTTTTTTCATGAATAAGTTTTAAGTGTTAGGAGATATACACAGCGGTGTAAAGTCCAGGTTTGAATCCGGCTGAAGACACCAAAACTTGGTGACCTGGGTCTCATGATGTTTTCTGTTCCTGGCCAAGGCACTTCATTCACAATGCGCTCAGTCCACCCAGCTGTTTAAAATGAGTACCCAAGAAGAGGATGTATAGATATGTACAGTAGTAGCAGCTTTGAAAGGACAATTCCATCAGGGTAATAATGTAGCCCCAGAGAACAGCATCCAGTTGAATTCTAGGCACAAATATTAGCATCATTATAATTGTTATACATGTCTGGCCTGACCTGAGGAATGTGATTTATATTCTACTAGCTGTGATCCTGGTTTAGTGCATGTCCATGAGATAAGGGTACATATTAGAGGTTATGTCTCGCTTACCGTCTAGACACATCACTTCCTGGTCTCGTACCTAGCACTTGCTCACATGGGCATGATACTGTTAATTGTGCAAAGACTTATCTTGTTTCACATGGTTTGACATTGAGGACTCTTGTTTCGACTGTGCTAATGCATAGATATCTGTTAAACGCATCCAAGCACGGCATGAAAATAGGTTCTAAACGTACCATAGTGCTGAGGGCAGGGTAGACTAATAACTAGTCTCTGAAATGAACATATTTTACAAAAAAAAAAAGTTCATAGTGAAAAAAAAAATAATATAATGAAATGGAGCCCTGAGACTTTCCACATTTTCTAGACTTGCATGGGCTTTCACGGATATGTATACTTCAGGGTCTGTACGACAGACTAAGGGCAGGGTAGCCTCATGTCCAATGCATTAATTGGACACACAAAAAATGTGGGTTCTCTTCCTCACTTAAGTACAATGTATGAATCCAATTTCTGGTGTCCCCTTATGCATTATTGGCAAAATATTGCTAAAAGATGCACTAAACTAAACTCACTAACGGCTTAGTCCTGCGAAGATCTGGGTTCAAATTGTCAACCAATGCAAGTTATAAGAGACAAGTTTGTGTGCGAATGTCATCGCATCTCAGATGAGTAGGTTGATTCCCATTGTTGATTGTCTGGTCTCTCCTGATTAGACAATGTCAAAAGGCTGGAATATTGGTAAATAAGAAGGAAAGCTCATATTAAGATGGCTGATTATATCTGTGCCATTGAGTTGCCTTGTGTCATTGTGCCCAGCTATGGATCAACAGTTATGTTGTCTTGTCCCGACTTGAGACCTTGCGTGTTACTTTCCCATTGTTGATATTATTGGCAGTCCCATAACATAGCATACATGTACTAGTATATCACTGTTTGGTTTTCTTTCTGATGGGTTTGAATTTGCTGAGCAAGGGTTGTCCTTTTTCTATTATTATACATATTATATAGTGCTCTAGTCCATCCCACTCAATGGCACATCATATTTTCAATCTCAACTACCAGGGGATCATACAACTCATGCAGCCACTAGGTGCACCAAGTTAATGTGCCTTTATCATCTTAACAAGGTACCTATTCACAACTTTGTGTATTGGGACAGTCACAGCACCTTGTCCAAGTTTACTGCATGTTGCTGTACCTGCAACTAGGTGTTTGCAAATATTCATACATACCAACATATTCATATATTCCAACAGATTCATGGGTTTTTTAAGTGCACAGGGTTGTGTACTGCACACTAGGGGTTGTGACAGCACTGAAGAAGTCTGCAGACAAATTGACTGCAAGGTTTGTTCACCCAGTCACAGGTCGGATTGATCCCGAAATTTTGGGAGCAAGAGTTGTGTCCTTCTGCCATGCAAGGATCCATTGATTGTAGCTTAGCATCCATGAAGTTCTGAGACCTCAAAAAATGCTGCATTTTTTGTCAGAAATGTTTATACATGTTGAGCATGTGCTTCTTTAAAAAATACAGTAATAGATATTAACAAAGGGAGGAAAGATGCATTTGGTGGTGTTGAGTACTGTCTTGCAAAATACCAGGCACTTACACTGTCTTAAGTTTGTGAAAAGTATTGGAATTACGGTCACCTTAGTGCTAATATTGCTTTCTACAATGGCTTTTGAAGTCTTTAGGAGTATGTACTGAACCCTAGCATACAAATCAAGTGAATGTTAAAATGTAAGCAAATAATATTTGGCTCATAAATGTATCTCGAGCTTTGAGTATCGTGAGGATTGTCCATGGCCCTTGCCACTTAGGTATTTTGGACATGAAAATATATAGACTTATTGATGCAAGTTTACTGTAATAGTTGATTCAGAGAATAAACTGGTTTACAACTGCTCTGGAAGGGTTAAATGAATTGTTGTCAGCAGTATGACAAGGACAACAAATATGAACATTACAAGAAAAATGACAGCTCCTATATCATTGGGGTGAACTCTGTGTGTAAATATTGAATGAAGCTATTATTGAATTTCCTTGGTTAGATATTTCAGCTCCATGTTCAATATTGTTGTACCAGGATATTGATGATTAATACAAACGACTCCACATGTGGGTGACACAAGGAGATCTTGTAAGTCATGCATTGTTTGTTCATAGAGACAAATTGCTGACTTTCCTTTTTTCCTTTATCTTATTGACGGGATGGTTGGTCAACCTTGTGGTCATTGTGTTCATTTGTTCTGGGTCTTGTCCAGGTTTGATTCCTTATGTGACACTGTTTCTGAACTTGTTTTTGTTTTGATAATACAATTAAAGTGATACATTAAGTGCTGCATTATTGCATAAATTTAGTTACATTTTGAACATTACTATTTCATGTATTGAAAAGATAAACATTTTTTATACTCAGAGATTAAAAAGTGCAAATTTCCCATCTTGGTGCATGAAAAATAATCAAAACTTGCATAACATCAAAAAAAGTGCAAAATGTGAACGATACAGAAACATGTTTAAACCGCTAACTTTCCAAACTAAATATTGATACAGTTTTGAATGTATCAAAATTGTATCACCTTAGAAAAAAGATTGATGTATCGTGGCATCCCTAGTTTTCAGTTGTGACCACTGTATAAACCCTCATAGAACATTAAAAAATTAGTGTCCCTTTGAGTCAGCTCTTCAGGGGGTTGGATACAAGGGAAGTGTCCTGTTCTAAATTCAGAAAATGGTTAATCTTGAAAATGGCCCATTGTTAAAGTTGTCTTTCCAGTGTTTGGCTGTAACCACGGTTTACTGTAGATTGTTTGACATAAAATGATACAAATATGTCTAGACTTTCTACTGTACTGAATATCCTGCTTTTTGTCCAACGTCTTGAGTTCTTCCAAACTTCTCAAACAGAAGCAAATCATGTGCTTCTCATCCATCAGAACGTCTGCCTGCCGCAAGGGTATGTTTATATTGGATCCACTGCGGAACAAATCAATTTCTTGATGTCCACTAAATTTTGTTGGGCAGATCTCTTCATTAGAAGGGGCCAAACTTGGAATTTCCCCTGGGAATAAAATGGTATCTCCAATTAGACATGTATATTGGTGCTTACACGTTGTGGATGTCGAATTCAATGCTTTTCATTGGCTGATTTCATCACCCACAATCTATGGATTTAATTCACGGCGTTCCGCAGTAAAGACTTAGAGGTAGGTGACGATCCTTGGGATTGAGTTGACAGAGTAAGGGAGCAATATGAAACACATGATATTGATGTTGGGGCTTCACAGCCATATTGAATGCTCACAGGGACTGATTGGGGGATATGTAATGGTCCTCCATATTTGGCTGATGTGGGCTTTCTGTTGAGCTTTGCTATGTGCTTCATACATAGATATCAGACTTGACAGTGTTCCACATGTATGTAAATTGAGTGGTATTCTTTTGGAATGTATCTATCATGATTTTGACAGTTTGTCAGTTGTCCTCATAACTGCTAAAGTTTTTTCAATGGTTCTTGAGTATTTTGTCAGTCAAAATCATGTTTATCTTTGACCTGTATGGCTGAATATCTGAATAAGATGATTCTGTGCAAGGTCGTGAGTACCTAGAATAGAGGTCAAACGTAGATCCATGATGATGTCATGCCCCACACATATATTCATAATCAAATCATGATTTGATGTCAGTTGTGAGTGCCTGAAATCTGTTTTGTCGGATGTCTTGTTTGCTTTTGATGATTGGACACAAATGCTTTCATAGTTTTGTGTATGTCATTACCATCAATGACTTAAATGATGCAACAGCTGTAACAGACATAAGCATGATATACTTGTGTAATATTGTCAACTGGATTTTGTGTATCCGCCTATTATGTGAGGTGGACAAGGTGTCCATCTTTGTATCTGAATGTCTGAGGTTGGAATCCCTGTACGGGACTTGGAAATTTTATGATTACTATAATAATTGTTCTTACCAATTCTTATTTTTGAAAAGTAAATGCTGACATATGATGTTTGATGAAAACTTGTATGGTGTATTTAGTTTAATACATACAAGACTATTTTTCAAGTTTTGCTTGTCCCTTGACATCTGCTACAGAATCCTGTATCTCCAGACATAATCTGCTGAATCGGCAGTGAGCATCACCCAGCACTTGAAGAGTGGAAGCTAGTTGTGGAACATTAGTTGTGAATGAGGCAATCATTCGCCTTTTAGGAATAATCCAATGTTAATGTCATAAAACACCCCCTCTATCAGTCGATACTGTTTGTCAGAGAACTAGTTATTGATCAAGTATCCTTGTACAGTCCCCTTAAAGGAAGGGGGAACGTGTATATTGATTTTGCTAGACGTCTTATTCTTGGATAGTAATTCTTGAGGCTTGGCAGTGGCTGAGAGAGATTCCCGGAGATTTACAGTTTGGCGCTCTAAGAACCTAATGAAAAACAGTTAGGCAGGAAATTGAATAACAAGATGCTTGGGTTTTTCTCGACTTTAGCATCTGTAGTGATTTGTGGGTTTAAATATTTTATAAGGTGTGAGACTGGAGATGTGAAGGGTTGAGTTTGCACATTTAATTAAAAGCAGCTTAATGTTGAAGATAGCAAAAGGTGGTCATGGGATGTGCTAATTGTTTATTTTGGTAACAGGTGCTTGTCTGTTCAGGAGCAGACCTGATGTTCTGTATGTGCACTAGTTAGAGTTAATTGTGTTCTGAACTTCATGCTGGCAATTGAAAGTAATTGAACCTCATCATTGGATACCTGTGGCTTGTGGGGAGAAAAATATGAGTGTGGGAGAATTTGTTTCCAGTTAAGTTATGTCATCTTGATCAGAAATCAAAGGTCAGACATTTTTTTTTTTCGTATGTTTGCCTAATTTGTAAAATTTTGTATATTTCTTTTATTTGCTGTCATTACAGCATTGATGTTTACATGAATTTCACAAACATTGTTTGAAATTGAAGGTCATTGGCTCTGCTGATAAACAGGATTTGATATAAGAACAAGTCCACTGACTCTTCCAAACTGGTACCATTCCATGAGTCATGTAAACAGTACTGGTCAGCCTTTAGTTCAGCACCAGCCTTTAACTTTAATAAGTATATTTATATATTTTTGACATACATATATGCATCTGTCTAGAGCTCTGGAAACCTGTTTAGTTGTTCTTGACTTCTGAGGGTATTGAGGAAATAATCGACTCTGAATACCGAGTTACTCTTTGTAGGATGTGAATAGGAATGTGTCTCTGGATCGCTCCAGCAGAGATGATTCATATATACCTGATCACCTGGAAAAAATATTCATTTAGTGGTATAGACATGGTCCTGGTGATTTGGTGTGTAACGTCTAAAGCTTACTATTGTAATAAGTATCTGTTGAGGCAACACCCAAATTTTGTGAAGCTGTGTTAGTGATGACTTTTCTTCTCCTCCAAACCCTAAAATGATTATCCCATTGTCTTTAGAGGTGACACATGTACATGATATCTAGTGCTTGCCCTAGACATGAAGATTTAGGTGTCTCCATGACATCGTGGTGTCATGAAGATATAGGAGTCTCCATAACATTGTGGTGTCATGAAGATTTAGGAGTCTCCATGACACCATGGTGTCATGAAGATTTAGGAGTCTCCATGACATCATGGTGTCATGAAGATTTAGGTGTCTCCATGACACCATGGTGTCATGAAGATTTAGGTGTTCCCATGACATCGTGGTGTCATGAAGATTTAGGTGTCTCCATGACATCGTGGTGTCATGAAGATTTAGGAGTCTCCATGACACCATGGTGTCATGAAGATTTAGGAGTCTCCATGACATCATGGTGTCATGAGATGGAGTCATGGACATGTTTTGGGGTCAAAGAATAAAATGATCAATCAGATCATGTACAGATGAAATTTTGGAGCATATTTTCCATTAAAGATTAAACAGATCAAAGCTTTTGCAACGTCAAGCTGATTGCTCCACTGACATATTTATAATATAACGAGCCCATGACGGAGGCCTCACTGTCATTGTCAGGAATGGTGTCCATCATCTTGCTCAATACCTGCAAAGATCCGGGTTAGATTTGGTTGTCAGAAACCCTTGCTTGTTGTAAGAGGCGACTAATGGGATGTGGCAGTCAGGCTAAATTGACGTGGTTGGCACAACATCATATGCCAAAGGCATAGATGAGTGCTCATACTGTTGATCACTGGCTTGTCTCAATTATTTACAGACCACCACCATATAGCAGGAATATTGCAAAGTGTGGTGTAAAACAAAACTTCGCAAACTCTAAATATTGATACTGTATTAACAGTTGACCATGTTCAAGAGGAACAGCAACAATATCTTTGTCAGCCAAGTTGGCGGGTCTGGTCACCTCATCCCAAAAGTCGCTTTGTATGACAAGCATGGGTTACTGAAGATCAATTCCAACGTTATCTTCACGGGGTATTTTTAACATGAAGTTGAGATGCTGTGATACAACCTCCATTTATATGAATACTGATCAAAGCTACCCAGACCCTATACTTGCCAAAGTCCCCAAGGTAATAATTTAAAGTTTAAATGATAATTTCTAAAAATTATGTAAATACTCTTCTAACATTCTGGGGTCCTTAGATGTACTGTCTGTTTATCTAGACTTGCCTCTTTAAGGATGGAGCTACATAACATTTGGCTGTGACAGGGGTTCTTTTTTTTTTTCAAAATCCACTTCACCAGATATTAACGTCACTTGACCACAATTATCAGTTTGGTAGTGGTTGCTTTTTTATTTCAGCATCATAATACATATATCAAAACATTTAAGTAGCTACGCACTATTGTACCATGGTAGAGTTTTATGTGGATATTTACTTTAGTGACCAGATAAGTCCCCTCAACCTATACATCAGGAAATGGTATTATCAACCCCTGGGTTTAGACTTCAGTACAGCCTTGGGGCAAAGCTACGCTGAGCCCAACTCGCTGGATTTGATTGCACATTAATCTGACCAGCTGTGTTATAACTGCAATGCTTTTCAAATAGTCATTAAACCTGAGTGATACTGCTGTAACAATGATGACCTTTTGCCACACGGTGGGGAGAGGACATCAGAATGCGTGCTGTGCATCCATCTGTTACATATGTAACAAAACTCTGAAACAATTAATTATTCTAAAATGAAACTTTACAGCTTTGTTTTTAAACATATAGCCCATATGTATACCAGTTTCATAATATTGATAATTTTTATGGTATATTGACTTCTTCAAATTTGAATGTTGGGAAATATTTGTTGCGCTTTATTTTTATATACTGATGGAAATAAATATGGGAATACCTTAAAATATAAGTGTTCCTTTATTCTTTTCCAGGATTCTTTGCAAGCTTTCTATTGCACTGGGGGCAAAATTCTGGAAATACATAAAGGAACACTTGTTCATTCAGGTATTCTCTTATTCATTTCCATGAGTATGTATACCATATTTTGTCGGATAAGTGCCCAGGCGCGTATTTTTTTCAAGGGACTTCCAGACTATTAGAGGCCCAACACTTATTGCTGTATTGGGTGTAATTACTGTTGAACCACTTTATGTCTGGCGCTTATTTGGGGACTGCTGCTTTTTAGAGACCCAGTGCTATGATGAGATCTGTGCATCACCTTGATATAATATGTAACTTATACTATATCTGGACATCAGGCTTGGAGCATTGAAGTAGTTATGTAATGCTAAACAAGAACAAGACCGGAAACAAGAGTGGCACGATAGATTGTCTAGGGAGATGGGTGCAACACCTGGACACCCTTGGGTAACACAAGTAACAAACAACGATATTGCACATCTTTATCAAACACATACTAATGCCTTTCAGTGTCATATTTCTAAAGTGACTATGCTTCTCGCTTGTCGGGTTGTCACTTTGTTGATACATGTCATTGGTTCCCAATTGCACAGATCGATGCTGATGCTGTTGATCACTGGATTGTCTGGTCCAGATTCGATTATTTACAGACTGACGCCATATAGCTGGAATAAAACTCACTCATATTTCTAAATGATCTTTAGTTTCCTCATGTTTTCCTGAGCATGTTGTCTGTAACGGGGATACCTTTCTGAGGAACTGATGATGATGAATGAAATTATTACAGATAGATCTAATAGATACTTATCAGGTGAATAAGCATGATCAGCATGAATATAATTTTGTTCCCATTAATTCCCTTGAACCATTACATGGCAAACTGAAGTATGACAACATGAGTTGTTGAAATTTTAAAAGTTGTCAAAGTCTCATTTTCACATGTCAAACATGTGGTCAAACTTTTGTGTCATTTGAGCGCCATGTCTTTATCAGAGCAGTCAAGTGACAATTTTGTTGACTGAGATTGTGTTTCTGAACAACACAAGTTTGACAACATTGTCATCTGTATATACTTGTTCTTTCTGTCTGGTCCACACTAACATTTTTACTGCTGTGTAGCTGGAATTTTGCTGAGAGCAGCATTAAACATCAAACAAACAAAACAACATTTATTTGATATTTTTCACTATGGAGTGAATGAACTAAATTGTAGTGTGTCCCATGGTGGGAATAATAATGTTGGTTCAAAATGTAAAACACAATAGCAATTTTAACAGCTGACAGCTGTGGTTTGGTGTACAAACAAATACAATATGGAGTAGTAATTATACTAAAGAAAAGGTTATGTGGATATTTCTTCGGTTATGTGCACTTCTGTCCCAGACTCTGGAGTATATATTAAGGAGTCCAACTTAGTCTATAATGGTTTAGAGCTCAATTTTGATTTTTGTCTTTGGTGGTAAATTCAATAGATTTTTTTCAAATTTGAAAATCTTATTTCAGGACTAAATATAATTAGTGTTGTGCATTTTATAGTTTTATATAAATAACACTGCCTCGTCTGTGAGTCATGTTTTGACGAAACATGACATCAATTCTGCAGGGTCATAGTAAGGAAGAAAAAACATTTACTTGCATGAATGTTTAAGAAATTTGTCAAACCCTTTTGACATTTCGTTTCTTTATTTCAGAATAAAATACGAAAATAATCCAATATGTCTGCCAAGGCCATATATGAAGCCAAGGGGAAGGAACTCTTGAACAAATTCTTGAACGATGAGGCTATGAAGAACAGAGTAGCTGAGGTGACGGAAGGAGTAAACTGGGACAAACTCGCACAAGACAATCCTTGGCTGCTGACAGAGGTGGGCAGTTATTTTCAATGTTTTCATATTTAGTCAATTACAGAAAACAATATGGCTGCAACATATGACTCAAATGTTATATGAATATATGGTATTGAATATGAATATCTATACATCACAAATATACGTTGAGTCCTATATTATATTTTATGAAGTCTAAAAAACAATCCATAACGAACAATGTCGGTGTTTTAAGGTGGCAAAATAGCATGAGTTGTGGTATTGCATGGCTTGGATTTATTCCATATCAGTTTTGTAAACAATACACTAATTCAAAGTAAGTGAATCAGTTGAGAATATTTGTTTATATCTAATTGTAATAGTAATTAATAATGAATTGAATTCATGAGGGGATACGGTTTGAATCATAATGGGACGAGTAAAATGTTTGCAACAAACAAGCTTATAATCAAATGTATTTTTCTTCCTTCCAACTACTTGTTGTATATAGCAGTTCAAATGTGTATATTGAACTATAGGTATTTCAAACAAAAATTAGTGGTCATTCTGTGTTCTGTATAACTGTATCTATATCTGGACTTATAGTATATATCTTTGTGTGAGCTATATTTGGCCCATATGATGACGTACATGTGTGTGTTTGTGTGGCTGCTTGTACTAGCCGAGACTTGAGCTGGTTTTATAGTGATAGCTCACTGAGATAACATGCTGCATTCAGACCCCAGTCAGACACATTATACTGACCAGTCCTGGTCGTACTCATTAATGCGAAGCAGCAAGCAGGGACTACAGTACCATGTTTTAACATCTTTTGATATGACGCAGCTGGGGATCAAAAATGTCCCTGTCCGGGCAGATGTTCTAACCACACTCTTACCGCCATATTTCTCTGCAATGAGTGAAATGTTCTTAAGTTTCCTTTGTGTTTCAGACACTTAGGCCTTTCCAGCGAACAATTCTATTTCTTGGGTAGATTTTCTTGTCTAGATGTATTTAACATCAAACCCTGTAGGGATACAGATAGCATGTACATTTATTTAAACAATCAATTTGTAAGCATAGAGTACTTTATATGTCAGCATTAAGAATATCATTTGTAGACTGCTGAGGATCTGAATTTCTTTTGTAAACTCTGTGTGTGTCAAAGATGATTTACTGTCAGATTTTTATTTTTTATTGGGGAAATATTTGTAACGTTGTAAAAGCCTATGTGGTCAGGTGTCATGCTGGAGAGAAAGCTTCCTTCCAAAAGATGTGAAAGAAGCTACTTGTTAATACCCTGCCTGGTGCTTGACATTAAGGGAATGGTGTTTCCAGTTAAACTGCCATATAAATTAGGTGTAGGTCTGGACCCATTCAGCACCCTCTACATACACATCATGCATATCACTACATGCAGTAATCTTGCTAATCATGTTCTCCTATGCAATTATGAAAATACATTCCCCTCCAGACCAAGCTGGTTGTGAAGCCTGACCAGCTGATCAAGAGACGTGGGAAGCTTGGCCTGATCAAAGCAGGTGCTGACCTTGCTGGTTGTAGAGAGTGGCTGAATGGCAAACTGGGCAAGGACTTCAAGGTAAATGGCAACATTCTCCATTTCTGTGTGATATACTCAGTATAGCACACAGCTGTGTATATCGATATGTTGTTGTTAGAGCAGACTTTTGTGGATATCAATTGTGATTCTAATTTTAGTACCCTTCTTTGTATATCAGTGTATATCACACTGATATATAATGTATACTGATTTGTATCATATAGAACTTGGATACCACATTCCTTGAGAAATTTTGTATTTGATATATCCAGGTATTTGATTTTACCTCAGTTCTGTATTCCAATGTATGAAATACAAGCCTACCCGACTGTAACAAAAGTATGACTGTTTCAAAGCAGTTTTCTAATCTAGTGGCCACTCATCACACTGAAGACCCAGGTTCAATTACCCATCAGTATAAAATGTGTGAAGTCTGTATCTGGTGTCCCCTGCCATTATATTGCTGGTATGTTGCAAAAGTAGCTTAAAACCAAATTCACTCATTCACGCTAATCTTACCTGCTGCCTCTGAAAATATGAAGACATCCAATTACTGAGCAGTTTATTACCCTGGATCAAGTAGAATGATCAATACTGTACAGATAAAATAGTCACCACTGTAATCTGTCTGTACACCTCCATCCATTCACCTGTCTCTTCTCACGTATGAAACTGGAAAGATACCGTTGTTTTCTCTATGTCAGAGTGAGTGACCATATAGCGATGGTCTGCAAATAATTCAGTCTGGTCCAGACAATCCAATGATGAACAGCATGAAACTGATGACATGTGTCAACTGAGTCAGCAAGCCTCACCTCCCATTAGTCACCTCTTACGACAAGAATAGTCGCCTTTTATGGCAAGGAAGCTTCACGGTTCCTTTATGTCATAGGCTTACCATAGTGAGTGTATACTACACAGGAGAAAACCGATTTGATTACACCTGTGAAGATCAGAGTTAGAACTGGTCTTCAGCAAACCATGCTTGTTGTAAGGGGCAACTGATGAGATGGGGGTACAGACTCGCTCACTTGGTTAACACATGTTACGGTACCCCAATTGTTCAGAATGATTCTCATGCTGTTGATCATTGGAAGTCTGGTCCAGACTATTTAGACAGTTGCCACATAACTTCTTTGAAAAAGTGTTTTACCAACTACTGCAGTGCTATTCACTAAAGTGTGGACACAGTCAACAAGAATACAGTCCATGTGAGGTGAAAAGGTTCTTGGATTGATTTTTCTTTTTTTTCCGGTTGAAACACATATTCACGAGAACATTTGGCCATGTGTCTGTCTAATGAAATACAATATATGAGAGACATCAGTCTAAAGTAACATGTTGAAACATGGCAGACATCATTTCTACAGTTACCCCATAAAACATAGCAGTTCTACATCAAAACCCTAAAACACAGCAGGGATTATTTCTAAATTACCCCCCTAAAACAAGCAAAGGGTCGGTTCTACAGTGGCAGAGTAACCCACAAAAACACAGATGTTGATTAAAGACTACCCCTCTAAAACACAGTAGATGCTTGTTGAAGAGGAACCACCTATAACACAGCAGACATTTATTAAAGAGTAACCCTAACACACAGCAGACATCAGTTGAAGAGGAACCACCTAAAACACAGCAGACATTTATTAAAGAGTAACACCCTAAAACACAATTTAGACGTTAGTTGAAGAGTAACCCCCTAACATGCAGCAGACATCAGTTGCTGATTGTCCCCCTCAATCCCAGCAGATGTCAGTTCCTGGTGTATCCCTCTCTAAATGCCTGCGTGTAGCTTGAACTGAGGCTAAATGGCATCATTTTGTTTGCCTTGACTTGCTAGAGGCTGGACAGGCAAATATTGATCTGTGACGATAAATAGTTTTACTCCGCTAACCTATCAACTTCAGAAACCTGGATAACGTTGACCTGAAACTTGTTGACATGTTGCACGCGATGACAGTCTGAATGTGATGGGCAAAGGCAGTAATGGAGCTGAAGTTTGAGTTGTATTTTCTAAAATAAATGGCTGCTAGAAGGCAGGGAAATAACTTGAAGATGAATATTCTTTGTTTAATTTTGGGTTGTTGGAATTCTGTTTCCATGCCTACGAGTCTGGAAGCAATATCACAAAGTTTGGCCACAAAGCGTAACATTAATTTTATGATGCAACCACATGAGTTAAATGTCAGAACACCCTAGAGGAATGTTGGAAAGGACAAAGTATACTGGTTTGTATATCTTAAGGAAAGATAGAAAAACACTTATAATATGCATGTCTAGATTTGTTGTAAATGCTGAACTGAGCCATGTTCCAGCGATAAGATGAAGGTCTGTAACTCCTTCAACCCACTGACTAAAATCACAAGCATGTCATACATCAGCTGTATTCTAGAACCTGACCATTCATCTTGTTAGTCACTGCCAACACTAAGTGTGGGTTGCTGAAGAGTGACAGGGGCTTGTTTTTAAGTACTGATATCTGAAAATATTAAGGCAAGGTGAGTTTGGGTGTTGGACCCTTGCTGATTTAGCTTTTGAATTAAGGGACTTTCTAAACATTTCTGATTTTTATTGAGATTATGACTAGGAGCCTGTCTTTGTAATACTTAATTTCACATATATTCAAGTCAACAGTTGCATATTTAATATCATGCTTAGGGAGACAAATAAAATAATGTTCACCATATGGCCCCCAAAAAACCTGTTATGGTTCTAATTATCCGACCAACCGTTGAATTCTTTGGCCAACCCTATTTTTTTAAGCTGTATGAAAGCTGCAAGCAGGATGGAATAAATAATTACACATTAATAAAATTTTAGGAGCAGTGATGCTAATATTCACCTCACTGTATTAATAATGAAGTTTCCAATGACAGGCTTGGGCTGACTATCCAGTGTAAGAATGATGCTCTCACAATTGTTGAGCCTCTTGCAGCTTGAAATGTCATGTGAAATAAAGGAATGGAGCTACAGAAGATTCTCCCTGGGTCAGGAAAGCCATAGGTTCATAGTGTTCTGTAGTAACTGTAGTAGGACTGTGTGAATATAGCACGTCTAAATATATGACACCACTATCCACTCAATAACTATGCAATGTTACCTGCACTTGGAACATTGTTGCACAATGAACAACACCGGTTACCTGCCCTTGGAACGTTGTTGCACAATGAACAACACCGGTTACCTGCCCTTGGAACGTTGTTGCACAATGAACAACACCAGTGTGTGAAATAGTTACTGGTCTGCTAGTTCATGACTGGTAAAAATTCAGTAAATCTCCACATTGACTGGCTAGTGAATTTTCATGGGGTCATTTTGTAAATAATCTCTCTTTCTGACTGAAATTATTTGTGCATGAACAAATTATTTCATCAATATGTTTTGTTTTTTTTTGTTTTTGTTGGTAATTTACATTTTTGTAAACTTTTGCTTGGTTTATATGTTCATATTTCGGGCTAGTGAATTATTTTGTGGGCTAGTAAGTTTCAGTCATAGCTAGGCAGACTGAAACTGTGGAAACTATTTTGTACACTGTAATACACTGTTTGATAGCTCTGCCTCATAATAGTTGGTGTAATATCTCTTGATGTTTCCTTGCAGCTGTTGCCTCCATCATGTGTGTACCACCCACAAGTAATCAATACTGATTTTTTTAATATTATATTATGTCACACTGATTACACAGAATTTCTTTTTGCAGAATTTGTCATTGGAAAATTGTAGATTTTAGTTTAGAGTCTCCAAAAAGTGGAATAGTTTTGTAAAATGAGAAATTTGGATGCGGTCACAGAAAGGTCATGGATGGAAATAATAGTAATACAAGTAATTTGTTTTCTTTACCATGAAATGTGTACTTTGACCAAAATGAAAGTTTGAAGAAACTGAGCTAAGTTTATGTTGATGTTAATTGTATAGATATTATTTAGGATTGAAATTAACAGTCAGGAAAATGGATCAGGCTAACTGCTATTTATTGGGTCTCTAGATTAATGTCTCAAAACCCTCAAGACCAATGTTGATTATGTTAATTTCGTACTTTATTTTGCCTCGCCAAAAATAAAACTAATCTCGTACCTCTCCAAATTGTGACCTTGCCCATTACAACAGAAGTGCTGTATGTTTAACTCCTGCAGCCGTTAATAAATCTTTACATCCAGCATAAATCATGAGATATTCCATGCATGGGAGTATCTGACGCTGTCAGAATCCACGTAATGGCGACCGGCCATTGATTTCTTGACGTGATCCAGCTGTTTTCTTCCATCATGTTAAATACTGTTATTGTTTCTGTGACGTCATGGCACGCTGGCTCAGCAGCAGGTTGATATAATCTATATATACCGGTTGGTTGCTTTCGCCAAACACCCTCATTGTTTTACACATTTATTCAGCCAGTATGTAAGACTTGCAATGTGCCAGTATTGTTAATTCTATAAATGTCAATGTCAATTAATCAGATTATTTGTTGATAAGAGAAACAATAAATTATGTTAAATTCAATTAAAAAACATTACACATCAGAAGTTATAACACCATAATTTTTCAAACTTTAAAGTAGCCCAATATGAGGTCTGGCTTATTATTTTACCTTGGAAGAGGCAACATGCAGGATCAAGTTTATGCATATCCCGTTAATGTTTTGATTGTCATGATGTCAATCACTGGATTGTCCAGACTCAATTATTTGCTTACTACTACCCATGAAGAACAGGGTTAGAATTGGTAACTGATGCATGTCGTAAGTGAAGACCAACAGAGTCTGTTCAGGTCAGACTGACTTTGCTGACATATGTCATTATACCTCAAATGTGTAGATCAATGCTCATGCTGTTGATCATTGGCTTGGGTGCTCCAGACTGGATTCTTTGCAGACTGCCACCATATACCTGGAATATTGCTGAGTGTGGCGTAAAACAACAACCAAATATTGATGGCTTAGTTGATGCTGATATAAATTCTCAAGATGTGAATCACCATATTTTCTGGTACACGTTTATTTGAATCCGTATTAGAATAGTGCTGAGTGTGGTGTTAAACAACATAAGTGAAAAAAAAGATCCAGTTTTAATTAATTCTTTTGTTTGGAAAACTCTTGAACACTTAGCCCAAATGTCTGAGAAATAGAGAATAGTTCTAGAGTTAAACTCAAAACCTAATAAATAACTTTTATCCCAGTGCAGCTAGAAAGAATGTATTCTGAGCAAAGTGGTGGTTGTTGTTAATTATCTCATAGCTTGTCATTAATAACGATTGTTCCTTGTGTGACAATGTCCCTTAAACAGTCTGCTTCTCTCCAGGAATGTTTCGTGTCATGCTTATTGTATTATTGATCAAGAATTCACCAAGCCTTCCGTAATTGGCACTGATTATTACCGTTTACCATTCAGAACGTATTGATCAGAACTTTCTTCCATCATTCTGTCGTGGGTAGATCATTATACTGCCATAGAAGATGACGATGCTGACTTGAAGCTGTAATGATTGGATTCATTCAATGGTTATTGATTTTGTAGGTTTTCGTCAGAGAACATACATTGTACACCATGTATATGGAGACATGCTTTATGTATCAAGTATACTAAGACTTGTGATGGTTTCTTATCTCATAATACACCTTTGAGATGCAGAGAGTATATGAAAGCTAAGATCTGTTGATCAGTTCCTCCTTTGTGTTCCTTTCTACAAGTTTAAATCATTTGGTGCCCAAACTTTTCAACTGTCAACTGTACTTTGGAACTCACTTCATTATGATCTAAAAATGCTCTGCCTTTCCTGACATTTTGAAAGGTCATCTCAAGACCTATCTCTTTGACAGATATTTAGATTTACTCAGCCTGTTGTATGGTCTTAGAGCATCACGGGCAAATGCAGCTTTTAGAGAACGGGACGGTGCACAGTTCATTTTCATGAGAGTTGCACTGGTTGTTTAATAAACCTTCAGGACAAAAGAAATGTGCGCACCCCTGCACTCTCCCTCTGGATCTGCCCATGGACCATGCCTATGATATGTGGAAAATCGCGCCTTGACAAATGTCCTGATGCTTATTATCATTAGTCCCATTCCCTGCCACAAGTTGTCCACCACGTTGTTCTGTTAGACATCAGTGTATTTGTGGTGTAATAATAATGATATGTGCATTTATATTGTGCTAAACTTCATTGATGAGGTGAATACTCATAGTGCTAGCGGTCAAAGCAGATAACCCAAGCGACCCACTTAGGCGCTAGAAGGTTATAGTCACATGTCTTATCCCACTGGGTACCCATTTTCTGCTGGGTGTACAGAGTCAGTTTCAAGCAAACTCACTTGCGTAAGGTGAGACCACAAAGTGATGGATATTGAGGGTCGTGTAGAATGGTCAAACAATGTTGTATACTGTAATCTCTTATATAGTATATGTCTTCGATCTGAGCACAAGCATCTTTTTACAGTACTAAAGTATAAGACGGTCACATTTGGTAAAAGAACCTTTGCTTATGTTGCCTCAACCTTATGAAATGCGCTGCCTGCCTCCCTCTAAGTGGTTGAAACTTAGCCTTCCTTCAAACATCATCTATAGACTTCTCTTTCAAAAGGTTTTATACTAACAATCGCCTTGTCTGAGCAGTGCACAGAGCATACTTGTCTGAATAGGTGTGCCATGGAAATGACATATTGTTTAGTATTATTATTTGTTTCGTTCATAACATTTTTTCAAGAACTTGGTCAGTGAATATTATTATGATAACCAATAGAATTTTTGTCAGCATCCATTATGCATGCCTGTTTGTACTGAAAGCATTTTTTGTACCTCATTAACCCTGATTTAGCCACTGCTTTTGCAATGTTGGCTGCTTTATATATCACTGTTTTCTGATTTCATTAAAATAATGTCAATTAACATTTCCTTTCACAGATTGGAGCTTCCACAGGAAAGCTGAAACATTTTGTCATTGAACCTTTTGTAGCTCATCAACAGGTAAGTACTTTCCAAATTTTGCCAAGGTCATATTTAGAGTTTTCTTAATAGTTACATATGTGGATAAACACATGGATGCTATCAATAAAATGACCAAGCATTTATAAAAGATGTGACATTGACCAAAATTGAATAAGAATACATAAATTCTAAGGTACCTACATTTTTCTTGAAATTTGGAATTATCTTGCTTGCTTCAGATTTGTTGCTGAATATGAGCTTGAGCATATCAATTTGTACTTCAGTGGCAACTCCATCTGTCGTGGAACTCATCTATACTGGACAAAAATAGTTAGGGATATTTGTAAATTTTGAAAATTTTTGAAATTATGAATAATGATGTATTAATTCATTGACTTACAGTCATCAAATACCAGTGTCCCAAACTTATTTTGTTCAGTTTAGATACTTGAGAACGACAGATCGCCATACGTTTCTGTTCCTGCAAACAACACTCTTTACTTTCCACTCAACACCCAGTCATCTGTGTCCTCGGTGTACACACTCCTTAAGCAGTATTGATGAGTTAGCATGGAGTACATTATTGGGATATAATTGAACTACATATCACCCACGTGAAGAACATGTACTTAGCAGTGCTCTGTTTGAAGAAACTGGATATTGATTTCCCAACAACGACTTTTATGTTTTATGAAAACTTTTTATGTTAATTCAATAACGTGACAGATGTTACTGTTTGTAAGTAAAGGGCAGCATATGATCCAATTGTTAGTTTTTTTTAGAGACATATATGATTGTGATTTAGTTTTGTTTCTGTTTCAGAATGAAGAATTCTATGTTTGTATTTTCTCCCACCGATACGCTGACTCCATTCTCTTCCACCACGAGGGAGGAATCGACATCGGTGACGTTGATGCAAAGGTACGATCTCCACACTTTGTGGACCATGATCATATGACCTTTCCTCACCAAACCGACCTTGACATTGCACAATAGTAACCCTGCTTCCTGAATGTCCTCCTGTAGTCATCTGGTTGGTGTAACTCATCTACAATCAGTTTATCCATAAATAATCCTGATACACACTGCCTAAAGTACTTTACCAACAATACTTAGCTCATCAAAGGGTTATAGCCTAGAGGTTAAGGTGTCAGTTTGTCATGCTGAAGGCCTAGATTTGATTCTTCTCATGGTTACAATGTGAGAAGCTCATTTCTGAGGTCCTACCGCTGTGATATTGCTGGAATATTGTTAAATGTGGTGTAAAACTAAGCTCCTTCACACACTCACTGTCCATCCAGTTTCTGCTGCGACAACTTAACATTTAGAGGCATATTATCCACCAAAGACAGAAATACTTGCTGAGGCCAGTAACCACTGCATGTTCAAAGATAATATAAATACTACTACATAAAACAACATTCACTCTTTGTTTGTGTCCCAGGCTGTCAAGCTGGATGTACCGGTGGGGAGTGACCCTTCTGCAGACAGTGTCACGACACAACTGCTGTCCAAGGTCCCAGCTGGTGCACAGGGGTAGGTACTCCGATTGGTCAGAATTAAGTGATAAGTATCAGAAGAATCTGAAGCAACCCATCTTGGTCAGTGTTCTTAGTGCTCACATTGAATTATGGAAAAGACCTGTGAAGGTCCCGGGGGTGGAATAGAACATAATAGGCAAGTATGCTTGTTGTAAGAGGCGACTAACGGGATCAGGTGGTCAGGCTTGCTGATGTGGTTGATACATGCTATTGGTTCCCAGTTCCTCATGTTGTTGGTCACTGGATTGTCTGGTCCAGACTCGATTATTTACAGACTGACGCCATATAGCTGGAATATGGCCGAGTGCGGCGTAACACTAAACTCACTCATGGAATACTGGAAAAGGTCCGGGCATTTTATGCATGTTTTAAGACAAAGTCAGCAGTTTTGGTTTGTTTCTTGTATAAGGCCACACATAGCAGTTTTCCTGCTATATGGTGGTGGTCTGTAAATAATGGAGTCTGGACCAGACAATGTGGTGATCAACAAACAGCATGAACACATAACTACACAAATGGGATACAATGACATTTAGATCTATGCTCATGATGTTGGGTCACTGGATTATCTGGTGCACACATGATAATTTACAGACTGCCATTGTATAGCTGGAATATAGCTCATTGTGGTGTTATTCAACAAACAACAGTTGATGTAGCGTGGTAATGTGGCGTTGTCGTTCCAGTGCCCTGACCAAGTTCATCATGGCTCTATACAAGGTTTACAAGGACCTGCACTTCACTTACATGGAGATCAACCCTCTCGGTAGGTAGCAGGGGCAGCCCTGTAATGTATCCTATTATATCACCATTCAAAGGAAATATGTGTATATGCCCCTAGTGGGGGATACCAAATTCTGAAAAATAAGTTAAGAAAGATGGTTTTCTTTTGTTGCTTCATGTAGATATAGTTTTGTGGGGTTTGGTTTTTTTATCGAAACCAAAAGAACAGATTATTTCTTGTTCTTAATTATTTCTCCAAAAAGTTTTCCCATTTGGATGGTCACTAATTATTAATTAATTAACCTCATCAGTTTTCCAAGTACTTACGTTTGTATGAATTTTCCCATGATATTGCAAGACAGTAACTTTAAAACCATTTCCATGGCAATCTTACTTGTATCTATAAAACCAATAGTCTTGTGTTACCTTGCTCTGTGTTGTCTTTTAGTGATGACTGGAGGCAAGATCTATATCCTTGACCTGGCAGCCAAGATCGATCAGTGTGCTGAGTTCCTGTGTAAATCCAAGTGGGGAGAGTTAGAGTTCCCTCCTCCGTTTGGCCGTGATGCTCTTCCAGAGGTAACATTTCCCTCAGGAACTAGGGTTCTATTCCCACCTTAGATAATAACTCAATCCTGCAAATACTCAGACCCGTGAAGGTCCGGGGTAGAATAGGCCCTCAGCAACCCATGCTTGCATTAAAAGGAGACTGCTTGTAAGAGGCGACTAAAGGAATCGGATGGTCAGCCTTGCTAACTTGATTGACCTATATCATCAGTTCCCAGTTGCACAGATCAATGCTCATGCTGTTGATCACTGGATTGTCTGGTCCAGACTTGATTATTTACTGACCGCCACCTTTTACCTGGAATATTACTGTGTGCGGCATAAAACTAATAAAACTAAACGCACTCAATTTCTCAAATATAGCTTTTTATTCAAATATAGCAAATTATTATATAATTTCATTCATTAATAGATACACTCGTCCAGTATGACTGCATGGTGTATCTATATCACTGACATGAACAGGAAAACTATTTATGATTTGCTGAAGTGACTAAACTGCTTGTTGCATGATGAAGAGGTAGTGAAGATCTGGTTTTGATTCCCCACTTGGTACAGTATGTGAAGCCTGTTTCTGGTTCTTTGCTGGATTATTGCTGAAAGTGATGTGAACTTAAACTCATTGCATGGTGTTTTGGTCTGTCAACAGGAAGCCTACATAGCGGATCTGGATTCAAAGAGTGGCGCATCTCTGAAACTGACCGTCCTCAACAAGAAGGGCCGTATCTGGACGATGGTTGCCGGGGGTGGAGCCTCTGTCATATATGCGTATGTGCACCTTCCATCATTCCTTGTATGCATGCATGCATATATCTGTTGTACATAACATCCCTCTATTCCAATCCCGGGGAAGATCTGGGTTAGAACTGACCTTCAATAACACTACTCATCATGAGGCAACAAACTGGATTGGCGACTTAGTTGATACACGTCATATCCCAGTTGTGTAGATCGATGCTCCTGCCGATCATCACTAATGGGTTAGATGAGACATGATTATTCACTGACCACTGCCACATTGCTGGAATTAATTAATTCATCATGAAACAAGAATTAAACAAACCAATGTCTATTCCATACACACATCAGCTGAATGCATGTGTGTACATACAGACGTAAGAAATCCCTGAGATAGTGACCTTCATTGAATTGTTAATTACACTAGAAAGATAATGACCTTCACCTTCAATCTGGAGATAAAATTCGCATAATAGATGACCTTGACCTTCAGTGACACCATCTGTGACCTTGGCGGAGCTTCGGAGTTGGCGAACTATGGCGAGTACTCTGGTGCTCCCAGTGAGCAGCAGACATACGAATATGCAAAGACAATCCTTGGTCTCATGACACAGGAGAAACATCCAGAAGGTAAGGCTCATTCAGTTACATCTATAACACCTTTCATTTGGAGACTTTCATCTCAACTGACTGCACCAAGTGAGCATAGTCAGTCATCAACATACCCAGAAACCATTGGGACAAAGATCTTTGCATGCTTCTTCTCACAAATATTTACATCCTAGTTCATTAGACAGGTTTAATACTCCCAGACCCACCCTGTTTAACATTGTTGGAACAAGCACAAGTTGCTGAATGTGCTTAGTCGCATGACTGTTGAGACCCGTGAAGGTCCGGCGTGGAGAGGCCTTCAGAAACACATGCTTGCCATAAAAGGCGACTAGACTAACATGATCGGGTGGTCAGGCTCGCTGACTTAGTTGACATACATGTCATTGGTTCCCAATTGTGCAGATCAATGCTCATGCTTTAGATCACTGGATTGTCTGGTCCAGTCTCGATTATTTACAGACTGCTGCCATATAGCTGGAATATTGCCGAGTACATCATGAAACTAAACTCACTCACTCACTCACAGGGCTGTTGATTACTTTCAGGGAAGATACTCATTATTGGAGGAGGCATTGCCAACTTCACTAATGTTGCTATGACGTTCAAGGTAAGCTGCCTCCTCGTGAATTCATCTTGTCCATTGAATGAACAATATGTGGGAGTTTTACTTTCATATTTAGTAGTTGATATAGTAATTGGATCGGAAATGACACAGAATTTCAGCGGTAACTGAATTGTCTTCTTGTTTTAATCTGATGGGCAAAGTATTTTTAGTTTATTTTTTCTGCTTGCAGCTTATCTGCTAGTCCCTCAGTTGAAATAAGAAATAGTTTGGTTGTCATAGAAATATGAAACATTACCTGTAGTATGATGTTGACAGAATATTTATTAAAGGCAGATAAACTAACTTTGGGAGTAATGAACAAACTTTGTGGATAACAACTGCAAGCAGGAAAAACAGCAATGCAAGAATCTGTATTGGAAAGGCACACTCACAAAATGAAAAATTTGTTATCCATAAAGTTTGTCCAGTAAGGACAGATAAACCAGCTAATGAAGACTGTTGATATTAATAAGAACACTCGAGAGCCTGAATGAGGCTATGAGATTGCATCTGTCGTTAATAGGTAGGAAAATAAAGATGGCGATAAGGTAGCATGTGTTATGTCAACTGTTGTGATGTTATGGAGGGGTTAATGGGCATGAACTAATGGTAGCAGATGCCACCCGCAATCATCCACTATGTGGGGTGTCCATTTAAAAGAGGTTCTCGCTGTATAACCATTGTCCATATTACCAAGGCCTCAGTGTGTAGTGTTTGTTGACTCAGCCTTGTCCACAATTAAAGTGTTTCATTGTGTATTATTAGATACTCTACTATTTTCAGGGTATCGTGCGAGCTCTGCTAGAGTTTCAGCAGAAATTGATAGAGTTTGATGTGAAGATCTATGTGCGACGAGCTGGACCCAACTATCAAGAAGGACTTCGCATTATGAGAGAACTAGGTGAGTGAACTCACTCTATCAACAAGTTATTACTGGCAAACAAGGATAAATTGGACCAGTGCAGACAATGTGTTTACAAGAAGTAGGTGGTGCACAGCAATGAGCAAACCCATTTGGTTTGTGAATTAGAGCACAGATGTAGTCTAGTGCATGTGCAGTGTTTGACGATGAAACTTCACCTACCATGCTCATAACTCTTGTATGGTCTGTGTAACAAGTCGGTACAACTTGGGGCCCCTTTGATCACAATGGATGGCTCTCATGCATACTAGTACTGCTAAAATGTTACGTCATTGCTCAACTTATTGTTTGACAGTACATAAATCTTTGTGTCCAATACGATGACCTCTCCCAAAATGAGCCTCTTTTTAAACTGCTCTGTCCAAACATGGATTCCAATGAAAGGCTTCTAACAGCCCTACATCCCTGGATGTTTTACTAACATAATCTGCTACAGCCTAAGACCCGTGAAGGTCCTGGGGTAGAACAGGCCTTCAGCAACCGATGCTTGCCATAAAAGGTGACTATGCTGTGTCATAAGAGGCGACTAACGGGATCGGGTGGTCAGACTCGCTGACTTGGTTGACACGTCATTGGTTCCCAATTGCGTAGATTGATGCTCATGTTGTTGATCACTGGATTATCTGGTCCAGACTCGATTATTTACAGACCGTCGCCATATAGCTGGAATATTGCTAAGTGCGACGTAAAACTAAACTCACTCACTCACTGCTACAGTCTAAATTGTTTTTAATTGGTGTTGATCACCGCTTACAAGTGTCAGCAATGGTATACTGACAAGTCATTTAAGAAGGCTTTTTTACTAATGCATGACACTTGCAACATGATGAATAGTTAGCTCTTTGTTCCAAACTTGAAGGTTTCATGCAAGATTTGTTTGTCAGGTGACAACCTTGGAGTACCAATCCAAGTGTTTGGTCCAGAGACGCACATGACGGCCATTGTAAGTATGGCTCTCGGCAAGCGGGACATCCCGCCCATGCCCAAGCGTCTGCAGACAACCGCCAACTTCCTGCTACCAGGGGGAGCTGTGAGTATTTTGATATTGCATTGAATGATATTTTGTGAAACGTCATTGTAAATAATCATTTTGCATTTGAGATTTAAAGATATCTATATGTAAATAAGACATCACAGGCATATTGAAATACACCTGGAAAATCTATGAGCACCACACTTTTGTTCATTTACATTTATGCCAGTACATTTGGAAATCTGGTGGAACCTGGATAAAAGTAAAAATGCACCTCTAGAAATCCATTCCAGCTTGGTATGAATACCAGATTGTATGACGCAAACAAGGGTTTGGAGAGAGGAAAACACAAACAAGGGTTTGGAGGGAGGAAAACACAAGCAGGGTTTGGACAGAGGAAAACACAAACAAGTGTTTGGAGGGAAGAAAATGCAAAGAAGGGTTTGGACACACAAACAAGGGTTTGGAGGGAAGAAAACAAAGAAGGGTTTGGACACACAAGGGTTAGATGGAGGAAAACACAAACAGGGTTTGGACAGAGGAAAACACAAACAAGGTTTTGGAGGGAAGAAAACACAAATATGGGTTTGGACAGAGGAAAAGACAAAGAAGGGTTTGGATGGAGGAATAGGTGGTTTGGGTGTTGGCAAGAGGAAGAGAACATGCTTCAAAGTGATGGTCAAGTAACTGCAACTTGAACCATAACAAAGACAAATCTTACTTAAGATAATCAATGTGGCTGTATTTCATTATAATAATATCAGTTGTAAACAAACACATACCTTTGGGTGGCTGTTTCATGTGGAAATATGTCATAAATGGTGTTTATAATTATTCCATTAGTATTTCACCTGCTTGCCACAAAATGCAAGTATGCTTGTCTTAAGAGGCGAGTAGCAGGATCAGGTGGTCAGGCTTGCTGACTTGGTTGACATGTGTCATTGGTTCCCAATTGTGCCGATCGCTGCTCATGCTGTTCATCACTGGATTGTCTGGTCCAGACTCGATTATTTACAGACCGTCGCCATATAGCTGGAATATTGCTAAGTGCGACGTAAAACTAAACTCACACACTCACTCACTGAGTGTGGCTTAAAACTAAACATGCTCACTCACTCACTCCATTAGTATTTGAAATTTAAGTTGTTTTATAATGTAAACCACACACAGTAATATTGTTTTGTTCAATCAGATCTAATTATATTCTTCATTATAGTAAACTTGACTTTGTTTTGTTTCAGCTTGCAAAGGTAGATTCAATATATTTTTTAATGTTGTCCGCCTCAACTTTAGCCTTTAGTCCCTTGCCTGCTTGTATGCATTCAAATGTTGTAGCTGTCTTAGGTCACCTGGGTCAGAGATCTTTGTGACGTAATATTTTTATGCTTTGTCCTTCCTGAATGAGTTGATAACGATATCAGTATATGACCAAACAATTAAGTGAATGGCTAATGGTTTCATGTCATGATAAACGAATAATATGAGGGCATGTGAAAGATATCAGATGGTCTCGTGTATTTTACTTCTTCTGAGAACTGGTATATTGGGTACAAATATTATGTTTTGTGATTTTCTCTATGGTTTAAGTTTAAATCTGCTGACTTTCATTTATGTCTGATCTTTTTGTTCATAATTCATCAGGAAAACAGTATACTTTACATGCTATAAATTGTGTATAAATGAATACAAAAGCCCTTGCTACCCAGCCAAATTTTGAGATTGCTGTTATCAGAACTATAGCATATTTTTTGTAGTCCTTACTATGTAGAAAATGGTCTTTATTCTCAGCTCGGTTTTAGGATGACTTCTTGTAGAGACAATGCTCTTAAAACTGATGTAAAAAAAGAATTTCTTTCAAGTTATTTTATGATTTATGTTTGTCTTGATAGCAGTCAAGATATACTTATGGAAACAAGTAAGGGAACACATGAAAGCACAAGTGTTCCTCTGTTCTTTTCCAGGTTTCTTCACAAGGTATGTTTTGCACTGTGGGTGAAATTCTGGAAATAAAGGAACTTATGTATTCTCATATGTTCCATTACATGTTTCCATGAGTATATATTACTGTCAGTGTAGTAAAGTGAGGCTCTGTGTAAAGAAATAAAATTTTAACTTGCAAGGTGAGCTACAGAACCTGTTGGGAGTTTTGATGGTTTAACACTGGATGTGTAATAGGTTATATCATTAATATGTGGGTTGTACTTGGGCTTTGTATTGTGATTGGGACTGTTGTATTGATGAAAAGTTTAGCACGTACTTTTCTTATGTTTTGGGGCGGTGGTAGCCTCATGGTTAAGAGCGTTTGCTCATCCCACCAAGAACCCTGATACAGGTGGAATATTGATAAAAGGGGCATAAAACTATACTCATTCACTCTTGCTTTCTGGTACAAAGACTAATATTTAATGAACTGGCGATAAACTTTGAAAGTCTGCATTTCTTCAGATTCTTCTCACTTGCTCACCTTGGACCTGAAATGCTGATCACAGCAATATTAATCACATTGCCATTGGCAGATACAGAGAGGGGGTGCACATCTTTTCGAGAAAGTTTATTGAATGATCATGAAATGAAAACGAGTGAAAATGAAGTGTGCATCCCCACTTTCTGAAAAAAGCTGTATCTGCTTCTGTCTGCGTATAACTGTTTTTAAAATAATACAGTAATGAAACAGTCTTGGAGTACTTGGCTTATTTTCACATATTCACTTACTGCACAGTTTTCATGGTCTTGACCAATGCTGAGCCTGAATTTACTGTTTTAAATAGCTGCCCACAGGTAGAAATAGCTGATGTTTTAAGAATTTTCAAAATTATGAATGTTTTAAAAAAAAAATACTGTATTCCATTAGTGTTCTGACATCAAATCAGAGTGGGTCTTGGTGCCTATGTCAGTTTCCAAGGTGTTTAGTATTTTGTCAGAACTTATTGAAAAGTGTAGTTATGTGTGATTTATCTGGATATGAATGTGAATACTACATGTGTAAGTATGGCAACATCTTCAGACAGACCAATCACACTTAGAGACTGTCCCTATCAAACATTGAATAATATACAAGAGCTATGCTTCTCAATAAACTTCCTGCTCACCTGTTACATCTTGAAGCCATCCAGTCTGTTCAGACTCTTGTTCAAGAGTGTGCAATAGTTGTAAATGTCCCAGAACTACATCTCCAGCTTTATGGCCCCTGCTGTCCTCTCCAGGCTCTTTAACATGGGCCAATGTTAAACAGGAAATATTCTACTCAAAAAAAAAAATAACGAATAACAATTCTCTCATGTGACTATAGTTAATTGGTCATATGAAACAATTGTTTATCTTGTTTTGAGTTGCATATTGTGCATCATGTTTTGTCGAGTAGCATATTTTGTGTCATGCTTTGCGTATTTGTAAACCTCTTTCAGCTTATTCTGAATCTTGTTTGAAACAGTGGTCATGTCATTGTAATACCTGACAGTTGATTCAGAGTTGTCTCCCTTATGTGTGCCAGGAACATGTGATCTTGTTTGATTCTCAACTTTTGTCAGCACTTGCCCATGCTCATTTGTTTCATCCAAGTAGTAAATGTTTATGATCTGCATGCTATCAATTAAAGCAATTGCGTAAACTAAGGACCTGGGTGCTGTTGTACAAAACAACATAACGTGAATTTGATCATAAGTCTGTGGTGTAGTGGTTAGAGAGAGCAGAAGGTTGTGGGTTTGATCCCTAGCTTCATCATACCAAACAATGCAAAGATACGGCTCTTTGTGAACCCTGCCTGGTACTGAGCATTCATCGGTACAAAGGACTGGTCGGTTTGGAATCAGTATACAGTGTCTGTGTGGGGTATTCGTACTTAACTGCGCGATGGTATCTCTGTGAGCTAGCACTATAAAACCAGCCTAACACTAGGCTAGTACAAGCAGTCACATGTGAACACACATGCACGTTGTCATATGAGTGAAATTGAAGTATGACGTTAAACCCTATTTCACCTCACTGCAAATCTGTGGAGGTGTGTGACTTATGATGACCTTAGTGCTGAAGTTGTTTTGTACAGTGGCACCCTGGATTCTGTTCCTCACATGGATGTGATGTTTGAAGCCTGTTTCTGGTGTCTCCCACCATGATATTGCTGGAATACTGCAGAAAGGGGCATAGAACACTCTCTCATATATTTAACTCGTATATAGTCAAGAGTTAAATGATTCAGAGTTTAATTTACTTTTACCATGATGAAATAAAAGGAAATAAATGTCTAAAATGAATAAAATAATAAATGTACATTGTATCTTTCCCCTAGACAGTATATCAACAGGAGAACCTCTCTCCAGCATCTTCACATGGGAACTGCTTTTTATAACCTATTGGGTCAATGCTTTCTTAAAAACTTTGTGATACATTATAATTGGGTTTCTTTTCTTCAGTGGTCTTGTTTCAGGTTCATTTTTAATTCTTAAATGTACAGTGTTCAATTAAAATATACTGGACAAAGTAAGTTAGTAATATTGGTATTTTTATGCTTGATATTTCATCAGTGTGTCCATGAATAAATAGATCTTTATTCATAATTTCAAAATTGACATAGTTACCTAACTAGTTTTGTCCAGCGTAGATTCCTTGCGGAAAATAGTTTGACCATGAAATATTTACAGGCATGATCAGTGGTCAAGTTGACTGCATCAATAATAGTTTGATAGATTTCATCACTTACATTATTCGCACCGTTAGATTTGTTTCAGGACTAAATTCTACATTGTTTAGCTCTAATGCTGTACAGATCATTTATTCCTGTTAAATGAGAGAAGTTCTTCTGCCACAGAGGTTTATGATCATTTATAATTTCAAAGTAAAGTATGTCTCTTGTCTTCAAGATATTTATGGTAAGATATTATGATACGATGACAGCACAACAGGATAGTAAGAAAACAATATAAGATAATAAGATAACGGTACAGGAAGATAGAGTGGTATCAGTTTGGTTGCTCTAATCATTTGATGCTGTCTGTTAATTAAAACTCATTGGAGACATTCTTCAAGTTGGTCACAGCGGTATGTTCAGAATCAAGTCGGTGTGGTGGGGTAGCCTAGTGATTAAAACGTTTGCTTGTCTCGCTGGAGACAGGGTTCAATTCTCCACATGGTACAATGTGTGAAGCCCATTTCTGGTGCGGTGTAAAAACCAAATTCATTCACTCACTCATGATCTAGTCACTTGTAACTAGCCCTGTCAGGAAAACATGAAGGTCAGAAGAGGTAACTAGTCAATGAGGTGTGTGTGTGTGTCTGTGTCTGTGTCTGTGTCTGTGTCTGTGTCTGTCTGTCTGTGTGTGTCTGTCTGACACCCCTTTCACAATATCAATCACTAGATTGTCTGGTCCAGACTTGTATGTTTCCAGGCTGCCATGACAACTAAGATGGTTCTGAGTGATCACTGAACAAACATACAAAAATAAGTCACTTGACAAATATTTAGAAATTCCTGCTCGGTGAGTTTAGTGAGCTGGACAAAATAGTATAAAAATATGTCTCAATTCCAGTCCCCAACTACAAGCCGCAGGGGGTCCTCCAATGAACTCAACCAATCAACATCCTCAACAGCCAGTGCTCAGCTTGATACTCTGGCCAATCAGACAGAGGGTAACAAAGATGTGATGTTGTTCACTAAAGGCACCAAGGCCATCATCTGGGGCATGCAGATGAGGGCTGTGCAAAGCATGATGGACTACGACTATGTGTGTTCCCGCAAGGAGCCCTCTGTCGTTGCTATGATCTATCCATTCACGTATGTATTGTCATGTCTGCTTTTATTATAAATGCTCAATGTAAATTAAAAAGCGGTCATGTGTAACATATGATACGTTTTTGGATAACACTTTCTCAGCAAAGTATAGTTTCAGGCTTTTGTTGTATGGAGCAACCTTAGGGCTAGACTACCATGTTTGCTAAGGTATGGGATATAAGGTCACCTTAGTGCTAATACGACTGCAAGTCTTTGCTAAGATGCAATATCTTTGCTGGTAATTATCGTTACCAAAGCACTAAGGTTACCGTAAGTCTTCGCCAAGGTATAGGAGTTACTATTACCTAAGCGCTAAGATTACCATCGGTTTTTGCTAAAATATGGGAGCTACTGTCACCTTGGCGCTAATACTACTGTATTTGGTAACGTATGGGAGTTGATCACCTTAGTGCTAAGATCTCTTGTACAACAGCACCCTGGTCCTTTTGTCACATCAGGGATTCTAACCCACTTGAGTCAGACACCTAATTGCCAACTGACAAAGTAGTAGAATGTTATTTTTGTTCTGTTGTTACATATTTGTGCAGAAACAAATCAGAAATTCATTGAACAAGAACTGCACATAGCTAAATCAGTCCCTGTTGGTATAATTCAAGTTTAGAATAGAAAAGGACAAACGTCCTGGATGAAGAACTTCTCTATTCCAGTGATGCAACACTTTGATACAGATTCTTTTATGATTGTCAAGCAGGTATTTGTTGAGCAGGTTTCTGTCAAGCATATACGTGCTTGACAATGATACAAGAATGTATCGAAACGTAGCATCACATAAAGAAGCTGTTCTATAAAGTTTGTCCTTATCTGACTCTCCAACTTCTATAAATACCACTAAAAATAGATTTAAAAATTTGCCTGTTAAGTATGCTTTCCTCAAGAGATGTCTACAGTGTATCAGGATGAAGTTCAGGTGGCCAGGATCTGTATCATTTTGTCTTATTGTGGCCAGTGGGCAGAGGTGGATCCAGGTCTTTGTTACTATGTAAAGCAGCAGTACCTTAAACCTGTGCCCCAAATGGTGGGATAGCCTAGAGTTTAACATGTTCACTCATCATGCCGAAGACCCAGATTTGATTCCCCACATGGGTGATGAGTGTGAAGCCCATTTCTGGATTCCCCAGCTATGATATTGCTGGAATATTGCTACAATTGGTGTCATTGTCTCATGTTTTGTGTTATTTATGTTTTGAGTGCAGGGGTGGACCCAGATTTACCATTGTAAATCAGCAGTGTAGTGTCTGCAATTATGTATTTCTTGTTAAACCCCCTTTGCTGAAAGCCTTGCTTCCTGTTTTTCTTCAGAGGTGACCACAAGCAGAAATTCTACTGGGGCCACAAAGAGGTACTCATCCCTGGTAAGACATTGTCTTCAGTTAAATGTTAGATATATCCAGTGTTTCTTTTATGAACTGTTTGTCCATTTCCAGAAGTAAAAAATAGCTGTTGACGAGTGGATTTAACTACTATATAAGGAGTGACAAAATAAAAACAAATGTTCAGTTTGGTCCCCTGACTGATGGCAGTATTAGCTTATCACACCAAGGTCTGATTCCCCACATGGGTACAATGTGTGCAGCCCATTTCATGTGTCTTTGCTGTGATACTGTTGGAATATTCCTGAAAGCAGCATAAAACCAGACTCACTCACTCACGCACTCACTCTTGCCACTAATTGACCTAACTGTTGACTTGATGAATATTTAATTAGCCATGATATAGTTGGACCTCAGACGTGTCGTAATTTTGTGTGTGCAAGACTTCAATGTTTCTGTTTCAAGCCTACAAGAACATGGCTGACTGTATGAAGAAACATCCCGAGGCAGACGTTCTGATCAACTTTGCTTCTCTCAGATCAGCCTATGAAAGCACAGTTGAGACGATGAACTTTCCTCAGGTACGTGTCATGTATTTGTATTTTCTCATGATCATATCAGCATGAAGCAAGGCTTATCCGTCACTAAATATGGATATTACCCAGCAGGATCTAAATGTTTGCTTGTTCATGGATATGGGGGGCGTGTTCTCACGAATGGCTGTTTTTCCCCTAATTTGTATCCAGTAATATGCTTGCACATACACAAAAGTGGGGCAGACCATTTACTGTTACATACTTAACAATATTCATAGATCTGTTATTTTGATTTTAAAGAAAAAAGATTCATAACAGTTTTCTATTATGTTGATTACGAATGTTGTCACCCTGTTTTCAGATCAGAACAATTGCCATTATCGCCGAAGGTATCCCTGAGAATCTCACACGCCAGCTGGTGAAGATGGCTGATGAAAAGAAAGTAACCATTATTGGGCCAGCCACAGTGAGTGGACATTTTGTCTGAGACTGTTTGACATGCTGAAGGAAGAAAGGTGACATGAATGCTGAATACTGAACATAACAAAAACAAGTCCTGATATTTGAGAATGTGACTGAACAAGTCACAGTGTTTTAGCAGGTTATCAGACCACAGCCAACACTTCAAAAGGTTAGCAAACATCCCCTAACAAATTCCACACCGACTTGAGAAAATGACAGAATACACCCGAACACTTAAGCATGTTAAGTCCAAGGTTGTACAAGTATTGAGTGTATTTACAGGTGGGCGGTGTAAAGCCTGGCTGCTTCAAGATTGGCAACACCGGTGGCATGTTGGACAACATTCTCTCCTCCAAGCTGTACAGGCCTGGCAGGTAGGAGTTATTTCCCCTTATCCAGATGATTTGCTCACACTATTTTTCTGTCTCCTATTTCAAGTCTAGATTGTTCTGGCAAGTTTAGACTGCCTATGGTCTAGCTTGCTATAAAGGATTGTTCTTGCTATTTTTGCACTTTTTTTTGTCCTTGGTTGACACATGTCATCGGTTCCCAATTGCGTGAAATGATGCTCATGTTGTTAATCACTGGATTATCATGTCCAGACACACTTACAGACCCTCGCCATATAGTTGGAATATTGCCAAGTGCAGCATAAAACTAAATTCACTCACATACTCTTTTGTAGATAGGAGTTTTGATATAACATATCGTAAGCTCTACGAATCACTTTGAGAAGTCACATTTTATCAATAAAAAACATCTCTGCTATAAATTTTAATTTCAGTTATCAGCCAAACATCTTGAGAAATCTTTGAAACCCTTAATGATTTCTTGTTTCCAGTGTTGCTTACGTGTCACGATCTGGAGGAATGTCTAATGAACTGAACAACATCATCGCTCTGAACACCAATGGCGTGTACGAGGGAGTTGCCATTGGAGGAGATAGGTAGGGCTCACTGTGTAACAGATGTACATAGTATACGCTGTCACACCTTGGAAGCTACTGCAGAGTAGCCAGTGAGAGGATATAGGTACGGCTTGCTGTGGACATAACATACGCTGTTAACCTGGACACTATACTGCAGTCAGGAACTTGGAGGACAATACTTACAATACAATAATATTCACTTAGGAAATACACGCTTGTAATGGATACAGTTGAGCGGACTAGGACACATTTTCAGCACTGGACATTGTCAATGAATACGAGCATGATGTGTGTATTGAGGTTACAGTAACTGTATATGCATGTATCAGTTGAGAGTTCTATTACTAACTTCCTGGATGTGTTGGGATAGACACACTCACTTGCTCTTTCTGAATGTTGACGGAACTGTCATGGATTAATGACGTACTTAGATGTCACATGGCACCTACCGTGGGTTAAATAGTCGCCACAATGAAGCCACCTAAGTTGGCCACAGTTACGAGCAGTCAGTATCTCAAACAGCCCAGCTCCTTTTATTTGAGGCATGTGTACGTCCACGTTAGAAATGTCATTCTCACTGTTATTGGTACATCATGTTCCAGATACCCAGGAACCACATTTATGGACCACATCCTCCGTTACCAAGACAACCCAGAAGTTAAGATGTTGGTGCTGCTGGGAGAGGCAAGTGCTTCATCCATCTTCCTTAAGCCATAACCATGGATGTGACTTTGATGTCGGTTCAAATATGGATGTGACAAGTTTGACCTTGCATCATATCTATAGTTTATCATGGGGAATGAATGATTGTTTGTGAACATTCTAAAAAAAATTAGTGTGTCGACAACATTAACTTGGTGACTCGTTAATTTAGTGACCATCTTTGTGTTGTAGAGGAGTGTTGGCCTGTTGAATGTCAGGGCCTGGATTTTTTAAGCTCTCTCAGCACTAAGATGGTTGTAAGTGCCATACATTAACATTGACTCACAACTGTCTTAGTGCTAAGAGAGCTTAAAAAATGTAGACCCAGGATATTGAAACAATGTACTTGTCAGAAACCTGCCTGACTCACTGCAGTAAGGAGATGAAACAAGGACTGGGGACCATTGTACAAAGCGATCTTAATGCTAAGGTGACCACTCCCATACCATAGACTCAAGGTTGCCTTAGTGCTAAGGTTGATCTTTATAACTGCACCCTACATGCTAAATCAGTTGACTGAAGAAGGGTTGCCAAGTGATTGAAGCATTCAGTCATATGAGACGAAATCCTGAGTTCAGATTTCCACTTGGGTACAGTGTGTAAAGCCCATTTCTGGTGCATCTGCTGGGATATTGCTGAAAGAGATGCAACACTGTAGTCACTCAGGAGTGCATTAAGTTTGAACTTGTTCCATTGTTTGGTGTAAGTGTTAATGAGGTCAGTGATGTTGCAGGTTGGGGGTGTTGAGGAGTACCGACTGGTCAATGCCCTCAAGGAAAACCGAATCAATAAGCCCGTCATCGCCTGGTGTATCGGAACATGTGCTAAGATGTTCACCTCTGAGGTAAGCGCAGTGAAGTACCACGTAGGAAGTTGTTATCATTTCCAAATATTTAGATAGCTTTATAGATCTGACTGGATCACAACTGTTTCTAAGCACCTGTTTCTGTGACTGAATACTCTTCAAAGCAGCATGAACATAAACCCATATCACCTGAAATGTTGACTGTATGAGTTCCCCTGATGGTGTGTTCATATCTGTGATAGCCTAGTATATTTACTGTCCTTCGATGACAGGTTTTTACATTATCAATTTATTTATTTTAAAACTGATATGAATTAAATTAAATTGTTCTTGTCACGATATGGTTCTTGTGACGATAAATTCTAACTCACTCACTCACTCCTCTGATGGTGTTTTGCAGGTTCAGTTTGGCCATGCGGGGGCATGTGCAAATGCAGACTCCGAGACAGCAGAGGCCAAGAACATTGCTCTGAAAGAGGCTGGCGCCAGTGTCCCTCGCAGTTTTGATGAGCTTGGAACTGTCATTAGGTGAAGAAAGGAGTTGATATTCATTAAAACTGTGATAATGTTGCATATTTCAGTTATTCCTATAATGAGAATTAAAGTGGAAAAAATATGGCAATTTTTTTTTTTTTTTTTTTTTTTATTCATCAATCTACTGACCATAAAAATATGAAAGTGAAGAGAGAAATTTTATTTATTCCCCCCAAAAGCAAAATTATGTTATTCAAATTATACCTTCAATACATTAAGCTGTTGTTTTGTAGAGAGGTGTATGAGAAACTGGTGGAGGAGGGCGCCATTATACCCCAACCAGAGGAGGCCCCACCCACAGTACCAATGGACTACAACTGGGCTAGGGTGAGTGCCATCTTCTCTGTCCCGCCAGGGGTGGATGGGTATCTGTCATAACAGTCTCCGTAAGAGTGGATGTGTCTTTAATCTCGGGGAGGTAGAGGGAGATCTGCCAGTTTCACTATAGTCAGTGCATCTCTGTCAGCCCCGTCTTTTTGAATGGGAAGTTTTGGGCTGACAGGTAAAATTTAGGTGTCTAATATTTCTTAATGTTTCACAGACTAATGGGGAAACGTTTCCCAGTCATATCTTCCCCTCCCCACTTGAAACATTATGGAAACATGACACTGTACTCTATGTGATCGCAGATCGATGTAATGGCTGTTTAGTGAATTTTTCTTGGGATGTAAACAAAACTGAAGAAAATACTGAGTATGTCTTGTGGACAAGTAAGAAAGGACAGTAATATCAGTGTATGACACTGACTGATTTGTAAGCAAAAGGTCATTTGTCGTCCAGGAACTTGGCCTGATCCGGAAGCCAGCCTCCTTCATGACCAGTATCTGTGACGAGAGAGGCCATGAGTTGTTGTATGCAGGCATCCCTATCACAGACATCTTCAAAGAGGACATGGGCATCGGAGGAGTGCTCAGTCTGCTCTGGTTCCAGAGGAGGTAGGTGCATTGTCATACTGTGAGAGGGCAGGGTAGACCATTTTCAGGTTAGACAGGCTTGACCATTGTACTTGTAGGGGTGACAGATCAGATTGTACTTGTGGGGTGTTAGACTGGTTCCCCTGCCCTATTCCGCACTGCGCTATCGCTGCACTACAAGGACAGGTCAGGCCCGCCATTTTCGGTGGAGATTCCTCTCGGTAGTTTTATGACGTCGGTCCAGTCCATTGCTCCACGTAAAAATATTCAGAATTGTGTTGCGCTTGCGGAAAAACGACGTGTTGGTTCTTCATGTGGTAAGGATAAGAATATATCTGCTTTATTACTGCGATATGGTGATATTAATGTTCCTTCTCACTGGGATATACCATCCGGTGCTATATTTAGACTACCGCCTCGTCCAATGGAGCGAGTGAACTCAGCGCCCCTGACCTGTCCTTTGTGTAGCCAGCTTGCTGAGCGTAGCATAGGCAGGGTACCAGTCTAGTGGGGTGTCAGAGTAGTCCATTGTACTTCTGGGGGTGTTTGAGTAGATCATTGTACTTGTGGGAGTGTCAAGCTGGACCGTTGTTCTCGTAGGGGTGTCAGGCAAGACCATTGTACTAGTGGGGGTGTCAGGCAAGACCATTGTACTAGTGGGGGTGTCAGGCCAGATCACTGTATTTGTGGGGGTGTCAGGCTGGACCATTGTTCTTGAAGGGGTGTCAGGCTGGACCATTGTTCTTGAGGGGGTGTCAGGCTGGACCATTGTTCTTGAGGGGGTGTCAGGCTGGACCATTGTTCTTGAGGGGGTGTCAGGCTGGACCATTGTTCTTGAGGGGTTGTCAGGGTAGACCATTTTTCTTGTGCGGTAGACCATGTTTTTGTGGTTGTGTTGGAGTAGACCAATGTTAAGGGAGTTGGGACAGACCCGTGTGGGGATAAACCATTATATGTGTGTGTGGGTGTGAAGGTGAGAGGGTTGACCAGTATGTGTCAGTTTTACCTGTGGGTCTACAGTGTCTGGCCATTGTAGGGATTTTAGGGTTTTAGTATTATCAACTCACCTTGAACAATATAGGTAGATGCCTTTCACACTGAAAGTCAAAACTACTGGCAGCCAAACACTGAAATAGGAATATGTGCAGTTGTTTCCATGATGGTTGCTCTAAATAAATTTTGTCATTATTTCCAGATTGCCTAAGTATGCCACCAAGTTTATTGAGATGTGTCTGATGGTGACCGCCGACCATGGCCCTGCAGTGTCTGGGGCTCACAACACCATTGTTTGTGCCCGAGCAGGGAAAGATCTCATCTCATCTCTCACATCTGGCCTGCTCACCATTGTACGTACACTCTCATCTCCCCTCTCACATCTGACCGGCTCACCATTCTACGTACACTCTTATCTCCTCTCGCACATCTGGCCTGCTCACCATTGTATGAACACTCAGTGCTTCTTTTTGAATAATTATTGGGTCTGAGAAGATTCCAGGTTAATAATTATGCTAATTTTTATGATTTAAATTCTGTGCAATGCTGTTCTTTGTTGTTAAATTATTACCCTGCTACTAAGTGCTAAGCGCGACCACATACGTCCATACATTCGCTTCTCAGGTACCCATTTTAAACACCTGAGTAGACATAGCTGGAACATTGCTGAAGGCAACCTTAATCAGCATTCCCTCACTCATCCAGCTGCATGGTATTTAAACAAGACTTGCAAGACTTCTGCTTAACTGATGACATTTTATTCTACAAACAGGGTTAGAACTTATCTCCTTATGAATTTACAGCCAGAATATGTTCTCAGGCATTAAATTGGCTGGGAAAAGAGAGGACAGACACAGATTGAATTGTTGATAAGCAGCCATGACACCACTGAAATATCGCTGATGGCACTCACTCACTCACTGACTTTTTTAACTTCTTACTCTGACCCTGTCATTGACTTAATGACTGACTTGCTCACATCCTTACTTACTCACTCTGTCAAGTTGTGACAAATAACACAAGTCCAAAATGCCCAATATTACAATGTATTCCAGGGAGACAGATTTGGTGGTGCCCTCGATGCTGCAGCAAGGCAATTCAGCGATGCGTACGATACTGGCCTTATTCCCATGGACTTCGTCAACGACATGAGGAAGAAAGGGCAGCTCATCATGGGCATTGGTCACAGGGTCAAGTCGGTCAGTACATGCTGATGGATCTCAGCCTATATTAACAATTCTTAGCCCTATTCTGCTGCTTTAGTTCGTTTTACTCCATGATGACTGACTAATCATACTTTAGAGGCTAAATAATGTGTTACTGTGATAAAGGCTGAAAGTTGACAGTGTGTACCTACATACAAGGTTATGTCGTTAGATCAGTCCCTCCTGGATTCAAAGGCAAATATTTAAGAACTCAGCAGCAAATTTAAGGAAATTCTGCACCCTATTTTTCAATATTCAGCAAAAAATTCTGCAGTTAAAACATATAGAGAAAACAGCAAACAACATTACACAGACCTTCATAGTTTATTTCTGAAACACTGATATAAAGTTACATCGACAGCACACGTCACATCTTGAGTCAATTTGATGACAAAGCACCGTGTGCACACCTTCAGCTGTGTTTGAGAATTAAACGATCGCTGAAAATTATTTCTCTCCTCTCATTCATAACTTTGATGCAGACGAACAACTTCAGGTTTCATGCAAACAATAATTGAGAATGTAATTGCAGTGTCAAATTCATCTAATAGCAATTGGAAGATGCCTAAAACATGCTTTACTAATAAAGTGTCTTTAATCATGATTATTTTGAAAATGTTGTCACAGTGAATATGTCAGTTCATTTTATGTGTAACCGATCCTACTTTTGACATTGACTCTACTTTTCATTTTGGCTGTCAGTCAGTTTTCAAATTCAGAGGGAAAAGTGGTGAATTCTGCACGGATTCTGCATGAAAATGCGTTTTCTGCGGACCAGACAATATTCTGCATGGAAAGGTAAATTCTGTGATTGCAGAGGAAATCGTGGAATTTACCTTTCCATGCAGAAAAACGTCTGGTCCGCAGATCCAGGAGGGACTGTTAGATGTTACGATTAAGGTCTTAGATTTGATAGACTGTCACTTCCATGTGTTTACTGATCACCCATGTCAGATACACATTGATACAGCCATGTATGGATACATCAGTTGTAATATGCTGTGGCTGAACAGTTGATGTATTATTGTAGCTGAACAGTTGATTTGTGCTGTAGCTGAATGGTTGATTTGTGTTGTAGCTGAACGGTTGATTTGTGCTGTAGCTGAACGGTTGATTTGTGCTGTAACTGAACGGTTGATTTGTGCTGTAACTGAACGGTTGATTTGTGCTGTAGCTGAACGGTTGATTTGTGCTGTAGCTGAACGGTTGATTTGTGCTGTAGCTGAACGGTTGATTTGTGCTGTAGCTGAACGGTTGATTTGTGCTGTAACTGAACGGTTGATTTGTGCTGTAGCTGAACGGTTGATTTGTGCTGTAGCTGAACGGTTGATTTGTGCTGTAGCTGAACGGTTGATTTGTGCTGTAACTGAACGGTTGATTTGTGCTGTAGCTGAACGGTTGATTTGTGCTGTAGCTGAACGGTTGATTTGTGCTGTAGCTGAACGGTTGATTTGTGCTGTAACTGAACGGTTGATTTGTCTTGTAAGTGAACAGTCGATTTGTGATGTAGCTGAACAGTCGATGTGTTATTGTACCTGAATGGTTGATTTGTGTTGTAACTGAACGGTTGATTTGTGATGTGGCTGAACAGTTGGTTTGTATTGTGGCTGAATGGTTGATTTGTAATGTGGCTGAACAGTTGGTTTGTATTGTGGTTGAAAGGTTGCTTTGTGTTGTGGCTGAATGGTTGGTTTGTGTTGCAGCTGAACAATTGGTTTGTGTTGCAGCTGAACAATTGGTTTGTGTTGCAGCTGAACAATTGGTTTGTGTTGCAGCTGAACAACCCTGATATGAGGGTGGTTATCCTGAAGGAATATGTCCAGAAAAACTTCCCTGCCTCGCCGCTCTTGAACTATGCCCTCGAGGTGGAAAAGATAACCACGTCCAAGGTAGGAGCTGCACTGGTTATTGATTGCCTTGTACATTTACATGAGGTCAAAAATATTTATGGAGTCTGTAAATCAGTCACAATACTCCCTCACAAATGGTAACTGGAGTTTATGGACCTTGGTTCTTCGGCACTGTGAACATTTTTGGGGGTATAACTGATACTATAAGATATTACGGACATGCTAAGGGGGTGTCATCCCAAATCACTTTGTTTATTTCTTTGTTTAGTTTTGTTTACACTCCCTATGACATAAAGGAACCGTGAAGGTCCCGGGGTAGAGTAGGCCTCCAGCAACCCATGCTTGCCATGAAAGGCGACTATGCCTGTAGTAAGAGGCGACTAATCGAATCGGGTGGTCAGGTTCGCTGACTTAGTTCACACGTCATTGGTTCCCAGTTGCACAGGTCGAAGCTCATGTTGTTGGTCACTGTGATTGTCTGGTCCAGACTCGATATCTACAGACCGCCGCCGTATAGCTGGAATATTGCAGAGTACGGTGTAAAACTAAACTCACTCATTCACTCATTGATACCTTAGGGCTTAAGCCATTTCCTGTTCAGAGTTGCCTCCTTTAGGCTGTCAGAAACCATCTCATGGTGGATTCAAATGTAGTGGCCACAAAATTTCCGAGTCCTGTGCTGGGATTCGAACGACGGACCCTCTGATCCGAAGTCGGACGCCTTGTCCACATGACCAAAGAGGTTAACCCCGTCAGCAAGCTGACAAGGTAAGGATGTCATCTGTGGGATGACTCCACGCCCTGCTACACAAATTCCAATCCATCAGTATGTTTGAAGGTGTATGTGACACTCGGTACCAGTAGTCCTCGCATATCAGGGACAGCCTGGTTAAAGCTTTTGCTCATGATTCCCCTCATGGATTCCCCTGATGTATCATACCCATTTCTGATGTCCCCCGCTGTGCTACTGAAAGGACATTGTTAAAGGCAACTTAAAGCCTCCACTCACCCAACAAGCTGTCACCCAATCATATCACACAAATAAGGTCATGGCTGTGTGAAACTCACAAACTCATCACATGTATTTCGAAATGGAGACCCTAGTCCCTTGTACTGAGATGTACATTGTTCCATGTTGTAGAAGAGATAAACGTTTTCCACTGTTCTTCAGCCTTTTTCTTGGTGATCTTCATAGAGCTGAAAACACAGAAATCATTTCATCCACACTTCAACTTTTGTACTATTTTCCAGAAACCTAATCTCATTCTGAATGTAGATGGCTTCATCGGTGTCTCCTTCGTCGACCTGCTGCGAACATGTGGCTGCTTCACAAGGTCAGTACAGCCATCACCATGGTAACACTGAACATATGAATGTGTTCATGAATGTGAAACACTGTTTGAAGTCAATTGTGAATAAGTAGGTAAACACAGAGACAATGATTGATGAATCTTGTAATACACATCCTTGTTAAGTGTATAGTATCGTTATTCTAATATGATGATATGATCAATGGAACTCTTAAATAGGATTTGTATGCGTGTTTCATGTCTGTGTTCTTCAGTGAGTTTAGGGTTGGTAGGTAGGATTATTTTGCTTTTCACGTAATTTTAAGGTGTACAAGCTAATAACACATTCGGTGAGTTTAGGGTTGGTAGGTAGGATTATTATGCTTTTCACATAATTTTAAGGTGCACAAACTAGTAACTCACTTATTAATGTGTAACTGCTTATTCAATCAAGCTTGCGGCCGTCATGTTGACTTTCTCAATCAGAATGACTGATCAGTGCCTGGAAAAAAACAATGGTATCTCAAAGCTTGTTTTATTCATTCTACAAAAAATAGTGTTGGCACCACAGCTCAAGGGTAGGTCAGAAACCACAACAAATCCAACCAGAGTGGTCGGTATCATGATGACTTCATTCCCTCATATTAGTCCTCAGGAAAATGTCTTTTCTGACTAAAAATTTACTATAATTTTTGTCATTGTATGAGTACTGCAAGTCCTTTTCACAGTTAATTTTTGATGCTGTTATTAATTAACCACAGTAATATGAAAGAATCCAATTTATGTAAGTAATAGACTTCACATGTGATTTTATTGAGGCCACAGTTGAGAAGAGGATTTTGATTGGATTCAAGTTTGTGTGAGTTTGTGATAAGAAATGGACAGGGTTGCATAAGTGTAGCACTCCATGCTTAAGCCCTCAATTTTATGCCCCACATGGGTATAATGTGTGAAACCCATTTCTGGTGCTGGAATATTCCTAAAAGCGGCGTAAAACCATGCTCACTCACACTTGTCTTCAAACTGGACTGTAATTTGCTTTGGTCATATTCGTGCTGGCAGTAACATGATATAGAATTTGTGTCAACTTGTAACATGCATTTACATAATGCTGAGGATGAATAAAATCATATGACCATTTTACAGAGAGGAATCCCAGGAGTATATTGAAATCGGTGCCCTCAATGCCCTGTTTGTTCTGGGACGAAGCATGGGATTCATAGGCCACTTCCTGGATCAGAAGCGTCTGAAGCAAGGATTGTACCGCCATCCTTGGGACGACATCTCCTACATCATGCCCGAGGGTCTGAATGAAACCGCATGAAGCTGTGATCATCATGAACATCATTGCATTGAAACATGTTGTGGAGAAAGTAGTATGACTGTTGATACGGATCACATGATCGTGTGTATGGAATCACTGAGTGGATTGTTTATGTGAAAGGGGTCTCATTATTCACGTTCATGTGAAAGGGGTCTCATTATTCACGTCCATGTGAAAGGGGTCTCGTTATTCACGTCCATGTGAAAGAGGTCTCATTTACGTCCACATTTCATTCCATCGGGGGTCAAATGACCAAATATTATGAACAAAGCTAATACATATACATAGCATATTTACCCTCTCAAGCATTGTGTGGCATGATGCTCTTTGATAAGTACCCCTTAACATCTAAGTGAGTAGGAATATTGTTAAAATGAACACAGCAGCTCAGGTTACTTTCAGATTTTGGTAACAAAATAATAACATTCATTCTTAAAATGTTTGGGCAAAAATACAAATTTTGCAACATAAACAATGTTTTCTGTTCATCAGCTATGAAATCATGACACGTGTCTGGTAGATAACACCTACATCTGATAACAGTTATATGTGATAACACATGTTGGTTTTAGTCAGGTGGTTAAATGATTTGTTAGCTGAGATTGATGTCAGGGGCGATGTTTGAATAATGCTTCATGATTACTATTTATTTGTGCTATTGTATATTTACAGAATTTTATGTTTTGTTATTTTTGCTTCCTTGATCTGTTTTGTTTGTACTTTCTTGCATTCAAGGTAGAAATTGTCAGTTTGGTGAAGCTGAAACATTGTTGATATTGGTGAAAATATGTGATTACTCTTACAACTTTATGCCAGTAACTTACTGGGATATCATTGTATCCATCTCATTAGATTTGTGGCAAATGCTGGCGATGGCTTCTTGTGGCAACAAGCACAAGAATCTTATCTAAAGTGGATTGTTACAGACATGCCATTATTTTGGAGTTTCATGAGATTTGCTCGCTCTTGTTCTAACAAGCTTTGTTTCTTTGTTTCATTTTGTGTCTAACTAGCCGCTAGTTAAGATTTTATAACAGACCTTATGAAATCCTTTGATGTGGAAGCATAGTGTTGTCGTGGATCTGATCTACTGCATTCCGAGTTCTGATACTGTAATCGATAGAACAGCTCCGTTGTCAGGCATTTGTATTGGAGGAGTCTTGTCTTGTTCATTTTAGGCCAGATGTCGCACTCATTTTGTTCCATTTAGACCAATAGCCTGCCATTATGGACAGGTTGACATTGATGGTGACAGAACAAACAGAAGCAAAATAACCCATAGTTGGTAATGGTTGGTTGTCAAGTGCTTGTTGAGGAGAGGGAACATATATGCTCACTTTTTAAAGTTTGGGGGTTGGGCGCAGTATTTAGTTAGAATCCAGGTGCTTTGGGTCACTATTGCTTAAAGATGTCATGTTCATCTCTGGAGCTGGCATATTTTGTGCAAATTGTGACAACTGTGTTTTAAACCACCATCCTGAGCATCATGGAAATGGTCTGACCCCAATAACCCCCCATGATCTGAACAATAATATGCTTACATATTAGTTGTCAGATGTCTGTTACTATTTATTTAAAAACTGTGAACTACTTTGTTTTTGCCTTTGTTATACCTTGCAATATAAGTTCTGTAACCATGGTAATATGTTCAGTGACAAACATGATCAGAGACAACTACACTGCTCAAAACTCAGAACACTGATTCTTGAAAGATACAACAGTAATGGTGTCATTGGATGTTCCTTGAGTGATATGTTGTTTTTGTGAATCATGAGAAGAGATGATCAGTTGGGGTGATCTCTTTCTTGTCTTGGGGGTTTCGTTATACGGCTGGAACTGGAAGCATTAGCTTCTGATGGTACGTTTGCTAGTTTGTGATGGAGAATATTAATATTTTGTACATAGGCATGATAGATCAGGGAGTTGAAATTAAGTCTAGCCACATCTTTTCATTTTATGAGTTATGGAAAGTTATTCATTTTAATGGGTAGGCTGAAATGTCTTCACTATTTCATAGCCTTGCAGTAAAATGGAATCGAAAATATACTTGTATCTATGAAATTGTATTAATCATTGGGAGAATAATACATGTAAGCCAACTGGAGATATTTGCAGTTGTTAAACTGGATAGGGAGGGGGAGTGACAGCATTTCATTTTGTAATTAGTTGTTTGTGAGGCAATAGATATTTTGTTCTTGTAAGTCTACAGATTGGCAAAATTTATGACAGTATTGTTGAAGATTTCCACTCCGACAACATGTTCAGAGTAGATGCTGTGATGACTAAACATTGTTATTACTGGTTATCACCTGATAAAATAGTGTAGTTTCTGCACATTTGTGATACATTGTTACACCGTGTAGCTAGTTAGCATGGCTGGGGATATACAGGTATATCTACCAATGTGATGCTAATTGGGGAACAATGTGCTTATTGTTTAGACATGGCTACATCTGTTTGCCATATATTTCAAGACATAGATGGGAGATAACCTCTGGTTTTGCAGTTTGTCCTGGCAATCTCTCATGAAATCTCATTGAGTTGGCTAGATTTGAGGAATATATGGTGTAGTAGATATTAGCTCGGTTGGTTAAGTTAGATGTATCTAATACTTGATACTAACCAAACAGAATTTGTCATATAATTTATCTGTATCCCAACTGCATGGATTATCACAAGTTAATATTGAACATATCGTTTCCATGGAAACACATCCCATTCTAACAGTCATTGGAAATGTGGTATCCATGGCAATTGGGTTTTGAAGGAGGATGTTTTCAATGTCTTGAATGTAGATACTGGTATTATTAGACAGTTATATTGTGGGACCACATACACAAAGTCATTAACTATTCGTCATGCTGTTACCATGGTAACATGTCTTGTGACTAGAAGTCAGATGTAGGCTTGGTGCAGTAATAAAGCTGGGAAACTATATTTGGTGTGTTTTTTGTTATTTGTGAGATAGTGATTATGGTCATTTTCTGATTGACCTGTGAAGGTCAAGTATTGAATTAGGAGAAAAACATTCTATGTTGGAAAATCAGTGATATGTAACGAAATTATAATAACTCTACACCGAACACATTTATCAGATTTAAAACAAATTACTGTGTTGGAAAATCAGTGATGTGTAATGTGATTATATACCTTGGAATAACTTCGATTAACCAATCACAATCCAGTATTTACTGATGTTAGAATTGGTCTTTGGTGACCTATGCTTGGCATAAGACGTTACAAACAGGATCATGTGTTGAACAGGACATAAGCAGGTGAAATACTGTGATGTAGTAATCAGTTAATTTAACACAACTTGGCGATATTTCAGTTTTATGACGGCAGTTTGGACCAGATATCCCGTGATTGACAGTCCAAGCATCAAATTAACGAAAAATAGAATTCAAAAACATACATCTCCCCTGTTACTGTGTTAGTATGCCAAACCATTCAATTCCATCACTTACCCTTATCATCAATGAATCAAGATGTAAAAAGCTGATTATGTCAATCAAGGTTTTATTCTTACTCAAAAAATATAACTGACCCTCTGGTAGTTCATATACAAAATGTGGACAGGACAGATTACAAGATGAAAAACATACAATTCTCTACATGATTAGATATGTGCACTCGGGTCACACACCATGCAAAGGAATATGAACATGCAGTTAAGAGTTGCCTCCCTTTATCATGACAGGCCATAGTGACTGTTCTCCCAAATTAAACCTGTATTTTCTACATATACCCAAAAAAAACCAATAACCTGTTTAACTTGATAAACAGCTGATGTGCAATTTTTTTGCCCATGAGAGGAACATCATGGGTTCGACACGTTGTATGAAGCGTATTTCATACAACGCCCCCCGCCATGATATTGCTGGAACATGGCTTAAAGAGGCATGAAACTAACTCGCTCCTCTCAGTTTGTGTGATGACCGACACAAAAACAAAGATCGGCTTTTCGATTTGTTTTTTCTGCTAAATCCTGTAAATGCCACACTTGGCATCCCCCAGCAATGACAAGATATATGTTTTACAGAGAGAATGATTGAGCAGCAGTGACAATATGTGACATGGTAGACATTCTTGCCACATATGGTATATCCATCACAACAAATACAAACAGAACTCACATTATTGCAAAGAGTGCATTAAACATGTTGAAGACTGGGAAAGACTCTTAGTCATACACACATTACTTCAAACAGTGCAAGATGTACTAGAGATGTGAGTCCTGAAATTGACATCACCACTTCCTCCAGTCACTTAAACTTCAGTTCATCACTCTGAAGACATAAAACCAAACTCTCTCACTCATTCCTCTATCGTGCCTATCTTCCTCCAACTTGGTCACCTTCCCCCAGCTTGACCACTTTGTTTCTCAATGTCCTTGTACTCTTCAACCAGACTGTCCATGGTCTCTGTAAAACAGACAACCCTGGTAAATCAGACATCTTTAACAATTCACAATATGCTGGTGTGTCAGATACGCCAGTCCGCGTCACTCCCCACGCAACTAAAGGTGGCAACCCAGATGTCATAGTTCCAGTATATGGCAGTGGATTGTATTTTTACTTTTAAATAATTGAGACCCGTGTAGGTCCTGGGGTAGACTAGGCCTTCAGCAACCCATGCTTGCCATAAAAGGCGACTACGCTTGTTGTAAGTGGCAACTAACCGGATCGGGTGGTCAGTGACAATAAGGAATTATGTATGGAATGACAACTGTATCACACATTAATCCCTAGTCTGTAATACATGGAGAAAGGGGAATGTACATTAATTACAACAGCCCAAGGTTAATGGGAAATGACCCTTAGGTAAAATTTGGGAGGGGGTGAAGAAGCAGGGCTGCATGCTCTCAGCTCCCCCTCCCCCACCCCTGTCTGAATCCACTGCATGCTGACCCGTGAATGTCCCAGGGTACAATTATTTACAGACTGCTGCCATATAGCTGAAAAATTGCTGAGTGCAGTGTAAAACTAAACTCACTCACTGTAAATAATTGAACCTGGACCAGACCATCCAGTGAACAACATCACAAGCTTTGATCTACACAGTTGGGATATGATGACAGTTCTTAACCAAAACAGCGAGTCTGACACCCAATCCCACTAGTCACCTCTTACAATAAGCATGGCTGGCTGAAGATCAGATCTAACCTTGATCTTCACAGGTATCCAGCAGGTAAGTACTGGGATCTACTTATAGACAAATACTGTATCATTTAATAGAACTGATAGAACAGGTCAAAGTTCATTGCATTTCACCACATTGTTTTCTGTTCTGTTCTGTTTATGGAAACTTACTTTTTGACCGAGCCATTTCTGTGTCGACTGAGGACAGAAACAAGATGTTGCTGTTCTGCTGCTGTCTGTAGACACGCTGAAACAAACATGATATTTCTTGTTGAGGAAAGTATCCTTGTAATTTGCATGTTTGTGAGTAAATTAAACCATAGGCAGATCCAGAGGGGAGTTGCAGGGGTGCGAACCCCTTCTTATGTCCTGAAGTTTGTTAAACAACCACTGAAACTTTGGTGAAAATGAAGTATGCACACACCCCACCCCTTCCCCTTTCTCAAAAAACTGTATCGGTCTCTGGAGACACTGACACTGTAAATATGATATATGCTGACTGCAAGCATGTTCATTGTCAGTCATGGCGACACATTTCACTCCTTTTCAGTTTTACCCTGATACATTCAAACGTCCTAGGTATATCCAGTGCTTGACAGGGAGTCATGGACATGTTATTTGGAGTCACCTTCAGTTTGGAAGTTTCATCAAGACATCAACTGTGATTGTTGAATAATGACAAAAGAAAAACAATGTATGGCAGATCAGGTATCAGCACTGAGCAGATAGCTGGCAAACACTTAACTATGCAGTTTAGATTTTCTAAAAAAATGGCCCAGTAGCATTGATTCAACAATGACGGAAGTTCCTAAATTCGCTGCATATTTGAGATAATTTGCGTGTCAAATACACAGGTTTTCTTCATCACTGCAAACAATGCATATCACTTTTCACTTTGGACAGAAAGTACAGTTCCAGGAAATGAAGTCTGATAATCACGATAACAGTTTGATCACCAACCCTAAACATTATAATCACTTGCAGATTATTACATGATTATATCTATCATCCATTTTTCACAACATTCTGCAGTCAGGAAAAGCCCCTGCACTGACAGCACATCAATAGCACATACAGATGTGAAATCAACCCCTATTCATTATGTGAATGTGTAAAAAGTAGTTTGTCAAAAAGGCTAATTACTGCACTTTAAAGATGATGCATATATGAAGTCAAAATACATACTGCTCCTTTCCTGATTGACTTCATCTCGTCTTGAAGAACCTTCTGCTCAGTAATCTGTAGACAGTTAAAGGACATGAAAACTTCAATAAAATATAAACAGGCCACAATGAACAAAATTAAAAGACTTTGACATGATAATTGAGAACCATTTTCTGCTCACTGCAATATTTTTGTGCAATCATAGCAATGATGTGTTCATGTTATGTTCTAGGAGTTGAACTAACAAAACCCTCATTACTAGACACTGATAACCTGCTAACTGACGTACACTCTCCTAACCTTGATTCATGGATATAAGTAAGTCAGCGAGTTGAGTTTTAAGCCACACTCTGCAACATTGCAGCTATATGGCAGCAGCCTGTAAATAATAGAGTCTGGACCAGACAATCCAGTGAACATCATCATGAGCATGGATCTGCGAATGTGTCAACCAAGTCGGCGAACCTGACCAGCCAATCCCGTTAGTTGCTTCTTACGACAAGCATAGTCGACTTTTATGGCAAGCATGGGTTGCTGAAGGCCTATTCTACCCCAGACCTTCATGGGCCATGGATGTTAGGGAGGTACACCAAACGTTATAACACAGAGACCCCAAGGAGTGTATGTTCTAACAAAACCCTCATTACCAGACACAGATAACCTGCTAACTGATGTACACTCTCACAACCTTGGATTCATGGATATAAGGAAGTGCACCAAAAATTATAACCCAGTCCATTTGAGTCAAAATCTCCCAAACGAATAGCACTTAATTAAAAAACAACTATTCGTAAATGACTCAAACTAACTCTAAAGTAAACAGGAAAAACACATAAACTCTGCAGACTTTTGTTATAATTTTTGTGAACAAAATAGAAAAGTTGTTTAACAAACCATCACTATTTTCATTAGATACTGCAAGATTTATGACAAGGATGTTGCTTCAATTTCCAGGTCAAACGAGACAATTGGGATTGATGTGATTGATAATGAATGAGTTCTGATTACGTGCCACATTGTTTGTGACAGATACGGAGATTAAACACCAGTCAATTGAAAATATATATAAAATGTCAAATGTCAATTGCCGTTCATAATCCCGATGGCAACAACACTGACCACCACAATAGTAGAGGGTCGGTCCCATGGTGCTCTTTTTATTTATCACTTGAAATTCTTTGATCAACTTTGCATATTATTAGTCTTATCTTTCAAACACTTGCGAAAAAGAGTAAACAGATCTGCAATTCAACAAACATCATTAACTAAATATTTCCTCACGCTTGTCAAATGTCTGGACGTTGTAATATCCACTGACACTGATGTAAACAAAATCTTGTCGGACCACGACTTGCATGAGTACAGTGGGTAAGGGTATTCCGGATCACGGTTATTCCGGATCACTGCCACGTACATTAACCCCTAGAAACTGTAAAATCTCGATAGATTTTGTTCACTCAATCTCTCATTTTAAAGCCGAGACATTGCTCTTTAAGGTGATATATTTTGTTTTACTTGATCTGAACCAAAAGTTTACTTGCGCGCCCTGTAACAAGGATACCTATCATTGCGTAATTTGTCGTTGGCACGTCAGGAAAAGGTAACTCATTCGGAATGGCCCGTCTCAAATAAGACTAGAATCAAGTTGCTTCACGTTAACTCTCCATTGCATGCATATACTTTTCACCTGTTAAGGGCAACAAAAATCTTCTCTTCATCTGCCATATTTTTCGAGAAATTAGCAATTTATGGAACCACGTGTTTAAGTCAGTTCCAGATCACCAGAAAATAGGGATCACCTCAGGACTGCCAACCGCCGAAAAATGTTAATTACTGTTGAAATAAAGTTATTAGTTTCACGATCTTACTTCGGTTTGCCTTTATTGAAAATATATACTCACTCAAGGGTCTGTCTTAGATGTTCTTTGCACAGAGTAGATACATAAAACGTTTTGGCCTTCATTTCGCCAAAACGTAATTTGCGGTACAGAACTGTCTGTCAGGTAAAAGATTATGAATATTGGAAATAACCAACTTGACAGTGCTTTGGGGTTGAAATTGTTTTGTTTTCAAGTCATATTATTCTTTTCTTTTAATAACTTGATGAATTTTAGTGATGAATTATGCCAGAGGCGGAAGCAATGAGGTTGGAGTAGACTCGAGCTATAGTTTGTTTCATTTTTAAACACAGGAAGATACACGTGCACCCATAAAGAGTTCAAATAGGCTGATATTAAAGGGGCACTGATGCGGAGCAATTTCCGTGGACTGGTGTAAACTTTTGTTATTGTTTTTTTCCCGTGAGTACCCGGATGATATCCCAGAATTCGTGACTGGTTCGTGACCTCTGCTGCGCAGTCCGTAAGCGCAATTGATAGTTTAATTATAGACAGATCAACTGAGGTGAAGTCATTTGTACTTCATTACAAATGTATTATGAAAACAAATGAAACACTTTGAAGGTTAATCATCTGCCAGTGGTAGAAATGGTAAAAAACTATTAGGACGGAAAAATAACGAAGTACGTCTCTATATTTTGTCTCATAACCCTAATTAGTTTACTGTCATATTTGTATGATTCTGAAAATTAATAAAAGAACACACGATTTGTTTATACTCATAGTAAATTTCTAACATAACAGCAACATTTATACATTGTATAGATTGCCAATGTGGATCCTATCTCACACACATACGCGATCTAGTGTGTGTTTTCTGTCATACAGATTCTGCTGAATGCTACAACAAATAAATTAAAACAAAATGCAAATAATGAATGTAAAACAGACTAATTTTATAGCAACAGTGTCAGGCTACTACCTTGTTCAGGAATGTATCCATCAATATCCACGTAAAAGAAATCGTATTCCATTCATCTGCAGCTGGTAAATAATCCTGCTCTGTGTCGCGTGTCTTACAACTGTCTCATTTGCGAAAAAGTAACACATCGTTTCACGTCTTTCACATCGGTGAAAACCTGATAAACCTCTCATTGGTCTCCCAAGATAGCACACCTGGCAACTAATTGTATGATGTCCACTATTCTAAGTAATTTAATTGACCAATATTGAGCAATCAATCAATCAACGCAAGGGTGGGTAATTAATTCTTTGAAGGGAGGATGTTGTTTTTGCACTCACACTTTATGACAGGGTGTAGTCATCTACACACACTGCCTTTTGACAAATCCGCTAGAAGATAAAAGTAATTAATCAATCAGTGTGTTATCGGTTAATCCTTTGATCGATGTTTGTTTTTGTAACTCAGCTGATAAAACCTCTTGCATCACTTACATGCACACATTACATAACATACAATACATTTGCCATTACAGACCTTAATTTATAATGTTGAGTATTTACTCCAGACAGGAGAAATGCCAAATGGGAACCTTTGTTGAGTAACCGAGTGGTGTTGCTACTAATTATGCCTGTTATAAATTCATTAATTGACCATCAAGAGAATGATGACAAATAACACGTGTAGGTTTACACCATCAAACGCGAGTTACAGCAAGGAAGATGTAATCTCTGTGTCGCATGCAGCCTGAAAACACTTATGGGCCGAAACTGTTTTGAGGATACCGACGGAATTTCGTTACATAAGGAATACACACAGGCATTTGCTGTGTACTTTGGTAAATAAGTGAAATAAGGTGTTTTTTACGTAAGACAATTTTCAGATTTCTCTACCAAAGCCAAGGTCATCGTTTTTTTGTTTACGAATTCAAATAAATCAACTGTGTGTTTTATTATCATAAATAATAAACCATTGTAGCTACCATAGCTACCAAAATTTACGTATGCTATTTGCTATCACAGCTCAACCAACACACAAAACTACCTAAATATAAAGCTTTGCAATCTTCCGTACTGAAACAAATGGCTTGCTACGTGCCTGTAGACATCATATTTTCATGTAACATGATTAAATATCGATGTTAAAAACACAGAAATAGGATCAAATTGGATCAGTAAGTATACCATCCAAGCATCCGAAAAGAACTACACTGCTGGGATATATGGTTACGATCAGACAAGGAATACCATGGATATTTTTAAACAAATGGCATGTGATGGGCATCCGGCCTCCTGACTGTTTAAGTGAAGAAATTTTGCTAATATGGACAGGAGCCCAGTTCCTTTGTCCGTCACGGTCGAAGGAGTGGGCGCTGACCAATTTGCGGTCTGCTTTCGTAATTAGACCATTGGCGAGAAGCATTATTCGCTCCGCATCAGTGCCCCTTTAATAGATTATACTCGTTAGCTTTACAATCAGTTAATGCTGATGTGATGTTAAAAATCTTGACTGAATAAAGCTTTAAAGGTTCTGAAAAAATGGGTTATTTTGCCTCGATAGTTGTAGTTAAAGTCGCATATAAAAGTCACGACAAAATATTATATATCAATACTGAAGAGATCAGTACCATAAACCACTTATGTATTAACCCCAAGAAAATATTTTCAGCCCACACCGGTACCTGGAATCATGATTCTGGAGTATGTTGTTATGAGCAGCAAGTGTTAAAACTATCTACCAAGTGGATGTTGTTATCAACTGCAATGTTTGTTAATTATTCGTTTATCAAACATTATGAATATTGTTAAAGCATCTATTTAATTAAACGCGTGCTACTGTTTGGCACAGACCCCTGTTGCCCCAAACGAGCACCAATAACCGAACACTGCCTCGTTATGTCACGCGATCCGGAATACCCTGAAATGATCCGGAACTGCCGTAACAGCGGAGCGTTTCTTTTGCGATATTTCTAAAGTCAATCAGGACCGAATTAATTTCATATTTTGGTGTAAGTAACATGAAACACTGCTCTGTCAGAAATTGCCCTTAGGTGCTTTAGATATATTTTTGCGGAGGCGCATGCAGTTGGTTTTTCGTTAGTGATCCGGAACTGCCCTACGCACTGTATGACTGTTGGTGAATACACATTGTCAGCAAATATTCGTGTGAACGTACCTTTGAATCAAGCTTCTGTTTCAGTCTAGCAGTTCCTGTATCAGACATAATGTCCAAATTTCACACATCAAAATCAATCGTAAACTGGAGAAAGGTGTTTCATTTTAGTTTGGCGAGGCACTGGGTGTTTACAAAACAATTAGAATTAGAGTTACTCCCCCTGGTTTACTATAAAGTTAATAAGCAGAAAACATGGATTAGGGTATAATATTGGTATTTTGTATTTGTAAAGAAAAACGTATCACTCTCTGGACAAAATTGAAAATGGACAAAGAGTTTATCTTTCCAGTCTGCAGTATTGTCAACATTCCTCGAAATCTCACTGATAAATAGTGGTGTCATATCTTGTATATTTAGGTCATACTTCCAAATATGTACCAGTGTCGAGCGCCTATATACTGTGCCTCTTTCGTATGCCAGTCAAATCAGCCCTACTACAAAATTCCACCGCAAATAATTATTTCACTGCCGCGGATTTGCTGGTGCTTTTGTAGCTGGGGTGATTTGACTGGGACCCTTCTGTCTATATTAGAATGTCACTGAGATAGAATGTTTTATCTGTAATACAGAGTAAATTATTGAAAAACCTTTTCATTATAGAAGTAAAATAATTGAGGTGACAGACAATAATAGATATTTGCAGATCTCACACCTAAATCCTATCCATGATCCCTTCAAACACAAATGGTTCCTCTCTAATGATTCTTTTGTATCTTCACTGAAATTGCATGTGTTCCGAGACATTATAACTGATTCCCGAAGCTCATTTTTCTACTTACAAGCATCACATCTCTGTTTTTCTACACAGCTGTCATAATTCCAAATCATCTGAATAAAGTTTCCGGTTCATTCATCACTTGATTGTCTGGTTTGTTTACAGTGCCAGGCAAAAAACACGTCTATTTTAGAGGACATCTTATCCTTTTCCTCCAACACCTGGTGTCCTAACTGATGTTTAGTGATCTATTCATATAGTTTTCTCAGCTAGTCTTCCTTCACACCTAATGGAAATTGTCTCTCAGTAAAGTGAAGACTTATGGCTATTCTTTTGCAGACATGCTTCACTAAATTCTATAGGTGAACCTGGAAAATAAGATTTTTGCACCTATTCTTCACTCCTTTTGTGATTGCTGTATGAGAAATTTCTGTAGTAGGTTTATCAGCAATGTCTGAATGACAAGGATGTCATGCCACAAAGCCAAGAGAGTGCTAAGATGTTCTATTTCCCCTATTTTGTAACTTTGTACTACTGTAAACAGCTTTACTGTACTGGACCATGTGGATATTGAACTGAAAAAGCAAAGCTGCTGAGACTCACACACACACTGTCGAGACAGTCCGAGATTCATAGAAGCAGCAGGCAGGGAAACAACAAGTAGCACCCTGAATGAGTTCTGGCATGACGCAGTTGGGGATCAGACTTCTGAATTTCCTGTCTATATGTAGATCCTCTGTCCACCATGGAAGCAGTCTACAGTGGAGGAACTACATGCAGTCCTATTTACTCTTACAGTGTAGTGATGAAGTGTTGCACTGAAGTGTTATACTGAACTGTGGTGATGAAGGACAGTGATGAAGTGATGTGGTGAAGTTTAGTGATAAAGTGTTGCATTAAAGTGTATTGATGAAGTATATAATGATGAAGTGTTTCAGTGAAGTATTGTATTCAAGTGTAGTGATAAAGTGTAATGATGAAGTGTCATATTGAAGTGTTGTGATGAAGTATGGTGATGGAGTGTTGTGATGAATTTTGTTGTATTGAAGTGTACTGATGAAGTGCTGTGATGAAGTATGGTGATGAAGTGTTGTGATTAAGTATGGTGAAGTGTACTGATGAAGTGGTCTGATGAAGTGTATTAAGTATAGGGATGAAGTGTTGCAATTAAGTATAGTGATGAAGTGTTGTAATAAAGTATTGTGATGAAGCATTGCATTGAGGTGTTACGATGAAGTTTAGTGATGAATTGAAGTGTAGTGATGAAATATGGTGATGAAGCATAGTGATGAAGTGTTGTGATGAATTTTAGTAATGAATTATGGTGATGAAGTGTTGGGATGAAGTTTATTGATGAAGTGTTGTATTGAAGTGTAGTGATAAAGTGTTCCAATGCAGAATAGTTATGAAGTGTTGTGTTGAAGGGTAGTGATGAAGTGTTGTATTGAAGTGTACTGATGCAGTAAAGTGATGAAATATGGTGAAGTGTAGTGATGACGTGTTGTATTGAAGTGCAGTGATGAAGTATTGCAATGAAGTATAGTGATAAAGTAGTGATGAAGTGTTGCATTAAAGTCTTGTATTGAAGTGTAGTGAAGTATAGTGATGAAGTATGGAGATGAAGTGTAGTGATGAGGCATTGTATTGAAGTGTAGTCATGAATTGAAATGAAGTATAGTGATGAAGTATTGTGATAAAGTAGTGATGAAGTGTTGCATTAAAGTCTTGTATTGAAGTGTAGTGAAGTATAGTGATGAAGTATGGAGATGAAGTGTAGTGATGAGGTGTTGTATTGAAGTGTAGTCATGAATTGAAATGAAGTATAGTGATGAAGTATTGTGAGATGTATAGTGGTGAAGAGTTGTGATGAAGTGTTCCAATGAAGTACAGTGATGAAGTGTTGTGAGAAAGTGTTGTGATGAAGTACATGTATGGTGATGGAGTGTTGTGACTAGGAGTATTGAAGCAATACAATGACAAAGTGGAGTGAGAGTGTTGGGTTTTACACGGCCTTTAGCAATATTCCCCTGATGTCACGGTGAGGAACATCAGAAACGGGCATCACAAATTGTACCCACATGGAGAATCAAACCTGGACCTTCAGAGTGAGAAGCAAACGGTTAACCATTGAGTTACCCAAAGACCCCTACTTGTAGTGATGATACGCAGTGACTGTGTAAGTAAGTAAGGAAGTATGAATACATCTGGTCTCCATTCTTGTTTGTTTTCAAGCATTTGCCCACAATGAGTAAACAATCAAGAACAGCAGGCTGATTATTATGTATTTATTCATGCATACAAATAATATTCATCAACATCATAATGATACATAATGCTCATGAAGGTTAGTCAGTCATGTCCCATGTTCTCCATAGGAAAATATATAGATGATCCAAAGAAAACCCTTTTGGTAACTCTCGATACTGGTCAAATGAACTTATCCCATCTTCATCACTGGCCCTCATGTATTTTTTCAAAGGATTAAAGATAAAAAGAAACCTTTTTTTATGACCCACGACTCAAAATGTTTCAAAGTACAATATGACCTGATTTATCCTCTGTGAAAAGACAAGAGGGACTGTGATAAGCCTTGGATGGTGCTGATGAAATTAAGACCATAAGGGATCTGTCATTAATTATCAGTAGAGGGTGAGGAAAAAGGGTAAGGGAGTGGAGCGGTGGAATTTGGGCAGGGTCATCTAAAATATTGGAACAAGGGGAGGGCAATAAAACATACTGAACATTACATAGTGAAAGTGCTTTTCTTTTCAATTTTACTGAGAAAGTGTAATAACAAATAGAACATTTGTTACTTTTTCATTTTGTTTTGGAAGGTTATTAAGAATATTTACAAAGGCAGTAGAGTGTGGCATTTGACAAAAAATGAACAAACAAAAAATACATTAATGAAATGTACTTTTGTTTCATAATGTTTGATGGTATTATATCAATTCTTATACACTGATTTGTTATTCAAACAAATCAAAGAATGATAAACACGAATGTGAAATCTGGATGGTTACCACCATTATGGTCTGTCTGAATGTAACAGGGAAATATATGCTATTTACCTACAACATATCACAGTGAAAACACATACTCCTGGTTTTGCAAAGAAAGTATCTCTTGTCTTTCAAGTTTTCAAGTTTGAAATATGTTTAAGTAACATTTTAGGTCAAAAACAATAAAAAGCTGACTAATTGCTTTGTCTGTAGCATTTAAATAAGTTATGAGGGATGTATGATCACTTCATGTAGTGTTCTCTGGAACCAGGGCCTCTTTTGTTACTGCTGCATATCTTACAATTTGTCTGAAAAAAGAGAAAATACATATTTAATGAATGCACTGAAAGAAAAAAATTATGTGAAAAAGAAAACTTGTGAGGGTATTCAAAGAACAATGCTGTGACATCAGAGTCAGGGGAGATAACTGCATAACTCTTTAGGAATACCACCAAGGAGAGCTTTGACTTAAATTAAAATTTTATTCACTTTCATTTTCTGTATGTGTCTGGGGTACTGGCAACCATAATCCAGACTGAATGTTCAGAACATAATTTAAATATTTAGTGAATGTACTAAAAGTAAATGCCATGTTAGTTTTTGTCACAACCACATGTAATGTTTCAGAATAAATATAAAAAAACTAAGAGCAGTTAGTAACACACAACAGGTTTGTACCTTGAACTAGTTGAAGAAAAAAACTAAACACTGAACTTTAACACAACATAAAAAATCAAATTAACACAAGACTGTTATTGGTACAACTGATCGACACAAATTCAAAAGGACAAATTGGAAGTTCAGTTCTACAAAGGGCCTTAAGGTTGAACCATAGGTTCATACTTGTTCATCAAGAGGAGAGCAACACCAGTCTTCTTGTATTCAAGTAAGCATTAATCTCAGGTATTATGTGTTCAAGATAAACACACTAATCACCATCTGCCCACCCTCTTGACTTATAACGTACAGCACATCCTACTGAGCTACTTACCGCCCTAGCAGGGAGACAGTCTTCATGGAATGCATGATGGCAGAAATATGCATTGACGTTACTTGCATACCGCAAATCTACAGGCAGAAAGAATTTTGAAGATCAGACATTTAAGCATACAGCTATTATAATAATATGTGCATTTATATTGCGCCAAACGAGGTGAATACTCATAGCACCAACAGTCAAAGCAGGCATATTATTACCCCGGATAACCCAAGCTGCCTGTTAGGTGCTAGAAGGTTATAGGTACATGACTTTATTCCACCGGGTACCCATTTTCTGCTGGGTGAACAGAGGCAATTTTGAACAAACTCACTTGCCTAGGGTGAGACCACATGTGTCATGTGCTTTGTTGTGGGGCAGGACTGAAGTCCTAAAAACTCTCAGGAGTTAAACTGCCGGTCACCCATCCAAGCACTGTCGATGCTTAACTTCACCTGATTGTGACCTGAGCTTTATGCACCGGGCCACACATTCATTATGATAGATGACATTTTACTGTTTAATCAAACCACTGACTTTATTAATGTCTTCACTCTCATCTTTCTGTGTTTATATATTTGTTGCCATAAGGGGCGGTGGGGTAGCCTAGTGGTTAAAGCATTTTCTCGTCATGCCAAAGACCTGGGTTTGATTCCCAACATGGGTACAATGTGTGAAGCCCAAATTCTGGTATTCCCCGCCGAGATATTGCTGGAATATTGCTGAAAAGCGGCATAAAACTAAACTCACTCACTCCTTGTTGCCATAAAATGTTGTTTTTTTAAGTGTGTGTGCGTGCATGCGTGCATGCGTTTTGAATTTCTCCACCTATAGTTAGCAATGTCCCAGTTACACAGTGTCTCAATACACATAAAGAGTAGTCTCTTACAAAATGCAGCAGAAGCTGGCAATATTACTGGCAAACAAGGATAAGTTCAGCATCGACCTGACAATTAACCTGTATTAGCATGTAAAATTGCTGCCCACTGGTGCTCGCTTTTGGAAGCGAAGGTTGTTTGTGATTACGTGTAGTGTGATGGATATAGCACATGAACTGTTGCAGCAGCTGCACATGGAATCAATTTCATCATCATGCACTGTACATGCACTAGACAACATCTGCTCTCCCTTTCACAAACCAAATAGGTTTGCTTATTGCCATGCACCACCTACTTCTCGTAAACAAGTTCTCTGTGCCAGGCCAGCTTATCCTTGTTTGCCAATAAGACCTTCACTACATTGTGCAGAAACACACTAAGTACCCACCATTCACAATGAGCTGCTGGTGGCAAATCGGACACACTTGTACATCTGTAAAGTGAAAAGCATCCTTTAGTTCCTTGTTGCCATTCACTCATATCAAGTCACACTCAAAGTCACAATAGTTTAAAGCAATGAGTACCAAAGCTTTTACAAACCATGAAAAATACCAACCTTCTTCAATATATTTGTATAGCACTGATATCCAGTTCAACTGCTCAAAGGTGGTTTTGTTTTGACTCAATCACATGGATGTCCACCTCAACGCCACTTCATATTTTTCAATCTCAACTCCCTGGGGAGTATACAACTCTTGTGCACCAAGTTAATGTGGCTTTCCCATCCTTGTGAGTTACCCACTCACAGCGGGCGAACTGGCATAAATAGCCATACTACTTTGTTCATGTTTACTGCATGGTGCTGTACCTGCAACTAGGTGTTTGCACAGATTCATGTGTCCACCATCTGGCCATAATTATACCCATGGATTTGTGGGTTAAGTGCAAAGGGTTGTGTACTGTACACTATGGGTTGTGACAATACTGAAAGAGTCTGCACTCAAAGTTGACTCCAAGGTTTTCACACCCAGTCACAATTGGCTTGATCCCGGCACCTCCAAACTTGCTGTATTACTAGCCTGACCTTAGACAGCTCACCCACCACGCCTTCCAATATAAAAGCAAACAAATATTTTTCACATATATTTGGAAAATATTTGGGACAGTAACTAATTCACATGGACTGAAGTAATTACTCCAGCATCAAATTATCAAATTATCAAATAGTCTGGTTCCTTACTCACCATCTACAAATACTCCTTTCTTCATTGTGCGGACCAGTCTGTCCATCAGGTTAAAGCTGTCAGCAACCAGTATCTTACGGCAACCCTCTCGGAGAGATATCTAAATAAAAGTACATGAAAAAATCATGTTAAATCAGGTCCACAAGTTCCTGTGTAAAACCACTAGTCCACAAAGCACACGATGACTGATGCACTTTATAAATGCATGTGTTATTAGTTAAAATGAAAAGCTGTTGTATAAGTCTCGCATGAAATCAAACTGAATCATTTGTGTAGACTAGACAAGATTATTAAAATCCTGCCATTTTCTGGCTGAAAGAGGGTATGCTCTCATAGAAAAACAGCAGCAACATGGCCGGCATTACAATGATGACTTGCAATTCAGCAGCTCACTCACAGACAACACCTTCCTTTAAACTGCCTACATGACTGATTGATTGGTTGGTTGGTTGACTGATTGACAAACTGCACTCTGCAACATTTCAGCTGAGTGGTGTTTGTAAATAATCAAGTCAGAACCAGGCAATCCAGTGATCAACAGCATGAGCATTGATCTCCGTAAATGGGATATGATGACATGTGTAAACCAAGTCAGCGAAGCTGACCACCCAATCCTGTTAGTTACAAGCATGAGTTGCTGAAGACCAATTCTACCCCAGACCTTCATGGGTAGGTGAAGACTGCACTACCTGTAGGTTGTAGTCCTGAAGGATCTTCACCAGTGAGTCCCGGAGTGACGGGATCTCCATGCCCTTCTCTATACGGCTGATAACCTTGATGGGGTCAATGTCAGCCCCCACGTTCTGCAGCAAAGCTGTTATAAACTCTGAAAAGATACAGTCACAATACTTTTCTCAGAAACACCACACATAACTAAACAAACATTTTTGTAAGTTGCTACTGTAATGTGAAAAGAGACATTCCGGAATAGTACACAGTAAACTACAGTTGCAACGAACTCAAGAGGTAAAATCTGCATAAAATATGCAATCATCGATAATATTTGGTTTGCATCGTTTAACAAATTTTGTGCACAAGTTTTTTGTGTTTTTTTATGTGTGCAAATTGCACTATATACATGATGCTGATTTTAAGGGGATCATCCATATTGTTCTGGGAGGTAGGGGGTCATCTAGTTTGTACAGATGTACTTGGCGTAGGGGGATGTGTGTCAGCAGTTTTGTACATTAAAATTATGCTTATGAAATATGGTAAAAGTGGCGTATGTGGGCATGGTCACTGATTTTGTACATGAACTGCAGGGGGTCTTTTACTTTGTACTGAAATTTAAATGGCGGTGAGGGTGGGGGCTATCACATTGTACATGTTTCTCCATTAAAGTCACCATTACCCACTAGCTAGACATTGTGAGCAATCTCTTACTAACTAATGGCTTGAGAAACTAATTGCAGGCAACTCTGACTTTACTAACTGTACATGCTCCTTCCTAAAAATCATCATTACCCACTAGCTAGACATTGTGAACGGTCCCTTAGTCAATAATGGTTTGTGTAACTAAGGGCAGGCAACTGTGACGTTACTAGTCAAGCCATGTGTAACCAAGGACAGGCAACTGTGACTAGTCAAGACATGTATAACTAAGAGCAGACGACTTTGACATTACTAATCCAGCCATGTGTAACTAAGGGCAGACAACTGTGACTTCATTAATCAAGCCATGTGTAACTAGGGGCATACATCTGTATACTGACTAGGTTTATCCATGGAGTAGTTGATTAGATCCTCCCACAGCTCCTCGTCCACCTGCTCCTTACAGAACTCGATGGCCTGGTTGACATCCTGCAACTCCGTCATGATCAGTGTCAGCGCCTGCCGCACATTACCCATACGTCCTGAAACACCGCAGGTTGACTCACATCACTCTCATATGACACATACCATGTAGAGGGTTCACTTTAATGAACAACTGTGCATTTGTGTTTTGGAGGACTACATTTGAATCTAAATGATCACTTTCTCTAATACAGCCTCCAAACAGGAACAGGTGGATTTGAACAATTCTTCATGCTAATCTGTTGAATATACTTGCTGTTCATGCAACAAAATGTCAGATTCACTTGTTCATGTTTGTTTGATATTCCAGCTATATGGTGTGAGTCGTAAATACTTAAGTCTTGACCACAAAACCTAGTGATCAACAGCATGAGCATTGATTTACAGAACTGGGGTACAATGACAATAGCGAACCTAGTCAGTGAGTCTAACAACCTGATCTCATTACAAGCCTTCTACAAGCATAGTTTGTGGAAGACCAATTCTAACTCAGATTTTCACTGGTAGCCATCGAAAGGGAAGGAAGATTAGCATGAGGATAAGAAAAGATTGTTAATGTAACCATCAAAAGAAATTCTAGCCTGAAATACCAGCTGCAAAGATTTTGATCTCTTGGTTTTAACAGGAGCCTACCTAGAAGAAACACCTGTTCCCTGACAAAGCTCCTCACTTCACATTCCTCCAGCGCCATCTGTAGGGGGTACGACTCACTACGTCGCAGAAAGGGGAGTAACTTTGGTCGGTCAAACTCAGCATACAGCTTCACCATCTTCCCATGATGTTCTTGTGCAGAGTTCATGTCCTTCTGAATCAGCTGATCAAGGTACTGAAGAAAGACAAGACACATCAAACTCAGAATTTGAATTGTCACATTGTCAAGCTGACAACACATTTTCTGACCCTTCAACTCAAAAAACAATAATGGTGACTCATGGACAGCTTGTGTAAGGTTGGGCCATTGTGGAACAAACACTCTTAGAAACACTAGAAACCCAAATGGTCATATGAACAAACTAAAAAGCCTCTAAATTTAGTAAAGCAAATATTTTCCAAATGCCACATAAAGGGTAAAGGTGCTCAAGGTAAATGCACTGGTATGGGAACATTTAAAGTCCATGGCTCGAGGGAGAGGAGGGGGATTGGGATTGTGGATCATCCACTTTGTTCTGTCAGCAATTTTGTACTTAAAAAGTATTTTAAAAATATTATTAAAATTATTGGAAAGGGGGTGTCATTTTGTGATTTTGTACATGATATACAAGGACTGGGGGGGTGAAGAGGACTTACTTAAATTTGAGAGGGGGGGGGTCCTTTCACACTGTACACGTTTCTCCATAAATATCATCAGCATCATCCCAATCCCCGATTGGGGATTTGGAGCAATGGGTACCAAAACTTTCCACAAACCATGAACAAAACCAACATTCTTCGATACATTTGTATAGCGCCGATATCCAGTTCAACTCCTCAAAGGAGCTTTTGGTTCCCCTCTGAAAAGCTCTGATCTAGTTTACCCATTGTAAAGCCTGACTGAATTCAAACATCATCCTAGGTTATCATGTCAATGTCCAGAGTTACATCCCTTCAATAGACCAGGATCTGCTGATTCTGGGGCCAAAACAAAGTGAGTGAGTGAGTGAGTGAGTTTGGTTTAACGCCGCTTTTAGCAATATTCCAGTGATATCACGGCGGGGGACACAAGAAAATGGGCTTCACACATTGTACCCATATGGGGAATCGAACCCGGGTTTTCGGCGTAACGAGCGAACGCTTTAACCATTAGGCTACCCCACCACCCTGCCAAAACAAAGATTTAACATAGGTTTGACTATACAACAGCCATGGTAAATATATTCTAACGGCACAACTTAAAGCTGCCATACAGTGATTTTACAAAAATATGTTGAAAAACACATTTAAACCTAAGCAGCATCTCCATTGTATTGAAAGCAATCACTCACCACATAGAGGTACCGTGGAGTCTTGTCCAGCTGTTGTACAACCTTTGACACCTGCAAACAAACACATGTTTATTATGTCTCCCAAGTTTTTATTCAGTCATGATACAACAGCAATCGACCACACGGAACTTTGTCAAGAGATTATATATTTTGAAAACCCCAGCTGTACTGAGTCACTCAAGCATAAGTGTATTGTAATACTTTGTGGAACAGTGACAATAAGGAATTATGTATGGAATAACAACTGTATCACACATTAATCCCTGTAGTCTGTAATACACGGAGAAAGGGGAATGCACATAAATCATGACAGCCCAAGGTTAATAGGAAATGCCCCTCAGGTAAAATTTGGGGGGATGAAGAAGCAGGGGTGAATGCCCTCACCCCACCTCTGTCTGGATCCACTGCATGCAGACCCATGAATGTCCAAGGGTAGAATAGGCCTTCAGCAACCCATGCTTGCCATAAAAGGTGACTATGCTTGTCGTAAGAGGCAACTAATGGGATCGGGTGGTCAGGCTCACTGACTTGGTTGATACATGTCATCAGTTCCCAATTGTGCAGATCAAAGCTCATGTTGTAACCATTGGATTGTCTGGTCCAGACTCGATTATTTACAGACCGCCGCCATATAGCTAGAATATTGCCGAGTGTGGCGTAAAACTAAAGTCACTCACTCACTCACTACCCCATGCAGTCCATACAACATCTAGCATATGTGGCATCTGTAGATTAACACAGTTTCAGCATCTATACAAATACAGTTCTCTTTCTCCTGCTTTCATGAATGTTTCAATGATCATTTCAGAACAAACGCACCCCATCCTCTGGATCTTCCAAAGCAGTAGCTTATCAATCAGGGTCTCACTACTGCTGTGAGATGAGACAGATTGAGGTCAACTCACCGGAACCTTGGCGACATTATCCAGCAGCATCTTGCATGCTTGGTCCTGGTCGAACTGCATGAGCTGTACAATCTTGTCACTGATGGAGTCAAACAGGTCATGCTTGTGGATCAGCTGGAACACGTCCTTGTGCTTCAACCTTGTCGGAAACATCACAAACACACTTAGAGATGTGAACAGTTAATGTTTGTTGTTTAATGCTGCAATCAACAATATTCAACCTGTAAGTTGTGGTCCACCCCATCTTGTTCGTCACCTGTTAGACAAACATGGGTTGCTGAGGTCACGCACCTCTATGAGGTGTGTGGTCTTGTTCATGGAGCTCACGTGACATGTCTGTTAACATTAAGCAACGGAGAGGTTGTGGATGGGTAACAATGTTTGGCAACTTGACTCCTGAGAGTTTCTAGGACTAAAGTCCTGCCCCACAGCGAAGCACATGCAATACTTGTGGTCTCACTTTAGGCATGTGAGTCTGTTCAAACTCGCCCCCGTTCACCAAGCAGAAGATGGATACCCAGTGGGACAAGTCATGTGACTATTAAGCTTCTAGTGGCTCACAGGCAGATTGGGTTATCCAGGGTAATAATAATACAAGTGTTAGCACTATGAGCTTTCACCAGTGAGTAGGGGCAGTATTATTCAGAAGTATATATACTTATACTAGTTAACTAGTCTGCAGTTAATCAGTGATAGACACTGTCAGGACAAGTCTGTAACTCTTGGGTCTTGCAACATGTATATTATACTGAGGACCTATTCTGTCTACTATCTGAGTTTGTGATGCAGAATATACCCAAAACCAAAATACACCAAAACTGGACAAAACTGTAATCAAATAATCAGGTTGTCTCTCACTGCCAGTTACACCCATAGTCTCAGACAATGGATTCAGGTATGGGTCCTGTATTACATTGTAAGGACAAAGTCACCGTGTTCTGTAACATGACTAGTTGAAAAATTAAAATGGTATTCAATTCCCAGAAATTGCAGGACTATTCGCTGCTAAATTGACATGTACATATATTGCACACACCATTGTATGTTTGCGTTGTCATCACTGGTGATGTCATTCACATGACACTGAGATGGAAAGTCGGAATGTAGTCACAAATTAGCAGTTCCAGATGCTCCCATGGGGACTAGGTGACGTCCTGATGATGACGACACTTCACTGCTGTATTCGATGTAAACGAGTGCAGACAGTAAAACCCTTTGGCCTACTTTTGTGTTTACAATGTCGATAAACAATGTGTTGGCCAACTGAGTAGTGTTTCTGAGCATTTGAAGCACAGGAATTCATCTGGAACTGACGGGGTCAGAATTATCTCCTAACTGTGATCAAAATTATTTCCATTGTTCAAGACTGTAATAAGAGTTATTCCTCTTGACCCACACGGTAATAGGAGTTATTGCCCTCGTTTCACATCATAATGAGAGTTAAAAATTGTTATCCTCTGTTCCTCAGAAAATAGAATTGCCCCTTTTGCCTCACTAATAAGAGTTACCCCTCTTGTTATAAACTGTAATAAGAGTTATTCCCCTTGTTCCACAGCACTACTAATCTTCACTGTATGTAGCATTATTGTACTTACCTTAGATAAATAGCCAAAGCTTTGTCAAAAGCCCTCTGGCATGCATATCTGAAAATGACAAAAAGGTTAAACTGATAGTCTAATTAAACTTGCACATCAACGCATTGCACCAAATAATGTTGTTTTTTTTTGTCATTTTGTGTTCGATAACAAAGCCAATCTTACACTGACAGCCATTAATGAATATCTTGACACTGAGAATGAGATGCACAATATACATGAATTAGAATGATGATGGCACACAGATCAGAGAGTAGCTCAATGTTTTATACCAACTAACAATAAAACCCTGTATTTATAATATTTTTCAATCCACTGCACTGTAAAGATTTATTAAAATGATAACATAAACCAGAATGCAAAAACAAAGATCAATCATAGTGAATGAGTGAGGCATTTGAGTGAGTGAGTGGGTGGGTGGGTGGGTGGGTGAGTGAGTGAGTGAGTGAGTGAGTGAGCAAGCATGGTTTTATGCCACTTTTAGCAATATTCCAGATATATCGTGGTAGGGAACACCAGAAATGGGCTTCGCACATTGTGCCAATGTGGGGAATCGAACCCGGATCTTCAGGATGATCAGTGAAAGTTTAACCATTAGGCTACCTCACAGTCCCTGATGCGTCTAAGAAAGCTATCATGTGTACTAGAATAGCCAAATGGTTCAGGTACTTGCTTGTCATGCCAGAAGACCATGTTCAGTTCCCTGCATGGGTAAGTGTGAAACCTGTTTCCTCGTGTGATATTAAACATTGCTAGAAGTGGCATATGACCATACTGGCTCTCTCAAACCAACTGTCTTCAATATCTAACATGCAAAGCCCCACAACTCTGTGCAACAAATGCAGTGAGACGGGGCACTTACAGTTGTCCGAGGCACTGTAGGAGATCCCAGTTGTTGCGGTCTCGGTCTAGTTTAGTCAAAACAGCATTGATGATTGTCTCTATACTGTATAAATCTTGAGGCCACTCTTTGATCAGCTGGTAGAACCTCTGTGAAAACAGATAAAATTTATCATCTAGTTCAAATCCAAATAAAAAAAAGTATTTATAGGAGTTCCCTCCCTTTGAAGAAATGGAACAAAACATGTCAGTGTTAACCTCATTGGTTTCAGATAAAATGTAAACAAGTTTAGAAAGACACAGCACCACCTGTGGGACCATTCATAATCTATGGCTAAGAGGGTGATGATGATGTCAAGTGAGGTCACCCATTTTGTTCTGGTGAGGCAGTGGGGTCTTGAATTTTGTACACATGTACTAGGGTGGGGGTCATCAATTTTGTACATAGAAATATTAAAAATTATGCTTAAAAATTATGGGGAGGGAGGGGGCATTGATTTTGAACCTGACATGCTTCGCAGGGTCACTTGCTTTGTACATAAATTTCAGAGGGGTCATTAGCATTGTACATGCTTCTCCAATTAAATCAAATCCAATTAAAACGCCAACCCTTCAAATTAAAGGCAGTGTTTAGTGAACAAAATTTCATCCAAATGTCTGTAAAAACTTTAACAAAAACCACAATGATGATTCTACAAAAACAGGTTCAGATACTTCAGAGGTCAGCAACAGGACATGAAGGAATCAGGAAGGCCAAGTCTGTTTATTGTTAGATGGCTGTTTTAGGTCTGACATTCTTTTACCTCTGTGTCCACCTGCAGGAACTCATTCAGTACCATCTCGTATATTGCTGGGTTCAGCTTGGGATCTCCACGGGGCAGGTATGTCGCTATAGCCTGCAGCATACAATGGCAGATGTACACAATAAAAATTTGTGTGATGTCGACCTGCCGTATGTATTTTCTTTCAGGTAAAGATGTCAGATATTCTGCTACGACTGCATACATTGGTGGTGTTCCTACCAGGTATAACCTACACCATACAATGTCAAGTAGTCTGTGTCCTTGATGTCCGAGACTATCTTAAAAATGGGAAAACAACTTAAGTCAATTAAATTATTCTGGTTTCCAGTTAAATATCACTCTATATTTTGTAGAAATATATGTGTAAAAGAGATACCAGTACCTTTTTATTGGACTAAATCCAAGCCTCAATGCCAGAGCTACAGACCAACATATTCTGTATCTTAACCAGCCAACAGGATACACTGCCTCAAGCGCCATCACAGACAGTAACATCTGACTTCATTATTCCCTAATGCTGGTGACATAGCAAGATAGACAAGAAAATGACTCATGTTAGCGTCTCACATTAGAGTCTCACACTGGCAGTCTGCCATTGATCATGTTCCAGCCATGGAGAACTTACCTGTACTTTTATGACAGTTGACAGAAACAATAATAAAATACAGTCGAGAAAGATTCTCCGCATCTTCTCAACAAAGACAGACACTCACCTTTAATTGATTTATTTTTGCGAACTTGTAGACTTCATCTTCCCACAATTCCTTCTTCTTTCCGAGGATCTTCACGCACAGTCTGCCGGCATCGTCATAGCAACGTTCCTCCAACAGATAGTTCAAATACGCACGACCGATGCCCTAAAATGACATTAATAATTTCCAGTGATATTTATGGATCCTTTTTCATTCTCAATTCCCTGGGAAGCCTATGAGGGTACAGACATGTTACCATCTCAGTCTACTGGTTACATGGCTAACACAGTGCCTTCAAGACACTCAAGAAAATCTCAGGAGCATTGGTATCCATCAAACGTCTCTCGGCCTCCAATGTTCTTCAACTTCATGCAATATTTCCCCCATGTCCCTTCCAAGATTCAACAGTTATACTGGAACTGGTTCTGTGGTTATAACTCACTGAGATACCATGTACGCTTTGGGTACAATGCACTTACGAGATCAAGTCTCTCATCTTATCCTGTTCAAGATTCATGCATCAGATGGTAAGAGTGAGCAAGTTTAGTTTTAAGCCACTTTTAACAATGTTTCATCAAATATCATGATGGGGAACACCAGAAATGAACTTCATACATTGTACCCATGCAGGGAATCGACCATGGGTCTTCATCATGATGAGCGAATGCTTTAACCACTAGGCTACCACACTGCCATCAGGCAGACGAGACCCCGTCGTCAGCTTCTAGTCCTCACCTCGTATGTGTGTTTCTTGAGTTCCTTACTGTGTTCCGATGCTGCTGCCATTGCTGCCTGCAGGCAGAAATTTGAGGTAAATATATTCACATTTCTTCTTTTCACAAATTTTACCTGAATAATATCTGTTTCAATAAATCACTACAGACATTTCCATCAATCTGCACAATTGGGAACTGATGACATGTGTCAACCAAGTCTGCGAGCCTGACCACCCGATCCTGTTACTCGCCTCTTACGACAAGCATAGTCGCCTCTCATGGCAAGCATGTGTTGCGCTGAAGGCTTATTCCACCCCGGGACATTCACAGGTCCATAATCATAGATTCAAAGAATGAATGTTATTTTATGCCACAGACTACAGAAGTTAGTAGTAGTTATCAGGAATTATCATATCAAGTCAATCAATGTACCCTGCTTTCAACATTTTCAATGATGCCCATTGGAAATGCCGAACTAAGTGAATTTGTTTGGTACTTCACGTTAGTAGTGTTTGGACTGTTGCCTAACTTCGGTAATCCTTCTTATGATCTAACACACATGCTTCAAACAATTCAAAATTAAAATTGAGGTGTTCAGTAAGATAAATAAGTTTTTCACTAGTTCCTCAGGGCCTATGGGTTGATGTACCTTCGGGCTCACGGAGCATAAACTAACACAGAGGATACATCAAACATTTGAAACATGCCCTGTCATTGCCATATACAGATGCAGAATTGCTGATGCAGCATTAAGCAATATTCAGTCACTGGACCAGGCAATCCAGTGATTGTGAGCAAGCATGGAACACCAAGATCTGTTCTACTCTAGGAATCCTGCAGCCAGACATGGGGTGCGAATAAACCCACAGCTGTACAAACTAGCATACCTCAAACTGCTCATGTTCCAACAACCAAGTGATGTGATCATCTTGGTCCCTTAGTCGCGCCAGAACGATGTCTTTAGGACTGACGATGTAGAACAAGTTCTCCTCCACTATACTCTCTGCACAAAACAACACAGAATTATTCCAATATTCTAATTTTCCTTCCCCTCGGGAGGAACAGCAGAACAGGGACAGTGACTTTCTAATGTATCTTTATTCAGTTATATTTGATACATGTTTTAAAAATCAAATGAAATGATTTTATAAGTTATTTCATAATGCTGTTGAAGGCTGTCTATTTTATTTTAGTACACAATTTGGATCTGGACACTCGAATCAACGAAATGAATATTAGAGAACATGCTGCCATTACGTTAGATTATGATTTATAATGTAAGGTTAGAATGTGAATAATGCTTTGATAATTAGCAAGAGACTTAAAAAAATTTGACTGATTTGCAAGATGTGAAGAGCCACACATACAGATTATTAAGATGGCACAAAGACTGATTACAAACAGACTGATGTATCTGCTTACCAAGATGGTAGTCATTGCACCTGTATTCCTGGAAGCCACGGATTGAAAGAGCATCGTTGGAGACTTCATCAAACCGGTTCATCCCTGGATCCAGCACTTGCAAGTGGGGTCGGTTGGACACCATACGGCCTCCCTAGAATACATTGAGTGAGTGAGTGAGTGAGTGAGTGAGTGAGTGAGTGAGTGAGTGAGTGAGTGAGTGAGTGAGTGAAGAAGGGGAGGGGAGATGTATGTGGCTGGGTGGGCGTACTTGTAAGGAACTGAATGTTGTTAGCAGCTTGATGCAATATCCCAGCAAAATTTCTGCTGCTGGTAAATAAACCAGTCTGGACCAGACAACCAAGTAATTGAATTCATGAGCATCAATCTATACAATTGGGATAAAATGACATGCATCAGCCTGTTGTGGCAAGTGAGGGTTGCTGAAAACCAGTTTTTAACACCACACTCAGCAATATTCCAGCTATATGGTCTGTAAATAATCATGTTTGGACCAAACAATCCAGTGATCAACAACATGCTCAGCATCAATGTAGGCTTTAAGATACGATGACAGAGCAGTTAGATTGTGAAAGTATTAACTCACCTCCTGGTGTGGATCGTCCTTCTCATACGATAGCACCACCACACTGTCGGCAAGTGGCGCGATTCCACAGACAAAAAACTCTGTCTTAAACATAGCAACAATCTCCACATATCTGTTTGGCAAATCCCTCGCATCTCGCTTCTCCTGTTCTCGAACCACACAAACCTGTAAATGAAGATGTCACGGCTCAGACTAAGACATACTTACTGTTACTATTTACCAACCTTCAGATTTCGATTGTTCTGTAATGTATCGACACAACTCGTTTCCATAATGAACCCAATTCAAACATCATGTCAGGACGCTTTTATTCAACTAGCACATTTTGTTCCACCTATGCTTCTCTCACGTACTCTCCGCCCTCCATGTTGCGCTCTTTGCACACATGAGTAATAATGATGATAATAATACATTTGTAAAGTGCCTAATGCCCATCCTACAGATGTTCAGTGGCGCTAATATAATGAAAAAACTGGAACATATATACAGAAAACAGAGAATGATTATTGACTGGAACACAGACAAAAACAGGTGATTTATAGGTTCCTTTAGTGGTTGTGTTTCTGAGGTTTAGGGAAGCAAATCCCTGAGTTGTGGGCTGACTAAAGAGAAGGCGCTTTTGAAAAGTCCACTTAGTGATTATAACTTATCATCTTATTATTGTTACAGGTTTTTGGGCCTAGATTTTCGGAGCTGTCGTAGCACTAAGAGAGCTTCATAAATCTAGGCCCTGGTTCCAAACACCAAAAAAAATCTTCTATCTTCACTTTCTAACATTTGAAACAGTTCATGAATGGTCCCCAAATTTTTTCAGAATTCAGGAACATAATGTAATTTTCTGAATAAAATTGATATTTTATACTTATCTGTTTCTGGCGGATAATGTAAGCAATTAAGCATGAGTCAGGATAAGGGAAAAGATTAATTAATTTTCTTAATAAAACTGATATTTTATACTTATCCCGACTCATGGCAAAAGCCCACCTAGCCGCCCCTCACAGACACGCTGAATTCTCACATTCTCGTGTCGGGCGATAGGGAGAGAGTAAAGTATCGTGGCGGTCAGCTGACCATATGGAAAAAGGGAGGTAATACTGGGGTCAGTGTGATTTTATGTCTGCTTCTTTTAGAAGGGCACTTCAAGGGATTTCAGGTGTTCCACTACCTTCGCCAGGAAGAGGAGAATAAGCAATTAAGCATGAGTCAGGATAAGGAAAAATATGTGTTCTCTCCACAATTTAACCGTTGAATTGGCAGTCATTGAAGTGTTTCTAAATAGGGCAACAACTGTCATGTTAAGATGAAGATTGGAATTTTAATTATATTAATGACAACAACGTGAAGTGAAATGGGCTTCAACATCATACTTGAAAATCTGACGGTGTGCATGCATGTGTACGTGTGGCTGATCACTGAAATACCATGCTGCAGTTGTGCATGAATGCCTTTATCAGAAAAATTATACTGACTCCAAGCCGACCAGTTCCTGTTGTAGCCATTAATGCCAAGTGCCAGGCAGGGAACAACACGTACCATATTTTCACGTCTTTTATTATGACATGGCCAGGAATTGAACCTGCAACATTCCGCTGCCTTGGAACCATGGGGGTGCTTTTGAAGACAAAAACTCTTAAGAGGATGAACACAAAATCTTAGCAAACAAAAACCCTCAATTTGTTTTCAGTTCCAAATTAAAGCAAAAGGATTCTCGTATATCAAGCTTCATCATTCTGAAATACAAATGTTTACAATCCTCACCAATGAATACTGATAAAACTTGGAGCTTTCACTTTTAAAGAGTATCCTGATTATCTGAAAACAACGTACCTTGACCAGGTCACCCCAGCCGAGGAGCAGCGTGTGGTCATCCTTCCAGAACAGACTGCAGCAATACAGCTCCGGACGGTGACTGAAACAAGGTCAAGGTTGATTGGTTAAAAATGGCTGCCTATTTTGAAGTGACTTTTCTCATCAATGACAGTAAAATATACTGTTTGACATAGGTAGGGATTTACCCAACAGGTTTAGAGGCCCATGTTTGGCACACAACTGAATTAAAATGATCCATGGGAAGGGTTGGGAGCACATTCCCAGTATCTCCTCACAGGAATACAGTGGGAACAAAGCAGGGGAGCTGTTCTTGAAGGTTTCTCATTGACAGACAAGTGATACAGGACTGAAAACCAATTTTAACCAGTTCTTCAAAATAGAGGACTTAGTCTAAATGGGTCTTTAAAAAGAAAACAGGAAATACAGAACTGGATGTCGTTGTCTAAAACAACCTCAGCTCTAAGGTCCCATACTTTAACATAAGCAATCTTAGTGCTAAGATTGTTTTGTACAACACCTCGGGAAATGTTTCTAACCCGCTCCCTGGAGCCACACAAAATACACCGAGAACCTCTTCTCACTACAATACAAGCAGCAGAGAGCAAAGGACCTATTCTGACCTGGTTTTCACCAAGATACAAGCAGCAGAGACCTTAGGACCTATTCCGACATACAGACACACGGACATTTCTGAATATTTCTATCCTAAAGAATTTAACTCAGGAATGTTGAATATTGGGCTGCTGTGTTGTTGTTCTACCTGTGACCTTTATCAATGTGAGTGATTCTTTTCCTGGACGTCATGTCAAAAATCTTCACACTCTGAAACAGAAATTCACAGATACACACTGATCTAAGCCTGTTGGGGTAACTGACATAAAAATAAATGTCACATTAGACAGTTAAAGCCCTTTTGTGAAGGAGCTATACTATGGTACTGTCACACTGGGATCGTATCTGAGACCAATCTGTGATTCGAACACATGATCTGAAGATCCTGGCAGCAAAGGGAATTATCTCTGTAGAATGACTAGCAGTGCCACAGATCATTGAGCAATGTATGAGGTGGGTTTTTACACCACTTTTAGCAATATTCCAGCAATATCATGGCAAGGAACACCAGCAATGGGTTTCACACATTGTACCCAAGTGGGAATCAAAACCAAGCCTTCAGTGTGATGAGCAAACACTTTAACCCCACCAACCCTGAGTACTAAATGATAGCCATTGAATGTGACAGTTCTGTGACAAATCCAAAGAACAAGAGGACCCATTTTGTACAACAATGTACTAACTGAACAATATATATAAAAATGCTTGATAAAATGGGTCACTGGGAATCCAAAGAACAAGAGGACCCATTTTGTAAAACAATGTACTAATCAAACAATATATATAAAAATGCTAGATAAAATGGGTCATTGGGTAAGAATATAACTGCATTACAGGTCTACTTTCAACATCCACTTTCTCAGATAACTTACATGTATGGATTGATGTTCTTTTTAAATGTTTTTAAACAGAACATATTTTGCAGCAAAAACATTCCCCAAATCATATTCATAAAATCTAATGCAAAGGAGCCCAGAGATTTTCTTCAGTTAACTGAGGTAAACTAGACTTGCCATATCTATATATGGGCCGCACTGGGTATATCTGTTCCACAGCAACAAAGTAACCACACCCAGCAACCCAAATCCTACAGCCAGCAAAAGTTGTTCAGGGCAGAAACATTCTAACTTGCAATCACAACAACATACATGGTTGTTGTGGCCTCCACATACCCTGTCATTAGACCATGCAATGAAGTCTCCTCGCCACTTGATGTTCCTGATGGGACCTTCACCCTGGTGTAGAGGGGTCATCTTGTGTCGACTGAACAATCCTCCTCGTTCATTCAGAATCAGCTGTGAGTGAAAATAATTACCTTTTCACTCTCTGAAAGCAGCTTCAAAGTTCACTCACTCACTCACTCACTCACTCACTCACTCCACTTGTCAACTGAACTTTAGAAATCTATATAACCCTACAGGGGTACTCACTTAAAATTTAAATGAATGATCAACAATGTAGCACATATATTTTAAACAATTCTCTAATTACTTATAATCACCGTTTATTTCAATTATCTATCAATTTTCGTTCTTTTCTTTTCACTCCAAACAACAAAGATCACCTTCTCATCTCCGGTGACGAACAGTCTCCCTCGCCCTGGCTTACTAAAGTGCGGATCAAGAGCAACGGCCTTGACAGGTCTATCAAAGGTCACACACTGGTTGTTTTCAGAAGCATATAGACCAGATATCATCACCTGTTCAAAGAAAATGTTCAGGCATCTCAAATCATATCCATGATCCTTCTATAATGACCTCTTTGGTTTGTGTTCACGTGATAATATTTCTTCTCAGACAGTTCTTCTCTTCTCTGAATGACAGCCGACAATATTGTTCCCTGTCTAACAATATTGCAGATCTGTCTGACAACAATGTTCCTGTATGATGACAGCTCTATGTGACAAGATGGTTACCTACATGACAATTACAGCTCAGTCTGACTACAATGCTGTTAATCTGATAGATCTGACAATATTCACATTGGTTGTATTTCTGAAATGACAGCTCTATCAGACAATAATGTTCATGTATGACAATGACAGTTACATAACAACGTTCTTGGCTAACAAAGACAGCTCTATCTGACAATGTTCTTGTCTGACAAAGACAGCTCTATCAAACAGTGTTCTTGTCTGGCAATGACAGATCTATCCGACAACAACATTCCTGTCTGACAAGGACAGCTCTATCAGACAATGTTCTTGTCTGACAAGGACAGCTCTGTCAGACAACATTCTTGTCTGACAAAGACAGTTCTATTAGACAATGTTCCTGTCTGAAAAAAAACAGCTCTATCAGACAATGTTCTTGTCTGACAAAGACAGCTCTGTCAGACAGTGTTCTTGTCTGGCAATGACAGATCTATCTGACAACAACATTCCTGTCTGACAAAGACAGCTCTATCAGACAATGTTCTTGTTTGGCAATGACAGATCTATCCGACAACAACATTCCTGTCTGACAAAGACAGCTCTATCAGACAATGTTCTTGTCTGACAAGGACAGCTCTGTCAGACAACATTCCTGTCTGACAAAGACAGCTCTATTAGACAATGTTCCTGTCTGAAAAAAACCAGCTCTATTAGACAATGTTCTTGTCTGACAATGACAGCTCTATCAGACAACATTCTTGTCTGACAAAGACAGCTCTGTCAGACAGTGTTCTTGTCTGGCAATGACAGATCTATCTGACAACAACATTCCTGTCTGACAAAGACAGCTCTATCAGACAATGTTCTTGTTTGGCAATGACAGATCTATCCGACAACAACATTCCTGTCTGACAAAGACAGCTCTATCAGACAATGTTCTTGTCTGACAAGGACAGCTCTGTCAGACAACATTCCTGTCTGACAAAGACAGCTCTATTAGACAATGTTCTTGTCTGACAATGACAGCTCTATCAGACAACATTCTTGTCTGACAAAGACAGCTCTGTCAGACAGTGTTCTTGTCTGGCAATGACAGATCTATCTGACAACAACATTCCTGTCTGACAAAGACAGCTCTATCAGACAATGTTCTTGTCTGACAATGACAGATCCATCAGACAACATTCCTGTCTGACAAAGACAGCTCTATCAGACAACAACGTTCCTGTCTGACAAAGATAACTCTTTATGACACCAATGGTCACTTGCTGACAGTTTGATCTCCACAATGTCTGACAATGTTCTGTTTTTACCTTGCCATCGTCCGAGCAGCTGGCAACATAGTCCCCCTTGTCGTCAATGCTGATCTGGTTGATTGTTGTTGTGTGCTGGATAGGAGGATATACAACAACAAATAACAAATCTATCTACATTGGTCAATGTTCACTTCTCAGTCCTCCATTCTAGTCTTATGGGGGAAGTCTGGCACTATTTTGTAGCGTGCTATCTTCTTAAAAATTGAATTTCACTGACTAAGAATATCAAAATATACATCTTAATTCAAAATAACTGTTTGAGAAGAACTTTGGTACGAAAATGTCCTTTCTATGTGAATTCCTTGTTCATACTATACATATTCTGCAAATAAAGTGTAAATGAGCTTCTCTTCCATTTTGATTGCCCAGCTAGTATAATATCTATTATATGGTCTCTGTTCAGGGTCACATTATAGACTGGGCATATAGATTAGTGTTGATTTCTATGGATCATACAAGGGTTGCTTTATTTATATGTAGCGATATACAGTATCTGATATATGCAAACATAAGAATGACACATATCACCAAAGTGAGCCATGACACCACAAAATCTGTGGATGTACAAACAATTCTCAACCGCCGACAAAGGCACTTTTTATGAAATAAGCTTTAAAAGGGCAAACAGTCACATCAATTAGCTAATAAGTAGTAGCTAACATTGCAAAGTCACTGACAGTCATAAGACTGTGTCATTAAGAGTGAGACATACTGCATTAAGTTCCTTGCTCTTGATATCATTGCCGCTGTGGTCAAGGATGTGAATCACTCCCCAGTGAGTCCCTAGAGCCAAGAACTGCAAAAGATGGAGTTACATCATGAAATACATGTCTACTTTAAAAAAAACACAATGTTACCAAAGTGTATTGAACTGTCCAAAATGGTGAATATTATTGAATATTTGGGAGTGAGAACAACTTTGGCTGCAGATCTGGTGCTGATGAGAACTGGATCATTATTACCTGGTGAACATGTATTGTCTACCTTTGGATGTACAGCCATGCAACTGGCTGCATCTTTATTGAATATCCCTGTCAGATCGTTGCCAATTCTCTCATACTTCAGCTTGGGTTCAACCTGTACAAAGGGAAACATTAGGTCAGGAACAATGCACAATACTAGCAGTTTTAAGCACCTGAAAATGATTGAGTGGGTGAGTTATGGCAAGAAAGTGGATGTGTGGCCATGTTAGGTTGCTCAATAAGAGGTTTTCTTCACAGTCTGCCTTCGCTTGCCTGGTATAAAGGTAATGTGCATCATGACCATATTTTCGATATTCCTAAGTTAGTTGTGAATGAAATTTGAGTGGTCACTGGTCCAAGGATTGGGGCAATACTAATCTGGTGGGAAAAGGGAGGCAACTCATACATGAATGATCTTTTACATTCGTTTAATGGGAACTGCAAGCGATTTTATAGGGCCGTCTCCTATTCTCACGGGTTTCCTATTCTCGCAGTAAACACCCATTCTGCCGAGACCGCCGATGTGTGATACTTAGCGGTTGTTTACATCATTAACCAGTAACCAGGAAGTGACCCAAGTCTGTGAATTATCAAAATTTTGCAATGTAACGAATATTCGTGAGTTTTAACCAACTTGGAAAAATCGTAACTTTCCCCCATCCTTCACGATAAGATTCCCCTTAATTACACGTAATAACGTTACTTTCTCGTTGTACCGCGAGAATAGGAGACGCCTCGAAAAGTCAGCAACGAACGACCATATTTTTCATCGAGCTCAAGTGAGATAATTCACTTGATGGATCAAGCAGTTGATAGATGCAGAGGTTAGAGGGGGGATCTCTTCATTTAAAAAAAACAAGCATACATATGAAAAGAACTGTTTATATTATTTTTTCAGTTGATATTCATAAGTACCGCGAGAATAGGAGATGCCAGTATAAATGTTCCATATCATTTGAATAGAAGGAGAAAATAAAATAGGAGAAGGAGAAGGTAAAATAATACTAATCTGGTACCAGAAAAAAAATCAATAATGCATAAATAAATGAACTTAATGTCTAATGCTGTCATTACCCCTGTCATCTGTAACCCAGTGCTCGACCCATCAAACAAGTGATTGAAAGCATGAGCAACATTTTAATTTCCATGTCCCTGAGGTGTGATAAGTGTCAGCTGAGGATATCGTTTTAGGTTTTTCTTATGCCAACATAACACATTTGGACAAAGATTTCTTCAGACTGCAAGATGTTTACACAGATGAATTTTTATATTTCTTAAAATCAGTAGAATAATTGCTTTGCAATCATGTTTATTTCATATGTTAAAATATGACTCTATATATACATGTAACATAACTTGCTTAATGACATTCACATATTTTGGGGAATACCTCTAAAATTCACTGGAATCGACAAAACAGCAGATCCTTAAACAGCTAACATTGCAGGCACTTCGACCATTTTCTAAGACACGTTAGATTTATATTTTGGTGGTTCGCAGATAATTAGCATTACCGAATCTTCATCATCATCTTCATCATCATCGTCATCATCATCATCGTCGTCGTCATCATCTTCATCATAATCAGCAACCGTTTCAACCTTCTCAACCTTCTGTAAACACACATTTGTTTGTTGCAAAATGATAAGCATAAGGGCACACAACTATTGAGGTTCCTCAATTGTTACTTATCAAATGATAAAAATGTACTAATGTTAAAGTTATAACTCACTGGAATCAGGTAATGTAAACAAAGGTATCTTATTTGTATGCTGATAACTGAATGGTGTGAAATTTCAGTTCACTTTGCAGCTGCAGACAAAAAATGCCAAGGATAGCATAGGTAAACTGCAAACTCTATGACATGTTTGGTGGTTTGTTGTTGAGCAATCAGTAAAATTCCAATGTGGTGGTGCTCTGAAAATAATTGTGTCTGGATCAAACAATACATTGATCAATATGCATAAGTCTCCATAACCGTCATGTTTACCTACACTGGCAAAAGACCAATGCAAGTAAAGTATTCGTACAGTTTGTGCATGAAGTTCCATCAGTTTTACGAACATGTGTCCCTGTTTCTAAAATGCCTAATGGTAAGAGTTCCTACCATTCCCCCATCATAAATAATATTATAAATTGATATATACTAGAATTACTACCAAAGCCTGGCACAACAATTACTAGAGAACTCACAAAAATAGCTAAATGCCCCCAAATTAAATTAAGAACAATATGTATATAGCGTTGAGCTGCCTAGCAGTAACTCCATTAATCTATCGAAGAAAGAGTATGGGGAAACGGAAGCAACTCTTTCCTGTCTCATTTTTCAATTGAGTTTGTAGTGCTAGGCGAGTACTGGGCATATGGACAAGAATGCACTTTACAGAATTCAGCCATATGCAAAGACTAGTTCGTGACTGACACGCATGACAACTTGGAAGCTCTCTTTTCTAACGTCTGACCTTAGCGATCTAATGATCCTAGCTCTATGACGATCCTAATATATGGGAGTTACGGCAGAACTACGATAGCTTTGTGCATGCGGCCTCTGATTTCCGGTTTCTGTCAAATTAAGTAAGTTTCAAGTTCGGCTATAAAGAATCGAGTAGTTTCAAATATTTCCAAAAGCACACGTCTCCGTTGCTGATCTTAGACACGTTCTGTCAATACTGTAAAAGTCAATGTCGGCGAATTAGAAAAAAAATTAAGCCATGAAAACAATCATACCCCTAATTCTGCTTCTGAGGGAGTCGCCATTTTGAATAAGATGTATCACATGACACAAATTATTTTTGTTTACGTTTTGTCTTCTGGGTGTAATAAAGTTTTATTTCCATTGAATTCATGGGAGTGCATAGTATCACCTACGATCCAGTAACTATTTGTGTAGGAAGTTTATATTATTCAAAGTATATATCAAAATTTAGGGAACTATATCCTGCAATGTGAGAAGTTATTATACCATGACAGCTTGCAGCTGTAAAGTATCTTTTTTTACAAATAGCCGTGGAGTGGGTGCCATTTATGATAGCAAAATATGTTATTTACATTAATTTATGGTTGTATTTGTAAGATATAACTGACTTAAACCTATGTTTCCATCTCTACTGAATTTTCAAATGCTATTCAAGCGATGCTCCCTAAATTTGGAAAATTGAAGTGTGCTACTTTCCTAACGACTAGTCCCATTAGCAGTATTCTGTTGAATCATATGACAACAAATGAGCAGTTATTACTACGATGAAAGTACTCCTAATCTTCACTGATATTTTACACAGTTATACACCGTTTATTTTACGGTTCTCAAGACAGGGATCAAACCTGAAAACTGTTATCAAGTGCCTTGCTTGTAAGATTCACAAAGGTTTTGAGTAAATCCCACTCTGAAATGATGAATGAATAATTTTCTTCTTGAATGAAAAACACCGCTGCAGATAAAACCTAAACATGGCAAAATATATTCTGATGTGATTTAAAGCACATGATCGTTGACCACATAAAGATTATCCCCCTTTGGACTATTTACTTCCACACCATGCCTGTGGGTCCTATGAAAGATACAACAAACGTCTAACATTTGCATCACTGCGGTCTTTCGTCCACAATATGCAAGGTGGACGCGCTGCCATTTAAGTTCATGGAAGTATTAAACCTCACTCATACAAAGGTAATTGCAGAAGAGTGGGTTAGTTTAGGTTTACACCACACTCGGTAATATTCCAGCTGCATGGTAGCGGTCTGTAAATAATCGAGTCTGGACCAGACAACCCAGTGATCAACAGCATGAGCACCGATCCGCGCAATTGGGAACCAATAACATATTTCATCAAAGTCAACCTGATCCCCCGATTTGCCTCTTCCGACAAGCATGGTTTACTGAAGATCAATTCTAACCCGGACCTTCACGGGTATAATTGCAGAAGAAAATGAATAAAACGAAACATTTGACAGGTTACGAATGAAAATTTGTGTAACGGAAGATCAGTATTACATATCTATATTATTTGTCGCACTGTTAACAGCACTGAGGAATGAGTATGGTGCTACGTCGTTTTCAGCAATGTTCCAGCAATATCACAGGTGTTATCAAAAGTGGACTTCACATATTGTACCCACGTGGGGAATCGAACCTGGGTCTTCGGCCTAACGTGAGAACACCTTAACCACTAGGCTACCCGCTGCCCACATCATTGACATGATATAAGAGGGACTGGTCATTTCGGAGTCAGCTTGCTGCGTCTGAGGACAGGACAGGGACTAGTAAAAAGACGCATATGTCCATTAAGCTCTCTCTCTCTCTCTCTCTCTCTCTATCTATCTCTCTCTCTCATTGATTTCTTATGTGAATGTGTTCACTATATGGTAAATGTTTTATATATGTTAAACACACTTAAAGATATCACGAAACGTTTTTTCGTTATGACGGTAACATTTTAAGATCTCGGAAGTTCTGATTTGAATATAAAAAATAAATAAAAGATGTCGTCAGTTAATCTTGAACACATCATTGAAATGATGTCCCTAATTTCTTAATAAAATTAATGTGAAAAGGGTTTGAAAAGGGTTTGAAAAGGGTTTGCCATATACGCACGCAAATACACATACATATTCAAGTATGCATCACTGGAAGAATACTGAATGCAACCAATTCCATTTCACCTAATTTTTCCTTTCCATTTAACATTTCGACTTTTAGATCGCATTGGAAAAGTACATATGTATACACTGTAATTACAAATGATGAAGACAAGTATGAACCTTGTACTTAGTACCAGCACATGCAGCAAATGAGTTTGAAAAACCTGGTACGATATTGCCGGGCAAACACCTCTACCTCACTGACTGACGTTTATTCAGAGTTCAGTATTTCACAAACAAACAGAGCATTGACGAACCGAATGTTTTAACATAAAACCCCACAATAACATACGCAAAGGCGAACAGTCTTCCAAACTCGCGTGTGAACGTAAACTTAATGCGGAATAGAAGTGTAAGGTAGAACGAATGTATTTAGATATTATGTTTTAGAAGTTCTGTACGGTTGTGATTTGGTATGGTTTGTTGTTGTTGTTGTTAGTGGTGGTGGTGGTGGTTGACACGTGTCATCGTATCCCAGATGCGCAGATCGATGCTCATGCTCTTGATCACTGGATTATCTGGTCCAGACTTGAATGCTGACAGACCGCCGTCATGTAGCTGGTATTTTGCTGGGTGCGACGTTAAACAACAAACAAATAAAATAAAAGCATGTCCAGCAAAAACACAAAAGCAAAACAACAACAACACAGCATCTCGATTTGATTTAAATTTTAGACAAAACAAATGTATCGTGAAATTAAAAAATTTAATAGATTTATTTCGTTAGTGTAGATCGCTACACATCTGCATGTACGTTTACTGAAAAGGGTCGTGTGGCCATCCAATCTTCATTTCCGTTGATAAACCTACGCATCTGATCCACTCACCCCCCACCTCCTCCTCCACCTCACCCCACCCATTGAAACTGCCTCATCCGCGTTTCTATCGGACCTCTAAATCCACTCACTTTTTTAGTCAACGCTTGATTATAAACTGCAAAATTAAAAAAAAATATATATATAAATAAAAAACATTTCGCTAATATGGAGTTTACTTGTTATATATATAAAGGAACGACTGCTGCTTTATTAGCAGTCTAGACACATAACGGTTTCATCTAGATTTAGCATAAATATATCAGTATTAGCTTTTATCATGGATGTGTACATTTGCATAAATTATGCTAACTGATGAGGTAATGATTGAATACTAGAATACATCATAATTAATGGCTAGAACCTATAATATTGAATGTGTCGGACAGGTGCACATAATTACTTAACCATATAACTAAAGAAATCAATACCATTTGTCCCATGACACATTGAGGTTGTTGGTTGTGTATGCACCCAAGTCAAAAGAGTTCTTACAAATACGTTTCAATTTTGTTTAAACCGTACAATCGTTTCATGTTATATACAATCTTGTTTATAAACATTGAACAACTTCCATAAACATCATATTATGTTAATGAAATCGAACATAACCTAGTTCAAACAGAAGCATTTCCTTATAGGAATAAAAATACGAACAAGCCGTCCCTATATGTCCAACAGACGCCTACGATTGCATGCATAATTAGTCGTGGAGAATATAGCATATAACAGGTACCCTCTATTAGTTCAACCTTGTGCCCAAAAATAGAAATTCCCCGGTCGCATTCGACTTGCCATTGTTTGGCAAATCCAATTCTCAGCGTAGAGCTTCTGGAGGTAGGTGGGACATCTAATATTTATTTATGACGAATTATCATTAACATAATTTATTAACATGCACATGTGCTTAGGTGCATTGTCAGTCGGCGTATTTCTAGGGATGGCATTTATTTAGACGACATCGTTACCTTTCCTGATACATCTTTATTTCGCAGTTTGTCGGAAAATTTGGCAAATTTCGCTGAGGAATTTCGAATATTTGGTGAGTTGTATAAATTTTAATATCTGGCGCATGTACATAAGATGGTGTAGTATTATCATAATTTATTGTGTGCGGTATTTCAACATGCTTCCTACCGTCGCATCCCGATCGTTTTGGCCTGTCCGAGACCAGAGGATGCATGTTGTCTTTGAATCCATCTTTTCGAACTTACCAGGGTGTTCTACAGACAATATACACCGGCTTCGTACGCATATATCACAGTTGATTGACAAGTTGTTTATTTCTGACTGCGGCAAGCCGGCCATGTGCTTTTATCAATCTGACAGGAGTTTGTTTACTAGTATTATCATAATTTATTGTTAATTATTATGAAAAGTGCATCCAAATTGCAATTAGACCAAGGTGTAGTAATACATTTTATATACATTTTAGTGACTTTTGAGTTGAATTTCAACATTTGTTAAATCGTAAACGTACCTGTTTATTTTTATGACTAATTTTAATAGTTTTAGTTTTGTTTAATTATTTTTGCTTAGAGGAAGAATTTTGAAATAAAAACTTAAAACAGACTATATTCAGATTGAATAATATATATTGTTATGACTGACAGTTGAGTTAGCAGAAGTATTATTGCATCTTATTCAATAGGCAGATCTTTGTCAAGTGTGTTAAATTTGTTTGTTTCAGTTGAATGAATATATTTAATTGCAATCAAACTTTTCAAGAGAAGACTTCAGAGAACAAAGTAAAGCAGAATTTGTTGACAAACAAAGTGATTTATTGTCCGAAAGGAAATTCTTTAAAGATAACTACCCCTGAATGAAACAATACAGTTACTTAAAAGAAAATTGTATAGAACACTTATGAACAGATAAAATGATTAATGTTTGGAAAAAAAACCTCTTTAAAATGCTTATGTGCCTCATAACTGTGAGATCTGCATTGTCAACAAGCATGCAATACGATGATAAGAAAGTAATACTTTTGTTAATAACTAACAAACATGAAAGGTTTATTGACCAAAATGACTCCAAAAGTCAAATTGTTGTTTTGCTGTTGTTCTTGAAAAACAGAAGGGTGACATAATTAGGATACTGGTTTCTTGTCTTGCAAACCTTTATTAAGACCATTCACAGAATCCCTTGTTGTGAATGTTCTAGAATATTGCTATAAGCATCATGTAACCAGTGTCAGCAACTGACAGAAAAAGATTGCTAGGAGCAGTACAGTGATTACTCATAACTTGACATAAGCAATAAAGAATTACAGTTTTTATGGTGGGAAAATATGTGTTTGTGTGAGAGTGATTTAATGCTTTGTCCCATGTTTGTTTTCATTCTTGCTTATTGATGAAATGTATTTCCTTTTTAATTAAACGTATTCATCTGGCAAGTTTTGTAAATTATTCAAACTATATAATACTGTTTGCATGTTAACTTATTATTATTATTATTATTATCATTATCTTAAGTTGAAGTAAAAAACATTGTGTCTGCTTTACCAATCATAGAGTTTAAAATCATTTATGTTAGATATCTATTTTTTCAAATGGATTGATGTTTGCTGAACTTACAGATCAGATTTTTACTAGACTGGGGCTTCAGGCAAGCAGCTAAGATCACAATTTCACTAATGTGAAATTACAATCCAATGTGAGTCGAGTAGGTGGTGTAGCCTGATGCTTAAAGCGTTCGCTCATCACGTCAAAGGCCTTGGTTTGATTCCCCATGTGGTTAAAACACGTAAAGCCCATTTCTGGTGTTCACCTGCCGTGATATTCCTGCAATATTGTTAAAAGCAGAGTAAAACCCAGCTCACTCACTCACCCCAGTGTGAATGAACTACTTCAGCCTACCAGTCCAAATTTGTCTTTGAGCAGGATTTTCAAACGATTTTAGTCAAAACCACCTGTATTATAATATTATTGGTAAGTTTGTTTGGTCCAGAATCACCATATTAAGCCTTGGGCAGCTTGTCTCTATAATTACAGCATCTCTGACATGTTAAATATGCAAACATGTATTGTAATGCAAGTAAGGTATGCAATAGCCTCGCAAAGAAAACAAAAATACAATTTTAAGTGTAACCTGAAAGAATCTGAAAGAATACAAATATGGTGAATAAGCAGAATTAGAGGAACATTGTTAATGTTGCCCTTTACCTACAGCACAATATCACTAATGAACTAATTATATTTACAATGAGGTTTTGAGTCTTCCAAAGGGGGAGGGTCAGTTATTCAGTGAAACGTACATGGTTTCAAGTATTCAAGTAAATATTCAAGATCGAAATCCATACTTTTAGTGAAGTCAGTGATTCTGTTCAGTATGATTCCAGTTTAATTAGTTAAATTTACTTTACTTATGCTTATTTGGAAAGAATGGTTACCATGGTAATACAGTGAATGAGTGAGTTTAGGTGTACCCTGCATTCAGCAATATTCCAGCAATATCTTGGCTGGAACACCAGAAATGGGCTTCACATAGTGTACCCATGTGGGGAATCAAACCTGGGCCTTCGGCGTGACAAGCCAACACTTTAACCACTAGGCTATCTCACAGCCCTTGGTCAAATGTAACAGGTTATGTTTTGGATTACATTTTCTCAGTGAAACTGAGATTCTATTACTTTTGTTGGATTGAGTCCTATCTGGGATTTGAACTCACTCTCTCTGAGTCAGGCACCTAATCCCCAGCACATGTTATGTATGCCAGTGGTTGCCAGTTTGAAGGTAATAAATTAATGTAAATATGCGAGTTCGACATTATTAAACCTTGTGAAAGACTTGTCAAATATACTTGTGATCTACTAGTTTACCTGGTAAATCACAGTGGTAACGTCATTGATGATTATCATGATGTGTAGCTTGAACATGCTCTCCAATGTAGTGTGAATTTCACACACATTAACTCTGTATTAAAGAGTGTCTTAAGGAGACATTTTTTTACATTGTCTGGCCATTTTAACGTAACAATGACACATCTGCTGATCTTTAAATCTGAGTCTCGTCAAACCAAACAGGTGCCCTCGGTGGACTGGATACACATCAAATCGACCTGTTGCATAGATCCAAAATCCTTGAAAACAGACACCTATTTTAATCTCGACTGGTTTCAGCTGTAGTGTGATATACATGAGCTTGTAATTGTGTTTTGTGTTTATTGGTTACATGTGAAGTTGATTGGTGGTTTCTGTCAAAGGTTTTTGTTTTTAGGTTCATCTTATGTTTCCATATTACGGCAGACTTCGCCACTTTGGGATGACAGGCAACAATATCTGAACTACTGCTCCATGCAGTATCAACAAACAGCATCCATTTAGAAACAAAATCCAACGATCTTTGTCTGAAGTATGATAGGTAATATTATTAGATAAATTATGGTGCATGCATATCCAAAACAAATGTTGTCAGCTGAGTGACTTGAATCAGTTTCTGTTGTTTTTATCTCAAATAACCTTCATGCTCAACTATTAGTGCCCAAACAGATTTTTTAATGCAAATATAGACAGTTGGATTATGTTGGGCTTTACCAGATTCTAGATTCTAGACTAACATCTAGTCTAACATATTTTGCAGAAAAAAACCATAAAAATAATAATGAAATGTACTGAAAAAGAGCCCAGAGACTTTCTCCAGACTTGTCAGATATTCTAGACTTGAATAGGCTTTCTTCAATATTTGTTTCAAGGTCTGTAAGAGAGATTATGATCAGTCAATCACAGTGTCCAGAGATTACCACAACATGTAATTGTTGGCCACCTGTCAGTGTAAACAGGGAGCATGATGGACAAAGACATGTAGGGGCAGGCCAGATGACCCCTGGGGTGGGGCTGTGAAGGTGTCTGTGATCACTCAGAGGGAACTAGTTTTGATGTAGGCATAATCAGACAGCAAGACAATTAACACCTTGCTAGCTGGCCCCTGTTGTGATTATGTTTAAGTGTGACTTGGATAAATGGAATGATGGCTTGGATGGTGAATGAAGAAATAATTTCTGAATGAACGAATGGACAGATGTACAAATGAATGAGGAAATGAACAAACGAGTGAGCAAATGAATGAATAAGTGAATTTGTAGTGTATAGTGTTACATATCAGCCATAACACATATCTTTGAATGTACAACTGACATAGTGGAAGGAATCGAAGAACCTTGGTTTAGTTGTTAAACGAAGAGTTATGTCCCATTAGTGTGCCAGAATCCAATAATTATCTGTTAGAATCCTGTATTTGTCTGATTACGTTTGTGTAGGATGATACAGGTTTACAGGCAACATGGTTTCACAACTTTTGGTACAAGGTGCCTGGGCATCAGGTTTCGACCTTCCAGTTTGGGCAGATGCTGTATCCACTGAGCTATCTCCTACTCCTAGTTTCCCATAAACTGTGGGATGGAGGCAGAGGCGCAGGCTGAAGGTTGGAGGTGGAGTTGGAGGTGGAAGGGATGGGTAGGATAGAGGTGGAGGTGGAGGGCAGAGGTGGAAGGAATGGGTAGGGTGGGGGTGGGGGTGCAGGTGGGGGTGGAAGTGATGGGTAGGGAGGCCTAGTGCTTACAGTATTTGCTCATCATGGCGCACACTTGGGTTGGATTCCCTGTTTTTGGTGTTCCCAGAAGCGTTGTGCTAGAATATTGCAGTGTAAAACTAAACTCACTAGCTCGAAATCTTGGATGCTCTATGTAGCCACGAGATAACTCTAGGGCTTGTTGATATGAGGATGAACTTTGGGGACTAGAATAAGGATCAGGGACGAGGATGAACTTTGGGAGCTCGAGTTAGTTTCAAGGACAAGGACAAACTTTGGGGACTAGAGGGGATCAGGGATGAGGATGAACACTGGGGACTAGAGTAAGGATCAGGGACAAGGAAGAGTATCATGGATATAGAGTGAAGATCCAAAACTAGGCTGAGCATCAGGGACTGAAATGACTTATCAGGGAAAAGAGTGAAGATCAGGGACATGAGTGATCAAAGACATGAGTGAAGATGTCCAGAATGTGGATCAGTCTAGAGTGTGGATCCAAGGCTACAGCATGGATCGGAATCTAAAGAGTGGATCTGAGTCTAGAATGTGGATTGGGGTTAGGACCATGGATCAGACTAGAGCTTGGATCAGAATTGAGAATATGAATTGGAGACAAGAGTGTGGATCGGGGGCTAGAGTGTGGAATTGGGTTCTTGAGACTGGAAAAGAGACTACTGTGTTGATTGGGGTCTAGAATGTGGATCAGTCTAGAGTGGGGATCAGGGTCTGGAGTGTGGATCTGGGTCTAAGGTGATGATAAAATGGTTGTAGCAGGTGCGTTTGCTCCAGACCAGTTAATGTATAGGTGTTTGTGATATTATAATAATATTGCTGGGAAGTGATCTAAACTCACGTACAGTCAAGAGATGTAATATGAATAATGTTCTAGAAGCCAGGCAATAGGAGGTGTGTCTAAACTAAAAGAGAAAGAAACTTCTCATTTGAGTGAGAGATCTACTTGAGGGTGAGAGATCTACTTGAGGAAGAGAGACTGCTGCCATTTTGGAATAAAAAAAAAAGAAGAATCCCATCGAAAATGGATTAGATAATACAGACAGCCATGCGACATCTCAAGATATAATTACCCTGAGAGGATGTAGCATTGTGACATTTTTTATTTTATCATCATTGAAACAAACATTTTTTGCCCTGATAGGAAGATAGTTTTTCTGTTCTTAGCATGAGTTTGAGTTGCTTCCAGACAACAGATGCTGGTACATTCCATGCCTGCTAATATCCCAAAGAATTTAGGGTTCAAATATCTCATTAAATTTGTCTCTTATTCCTATTGGATTTAGGCCCCCACGTTTGGATCTGAGGTCACCACCACTGACTGACTGTTTCATCAAATGCAGCATGTCTGGTGCATGACCTTGACCTTGGACTGCTGAGTATGTGTGGATGGTTTTGTGTGTAATGCTGCACTTGTGAATGATAAGTGATTGAATTAAGCACCTCTTTTATCAATTTTTTAGCACCCAGGGTCCCTACCATGTCAAATACAGTACGCATTCAAATAGGCGAAGATTCTTTGAAACTTTAACATACAGTGTATTGACCGTCAACTCGTTTCGATGTTGTTTAACACCATCCTTATGTGGCAATGCATACTACATGAGCATCGATCTATGCAAATGGGACCTAAAGATGTGCCAACCAAGTTAGTGAGGCTGACCACCCGATCCTATTAGTGGCTCCATACGACAAGCATGGGTTACTGAAGGTCAGTTCTATCCAGGATCTTTATGGGGTCCAGTATATGAAGGTTTGTTGGGATACTCCAATGATAAATTGCTAAAATGATTCAGTTTAGACTCGTGATGGTACAGGTTAGAAAAGTGGCCTTCAGTAACCCATGCTTGTCGCAAGAAGCGACTAATGGGGTCAGGTGGTCAGACTCACTGACTTGCTTGACACATGTCGTCAATTCCCAATTTTGCAGATCAATGGTCATGCTGTTGATCACTTGGTTGTCTAGTCCAGTCTTGATTACTTACAGACTGCCGCCATATAGCTGGAATTTGCTGAGTGTAAAACTTTAATTTCTTGGTAAAGTGGCAAAGGTTGAAAAGAACACTAATATACCGACTTTAGTACTGTTTTAGGTATAGTTGCCATGAAGCTCAGGAGTAACCAGGAATATACCATATGTATATGAAACATCAGCTGTATATTTTTGCATTTGGAAAAGACCTTACCACATTCATTTTCAAGATGCACAAATGAGACTTGATTGTTGGAATGCTGCACTCATACCAATAATTTTAAATGGTTGACACTGACCGGATTGTTTGATAGCTTACCAGGAGGTGTCTTCAGACCTTAATCCAGGGAACTGCCACGTTGGAGTTAAAACCCTGATATAAATATTGTCAGGGTCTGTAATTCTATGTATATAATGGCTCTGTTAGCATGTGCTCTTGGTTTGAGTGTAGATGTTTCAATAACAGCTTACTGATTATCATTTATAATTTATTTATATTTATAAAGAAATTATGATATTGTCTGAGGTCATAATTCTGCTTGTGGCACTTTTAAAATCTAATCTCCAACCTAAAACTGATGTGTGAAGCCTATTTCTGGTGTCCCCTGCAGTGATATTGGTGGAATATTGCTAAATGCAGTGTAAAACTACACTCACTCACTCTTTCACTCACTCACTTGGCTACTTGTGAACTGGCTTAGTAAAACTGACTTGGTGCCTTGTAAAACTGTCTTGGCCTTGAGTAAGACTGGCATGACTCCTGATAAAATGTTGACTAGGACTATAGCATTAGAAAAACTGACATATTTTGACTTTCACTTTAATGTTGTGTGTTTTAAAGGCTTAAAATTTGCTTTAAATAACTTGTCAATCTGTATGCACTTAGCACATACAACAACTTGCCCAGTTCTCTGATTACCATCTAAAATGCAGGATTTTTTAATGGTTTAACTACTTTTTCAGTCAAATGTGAATTAATCACAAGAAATAGAATCGTAGGATTTAATTGCAATGACGAGAGGGCATGTATTATTCAATGTTTATTAGTCATCATTAATCCAAAATATGTTTTCATTTTCAAATATTCAGTAGAAAATATGTTACGATTTCAAACAAGCCATAAAAGCTCTGAACATGAAGACGTTATTTCTTTAGACGTTGATGGGCCCTTTATAGGTCCCGGGGGAGAATAGGCTGTCAGCAACCCATGCTTGACATAACATGCGACTATACTCGTCGTAAGAGGTGACTAACAGGATCGGAGGGTCAGGCTCGCTGACTTGGTTGACACGTTACCGGTTCCCAATTGCGCAGATCGATGCTCATGCTGTTGATCACATGGTTGCCTAGTCCAGAATGAATTGTTTACAGACCGCTGTCGTATAGCTGGAATATTGCTGAGAGTGGCATGAAAATAAACTCACTCACTTAGACATCAATGACACCATTTGATATTATCGCAGCAAAGAAATTGTAGAAGTGATAGAATTACAAAAGGGACATCTTAACATAATGTAAGCATCTTCAACACTTGAAAACAATACAATCCTATAATACTCTTTGTAACTGCCTATTGCACACAGGATTTCATGAAAGGTCTGGTGAACATTTCCCCACGGGGAATTTCATGGCAGAAGAAGTCCACAGTACCACATTAGGATTTAAATGACTACTTTTTCTCATGGTCTGTAGGGAATATCACTCAGATGGCAATACAGTTTGGAATTGAAGTGTGTCAACATGAAGAGCACTTTTGTCCAGTGAGGCACATTATATGAACTAGTTGTTTATGCTTGATGTGAATACTGTATTTTCCTCAATGATCACTGTATTCACGTGGAATTATGAGATGGTCAACCATAGCCATTTCCATTAGCTGGTGGTTATGGATTTCAAGTCGGCCAGAACTCAAAAAGATTCACCTTTAACTGTGATCAATGATATTTCACTACAAGTTGGATATTATGATTCAAGGTTTGTCTTTAAACATGATCAATTAGTTTGGTTTCATGTTTTACTTCCAAGTTAGATAATACCATTCCAGTGTGTACCCTGCAGGCACATTGATCTTATTTGGACCATGCCATCAAGATTCACCCATGCCATTAGTACTGAGGTTTGAGCACTCCTTGTGAAGAATCTGATTAGAATATTGGTCCTCAGTAACCCTTGCTTGCCCTAAGACGTGACAAGAAGAGTTGTTGGGTGGTTGTCTCTTTGTTGATGCATGTCATCATATCCTTACTGCTTGGTGCTCATCATGTCGACCACTATTTTGTCTTTTCTGTGCCACCACCACTGTTTACAGACCACAGGTATTTAGTAGTATTGTTGCCAGATAGTGTTAAAGAACAAACAAAAGATCTCATTAACATCCTTCCTAGTAATCTTAAGTGGTTCCAAGGTAAACTGGCTTAGTTTCTTTTTAGAATGGCTCTTTCAGTGTAGCTTTAGAAAAACAAACAAATGTTCATTTTCTCTACAAGACTTGAAATTTGCTGTAAATGACATATCAGCTTGTATGCACTTACACAAAGCATACAATAACTAACTCTGTATTGATATATCTTATGACAGTTCCACTGCAAATGTCAATCAGATGTGAACTAATATCAAGAAACGGCAGACTTAAAGCCATATTTGGCATACCTGTGTTACGTATATTCCCTATTCCGTTTCTATGTAATTAAGTAGACTGACCTGGTTACTGTGGAAACATTCATTGTATTACCTGATTGTTTACATAATATGATTACCTGTTTGTCACCTGAATTAGTATTGAGGGACCTTGGGTTAATATTGAATACAGTGGGTGGAGATAATTAACACCAGCACAGGGCTCCAGATAATTTTTCAACATGAGGAGTATGTGCGCCTTATTTTCAATATGAAAGAACTGGGAAAAGTTAGTGTACTGAATGGAATTTAATGGCATGTAAGTTATCTTGTGTTTTGTTTCATATATGCACCACAACATTGCTACTCTTGTGTAAACAGGTCAATAAACAATAAAGCAATACTTTTTTAGATAAATATGTCTGTACATGATTCAACCACTGTACACCATTGCTGTGGTACATATCTGCTACTTTTTATGCCTTTTTTCCCAATGTGCATATTTTTTATCCGTTCATACGCCGATACGGCCCTTATCTGTAGCCCTGCCAGTAACAGCGAGATTATTGTAAGACAGACTGTTGGCCCTTTCCTGATCAAATCTCAGGAATAGCTTATTGGTTAAGTGTTTATGGCCTGGGTTCTGTTCCCTGAGACCTGTGCAGTGTGTGGAGATGATTTTGGGTATTCTGCTGGTAGTGCAGCAGAATCATTGCTAGCGGTGATGCTTGCTCCCTTGCTTGCATGATCTCAACTCACTCACTCACTCACTCACTCACTCACTCACTCACAGGGTCATTTCATATCAGTTTCCTGGTGCTTTTTTATGTTGATGATCATACATTTGGAATGTATGTGGTTGCATCATGTCAACTTGACGTCGAAACAGTCATAAGTTGATGTCAAGGCTGTGTCTGTTCACTTAATATTAACAATGTCCTGTTGACATAATGACAAGAAAGTCCTGTTAACTAGATGTCTAAAGTCAAGTGTTGCACAAGCCATAGAGGGTTGTCATTTTCTGCATGGAGACTGGCAGACCAATGATTATAAATAAGTTCTTTTGTAGAGTGGTTATTTAAAATAATGTGATTTTGTTAAATTTCAAATATATGTGTCTAGCATGGCAGCAGACATTTCTGATATAGATGTGTCAATCACCATTGACAACATGCTGATGCAGCTCAGGACCCACTTACACATCACTACATGTTTTACAGTTTATTGATTAAAATTATCAATGATATATGGTATTATTTATGAGCCATACCATCCATATACAGGTTATTTATTATGGATGTGGCAAGAGGTTTTGAACAATAACGTTTATGCTGTTTAGAATTCATTTTTTTAACATTCTGAGTGTATTAGAAAGAAATATGTAAAATATGAAATCGATTTAATTTTACAAAAATAGTTTGGAAAGAATTGAATAAAACTGATTACGAAACTATTAGTTTGTGAGTTACGGAAACAGTTTACAACTTAAGAGGATTGTTTCTTATGTTGTTTGTAACGAGAATCAGAGATGAAACCTGTCCAACAACTTCATAACATCCAGCAGTTTTGAAAGTAGTTCCGTCATCAAGATACTGGCTACACTGTGATCAAGCAGCCTGCTTGTGGCTCAGGCAGTTCTAAAAATAACTTGACCTCATTCTCGATGCATCGACTGCTTCTGCACTGAGCTTCAGTGGTGATAGCATGCAACAATGTGGATCAATGCAGGACTAAATTTAGCTGCTCTACCACTTTGTTGACGCCATTTTGAAGGCGAATGGAAGTGTTCAATCAACATTGACTACTGTATCAGGTTGTAGTTAACAGTGGGCAAGATGGAGGAACCCCCTGGGTGTGAACGACACAATGGAATGCTTTTGAAGAGTTTTTGGGGTCGGTCTATTAGCCACGTTTGGGATTATTTCAAGTTCGAGGTCACAGAAGCAGGTACTAAATATGTGGATAAAAAGTCCATGTATTGTATGCTGTGTGGTTTGAAGATGAGGTACTGTGGAAATACAACAAATATGTCAAACCACCTTGACAGGAAGCACCCAGGTGTGAGAAATCAGACACCAAGACGTTCAATGGTATATATTGATGATGCTGCAGACAATGCAGTTATTAAGCAAGAAGAAGGTGAAAATGTCATCATCAGCAACTTTGTTGATTGTCAAAATGCTGCATCCACAAATGCAGGAAATTCAGGAGGAGCAAGGATGGATGGAGAAGAGGAGTCTGCAGATGGGATAAGGATTTTGAAAAGTTTTTGGCAGGAAGGAGCTGATGATGTGTGGGAGTATTTCAAGTTTGAGGTGGATGATGATGGGAATTATTTGGATGTTGCCGTGGTGTATTGCACACTGTGTGACTGCAGGCTTGAGTTTAAGGAGGACACAGCAAACCTGCACTCACACATCGTCAACCAGCATCCTGGTGTCAGACACGTCAATCCCTCCATGCTAGAAGATGAGAGTTTGATGACGCTGGAGAAGAAACAGGATCTTGTGAAACGACTGGCTGAAAAATGTCGGCGGGAAATCTGTGCCAAGACGGATTCAAACACAAGGAGTGACGAAGCCAAGAACACTTCTGTAAAGAAATATTTTCGCAAGTTCTGGGGACATACTACAAGTAATGTGTGGGAACACTTTAGGTTTGAAGCTGACAAGGATGGCAATTACATTGACAGGACTATCATGTACTGCATGCTGTGCAACACGCAGTTAAGATACTGCCACAACACAACCAATATGGCATACCATTTAGAAAAGAGGCATCAGATCCAGAAGAAGCCCTTCTTAAACGTGAAGTATTTCAATTTGTCAGCTGTGTCTGATCAAAAGAGTAATATGAAGAAAGTCGTGGAGAGGAAACTCGGTTCTGTTTGTGTGAAGAAAACGCCCATCTACGCTGAAACCTTCACGCGTAATCAGAGTGAGGGAGAAGTCATCTATGAACCACCATCTTTTTACAAAGCATTCTGGGGTAATGCTACAAGCCCTGTATGGGAGCACTTTAAGTTTGAAGTTGACAGTCAGGGTAATTATGTAGACAAAACATCAGCGTACTGTACTCTCTGTGGATTAAAGATGAAATATTTTCAAAACACATCCAATCTATCACAGCATCTGAAGCGGAAGCATGTTGAGGAATGTTTTTCATCAGTTGTACAAATGGACTTGAGTGACAGTAATTCCACGACTTTTTCCAAACCAACGTCCAACTGTACAAAGCAGGATGACATCACACAAGCAATTGCCAGACATTTCATTGCTGATTGGAAACCTTTGAGCAATATTGAATCTCCTAGCTTTCAAGAAATGTGCATGGTGATGTGTCCTGAATACTCCCTACCAGATCTGGAAAAGTTTGTTGAGGTTGTCCTTGCCCCAATGTATCGCAATAAACGTTCAAAAGTAGTGAAAGAAGTGTCTCAGGCGGTTAAGCACTGCCTTACGACTGAAATATGGCGATCAGACTGTGGCGATAGCAATCTGACAGTGATGGTGAGTTTTATTGATGATGCATGGGCATTTCGAACTGATATGATTAAAACTTTCCCATTCAGTATGGAAACTACCCCAGAAGATTTGTCAAGTAGTTTGTTGAAGATTGCTGACGACTGGAATCTGAAGGATCCTGTTGTGGTGACTGATGGTGACCACGTGATTCTTGAAGCTGTGTCCAACTGTCCAAGTTGGCACAGCATCTGTGGATTGAACCACACAGTGGCTTCCGCTGTCAACAAAGCATTCTCATTTCCTACTGTTCACATGATTTTATCTAAAGTGAAAAACTTGTTTTCACAAATTAAACAGGTTGCACCATCTGTTGATATCACGCAGAAGCAGAAGTCACTGAATGTACCCGAAAAAGATGTATACAGAGAATTTGACGATCAGTGGTGTTCAAGCATTGACATGTTGCAGTTGTATTTAGAACAGGAACCCGTCCTGAAGGCTGTGGTTGGGGAATGTCACCTTTATCAGGACCTTCTTCTGTCAGAAACATCTCTGGAACACCTTGAAAAGCTGGTGGAGATTCTGGTTGTGTTTAACACGGCTGTGGCCTACCTGTCACCAGAAAAGGGTCACACTCTGTCAGTCATCCTACCCATTGTGATCAAGCTGAAGGGCAGTCTGCATGATGCATCTGATGATGTGGAATTAGTGAAGAATGTCAAGGCCATCATGGCAAGTGTTCTTGAGGATAACTATGGCGGCACCACAATACAGGAACAGATGAAAGTGGCGTCTGCTCTGGACCCGCGGATGAAAAAACTGGCTTTCCTCTCTGTAACGGAAAGAGAAGAAATTTGGGGAAGAATATGCAAGGAAGCAAGAGAGACTGCAGACCCAAACGTTGTTGTGAAAACAGAAGTTGATGATGGATCCTATGGGGATTCTACTGTAGGAGAACCACCAGCCAAAGTCCCAAGAGGTGATGTGTCAATTTCTGATTGGTTGGGAGATATTGTGAGGGTAAAGAGTTCACTGAGTGTAGGTCAACAGATTGAAAATGAACTGAAGCTGTTTCACTCGGAACCAGACATATCATTTGATGACAGCCCGATTCACTGGTGGCAAAGAAGGTGCCGCACGTATCCCTTTCTGTCCGCACTTGCAAAACGATACATGTGCATACCGGCTATAAGTGGGGATGGCGAACTGAAACAGTCCGACATTCGACTTAGGAGGGCGAGATTAGACTCTGAAACTATGGACATGCAGTTGTTTCTGCATCACAGTAGTAACCATAGCAACGCTTGAAGTTGCCAGTAGTATCAGCTGTCCATTTAGCTTTCAAAACTAAATATTGATACAGTTTTGCATGTATTGATAATTGTATCATCTTAGGAAAAGTATTGATACACCCTATGCACCAGCATCTCCTCCATGTTCTGAGGACTAAATTGAAATGATTTGGCCAAAGGTAATTCAGTCATGATGCTGCAGTTTTGTTGAACAAACTCCAAACTGGAACATGCTTGTAAGTCACAGCTAAAGACTTATCTCCTCCAACGGTCTTACCTGGAGAATAATCTTCTGTGTTTGTGTCACCATAGAGGTTAAATTGATATTGTAGTATATTTGTAGCACTATGAGCATACACACAGTGTAAGGGGTTGGCGCCAGATGAATGACACATTATTATCATCATTAGTTGAAACTGAATTAAGTCTGGAAGTGAGTTGATTCTAACTGTCATTATTATATATTTTTCATTATTTTGATCTTCTATTTCAGTTTAATCTGAGACTGTCTTATACCACATAGGAAATAAATTATGTGTATGGTGCAGACAGTCCAAGAAACTTGGATTCAAACCCATGTGCGTTCAGTTTTTGGATAGATTATTAAATGGTGGGTAAAGTTCCCTGCTAGTGATCAGGTTCAATCTCCCTTATGTGCGAAGCTTGTACTCTCTAAGCCTGTTCCCAAGGCATGTGGGATGTCTGCTGATGTGTGACAGTCTGGTTTGATTCCCACTTGGCTACAGTGTATGACTTTTGGTCACCTCTGTTATGAAATAGTGTGTGAAATGTTAAACGAATTCTTTTGCTTTGATGCCTTTTGGCCAGTGCCTTAGAGACACAAATCACAGTCTGTCCGGCTGGACAGTGGTGTAGCCTAATGAGTAAAATGTCCAGTTGTCATGCGAAAGACCCGTTACCAATTCCCCTCATCGGTGCAATGTGTGAAACCCATTTGCCTGAATATTGCCCAAAACGGCGTAAAACTAAACTTACTCATTCACTGGTGTTGGGTTGACCGCTGCATTTAGCTGGAATATTTGCTAGTGCAGGTTTTACAATAAATAAAGCATCAATCCTAAATTATTATTAATTCATATTGCGCCAATTTAATCCTCACTCCTGCATCTCATGTGAAAGATCTGAGATTTGTGAAACAGATAATAGCAATCATAGAGCCATTTTCCCATCCACGATTGCTGTTAGAAGAACATGCAATTATTGTCTACAAGCATTTTTGTTGGTCTCTAATAGGTTTCTTTTGAAACCCAAAGCCAGCTTGCTATTGGAGTTATCAATGTTGAAAGTGAATTCCTGAGTTTTTGAATATGAAGCAGACGGATGTCTTTTTTGTCAGACAATGCCATAAGACACTTATAAAAGTCAAGAGTGCTTGTTGTTGACTAGAATTACCTTGTAAACACAAGTTTCAGTGAATAAATATTGACTTTTTGTACAGTGGAACTGTCTTTTGCTCTTGTATTGAATGTATACAGCCTTCAGGATTTGAATCATCATACATTTTGATGTAATTCTCAGCTTAAGGCCTTTTCTTGTATTATTTGGTTTATGGATCTGCTGACATGAACTGTATTTTACATTTTTTATTGCCATTATGTGCTGCTGACCTGATAAAAAACAAAAGAAAGAAAAAAAATAAAAAATAAAAAAATAAAATAAAATAAATAGCAAATTATGCCCTCAAAATATTTCCTGAAACTAATGTTTCCTACAAAAAAATCAACCAAATCTTCAGAATTCCTAACACCATGATATACTCAAGAACGCAGATAGCATCTCCATATTCCTTCTCCTCCCTACCACTACCTTCTGGTCTTACTGAATACACACATGGCCCTACTGAACACCCATTACTGAACATAGTCTTGGCCTTAATGAAGACCCTACTGAACACCCACTTGGCCTTAATAAACACCAGCTTGGCCCCATTCAACCCTACTGAACACCCATCCAACCTTGCTGAACACCCATCCAACCCTACTGAACACCCATCCAACCTTGCTGAACACCATTTAACCTGATCAACTACTAGGTATTCCAGAACACCAGCATCATGTTACTGACTTTCCTTTTGGTTGAACTTAAACCTACAACAAAGATATTTTCGTCAGATACAACTGTGCTGTTTGCTTACATGTGTGCCCATGTTGAAAAATCCTGTTCTTGAAAGAATGCCAAGTACAATAGACTTCAGTCATAAAATTCCTTTAAATTTGATATGATGGTTTGGACAACCCTGGTTGCCTCCCTTGGGAGTACCAAGATCCTGTGATCATGTATCCCAATCCTCTGCAGCAGTTGATAATTTTATTTGGTTTGTCAGCAACATGAGTCTCCGAACAGAAGTAAATATCCCATGACTGTATCACTTAATATTCCTGTGATAAGATTGAAAAAGCTGTAAATGGTGAGAGACCAATCTCTCACTCCTGTTTTCCTTTGTGGATCCATGTGAATGGTACATGGTCCATTATTATACAAACACACAATCCCCCTTCAGGCAGTCATGGACATAATGATGCAGATTACGATCGATTATGTTCACACACAGCATATTATCACTAAACCATGCCCATATATTTTGGTTTCCTGACAAAACACACTGCATCTGTTGTGATTCAGAGGGGTGGATATTAAGAGCTATTACAGCATTGTTTTATGTTCAGAATTCCTAAATGAAAGAAAAACTGCCATTCTACATGAAAAAGGCATCTTGTTCTTTCAATCAACCATTTTGGGTGAGTCTTATTTTATCATTATACAAATTAGATTGATTTTATGACAAAACTGCTTAAACAGAATAAAAAGCTGTTAAACCACAATTTTTCAACTGAAATCAAACTGGGTTCCAACTTAACTGCATTCATGCTTTTCAAAACTATTAAAATGGTGTATGAATATATTAGGAAGACGCATTTAGCAATGTTGTAGGCGAGCTTTAATTCTAACTCAGGTTTGGTTTGCATTCACCAGTGTTCCAGCTATCTGTAAGCAATCAAAACCGGACCAGACAATCCAGTGGTCAATATCGTGAGCTTTGATCTGCACTATTGGGATACGATGTGTCAACCAAGTCAGCAAGCCTGGCCACCAATCCTGTCAGATGCCTCTTATGACAAGCATGGGTTTCTACTGAAGACTAATTATAACTCCGATCAACTGAGTTTTGACAGTGCTAGCCGTTAGATATGATAATGAGACATTGTGCCCAACTTTTCCTTATTGTACTCATGGACACAGAAGTAACCCAACAACCTCCAGGGGGTCTTGAGAAGTCCCTGTGTCCTGTTTGTCCATACAACATCCAGCAATATTTAGTTATAGGTTCAGAGGTTGTAAATTGTGGGCCCAGGAACCAACAACCAAGTGATTGACATTATGAACATTGATGAACATACTGAACACTATACATTCCAAACTTTAATAAGGAAATATTGTTTATGTTTTTCTTTATTGTTTCTGAAAATACAGTTTTGTGCTGGTAGTTACATTTCATGTTTTGGATGGATTTTTTAATATTACTATTTTGAAGAAAAACAAGAATTACAAACATGAAAGAATTCTGTTACATTTTTACCACTTGAAGCATACAGAAGCGTATCAGACATAATGGTTTTTATCAGACGACCATTCATATCAGTGTCCCCAAAAAAGACTCGGACTGCGAGAATCCACACGCTGAAGCGACCATGTGACCTGCAGAAAATTACCCATGTAAATAGACACTGAGATTGGGAATGCTCAGGAGACTGCACTACCATTATGTCTGCGAACATTTGCTGTTGCTATGATGCAGGGTCATTTGCTTGCCCCACAGAGATGAATATTGATCTGCAGGAATCACCCATGTCTATATCCTCCTGCCACCGCAGCCAGCCATGAGGGTTGCTCCGGTCGGCCACAGAACACTGTTGATCGCTAACAGAATTGCCATGTGGGGTTTTAAAGGTACTCGACCTGATTTCCATTAAAGGAAAATGTGTCCATTTGATGACTAATGGTGGAATTGAACTCTGGTTTAATGATCTCTGCTGTGGTGTGAAGATATTTTGAGAAAACAGCCAGGTGAAATTTATGTGTCTAGTTGAGAGTTTATTGTCAGGTTCATTAGCAATGGATGCAGTAGGGGAGGTACTGATTAATGTTTGTTTGGTTAACTAGTCTGTTGTATCAAGAGGTTTGAAATATTCATGATTTCTATAAAAGGGTTTTCAATCACCAGTTGAAAACTGGATGAATAAAGGTGATATGTTATGTCTTTGGTGTGAAGATATTTTGACAAAACAGTGACATTAAATCTTTGTGTCTGGGTAAAAAACTGTATCAGCTGGGGTGTATTTATGTGTCTATTTTAAAATGTATATTGTCAGGTTAATTTGCAATAGATTAACTGTTAAGGAGATACCAATTATTATTGCCCTTAGATAATTTTATCAAATTTTGATTGTTCAGTAGCTGAAGCGTATGAAACCATGTAGGCAAATTTACGATTTATACACCCTGTCAGATTTGTCATGTGTCTTACTATACGGGTCCTACAAATGACCTTGACCTTAGATGGAATGTGGCTGCCAAATTGTAGAGTATTCATATACAATTATGAGTATAAACAGAATAATAAAATTGTTGCCAGAACTTCTTATTAGTTTCGAGTCAGTGAAAACACAGAAAAAAAATTAAGCATTTGTCTATTTCATTTGCTGTCTAACAAATTTTATCATTTATCGATCAGTTTAACTAAATCATCAGGAATTATCTCCCTGTATGACGATTCAGGAAAGATCATGTCAAAGATTGGGTTTTGGTTTTTAAAGAATAAGCTAAGCAAAAAGATCATAAAGGTGATGAATTTGTCACATTGGTAAGAATACACTCAGGTGTTTTAAAAGGGTGTAAGGGACTGTGAGACCCTTGTAGATTCTGCATTTCCTGAGGCGCAGCCTGAGGTAATGCAAAATATTCAAGGATCTTAATTTCCATACAAAGTTTCAAAACACTTTGTAACTAATCTGGTTTACTTTGCACACTATGATGAAGTCTGAAATATCATTCTGTATTTCTGCAATGGTTTTCTATGACAGGTTAGAAACTTTGCATATGAGTGAGAGAGTATGGTTTAACGCTGCTTTTAGCAATATTCCAGCAATATAACAGCGGGTTACATTAGAAATGGTCTTCACAGATCAAAGTCCAGTCTTTGGTGTGACGAGCACTTAACTACCTCTCCATCCACTTTATGTATTAAGGTATTACTAATGCCATATATTTGGAGAAGATTTAAGTATTATTCTAAATGTAAAATTGCAACAACAATTATACCTGTAATCACACATCCTCCCAAACTCACACACTCACTTACTCATTCACCCACCCACCCACCAATCCACTCATCCCAAACACCCACTCACCCATCTACCCATGAGATCCACCCACCCAGTTGTGAGATCCATCCATCCACCCACCAATCCACTCACCCCTGAAAAAATAGAAAATAAATATTTCCCTCGTAAGTTAGAAAAACATTGCTTGTTTGGGGATTTTCAAAAAGCACCTGTATATCCTGCATTGAGCATTTTAAAGAAATGTTAAAAGGACGACAAAAAGAAAGGTGTGTAGGATCCTGATGAGCCCAGGGGAGGTAACATGTGAAGACTGTACGTTCTTAGTTGCTTTAAAGTGCATGGAAGTGATTCACAAGACTTGGCTGCCTCATCAAATCTCTCAGTAATTGCTATTTTTGGAGATATGATCTGGCTTGCATTTATGTCTTCTTCCAATGTAGATACAGTAGGCTAATGATGTATTGAACTCTAGTATATTAATAATATTTATGACCGTTCATCGGAGGCATTTCAAAACTGTTCATTACTGGTATTTCAAGGCCCAATCACAAGGTTTTAGAGGGAAATTGGGAGGATATTTTCTAAGATATAATTATGGCTGTGTTACTTAAAACAGATAAGGTGTATCTTCAGATGGAGGAGAAATAAAATAATAAGTCAGTACTTCATGATGTCGGTCACTGGATCGTCCAGTCCAGTCTGATTATTTTCTCATGCAGTACTTGGAATAACAAACAAATAAAAACTGCATTTTGATCATGATCTCTCAGCTCCAGTCCTTCACATCCAGCACCGGAATTCTAGCCTCTTCTAAGGTTTACCATACCAATGCTGTTTGATTGTACTTGACTCCAGTTTCTTAATTTTAAGGCAAGTGACCATGAAATCATGTTATTGATACTTAACCAAGTCTTACAAAGCTATAACAGTTATATTGCAAGTTATATGATTTTCAGTTTGTGAAGCATGTCATCAACTCAATGACCTCTACAACCTTGTCGGACACTCCAGCACCAGACGTGTGTACATCTTGCCTATTACTTCTTTCTCATTCACATTCAGCCAATAAAACACACTTCGCTTCTTTTCGCTTGAACACTCAAACAAAACCAATCCTTGAACTGACTGGCATGGACTACCATCATGGTTTGTGAAGAGGCAGACGATTAGATAATAAGGAAATTATGTCCGCACCGATATCATACACCCATAAAGTCACTGGACGGCAATATCATCGGTGGGTTTATTGTTAGTGGTTTGTTTGAAATCGCGTTGATTTGTCTCTGGCCTTAAGTTGAATGTTTCCGTTGCTGAGAGCTTGACAGGGTGACGTTAGGAGAGTGGTTTGTATGTTTATTGGTCATAAAGAATGCGGTCAGAGTTTGATTTTCCACCTAATGGAGAAGTGTGTCCTTTTTTTCATGATTTAAATAATTTATTGCAGGATTTTTTTTTTCAGATTTGTTAATATGTGGTTATGCCACTCTTAGTCCATACTAACATCTCTACCATTTATCCCAGCTCCTAGATGGCAGAGATAGAGAGGCAGAGTTTAATGTTAACATCAGGATTGTTTTCCTCTGGGCTTGTAATGCGGGGGAATATAGTCGCCGCCTCGTCTGTCTGTCCGTCCGTCCATCCATCTGTCTGTCCATCCGTCCGTCCATAATCATTTTGTTTCTGGAACACAACTCACAAACCATTTGGACCAAACTTGATAGATATAATAATCTCAAACTATAGTTGTGCCTTTCGCTATTTACTGAGTTTGAGCATTTTTATATTTTTGGTTTTTCCATGGAACATTTTGGTGTTAGTCCAATGGTGGGGTGGGCTTCATTTCCAGAGCAGAACTAAAATACGTTCAATATTTTTCTGCAAAACTTGGTAGATATATCAATCAGAACCTAAAAAGGTGCTTTTTGCTATTTACAGGTTTTTGTGGTTTATTATTTTCTCGGTTTTCAAGGAAATGTTTCGGACATAGTCTGAAAAGTGAGAGGTATGTTTTGTTTCCGGAGCATAACTCAAAAACAGTTCAATATTTTTCTGCAAAACTTGGTAGATATATCAATCAAAACCTGAAGTGGTGCCATTTGCTATGTACAGGTTTTTGTGATGTCTTCTTTTCTTGGTTTCCATGGAAATGTTTCGGACACAGTCTCAAAATGGAGGGATGGGTTTCGCTTCCAGAGCATAACTCAAAAACTGTTCAATATTTTTCTACAAAACTTGGTAGATAAATCAATCAGAACCTGAAGTGGTGCCTTTTGCTATTTACAGGTTTTTCTGATTTCTTGTTTTCTCGGTTTCCAGGGAAATGTTTCGGACTTAGTCTCAAAAGTGAGAGATGTGTTTCGTTTCCAGAGCATAACTAAAAAAACTTGGTATATATGTGTGGCAGGCCCCAAAGTGGTGCCTTTTGGTATTTACAGATTTATTATTTTCTCGTTCCTGATTTCCATGGAAACAATTAAAACTTAGTCTCAAAACGGAGGGATTGTCTTCATTTCCGGAGCACAACTCAAAAACCGTTTGATATCTTTCAACAGTTCTTAGCAGATACATGAGACAGATCTTGAAGTGGTGCCTTTTGCTGTTTACAGATATATTGCATTTATATTTTTCATGTTTTCCATGGAAATGATTCAAACTTAGTCTGATAAAACATCAACTAACTTAGATGATTTGTCCTTTCAAATACGTGGGGGCTGGGGGGATATGTCATCTTCTGATGACTGTTGCTACAGTCTGTCACAGGTGGGCTCAATCCTGGCTCCTCCAAGCCACAATCAAACATGGAGTCACCTCTGACAACCAGAGAACCAGTCCTGGTTTTATTCTCAGCCAGGCAAGGCAAGAACAAATACCATACTTTGGTAGCTTTGGATGGGGTTGTACAACTGATTTTCCCGTGCCTAATAATCGTTTGCTAAACTTACAAGCACAGCTTGCTGAATTTGTTGCCAACAATCCATGTTTTTAAGAGGTGGTTCACATGTCAGTATATGTCAGTTGCTGAGACTGATTCTCATGATGTTGATCTCTGGATTGCCTGGACTAGACTTGATTAGTCACAGACAGTCTTCATATAGCTTGGAATATTGCAGTGTGCAATGTTTACCAAGAAACAAATAAAACAATAATGACTTTTGTTCTTTTATAATTCTCAAAACAGTTAACTACATATGTAACAAACAAATGTATAACAAACTGATAATTGTAACAAACTGATTTCTCTTCCACATGCTATATATTGAAATGCATATAATAAACTAAGTTTTGTGGTTACTTTGAGTGTGTCATTGCTATCACAGTATGGGTTTGTACATATGAAGAGGAACCATTAGATTAAGTCTTTTGAGAAGCCCGATCATTATTATCATTATGCTTCTGTCGTAAGACATAAAAAAATAAACAGACAATTTTTCTTCTGAGAGGACAATTCCAGACAATCAGATTAGTTATCATTTAAAGCAGGCTTCCGGGAAACATGGCTATTTATTTGTATTTTCAGCATTGGAAATTATATCAATTTTTTATGGCAACTCTTAATCAGTTACAAGATGAAATTCAAAATGCTGCCATTGATATTTAATACTGGTCAATAATTGCTCAGCATTTTGAAAGCAGTCATTATTTTTAATTTGGATTAGGATGAAAAGATTATTTTTGTTCCAAATAGTTTTCTGTGATGATTCAAGATTGGGTATGAAGAGCTCACATTTCCTTGAAGTCTTTCATTGATTAGTTCACCACAGAAAGAAATGTCTATTTGTAAAAATAAAAAGTCTTCACAAAATCTTGCAAAATTGAAATTACTGTATTTTTTAGGAAAAAATCTGGGTTTTTTTAAACAGTTTTTTACATCCTTGTGTAAACTTTTGGTTTGTTTTATATAATAATACCTCAAATCTTCCTTTGTTCGGACTGCTGAGTTGCCTCCCTTAGATGTGCCAGGATCTTTATCCCTTGGTATTTTTAGCAGGGCTTAGTTGCCTGCCCCTTTTTTTACACTCTGCCTTTCTTTTAATACGATAACTGACATAAGTATGGAAGTTTCATATGCTTGAATAACTTAACAAAATACTTATTAATTTGTCACCTACCCTTTAGGGAACCTGAAGGAAACACTCCAAAGTGATATATCACCAAAATGATAAATATAGCAGATCTGCAAGGTTCATTCTCCTCCAAAATGACATAACTGAAATAGCAATCAAATTCCAATGTTCATCCAAGCCCAGTCACGAAATATAGTCAAAGTATTGTGATGGTATATTACTTTTATGTTATGTTTTTTTAATATTGATACCGTCATACATAATACCAGTGAATATCATACTGTTACACATCAGAGCTCAGTCTGGATGAATCTCATAAAAGTATGTGTTCATGTTTATGGAACATTCATGGTATAATGAAATCAAACAGTGTGTTCTAATCACAAATATTTCTTAAGCATTTTGTAAACATTTTTTGTCGTTATCACTGACAGAAATAAAACCCTTTCATTTGACACTAGCTCGAATCAACAAACAAGAATATATGATGTTCTAAAGCCATGCATGTTGAGCATTGATTGCATGGACACCAGCACATTACAGATTTGTGATGATGATGGTGATGATATTCTGTTATACATTTTGATCAGTTTTGATCAGTTGTATTATTTACATTCAAACATTTTACATAGAACATAAGATTTTAAGCCCTGTCTTAAATGCCACATTCTGTTTGACCTCTGTTTATGCCCATAGTGCGTGCAGTACAGGCTCAAAATAAACATGTATCCAGATTTCTCATTATGCTAAAATAAGTGATGTGAATAAATAATCTCCTGCATTTTAAAGTAATAATTAAAATAATTTCTGAACATATTGGAATATGAATGAGATGTAGATCTTTGAGTAAATTATGGCAATTGTATTTTCAGATTATGCTAATAATTCCTCTATTATGTAAATCTGTCAATTATGTTAATAGAAAAGTCTGCTATATGTAACAGAACATAGATATATCTCAATGATCTTAGCTGTGGAATATTTGGCTGCTCTTGACAAAACAGCCAGTCCGCGTTTTCTCTCTCAGAATTGGCGTATTGATTTTTCCAAGTTGCTTAGCAACCAGACCCATTATTTGCTTAGAAACTCCATCAATTTCACTGGGTATAGATTAGTATGCCTTCCACTACAATCGGTAGCTGATAGGAATTTCCACATCTAATTTGGTCTCCTGATCATAAAAATTTATGAAGATATTTGCATTGGAAATGAACCTCTGTATAGTCCACCATTGGCTGAGTGGAACAGGTTTTTCACTGGAGGTGGACTTTGACTATAGTAATGTAGAATTGATTTTAGGACTACATGTTTAGAATAATGTATTTCCTGGATACTAAATAAGGAAATGAATTGATAAATTATCCATTTTAATCAGGATTAGTTGTACAACTAAACAAAGTCTCTGCATTCAATGGTAGTTGAGTGAGGTAATCTTTAGAAAGTTGTTGAGCTGAATATTGGTCATGCATGCATTTGGAGAGTCCCTCTGTCATCAGCATAATGGGACTGCATGCATTGTAAACTTGAATAGTTTCTACATTTAAATGTTTTATGTTTATTTCGGGAATAGCACCAGAAAAACTCTTAAAGAAGAAAAGTTTTTATTCCAATAAATCATGCATTAATTTGTGTATTTTATGAACTTAATGTTTGAAATAAGTGAAACAGGAAAAGATGACAAGCTGATTTCTGAAAATTAAGTTGACATTTTATTTGATTTTGTTTGAAAAGTGTCAGCTATTTTTGTGGGAACTTGTATTGTGTAAAGATATGGAGGTAAAGTGTGCTTGTTGCACGGGGAAGACACCCCAGGTCACATCGCTGTATTAGAATTCAGTTGCATGCGGTTCCATTATCAGAATCAATGCAGCGTCCTCGAGGAGCCTCATTATGGAAGCAACGGATGGGGGAATATTGAGCTTCGTAAATTACATTGCATTACTCGCGGAGACCTCACATCAATATCCTCGGTTAAATTAAGCCGCCCGTCTCCAGGGGAACATAGATTCGAAGCCTGCGCACGCCAAACATGACATTTTCAATAATTATGCTTCAAGTCCCAGCTATATTCTCAATACATATCGTTAGTAGTGGCATCTCATACGTCTTTGTCCGATGACCAAAGATTGTGCGATTATCGAATGTTGGGACGATAGGAAAAAAATGACAGGTTCCATATGATCGCATGGGTTGGTCAAAATAATAGCACATTTATTGTGGGGGAGAGAGTGTTGTGAGCCATATTGGTCTTAATACCTTTTGAATTCTGATGAGGCAGATAATTGGAGAGACTATTAATAACAATCATGATGGATACTCAGAAGATAACATCTATTAATCCATGTCAAGAATTTAAATGTAAAACTTGTGAAAATGGACATGTGTCATCTGTGTTTATTTAAATAAAATGCTCTGGGATTTGATCAAGTTTAACAATGTTATAACAAAACCGGTTAATTCACTGATGGGGGTTTTGTGATGTCCAGGTTGTGCGGTAATAAATTCCAGAAAGGGATTAGCTCAGCAATTCCACCAGTCCAGTTTGACCTCTAACACTGCGCCTGACACGGAAATCCATCCCTGCACTGCTGCTGGTAGCGAATCGCGGAATCCTATTGCCTGCTACTTAACCTAGACAGAGCCTCTCTCTAGCAAGACACATAGTGATACATTGGATATTATTATGACAGGTAATGATCATATTATAATAACTAGGCTTTGTTCAATGAAATATTCACAGTGGTACCAACGAATTATTAATTAGCACTATGGGTAAGTGTGAAATTCCGACATTTTGCCCCAAAATAAAAACAAATTTGACATGATGACCAAAAGCAGGAGAGGTCCATGAAGCCAGGAAGCCATCGCTGGTTCCGAGACGATTGATCGGGAGTCATCAACTCGGCTATGTTTTGCAGGTCCTCCACTGGATTGAATGCTGTTCATCTACTGACCATCATTTTGGCATCCCTGCACACACGCCATGGACACTGACTCCAACGATGGGACAGTTACCGAAAGCCTCAATGGAGAAACTAAACCTGACCCGACAAAGCTTGCCCATTCGGCCATTATTAAGCAGGTAAGACAAGCTATTGTGGGGACGCTCCCTAGTCTTACTGTGGCTCATCGCACGACCACACATGTGTAGCTGCTCAGGTACGCATACATTTTATGCAGGTAATGATCTCTCATTAACAAATCTATGCTAATGATATGGAATGATCCTTGCGACTTCCTTCTCCCAACTGACGAAGAACTCGCAACTAATAATATTACAATATCTTTTCCTTCTTAATGGAGAGGGGATTTTTACTAGTTTTATGTACATGATCAGCTGCTTGCGATAGTGCGTTGTGTATAAACAGGAGACATTGTTGGGAGTTTGCAGACATCCGTACAACCAGGTATGCTAGAACAATGGACATGATATGTGTTCCTGGTATATATTGCATTATTTATCTTGCATTTCATTCATTTATCTGATATTTTGCATTACAATTTTGACCAGTGGATTTAGCCTATTTTGTGTGGTGGTGAATTTACATAAATTTCAGGGTGTCATTGAGAATATTTGTTGGAAATGTGCTATATGTATGAATGAATTTTTGCTCATGTTTTCATCATTATTTAATATTTTTAAATTCATTTATGATTTTACATAATTTACTATCCAGCTTCCTATGAACATATTTAGATGATGTTGATGTATACCATCTCACAATCATATGTTTAGATGATTTATGTTGAAATTGTGTGCTATTGATTTTAAATCAGGAAGTGAAGATGGATATTGATGCTATCTGCTGTCGTGACATTTTAGAATTGTGGAGATTTGTTTAATAGTTGTTTAGGTGATGAAATGTTCAAATATTTTCGATTTTGTGACAATTGTAGTCGTGTGTTTATTGTTTATAAATCAGAAATATTTATAATTCATATACAATGTAATTATGTTTTAATTAACTTGTGTTTCATTAAATAGTGTTAATAGGGACAATTATTTTGTAAGGTTGTCCTTTTTTGGTAAAAGGACATTGGTATTATGAGATTTATCGTGTTTAAGTATAATGATATATTTTATATACTAATAATAATTTGTAAAGATAATACATTTTTGTTGTCAGTTGTTTTTGAATCATTGATAGTGGTATGTATTACAGTGTCGACTTCATCACTAAAATTTTTCTTCCTTTGTCCTACGCTCAATTAAGGAATGAAAAGTTTGTATTTTGTGTTGATAATGAAGAAAGTCTAGCCATTGAAAACAGCTTTTTCAGAACAGATTTATTCATATGTTGATAGGGTATTTAGAACACACATTGCTTTTTAGAACCTTTCCTGATAACACAGACACATGTGAGATAATTCTTGATGAAACAGGTGCTTGTTTGGAGTGAGGTAGCATGATACACTGTTGAAACGTGATAACCATAGCTGATGCTGGCATGTTTGTATACAGTATTTCTTTGTGTTGAAACAAATTGCTTGGTCAGTCATGTGACACGAGCAGTAATAAATTCTGAATGTTATCCCCATGTTTGAATATGGTTTTATACTAGGTCACTGGGTCTATATTCTCAGCCATAAATAAAATCTAATATGTATACAAGTTTTGGTGAAGATTATGGCCAGCCAAGCTGTTCAAAATATACTTAACTTGATAAATGTGTCAGCCGTCAAAACATTTTTTACGATACGTTTTTTCCGGATTTATTTGACCTGGCCAAGTTATAAAATGTATGCAGATTGTTAATGTGTTTTCAAGTCTTATCTAATTAGACAGGATTCTGTATGTCAAATTACATGATAAACAAAACTTTCTCAAACAAATACTGCTTCAAATAAGGAAGAAATGCAGAGGGATAGGAGAAAAAGTGAAAAATATGCAACCAAATATAACTAAATGAAATTCAAATACTTCCAAAAGCAGTGTTTTTCTATCATATTTATGATTTGAAACTGAAGTACGTCAATATTGATTGTTAAGGTATATTGCGGTATAATTGCTCAGAATGATTTGAAAGAGCAGCATGAATTATAATGCAGCATTTTTTGTGATTTCTCATTGATTAATGTTAGAATATCATGAATATTTACTTTGATAGCATTAATAAGTAGATGAAATGTTGACATCTGTAATTGAATTTAGGTTCTTAGAGGCATTTGAGGCAGAAGTTGGTGTTAGGTGAATTCACCAGACGAGTAAGCAAAGAATAGCTCAGAGATGTGACATGTTACAATAATGAAAAAGTTGCCATCCATATTATTTGTCTTTTAATTGAATATTAATACAGTTTGGGGAAAAAGGATATCAAGATATCCATCTACCCACATCCATCCACCCACCCACCCATCCATTCATTCATCCATTCCATCCATCCATTCATCCATCTGTCCATCCATCTGTCCATATATCTGCATTTGATTGTTTCCTGAGCAAACCTCCTAAAACCTGAAATATTTCTTGTTGAAGATCAGTCTAGTATTAAACTGGTGCCTTTTAATAACTGAGACCTTGAAAAATGCTGAATTGTTTTACTTCTTGTCATGGAATGTATCCCAGGGCAATATACCAAAAGTTGGGTATAAGTAACTGTCGTCTGTTCACTGACGTCTGAGCTGTCTTCACCGTTTCATTGTTTTCAAACAAACTACTAAAGATGTCTGAGGTTTCTTGTGATTATCTTTATATTTGAATTAAAATTAGCAACAAATATTTCCTTCATTATTCAATGGCGAAAATGCTTACTGTAATACTATGGGTTGTATAAAAAAATAAAATAGAATCCCTGACTACGCAACGTCTCATATGGAGGTGTTATGTTGAATGTGGATGACTCATTTCCACCCTTCAATTATTACTAATTCAATAATTACTAATAAAGTAATTGTGAATAATTACTGAACATTATTTAGTATTATATTAGGTAATATTGTGTCACATTTACGGCATATTCAGTGAGGTCAGATGTTTGAATGAACTTGTCCATTAAGGCATGGTTTTGATTCCCAACATGGGAGTGAGTGAGTGAGTGAGTGAGTTTAGTTTTATGCATCACTCAGCAGTATTCCAGCTATATGGTGGCAGTCTATAAATAATTGAGTCTGGACCAGAGATTCCAGTGATCAACAGCATGAGTATGGATCTGCGCAATTGGGAACTGATGATATGGGTCATCAAGTCAGCGAGCCTGGCCACCCGATCCTGTTATCCAACATGGGAAGAGCGGTGGGGTGGCCTAGTAGTTAAAGCGTCGGCTTATCACACTAAAAGCTCAGGTTTGATTTACCACATGGTTATAATGTGTGGAACCCATTTCTGGTGTCCACTGTCATCATCTTGCTGAATACTGATAAAAACAGCTTAAAACAATTCTTTCTCTCATCAAGCATTGTGTGTGGCATGGTGGCTGAGTGGATGAAGTGTTACCTTGTCAGGTTTGATTCCCAACATGGGTACAATGTGTGAAACCCATTTCTGTTGGCCTCTGTCACTGGTGTGGTGGGGATATGAAGTGGGGGAGATGTTGATGGGTTTGGATGGGTGGGTTCTTTTTAGTTTTGTCATTTTGGTTGAAAAAAGAGATGGTGGTTGGTGGTGGAGAAGGGGATGGGGTTCAGGATGGACGGGTTAGCCTGCTCCTGGTTGAGGGATTGTAGAATAATAGTACCCTCATACATATTTACATCCTTTTGACTTTCTGAATAATTGGACTGAATACCTAAATAGCTGTGGTGATATTGCTGTGTTTGTCACCACCAGGTGGCACTGAAGTTATCAACACTGAACACAAGTACCATGCTTGGTTCTCTCTGCTTTTCAAGCTGACACACCATGGCTGAAATAATCTCTAGAGCAACATAAAACCAAACACGCTGGCTCAGTAATTCATTCTTCATGCCAGGTAGCATAGTGGCTGATGTGTTCGCTTGTCATGCCCAATACCATTGTTTGATTCCCAAGGTGGGTACAGTGTGTGAAGCCCATTTCAGGAGTCCACGCCATCATATTGCTGGAATATTTCTAAAAACAGATTAAAACTAAGCTCACTCACTCACACACTTTTCAAGCCATAGAAGCTCTTTGTTTTTGTTACATAAAGTTCCCTCATTCATGTGACAAGACATAAAATAATAACATTTCATGGGATTTTTTACTTAAAACATGCTTCTTGACAAACTATTAACAATTTAGAAAGCAAAACCATTTAAGTGTATTATTACCCGTAAAGGTTCGGGTTAGATTATTGGCCTTCAGCAACCCATGCTTGTTTTAGAGGTGACTATCGAGATTGGGTGGTCAATCTCACTTAGAATATTGCTGAGTACAGTATAAAACTCACTCACTCACTCATTAACTCTCGCTCGCTCGCTCACTCACTCACTCAAGTGTTTGAAAGTATGATAAATATTTGTAAGTAAAACTTTTGACATGCAGTAAAATAAAGTGTGAGATTTATTTCACAATACACTATGGTAGTGAAACTTTTTTTGTGAAACTCATGTGTACTTTTTGCACTTAACTAAGGGTTAAACCTTTAGCTATAACAAGAAGTTTGTCCTAAAAAATAAAATGAAACAGTAAAGAAATATCTGCAATACCATCAGTAAGTTAATTTTGACACATCCTTGAACTGAAATTTGATTCTGTTCTTTAAGGAAAAAAATACCAAAAAAAATCATTGAAAATTGTAATTTCTTTACAAGAATGATGTGAAAAGAACATCCTTCTAGCACACCTCTCGTGTGACGAAGACAAAACCAGTTACAAACCCAAAACAACAGATGAGTTTTTTACTTGAGACTTCCTGGTTCTAAGATGAATTATGCAAGTGTGAGCAATCGTATCTTTGCCCCAGGAAAATCCTGTGCACATTTATTGTGATTTTTTTAGCAGATTTCCATGGAAATTTAATCATCTGTCACAAGGATCAATTCCAGTGACTATAAATTTCTGAAATTTACATAATCATCATATCGTCAGACCTCCTGAGAAACTATTGCTCAGTGCATGATTGATTTATACAAGAAATTGCGAATATGGTAATTTGATTTCTTTAATTAAACAAGTGACGGTCAACAGATTTTTGTTTAGTCTTCCATGTTTGGAATTAGAAAGATAGATGATAAACTGTTTATGGGTAGTTATTGGAGGGAAAAAGGAATCGTTTTTATCCATGAAAAACCTGTAAAAAGAGATCAGTTTAATGTAAGAATGATGGTGAATTTATGAGATTTGGAGACCCAACTGTCCAATCTGCTGTGCTGAGAGTGGTGTCCCTTTGTTTAGCCTGGATATGCTGCTTGAAGGTTCAGATCCTACATTCCCTAGTTTATTGTCCTTTGGTTAGTTTTACCAATCTTGGCTTTCTGTTGTGTAAAATTCGGTCTCTTTGATTTATATAGCATCAAGTTGACAATATTTGAACACAAGAATATTGGCTTACTGTAAGTGCTAGAGTTGCAGACTATGGTTGATGGATTCAATTGTCTTTCCTCATTGTGATGTACCCATTTGACGGCACCGAGGGACCAGTGAACAACATATTTATCTTACTGAACACCTGAATAATAATTTTGATTTGTTTGAGGTATGGGTGCAAATCTTTTTGCAGCTGCTAGATTTTGCAGATGACAAGAAAAACAGATTTAGAGTTTTCTCCCTTCCATCGATTTCCATTCACAAGACATTGGTAATTTCTGTACATCATACATGATTCAATGTTATTTTAGATAAAGAATTACTAGAACCAAGTTTAGCATTCCTTATGGGGTACATAGAAATATTACGAACTTATAACTTGGGTATGTTGAAAATAATAGAAGAGCACTCGACCAATCAAAAGACAACATTTATGTGGGAGTTAAGATCATATGTAGCATGTCACGTTATCCCCTTGGCTGAGTATTCCTGGATGTGGACCATGTAAACATGGTTCTTGGAACATATTGCAACCTATTGTTCTTGTACAAAGCAACCAGCAACGCATAGAGGACTGGCCTGTGATTCAGTCCCAGATTGCTTCAACCCTCCAAAGTAATGATGTTTGTAACTGCCCCAAAAATGATGCTTTTTCTTACTGACCAAAAATGGTGCTTTTTGTTACTGCCCCAAAATGGTGCTTTTTGTTGCCCTGACTAGCATGGCTTGTGTAGCCTGTCACTATTTTCTGGCAGAATGGATCACTGATCACTGATGCTTTCAGTCTCAGGACTGCTTCCCCCAGACTCCAGAGTATATTCTGGCTTCTCTAGGATAAAGATCATTCATTGACACCAAAGTACAGCAGGAAAACATCACTGCAGTTAGTTTTTAGCTGCAGAATGTTCACAAACATGATCTTAGAGCTCAAAATTCACATGTGAACATGGAGCAGAATGTTCAGACATTTGAGTTTGCTGTGGAAAAATCATGCAAATGAAGATGGTGCAGAATATTCACTCACATGACCATGGGGCAAAATATTCACTCACAAGACCTTGGGGCAAAATATTCACTCACATGACCATGGGGCAACATATTCACTCACATGACTTTGGGGCAAAATATTCACTCACATGACCTTGGGTCAAAATATTCTCTCACATGACCGTGGGCAACATATTCACTCACATGACCTTGGGGCAACATATTCACTCACATGACCTTGGGGCAACATATTCACTCACATGACCTTGGGGCAAAGTATTCACTCACATGACCTTGGGGCAGAATCTTCACTCACATGATTTTGAGATAAAATATTCTGACAAGTGAACTTGGGACAGAGTATTCCTACATGGAAATTCAGGGTGGAATATTCATGTGAACGAACATGGTGCAGAGTATTCCTTCATGCAGGCAGAATATGCATAGAAGTCAGTTTAGATTGGATTGATTTTACAGGTAAACAGAATATTGATGCCAGTATTCTTGGAGCAGAATATTCATACAGGTAAACACGGGGCTCAATATTCAATCACATTAGTATCCATAGGGGCAAAATATTCAATCGAGGAAGTTTTGGATGGAATAAACGTAAATATAAATTTGCATAATATTCTTGTAGGTTAACTGGGGGCACAATGTGTACATTGTCCTTCTTCAGAAACAGCATTTTTGATTTTGATAGAATAATTGCACAGGTCAACTGAAGGCAGAATATTAACAAAAGTACACGCTAATGGCAGAATATTCATTCAAGAAGCACCTGGGTTCAATATTTTTACAAGTATACTTGCGTTACAATACTGATACAAGTATACTTGGGGTACAATATTGAAACAAGTATACTTGAGGTACAATATTGATACAAGTATACTTGATGTACAATATTGAAACAAGTATACTTGAGGTACAATATTGATACAAGTATACTTGAGGTACAATATTGAAACAAGTATACTTGAGGTACAATATTGATACAAGTATACTTGGGATACATTATTGATACAAGTATACTTGAGGTACAATATTGAAACAAGTATACTTGAGGTACAATATTGATACAAGTATACTTGATGTACAATATTGAAACAAGTATACTTGAGGTACAATATTGATAGAAGTGTGCTAATGGGTTACAATGATGATACATGTATGCTTTGGATATGATATAGATACAAGTATACTTGTAGTACTGTATGGAATCAAGCATACTTTGGATAGAATACTGACACAAGTATACAAAGGGACACAATGTTGATACGTGTATACTTTGGATACAGTATTGATAATAGTATACTTGGAGTGCAATACTGATACAAGTCAACTTGGGATACAATCGTGGTACAAGTACATTTGGGATACAATACTGATACAAGTAGACTTGGGATACAATAGTGATACCAGTACATTTGGGATACAATTTTACTGATAGAAGTAAGCTGTGGGGCACAATATTGATACATGTAACCTTTGTATACAATAATGGTTCATGTAAGCTCCGGGTGCAATATCGATACAAGTACTGATAGGCCATTATGCAGGTGAACCATTCATCACTCCTTGTCTGAAACTCTGCCGTCGCCACCAACAAGTTGCCCAACAGCAACAGTCCCCGTGTGCATGTTCATGAAATTCCTACACACGTCAGCCGTTATCGATTGAGGAAGAACCAGGGACTCTAGAAACCCAAATTGAATCTTCCTAACATTGTGGTATTGATCGCAGGCAGCAAAAACTGTGCTGACATCACTAGCTTCTCTAAGGCATGGTTGAAATGAGGTCATGATTGTTTCTTTGAGTCTATTGATGGTGTTTAGCGGCAGTATCATATTCTGCTGGCATTGTGCAACACTGGCGGATTGTATTTCCATGCCTTCTTTCTTGCATTTCCATGTCGTTTTCTCTGGGGTTTCTCTGGGCGGTCATTATCCAGCGTAGTAACTTGATTTGATGGCAATTAAAAAGGATGGAAAGCAACAGATGTTTGATAAATGATGTGCTTTTTTGTTGATATTGTACACTGAAATCCGAACCTTGACACTTGTGTGGTGTTTGAATAGTCTAGTGGTTAAAGGCCCAGGTTCAGTTCATTGTGAAGTTTATTTCTGGTCACATGGTCCTTTATTGTGATATTGGTGGAACATAGCTAAATATGAAGTAAGGCCCCACTCACTTAGATGGTGTTTATATATCAGATTCTGAACGCTCCATTGTGATACCATCCTCGATATCTCAAGGGTATACGTTCCGACAAGTCTCTACTATACCCTGGATGCGTCCACGGCTCAGCCCGATAAATTTATTACCTCTCTTGGCTGGCTTTTTATTCAATCAGGTGTCTACACTGGGAGGTTGAGCGAACCAATCACAACTAGCTTTCGCTTTTCAAATTATCTAACCGATTAAAGTTGACAAAGCAAACCATGCAGAGCTTCTCTGAAAGAGGTAGAAGGAGTTTTTGCACATACACATGTATTTTTTTTAAAGTTTCGGACCTAAAAATATGTCTGTGTGATTTCCCCAAAATCTGAGTCGCACTGAGAGCAAACTTTCGCGACTGCTACCTTTCTTGACACTGGCAAGCTCGGTTATAACGACGGCCTAGCTGATTGGCTATTGTGAGAATGTGAAGCCAGCAAAGGGAGGTAATAAAATTATCGGGCCGACCCGTAGATGCGTCCAGGGTATAGTGGAGACTTATCGGAACGTATGTCCTGTAGATATCGAGGATGTTGTGATACAGTGTCATAGTCCATGTTTACATATCAGGATCAGAACCCTCAGTTGTGATACAGTGTTGAAGTCCATGTTTATATATCAGGATCAGAACCCTCAGTTGTGATACAGTGTTGTAGTCCATATTTATATATCAGGATCAGAACCCTTAGTTGTGATACAGTGTTGAAGTCCATATTTATATATCAGGATCAGAACCCTCAGTTGTGATACAGTGTTGTAGTCCATATTTATATATCAGGATCAGAGCTCTTAGTTGTGATACAGTGTTGAAGTCCATGTTTATATATCAGGATCAGAGCTCTTAGTTGTGATACAGTGTTGAAGTCCATATTTATATATCAGGATCAGAACCCTCAGTTGTGATACAGTGTTGTAGTCCATATTTATATATCAGGATCAGAACCCTCAGTTGTGATACAGTGTTGAAGTCCATATTTATATATCAGGATCAGAACCCTCAGTTGTGATACAGTGTTGTAGTCCATGTTTATATATCAGGATCAGAACCCTCAGTTGTGATACAGTGTTGTAGTCCATGTTTATATATCAGGATCAGAGCTCTTAGTTGTGATACAGTGTTGAAGTCCATGTTTACATATCAGGATCAGAACCCTCAGTTGTGATACAGTGTTGAAGTCCATATTTATATATCAGGATCAGAACCCTCAGTTGTGATACAGTGTTGAAGTCCATATTTATATATCAGGATCAGAACCCTTAGTTGTGATACAGTGTTGAAGTCCATATTTATATATCAGGATCAGAACCCTTAGTTGTGATACAGTGTTGAAGTCCATATTTATATATCAGGATCTGAACCCTCAGTTGTGATACAGTGTTGTAGTCCATATTTATATATCAGGATCAGAACCCTCAGTTGTGATACAGTGTTGTAGTCCATATTTATATATCAGGATCAGAACCCTTAGTTGTGATACAGTGTTGTAGTCCATATTTATATATCAGGATCAGAACCCTCAGTTGTGATACAGTGTTGTAGTCCATATTTATATATCAGGATCAGAACCCTTAGTTGTGATACAGTGTTGTAGTCCATATTTATATATCAGGATCTGAACCCTTAGTTGTGATACAGTGTCGTAGTCCATGTGTATATATCAGGATCTGAACCCTTAGTTGTGATACAGTGTTGTAGTCCATATTTATATATCAGGATCTGAACCCTCAGTTGTGATACAGTGTTGTAGTCCATATTTATATATCAGGATCAGAACCTTCAGTTGTGATAGTGTTGTAGTCCATATTTATATATCAGGATCTGAACCCTTAGTTGTGATACAGTGTTGTAGTCCATATTTATATATCAGGATCTGAACCCTCAGTTGTGATACAGTGTTGTAGTCCATGTTTATATATCAGGATCAGAACCCTCAGTTGTGATACAGTGTTGTAGTCCATATTTATATATCAGGATCAGAACCCTTAGTTGTGATACAGTGTTGTAGTCCATGTTTATATATCAGGATCAGAACCCTTAGTTGTGATACAGTGTTGTAGTCCATATTTATATATCAGGATCAGAACCCTTAGTTGTGATACAGTGTCGTAGTCCATGTTTATATATCAGGATCTGAACCCTCAGTTGTTATACAGTGTCATACTCCATGTATATATCAGATTCAGAATTCCCTGTTACAGTGTACTAGTTCATGGCTCCAGATAAGGGCCGTGTTGGCGTGTGTACGGATAAAAAATATGCATGATACGTTTTTTTTTTTAAATCAGGAAATGTAGCAGATATACACCACAGCAATGGTGTATGGTCTTAGAATCATTCATGGACGTATTTATCTGAAAACATTTTGCTTTATTGTTTATTGACCTGTTTACACAAGAGTAGCAATGTTATGGTGCATATATGAAACAAAACACGAGATTACTTACATGCCATTAAATTCCATTCAGTACTCTAACTTTTCCCAGTTCTTTTATACTGAAAAAATAAGGTGCACATACTCCTCATGTTGAAAAATTATCTGGAGCCCTGGTAGTCCATGTTTATATCTCAGATTCAGGACCCTCGGTTGTGATACAGTGTCGTAGCCAACGTTTATATATCCGATTCTGAACCCTGGGTTGTGATGCAGTGTCGTGGCCCATGTTTATATATAAGATTCTGAACCCTCGGTTGTGATACAGTGTCGCAACCCACGTTTATATATCCGATTCTGAACCCTCGGTTGTGATGCAGTATCGTAAACCATGTTTTTATATAAAATTCAGAGCCCTCCATTGTGATACAGTGTCGCAGACCATGTTTATATGTCAGGTGCAGAACACTCCATTGTAATACATCGTCATAGTCTATGTTTATATCATTGATATTAATAGCTATGACCTAATCTTTAAGCAAAATACAGTCATGTGTAATTTCAAAAGAAGGTAACCCAGTTGTTTTATTTGGCAGACTGGTTTTCCAGGATCAATAGGCCTTCCGTACAAAACTCTCGAGAATTAGATGTCTGAATATGTCTGCCAGAAGTTTTGATCAGAACACATTCATCTTCTTTAATTACTTATGGCTGGACCGATAAGATGGATATCTGTTTTATGCCAAGGAAAGATATTTGGTTTCCTACAAAGGAATTGTCTGATTGTCATTAGCGGGTCTTTTGAAGGATTTTGTGCTGAAAAGCTGTAGAGAAAATTAAATGTGTTTTTGCACGATAGGAGCTTAATGTGACGTGAAACTGTTTGAATAAAAAATTGTGTTAAGTGTGTCGGTGAGATTGTGGCTCTCTTGACCTGATGAATAGACTTGAAGTACTGTGTAGTTGAATCTGACACTACTCTTTTTGAGGGGTTGAAATCATTTTGCAGAATTTGAATATAATTTTATGTTACTGGTTCTAAACCATTAGAATCATTAGATTTTATCGGTATGGTTTAAGGTGCTAATATCTGAGCATAAAATGCTATGGAGTCATGAAGTTTTTTGTGTTATATCACCACACCATGTGTCAAATCAGTGTATGTAAAAAGTAATGTGAAGTGAAGTTGTTTTTTGTTTTGAAAAGATATCAAAGTGTTATAATGTTAACACTTCCTAGGTCACTATCAGTCTGTTTATTATCAACATATTTGTTTGTTGTTTAATGTCACTTTCAACAATTTGTTTGCTACATGACATCAGTTTGTTCCTAATTATGTCTGATCTAGACAATCTAGAGATTGAAATCAGAGCATCAGGACTGCACAATATGGATACAATGACATTCATCGACCAGGTTACGGAGTATGTTTATCCTATTTCATTTGATTCCTCTTTAAGGGCTGGTGGGATAGCTTAGTGGTTCAGGCATTCACTCATCACCTCAAACATCTAGGTTCGGTTTCACATGAGGGCACATTATGTGAAACCCAATTCTGGTGTCCCCTGCTGTGCTATTGCTGGAATGTTGCTTAAAGCAGTGTAAAAACAAACTCACACACTCCACTCATTTATAGTTTCTTCTTCAGCAATTCTGATATGGGTGTTCACAAATCAGGAAGCCTGTAAATGCGAAGTGTAGCGATAGGCGGTTAATTATCATTTTGCTGAGTTATTTCCTTTAGCGCTTTGTTTATTTATTATGTGATCCGTATTGTGGCAAAACGCATGTGTGCCGACGTAGGATCGAATGTAACCAAAGGCAAATTAAGAATCAACAATGTTTTGACGGTAGTGTGAACATGTTCTTAACACGCCTTTGTAGTGCATTTTCCATAACAGGAAATTCCAACAAATTATTTGTTAGAATGTGCGTTTATTCTTGAACTTATCAACGAAGACAATGAACATGCAAACAACCCTCCATTGTATAAATATAAGGACCTTTCTTGTTTTAACTTATGTTTTTTGGGGGGGCAAAAAGACCACAGCATTTACTCAGGGGTTCCCTATTGTGCCCCCTCATGTCGTCCTGTAATGATATAAGCTGGCCACCTGTTACCATACATGCCATGTTGGTGTCGACTGATGCTGTACAAAGCTCGTAACATTGTCAGTCAGCCATTGTCCCATAACACTGACATTTCACTCATCTTCGTTAGAATGCATGATTCTGTTACAGCGAACAATGATACTTTTTGTGGTGTTATGTTGCTATTGTTCCTATGTTGCCTTTGATTGTTATTCCCTAGGCCAGTTTGTCAGTCAAGCAATGTTTTACATGTAATAATGTTAAATGATTTCTAGGCTTTTACGGAATCAATACAAAGCATTCAGTGCGACTTGCCTCAACCTGATGGGACGGATGACTAATCTATTTGAATGTATTGGACAATTTTGTGAAGGGGGTTATAATCTTGCCATAAATTCTAATTTAGAGAGTATGTTTGATAAGCAAGTGAGTGAGTAAGCTGCATCCTGCGGCATGTTTAGCAATATTCCAGCTAGATGTCATATGACTTGTTAAGTACTCTTGATCACGCATCCTGTAAAACACAATGTTGGTGGTGGGGCAGTCTAGTGGTCAAAGCATTAATTTCTCACGTTGAAGACCTGAGTTTGATTCTCCACATGGGCACAATGTGTGAAGCTCATCCCAGGTGTTCCCGGTCGTGATATTGCTGGAATATTGCTTAGAGCAGCATAAAACCGTACTCACTCACTCACTCACTCACTCACTCACTCACTCACTCACTCACTCACTCACTCACTCACTCACTCACTCACTCACTCACTCACTCACTGGTTTAGTCAAGTGGTCACTTGTTTAGTCAAGTGGGGCCTACCTACAGGGCTAGTTGTCAGGTCAAGTGTGACCAACAGCTTTAGCAACCAATGTCATTTCATACAACTTTACCATATGGCACACGTGTAGTTTTCCAATAATCCCATTTTCATGGAATGGTAATCTTTTCTAAACTGCATGGGAGATCGATATATTGATAGTTGAAATCAGCCTGAAGCTGTATCCTGCTGCTTGGTGTAGTGTTTCTGACAACAAAGGTCTTATGTGGTGGTAATCCCAAGTCACTGCTCAGGCAGACAAAGGTGTAATAACACCAGCTCCCCTGTCACCTGTCACTCACATAACAGAGGCTTTGTTCCCCGATCACATGGACAAGGCCTCATCAACCTGGCCATACCACACAGCAAGTCACCAGTCTCCTTAAACAGACAAGGCCACATCAACCTGGCCATACCACACAGCAAGTCACCAGTCTCCTTAAACAGACAAGGCCACATCAACCTGGCCATACCACACAGCAAGTCCCCAGTCTCCTCAAACAGACAAGGCCACATCAACCTGGCCATACCACACAGCAAGTCCCCAGTCTCCTCAAACAGACAAGGCCACATCAACCTGGCCATACCACACAGCAAGTCCCCAGTCTCCTCAAACAGACAAGGCCACATCAACCTGGCCATACCACACAGCAAGTCACCAGTCTCCTTAAACAGACAAGGCCACATCAACCTGGCCATACCACACAGCAAGTCCCCAGTCTCCTCAAACAGACAAGGCCACATCAACCTGGCCATACCACACAGCAAGTCCCCAGTCTCCTCAAACAGACAAGGCCACATCAACCTGGCCATACCACACAGCAAGTCACCAGTCTCCCTCAGCATGGGACACTCAGCTATTGGTTAACATGGTAGATTAACGCTTAGTTTCTGAATATATATTTTGATAGTAACAAACAAACCTATTTAATTTGAAAAGGAATGCCAGTGAGTGTTGGAAATCTGTGCTTGCTTCATGAGCTTTGCATGGAGGTCTTGGCAGTAGGGAGAAAATGTGAAGAATGGGGACTATTTTGAATATACAATTTCTTCATTCTGTGATTCCAGTGTCGTTGTCAACCAAGTGATGTTACTTGCTTGACAATGACATTAGAGGCTATGTTGAAACATCGCCTATACAGAATAAGGAAGTTGTATATCCATAAAAATAGTCCTCATTCTTCCTCTCCCCAACTACTATAATGACAGACAAAGAAGTAAATAATGTGTTTCATGCGAATGATCAGAGATTGATCTTCATCTCCAGATTTACAGCAACTGTCAGTAAAAATCCCTCATGGATATACACAAACTGTTGGTTGGTTGATGTTTAATGTAGCACTCAGCAACATTCCAGCTATACAGCAGCAGTCTGGACCAGATAGTCCAGTGATCAACAGCATGAGCATCGTTTTATGCAATTAGGATGTGATGATAGATGAGATAAGATAATATAAGATTTGCAAGTGGGATTTGAAGCAAGTTGTCATAATAACAGTGTCATAGTGTAATTGGAGTTAGAACATTCATTTGATGCTGACAGCTGGAGAGTAACGGAGAAAAGTGTTTCAAAGTGGAGTTTTGACATTTGTCAACATTGTGATGACGTTTTCCAGAATCACTGACCAAACACAGTAAATACAGATACTATTTACTGGGTGTTCATTGTATTAATGTTATAACAACACACAGAATCACTGACCTTACAGAGTAAACACCGATACTAATTACTGTGTGTTCATTGTATAAATATTACAACAACAGACAAACTCACAGATCTTACACAGTAAAAACTGATACTTTTTACTGGGTGTTCATTGTATAAATGTTATATCAACACACGAAGCATCCATGTACAGGAGATGCAGATGTTATTTGTTAATGTTGTATAAATGTTTTATTCCTGTCACAAGTCACCAACCATCATTAACAGTAGAGCATTGTATCCTTCTGACATTGTCGCTTCTTCAGTATTGATCTGTCTGTCAAATGTCACCAAGGGTTTGTATCAAATGTTGAAATCTCACACTAACAGACCGGGTAGGCTGCACTCATTTTTCAAAGAACACAAGTTGTAAAGGTTCTGGGCCTAGATTTTCGAAGATCTCTTAGTGCTAAGATAGTCATAGGTTAATGTTAATGTATGGCACTTATAAATTTCTGAGCGCTAAGAGAGCTTCGAAGATCTAGGCCCTGGAGCATCACATCTCTGTCAACATTTCAGGATGGATTCTGGGTTTGTTCTGAAAGCTGGTCTGCCGTGCCTATTGTTGGTTTCACCTCAGTGAACAATTTACATTGATCAAGGCACAAATATGGCAGTGACATGATCAGACAGAATCAAACCACAGGGGTTGAAAAATACTGTTGACCAATTCCTGTGTTGAGTGGAATTCTCTGGTCAGCTAAGTAAATATCTACACTAAACCTTATCATGAAAGAAAGAAAACCAAATTGGTAATTCTTGTCAAGTGAAATTATTGTTTGGTTGATTTTTTACATATTTGTCAACCCCTGAAACCCTTCTGTGTTTTACATCAGGATGAGTGTCCATCGCTTTGAGAGTTACTGACCATACATATGACAAGGAGGAAGGGTACCTTGGCGTCATGCTGGAGTTTGTGTAGAAAATATGATTTCAAGAATATGAGCGTCCTGAAATAGTAATTAGGTTTTATCATTACACCATTTTACCTCATAGAACAATCTTTACTGATCAGATTGTTATTTACCTTGCTTGCTTCCAGAACTGTTCAGCATGACCCTTTACATTTTTGTAATTCTGGGAGTTATAATTTGTGGTTTATTTTTTCAGAAAACATGGGGGTGTTTTTGTAATTCAACAGAAGTGCCAAACCTGTATTCATGAAAATTCTGGGTATTTATTTATTTTTTTCACATAATGAGAGACTCCTCTGTCTCCTTTGATTGCATCCTGTAACTTCTACTTGAGACATGTTGGGTGGCATTGTAATCGATACAAGATTATCTTAATACATTTGACATGATCCCTTTGATGCACTGACCTGACAAAGAGGAGTCATGCCGCACTTGATGACCCCTGTGTAATGGCTGTCTGTTTAGTGCATTGTAGTACTAGAGGTTTGGTGGATGGAAGTCAAGCCATGTTGTTGTTGGGGTTGGAATGGAGGCTATAGGAAAAGATATGTCACAATACATTTACATTGTATGGCAGTGATGAAGGTGAAGTCATGGCTTTTCTGGTTTTCTGGTGATGATGATGACGATGTTGACGATGATGATGACATGAAATACCATGAAACAGTCAGGAGGCCATTAAATTATTTTGGGACATGTGGTATCAAGTCTGCAAGTATATTCAGAGTTTCATTCCATGCACTTATCAATTTTAGGGCCCATAATGCCCCTAAAAGAAAGGCGTGGGCATGGTTCTGTTTACACAGAAGTTAACAATGAACATAAATCTGTTAAAATTTGCTTGAGCTGTTAAAATTCTGTACAGTTCTGGTGGCCCTGTGGTTGAGGGGCACACTCATCAAACTGAAGGCAGGTTGACTCCTGATGGGAATAACCAGACCCAGTCCTAGTTCATCTGCCTTGATATTGCAGGAATATTGCAGCACCTATACTGACATAAAACTGACTCATTTGAATCGTGTCTGTTCAGCCTGTAGAGAAAGATATGGTATATTTTCTAAAGAGTATCGTATCATACTGTTCAACCTTTAGAAAAAGATTCTGTTTATTTTCCAGAAAGTATCAATTCACACATTTCGTCCTTTGAGAGAAAGATTTAGGGTTTTCTTTTTCAAGAAACTATCAAGTCATGCCAGTTAAGCCTTAAGAGAAAGATTTAGTTTATTTTCAAGGAATGTATTGACAAGACAACAAAGATAAGCCTTAGAGAAACTGCCAGAGTGAGCTTGGCCTTTCTGAAGCTGTCAGAGAACCCCATCAAGTGTCTGGCCCAGGCTTTGTTATTAACTCCATCACTGACAAGCTCCATGCACACTGAGAGCTATTCTCATCATCATCAAGGGGGGAAATTAAGGGGGTTAACCAACCTGTGACATGCTGGTCATCATTGTGACCCGTCTATTAGAATTCTGTTCTTAATTGCAAGACTGATGCTTTTATTTTCCCTGCCCTTCCTTTGACCTCCATCATTAAAACAAGATTTTTCTTTGTTTTCGCCCCTTAGGGCAGGGTCAGTTGTTTCCTGGAGATTGATCATGACGGGAGTGACTATGACATTAATTTCTTCAGTGTTATTGATTTCTGAATGTCATGTTGAAAATGTTTGTTTTTGTAAACAATATATATATTTTTGTCATGTTCATCTTAATTAGTGTGCAAGCACACATTCCTGACTTTAAATATCAAGTTTAAGTTTATGAAGTATGGTAATGGCACATTAGGATACTGATATCACATGTCACATATGTCACATATCACATATCTGTGGGATCACGGGGAACAATTGGATGTCACATATCACATATCTGTGGGATCACGGGGAACAATTGGCTCTGCTTGCATGGCTTTAAACAGTTTAAATTTTGGGGGAAGAATACAAACAGAGAAAGCTTGAAACATTATTGTTAATCACTTTCCATGTTTTTTTGAATGTTGAAGTTGTCTTCATGAACAGAGGACAAATTAAAACAAAAATGTGGTTACCATGGTAACCAAACTTGAGACCTGATTGAAATACTTGGGTGAAGCTTTAAAGCAGACATTTCAGGATGGGTCATCCTGTGTTTCAGTTTCACAGCTTCACCTGTGGGGATTCCCTTAGAAATTCTCAAGCATGTCCATTTTGTCGCCTGGTTTTTACTGTTTTGACACATTCTGTTACTTCAAAGCAAAGCAAAACTGAATCTGCCCTTTGTTGACAAGAGAGTAGAGTTTTATTTGTGTCTCTTGCATTTTTGCAGACTAAGTCTCTGAAAAAGCGTTTATTTGGTTGATACTTTTAGAGTTGAGTGAATGAGTTTAGTTTTACACTGCTTTTAGCAATATTCCTGTCATATCATGACAGGAGACCAGAAATAGTTTCACACATTGCACACATCTGGGAAACAAACCCATGTTTTTGGCATGACAAGCAAATGGTTTAACCATGGGGCCGTCCACATGAACATGTGACAAATCTGGACTTATTTCATTTTGGGATACAGTATTATTACAATAAGGTCTGAGGTTAAAGTAACAAGATTCGGTGACCGTAAGACAGACCACCTTTGAAATCATTGTGATGGTACCAGACTCCTGTTGCTGCAACACATGACCTTGATGTACCTTGTGATTTCTTGATTGGACGTCTGCTGAGGAATGTCAGACAAGACTTGGACTTGAAAAGAGGAAGGTTCTTTTGTTTTGGGGGGATTTGATTAATATTGTAATGGATCCATTTCTCATCAATGTGGCTGGGTTTGATGTTGACAGTGGATGTCTTCAGGAGAGACTACAAACACAGAGAGATGAAACAGGAAATGAATTCTTTTGAATAGCTTTGCGCCAGCGTGTCCAGTGATTGTGTATGATGATATCATATGAGACTTCCCCAAACATGTGATGCTTTTTCAGGACGTCTGTATGTGTATTTCCTTTCTGCATATTTTGTTGTGTTTTTCTTTCTATCTTAATTCTGATGCACACTTTTTCTATTCATTTTTTACTGTGGAGTTTGTACATGTTTGTTTTCAACTTCCCAGCAGGGTAGTCTAGTGATTAAGGGTTCACTCACCATTCTGAAGTCCTGATTCTGTCCCCCACGTGGGTACAATGTATCACCCATCTCTGCTGTCCCGACCTGTGATATTGCTGGAATATTGCTAAGAGTGGCATAAAACTAAACACTCACTCACTCACTCACTCACTCACTCACTCACTCACTCACTCACTCACTCACTCACTCACTCACTCACTCGTTCTCCCACGCAGCAAGAACTTTGTGAAATGGTCAAAGGTATGATTATCACTTTCAGCGTCTATGGCACTCTTTCTCTGACAAATATTCACTTTTGTTCCATTTTTTTCATACATTATTGACCCCAATTGAAAGCACTCTCACCTATTTTCAAGCTATATCAGGAAGACCATAAATATCAGCCCTAATGTACACTTATATTCCTTAATGGGCCCCATGATGAGCAGGGTGATACTAATGGGTTTTTTGTTGCCATAGTTTTGACATGTGTTTTAGAAATAATCCCCCCTACCTCAACTGCATTTGTTATACTGGCTTGTAGAGTCAGCTCATTTGGCCCATCTAAATATTGACTTTTTATAATAGGGTGTCTGTTTCAGCAACTTATCAGGGACTCTTGTCAAATGTAATTGGGATGAAATGTTCTGAATACTGACGTAAGTGTGTATGTATATCTTGCCATCATGCATAGCTGAGATACACACAAGAAGTTCTGTGTTATAATTTTCTTGCGTATGACGGATGGAGTTTCTTGGCACAGTGAGGTACTGCTTGCCAACTAATGTTTCAGTTTTAAGTAAGAACTACTTCCATTAATTTGTGGAAATACTCCCCTGGCTTCCCTTGTCAAGGGTTGCTTGGCAACCATGTAAAATGATGTATCTTTCATTTCACTGAATGACAGTCAGAGATGGTTTGCCCAATCAATACGAGCTGGTTTTGTCCCCGACTCTTGAGCTATTGAGAAATGTGACAGTGTCAATTTCGCAGGATTGAACACTTGCGTGAGATACTGGAATTGAAGAGGGGGAAGGAGTGAAGGGAAAGGCTCATCAATAACGAAATTGATTGGGTGCTGATTTTGTTGTCTTTAGCACAACTGTGGATGGTAAATCACTCTTTAACAATTTATCGATACCGATAGCCGGATAATATTACCTCATATACTACATATTACAATTTTGGACACAGAAAAATCATAAATTTTTTTTAAAGAACTATTTTTGATAGAGAGTGAGATTAGAAGTTTTTAAAGATGGAATAAAAACAATGAAGTACAGAAACTTTGAACAAGTTTTGGATTGGCTCCACTTGTGTCAATTTACACTCTCTTCACATACATAGATTCTGAAACTGTTGATATTTCTTGGGTAGAATTGTTCTAGACAGTCTTATGCTTGTGGTAACAAGTGGCTAATAGTGAGTGTGTATGGTTTTACACTGCTTTTAACAATCTCTCAGCTATATCATGATGGAGGACACCAGAAATGGAGTTCACACGTTATACCTATGTGGGGAATCAAATCCGGGTCTTTGGTGTGTTGAGCAGATGCTTTATCTGCTGTGCTACCCCACACCGCACCTGGCTAGGAAGAACTGGTGGTCTAACAGAGTAACTTGGATGAATATGCAGACAGAGACACTTGAAGAGCTTGACATTGTCAGCAGGATCATATATCCACAGTACATCATGCCTGTATCTATCCCATTTGACGAATCAAGATCCAGCCTGATTGAAATATGAACTCTGCATTTACTCTGCCCTTCTTGTATGACTGATAGATTGTAGTGTATAGGCGTCAGTTTATAATGGCGCTTGACACAATTGATTTCCTACGCCAAACTGATGAATTTAATATCGCATATGTCAGTTCCCATATATTTGTCTCTCTTCTCATAATTGTCTTTCAAAAGCAAGTAAACTTCATCATGACTTGATAATATTTCTGTGATGGTGGTAGAGCAATGTCATTGTTGGAATAATTGTTTTTCTGACTGAACATTCACTTTTTGTATATGTAGAATCCATCTGCATTTGAGCAAGGCCTTGCTTCCTACCGTATCATGGAACATGTTCAGCAAACTCACAATCAGTTTCCAACACTAGTCTAGATACCATCTTCCTGTATGCAGCTGCAGTCATTTCGTGGCAGCAAACTCTGAAATATTGGCAAGCTTATCATGCCTATTGTGCTGCAGTCTGCTCTGGCAGCCATGTATGACTGAAGATGTGTTTGTGGTAGATCAGCCTGTCATATGCAGCAGACATGACTTGTCGGCCATGTTGTTTCCATATCGACTAGCTCTCACTGTGGTTTAGCACTCACAGAGAAGGTATTATGTCAGGAAGTGATCTTTTGTTAGTGTGTTAACATGATTGCTGGGACATGAAATATTCATCCTTGTGCGAGGAATTGTTAATTATTGATACTGATTTGCCTGAGGTACAAACACGTGGGTACTACCATCCCAGTCTCAATAGACACACACTAGACTTGTTTGTGGGTTTCACTGATTGCGTCCATAGAGAGATATGTTTTCCAGTTTGCTAACTCCCAGAACTTCTAGCCCTGTGTAAGACATTATGGTGATTGATATAGTGAGCTACGATCTATTTAATTAGGAAATAATGATATGAGTCAAGCAAGTCTGCATGCCTGACCACCAACCCTGTTAGACACCTCTTTTAACAAATATGAATTTCCAGAAGACAAATTCTAACCTTCTGTGTTTATGTTTATGTTTTCTGTCCTGTTTTTGACTGCAGTGTAAAACAGAGTTGCTCTTTCAGTGTGCATCTTGTGATCAGCGACAGTGTTATGCAATACTAGCAACAAGTGTCAACAGTGATGTATTATGGTGACAGTGAAACAGTATGTTATATCCTAGTGACAAGAGTCCACAGTTTTGTTGCTTAATGTAACATTTTTGGTGACCAGTGTATACAATTTAACTTTATGCTGCATTATATCAACCGATATATACAGTGTCACTGTATGTTATTGCCTAGGAACCAGGGTCTATTCTTGCAACCAGTGTCTACAAGGTTACTGTATGTTATATCCAAGTAATCAGTGTCCGCAATGTTACTGTATGTTATATCCAAGCAGCCAGTGTCTATAGTGTTACTGTATGTTATATCCAAGCAGCCAGTGTTTATTGTGTCACTGTATGTTATATCTAAGCAACCAGTGTCTACAAGGTTACTGTATGTTCTATCTAAGCAACCAGTGTCCACCATGTTACTGTATGTTATATCCAAGCAACCAGTGTCTATAGTGTTACTGTATGTTATATCCAAGCAGCCAGTGTTTATTGTGTCACTGTATGTTATATCTAAGCAACCAGTGTCTACAAGGTTACTGTATGTTATATCCAAGCAACCAGTGTCTTCAAGGTTACTGTATGTTCCATCTAAGCAACCAGTGTCCACAATGTTACTGTATGTTATATCCAAGCAACCAGTGTATATAATGTTACTGTATGTTATATCCAAGCAACCAGTGCCTATAGTCTTACTGTATGTTATATCTAAGCAACCAGTGTCTATAGTCTTACTGTATGTTATATCTAAGCAACCAGTGTCTATAGTCTTACTGTATGTTATATCCAAGCAACCAGTGTCTATTGTGGCACTGTATGTTATATCCAAGCAACCCGTGTCCATAGTCTTACTGTATGTTATATCCAAGCAACTAGTGACTATAGTGTTACTGTAAGTTATATCCAAGCAGCCAGTATATACAGTGTTACTGAATGCTGTGTTTGTGTTTCAGGATGTTATGCTATCAGCCACCACCACACAGTCCCCACTGGCCCCTGTATCGTCAGTCTTTACGATGCCGTCTGTATCGCTGCCCAATGCATCTGGCGGCACTCTGGGTCTCTCCGACCACTTGTTCATGTCCGTACCCTCCATAGCTGACACATCCACAACATCCTCGGTCACAGACGCCAAATCAGAAGCAAATGGTAAGTTGCAGGGTCAAGCTCAAATGAATCTTGGAAGCCACCTAAATTTGTTACACTGAATCACTGGTGGATATTTTAAAAAATCTTAAGTCAAGGTCATTCACATCCTTTGCTATTGCATTATGGGATGCTTATCATGTGGTACATTGTTCCCAGAATAATTGTTGCTGGGATTAAGAAATACCTCGACAATATTATTGTTGTTTTACATTATACTCACTGAGCGACGTGAACATGGCACCTGCCACAGCGGACAGCTTCTTGTCTACAATTTTGATGTCACTAAGAAGGCCATTACTACTTTTGTTCCATGTAATTCATTACATATTTGATCAAACTGTTTGTCAAATGCTTGTTCATTATTATTGATGATCAAGTCAAATTTCCCCATCAAAATATTCTTCCAATATGTTATGATTCAGCCAATGAAAATTTAGCTTGTCTGGATTAAAAAAATTATCTCATTTTTGTGATTTAGATATCAAAAAACAGCTGCAAGTCTTTTGTACAGTTTCTGCTTTTTGTAGCACCTCCAAAATTTGAAAAAATTAGATTTAAAGTTTCGGAATGTGACATTTTTGTCTTTTTGCCTGAGCTCATCTTCCAATGATCCTTTTGATATTTGGAATTTTTATTATGTAGGTGCAATCCACTCATTATCGAGTCAGACCCAGCTTCTTGGACAGCCCCAGGTAGCAGCACCACAGTTCTTCCTGGCAAGTCAAGCGGCGGCGCAGGCAGCTGCCGTTCAGGGGCAGGCAGCAGCAGCGTCCGCAGCAGCCAGCTCCCTCGGTGTACAGCAACTTCTCATTCCAGTCTCTACAGGTCAGACTCTGTCAACTTCACTGCACGTTCCTCAAGCTTTTCTGTTGTCCAAAGGGCAAAGAGTTCTGCTTAATTTGCTGCCACAGTCAAATGATTTGACATTTTGGCTCAGGTGGTTTTTGATATTTTGCTATAAAATCACACAATTTTCACAAGAAAACATTTTGCTGTTCTTTATGTAGGCTCTGAATAAATCAACAGTCCAAAAAAGAATAGGAATAAATATTACTGGTGTTTTGTCATTTCAAAGAATTGGAATGGGTTCCTTGGTCCCCTTCTGGAATCAGACTGATTTGAAATATGTTTATTCCCAACACAAACTATAGCTTTTATAAATTTCTATGTGAAGGGCTGCTCTGTTTCTGTTCTAATTACGCAATGCTTTTCTAAATAGTCCATTTCGATGTCTGTAGTGACTGGCTTAGAGAAGGGATCGTACACCCAGGTAGAACTGTGACTTGCACCCTATTCCACAAAGTGATCATGGTTAAACGTTATACAATTCAAAAGAAGTTAAAGTTCACCTGATTCTCTATTGCTACAGTTGGTCAGCCATGCTATGGAAGATTAATTCCAGTATTATGAAAGAATTGGGTGGTGTTAATACTTCGAGTTGTTACCTTAACACACATGCATTGACTTTAGACAGTCAGACAGTGTGAGAGTTGCTTTGTGGAACAGGTGCCCTGATGATTATTTAGCTTCATGGATAGTTTGTCATGTGTAGTGTAGAATCATATCCTTGTATATGGATTGGTGCTGACAATTATGCTTGGCTCGCTGACTTGGATGTCTCATGTCGTTGGTTCCCAATTGTGCAGATCCATGCTTATGTTGATCATTGGATTGTCTGGTCCAGACTCGATTGTTTTCAGATTGCTGCTACATGGCATATTGCGGAGTGTGGTGTAAAACTGAACTCACTCACTTATTAGATGATTTGTACCCTGATACAGTAACTTCATTTGCCAAGTTCATATTCTCTCCTGTTTTAAAATTGTAGCACATTCCTGAATCACTTGTTATTAAATGTCACACAGCCAAAATGGGATATTGTTATGGAGAAACACTGATGGCCATATTGCTATTTTTATCCCTACTCGACCGCTACCATGTTCAGTGTCTATCACAATGCCAGCATAATTAGGTGCATTGATGTGAATTAATGCCACAACCTTCCCTTTCATCCACAAAAATACTCTCATCTGCAAATTCTCCTCTCAAAATCAGTTTCCTATCTTTATGGATAATGCTGCGGATTTTTCTACACTCACTGATAATTTCGGAATGGTAATATTCAGACTGGCGTTCTGTGATCCCAACTGTGTCTTTGATCTTGTCATGTTTGCCTCCATTCTTTGCTTCTCAGTATAGTATTTCTTCAAAGACTTACTTCACAATACAACATTTGCCTCATTTATTATGTATGCTTTGGTGTTCACATTCGAGAAGTGTTGGTCAGAGATGGTGCTTAGCATACAACTCATTATCTTGACACTGAGATTGCTTTGTTAAACATGCGTATGAGAATAGAGGAAAATAACGGATGTAATCAGTAATTTGTGGAAATAAAGGTCATAAAGTCTGATGAGTAAGCTTTATGTAGGATTTGTCTTAATACACTCATTAGTATGGAGGCACTGAGTTCAGTGGATGTGCTTGTCTCGTTAGCATCACTGTAGGTTTTATCTCAAGGGAAATACGGGCTGTATTCAGGTCCAGGATCAGCACTGTAACCTTTTCCACATTTGAATGTACCGTAAAAACTTGAACACATGAACGCTTTGTACAATATTTGTTTTGAAATAAAATTCCCAGTTAACGAGCACCTGTACTTGATAGTAAGTTATACTTGTCTGACAAAATGCCTTCTATTCATTCGGCCCCGGCATAACTAAAACCCTTCCATAAACAAACCCAAACAAACCTGGCTTGATTTAGTGACTGGAACAAAATTGGAAAAGATGAATAATCCTGCATTTTTAAAAACAGTTTATGTTAAATGAAAATAAGTTATTCTCACACAGGTGAAAATGGCCAAGAAGTTAGCATAAGGATGAGATTTGTTTTTCCCAAAAATTGCATCCAAAGTTCTGAAAAAAGAAATTTGTGACAGGTTGGGGGAAAAAGTGCAAAGGTCGTTCCTTGAAAATATCATGGGGCAGGGTCAAGGTCAATAGAATTCCCCTTCAGTGTCAAATGCAGGCTTGATGCTTAGTAGAAACCCTTAAATACTACATTCCACACAGCTAGTTAACTTGTTTTTACTTTACACAAGTTGTTGACACCAGCTTCAGTGTTATTCTTTACCTTTGTAACAAATGCTGTAACATTTATGCAACAGTTGATCGTAGAGTATGGTTGCCACATCCAAGGGAAAAAAGAACATGTTATTTGTTAGTGTTTGTATTTTTGATGCACTTTGATTCAGTTGTAGCCATATTTTAACAAAGGTACAATGAAAGAAACTGCATACAAAAACCAAGGTGACTAGATCATGGCATAATGACCAAAATGTACAAACACTGATTTTGCAACTGAAAATATCTGAGTATTTACTGTGAAGATAATATTTGTTCAGTTTCTGTTGGCAAAAACTGGAAATTCAAGCATTTGGTAGATTTATAATTAAACTTTGCAACTGTTGCCAAATGGGTGTTACCTTTTTTTAATCTGTAAAGAGTTGTAAAATGGTTTTCACTTATATAGCGCCTAGTATCCATCTCACTAGCTGCTCACTGGATGCAGTAATCAGAATCGGATTGTTATTACCTGGATAACCCAATCTGCCTGTGATGCAATAGAAGGTTATAATCACATGACTTATCTCACCGGGTACCCATTTTCTGCTGTGTGGGCAGAGGCAGTCTTGAACAGCCGCACTTCCCTAAGGCGAGAGCACATGTATTGCATGTGCTTCATTAAGGGGCAGGGCTGAAGCCATATAAACTCTCGGGAGTCAAGGTGCAAAACATGGTCAGTGATCCAAGGACTCTCTGAGTTCGATGTTGCTTACGTCAACACACAACCACTGACGCTGAACAGTAGCCACATACATTATGGTCAACATGCCCTGTGTACTGTTTGTGGGTAAAAAGATCACGTTTGAGTCACAAGATCACTTGACTGGTTCAAGTGATAGAGTATCTGACCATGGAGATTTTAAAAGGTGGTACTTGTTGTTTTCCTGCCTTGTGCTCAAGCGATTGATGGTGGAGTCAGTTTGGAGTCATGTCATCGTGAACTGAAGCATGATGTCTCTGTTGGGCTGGTGTTGTAAAACTAGTGTTTGATCAGACTAGTACAATCAAACACAAACATATGAAGCGATGGGCTAGCCTAGTGGTTAAAGTGTTTGCTCATCACAAGAAGACCCCAGTTTGATTCCCCACATGGATACAGTGTGTGAAACCAGTTTCTAGTCTCTCCCATCATGATAGTGCTGGAAAATAATTTTAGAAGCGATGTAAAACTAAACTCACTCACTCGTGCAAACACATGCAAACGTTATCCACAAGCTAACACACACTCACACTTACAAATCTTGTGATAACCTCAAACACATTGTTGAAGCTTATTTTGACCGCACTATAAATGACTCCTGTTCTGTGTGATATTCAAGCTAGAAATAAAAAGCCATGAATATGATTTCATTGTTACCCGAGAGTTATTGTAGTAAAATGGTAACCTGGTACTGTTATTGATTACAGTTTGTTGATTTTGACATACGATCATTATTAATGAGGAGTTGCAAATTTCCTCATCCGTCATCCTCCCGGGACTTTTTAAAGAGGTTGCACTCAGAATTCTTGTACCGAAACCAAAGAAATCAGAACAGCTCCTTTTTTGGCATCATCGTTACACGGTATGCTGTTACGTACGTTATTTACGTTACCATACAAATCAATTCTTGTGTCCGGGTCGGTGTATTGTGTACAGTGTCCATCCCAGGGAAACAGATTGATACAATGATGTAACATCAATGCTTAATCATAAACAGTACTTGTTTAAACTCTAGAGAAAAAAAACATTTCCGCCTTTTTGTGAGTGGAAAGGTATGTTCATGCATGTTTTTTCTTTTGTCATTGTTTTTGTTCTGCTTTGCTGCTCTGGAAGAAACTTTATAGATTTTTGGGCTGCTATTGTTTCTCTGGCTGTTGTTGAAACCTGAATTGATATCACCAGAGTTGGACACACTCGGCTGAACGGGGAGACAGGCTGGATCAATATTTCAGCATTTATGATGGATCAACAGCTATGTTAGATTTCAGTGTGAAATATCAGTGTTACAAGCTCTAAACTAAACTTTAATATTCACTGAGATCTGTACCTTGTGTGAGAGGGCTTATTAGGTGTTAATAATATCCTTAATGTGAAGGTTATTCATGTATTAACAAATTTAATGAAGCATTAAACAATACACAAAAGAATATCAAAGAAGAATATAAAGACTGTGCTGTTTTAGTTATGACATTTAATCCTCACAGGATATCATTATGATTAATTTTAAGCCTAATAGTTTTATTTTGATTCTTGGTCCGTACAAAAGATTGCTGTAACTTACTTTTTAAGGTGCAAAATGTCAAAAGTAGGCTCTTTGAAATTATCTGGAAATACCAATGTATGATCAAAATATTGTTTACTGCTTTGTCAAAACCAAAGCTTATTATTCGTTGTAAACTAAACATCTAAATGCAGATGGATGAAATCCTTTAGTGCGGGGTAGTATTTGCTGCAGACTTGTCCCTTCCCAAGGGAGATAATCAGCTTACATAAAACAACTGCATGGTGTATTAGGTTCCCAGAATGCTGCCCTTGGGAAATTGCAACTTAAACGTACAGCTGAGTACTTGCAGTGCTAGTTCACTTTGAGCTCTAGTGTGTGGAAAAACGAAAGATTAACTGAGCTGTTTTATTCCCACTTAAACTGCTAGTCTTGTGTAGTTCTTGTTTCAAATGGTGTGCTTTGTTCACAGTGTAGACATAATTTGCATAAAATATAGACCATTAGCAAAGAAAGTAATGATTTTATTTTGTAAAATAATCTTATGTAACTGGTCTGATTTGATTGAAATATATATTTTGCAATATTTATAATTGGTCAAACCTGTGAAGTCTGTACTATACTCATCAAAGAAGTTAACTAACGGCTGTGCCAGATTTTAGGGTTAAATGTCAAATCTGCCCTGGTAATGCAGCAGATTGATGGTAACTGACAGCTGGCTCGCTCGCTCACTCACTCACTCACTCACTGTACCAAATGTAGCATATGTATACACTTATTGACAGTTCAAGAAACTCAAATCATCACAAACCATGATCGCAGTACAGAGCATTGATGTCTCATTTGTCTTGCTCATGGTTGATGATCTGCTGCTGTAAACCCAAACCTAATGTTCGATACAGAAAAGATTATTGGAGCTGTGGCAATCTGTTGTGATTGAAAGACATTTGATCTTGGAGCAGACTAGTGATTTCCTCCTATTACTGGCAGTCTAATAACATATGCTGGACCCACTGATCTGGTATTGATTAGATACTGGTTATGTGTAGGGGAGACTTTGTCACTTGTCCATGAAGCCCCATTCCCAGACATTGAGACATGCGTTATATGGGGAAACACTTTGTGTTCATGATTTCTAGGGTAACAAGGAGACCTTGGTTGTAAACGTCCCAGGGAGCTGAGAATGTAAATCAAATGACATTGATACACGTGTTATATGGGGAAACACTTTGTGTTCATGATTTCTAGGGTAACAAGCAGACCTTGGTTGTAAACTTCCCAGGGAGCTGAGAATATAAATAAAGTGCATACCAATCCACTGACTGGGGTAATAATGTAGCGGAGTGAGTTTTCGCTTTGTGAATGAAATTTAACCTGTTATAAATGGATATTTTAGGATTTATAGCGTGATACATCTTGTTTCGATCAGTGTATCAACTATTTGCTGATTGTATCCCACAAAATTTGGTTGATGGAGCTTGTGGTCTGACAGACCAACTCCACTGTGGACTTTCCTGTGACTGGTTGTGTATATAGCTGGAACTCACTCACTCACTTTGAAACCACTGAGCTTCTCTTAGAACCTTCCCCCCCCCACCAGTTTCTACCAAATTCAAATTGTTTACTACGTGTGAGTTTAGTAACTGATTTCTCTTTATTTCAAGAAATACATTTTGATGATTTTTTCAAATCTGAAAATGCAGATCTAAGGTTGTTTCAAGAAAGCAGGGTCTGATTCTGTGGATCTGTCTGAAGCTCATCTTTGTTCACATGCATAAACATCAAAAGGAATGCAGGATAGAGAAAATACATACACATCTGTGACTCGTTAGCTTTACATTTTGGTATATATCATGTGACAATATTAAAAGAGCTATGTGTACCAGGTCCCAAAGTCTCAGCCCCCATGTACCATCCAGCCATTACCTGCCATTAACAGCTGTTTCTATCATGGCCCGTCTGCTCATTATATTCTGTAACAATAGGTCGGCACAAATCAGTGGTAAATCAATGAATGACTTGTCTCTGTGTGTAATACTCATGCTGTCAATGCAGCGGCCAAGGAATGCCAGTGAGGGAATCTGTAGGTGTATTGACCGTTGCTGTACAGAAAGTATGGAATGAATTAATTATATCCTGCCTGTGAGATAAAAACAGATTTGTGTTGTATACTGCTTACTGACATCCAGACATCCTATCTGAATTCTCTTTAGGGATTTCGGGATAGAATTGATCCTTATGTGAGTCATTTGCGCAGGTCACAAGGTCAAATCCCCACTGTGGTACAGTGTGTGAAGGCCTTTTCTGGTGTCCCTGCCATGATATTGCTGTGAGTGAGTGAGTTTGGTTTTATGCTGCTTTTAGTAATCTTCTATCAATATTGGGAGTGGGGGTGGGGGGAACACCAGAAATAGGCTTCGCACATTGTACACATTTAGGTAATCGAAACTAGGTCTCCGGCGGGATGAGCAAATGCTTTAACCACTAGGCTACACCAATGCTACGATGGTCATGATAGGGTGGTCAGACTGGGACACATGCCAGAAGACTAGGCTACACCAATACTGCGATGGTCATGATAGGGTGGTCAGACAGGGACACATGCCAGAAGACTAGGCTACACCAATACTGCGATGGTCATGATGATGTGGTCAGACAGGGTCACATGCCAGAAGACTAGGCTACACCAATACTGCGATGGTCATGATAGGGTGGTCAGACAGGGACACATGCCAGAAGACTAGGCTACACCAATACTGCGATGGTCATGATAGGGTGGTCAGACAGGGTCACATGCCAGAAGACTAGGCTACACCAATACTGCGATGGTCATGATGATGTGGTCAGACAGGGTCACATGCCAGAAGACTAGGCTACACCAATACTGCGATGGTCATGATAGGGTGGTCAGACAGGGACACATGCCAGAAGACTAGGCTACACCAATACGGCGATGGTCATGATAGGGTGGTCAGACAGGGACACATGCCAGAAGACTAGGCTACACCAATACGGCGATGGTCATGATAGGGTGGTCAGACAGGGACACATGCCAGAAGACTAGGCTACACCAATACGGCGATGGTCATGATAGGGTGGTCAGACAGGGACACATGCCAGAAGACTAGGCTACACCAATACGGCGATGGTCATGATGATGTGGTCAGACAGGGACACATGCCAGAAGACTAGGCTACACCAATACGGCGATGGTCATGATGATGTGGTCAGACAGGGTCACATGCCTGAGGACATGATTATCATGGTAGCTTTGTCACTAGCCATAATGTGATGCTGGAGAATAGTTTGAGAACATACAATCAAAATGTTTTTGGTCTGGGCCCTGTTTCAAAAAACTGTCGTAGCCTTACGAATGTTGTAAGTCTACGTTACAATATAGTTACAATAGAGGAGGTATGACAGTTGTAGCGCTATGATAACCTCGTGAAGCAGGGCTCTATTCTGATACTACATGGAAACAATCTCACTTGTACTGACTGGATCAGATACAGATTAATATGTTTTGAGATTCTGGGTTTGAATTGGCCCCCTGCAACCATGCTGGCTTTGCAGCTCATTGCTTCTACTAAAAATGTACATTTATCAAAATGGGAGTCAGCAAAAGTTGGCTATGCATTCACTTGAAGTAAAACTGCAAGCTTTGCTGATCAGTCCATCCTCAAAGTAGCTGTAGTAATGAGACTTTAATACTGAGTGATGTGTCATATATATTATTATTATCAGGCACACTAGTGAATGAGTCAGTGAGTTCATGCATGCATGAGTGAGTGAGTGTGTGAGTGAGTGCGTAAGTATGGTTTATGCTGTTTTCCAGCAATATCTTGTCAGAGAGCACCAAAAATTGGCTTGACATAGGGAATCAAATGTCGTCCTTCAGTGAGATGAGCAAATGCTATAACCTCTGTGCCCCCATGCCCCCAGTACTGAGGAATATGTTTTTCTGTAACAGCTTGAGATAAACATGTAAAAGTCTCAAGTACCATCCCTGCTTGTACTCTGTGTTATGAGCTTGAATGTATAAACCAGTGATTACAAGAACTGTTTGGTCGATTGTTTATTGATCTTTGGTGACAGTTATGTAACTGACATGGATTATTAATGTCTAAGGAAACAATGATGTCATTGTATCCCTCACAATGTTCTCTTCCTCATACAGGTAATGGCACACAGCAGTTTATCAGCATCCCGGTTTCCTTGGCAACGGGAGGGAATCAACAGATTCAACTCTTGACGACGTCCAATGGGCAGATTATTGCCACAAATCTTGCCAGTTTACAGGCACTGGCACAACCTCTCAACCTTGGCCTGGCAGGGGTCACAGGTAAACACAAGACTAGAAGCCATAAAACACCACTTGATGTGAATAAATTGTTTATATCATGTTGACTGTAACCATGACAACAACTCAAGATTGACCTTGCAGTGTGTAACGTGACAGGGGAGACAACTTGGTGTACCACAGGCATGTGATGGCATTAGAGGGTTTGATCTGGGGCTTGATTTGTGTGCTTTGGCGCTGTAAATATTTAAATGGCAGAGATGAATTTTTGTCCATATGCCCTGGTGGTACAACAACAAATTATGAGAATAATGAGGCATTTAATAGAAAATAGGATAAATTTTACAAACTGGAATTATTCAAAATGTATTTTTGGACACCATCAAACTGCCTATTGGTGGCAGTCTTTGTCTATTTTGAATACCATTGTGCATAACAGGTAATCACATTTCGAATTATGACGTAGCTTGTGGGTAAAGCCCTATTCTGGTGTCCCCCAGCGTGATGTTGCTGGAATATTGCTGAAAGGGGCATAAAGCTAAACTCACTGAAGTTTCCAAGTTTTACAAATTTTTTTTACTGATTATTAAGCCGTGTGTAGAAATGACATAAGATATGGGCACACTTACTTTTGTAAGGTCACATGTCAATCATCTTTCAGGTGCCCACTGGCAATCTTAGAAAAAATGACATTTCTGTCGCTGTGTCCTATAGAGCCCAGTGGCTAATGTACTGATTTGTGAGGCCTTGTAACCGGGTTTGTTTCTAGTTTGGAGATTGTGTGGTCATCCCTAACCTGATATGGCTTGAAACCATGATACAGGCTATATAAAGCTCTACTCTAAGCAATATGCATAATCCAGAACAGGCCGTTATGATATGAAGCTAAATTTCCCTTCTGTAGATAGATTATATTCATGTTTTGTCAATTAAATTTTTTATTTCATTTAACCCATTTTGTAATTGGCTGTTTAAGAACCTAAACTCTGGCTATTTACTGCCTTACTCAGCAATTTTCCAGCTATATGGCAGAGGTCTGTAAATATATTTACTATAAAGTGCAAAATTACACTATTAAACATTTAGATCACAATACAAAGCAAAAAATTGCACTATGGAGTGGTAGTATCACAAAATTAAGTGGAAAAATCTCAGTATTGACAGGTTATATTGCACTATAAAGTGTGAAAATCACACCACTAAGAGGTTAATTTTCACTATAAAGTGAAAAATTCATGCTATAAAGCCAAAAAAATCACATTATTAAGAGGTTAGATCTCATTATAAAATGGAAAATCGCACTCTTTATCGGTTAGATCTTGCTATAAAGTGAAAAAATCTCACTAATAAATCTCAGTAATAAGGAAAAAGTTAGGCACTGTTCTGCAATGTGAACAGGCTTGGACGTGTCAGATAATACAAATGCACATACGTCTGGAAAATAGTACATCACTTGTAAATCAATATTATGCACAAGGACAGCAAAAAAACCCAAAAAAACACACACACCATGTCTCTGGCTGGAAGGGATTATCAAGATTTTGATAATGGCTGCTTTGGAACAGGTGGCAGGGAGGGGCTTGGAAGGGTAACAAAGATGTCTTGGTGGAGATAGAAGCTTATCTGGTAACATCTCAGTTGAAGTATAGATCCTAGTAATAGCTGTATCTCCGTCTAGTAACAGTCAGGAGTACCTGGTCAATAATTATGACATTGACCTGTAACTTCCCAAGGGAGGTAACTAAGTACAGCATAGTCAAGTAATACCCAAGGGGAGGTTACAAGGTAAAATTGTATTTGCATGACATGGCAGGGGAGGTAACTTTGTATACAAAGGTAATCCCGGTACATTGAAGTACAGAGAAACTAGGGTATATTTTAGGGGAAAATTTTTTATCAACATATAGAGGAAAAACATTATGTAATAATGTCTGTGCTTATTGTATATTGCTGTCCGGTACAGAATGTTATTTTTCTCTTAGCTTGATATTGTCACAGCTGGCTCAGCTGAAGGGAATTTATGATGACTGAAATGCTGTGAGGCATGACTTGATAAGGTTTCATATGTTGTTCCAATGTGGTGGAAGAGTTCGTAGTGTTTTCTTACATGCTTTTTGTCTATGAACAATACAAGTCAAAACTGATGTTTCTCGTGGAAGGAATTCTGAAAAATTGCCTTTATCTTGTTGAATAAATATTCAGTTCACATTTGTGAAGTGATAACTTCATGCCCCAATTTTTTAAAACTGCATGTCATGGCCATTGCGAATATCCAGGTTAGACAAGGTCATATGTTTGTAAGTGAGTGGGTACAATCAACATTCCAAATAACTGCCAGCCCGGAGGCCCAGCACTGGTTGTTGTATGGGGCCAGCAGTTTCAAATATGTGCAGGTCCTTATGACCTTCAGTAAATTATCAGTCAAGTATGTTTCACCTTTATTTTTTCTTTATTAATGTTCGGGAATCATTCACAATCCTTCATGTTAAGTTTCTGTGGGTCATAGTTGTTTCTTGAGTTTGTGAAACTTTGTACAATACACTCTAAATTTATTTTAATTGGTTTTACTTGAAGAAAATGGAATCACAGATTTCAATCAGCGCCTGTAGATTTTAAGGCTGGCAGGTAGCAGCAGGCCCAGATGGCCACTGGTAAAGTAAAGTATTGCAAACACTAGGTACAATGTGTGAAGCCCATTTCTGGCGTTCCTTGCTGTGATGTTGCTGTAATATTGCTAACAGCGGTGTGGAACCAAACTAAGTCTTATTATGAAGCCCACCGGTTTGTCTGGTCCAGTAATTACTCATCTGTGATGTTTCATTCATGTAATTATGTTAGTATATTCCTAAGGCAGTAGTCATATCATGAGATTTGTCGCCTGGAAGCCGTCAGTCAATGGTGATATTGTTGTTTCAGCAGGCAGTGTGTCCAGTCCTGCTAGTCACCATGGTAGCAGCAGTAGTAGTAGTCACGCAGTGTCGAGTCAGCTGGCAGCAGCGTTGCCGCAACTTTTGTCCACAGGAGCACAGGGTCAGCTACTAGCACTTGGCACACAGGTAGGTGGAGCTTGTTGGTGTTACCATGGTTACAGGTTGTGGGGATATTGGTGGTGGTAGGGTGTTACAATAGTTACAAACGTTTTGGGGAGGTAGTTGGGTGTTGCCATGGCTACCACATTGTTCTGGGATCGGCAGTTACAACATTTTTGAGGTGGTAATTGGGTGTTGCCATAGTTACAACATTATTTTGGGATTATTGGTGGTAGGGCATTTCAGTATTTACAACATTTTTGAGGGGATACTAATGATAGTTAGGTGTTGCCATGGTAACAGTATTGTTGAGGGGATACTACTGTTGGTGGGGCAGTTAAAATTATAACGTTTATGCTGAGATGTCTTTTCCTGGATAGAGTTGTCTTTCCTAGTATAGTGATGTCTCCTTTAATCAGGCAGAATTTGAATAGACCTCTGGTTCAGGAAAACCTTTGCTCATTTCCTAGACTTCTTCATTCTATTTTTTTTTTCAGAATGCAATCCGAGGATTATCATTAGATGGAAAATTCAAGTTCGATAATCAGGTGATTATACAGTTTGTAACTATTCAAATATGATTGATATTAAATGTAGAGACACACCTAAACATGGCCAAGATGCCGTGGTAAATATTTTTATGTACTGTGTATCGTATCCATTTTACAAATCCAAGTATCAAATGTCAAATTAGACATTGAGTTGAGAAAAGTAATATTAAGAAACAGATTTCCAGTTTCAAATTACTTATGACAACATTTCCAAGATTCTTTAACTCTTTTACTTCTTTAGATATAGATTCTTTGACTCAAGGAGATATGGATTCCTTGACTGATGTAGTTATGGATTCTTTGACTCAAGTAGATATAGATTCTTTGACTCAAGTCGATATAGATTCTTTGACTGGTGTAGGTATGGATTCTTTGACTCAAGTAGCTATAGATTCTTTGACTCAAGTCGATATAGATTCTTTGACTGGTGTAGGTATGGATTCTTTGACTCAAGTAGATATAGATTCTTTGACTCAAGTAGATATAGATTCTTAGACTGATGTAGGTATGGATTCTTTGACTCAAGTAGATATAGATTCTTTGACTGATGTAGATATAGCTTCTTTTACTAACCTGGAACTTTCCTCAATGTAGGTGCTGACACCGGTCTCTGTCGCTCAAGTAAATAATTCTTCAGCTTCCTCCAACCAATCTACTGCTGGCGCTGCAGGTCATTCAGCCAATCACAGCATCTCTACTTCCCCGTCATTACAACAGACGCTTACACAAGCAGTGGGTGGGTCGACGTCACACACCGTTGTGGCTCAGCACAGCCCCACGCGACCCACAGCACTTACCGCCAACCCGGCAGCTACCTCGAATGGACTTCCCCCCTCCGTTAGTCAATTGCTACCAAGTAAGTTGCCAAAGAAAAACTTTGATACGAAGGATGAGATTCAATAAGGACTTTTGGACCACTGGAAATATTAAATGTTCAATATTTCAGAAATGCTTAAGTCTTTATAAATGTACGTAACATGTTTTTTGAATGAGAAGAATGCTTATATGGTTTGGCCTTGTTTTGACCTAAGGCAGTGATCATGTACAGGAAGCCGTTGTACAAAACAACCTTAAGGCTCAGACTACCTTAAGACTATGTTAAGTTATGGGAGTTGCAGTCAGTCACCTTAGTGCTATGAACACTTTGTACCATGGAACATAGGAGTACATGAAAAGGGTGAATTTTGGTAAAGTTTTTAGACATTCTATCAAAACCATTAGCACATGCAGAAAATCAGTTTGGATTTAAGAAACAGCTGTCAAATGAACATTTCAGACAATTTTTAAAGGTAGCTAATTTTCCTGTGGGCCAAAATGTTGCTATGATACCTCGTCCCATGCTTTCCATACTGTTTGTGACAGCTCTGATGGTGCCTATTTAAGTGTCGCACTTACTTCTGTTCCAGCACGTGTTGAGTTTCGTTTTGTTCATGTATTCTCTCTCATGTTTGTTTTGTCAGTTACCAATAAAATACAGGCTTATATATAAGTTGCAGTAAATTTCAAGATATTAATTGGAAAGAGAGACATGTCATCAACATGACAAATAAATGTTTTATTAAGTGTGTAACTTGTGTAATCAGAGAATAACCTGCAAGAAAGAATTTTAAATGATTAATTTTGGCCTGGAACATCATTCATTCACAAGGCACAGGACAGTCATTTGGGGGTATATATTTTAAGTATTATCTTGTTGAGATTGTCATTTTGAGACACAAAATGAAGAAGATGCTTGTAATGTCCACACTACATAGGAACAAAATAGTAGTTGGCTTCAGATGAAATAATGTTTGAGTTTGAGCATGTCAGTTTATTTACAACAGATGATGACATACTTTACTGTTTGAAAGATTCTTATGGCATATCATTACAGCTGACCAGTCTGCATTGAGAATTGCAAAAATGCACAATTACATGAAAATTATACCACTTAATCAACTCACTCATATTGGCAATATTAGTCCACCTAGTTTGTATGCATTGTATGTCTTATTTTCGAGAAATTAGATTTAGAAACATTTGAAATGTGTTTTTTAAAAAAGAATTTTAAAAATACCAACCCATGAAATTGATATGGAACAGAATCGCTAGGCTGAAGCTCCTACACATTTTGTGCTACGTACTGCTTGTAGTTTTCTATTGATTTCTTGGTGTTGCAGTATGTGTATACGATGTAGTGGATTACTGCAACAGGCGTAGACATAAAGCTCCTGCTGTATCTGACTGTTGGCTGCTCATTGTACGTTACTGTAGTTCTGCCTCAGTTAATATTGAGTTTGGCTATTTTTTCTGCACCTGTTTTCAAGAGAAGAGCACCGTGTCTCTGCCCTTGACCCTCTCATCCCCTAAGACCGTTCTGACCTCAAATGGACTTCCCACCAGTATTAGTGAGCTCATACCAGGTAAGTCATGGCCAGGATCCGTGATAGATGGAAGACTGTTTTACTGTTTGGTTTGCAGTTTCTCATTCTCTTCGCACACAGGTTACTTGTCATATCTTCCTATAAATAGCCTTTTCATCGTGTGAGTGTTTCAAAAGATCATTTGTAAGGCCTCGATGATTTCCATATGCTTCAGAAAAACTAAGACCTCTTCCCGAGCATGATGTGCAACTATTTCTTCTAGACAGAACCCAGTGATGTAATTGTGAACAGACAAGCTAGCCATTAAATATGTCACCTCAACACAAGGCCCCGACATATTTGTGGCCCCACATTTGCTTGTGTTGGTCAAGCTGGATCTAAGTTGATGTAACACATATTCTGTTTGGATAGAAAGAAATGAGATGATTCATATTGCGATTTATTGCCATTTGTGGATTTTATGAGAATTGTGAAATAAGAAGATTGGTTATAAGGAAGATATGACAGGTAACCTCTGTGAGAAGAGAATGATGGTTTCTGTGGCCCTTAAATAAATGGGAAAATAGATGGGGAATATTCAAAAAACATTAAATTTTTAAAAATATTTCTTTAAACTGAAAGATGAACTCTTTGAATGGCATTTAGAAGCATATTGGGTGAAACATTTTTAACAAGAGGAACACAATGTGTCAGAGTATATTCTTACTCCTTTATCAGTGAGTGAAAGCTGGGAAGCATTCAGCTGAAAGGTGAACTCAAGACCCTTTTCTCACATGCAACATTGTCATTGTTTTTTCTTTTTCACTTTGAATTGAAGTACAGTTTCCCATCAAGGGCAAACCCTTAATTGTTGGTACAAGCAAGCAATGTAATGGGGACTGGGGTTGTGATTGGCACAGGAGAGACAACTCTGCTTGTGTGTTTAGTGTTGTAGGTGAGAGACCAAGTGTGTATGAAATATTTGGTGTATGAAAGACACCATGTGTATCAGACGCTTGCTGTGTGTGAGGCACCCAGTGTGTATGAAATACTTTCTGTGTATGAGACACCCAGTGTGTATAGACACGCAGAATGTATGAGACACTTGCTGCATATGAGACACCCAGTGTGTATGAGAGACCCAGTGTGTGTGAGATACTTGCTGTGAGACACCCAGAGTGTATGAGAGACCCAGTGTGTGTGAGATACTTGCTGTGAGACACCCAGAGTGTATGAGAGACCCAGTGTGTGTGAGATACTTGCTGTGAGACACCCAGAGTGTGTGAGAGACCCAGTGTGTGTGAGATACTTGCTGTGAGACACCCAGTGTGTATGAGAGACCCAGTGTGTGTGAGATACTTGCTGTGAGACACCCAGTGTGTATGAGAGACCCAGTGTGTGTGAGATACTTGCTGTGAGACACCCAGTGTGTATGAGAGACCCAGTGTGTGTGAAATACTTTCTGTGAGAGACCCAGTGTGTACGAGATGCCTGCTGTGTAAGAGACTCCTAGTGTGTATGAGACAATGCATGTGTATGAGACACCCATTGTGTGAGACACCCTGAGTGTATGAGACACTCATATAGTGTTCATTCAGTACTTCCATCTTTCTGTCTTGAGACTTTGTCCTGAGCATATCTCTTAAAGTTCACATGCTAGGATCCCCACACTTTACACACAAGTTAATCATTATCCATGGATGTGTCTTGTGCTATTTTAAAGTTTATCAGAAGTTCAGTGTTTGCTGTTTCCATGGAGACATGAATGAATGCAAAAAGTGGCCATCTTGTCCAAGGCTTATGGCTGAAACTACACATGCTAGATTCACCAAACTTTTTAAGTTAATCATGACCAGCAGATGTGCTTTATATTTTCTTAAAGGTTATCAGAATTTAGTTTTCTCTTGTTTCCATGAAATGTTACAAAGTGTAAAACAATATATATTTCCATAATGACCAGTGCAATTAGTAGGTGGCTAAACATTCATCAGACATGTATGTAAAGTTTGGTGAAGTCAAGGAGAAAGTCTAGTGAGCTGCTGATCCTTGTCACATTATTGGAGATGGTTGGGTAGCCTAGTGGTGAAAGGATTTGCTCGTCACTCCAAAGATCTGGGTTTGATTCCCCACATGGGTACAATGTGTGAAGCCCACTCCTGGTGTCCCCCACCATGATATTGTTAGGATATTGCTGAAAGTGGCGTAAGACGAGACTTACTAACTGTCACATTATGTATATGAATATCTGCCATTTCCATGTCCCAGAGTAGAAAGTGGGAACATGTCAGCTGTGCTCACTTCTGTACTTGTTGTGTATGGGAGACTTGTTGTGTATGGGAGACTTCTTGTGTATGGGAGACATGTTGTGTATGGGAGACTCGCTGTGTGTGAGTGAGTGAGTATGGTTTTATGCTGCTTTTAGCAATATTCCACCAATATCATGGCAGGGGACACCAGAAATTTACATCACATGTTGAGTTAATGCTTTAACCACTAAGCTACACTTACCAGCGTCTGTCTGAGGTCTGTTGTCAGCCATTGTGCAGGTGAACCTCTGTCATTACGAACAATTTTCTACTCTCTCTGTACTATCGGCAGTTAGTGACTTCCAGTTCGGTGGTGAATATTGTCGCTGTCAATATAGCCAGCAGTATCCTTTCCAGACACAGTGGGCAACTCAACCGAGAGCACAACTGTAGATGGAATCAATTTGGATGAGATTAAGGAGTTTGCACGACAGTTCAAGATCCGTCGATTGTCGTTAGGACTGACCCAGACACAGGTGGGACAAGCCCTCAGTGCCACCGAAGGGCCAGCTTACAGTCAGTCAGCTATTTGTCGGTAAGACCCCTCCCTCCTTGAGACATGTTGGCTGGTTCTGTTGTGTCACAGCTTTGTTGTAAAGGGAGGTAATCCCCAAGATGCCACAGTGGATGGTGTTGAACATTTGATAATTCTTGCTTCTTTGCTCATAACATATTTATTCAGCATTTTAAATAATATGTTGTGAAAATAGGGGACATTTTTTATCTGTGTCATTTGTATAGCACTGATTTGTATTTTTATTAACATTTTAAAACCTTACTGTGTTACGAGACTTAAGAAGAGACACACATAAAGGCAAATGCTTATGGATGTCAACTTTTGTACTTTTAGGAAAATCAAGATATCTTGGTCATTACTCTCAAAGTTTATTCTTACTTCATAAGGTGAATCTGAAAGTTATGTTCCTCAAAATACAAATTCGACTGCCAGAAATTAACACATTTAGCTCAGTGTGTTTGTTACGACCCTGAAATGATGATGTAGGTGTGCATGTGAAAATGTTTGTAAAGTCACGATTCCACTTCAGATTTATGACTGTAAAATGTACAGTACCTGACAAGGGTGTTTCCACTTCCTCTTTGTTGTCCTAGGTTTGAAAAACTGGACATCACACCGAAGAGCGCCCAGAAAATCAAGCCTGTGTTAGAGAGATGGATGCTGGAAGCGGAAGAGCGGTATAAGAACGGTGTTCAGAATCTCACCGAGTTCATCGGCAGCGAACCCTCAAAAAAGCGCAAGAGACGTACATCGTTTACGCCCCAGGCTTTGGAAATATTAAACCAGTATTTTGAGAGGAACACCCATCCCTCTGGTGAGTAAATGTGGATGTGTGGACAGAGGGGTACACTGTTGTAGTTGCTCTTTTCCCCATTTCTTCTGTTAGAATTCCCTCTAGCATATGTAATTATGGCTTTTGTCCGTGCACTTTGTGAGGCAGTTGGATAGCTTAGTGGTTAAAGTGTTCAGTTGTCGCGTTGTAGACCTGGGTTTGATTCCTCACATTGGTACAATATGCAAAGCACATTTCTGGTGTTCTCTGCTGTGATATTGCTGGAATATTACTAAAGTATCATGAAACATCACTTGCTCGCTTACTCACTCACTCACTCACCTGTGCTGTGGCTGTGTTAAATTTTTCTATTTTCGTTTCCCTCTGTTATTTTTTGTGAATGTTTTTAGGATGCACCTTTGTCTCCCTGTCCATCTCCAACACCCCTCTCTGCCCCACCCCATTTTTCATGCCTCATACCCCACTTCTTCCTCATATAAATGACCAGTCCATAAACAACATCCAAATTTTATCTTGTTTAATTTGAATAACAGATCAGTTTGTTAATGGCAGTTACGATTCAGGATGAAAAAGCTACGCAATACTACCATCATTCTATTTGTTGTTGTTAATTTTATGTTCTCCAATTTCAGGTGCTGAAATGACAGAATTAGCAGAAAAATTAAACTACGACCGAGAAGTCATCAGAGTGTGGTTCTGTAACAAAAGGCAAGCGTTAAAAAATACGATAAAGAAGTTGAAACAAGAAGCACCGTGACTCATCCGTGGACGTATATGCGGCGTAGTTTGATGTTTGGCCAGATTTGTTAATTATTTATTATTTCAAAATAGGTTGTTTTTTCTCAGGGCTATGATCCATAGTATAGATTGAAGAAGCAGAATTCAGATCAGACTTTTCAGTAGAAGGTCGAAACGGGTCTGTTACTGTCATTACTCACCTTGTAAGACTATATCTTCCACAGAATAATTGATTGATTACTTAACATTACTGAAAACAAATATTTCACATCAATTCTATGTTAATTTAGTTAATACATGTATGACTTTATTTGTCAAATTGTCAGTGTACAGATGTTTAAAAACAAAAAGGGACCTTCTCAAACATTAATCATTGAACATAATAAAAGATTATGGAAATTTTGAAGCAACTTACTACTCAACATTTTACAGAGATTTGAAGGTTCCGAGCTGAGTTGTCTTGGTAGCAGCGTCTTACAAACACCATGAAACCTAAATATGGGCAGTTTCTTTTGTAGTCAATTCAGATGAGAATATGCAAGTTTCTGTTCGAGTTGAGAAAAGGCATGAAATAGGCAGATGTTGAGAAATATGTTTTGTGAAGATATGGTCTTACAGAGACTGGTGTTAACATGTTAACAATGTGTTAACAAGTTAATAGGGTTCAGTACTGGTAATTCTATGTCTCACTGTTTGTGTTCAAAATGGTATTCTTCAAACAAGAAAAGATGTAAGAAGAGTCAAACATAATTTCTGTAGTTCGGCAAAGCTCACAAACATTTTATGCTCTTTTTATAAATTTTCTGAATTATCAGTACTGAATGATTTAAGCAATAGCTGTGTGACTGAAATGGTGGTCATGTGACTAAAGCTTTTTGTCCCATGGCAAGCTATCACATGACTGGATCACATAGTCACATGATCAAAACAAAAGTCACATGACAGAAATCCACTGAGATCTGATGCTTGTTCATGCTATGTAAGTTGAAGCTATTATGTGATATTGTGTTTATAGGTATGTAGTGCTCTATAGGTATGACTTGTCTCCCTTGAATTCAGAACAACATGGTGGTACCATCTGTTTTGGACAATCATACAGTGCATTTCCTTGTCAGGAATTGTGTGCAGAATGTTAAAGAAGTATTTGTATAAATTCTTCATTGAATAAATTTTTTTTAAAATATGTTCATAAAATATAAGAGTGTATTCACAATGATGTGAAAATTCTTCTGAGAAAGTTATACTGCAACATGTGTTATGTTGTTTGGTGAATTTTTCAAGAATAGCAGATTCACAGACTTGTGCAGTACACCATGCTGTTCTGAATGTCAAGCCTAAGGTTGTTATTTATTACTGGTAATTTTACCATGTCTGATATTTTTTAGAGGTTGACAGTTTGTCAACTGTGTGCTGGTTTCAGAAGAAAGCTTTTAACCAGGCTTGTAGAATCTCTGCGACAACTGAACGTGATGCTTGTGGTATCACATTGACCTGACAAAGTTGTGATAATATGTTTTGATGACATGAACAAATATTTGTTAATTTTATAACTGAGTCAGAGTGTATGCTTCTGTAGTCCTGCGTAAAGTGTAATACAGTTGTGTTGCAAGCAGTTTTAGATGCCAGATGAACACGCCTTCAGTGACTTCAGAATCTCTCTAGGAAATGTTTTTTACCTCAAATGAAACTGAATGTCCTTTGATATATTGTGGAATGGTGCAATTTAATGTTAGTTTTTTTTAGGTTATTAAAGTATTGAAATAGCAATTAACATTTCTGTCTAAATTGTGAAAACAAGTTTTCAGACGAATAGTGTGACAGTTCTGTCCTGTAAGTAATCCTATGCTCAGATTATTACCGTGATCATGTTTGTGGATGGTGATTCCGGTAACAGGAATTTATAATAATTATGGTAATAAGTTAAACTGTGATCAGAAGTTTTCAGATGGATTTGAAAATCTACTCTATTTAAAATTGAATTGCTTTGTGGTTTATGTAAATCTGGTAATAGGCTGTTAACTCTGTAAGGAATACTATCTTCCATTAAACTAGTTATATATGGCAATTGGCTTATATCAAATTTAATTTTCAAGACCGTACATTTTGGAGATTGAATATTTTAACAAATGTGAGACAGTTTGATTTCATATCTGAATGGATATTTTATTTTTTAACATTAAGCATGAAAATGACTATATTTTTGTGACAAAATTGGCAGATCCACAACCATTTTCGGTAGTACATGTCTTGGAGCATTCAGGTATGAATCAGGTCAGAATTAGTCATGATGTAGAGCCAAGGTCGTTAATTATTTCCACATGTTTTCTACACAAAGTTTACATTTAGCTATTTTCACCAAGTAACAATAATAACATCTCATGATAAACTATTTAGTTACGATAGGTCCTATAGTTGTGAAGACTGTGGTGAGTGTGACCCAGAAGGTTATACTCGTTCACAAGCTGTTAATGTGTCATCATTTATCAGTCACTGGATTGTCTGGTCTTGTCTCCAGTAATTATTGGCTACAGTTATACAGCTGGCACTTTGTTGTGCGTGTTCCATATTTAATGACACCCCAACTGTTTCAAATCATCCTCTCTCTTTAAGGCACCTTAAACTAGACCAATTGTATTTCTTGTTTTATGGATTTTTGTCAGATAATCTAAAGGCAGGAGAGAAAAAAAAATATAAACAAAATCCCCAATCAAAGTAATATTCCCTCTAAATACACAATTAGGTGCAAAGAAACAATCTAGAAACATTTTTCTTGTAAGTACATTTTTTTAAGAACATTCAGATCTTATTTTTTGAGCGGGGAATATTATTGTTATTTTTTTTTATTCTTGGAAAAGTAAGACAGGCAGATCCGTAAAACAAGAAATATAATTTGTCTGGCCTTATGCTGAAGTTAACTGAGCAGACTGAAGGTTAACCAACATGAAACTGATTCTGTGAACGACAGTCAGTAGAAACACACTTTTAAACAACAATGAAATCCTGTGGAAATACTTGAGGTCGGATGTGATAGTTTTGTCGGATGCTTGACAGATACACAAGGGACTCCTTCAACCCATAGCTTACATTGTGAATCTGATGATCGGCAAACCACAACTACTTAATATCAAAACACACATATAATGAATGATATAATATGAATCAGAATATTTGTTTATTTGTATGTGTATTTATATCTTAATGCTGCCAAATATGTGTACAAAATCATTATTTATTTAACTTAACGTAGTGCGAGTTTAGTCAGTTGTCATCCTAGACGCTATCGCAATCAAAATGTATATACACGGTAGCATATTGCTGATTAGAGTCTGTTTCTTGCACCAGTTTCTTAGGCAAATTAATATACAAGAACTGTTGTGATAGTTTTTTTAATACGAAAAACAATTAAATATGTTTCATTTCAAAATATAGTAATAAGTTCCTGAAGAAAATCTAAAATGGCCCATATTTTTCCCAAATTTGTCAAAATATGAAAAATAGGGACATATTTTGTCAGTGTACTGACAGAATATATTTTAATATTACTGTTTTTTGTGTTATCTTTGAACTCCATTATTTATTAATTTTTCATTTGAATGATATGCTTTTAAGTGATTTGTCATTATGACTCTGGGACCAAGGTCAGCTACAAGCTCACAATAACTCTCTGTATCCATACATGTTAAATATGTCGGAAGTTGATGTTAAGCTGTTAGAATCTGTACATGTGCGAGAAATATATTGCTGTGCAATAGTCACTTGTGGGCAACAGCAGCATGTGCCTGTGCTGTACATTATTGCAGTTGAAATGTTTCATACATAGCAGTTTTGAAAGATCGTACCTCAATTATTTTTATTTGAAGAGACAAGATGTTAATGCTGAAACTGCAGGTTGCTTATTGGGGCACTTCTGCAGGACTATTTGGCAGTTCTGGCGAGTACTACAGTCTCCTTATGATGATCCATGGACACTGTGTAATCTGGACCTATATTAAACTAGAATTTATTTGCGTAAAAAACTAGGTTAAACAGCTGTATTGAAACTGGAGAACTTTGGAATCTCTCTGTTCCAGAGAGTGGCACTGAATTACTTGTTTCTACTGTCTCCTGCTGTGATATAGCAAGACTATTGCTGAAAGCGACATGAAACTCGACTCATTCATGCAAATTACTTCTCTGTACAGTCCCATTGCTTCTCACCAAGTGATTAGCAACTCAAAAGAATTAAAACAGATCTGGCTAAGACTATGGTGGCAATATTCGTATTTACGTCTTCAATATTTGTTGTCATATAATTGTGTCCTATTTATGTCAGTTAGTTCTGTTAATTACGAAAACGAGGTAACTAGTAAGTGAACAATCTCATAAAATCTGTTTGATTGTGAAATTGATCAATGGATTCAAAATCATCTCTCACCTTTCAATGTAAACTGACGAGCTGTAAGTGTTCAGGCATTTTTGTTGGTCCCATCTGATCCAGAGTACACAGTAAGTCAGTCCAAGAGTAAATGTATGTCATTATATCATAATTATGTCTCAGATTTTCAGTCTCTATGTACATCGAGACTCAAGACTCGAGACAACCAAAATCTATTCTTGACAGTCGAAACCACCAACACATCACACAGTGATATCACCAGAATACTGTTCCATGCTGCATAAAACACTCACTTGCTCGCTATAGACAGTGAACATGGTCCATCTTTAAAAGAAATGCAGATGTTACATGATTAAAACCACTCGTCTTTATCATAAGGCTGTTTCCTCTAGGGTAGAGTTTTTGACAATCTCATTATTTCACGTCCGATCTTGTCCAGTTTGCAAACTGAGTCTGTTTGTTTCAATAACTCTAGCAAAGCAAGTCATATGAGGAGGGATTTCTCCCCTGCTTTAAGTGAAGCAGTGTTGTTTTTTTACAGTTCAAGAGTCTCTTTAATATATTCATGTTTGTATGAGAAAATGTATAAAATATGTTTTCACAATAAGTGATATATAAATATATATATATACATCATTTTCAGTCATTTATGAAGTTTTTGAAATTCTCCAGTTTACGTTGAGTGACTGTTACATTTGTGTGATCTGCAGAACAGAGAAAAGAGCAAAAGCTTACCAAGAGGTGTTTTTGACTACAGAAAGATATGGATTTCGTTTCATTAACACTATAACATTATTCAGACATGTTTGCAAATTTTGTAAGTACCGATAAATTATGAATTCTATATATGGAAAAAGTTTATTTTATAATTGAATTAAAAGATGGAATGTGACTAAATTTGCTGAATCTACAGAAATGATTCAACATATAAACAATCTCCCCGACAGTGATTCTGTTCCGATAAATGTTATAAATATATGGTTGTGTTGACTGATGTGCGCTGGAGAATTTTGAAAACAAAGCTAGTCATGTTTTCATTCTCCTGCGTTGATATTATCCTTTATTTTTGTACTTAAACTAGATGCAGATCATCATTTCACATATCAGTTGTACTACAGGGTCCATTCATTGCGTTGAACAAATTTTGTACCTTAGGCTTGTATATGTTGAAGTGGAGAGGTCACGACACAGGGCTGCTTTCATGCAGATGCATTTGTAAGAAAATGCTTACACTTAGTGTTAAATGATCTAAGTGTTGCTATGACAACAAAATGATGTAAGCCTTGCTATGACAACAGTGTGGTATAAGTGTTGCTGTGACAGTAATATAATAATTGTTGGTATGGGAACAATATTGTGTAGGTGTTGCTATGACAACAGTGACAACCTGGAGCTGACAAATGTTGATATTTGTAAAGATGTGGCACCTCCTTGCTTGTGCATTAATGTGCTTTCTTTATATTTGTTGTCATAGCAACATTTATGAAAATAACAATGTGTATACTTTCTTTTTGTTTGTTTTCATGGCAACAGTTGTCAATGTATTGAGTTGTATATCTTTGTTATGCTTGTTGTCATGGCAGTGTTTACAAAAATAGCTAGCTGTATGTATGCCTTGTTTATGTTCGTTGTCATGGCAACATTTATGTATTAAATAGTGATATAAATCATTTTCTCATCTTCTCATAATGGAACTACTTTTTCTCATGGAGTTATTGCATATTTGTGAAATCTGACCTCATATTGGTTTAGATTTCGAATCGTGCTGATACGAAGTATTGTCCATGTTGTCCAGTGTTCAGTGACTCTTGCCCCATTGTATATTTTTGTACTTTTTAGTTATTTTTACTTTTGTAGAACCAAATTTATCCATAAATTTAGTCCATAATTTGTTGAATATATACGGACACATCGCCCTTTGACATCTAAACGTGATTCAGAGAAATGGCTATTATACATGATATAACATGTAGTGGTTGTATGAATATGTTATGCTGCAAAGGTTACAAATAATTTCGTCATCATGTTTACGTTCCATTTGGAACATATTCCCCAGCTCATCGATTACATTAATCATATTCTTATGTTCAAGCAGGTCTTGGATACAGGTGATACACAGGTGTTCAAACTGATGCCCTTTATATTGGGCCAAACGTTGACTTATTGGGCTTTATTACCAATATCATCAGAAGATTCCTGTCAGATTTGTATTATATCATAATAATTCTTATAGATTCGTCATAATCTATGTGATTCATACTTAATTATCCTTTTATGGGCACTAAGTGGATATACAATGTACAGGATTAAACTCATTATCTCAATTATGACAAATTCAGAGGTGTATGTAATTTTGAGAAGTATTATTTGAGTGTCAAAATCATTTGCCGGAACCCTGCACAAACGTATCGATGGAGAAACATTGTTTTGCTTTAAAACCCACATGAATGTTTGTCTTATTTGTCATGTGATGAAGGATAGCTTTCATGTTTTCATCTTCATACTGTGTCCATAGAAACCAGGAAAGTGCTGACTTGTTGATCCATGCTGTGTACATATTGAACAATCAGTGTTTCATCTCTGTGTGGTTATTGTGCTGTACATGACGGGGAAAACACAATAAACCCATCCTCTGTATTCAGGGAGTGTTTCTGATAAATTCCCATTATCACCCTTGGTCCAGCCACAGCACTATTGTGTGCATGTTTTATCCAGTGTTTCATCCCTATCTTGTAGAGTTTGATTATTTGGTCTGATTAAACCAACAATATTTTCTTTTTCTACATTATTTTTTTGAAAATATATTTGAGAGAGGGGCTACCTAAATGTTAAGACAATGGCTGATCATTCTCATCAAGACGATTGTTTTTCTGTAAATGCAGTTTATGAAGCCTGCATCAGTATTTGGAGCGTTGGCAAGGAATCAAATCTGTTAGACAACTAAAGTTTTAAAAAGAGTAATCCTTGACCAAGATATTTTATGGATTAAGCTTCTTTATTCTTTCCCAGATCCATGGGTGTTAATTGGAAGCGACCAGCTACTCCCCGGACGCAGGAGGACTTTGGTCCTGTTGCTTCCATCTAGTTATTGTGTCTTGTTGCATTTATTCCCTGATCCAGTAACAAATTATGTGTTTCTGTGTCAAATATGTTTTGCTGTTTTTGTTCGTGGCCAGTGCAATATTTATTCCTTGTCTTTTGTTATGTTATGTCACCATGAGTTTTCAGCTGACAAAAAAATGGCATTTTAGAAGCAGTTCTTTTTATTTATTTGCTTTTTTTATTCTACAAAACACAACTGTTTATCATGTATTCAAAGTCAGTTTGGCAGCCAAGATTTGTGATGTACTTTCTCATTAGGAAACAGTTTTTTCAAGTCCTGCCGTCCTCCAGCCTTCCCACCGAATAACAGTCCCAAAATAATGTTCAAAAATATAAAAAAGAAATTTGATAAAAAACACAAGCTGTCCTATTTAACATTTCTCAACCCTTTTCCATAATGACACCCTTCCTTTTTAGATGTAAGACATCCACACCTAAATCTCAATCCCTAATCTCTCCTGAGATATATATCCGAGAAGAGCGTTTCCGCCTAACCTTTTGACTTCTTGATTTATGTTCATCCCTGTTCTCTGAGATTCTGATCCACCCCTGTGCCCAACACTGGAGTTGTTGTTTGACTGTTTGACTTTCAAAACTTTTGACAGGCAGTGTCAAGGGTGTTAACAATAGACACGATATCCTGGCTGATCAAGTCTGTGTGGTTCTAATGGTGCTTCTCATGCTGAAAATTCTTGGTGACAGCTTCTTTTTCCCTTTTGTTTCTCTTGTTTCTGTTGTGCATTGTTCTGTTACTTAAATCCACTTGTTACTGCCAAGTTCACCCAACAGTTCAGAGCAGCTGCCAGCTCATGTTGTAGAGAAAGAACCTCATTATATTATAGAAATACGTGTAATGCCCTCAAGCTTTATTTGAATGTTCCGCATAATCTACTTTGTGGTGCAATTTCGTTTGTCAAGTGTGAGTAGTTCCAAAGATGAAACTGATACATGAATTGTAACAATCAAATTTGACATTCAATTTTGCAAGCACCATAGAATTCCATTTTTATGTTATATTGCAAGCATGACCACAGCTGATTGGCTATGTATGTTCCCAAGACACAAACCCATGCCTGGGTCTGTGATATAATCTTGCAAATATGGTATAATACTAGAATGCTTTATTTTCTTTGTGGCAGCAAATATTTATTTAATTTATTGTATTATGTTTATACAAACCAGATGTGTGGTATGTTAATTGATCCTCGAGATTGCCAATAGAAAGTATATGTCATTTATATGACGTTTTTGTAATTTCTGCTCTGAGTTAATATTTTTGTTATTGCCATGTTTATAAAGAATGCATATTGAGTTCGTGTCCCATAATACACTGTTTCCGCCATGTCATGTATCATATAGATATTATAATACCCATTCATTTGACATAGGCTGTTATTCGTATCACTGATTGTATATTCTACATTTCCTGTCGAATAAATCCTCCTCATAGCTTCTTGACAACCTGTGTTTTTGTGTTAAAAAAATGGTCATTGATGTTCTATATGTCCAGAAATACACCCTCCCAGATGTTCTCGACATCCAGAAATACACTTTCACGGATGCTCTAAACATCCAGAAATACCCTTACGGATGCTCTCAACATCCAGAAATACACACCCTCACAGATGTTCTAGACATCCAGAAATACACCCTCACAGATGTTCTAGACATCCAGAAATACACCCTCACAGATGTTCTAGACATCCAGAAATACACCCTCACAGATGCTCTTGACATCCAGAAATACACCCTCACAGATGTTCTAGACGTTCAGAAATACACCCTGACATGTTCTCGATGTCCAGGAATACACCCTGACAGATGCTCTTGACATCCAGAAATACACGTCACAGATGTTCTCGACGTCCAGAAATACACCCTGACAGATGCGCTAGACGTCCAGAAATACACCCTGATAGATGTCCTTGACGTCCAGAAATACAGACTGACGGATGCTCTCGACGTCCAGAAATACACCCTGACCGATGCTCTCGACGTCCAGAAATACACGTCACAGATGTTCTCGACGTCCAGAAATACACCCTGACAGATGCACTAGACGTCCAGAAATACACCCTGACAGATGCGCTAGACGTCCAGAAATACAGACTGACGGATGCTCTCGACGTCCAGAAATACACCCTGACCGATGCTCTCGACGTCCAGAAATACACGTCACAGACGCGTCATAAGCTGACTTGTCGATGCAGGTGCCACTAACCGTGCATTTAACGTCAGAGGTCGGCTGTTTTGTTTCTGTTCTCGAGTGAGAGCAGAATACATTTCTCCTCGCATCGTCGTCAGAGGGTCGATTAAATACAGCGCAATGAACACTTAGAGGATGCTGCCATGAAGTATAAATGGAAGTTGATGATTCCTTGACTGTCTGGAAGTGCTTCACCCATCTTGCAACAACCCCACCTGCATATGTCTCTTGCGGGTTGGGTGTATCAGAAATTGTAAAATACTGGCTCAAAGTAATACTTGCAATAAACAAACAGACACAGACAGACAGACAGACAGACAAGCAGGCGGGCGGGCAGGCGGGCGGGCAGGCGGGCGGGCGGGCAGGCGGGCGGGCGGGCGGGCGGGCGGGCAGGCAGGCAGGCAGGCAGACAGACGGGCAGGCAGGCAGGCAGACAGACACAGGCACGCACACACACACACACACAGACGCACACTTTGTTGTTTGTTACAGAGATTGTTATTAAGAATCACTGATTTTCTTATTAAAACCCTCTCAATGTTTGAACATTTGCCCCTTTTAGTTCAAATATTTCTTTTTTTAATACATGTAGCCATGTGTTACACTCGCGGTATTTATCAAATATATCTATATTAATTTCCGAATTTAGCCAAATTAATGTTATTATGGGTTCCAATAGAAATGGAGCCAAATCCAAATAACTGCTGACCATGTACAAACTTGGACATCAAACCTCTCCAGTCATTGTGAAACTAGAAGTTATCTCTACATTAAAGAGTCTCTGTATTTAAACTTGCTTACGCTGCCCCGATGTAGAGTAAGTCCACACATGCTGATGACAGAGGGCGATGGAGTAATATTATAATTCTCCCGATGGCGACTTTGTCATTTCTGTGATAATGACGCTCAATGCGAATACCTTTTTTTATTAGTAGTATGCATACTCAGTGTCAGTTGTCGTAAACGGTATTTACCAGCCTATTATTATTCACCCCTAGTGTGGTGTAATATGTCCAACTGATGGATAATCTATGCCGAAATGTTAGTTTAAGTGTATCAAAGTATGTGTACCATATCATGAACAAAACGTATCTTCCTGAGTCACCTGTTAATGTTCTTGTGCTACTGAAATATTTGAACCCTCCAACCAACCCAATTGCGATTTGAAACGTTCAGCTTTGTTTTATTCAGACCTTTAGAAATACAGAAATTGATCTATCATATTGTTGTGAAGCCTCGTGCACCGGCCCAGGTTACCATTCGTGACCAACTCGTGTTATTCCGGGACACGCCGAATGGTTTTCTTGGAGGTTAAAGATAGACGCGAGTGGTTACGAATGAATGTTTCACATGCCGCGATTGTGCAGCTGCAATATTGTTGTTGTACAACACACGTATAAATATCTCCACTACAACCTTATCGCTTGTGAATCGGATCGTGAGTGAGTTTAGTTTTACGCCGAACCCAGCAATATTTCAACTACACAGCGGCGGTCTGTAAGTAATTGAGTCTGGACCAGACAATCCAGTAATTAACAACATGAACATCGACCTGCACAATTGGGAACCGATGGCATGTGTCAACCAAGTCACCAAGCCTGACCACCCGATCGCGTTAGTCGCCTCTTACGATAAACATAGTCGCCCTTTATGTCAATCATGGGTTGCTGAAGGCTTATTCCACCCCGGGTAGACCTTCACGGGTCAGGATCGCCAGTAAAGCGTGTTCGTGCATATAAATATTATCATGGGTTCCAATAGAACTGGAGCCGTTGCCAGTATACGTCACTGTAGTCCTTCCTCCTCCATTAATACATTCTAGTTCGCATAAATGACCATAAATAACACCTTCATTAGTTTTTGTTATGTAACTTTGGAGTTACAACGCCAAATACTGATTCTGTGTGAAGCGGACGTACAATCTGGGCTTTCGTCAACGCTCGGAACACATCTGTACGTAGATTTGGTTTGTTTGTTCTTTAGCAATGTTCCGTTTTGTGGCCGCGGTCTGTAATGAATCAGTGATCAACAGCATGAACACCGATCTACGCAAGTGAGATACGATGACATGTGTCAACCAAGTCAGCGAGTCTGACCATCTGTTCCCGTTAGCCGCCTTTTAAGACAAGCATGGGTTACTGAAGGCCAATTCTAAAGAGTCTTCCCTGGTGTCCCTACCTACAATGGAGTATAGCCTTGAGAACTAAAGACACGGCCGAAACCAGTTTACTTTTGTTGTAATTGAATTAATAACTTATTTCCTAGCATGTAGAACCAGACGCCCAGGGAAGGCATGTCCCGGGTCATATAGGGAAAGACAGAAACGTTTAGAAACAACACGTAGGATTATACGTGTTTAATATGTATTCCCATTCAGGCACAGTATACCCCAACCGATCAGTCCTTCAGATTACTCTTTATTGTCAGCTCCATGGAGACAAAAAGCACCATCTTTTAACGTGTTCTGTATACCACTCGTCGGAATCAAACCACCTACCTTCTTCTACTCTCCCACAGAACATCTAACAAGAAGACAGCTAGGTTGTCTCTTTAGGCTAGCTATCCACTAGCCTTTTGAAATGACATCGAAGTTCCCACTGAAGAATTTATTGGACATTTTATACCCATCTCGTTTGACATAGTCTTTTGAAAACACTACAATGTAGTTTGATGACTTATTGCCTCTGCCGACAAGTGGGGAGTGACTGAGGCCGGGAGTCTGATCCTGTGATCCAGTGGCTGAGGCCGGGAGTCTGATCCTGCGATCCAGTGGCTGAGGCCGGGAGTCTGATCCTGCGATCCAGTGGCTGAGGCCGGGAGTCTGATCCTGCGTTCCAGTGACTGAGGCCGGGAGTCTGATCCTGTGACTGTCACAGACAGAAGTTTACATCAGTAATATTCAAAAACTTACACGGAGGTTGTGCACCAAGGACAGGCTTTGCACATTACCCCAGTGAGAAGAATCCAGAGTGAGTGAAGGGATGAACAGTGAGGTGAAGGAGGCGACTCATTTGTGAGCGGGCGTGTGTGATATGAACTGTCTTTGTAAGCAGGGGTGTGAGTGTGTGATCAACTTTCTCAATTCACCTACAAGGAGGTGACTCGTTTGTGAGCGGACGTGTTTGTGTGTGATCAAACTTTCTTAATTCACCTATGATAAGGAGTCGACTTGTTTGTGAGCGGACGTGCAAGTGTGTGATCAACCTATGATGACAACAGTTAGGTTAAATGTCGCTCTTAACACTATTTCAACAACACCAAAATGGAGGAGACCAGATACGGACTTAAGTCCTCTACTACCTTCGTGACATGAGACTGCCATGAGGACATGAGGTTCTGAACAACTTGTTGCCCTTCAACACTGGTGATTTCAGCAATATTCCAGCAACATCATTGGAAACTAGAAATGGGCTTATCACATTGTGCGCATGTGGTGAATCGAAACTTGGGTCTCCTGGTGACGACGCAAACACTAGGCTACTCACACCCACCCACCACCACCACCAGATGAGAACAGTGCAGGCGTAATGACTCTCAATAACAGTGGATGAACGCTCATGCTCTGTATCGCTGTCCCAAACTGCCTTTTTTCCTCATGCATCCCAATCCACAAATAATCAGAACTTAACTGAAAGATCTACACTCGTCTACAATCTAGGCAAAAGCTTCATGTTAGCCCTCAACAAGAATTTGTAAAGATCAGGCATTTCCGGTTGGATCTGAGGAAGTTTCAAGACAAGACATCACAGGACGTATTAGTTGCCTCTCTTGTCACAGAACAATGCAATCCGTGGTTTTGCTTCGTAGTGTCTTGCCATACAAACCTTGCCAGTCATTCCAAGTTCTACTGGAAACAATTTCCAAGTAGACACAAAAATAGCATTTGTGACAAGACAGAGTAATTGTTGTTGTCTTACAGTAGTACTATTGCAGTAATGTGTTACTGTAGTGTTATTCCACTTGAATTGGACCTAAAGTAAAGCCTTAGAGGAGACTACTTGATACCTGAACCTGGATGTTTCAGTTAGGACAGAACAGTGTAAAATATGTCATTGTAGTCATGTCAAATGTAACTTGGCATAAAGTGGTTGTATGAAATAAGCTGAGGATATATAATACAATACACAAGTATAAAATAATACCCTGAACAAATAGGATTTGCACTGGGCTTCACACAATCACCCTTTGTAGGATATGAGTCTTCTCTTATTATTCAAATTTATACAGCACCAGTGAGCACTCTACTGATGGATTTTGGAGACCACAGAAGTGCATTATCATCATTATTTCTGCCATCAATTAAACCGTCAAAAACCAGCAGTAATTTTGAACTAATGGCTTTAAGTTTGCCAAGCAAATGATGCAATGTTGCACAAAGAATGCAATGTTGCACAGAGAAACAACAAACCAGGCACTGAGTAGAGTAAGTGTTTTATTCGTGCAGAAACGAGCATACATAGTGTTTTATACATCACGGATATTGCAGCTAAGCCACGAGCCGAATCACACTTACAGATTAAGCTTGTAGCACACATGATTGAAGAGGCTGGAAGGCCAGCTATACAATAAAATACAGTGTTACTAGTCGTCAAATGCAGTATACTGTGCACCTAGATAGGCAGGACACGTTACAGTGTGGACTAGACATAGACACAACCTAGAGGTGGTGGGCCCTACCACTAGTCAGTCACCTGCTAGAATCTCACCACCATTTTCATCTATTGTAATTTCAGAAATTTCATCTCGGTAGTTCCCCAAAGAATGCATATAATAATTTGTGTTTAAATTCTGCAAGTGCAACACCTCGCCTCTATGATTCCACTTCCCAGAGTAAAAGCCTTCAATATCTATGTACACAATGGCCCTCTGTAGGCCCAACCACCATTTCTCAGCTACACTGAACATGAAAATGTCAATTGACTATGTACAGTTTACTAAAACAGAACAAAATTAGGAAGCAATACACAGTACTATCTGCATGGATTATTACTCGTAATAAATTAAATTACAATATATTGTCGAATATGTATAAGCGCTTGTTTCAATAATGGAAATAGGTTGGGAATCGTACAATAATAAACTACAAAACATTGTCATGAAAGACTTATTGAATCGTGATGAAAACATTCAATATGATAACAAGCAAAATTTCATCACGGCAATACCCATATTACACACTCTGCATATGAACCGGTCTACCTGACATGTGGAACATTTCTGGATGGTCCAAACTTTCAGATGGTCAGTCTTAGAGAAACGAGATATGTCTTGGAGAAAGAGGTCATCAGAGTCTGACTTATCAGAATTCAGACATTGAGCGTCCAGAGTTCAGACACTGACTCATCAGAATTCAATCAGAAAACATTTATGCTTAAGTATGTAGTATTCAATGCTTTAAGTTCAAGGTGTCAGCTTTATATGAATGGACACTGTCTTATGAAGAGTACGTCAGTCAAGGAGAGTAAAACATGGCTGACAAAGAGACTCCACAATGACCAAGGTAGAATGATGATCATCCTCTGCAACTACCACTACTAATTTATGGGAATGAAGATGTGTATTTGTAACAATTCACATGCATTCCTATTTGGACGTTTTAGGTGACAGATATTTAATAATCAGCACAGAACTAGGACTAGAACCAGTTTTGATGGCAATCAGAGGAACAACAGACATAGATACTGCCTAAGCAATAATGAACATATTTCTGAGTTGATGGATAAAGCACAGAATTAAAGAAGCTATTAGCTGACAGTCCAGAAATGTTCCAGTGTGTCTCCCTGAACAATTCAAAGCTGAAACAGAACAAGATGGAAAAGAGAATCTCTCAATCACAGCACACCTCTGTTTCTCAAGGTCCAGGGCGTGATCAAATTATGAAATTAAAACAATTCAAGCAAGTTCCCCCAACACTAACTGGGAGGACGTATGCATCCTGTATTTCAAACATACACATAAATAGTTCAATACTCATCCACACCACCTTACATTACAAAGTGGGCCCTCCAAGTTCTCGGGCTATCAACAGGCAAAGATCTGTAGATCATATACATTGACAAAGATCATGAAATCTTCCACAACATACACAGTGACATGGTAGATACTGCGGAAAGCACAATCAACAACGAGTGGTTTTGTCTTCAAATCCTCTTCATTCAGAATTTGCTTAATGGCTGGTCATGTGTTCATTTGTCAGTCCACACAACACCTCACAATATCACAAACTTTTCCATCGGAATATAGAATGATCAGTTTTAATCAGAACAACTGTTTACGATTCAGACACTGTATGGTTGTGCTGTATTCTTCAAGTGAAATAGAATCATTTCAAAATCAGATGGTTTCAATCATAACGTGTGTTTAAAAATTCAGATATTGAACAATTTGTGTCAAATCTCCATAACAAACTTAACCAATTTGAATAGAAATCGACAAAATCAGACTAAATGAGTTTTGAGTATGCTGTTTCTGATACACCCTAACGTTAATCCTTTCCAATTCATCGAAAAAAGTGTCTCCACACATTCAGTATTTAAAAACTGAGGGCTTACAACTTCATTGGCATATCATTTCTGAAAGAATTAACACAGGTCCCGCTGTATTCGAAAATGAAGAGGATCACCCCTTCTACAGTAGGTCTCAGAAAAACAGTAATAACTTGACTTCCATTTCCAGAATCAGTTCTGATTTTTCTCATTCATTAAAGCCTATGGTTGCACTTGTCATATTTTGCTGCTTAAATTCTTAATTATACACAACTGAAATAAATAAAACAACTTGTCAACAACTCAGCAGTTAATACAACCAGCCTGTTCACATTAAATAAACGAGTAAGAGATAACGCTGTAAAACAGTCTTCCGTGTACATGGTGTAAAAGCACAAACACTTATTAAATACCATAGTCAACTTCAAATTTGCATTACCAAATTAAAAACCTTGTCAATATTTGCAAGAATACTGAACAATGAAAGTTACAGATCAAGAATATTTTGGGACAAATATTTTGCACTCAAGATGTCAACACAAAGTAATATCCAAAAGATATTCACAATCCGTATCTTTTTTCTTTCAGTACATAATTTTACCAATTGAGAAAACATTGTACAAATGTTCCAATTTGTTCAATACTCCCCAAAATTTAAATATAGAATGTTTATCAATTTGGGTTTCATCCAATACTTGCTTGGTTTTATCCAAATCTGTCTAATGTTGAGTTTCTTGGTTCTATCTGAACCTAACGTATGGATGACAGAATAACTTGCGTTTGTAAAACAACATGAAAATACCCAGTCAGCATTATAGACACATAGCGCAGGATGAACAATGTACACAATGACGCCTACTAAACTGTGGGTGTCGCTACCAGCAACCACATTTGGAACAGCAATGCACCATTCACATATCTTGTCAAAGAGCCATGTATCCAAGGTCAGTCTTCATACCCTCAACATGGATCACATCACTTGTAGAGCTGGTTAATTGGACATCGGTGCCTCAGATGGCCGCTGTTTCAGTTCACTTCATGCCAGTACTACAGGTCAAAGCTGGTCTTCTTACTTGCAATAATTCCACTGAATTGATGTACATAGGTAAAAGGACTCCCTCTGAGAAATGCTGACTGCATCATGAATGACTTCAAGCACAAATGTTTTCAAGGATTACTTTCATAATTCACTGGATGACATTGAAAACAATTTGTATAAGGTGTTAAATTATATGCCCATCACCATTCTTATGTAATACATTCCTGAATCCCTGCATCAATGACTTCAAGGTCAAGGCTACTCTTCCAAGCGTGTCTTAACGACCTTTAAAACAAAGGTTAAGTTTACTAAATCAACACTGCATGAATGATCTTTAGAACTGAGGACAAGGTTGTTCAACAGTCACAATGAAGTCGGCAGCAACTGATTGAAACCATTTCTGGTAAATCATGCAATGAACAGTCATGCCTGACTGGTACATTAGCAAAGCATGGTTGTATTGATTACAAGGAACATGATCAAGAGCATATTTGCAGAACATATACATTCCAATCATATACAATGCAGTCATCCAAATGCCTAGACACCAGTTCTACATACACGAAAATTAATACAGCCAGTCAAGAACACTGTCCATCAAAGAATCCTGGTTATAATACAATCCATGAAACACTTCAGCCTTGAAGAGTCTTGAAAGGGAATATAGTCTGATATGGTATCCACTTTCCCATCTTCAGGAACTTAGCAGATGACTTTTTCTGGAGGGAATCCTTTTACAATTGTCAGCTATTGCTGTAGAATGTTCTTAATCAGCAAGATGAAATTATCAATTCCAACACTGAAGAAGCTACTTCTAGAAGCTTTGCTTCAGTCATTGCACCAACTTCTGAATTTGGAGTAGGAGACCAGCCTACAGCAAATTGCTGAAAGTTTCCAGCACAAGGTGTTCATCCATTCAGAAATGCCCAACTCCAGTTTAAATGCAGAAACAGTGATATATGAATCCAGTGAACACCATGCGATGCCTGTTTGCGGATACTGTCCAACACAATGCATGATGTGGTGCTACGAGGTAGCGACACCCTACAAGCAGCGGAATGCTAGTGAGAGGAAAACAGTCCCATGTTGGTGAGTGGGGTCTACCTCTTGAATGGCCTGACTCACACTACTCATGTCCTCTGCTCCAGAACAGTCACACTTTACCTGCAACACACAAACAAAACTCTCACATCCGGCTGGCAACACAAGTTGCTAGTTTACTGCCACATGAAAATATTCTACCTCCACAGTGATAACCTGTAAATAACCAGTTCTTGTGCTGGATATCATTAGAACTTATTCATCAGAATACAGAGTACATAAATGAACCAGGGATCAGGAAAGGCAGGGGCTATGGGCCAGTTTGCACATTAGAATAAATAATGGCCCACTAAAATCTGAAGTTTACTATTGATACAAGGAGTGTGGCCCATTCTAAGTTCATAAAATGCCTAATAGTCTTGAAAATGGTCCATAGTCAATATTTTGCAACCCAATCCCTGATGAAGCACCATGTCTGGCTGCAGGATCTATGTGGGTGAATCTTGTTTAATACAGCAGTAACAAACCTTCGTGCCTTTTCAATGACTAGTCCGAAGTCACTGTACTCATGTGGGGAATCAGATCTGGGTGTTCCAGAAATAGAGGATATGCTTCACCCCTTGTGCCCACTGTGGGATTTGAACCCACTGATGTCGAGAACCTACACATACAAGCCTACCCAATCCCCAACTAACTGAATACAAAGAGTCAGCTAAGCACAAGGCTCCCCAATCTCCTACTAACTGAATACAAAGAGTCAACGAAGCACAAGGCTCCCCAATCCCCTACTAACTGAATACAAAGAGTCGACTAAGCACAAGGTACTTAAGCAAATGTGAAATTATATTTCCAATGATGCCTTTGAACTAATCGTAAATCAGGTGAACAGCTATGAAGGATTGCTATAAAATGATTCTCTAACTTTCTGTAAACGATCTTCATACTTCAGTGGCTGATGTCTTTACAATGTTAATAGAAACTTAGGGACCTTCGGTTACTTACGCTGATGCGTCTGCTTTGATGGGTGTGGGACCATTGTGAGGCATGCCACCTCCCCTGATTCCCACGGGGCCTGCTGGCGAACCACCCTGGTGCTGGCCAGGTCGGATCGGCTTGGCTGAAAATTACACAACCACATTAATCAAAGATAGGCTTTTACATATCGTAATTTGTGCAATCTTTACAAAATTCTGCAGAAAATACAACATGAAACAAAACATGTCACAAATAATATTGTTTCTTGTTTACTGCAGCACTAAGGAGTATTTCATCTATATGCAAGCGGTCTTGGTCTGGTCCAGACCATCCAGTGATCAGCATAACTAGGATTACAATGACATCTGTCAACCAAGTGAGCGAGTCTCACCACCAGATACTGTCACTTGGTTAGTTGTCTCGTACGACAAGCATATGATGAGTGCCAAATTCAAACCTGGATCTTCCTAGGTCATCTAAGGTATAGACAATACTATTCAGTAGCTAAAGGTCCTAATAATGGATCAAAGACCAACAGCGTACCAATTTGTGCTGCATGTCCTCGTCTGGCGAGGTTCCTCTGCCTCACGGCCTCTTTGATGCGGTCCACCTCCATCTGGTATCTGCAACACGACAGACAGCTTAGAGAACTGGTTTTGTAGAACCAGCATGCCACTACACACCTACATGATACAGCAGAGACATGCAGCTAACACAAGACACCAGCACAGGGGAGAAGGAGACAGTTTAGATAAGATGAAGCAGTCTTCAGTCATTCACAAATACAGTTATCCCTGGCCATGATGCGGGTCTCGAGGTCCACAGATTATCACACAACCCCCATCATTGGACTGTTACGGGTGAGGTAGATTGTAGCTGATAGTTCAGCTATCCTTTACAGATTGTCCCACTGTCAAAGGGAGAAAATTCCTATGACGAATTCCTACTCTTTATTGACTAGACAATAATCCATTTATCAGAAACAACTAAACCTGTTTGAAAATGCAAAAAACCTCTTATATGATATCTCACACAAACACACATTCATTCATTGTGGTTGGAAACAAAATTTAACAAGAAAATAAAATTTAATCTTTTCACAGAAATCCACCTTTTTTGAGATAAAAGACAAACTGAACATTACAAAACGGTTTTGGATGAATTCATTCTCAAAAACATGAACAGATGTGACATTGACGAGACAGAAACCTTAAAAAAACCAAAAAACAGTATCTGGCTTGATAATAACAAGATTATTACAGCATTTTGAGGTAAAATCACCATATAGACAAGTGGGACGGCACTTCAACTACATGATTCTGTTTCATGGTACAAAGATAGAAGTTCCCATGTTTGTCATTCTTTCAAATGTTAATATTTTAAAGCAATATCTACCCATAAAATGAGGTACTGGGTAGAAAAGAAATATTATTTCAACAAATTTAATATCATCATGGAATGTGCAAGAAGGCCAAGGTAAAAGATAATAGAGTATATGAATATTTCTTAAACAGTTTTGTACTAATTACCAACTGACAAATTAAGTAGGAAACATAAAGGAACCACTGACTGCAAGTTAAACTGTCTGAATTTGTACATGACAATGTGATTAAAATCCTTGCTGATAATCTCATGCAGAACACTGTGAAAGATGTCTAGTCTTGAACATCGAAAATATGCTCACAAGCATGATTATTAGGTGCCTGATGCATTTCAGGATACCTTCAACATAATTCTACAAAAAATGCATTCAAATGCAGTGCATCTACTGTGACAAATACTATCTACAGTGGAAATTTGAAATTCAAATAAATAATATGCTCCAATACAAAATTAGTAACAGTCACAAAGTACAGCTCTTGAACAGCAGCGTGAAACATAGTGACAGGAACCATATTTTTTAAAAACAAAGTATCCAGGGCTAGCAACAGGTAAATTGATTTTCAGCTGAAAACTTCATACTGTGTCACAAATTGATCAGTCTGAAATAAAATGGCAGAATTCCGCAGGAAATTGCCATCCCTGAGTATCTTATGATGTGAAAATAAATGCAAATAACTGTGTGGAAAAAAAAAAAAAAAAAAAATGAATAAATAAAATAAAAAATGCTTCCTAAGAAAGACAATCATAAACAACAAATTATATTTATAAAGCTCCAACTCTGCAGGTTTACCCTCTAACCTACACCCAATATCATGTGAAAGTTCTTTTGATTTATTAAGACAATTGACTAGAAAACAGATAAAAGAAAATTCTAAGGCAAAAAGAGGTTGATTTATAATCTATCATGACAACATTCAAGTTCCTTTGTAACACAAAACACCACTGTATCAATACACAAACATTCAGTTTGGCTGAAATTATTGTCATGTCTGTACAAGACCTGTTTAAAGACAACTGACTTCGACCATATTTCCTATTTCACCTTCCTTTATCCCTGCTAAACCTACATGTGTTTCAGTGATTTTTTTTCATTGTTAAAATATTATTGCAGTAACATCAATCAATAGTATATGTACATCATAGCAGTACCATTCTCGATAATGCAGGGTAAAATATGTTAAGTTTGTAGTTGTGAATACCCAGGGTATTTTTCATAAGAAAAAGGAAGATGGACCATTGGTTTTTCTAGTTAAAAACATCCTTCACCTGTAGTGAACACATCACAGGTACACACAGGTACAACACTCATAGTATGAACAGGGTTTAGACAAAAACAGTACAGCTGAGTGAGTGAGTGGGAGAGGTTTCACACCACTTTTAGCATTATTCCAGTGATATAGTGAGCAGGATACCAGAAAGCTGATAATTCACACCATACCAATGATGAGAATCAAAACTGGACCTTCAAGGTGAGAACCCACCACTTTCACTACTAAAATATCCCGCCGCCCATAGTCCAAACAGAAAACAGTAGTGAGTATAACAACATACAGCTATGTGTCTACCTTTAAATGACATTCAATATAGCGGTTAACTATGCTATTGGGATTATTGGTACTACATCCAGGGTTATTCCCCCTTGTTACGGCAAGGCGAAGCGTCTGAAGGTAGAGCTATGTTAGTAGACAAAGCCATTCATTAGCAACAGCCACCTGACTGCATAGAGAGGCAGTGGACATGGTTCTCACCGAGAGTCAATAACAGAATATTCAATGCTGAAAATATATGCAATTTAGACAGGTTCAATTCTCTCTCCACAGCAATTTAGGTCATCAAATTGAGTTCAGATATTATTTCACCTGTAGTTCAGTGGTCCCAAAATATGCCTTGATGACTTTTTCAGACATGATGTACAGTCGACTCTTGTTAAATCTAAGTGTTTGACAGTTTTGTTTTAGATTAAGATTGAATGCTGTGTAAGGCTGAAGTTGGCAGTATCTCCTATGTTTGGAATTTTGCATCTCTACATGGAGACAAGTCAAATACTTGTGATATATGACATCTTGAATTTTTTCTGTAATATTCATGTCTGGACTGTCAATCCAGTGACTAATATCATGAGCATTGAGCTATGCCACTGGGGCAGAGTGACATACATCAACCAAGTTGGTGAGCCTTGCCACCTGTTACCTCTTACAGTTAGCACCTGATCCCGCCTGTCACCTCTTACAGTAAGCACCTCTTAAAGCAAGCACCTGATCCCACCTGCCAACTCTTACAGCAAGCACCTGATCCCAACTGTCACCTCTTACAGCAAGCACCTGATCCCGCCAGTCACCTTTTACAACAAGCACCTAATCCCAACTGTCACCTCTTACAACAAGCACCTAATCCCGCCTGTCACCTTTTACAGCAAGCACCTGATCCCAACTGTCAACTCTCACAGCAAGCACCTGATCCCAAATGTCACCTCTGACGGCAAGCACCTGATCCCAACTGTCACCTCTTACAGCAAGCACCTGATCCCGCCAGTCACCTTTTACAACAAGCACCTAATCCCGCCTGTCACCTTTTACAGCAAGCACCTGATCCCAACTGTCAACTCTCACAGCAAGCACCTGATCCCAACTGTCACCTCTGACGGCAAGCACCTGATCCCAACTGTCACCTCTTACAGCAAGCACCTAATCCCACCCGTCACCTCTTACAGCAAGCACCTCTTACAGTAAGCACCTGATCCCACCTGTCACCTCTTACAGCAAGCACCTGATCCCATCAGTCACCTATTACAGCAAGCACCTCTTACAGTAAGCACCTGATCCCCCAGTCACCTCTTATAGCAAGCACCTGATCCCACCCGTCACCTTTTACAGCAAGCACCTGATCCCGCCTGTCACCTCTTACAGCAAGCATCTGCTCCCACCCGTCACCTCTTACAGCAAGCACCTCTTATAGCAAGCACCTGATCCCACCCGTCACCTTTTACAGCAAGCACCTGATCCCGCCTGTCACCTCTTACAGCAAGCACCTGCTCCCGCCAGTCTCCTCTTACAGCAAGCATCTGCTCCCACCAGTCTCCTCTTACAGCAAGCACCTGATACCACCCGTCAACTCCCACAGCAAGCACCTGCTCCCGACAGTCACCTCTTTAACTAGCAATGTTACTGAAGACCAATGTCTAGCCAAGATCAACCCATATGACAAACATCTGTAAATAATGTGATCTGGACCAGACAATCCACACTGCTGTGGACGACATGTCATAAACTGAGTCACCCAGTCTAACAATAAGATCCCACTCTAATCAATATCCCCACTAGTGTTCATAGAAATGTGGTTGCTTCTGGCCAGCAGTTGTTGGGGACCATAAATTTAAAACCACTCTATCTGACTCTAATCAACATCCTCTCTGGTGTTCTTACATCGACAACTGACGCATCAACTACACAAGAAGTCTATAATCTGATAACACACAGATGAATCTGAGACAAGTGGTTATGTTAAAAAGGTTGAAATTCCACTAAGAAAAGTCTGCGCAGTTCACATGCCATTAACAAGAGTCAACTGTATGATATACAGATCAATAATATCTTCCTCTGAATGGTAATCTCTGTCAGTGAATTTTTCAACAAGCAACAAGAGGTACTTCCTTGCTGTTAATCTTCTATGAACAGATTTTCATGCACTGTTAAACACCTAATTATAGAAAATATATCAAAATATGTCATATATGTCCAAATTAGTCTTTCAGACAGATCTATGGATGATTCAGGTACCAGCTTTCCCACACCTTTGTCAAGTCATTCTATACTATAATATTAGTTTTTCAGTAATTAGTAATTGTAGGAATGATTGTTTAGATCCCACATGCAGTTGACTAAATTTGAGAGAGAAAGGTGATCAGGCAAACCAAAACGATAGGTCAGACATGACGTTCTTGGTGTGTTAAAGCAGACCTCAGCATTATTCTACTTTATGACTTGTTTCAGCCACGCTCAGCAACATTCCAGCTATAAGACACAGCATGTCGACCAGTGGCTGATATCGTGAGCATTCGTCAACACGAATGGGATACAACAAGGATTCGTGAATCAACAAAACCACGAGTCTGGCCATCCCATCTTGTTAGTCACCTCATGACAAACAGCTCTTGAGAGTGGGTACTTGATTTACAATACGAGTGAGAGAGTTTAGTTTTACGGTGCTTTAAGCAGTATTAAGTAAGCTGAAATGGGCTTGACACATTGCACCCATGTGGGGAATCGAACCCAGGTCTTTGGCATGATGAGCGAACACTTTAACCACTAGGCTACCCCACTGTCCAAAATTACACTGTCGTACTGTTGTATATTAGCTGATGTAACAATATAAATATTTTGCTCTGTCCTGGTTCTAACTCAGTCTGTTACACCACTGCAAATAATTTTGACCAATATTGGACCAAGACTAAGGAAGAGGTTTGGTGTTAAGTTTTCAACGTCTCTACATGTAACAACTTCCTACTGAAACAAGTCCCTAGCAGGAACAGTAATTACATCCACAATGCAACAGCAAATCTTCCATATCATACAGACATGTCATTTGTAATGTTAGTCAAGTGAACAAGTCATTAAGACCAAATACTGCTGATCATGCACATTTCTCCAGTGTCAGATCAATCACAGCTGAATGTCAATGTCACATACAAAACAAAGACCGGTCTACCATCATCACAATCTAGCACTATCAACATCCACCACCAAATAAAAATACAAGTCAGTTTGGTGTTACAGAAAAGACAACAAAGGGAGGCAACTCCATACCTCTTCCTGTCTCTCATCGCTCCTTCCTTTGCCTCCTTGAGAGCTGTTTCAAGGGACTTAACTCTCTCCATGGTTGCTCTCAGTCTCTTCTCCAACTTGGGAAGCTCACATCTGAGATCTGCATTGTCACGCACCAACTGGAAGATCAGACACATCCATGATTAGGGTGTTGCAATGTTTAAAATGGTCCAGAGATTCTGATACTGAGGGTGTACTGATTTCTCAGGACAAGCACACCAATAACATCTTCTACAAACAACCATTGGTTTTGTGAGTGAGAAAAAAGATCTGTTAGCCTTTTATACTGAGTCCATGGTATGATGGGAATCAAATGCTAAGCTGCAAACATGCAAGATACATTTGATAATATACCTCTCCCATGATGACCTGGTAATCCCATGACCAGCTACTGGTCTGACTGTATTACATAATGCCAAGCCTTCACAGGGGAGAGAGTCAATCAATGAACCAACACTTCATTCACAGTTGTGACTCCAGTATATTTTTGCCTATGACTTGCGTTCTCTCAATCCCACTCTGACCGAGCCTCCCAAAGACGTGCCCTGAAATAAACCTCAATAAACCTCCCTCCACATGGCCCTGAAACTGAAATAAATCTCTCAAACATTCCCTGAAATAACCCTTCCAACATGCCCTGAAAAGAACCCCCCAAAAGCCAAAACAAAAACAACTCCCTCATCACTACTCCCTCAACACTGCCCTGAAATAAAGAACCAACCCTCAATGCTGCCAAGAAATCAGCCTGTCAACCGATCCATGCCATGCCCCTCTTTACCAACCTGTTTGTGGACTTTGGTGAGTTGTTCCAGGTTGTTCTCCAGGAAGGAGATTTTCTGCTTCTGGGCAGCGCTGCCACTTGTGTCCTCCTCCTCTTCCTCCTCTTTCTTGTTGGCAGACTGGCAACAAAATGAACACCACTTAAAAATCACAGTTACATTAACACACTCACATTAATCTAATATCCAGACATTCCAGCAGATACATGCTGATCTACAAGAATAAAGAGAGTGAACTCACCACTATTCAGATGAAGAGAATGTACAGATTTATGCAGCTTTAAGCAACATTCAGCCATGGCAAGGGGCTCCCTCAATTTGTTCATAGTAGGGAATACTAAACAGCATGATGGGCAAACATGTAAAACCGGTGGCCTCTCTGCATTTAGTTTTGCTAAGAGCAAATCTGTTAATAATTGTGTCTGGACCACGCAATCAAGTGATCAACAGCATAAATAACCATATATCTACTTCAAAGGGATATCATGACATGTGTCAATCAAGTCAGTGAGTCCGACCACTTGATCCTGTTAGTCACCTCTTATGACAAGCAAGGGGTTCTGAAGACCAATTCTAATTCGAAAGCCAAAATCAAAACAGATATAGAGTTTAATCACTGTGGAGGGCACCAGAAATGGGCTCAACACATTGTACCCATGCAGGGTATTGAACCTGGGTCTTTGGCGTGACGAGGGAACGCTTTAGTCCCCAGGCTACCTCACCTCCCCTCCTCACTGAGAACAAATAGTGTAGAGTGAATGACAATACCAACCTTCTTGACTCTGTTCTGGAGGTCCTGGACAAACAGCTTGCGCAGGTTGTGCAGGGTCTGGAGTTCCTTTGCCTGGAAGTAGAGAAGGTTGGGTTTACGTCACTTTTAGGAAAAATCATGAAATTTCACTTACAACTTAATCTACAAAAGTGGATCACAGTTTCAACATCACTTACTGTCATGGACAGTAAACTATTGTGGCAGTGACTGTTGCTGGTTAGCTTGGCTTTGAAGCCCTTACACCTGTTTGCTTGACACTTGCTGTGTCCAGAGCAGCCATAATTCACAAAACCCTGTCCAATGCATATAGGTGAAATGACTGAAGTATATTGATTGTTGTTACACAAAATGACAGTTTTCACAATCTGACTGTAACATGCATATATATTCCACCCTCACTCCAGAGTTAGCAAACACTGAACAGGCAAAGCTAAATGGTAACAGTAATATTAACAAAAGTATCCCAGCTGTTTCTATCCCTCTGTTTATAGGTAAAATAACTTTTCTTAACTAAGACAAGTTTCCATACCACAGTCTCCTCAAGCCCCTTGAGGTCCTGCTTGGCTTGTTCGCGGCGGTCCATCTGTAGTGAGATCTCTGACAGCTTGCTGGTCTTCTCAGCCTCTTCGGACTTGAGCTTGTCGTAGTCGGCCTGCAACTTCTCCAGAGCCAGGGTCAGCTTCTGGTTGGTCCTGGACACACAGACAGACAGGTCAGACTTACATCACATTCAGGAATGAGCAGGGAGCTACACAGTGACTGAAAGTTGTTTTACGGCACATGCAGCAATATCTTTTTCTAGGACAGACTAGCACCCCCAGTAACACAGATAGTTAGTGAGCTGCACTCGACCATGTCCTAGCAAGTTACTTTCAACAGCAAACTTACAGACAGAGAACGCTGTTGTGCAAGTCAGTGATATTTTAACCATTGCATAAAGTCATGGAAATCAGTGTCTACAACAAGGTGGGAAAAATTCAGTTCAGACTGACATCACAGATGATACATTCAGGGAAGGAAGTGTCCCATAATGTACTGAGATGCCACACACATACTTCATTTTCTACCAGGACAGATGAGTGATTTACATGGCTCAACTTGAACTCTCTCATCTCTTCACAACTCACATGCTATGGTACTACTCTACAGGGGGAAAGATGTTGTAGCCTAGTGGTTAAAGCATTCACTTGTCACACCAAACATACAGGTTCGATTCCCCATATGAGGACAATGTATATGAAGTGATGTTGCTGGAATACTGCTAAAAACGGTGTTAAAACCTTGCTCACTCACTTACTGTTCTAGATATAAGTCAGGTTGACATCTCTACATAAGAAAGATCATTCATTCACACAGATGAAAAACTGACATTTCTAGACCTTCCTGACTGGTACATTCTTATCACTCCAGACATCACTTCATACAACTAGCATACTGTTTATCTGTGAAGTATCCCACTTACTCCTTGAGGTTGTCGATGACCCCCTGTTTGTTTGTGATCTCGTCCCGCAGGGAGTTGAGCTGCTTCTGGTGCTGCTCCCGGTGAGCCTCCATCTGACTCTCCAGAGCCTCCTTCATCTTCACCTCCGACTGCAGCTTGTCCGTCGTCTCTTTCTCCACCTGGGACAGGGACGTCTGGTGCATTTGTTCTGCGAAGAAAACAATCAATGAGTAGGTTCAACTTGATGAGACCACGTCCATGGGTATGACACTGATAAATTGGGGATCAAAATCATGATCAAATCTTTGATTCCATCAATGCTGGCTGAATAACTAAGGGAACAACTCTGCAAACACTAGACAATGAATGATGTGTCAAAGACTTTCATGTTAAAAATCCTTACACTCTAGTTTCATAATTAACTACTACTTACATCTGTTATCAGATGTTAAGAACTCATTTAAGTATTAAATTTTAACACCACCATACTGCATGGCTAGGCATAGTATTAGATACATTTCCTGTACTCGAGAGATTTCTGTACGACATTGGTTCCCATGGAGACGTACCCTGTGCTTTCAGCTTGGCTACCTCCTCACTGAGAGAGTCAACATTGTCCTGCAACTCTCGTTTCTTGGACTCTATGTCCTGGATGGTCTCGGTGAGAGTGGACATCTTGGCCTCATTCTATCAACATGCCAAGCAAGTGTTAAGTAATTCATGCATACAATATCCCAAACGTAATTATCTAGTACAGCACAGAACAATGAGTTGTTGATATTCTTCCTTTTTGTTCGTTGTTGAATGCCGAACTCAGCAATATTCCAGCTGCATGATGGCTGTCTGTAAATAATCAAGTCTGGACCAGACAATGCAATGATTAAGAGCATGAGCATCAATTGATGCAGTTTCACAACTCTGTCTTCACGGTGCGTGAAATATTCTCATGACAGTATGAGTCTTATCGATGGACAAGTTGAGTACTCATAGTATACTGATATTTGTTTTAACAACAGAAGTAGTCACTTGGAAAGTGTAGACACAAAATTCCTAGTAGACCTAGAATTAGTTAACTTAGTCTTCAATGTAGAATTTCAGTGGCACTGAATTAACACAGCACCAAGATCTATGTCATCTTTATGATAAAACTGATACTAAATAGTTATTCTGACCCATGCTATATTGCCTATCTCCTTTCCCTTTTGACAGTAACTTAAAACTTAAAACCGTTTGTTCAAGAACAGTAAAAATTCATCCACCCATCAGGAGCCCCACCATAAATCATCAATACAGTAACAAAAAGAATTACTTATTGATATATATCATCATATATAATGACATCCCAACACTTCGTTTCGTTAATCTAACCACACATTTCTGCTATTTCAAGAATGTTTTCTGTGTCCCTGAATATGCAATACCTGTTGAATCTTGAGTTTACACTCAGATAAGTCCTTCTCTGCTTCATCAAGTTTCTTGGCAGTGTCGCCCTGCTGGGACTCCAAGTTCTGAGATCTGTTCACCAGAGTCTTCACCTCGGACTTCATCTTGCTGATGTAGAGACGAGCGACGGTGAACTCCTCCTCGATCTTCTCACTGCCACCGACAGCCGGCTGAAACAACAATCACATACTCACAATCCCTGCCATAACTTGCTGTGACTAGTGTCAGGAAATCATTATCAGTAAAGTAGAGAATAAACTGTATCTTACAAGCTACATCAAACGAGTGAGTGAGTGAATTTAGTTTTAAGCCGCACTCAGCAATATTCCAGCTATATGGCACTGGTCTGTAAATAATGGAGTCTAGACCAGAGAATCCAGTGACCAACAACATGAGCATCGATCTGTGCAATTGGGAACGGATGATGTGTCAACCAAGTCAGCGAGCCTGACCACCCAATCCCATTAGTTGCCTCTTATAACAGAGTCGCCTTTTACAGCAAGCTTGGGTTACTGAAGGCCTGTTCTACCCCGGACCTTCATGGGTAACAAGCTACATCAAATACATCCTTGATATTTCCAGGGTATACATTCTGATTAGTCTCCATTATACCCTGGATGCATCTACAGCTCAGCCACATGATTTTATTACCTCCCTTTGCTGGCTGAACATTCACACAGTAGCCAGTCAGCTAGGCCGCTGTTATAATGAGATAACTGACACTACCAGTATATTTGTGGTAGCAGTCAATGTGTTAAGCAATAAAAGTTGAAATAACATGAAGACATAAATTGTCAAGGAGGCAAGAAGTCACTACAAACAAGAGGTAGTTGCTATCCTAAAATGTTTCATTACTTCAACGGAAGTCCAGAACAGATGTTAGGGCTAAAACTTCAGCAATAATGCTCTGGTGCCCGTTCTGAAAGGCAATGTCAGAGCTACAATGATCTTAACTCAAACACTTAAACATGGACTTAAAACAGTCTACGTACAAAAGTCATTGGGTGGAACTGAGCTCTGATTTGAAATCATTCTGCAAGTCAGGATGTGCAGAACCATGGAACATCTATTTCAATATCATGAAGAGATGTTCTTTCCCAACCTTAAATATTGCTATACACGTTTAATATTAAGAACAGATAGATGGGTAGCCCCATCCCTTTCCAAATTCAACATTGCTACAAGTCCAGACATTACATCCTGACATCACTGTCAGGAGAAGGAAGAAAGAAGGAAGCATGATCATGTAACACCCATGCTGCAGCATCTGCATTGGCTGCCTATCTCATTTCGATGCAAATACAAGATTGCAACACTTGTGTTTCGCCATTTTGATGGTTCACTACCGCCCAATCTGTCCAGAGAACTTTCTATATACAAGGCAAAGAGTCCTTATGGAGATTAGCGCAATATAAATACTATCCATTGTTATTATTATTACCGCGCCCATCTGGTTAGCCAAACCTGGGTCTACAGCAGGACAAGCCAGTGCTGAGTCCATGAATCTGGTCAAACAATGGTGGAGGGATAAATGAATCTGTTGTTTCAGGTTTTGATAATATATATATAGGTGTTGCTACCTTTGACTCAGCAGCGCTGCCTCCAATGACAGAGCCGATGTCTCCCAGGTCTTTGAGGAGAGACAGCATCATCTCGGTGACTCTCTTCTTCTGGTGTAGACTCGAATCCTTAAGAGTCTCCAACTCAGACTGGACCGAGTTCAAGGAGCTCTACCAACACAAATAGATACAGTCAGCAATACAGCATGGGACATCTCAAACAACTGTATCTCCTGGATCAAAATGGTGAATATTTTACGGACTTTAGGTTTCAGGGCACATTTAAGTCTTCATCAACTTCTGATGGATCATTATTCCATAATACTAGTATACTGGGGTAAAATTTTTCAGCCTATGTTACCACATAAACCACTCAGTGGCCACCATTCTGGAAGCAAGACAATATGACCTTCAACTCACCATGGTCTGGTTGAGTTCCTCAGTGAGTCCCTCAATGTCGCTGTTCTTGTTGTCTACCTCCTGAGACTTCTGGTCATAGTTCATGGCCAGCTCTTCCAGAGCCTGCAGCACCTCCTTCACCTCATCCTTGGCCGACTCATTGTCTCCCTGGATACGAGCCATCTCTTGCTGCAGCTTCTCGTAGTCGGAACGGGAAGCAGTGATCAAATCCTCCTGTTCCAGCATCTGCTCCTTCAGTTTCTCAATCAGCTGCGACTGGTTGTTGATCTCCTCATCCTGCAGATGGGATACAGACATATTTACATACAAGTGACTGCTTCTACAAGACCCCAACCTACCAATCCATCTGGTTCCACAAGACCCCTAACTTTACTTTACAACTTCTTCTACACGACCCTTACTTTATCTTGCTTCTTGTACAAGCCCTTACCATATCATCAACCTTCTTGTACAAGACCCCTGCACTGTCTTCCACCTACTTCTACAAGAACCCTATCTCATTGTCCATCTGCTTCTACAAGACCCCTATCTAATCGTCAATCTGCTTCTACAAGTCCCTATCTCAACATCCATCTTCTTGTACAGATGGGATACAGACATATTTACATACAAGTGACTGCTTCTACAAGACCCCAACCTACCAATCCATCTGGTTCCACAAGACCCCTAACTTTACTTTACAACTTCTTCTACACGACCCTTACTTTATCTTGCTTCTTGTAAAAGCCCTTACCATATCATCAACCTTCTTGTACAAGACCCCTGCACTGTCTTCCACCTACTTCTACAAGAACCCTATCTCATTGTCCATCTGCTTCTACAAGACCCCTATCTAATTGTCAATCTGCTTCTACAAGTCCCTATCTCAACATCCATCTTCTTGTACAAGTTCCTACGTTATCGTCCATCTGAATGTACGAGCCCCTACCTAATCGTCCATCGGATTGTACTAGTCCCTACTTAATTGTCCATCTAATTGTACTAGCCCTACCTTATTGTCCATCTGATTGTACTAGCCCCTACCTAATCGTCCATCTGACTGTACTAGACCCTACCTAATCGCCCATCTTCTTGTACAAGACCCTACCTTATCATCCATCTGCTTGTACAGGATCAGCTTAGCTTCCTCCCACTGCAGCTTGTCTGCATCATTCATGGAGGCCAGTGATGGAGGCGGAGGTGCAGGTGCCTCCTCAAGGACAGAGGTGTCAGCTGATTTCATGTCAATCTGCTCATCTGCTGGAACCTCCTTACCTGTGGAGTGAATACACCAAGCTCATGAACACTGATACAGACTCATGCAAGACTCGAAGATGGTCTACATTGTAACAAAACTCAAGTACCATGATATGCACTGTAATGAGACTCAAGTATGATAATATGCATGTAATATGACAATCATCGTATGTAAGATAACGTGAGGAAGCATGTCACGAGATAACAAAAAACAGTAACATTGGTTATCCAGCACTCACCACTCCGCCACATGTTCAGTTCGGCCTGCAGCTTCTCAATAATTCCCTTCAGCTTTGCGTTCTTCTCTTTCTCCTTCTCGTAGCGCCTCTTCCACTCATCAGCTGTCAACTCCTCATTCACTGTTACCACGTTCTTGATTGTCTTGGCCCTACAAACATCAATGTCGATACAAGAATTGTGTTACAGACAATATCACACATTAACTTTTGTGACAGAAATGTTTCATTTTCTCACACAATATACAAATTTAGTAAAATCTAAATATTTTTTAAAATTTAATTCTTTATTTTTCCAGCACTACTTACTTAATGCACTTTTATCACAGTCTACTTCTAAATTATGTTCAGGATGACCAAGATCTCTTATGGATAAACCTTCTTTAATCATTTACACACAATGTTTCGGGGTCATTCCAGATCCAATTACAACTTCTAAATGCCGCTAAACGACATTATGTTGAGGATGTTGTTTTATTGTAATTCAAGCACAAATATGTCACCAGTCAACTGTGATGTGAAATATATTCATTTCTTTCAGATATTTTTGCTCAACAGGTCAATATTTAGTTGATTATCAGTCTTTATTATCTATATTGATAACTAGTCATAATGATATGTGTTACACTGTATTCTTCGTAGATCATGTCACTATACAGCCGGACCACTGCTTACCTTTGACCGAAGAGCAGAGTGGATTTGGTCTCAGACTCATTGTAAGATGCAGGGGAACAACAGATAATCATGGTGGTTCTGGCATTGCCGCCCAAACTCTCCTGCAGGATTCGGGTCAGCTTACTGTCTCGGTAAGGTACATGAGATTTCTGAAACAGTCAAGTGATCCCCTCTGAAACCTGGTCATCTTACACAAACGAGTGAGTGAGTTTACTTTAGTTTTACACTGCTTTAAGCAACATTCCAGCAATATCACGGTGGGGGCGCTATAGGAACAATGTTTCCATGTGGGCAATCAAACCCGGTTCCTTGGCATGATGAACATATATGTTAAGCAACCCCATTCACAAATGTGAAGCAGAGAGTGAATGTTGAATTAGATGTAACACTTGCTTAACAACGCACAACAATGATGATGACATGATGCTGAAGCATCAAAGGTAAAACAGTTCTATGACAAATACTACTTGTAATTAGGGCATCATTTTTCATGTGCTTCACATAGCCATCAAAATCTGAACATTGGTCAGTTCATTGCGGGGATAAAACCAAAGAAACGAAACCTCAATAAAGACAAAAGTATCTCGATAATGTTCTTGATTCTCATTATTTAATTATTAATTATTAATTCAATAATTCTTACTACAATTTCTTGTTTTCTTTGGACTTATGGCAGCGACTGACTTAAAGAAAACATTTTTGTATGATGAGGTATGTTTTATGTTGAAGGCTTTTTTTTAAGAAGGGTCAGTTAAGCTGGGGTCCTCGAATCCAGAAAATAAAAATGATGCCCTTATTACTATCAAACACAATTATCAGGAAGTTGAAGAGATCTATGTAAATACTTCAAGCCATCAGAAGTTCAATACAAACACAAAATGATAACTAAAGCAGAAAAACGCTGGGACCAAGCTTTATCTTTGAGACAGCCCTAAGTTTGTAGTATCTGACTGCATTAACAGTGTAACGGTCATTTAATTATGATCCATTTAGGAACTGGAAGAAAGGACTCACCACTCCATCAGCTAGTGCTGAGATAACATTTCCTAAAGCTGACAGGGACTTGTTTATATTCTTTGCTTCATCCAGCACTGCTCCCTCAGCGCCAGTTTTGCTAACCTGAAAGGTAATTACAATCATTAATCAAGCAGGTACAGATACTAGTAAGAATGATTTGCATTAAACTCTTGAAGAACTAGTGTGTGACATTTTGTTTATTCCAAAACATGGTTCATAGGGTAAATTCCAAAATCTAATTGATTTACATAAACTGTCTGTTCAAAACGACTTGTGAAATAGTTCTGTTTTGTCAGTGGCGTCTGTTCTCGTTGAGTTGTCAATTTCTTTGCTGAGATGTTGACAGAGAATCACAACAATGAATTAAACCGGGGGTAGACATTTTCTTGTTTGTAAATAATTGAATCAGGAGCAGACAATCCAGTGATCAACAGCAGGAGCATCAATCTGCACAATTATGAACTGATGACATGTGTCAACCAAGTCAGTGAGCCTGACGATCTGATCCTGTTAGTTGCCTCCTATGACAAGCATAGTCGCCTTTTATGGCAAGCATGGGTTGATGAAGGTCTATTCTACACTGGACTTTCACGGGTCCCATCTCTTAAAGACTGGTATAAGTGAGCAACAGTTTCCCACAAGTCATTTTCTGTAACACATAGCTTACTTTTTCACTGCCAGCCAAGTCGACTAGATACAGTTTTCCATGTAGTTTCTTCTCCGTCTCTACATTTTCTTGTTTTACATGAATCAGGAACACACTGTGGCTTCTTGAGCTATGCTCATTCATATCTGAAGCAAATCAAATCATAATGACTCAAATTCAAATGTAAACATCCAAAATATACACAAGCAACAACTTGTGTCTCTCACTACTATACTGCATGAAAGTTACAGCGACATGTCTATTGGAATTTTCCATCATCTATCTACAGTATTTTCCTTCATATTAAACCTCCATTATGAACACTACATTCTATGCAAGGACTTACTAGTTACAGTGATATGTGTTTTGCACTTTCCTCGACTTTTAACCTCCATTATAAAAACTACATTCTGTACAACTACTTACTAATTACAGTGATATGTCTATTGTTTTTTCCTTCATTAATATCCTCTATTATGAACACTAGATTCTGTACAACTACTTACTAATTACAGTGATATGTCTATTGTTTTTTCCTTCATTAATATCCTCTATTATGAACACTAGATTCTGTACAACTACTTATTAGTTATGACATGCCTTTGGTATTTTCCTTCATTTTGAACATCCATTATGAACTCGACATTATGTACAACTACTTACTAGTTACAGCAATATGTGTTTTGTACTTTCCTTTATCTCTAACCTCTATTATGAACACTATGGTCTGTACAACTACTTACTAGTTACAGCAACATGTCTATTGGATTTTCCTTCATCTATAACCTCCATCACCTCCTCTGGACTGGACACAAACCGCTCTGTGCAGCCCTAAAATTGAAGAAAGACATCAGAATTAATGAGCATCACAAACAACATCACATAGGTTCTCAAACCCAAGTTTGCAGCACTACAAACAAATGCAGCTAATGAAGCTCCAAAAAGAGTGGTTTTCAGTTCCATAATCTTTGAAACCCAGCAATATTCGGCCCATTTACATAATCCAGTATAGGCTAAACCCATGGCTATGAAGATACAAACAATCAATATCAGCAAACCTATCCTCATAATTACCTAAATCTACCACATCCCCAACTTGAACTTCATGTGTCAGTTGTTGCAGATTTGGGGCATAATAATGAATGAGTGAGTATGATTTCACGCTGCTTTAAGCAACATTCCAACATTATCACGGCAGACAGCAGAAATGGGCTTCACATAGTGTACCCATGTGAGGAATTAAACCCAGGTCTTCAGTGTGACAAGCAGACACCTTTAAAATTAGGCTACTCCACCACATCTGTCCCTGAGCAATCTACATAAATCATAAGTTACCACATCTTTGAAATGCAATAACTGACAGTCGGTTTTAACTACTTACTGTGTTTGTTTTAACTCAGTCATGAAGATCATGTAAAATATTTCAACATGTCAACTTTTTATGGAAGAGATAAGAAGCAGGTTGAAGATAAAGACTTGACAATTATTCATGTATAACAACCTCTTTATTCTTTGTTGCGCCCATGTTTTAGAGCTACAGTATCCCTTCATGAGGTAATCATTGCCTATATATCTATACATGCTCATATGTTCCTTTAAGGACCATGCCAATGGGATTAACAGGCGATAAACCAAATATACACATGAACCCTGTAGTGATGGGTGTGATAAGAATCATATCTTCATATTCATCAAACTTCTAAATGACTTTTAAAGACATGACTGAATGTCCACCACTTTTGTGAAACCCACAAATATGGCTAATGGAGGTGCTGCCTAGTGTACAAAATGTCCAAACAGACACATCATATAGTCTCTGACATTTTGAAACATATCTTTTGCATACTTGTTAAGCTGTTTTCTTCCTTGATTGGCATGTTAGAAGTTGAGTTGAAGAATGGTGACAATTTTTATACAACTTCTTTCATTCTGTGAAAGGTGATGTTTCCAATATAGATTCTTATGTTGTTAGAATAAAAGAAGCTGTTTATCCATAAAACTGTCATCATTCTTGGTAACCTGATCCTACGCTTTGTGCCTCATTTATTGTAAGGTGCATTATACGTTCACATTAATTATTACTATAATGAGCTGTTGCCATAACGATCATTTCAAACCAGCAATCACCGGGACACACTCACCTTTACATATGGAGTTTTATTCTTATCTTCATGGACAGATAGGTTGGTCTTGGTTACTGGAAACAGAGAGCATTTGAGTCATCACAGGATGTTTGTTTGTTTGTTTGTTTGTTTCCTGTCAGTCAGTCACATTCCAGAGGAATGACAATGACAATGAGTGCTCTCTGATCCACGCTGCAGAATTAAATGTTGTGCTTTGAGTGAGTGAGTGAGTGAGTGAGTGAGTGAGTGAGTGAGTGAGTGAGTGAAGTACACTGTTCTGACTCTGTACTGAAGTTTGGCTATACACCATTGTTAGCACTATTCTAGAAACCTCACGGCGGTAAACACCAGAAATTGGCTTCACACATTGTATCCATGTGACAAGCCAACATTCTCTGATCCACTCACCAATGTTAGTAAGTAAGTGAACATTGTATCCATGTGACAAGCCAACATTCTCTGATCCACTCACCACTGTTAGTAAGTAAGTGAACATTGTATCCATGTGACAAGCCAACATTCTCTGATCCACTCACCACTGTGAGTAAGTGAACATTGTATCCATGTGACAAGCCAACATTCTCTGATCCACTCACCACTGTTAGTAAGTGATCATTGTATCCATGTGACAAGCCAACATTCTCTGATCCACTCACCACTGTTAGTAAGTGAACATTGTATCCATGTGACAAGCCAACATTCTCTGATCCACTCACCACTGTTAGTAAGTAAGTGAACATTGCTTAAAGCCACATCAGCAATGTTGCAGCTATTTGCAGCGAGTCACCAGAGTTAAATGTTGTGCTTTGAATGTGTGTGTATTAAGTAGACTGCAACATTAAATAAAAGTCATCAGACTACCAGAACGTGTCCAATGAGGTGTCAACACATACAAAACTATACTTACTGTCAAGTAAATCCCTGATTTTATCCATATAAATTTCAAAATATGACACCTGAAATGAAATGACACAAGTTATAATGATGACCAGACAAAAAGCGTTCATTTGGTGATGGTTGGTAAACTACCATAAGAAAACAATAACACAAAATAAAAGTGTAATTCAATTTATATTTTCCCAGCTTCATGATCTCACAATACTTTACAGAAAAAAACAATGAAAATTCAATTAAAATTAAATATTTTTAGGTAACCATACATACAGTCAATACTGAATATAGAATTTGCAATGATAAACAATACACAATTAGAAGAAAACACAGTGTATCTCCTATCAGGCTTAAAGTTCAACTACAGATAATGTCCTGACCTAAACCAAATCTTAGTCACTGCATATGTATAAGTTTCATAAAAACTATGATTCCTTCTAAACCGAAAAGGATCCCAAGTGAGATGGGAATTTATGAGTTTGAGGAGATCTAGACTTGCTTCGTTTGGGACTCTAACATTGCAGGGACGGCTGGGAGGAAGGGAAAATAATGCGCTTCTGGTACACTGATACAGTCCATGTACTGACCTTGATATGGAACTCAAGGTTCTCATCCATGCCGTAAATGTAGTTGAAGATGTCGGCGATGATGCGAGGAATGATACCTTGCATCTGAGGATGCCCCAAGACACCCTGGAGAGAAAAAGCTTTGGTTTATGATCTGCCACATACCAAACAAGCAAGATTCTGAAAGATATTTGCTTAGGATTTGTTTGTATGGAATAAGTTTTTCATTGATTATCTTGCCAAGTTTTGTGACGAGAATTTCAAATAATTTCATGGTATTTTGTGCTTCAAATTTTTATATTTAACAATGCTTACACTGCCAATGTCTTTGAGAGGCACTTAGAAGCTGGAGATGAAAAGAAGTATAACAATATGTGGATGACCAACTTGTTTATTGCATTGAGAGTGAGGCTTTGGTGTAGGTTCTATCATCGTTATCAAGCAAGTGCTTGATAAGCTTTAGAACCTACACCAAAACGTTGTTCTCACTGCAATAAACAAGTTGTTCATCCACATATTACATTATCACACTTTGTTATACATCAAGTTCACCCAACCATGCCCATTTTAGGGGCCAAACCAAAGAAATAGGTTGCTGTGTCATATCTAGAAGTTCAATCAGTTACTACACTCAAATTGGTACATACCTCCATGGTGTGTGTCTTGCCACTGGAAGTCTGTCCATAGGCAAAGATGGTTCCATTGTAGCCACTGAGTACATCTGAAACAAACACAACCTGGTGGTCAGGATCCAGCATGTTATTCAATGCAAAATACTGCTTCCCATACAACCAGTTACAACAGACACCATAATGCACTCTGCAAGTAGCAGAGAAACAAAAAGTGCATGACATTTTGAAACATGAAAACTAAAAGACACAGTTATACCTGGAATTTTTAAGCATGTGAAATCTGCTTATTATTACTACTATTATCATCGTTATTACTTTGTGTTCTTTAGAACAAGTACCCAGTTGAAGCAGGCCTGTGGCAACTTCTACAAGACAATATTGCCATAGATATCTTCACTAGTGTTAGGCCACTGAAAACACTATGAGATGCAGAGTCCCCAGTCATCAACACAATCCTTGCATTACTACTGTCCAAGTCAAAGTTAAAATATGTGAGTTATAACTGTCCTGCTGCCAATATTGCTTAGTCAAATGTGATCCGGTACATTGTAAGCAGCGACTTTTACTAAGATACCTCTGATACCTTAATTAGGCTTACCACAGTTTTGGTACCCTGTCCCACTAAACTATCCTAGCACAGAGAGAATATTAAAACCAATAGTTCAGTATTTCATTTATTACATTTATTACAAAATAATATCAATATCAAGTACTCCTTTCCTAAGAATTCAACAAGTGTGATGACTCTCAGCTTTTTGCGAGTCAAACAAGGTCTTAAAATAGAGGTATTAGCAATGTGATGTGATAACTGTAAACCACTTTAACGTCATCATGTAATAACATTATAATTAATAAATAGTGATGTCTTCAACTGGTGAGTAATAATAATATGACTTAATCGTATAATAAAATTTAAAAACTAATGTCATCTTACCACTTACATCATGGTTTAGAACAAAGTTTCCATTGCTGCTTTCACTGCATTCGAACACTATTTTTGTAATGTAAACTCTTGTAGTAATAGCTTTTTACGACAATCAAAGGTGGTGGCACAAATTATCTTACTCCTCAGCCGCAGTTGTCAATAGCACTTAACATGAGTTCATGTATGTACACAAGCCCACAGGGAGAAAATAATATACAGAAACCTAGAGTAGACTGCTATGTGTGACCAAGCCCTTGGAACAACTACTGTTACAGAAGGTGTGGGAAACATGATCTGTTTCATACCTGAATATAAATCAAATAGACTACGACGATAACTTATTATAACCATGCATGACAGCAGTTTCTTATACCTGAATATAAAATCACACAGAATACTAAGTGAAGTTATTATGATCAAGCGGTAAGGCAGTTTCTCACGCACTAATGACAGCGTTGCTCGTATCAATACATAAGTTACAGTATTCATTTGACAGGCCACATATGCAGAGTTAAAAATAAGATCAATTAATGTCAAGTTGCCCTTGCCACCATCTCAGTGTAACAGATGTTTCCAGATTATGAAACTTTTTTAAAAAGAAGTCCTTAGCACCCTGATCAACAGTAACATCAATAGTACAACTCAATCACATCACACAGAATAATTACTTTGTCTTTGTCTTTTCTAATTAATCAACTTCTTCCAAGAAATATCAAAATGTGTACATCATAATCAAAAAGGCTGCGACAAACTGCATGGGAAAAAAATTCAGGTAACTTAATGCAAATCATATTGCGACATATTAAAAGGTGAATGTTTGACAGTGAGCGCCACTGACTGTAAAGATATCTCATTTCTACATACTGAAGAATTACAAACTGCAGTGGATCTTATCTTTCAATCAGTTCACACAAACAAATGAACAACTCCCATGCACTAATGAACATGTTCACAGGATGTTTAATTTTAAAATGTATCCACACACACAATCTAATTTTGATTTAGTTTTATCAACATCTACCAGCATGAAATGGCCATACAATTAATAAAATTTTCACTTTCACTGCTGAAAATGCCATTACTAAGAAAAGCCATCCATTATTCATGTACAAATGACGCCAACTCCACAGTCATGAGTCACTGCCTTCCAACAGCAACAGTGTGCACATGTACTTGGTCATTCAGCAACCTCACAAACGTCCCTTTGTTAACTAAGAACCAACCAAATCTTACATGACAAGGTCCATAAACGATTCACCTTACTCCTAGAGCAACAAATATTCAGAGCTGCTGACAAGGAATATTCTGCATGCAATACTGTTTATGAGACACTGATATCTGGATATTCATACACAGTAGCAATAATTTATATCCGATCAATACTGTGTTTAGTTCAGCCATCTGTTGCTACCTGACAACACCATAGCAGGCAACTCATCCTACGGATTTCTGGTATTAGAGGCATGCTCAGTAAAAACTGGAAAGGCAGAGTCAAAATAAGTTCCATGTTGAAGACAAATGTTCTTCTTAGAAAGTAATCCTGAGGAACATTGGAAAGAACATACGAACACAGCACTTGCACAGGTTTAGACCCTGTGATAACCATACACTTATATAACAAAAATAATAATATACTTGTACCAAGTATCCATGCCTACATGTTCAAAGCAGACACAATCTGATTATTATTACTTCAGATAACCCAAGCTGTCTGTACGGTGTAGAAGGTTAATGGTTACATGACTTATCCCAATAGGGTCCCCTTTTCTGCTGGGCGAACTGAGGATATTTTGAACAAACACTCCTGCCAAAGGCAAGACCACATGTTTTACATGTACTTTGTCAAGGGGCAGGACTGAAGTCCTAGAAACTTTAAGGAGTAAAGCTGCTAAACATGTCTACCCATCCAAGTACTCTCTGTGCTCAATGCTGCTAACATCAAATGTGCTCTGTGCACAGGACCACACGCCACATGGTGTTCATGACAGACTAAGAATCATACTTGAGGCAAAGTCATGGCCTCTCTTTTTCACCAATAGATATAAACTATCAAGGGAGCGTTTTGAGGACTACCTCGTTCATAATTTTTTATGTCAGAGACTCAAAGTCAAGGTATGACTCAAATGGCAAAACAGCTGCATAACTCCCAAACAGTACACACCGTTTGTATGATATTATGATTGAGTTGATGAGTATGGTTCTATGCCCCTTTTAGCAATGTTCCAGCAATTTCAGAGCAGGGGACTCAGAAGTGGCTGTGCACATTGTACCCATCAAACCCCGGGCTTCATCATCATCAGGTTACCCCATCGCCCCTCATGACACATGTGACGTAAGGTAAAATGGGGTTTAAGGTCGCTGTTAAGAATATTTTGCTCATATGACAATAAACATATGTGTGGCTGCTTATACTAGCCCACACTGACAGTGGTTTTATAGTGCTAGCTCACAGAGATACCATGATGCAGTCTGAATACCCCACTCAGGCACAGTATACTGACTCTCAGTCAAACAGCCCTTGTAGTACCTATTAATGCCAAGCGCCAGGCAGGGACCAACATGTACCATATTTTAAGGTCTTTTGGTATTATGTGGCCAGGGATCGAACCTGCACTCTGTGCAGACCCTCTAACGACTCCATGGAGGCGGTCTCATAACAAAGGCAAATCTGAAGTCAACAGCGTGAGTCACAACAGCTGCATATCTCCCACTGCTAATGGTTATCAGCCTGAAGAACAGCTCATCAATAAATATTAACAGGAAGTTCAACTGGTCCAGCATGAAGGCCAATACATCCATAACAGCATGCCACAAGGAAAGCTGTTTCAAAATGACCAACCAATGAATCCATGCAACAGTTCATCCTGTGATGCCATCATGTGATTGCAATATTTCCTTGCACCACAATGGAGTATCATTGTTTACAGTGCCGACATTTGTATCGAGCTATTGCCTCTGCAAACAGCCTTGCATAATGTCCACAGGATCAGTTTCAGTAAGTGAGTGAGTGAGTATGGTTTTCAGCAATGGTATTTTTAGCAGGGGACACCTGAAATGGACTTTACACATTGTAAATAAGGAACTCAGACCTCTATAAACAAGCATCGCGCTTCAAATTCCATATACTGCTTTTAGGGACACCTTGAACATGGAACAGTAAATGCATTACAGGTATCACTTGGAAATGTGAGCACATAAGAAAATATCGAAATAGAACTAAACCAAACATTTATCCTATAATTATCAGTGACAACTCCAGGCCTAATTGAATGAGGCCTTATTGATTTCTCTGCCTGACGTGATGGCGTGATGCAGTCAGTATGACACAGATATAAGCAGCTCTAGCTGATGGGATCGACCGCAGTTCCTTCATGATCAGGTGAACCCTGCATTCTCACGCAGATCGATACATCCTACTGGAGTTATGGATAACTTGCAGACACATGTACTCACTGGCAGACTCTGGCAGGTACACAGTGCCATTAGCTTGGCTTCATTAATTTATGAAGTTAGTGCTGCAAAGAACACCTGCAATTTGAATCCAAACAAGTGCCGCCACATGATTACATTTAATATACTCACTCAGGCTTTGAAGAAATGACCAACAACAATGACACAAAATTTTAAGAAAATTTCATCATCTTTTATGTAAAAGTTAAATTAGAGACAATAACAGTGGCCAAAAAACTTTCAGATCCACACCCAAACCAAAACATAACATAAAAACCCCCAAAGACATTAAGATTCTTATCCATCAATGATTTTTTAAATTGTTTCCTCCGTACTTATAATTACATGTTACTGACACTCTCCCTGAATTAACTCCCACTTTAAAATCACTTTCTTCAAAGTCATTCTGACAAATCTCCTTAGCAGTGACGACTTTCATTACCATGTTAAGAAGCAATGGGACCATACTAGAGGACGAATCAATGGTCCCCAAACCTTTAAATTACTTGCCTTAATGAACGGCAACTTCTTCAAGAATTCCCTTCGCAAATTTTCAGAGCTAAATTTGTGGCCTTCAAGTGAGTAATGAGAAGGAAAGAAGTTGTACTCGGGCAGTCCCAAATCTTGCGTGATCACAATTAAAGTTGCTGTCTCATTATGAGTCTCCCAATCTGACAAACTTCTAAATGCTGGCCCAAAACTGCATTTTCTATTCTGGATTTAATGTTGTGGGAATTACAGAGGAATTGACCTCACAGCTTCATTCCACAAAGCAATCTTAACTGTACAACTGATGTACCATGACAACAGCCTTACACTCACTTCAGGCAAGCTTTCCTTGTACATAGGGCTAAAGGACAGAGGACATGTCTTCTGAGATTTTGTCACTCCACAGGACCATCATACTTAACAAAATACACTGTGTGCAAAGATCACTTCATGGATTTGGTCCAGGAGACTAAAAGCCTCATTGTTCCTCTTGGGGTTAATGTTGCCTTGGGGGTGAGGGTGAGTTTAGTTTTACGCTGCACTCAGCAATATTCCAGCCATATGGCGGTGGTCTGAAAATAATCAAGTCTGGACCAGGCAATCCAGTGATCAACAACATGAGCATCGAACTGTGCAATTGTGAACCGATGACTTGTGTCAAGGCTGACCACCCGATCCTGTAAGTCACCTCTTATGACAAGCCGCCTTTAATAGCAAGCATAATGCTGCCTTGAACTTCACTTCAGTTATCTCTGTTTTTGTTGCACACATGCTTCCCGTCTAAGATGTTTATGACGTATGAGAACTTCAAATGCTTCTGTGGTGATGACAATGAATAGAATCATTGTCGTGATACACATGAAAATTGGGAAATACAATCTGTCAAATGTGGTGCTGAAGGGACACAACTCAGCATTGCAAAATGTGCTACTTGAGACAAGTGTGGCTGGTGTGCCTCTTTGCTCTTACTGCAAGAAGGTGAGAGTGCTTCATCAAATTCCGCTTACTTTCAGCAAGGTTGAACCATATCAGACTGAACCAAATACACAGAGAGTGAATCATGTCTGCCACTGCAGCCGTTGTAGGGTGTGACAATAAACTCAAAACATAGTGTTTCCCCCACATAAAATGGCAGTGTTTTCATTCAGTAATCAACCTTAAGCACAATGTAAAAGTGTTCTAAGGAAATATTTTTCACTCTTAACAGATGATTCTCCATGAGTACAAAGTGTGAAGCCAATTCCTAATGTCCCCAACCATGGTGTTTCAGCGTTAATGCTTAAAGTGGCAGAAAACTAAACTCACTCACTCATTCACACTCACATGACAGAGGGCAGTGTATAACTGAGTCTGGACCAGACAATCATGTGACTGACATCATGAGCATCGATCAATGCTGCTAACTGGATATGCCCCAACCAAGACAAATAATATCATGCTATTCCATTTGTTCAACCTTACAAGCATAGGTTGCTAGTGACTCGTTCACTGGGTAAGAATTCTAAACAGAGTCTGATTCGCTCACATACAGAATCTTCCATAAAATCGATTCCCAGATTGCTTTCCTGCTCTGCAATTCAATTGGCAGATTAAAGGATATACAGCCATCTCTCATTAAAGATCTACACTGACAAGCTTGGAGGCCACTCAGAGTCCAATCATCAGCCCTAAGTTTCGAACAATCCGAACATCGAAATTCAGAATTTGTCAGGTTGAGCAGTTACCAGTAATACTTTATTTCTTTGCTGAAGATACATGTGCTTCACTGATAACTGGTCAAACAAACAACAGGAAGCTGTTTTGTTTATGTTTAGACTTAAAATTGATTAAAATGTCAAAATATCCCTATAAAGAAAATCCCGAAAATCAATTTTCCAATATGTCTGCCTCTGGCACAAAGTCTGGAATCCGATCAACATCTCTGCTCGTCCAACTGTAACAGGCAGGGACTATGCAGGTACGGACAAGGCAAGGGTCATAATCAAATCTGGCTTAACCATGCTGGAGCTGCTCTGTAGACCAATGTTATGGAGCAGCGAGAGATGTACAGATGAACAGCAACCACCATGCTAGAGATGCTCAGATGCCCACAACCACAGTGCTAGCTGGTGAGAACTGGAGGAGACAGCAGTGGCTGGATACAGCTCAAACCATCAAACTGATCAATTACCTGGCTCTTGTCAGCCTTACCTCGTTAGTGACGACCCAGCCACAACATCAGCAGGAACTAATTTCAAGTACTTAATTAGATTCCATTACACATCCTTCCCTGATGGAAGCTGCTACGAGTTTAACTGATACAACATTGAGTTGGCCATCACTGACTCAATTAATACTATGCCTGCTGCATTCATACAGGTTTGAGTGAGTGAGTGAATGAATGAGCTAGTGAGTGAGTGAGCGAGTGGGTTAAACAGATACAACATTGAGCTGCTAGTCATTGGCACAAATGATATCATATGCCTGCTGGTTTGGTAAAGGCTTAAGTGACTGTGTGAGTCAGTGAGCTGGACCGTCCAAAAACTTGCCTGCTCATCACTGAATCAATTGATACCCTGTTAATCATTCAGCGAGATATCAGGAGAGAAGGAGTGAATGATCACCTATCCACGTGTAATCTACTTGTAACATCTAACCAGCCGACCTGCACCACGACCTTTATCTTCAACACCTGATAGGCGACAAGTACAGGTGATGATCAACCCTGCTATTTCTGGATACACTCAATATAGCAGATATAACTGACCAGGAGCTTCACTATCCAAGTCTGATCACCTGCTCCACATCACGTAGTTACAGTGAGTAAATGGGGTTTATAGCCTGGATGGGTAGTATTCACGTTATATCATAGACTTGATGTGGAAGGAAAGAGTTAGGTGATGCAAGTCACTTACCACAATAATGAGACCCATGACTATGGGTCTTGCACTGAAAAATCTAGAAATAGGATGGAGGAAAACCATGATTCAAGGGAAACAACTCTGTAAGGTCCCAAGATGGATGGCCAACCCATGATCCCAGGAAGGTCAAGAAATTTAAGTCTATTGGTCAAGTGTTCACTGATAGCTCAGCTTCTAAAATGACACATACAGTATGAGACATTCACACAGGAAACAGCCACTGGCCCGCTAGCCCCTGGCTAGTAAATTTTCATGGGGTCATTGTGCAGATATACCACTCTCTCCAACTTGTTGGGTTAAAATACACTCTCAAAACATGCAAGATTATGACCTGATAAAAATGATCATCATATTAGTAGCTTAATGATGAAACCTGTGTCTATATTCAAACTGTAGTCTTGTGAATTATTTGGGGGGCTGCTATACTTCTGGCATAACTAGCCCAACTGGCAATCAAAGTCAGGAAATTAGTTGCACGCTGCACAGGACTTGACTATCCCGGAACACATTATACACATTTCAGGACCCTCTCTAATCTGCAACTATCATATTCCAGCTACAACAACCGATTTCCTAAATAGCATGATACCTATGCTAGTATTTCTAACAATGCAACAATGCTTGACAAAACTGTGGGTTTTGTTCTGCTTCGCTTTCAAGAATGTGTTCTGCTACATGGAGTTGCCTACTCCTTTGTTGTCATACATCGGTAAATTCCTGACCCAGCTCCATCAATCACTTCCATCACACCCTACATCATCAATGGACCATCCACAAACAACCAAGGACCTCTGACATTTCCACAAAAAGGGGTTAAAGCATCAAACTGAAACCAATGCTACCTGATGCACCCCTGTTGTCACATGGACTGACCCAAGATGAGAGAAGGATGAGCCTACTGTCAGAACAAAGGTGTAGTCAGTAGGTAAATATTCCCACTTGGAAAATACCCAAAGTAAACAGAAATGTGGATGAAGAACTGAGCTGAACACATCACTTACAGCCATGATGACCTGAATGTTTGTCTCGTCATTGTCAGCAGAATTCCAGCTGGGTCACAGTGACCCATACATCATCCTGTCTTAGATAAACCAGTGGTTGATAGCATCAGCGTCACCCACATTAGGGTGGGTATGATCAAATGATTAACCAAAGTTACCTAAAGCGACCACATGGCCACCCCAAAACAGTAAGCAGGGGCCAAATGCAAACCAAGATCTGGAATATCAATTATATTTCACTTCAAAACATGGGACTCCGTAATTCCTAGCTACCTCAAAGAAGAAATAACAAAACAACCTCAAAGCATTTATTAAAGGGAAACTTTCACACATAATTAAATGTATCAAAACATACTGAGTGCAGAGCAAGCATTCCAAGAAATAGTAACAATGTTTCTTTTCAAACAAACTCCACAAAAAAATCCATACCATGTCATACCAGAAGATCTTGGTATCTTATCTCAAACTAAGTATTTTCATTTATTATCTCAAAATGATATACAAGTAATCAAATTGATTTTTATCAGGTGTTTTCACCTCTAATCAGCTTATAAATGACAAGCACCTGTTGAGGCCAGGTGAAAAAAAAAGCCCATTACATACAGGTGGGAACAGTACATCATTTCACTTCATTACTTCCTTACAAAAACTGCAAGCAATCTATTGCTGTCCCCAGGAGGATTTCTACCAGGAATTCCCTGATCAAGACAGGCTACTTACTCAGCTGTATACATCACAGAAATAATTGTGTTATAGCACTTACAATTAGTGTGGATGAAAGCAAAGCTTCCCTAACTGTTTGATTGGCAGTGTATGAGCCTGCGTGAGGGATTAAACATGGAATCTATCATACAGTTGGCTGCTCTACCTACAATAAGTCTGTTTACAGACCCAGGTTGTTGAGGAAACAGGAAATAGGCTCATTATCCTCATTGCATATGATAGGGTTAATCTGTCAAGATTTTTTCACAACTAAACTTACACTTCCTTTGATTCTTTTATTGCAGATGTGTTACAGCAATACATAAAGGATATTAAATGACCCTCCATGTATCACCACTTGCCTACAGTGTGATAACTCTCAGCTTTCTCTGTGCCAAGCAAGATCTAATACCACTGTAACAGAGGTATTGGCATTGTGACATAACTGTAAAACATTAATTGAAATTATGTTTCTTACAATCAATAATCATTCATAATCCTACTTTTGATCGATTTTTTAGAATTTTTGATAATCAGAAAATGAAATCGTTCACCCTTGCCTTTAAGCACATCTGACAATGATGCTGGAGATATTTTAGAACTTGACTAGTCACATCTGCTGCAACAACCTTTCTTATACCACTATTATAATACAAGGCAGGACCTCTGACAAGATCTGCTGTTTGTTGAATGGCTAGTAATTGATATTGTTGATGGCAAACAATAAACCATAAAAGATCAAAAAAAGAAAAAAAAAGAAAAAGCCATTCTCTTTTGTGTACCTCTACATGTTCAATCATCTGGGACAATAACAAACATAAGATACTGTGTAATATATTATTCATTTACAGGTTGTTCATTTGATGTCGATTTTTAACTGATGACTGATTGGCTGGGCCAATCAGATTGTAACTGATTATGAAATCACAACCGATTCCCAACATTAAATAATAAACATTACCACAATGACAAGTACTGTAAAGTCTAGCTGAGTGTTACATACATGTTGTTATAAATGAAACATAGCTTGGCTTTGTTGACAGTTGGCAGGTAACATGTATCTCCTGAGTGGCTTTGGTAAACACTGTATAGACATTTTGACACAAATATAGGTGACATGTAGTTCATATCTGCATTAGTTCCTGAGCTGTCAAGCAGACATAATATTCAGCTCATCATTTTAGCATGAAAAACCGTTACATTCTGAAAAGGAACTACATCTTTATTCTTTGGATTTGATTGTTAGGTTAGGTAAGTGATTATAGTAAAGTTTTACGTTGATTCAATCTATTAGCCAGGCAGTACTCCTGCCTTTGGTGTAGTTGAAACAAAGGGTGAAAGAGTTCAGAGTTCTTCAGTTTACAAATGGCAAACCTCACCGATGTATCAATTCATGTTTTGTAGTGGTTTAGAAAATTTGTAACATTTAGAACAACAGCTGTCCACGAATGTTAGCCTTAGTTCTTCAGATACTGCCACCTGTCACAATTTTACAGCAATATATAACTCTAATTTATGTTGAATTGCCAATTTTGAAATATCTAAAAAACACTTAAAAAGTATTCCAGGTTCATACAATCTTGAAAAAGTCTGCAATTTGGGCTCTTTGTCTTAAAAAGGCCAGGGAAAATCTACCTTTTCCTTAAAAAGCCTTGAATAAAAACTTGAATTTCAAGTTGTAGCTTGAAGGGAAAATTATGTCTGCTAACTCATTCAACACTGTAGACTGATTTTCTGACCAGAATGTCAGTAGTCCCAAGACACTGTAGGCTGGTAAACTGGCCAGACAGAAGTCATATCAAAATGATATGCAATTTTAGGAATTTAACATTAGCCGAGAGCCAAGGTGTTTGGGTTTAGAATATTCATGAACATCTTGATTCATAGTATTTATTAACTACCTTTCTAAACTGATACATTAGGAATTCATGGAGACACTTTCTAGGCAAACAGACTATGACAGTGCTCAGAAGTTGTGTTTGTTATCATTTTCATTAGCTTTACTTATATAATTGCTTGTCTTATTGGCCTTAATTTTGCCCCCCAAAAGCCTTGAAAAAGCATTAAATCTTGGTCTTGAAATTCTGTATGAACCCTGATATTACAGTTTGATGCAATCGCTCTGTCACAAAGAATTCATGAATTACTTTCTATACATTTGACAATGTACACTAACTGGGCAACAAGATGGCCATATCTGTGTTTTGAGTATTCTGGGTCACTGCTGTTCTGTTTTACATCAAGACATTCATCCATAGACATCAACCTGTGTTGTTCCAGGAGCTTGATGGTACTGCTCATGAATATTTCAATCATGTTGTGTCTGACTTCGTCGTTATTGATCTGAAGCCGACACTCCGTAGTTCAACCCAACAAAAATGTATGCGACCTTTGAGATTAGCATTGATAGCATCGGATTCAGAGGCAAGGACCTGTTGTTTTCAGGAAAAAATCTAACTTGCATTATGTCTGCAAAACATATTACGAATGCAATCCTACTTGAGTATGTAGCTGAAATTCTTCCTTGTGTCTGAATATATATGATAGTGTTTGTAATGAGGTGTCCTGTTTTTTCGTTGTATTGCTATTTCGGTGGGGTAACCTTGTCACACCGAGGACTCTCGTTCGATTCCCCACATGGGTGCAATGTGTGAGGCCCATTTCTGGTGATTTTACTGAAATATTGCTGAAAGTAAAACTAAACTCACTTGCTTGTAGGAATTCTCTTCGGTTTCAAATTAGATGATTTTCTTGGACATTCACCAAATTCCATCCAAATGCTACAGAGATTTTCTACTTACTTGATAATTATACAGAAGAATGAAACTGACCTATGACCATTAGTCTCAAGCAAAATACCGACTTTTACTGTGGAATATTAGAATTAGTATGAGAGCACTTGTCGTAGATACAATATGGCAGTGGATGCAGCTACAAGGGAAATCACAAAATGTTGATCCAATTCTATTTGTGATAAAATGGACACACGAATATGACCTTAAAATATCCTATTGACATTGACTATGGTGTGTAGTAATCATCTGTTCTCTTGGTTCTTGTATGCCATATTCCAGGAAGTGAACGGACCAATGCATCAGCTCTATATTCAGCTAAGGGAGTAGTAATATCTATTATACATCAATCGATAAATTCCTTTCCCTATGGCCGTGCTGAACATATTGCAGGCAAGCTGAAGCTGCAGCATCGGTTGTTCACAGTAAACATTACGGCCCATATCGATGCAGTGAGTCAGTGTGTGAAGTCAAACAAGTTATACCACCAAGGCTGGGATGGACATAAAGAGGCATATCAGACCAGCTGTATTCGGTGTGGGGGACACCTGTATTACAGCCACTGTGGCAGTGTCCTTTAACCTGCTTGTAGGCACAGACAGGGGTTTATGTAGCTCTACTCTCAGGCTGACATACAGCTTCAAGTCTGCAGCAAATGTCTGCAAATTATCCTGAACGTTAAAAAAATCCCATTCATGTTAGTATATATGTATATGCATAACCAACGTTAGGGCTTTGTGGAAGTGTGTTAAACAGGACTAATAGATGAAGAGGTAGACTTGGCCTGAGTCTATGACAATGTATAATTTTGATAGAAACAAATAATCCTCCTGTGAGAAGGGAGTTCATGAACCTGAGGAAATCAAGACTTGCTTCATTCACAGAAGAAAGGCAGCGGGGAAAACAGTGCGGTTCAGGCACAGTGCGTCAGATTATATATGAGAAATTATCAGATAGAGAGTATATTGCATATAAAAAAACCATATATATACATATACGACTAAATGTCGGTGACTGACTAGAAAAATGAATCAAAACATTCAACCATGGGGAATGAAACCTTCACTCAAACTTTTTCACCTGTGTACTACTTTACTAGTATTACTATTTACTCAGAATCAGCCAGAAACATAAATATGGATAAGTAAATAAAGGCATTATTCCCCTTTAAAGCACAAGACTTTTAAACATAATAGTTATGACAAGCATCCCTGAACTCTGAGGCTTCATTTCAAACACTGCATCATAACTGAAGCAGGGACAGGTTTCTTGGTCCTTGGCAAGCCACTTGGCCACAACATCAAAGAGATGCATCAAATACAGCTCACCAAAGATGAGGAGGTAAATCAGATTTGACAGAACCAAAAGCAATAACCAAAAATCAATTGGATCAGGTTTGGTGATAAATAGCATTAATGCTTGTCTTTCCAACAATAAATCAATGTGAAGATTTATGGAAATGTCAACTGGTCACCATTCGGGGCAGGCACCAGAATACATAAAGCATGAATGGGACTGATTTAATGCCATGTTCCACAGTATTTCCGATACATCATGACTTAAAGTGGACAGTGATGGAGGTCCTGGCCCCGATTTCTCGAAACAAACTTAAGTCTGAGTTTTTACTTTGAGAAAAAGCATTTCACAGAATGAACTGAAATTGACATAAAACTCAAAATATATGGGACAATATGAGTTTGGTGATTAGATTACTAAAGTTGTTTCAAAAATGCAGTTGAGTTAAAATTTCAGCTGTGAAACTCAGTTTGAGATTTGGGTAAAAACTTAAGTTTGTTTCGAGAAATCAGGGCCTGGGCAAACTAGGGCACAGGTATGATGCAAATAGATGAAGAAACACGATTCATACCAGTCCGAGGCTCAAACTCACAATCAGTTGATCATTTCTGGGAGAAACACTAATGCTGATGTGCCAACAATGGCAGCATATTCAGAACCAAACTTCACAACAATAATAATACCTTAACGCTAAATTATTTCATTGAAGACAACAAAGGTCTCCTTAAGTCTTACCCATATTACCAAAACGAGTATGGTGTTTCAAGAAAAGAAATCAACATCTGATTTCAACTATTTGGACAATCTCTATCCATTCTACTTGACACTTTGATGGAAACCATTTCATAGAAAAATGACCTCTTCTAAACAGAGAGCTGACTTCAGTGTTCCAGAGCAAGCCTGATCAATGTCAATTTCCGCCATGACAGTAAACTATTTCTGTCCATATCAAAAGTTCAAATAATCTCTGTAATGACAAAATCTATTCCAATGGATACAACAGGCCTACTCTAAACCTAAACCCCTCTGACCTTTTTCATCACATCCACAGGGAAAATCCTTCATATCAGAAACCACTGAGCTGTTCTGTTGCTATGCTTGACTTCAAGATCAATAGGCACATTAGTGAGATTGTCAGAACAAGTTCATAGGATAGTTACTTTCCCTTCCTTCTCTAAGTTTGTTCGCTTTAACATTGGTAAAATATTCACGAATCTAAGGTCAGTTAATGCTGAATAATTGCTTTTGTTTAACTCAAGTTCAAGTTACTACTGCCAAAAATAACGACTTTATGACCAAGCGTATAAACAAGGATGATGCCATCTGGGACATTTCAGAAGTACCAAAGCAAGCAGGAAAGAATCCATTCTGGAAACCAATGTGACTGCAAGATCAAAACTGTCATGGCAACACAATCATACATTGTGGCCACTGGATCCTCGTTTCAATATTGACTGCCAGTTTCTGTTTACCCTGCAATAGTTCAGTAACATTAACTGGTCTATCAACATCAGTCCAGATCAGACATGACAGTTCATGTTCCCAACTAGTCTCATGTTGCCTGGGAATGATCCTGTCCACTCAACCAAGTAACCCATTCTGACCACTCCATCCAATAAAGTCATCTCTTCTGACGAGCAAAGAAATTCTGTGATGCTGCTCTAAACCAGGTACCACAGGGCACCTTGCTTTCACAACAAATACAAATTTGTGACCTAGTCCAACACGGGATCATTGAGCGTTCAATTTTCAAGGTGCCATATCTTGGAACAACTGTGGAACAAAACATGGATAAAAAAAAAATTGCTGTTTCACTAAATATGGATTGTTAGGTCCTGTCCTGCCTTGATGCCCTCCACGGGTATAAAAGTGTTTCCTCTGAGTGGTTGGTTTAGGTTTATGCTGCTTTCAGCAACAGTCAAGCAACAAGATGGAGGGGGATACCAGGAACAGACTTTACTCATTGTACAAATGTGGGAATTGAACACCAGGCCTTCAGAGTGAAAAGTGTAAGCTTCAACCATCCCCATTGCATCAGAAAAACATCAAGCGAAACATTTAGAAATGCATTGCCAGTCCATACATGATTCCTTTTCCATGTCTACTGGACATAAATAATAAACACTTGTGCCTGCTGCTACTATCGATATGTAAAATTTCTGACAAGAATCATAAACTTCAACGAACCGCATCCCATGATCTTAAACTAAGCACATGATGCTGCCACAAAGTGTCTAGTAAAGTTCTTGTTTGCATGTTACTGATCTAAAGGCATGGAGACCTCATCAAACTGTGGAATCCGCTAACAACCAGTTTGTGTTCATGCTAACCAGAGCATAAAATCACCTCAGAGATATAACGAGTTTTACACAAGCTAAAAATAATCTATTCTAATATATACTTAGAACTTTGACAAGAAATGTGAATCAACGGATAGAACCTTGTACATAAATATCCTACTGAAGAGTCTCCCATGTTTCCACACCTGACCCTTATTTGAAATTTCATAGATTCTTAAAACACATGTAAAGAGGGCATTCCTTATGAATTTCCTTAGGTCGTATCTATAGTGACCCTCCATGAGGATTCTGGGTTTGAACTGGCTACCAGCATCCAAATGGAACCAATGGTCAGGTACAGTGACATAGCTGTCAGCACAACATCACAACTTCAGGGCACAATGCAAAACACTTGATTGTCAGGTCCAGACTTGAATATTTTCATTATGTCATCATATACATGGAATACTTCTGAGTGTATCCATAAACAAATAACACATTGTGCCCGATTGTCAATAGGCAAATTTCAAATGAGTCTTCACCAAAAATTGCATTTCAACAGAATCTTGAGCCGCCATGACAACAGTGATGTGAGCTGTCCAGGCACCTAGGTCACGCTGACAAGTCTTACTGGGACCAATAATTGGCTCTGGAATTCTGCATCACTGTGAACACACCTGAATGCTGGCAATCAATTATTTTTTCTGGCTTAAGAACAAATGCCTTGTTCAATGAACTGAGGACAAAGAAGAAGAGACACTTGATGCAGTCTCCAACAGGATTGACGAAGAGTGCTCACACTCTCAGAATGCATCTTGTAAACTGACTTTAAAATACAACAGAATTTCATTTTCAATTGTCAGTAGCATAAATAAATGATAAAGCAAGCAGACAGCTTTTTGTTACTACTGTGAGTTCTACTTGGCTTCCCACTATATAAACATTGCTTCAATTTTCAATTATTGATTGCTTACATCAATATTACAATATTAAAATCAATATTACTTTGATTTTTATTAAATGCGAAAGCCTCAATGATGTCACGCATAAATAAATACCTGAAAAGACCATTTAGCAACAAATCCTATTATTTATTCCAAAAAAAGCTAAGTAAATGAATTTGTTTTTACTAATTTTAACTTTAAGGACCTGATCATGACATCTGATGAAACATTTTCAAAGTACATGATTTCATTTTATTGAAACAAATGATTCTAATGCAAACACAATAGCCAGGTAACAGACGATGCATAGTAAATTACAATATAATCAGTGATATCTATCATGTGCCTTGAAAAGTTAAGTAATTTCAGCCTATACACCTTCCTGTGCAACATCACAGAGCTTAATCTGAAATTGGAAACCAGGATAGATAAATCCTGTTCAAAATTGGAATTGGTGGGAAATTCAACATCACATTGTCACTTTCTCCTCCGTATTTGTCAATTGTATTTTTCAATGAAATACAAGTTACAAAGCCATAGACCCCTGAAGGTCCCGGGGTAGAATAGGCCTACAGCAACCCATGCTTGCCATAAAAGGCGACTATGCTTGTCGTAAGAGGCGACTAATGGTCTCAGGTGGTCAGGCTTGCTGACTTGGTTGGGACATGTCATCGGGCTCAGGTGGTCAATGGTGGTCGCTGACGTGGTTGACACATGTCATCGGTTCCCAATTGTGCAGATCGATGCTTATGTTGTTGATCACTGGATTGTCTGGTCCAGACTTGATTATTTACAAACCGCCGCCCTTTAGCTAGAATATTGTTGATTGCGGTGTAAAACTAAACTCATTCACTCACTAATAAAACCATAATGCTAATGATGAATTAACAGTGAATCAGTTTATGCTTAGTTCAAACATTTTAAGTAAGACAGACATTCGCAACTGACATGGAGACAGAAACTGGCCAGAAAGCAGGTCTAGATAAAGCCCTGAACAACACTTAAAGACTAACAGCAAAAACAACAACAATCAACGTGTTGACCTGTTGGCTTTAACATTACCATATCCGTAACACTCAGCAAATCACCAACCATCAGCTGCACAAACCAACACATTATTGTCTGCAGCCCTTTTCTCCAGAATGCAAAACATCCACGTTAAGTAGATAGTTAAAAAAATGTTTTCAAGTTGTCACTTTCCACTACCAGATTAAAACCACTTGGCCAGTCTTGTAACATCAGTTACACAAAACAACTGAATATTCCCCACCCCAAATTTATTCAAGTTCTCTCCTAAATACAAGTCAAACAGTTGAGAAAATACTTTAAACTCCATTTTTTAAATGCACTTACAGTGAAGGACAATGTTATAGAACACAACAGTCCTATCCCTGAAAACATTCCACACATCCCTGTTGTGCTTTAAGGGTCAATATGTTATATATTACACCTATCATATACACAGTCACGGTTGATACAGACGTAATAAAGAGGGACATACGAATATTATTTACCTGTCTACTGACCTGACCTCAACTACATTGTAAGGATGGGTTAGACTTATTTATAGAATGCTCTGGCAAAACAGGCAGTCAGGCAAGTCTTCAAAACCACAAGACACATCACAGTCAACGATATGACTTGGTAATAATAAAATCCTGTGTAACTGATTTGCATCATAAAATTGAATATTTTAATCGTCTTTCCAGATGCTTCAAATCAATATCTGAAATATCACATTCATTTCATTTAAAAAAATTATTAGTGATAAAATGTTCAATCATAATAACGTCTACTGCACAATCCAAGTTGTGTCATCATTCATTATGACAATATTTTAACTTGTGTGAGTCACAGCTTCAGATGGCGATGTTGAGAATCATTACCACTCGAGTGGATCACACTAAAACAATGTCGGTCATACAGCCTCTTGGTGAGACGTCCTTGTCATATGAAGTTGACCAATTTCAGTCAGACAGGTTTACTGAATAATCTTTGCCCAATGACGAAAAATAATGTCTAGATATCTGAAAGACTTCAGATCAATACAATATCTGAAGCAGTTGCCTACTATCCTAGTGTTGCACACACGGTAAAACTCACACTTGCAGCATAAATTACTTTTCACATTTTGTAAATGTTACTCAACAAGTCATGGTCCAATTCATATCCTCAGTGAGGTGAGTTCTACCAGCATTTTTTTCATGAAAATTTCAATAAAATATTGTGATAAATTTGTTTTCATCAGTGTTTACCATGAAGAATAATCCCAAGTAGCATAAATCACCAGAAAGGAAATGTTAAGAGAAATGATGTGATACCCGAATCCTTGAGAATAATTGGCCTACCATCCTCCTTGCACAACTGGATACAGCCTGTAAATTCCTGTATCTTCTCAACACTGTCAACTTCAGTAGAGTGATGAAGTACAAATGCGTCATGTGCTAATCTGCTTACACAAACCAGTTATTCAACACTGGAATATGTGTTAATTGGAAAAACAACTTCTGGGTAATTTCATGGCATGGATATACTAGTTTTCTAAAGGGCAGCCCATATCTCAGGTGAGCGGAACAACTGGTTATCCGTCTCTACAAAAATGAATGTCCAACTTCTTACTACCCATAACTTTGACTTCATCACTTGATGACAGTGTAAGACAAATATTGTAACAATGCAGTGGTATATCCACAGAGCAAAAAATAGCAAATATGGTAATAAAGAAGTTGTATGTCCATCGAATGAAACATCGCAAATATTAAAATAAAGAAATGGTAGATCCAGAGAGCGAAACATTGCAAGTATTGTAATAAAGAAGTTGCATGCTCATTGAATGTAACATTGCAAATATTGAAATAAAGAACTGGCAGATCCGGAGAGTGAAACGGTGCAAGCATTGTAATAAAGAAGTTGTATATCCATTGAGTGCACATAGCAAATACTGCTATAAAGAATATACACTGAGCGAAATGTTTCAAATGTTGCATTAAAGAAACGGTATACCCAGAATGGATAATGCAAATATGGCAATAAAGCAGTGGTATATCCACTGATCGAAATGTTGCAACTATTGTACTGTTGTTGAAATTGTATATCCACAGAGCTATCTCCCTTCCAGATGCATACAGAAAGATGGGGTCAGATGGATAAATTCTGATATTCACTAACTGAGCCAGCATCTGTCATGTCCCTATCTTCAACCTGTAAAGATCTGGATTACAATTGTCCATCAACGACCTTTTGCTTGTCGAAAGAGGAAACTAATGAAGTCTAGTTGTCACATGTCGTTGTATCCCAATTGAACAGATCAGTGCTCATGTTGCTGATAACTGGATTGTCTGGTCCAGACTCGATTATTTACAGACTGCAGCTGTTTAGCTGGAATATTGGTGAGTGAGGCAATAAACAACAAATAAACTATCCTAATCCTCATTTTCCACATAGTTATCTAAAACAATGTCCAATACCTTTCTCTTAACTGCTACTCACCCAACTTTACAACACTGTCCCATTAATCATTCACTGTGGTAGTTTCCATGGCAGACAGAGACAAGATGAAGATACCTGCTCACTGCCACACCAAAGTTCATCAAGATAAGATCAAGACATATGACAGCACACTAACCAAGACAGAAGCTGTAATAATGTCAGACACATTCCTACACCTCACCATCTACATGTTCCTGGAGTCTTCAAACCCTCAGTAGTTCCAAGATTATTTCTTACCTTGAAAAGTGCTTACAGTAGCATCATGTTTAGCCTGCTACATCTGTGAGAGGCATTTCCTCCTCCCACAAGTATGTCCCACATAGATCCGTCTACAGAAGGGCATAGCCATCAAACATAACCCTCGGTTCAACCCAGCTGGTCATGACATTCAGGGAGAAACTTTCAGAGCATATGTGTGAAACGGGAATGGTATGCTAACTGGTGCATGACAGCTAAAAAGTCAACCACTGATGCTCAGACCAATTCATGCACCTGGAAGAATGGCAACCTTCATTGTTTTCTCATGTGGCAACTGCAACTTTCGAGTTGCCTTCTGAAAAATCTACAAATAATCTGGCATGTAAATGAATACCTGCCATAGTGATAGTAAATACACATCATTTCCAGAAAATTATGCTAAGAAGCATTTAAAGGGGTAGTCAACAAGCAGCAGTTACAAGACATGCCTTTGGAAAATCTATTTTGTAATCTGTATTATGTGTGTTATATGTAATTTTTATAATAAAAATACTTCTTCAGAAAAATACTAGCCTCTTGTTTAGAAATATTAAGTGTTTTTCTGTATATAATATTTTAAGCTGCCACAAATACTAAACAATCTGTAAGCAAATTATATAAAGTGCCCTGTACTAAATCCCCCTAAGTTGATATTTTTGTGCAAACTACAAATCTTTTGACAGTAGATACAGAGCAGGTAAGGAATGTACGTTTTGGGTACTTAGATGATACACTAATGTATATCAAAGTCTGCCACAACTATGGGCTGGGGTTATTCTGGGTTAGTCACAACAGAAGCGGAGGGAAGTGACTCTTGGACTGCTGTGTTGTGATGATGGTAATGCATTCATTCATCCAGAGTGACTCAGCAGGCTTGAAGGCATCCTGCACCTTCACACCAGACTTACACAACACAAACAGTTTTGTCTACTCAGAAACAGAACATTCCCTCTCACAGTTCAAGTTACATCCAGAAATGTTCCAGGCTGTTTTATTCTCTCCTCAGCAACTGGATTACAGAGTTTCAATCTAAAACCTCAGGTCGATTGGAAATCATCAAAATTTAACATGCTGCACACCGCTGTTGGTTTGAGAATGATGCAGACTGCCATAGTGAACCAGCTGAAGGAAGCAGCACATTGCACCATCTTCTTGGGTTCAAAATGAAGTTTTTGTGTTGAAAATTAACAATTTGTTTGTTTGTTTATTAATTTACTTGTGGTCTAACTCAGCACGTTTCCAGCTATATGATGGTCAGTAAAATACAAGTCTGGGATGGACAATCCTGTGATTGACATCATGGGCCTCAAATTTCAGAAGGAACATATGGTTCACTCTTTAGTAGATGATACTATCAGTTCATATTTGTATATCCGTAGTAAAAATTTGTACAAAGAAAATTCCTACAATGACTTCCTTTGAAATATATTCCCATTTGGGAAAAGTCACAATGTTTGAAACATATCAAAACACATACTGGATGGGACAAGCTATAGACGAGACATGAATAGAAGTGCTGTATCTGGAGGCACTGGCAAGATGTAATGCAGATGTCAATCTCAGGAGTCCGTTTTCTAACAACACACTACAAGTCCATCATGAATCACTTTCCTCCTATCACTGTAACCACCAGCCCAGTTTACAATGCAGCATCTGAAATGTCAGGCTCCACACGCACTGCAACACAGAGGATGCAGACATAATGTCAAAGGCTAAAAGTCCTCAATGAATGAATCAGTGAAAATCTTTGACAATGAATTCAAGGGGTCATTTTTCAAAGGGTAATATTCACGGGGCAATATCTTCTTGCATGTAAAAACCTATATTCTGCACACTGGTCTCATTCTGATACAAAAGTGGACTCCAAATGGAGCTAATGTAAGGACGCTATCTGTTTTGACACAGGGTGTACTGAATTCATTGTTTCAATAAATATTGAAAAACCAAAGTTTACATCTGCCTTGAAATGATGACGATGCATGACGGGTCTTCCAAAAAGTATTTCCTCTTATCCCGTGAAACCCTGAAAGTCTTCCTGGACAGAAAGATTCATGTTTATTGATAATGGGACTATGTCAGAGTACAAAGACAAAAGATGAAGAAGAAGAATCATCATATTCTTCAAAAATTGAAAACCAAAGAATACTTATAAATAATAAATTTTACTAAATGCTTACCAAAGCTGAATGTCTTACAGCACTGCATTTACAGATTTTAACGTTGACCAAAACAATTTTCCATCTGCGAATATATCATTGTTCAGGTGAAAGGAAACATCTCATACAACAAAACTAAAAGATCTCTTGAAATTTTGACATCTTGACTTGAATGTTCTTTGACTGACAAAGCGAGATTTACCTTTGTCAGGCTTACAGCAAATCTGCTTACAACAGAGAAATGACACTGAAGGCAAGTTCAGTTCTTCACACTAACAATGCCACCTTCTATTGGGGCAGGAACATGATACTGTTTTCACAAGCCACACCACTAACCCAGCCATACAACTGGGCTGTGTCTATATTCCATGCACAGACAGACAGGAGATCCTTTAGACATACCAACCACCCTAAAGAGTTGAGCTTGGCGCTGTATACTGAGAGTGACAGGTCTTTTTGTCATGCCAATAAATAAGGCATCCCTCCCTCAAGAATCAAACTGGGCTCCATCCAAACAGAGGTGGAGCTTTAGATAAGCTTTCTGCAACACTGCCTGTCATCCAAAGGATCCTGCAGATTTATTATGTAATGATAGGGAAATGTCCACATTTCATTCTTATCTTTCTAAATCCATGACACATGATGTCCTGCATAGGCCATGCCAAGGATATAAATGTCCAACTGAATTCTTTCTATACAGACAAAGTGGGGCTCCTGTAAGCCACACCACAGACCCCTCCCTGAATAAAGTGTCCGAACGGGCTGTCTATTATGACATGCAAAGAAAGGGCCATGTAAGAAAGCTACAGCTAGGTATGCCTGGAAGCTGGATCCATCATCTCTGAGAGGGAAAGCATGGGAGATATGTGTCTATACTTAGTTCACTGAGTAAGGGGTGAGGGGTGAGATGGTCCAGTACATGGCTCTTGCCTGCCAATCATACTGTGTAATGCATGTACATTGGTTGGTTGTACACATTTTATGTGGGAGGCTATAACAGTTTTAACACATGTGAGGCAACAGGTGTCATGGGGTAATTATGACATCTGGGAAGACGCATGTGTCTCACCTGTGTTGATATAAACACTTAAGTCAGCGTATATGTTGTGATAGACATAATCTATATGACAATGTCACTGTACATGGCATTGCAGCCATAATGTTTCTAGTGCTGCAAACACTTTGAAGAATGTCATGACGACCTGGACATTTTAACAAAGACAAAGTAGGAAGCTTTGTGCTCAGCTGAATAATCAGTGAAAGTAACCAATTAACTAGGGCTGTAGTAAAATATCTACACTGCACAGATACAAGTTTCTATAACTGAAATGAAATAACCAAAGGTTTGTATCCAAAAATAAAATTTTCAGAGGGACAGAATAATCAAATATTTGGCAAGTAAATACAACCGGTTTGACCAAGGCAAACCAATAACCTGATGTTTCTGTCTGTGATACACATCAATCCATTGTTAACAACAGTTTCAAAGAATTCCTGTGTTCATAAGGCAATGAATGAAATGTATGCCACTCCTTGTACACAGTCAATGTGGAATACCTGGCTCTCACTTCCACCAACAGTTAGCCTGACATTGTGTGGAATCTCTGGCTGACAGTTCCAAGAACCTGATCCCCAATCTCCGTTCAAGCACAAGCCTCACACTACAGCACATGGCTGGAATAGGAGTACTCTGTCTACCTCATACAAATACTGTCTGTCTACTACCAGTACAGGGATAGAATGTGATGTAGTTAGCTAGTACTGACCACCATCTACTAGTACAGGCATAGAACTGTGATGCAATTATCTAGTACTGACCGTCTGCTAGGGCAGGGACAGAACAATGACGCTACTAGCTTGTACAGGAACAGAACCGTGACCAACGAAAGCTAGTATTTCACATTTACCACAATGGGGCAAGAACAGGACACTGTGACTACTATGAAATTTAGAAGGCCATTGTCATAATCCTTTCAAAATGTCTCTGATTTTTCAAGTTAATTGATCAGAATAATGTGGCCTATCATCAAAACTAATTTCATAATGGTCATTTTTGGTCTGTTGTTAATAAATTGTCTAAATCATAACAGAAAATATGTTTAGAACATAAAAATACCCACAAACAGTAATTGCAGAATGATCTACAATAGTAATAACAGCACTGTCACTCAAGACACAAAGCAAACAATCTGAATAAAAAATCTGAAAAATCAGATTTGGTTTAACCCATCTAGAGTACTGAAATAATCCTGACTTGCAAGAGTAATTCTTTGAACTAGTTTCTATATGAGACTGTGAAGGTAACCTGCAATGGTAACAAGGTCCTAATGACACACAGGGATACCTGGAGTTCATAACTTCAGCCACTTCTATCATTAGTTGCAAGTCAAAGTGATACGTACTCCACTCAAACCAGCTTAGCTGATGTGGTTTGATCAAATTCTACCAAAAGCACCCAAAGGATGTCTGCCTTAGTAGCGTTGGGCCCACAGTACATAACAATATTGTGACATGACAGCTGTATTTTGGCAATGAACTTCTGTAGACTCAAAACAGTTGCCCATGAAAGCGCCACAAACTACATCACTGCTCCAAATTCAACCTGACAATACATCATTTGTGGAAGTTCATCAAATCAAGAAACATTTTACAAAAGATGCAAGCTTGACTGGGAAAAGTGCCAATTCTAAAAGCATTAAGTTCTAATGTTGCTTCAAAAACACATTCCCACTGAACACGAAAGTATTCCTTCCACCTCACGTTCACATCTCCATTATGAAGAAGAGAGTACAACCGCGCGGTTCTCAGCCAACGTTTCAATAGTCGACACCTAGCTGCAATAACAGATCCTGTCGATGTCTATACCATGTGAACAAATTAGAAAGGCCATTGACTTCTCATTAACGTCCCACTGCTAGAGTACTGATGTGTAGGACTGTCTCTTGACAGTATTCTTCCTATGTTGTTTGGAGAGTTACAGGTATTTTCAGTTGTAGACAACACTTGTGAAGTGATTACAGGATACAATGCAAAAAACCAGTGGGCAGGCGTTTCATCTGAGCAGTTAAAACATGTTATTTTTAACTTAATCCTGCTGTAGTAATGAATGCTGTTCCAAACTTTTGGGTAAGATACAGACCAATACGCATGCAATGAAAACTTAATCATATTAATTCACTGCTGACCTTTATATTTCAGAGAAAGAAACTTAAGCCAAAATTATAAGAAAGGAAAATCTTGAGCAGCATGTAGTGACACCCGTATGTATGGATTACTAACACAGATCCTACAATACGCGTGGTTTACATAGTGTGGAGAACATGCTCAAAACATTATGTCTTCGGGTGAAGTCTGTCTTTCTACACACAGAACTCTCTTTTGTAACAGTAGGCCATGTAACATATTATCAATGACACAATTTTCCCATCTACAATCATTTATGTTTAGACTAACAACTAGTCTCTGAATTGAACATGTTTATGGAAAATTCAGTTCATAATAGAAAAAAATATTATGAAAAGGGGCTCTGAGACTTTCTTTACTTTAAGAAACTGTGGATTTGCCAGATATTCTAAACTTGCATGGGCTTTCTTGGATATATTTTGTTTTCTTGGATATATATGTTTCAGGGTCTGTATGACAGACTACCAACCAAACCGCCCATAGTTTCATATTCAAACTGCTAACCTTGTCTCTATCATCGCTACTAATTCTCATGGACGCCTAAATGACCCACTACAGGAATACACAAGATGTACATGATAGATCCCTGTCCATGCCATTCTGAAGTTCCCTGCTGATGTCTGTCAGTAATGTTAACTGGGAGAGCTGTTGGGCAGCTTGTGTCATGTTCCGCCATTGTCTGAGTTATCAGCTTATTTCTGGTAGTCTGCCTGATACCCAGCCTGCCTTGCTTTTCCTATGTTACTGATAGACATCTACAGCTCTGGCTTGTCTTGCTATTACAACAAGTAAAAACAATACCAACGGGGCATAGCACCGGTATTCTCAAACAGTATATCTCATGTACATACACAGCTTCAACTTAAGAAGACAACAAATTCTTTCATATTACTAGTACTACAGTTATTCTGTCCTGCTGTGATATACTATGCATAGCAATATGAAAGAATCAGGTCCTAACATCTGGGAGTGGAGTATGCGCAATTTGTCTAGGGTCCTAAAGTAAAAAGCTTATGGATTAGAAAAATGGATATAACATTTTGTACTTTACAAAATTCATGTTTTCTTCAAGTGGTCTTTACACAGTGTATTCAGAGCAATGAACATATAAATACTATTTAAATCTCTTTTTCTCACTAGCAGTCATGCTATCAATAAAATAAACTACCTTTGTAAAGGAAACACTAAATTAGGCTGCAAATCTCACCATGAGTCCACAGCCTGAGTGAATAAGGGAGTAAATAATCAAATTTGGACCAGGCAATCCAGTGATCAACAGCATGAGCATTGATCTGTGCAACTGGGGACTGATAACGTGTCAAACAAATCAGCAAGTCTGACCTCCTGGTCCCATTAGTCGCCTCTTACGATTGACAGCCTGAATTAACTGAAATGTGTTTGATCAGTAGGTTCAGCTGCTAATATTCTGTATCAGTTCTACTGCATGTCAGGGTTAGTAGCGGAAATCCATTTTAAACAGAATTATTTTGATAAACAGGTCCCTGAGTTGGGAACTGAACCCAAGACCACAATGGCGATTCCCATTCACAAATACATATGGTTTTGTAATCTAGAGGAATGAATGAATGTTTTTCAAGATTATATCAGCGTCAAGATTTAAAACACATGAGGCTGATTGTGTAAACATCTGTTTGTGAACAGATAACACATTTATCATGAAAAGTTTGCAGCAATATGTCAAGCCAGTACATTCAACATGATCAAGATGAAGAATGAGGTCTATCCATCAAATCCTCAACATGTTTACATACACTGTTGGGTAAAGTACACTGTTGGGTAAAGTAAAACACTTATCAAACAGCTGAATATACATGTTGAGCAACAATAATCAGAACCAATAATCGAAGAAATTGAGCTAAAGCTGTATTATAGCCTTCCTACATATGCGAGCATTGCTGAAGTGAATGTACACTGGATCCAGAACTGACTGTTTTGTCTGTTTCTTTTTCATCACCTTGTTAGACAGATACCAGGAGACTCAGCCAAGGGACCCTCAAGACCTGGAACATGACTCAGGAATGTCTGCCTTCCACTTGATCCAGATAACTCAAGGTGATAATGGTAACATAACATATGTATGTGTGTCATTCGACCATTGACTGTAACTTGGAAACTCAAAACCTAAATATTTTTTTCTGAATTTCCTGAATGAGTGAATGAAATTTTAACCCATGTTGGCAATATTTTGGAAGATGCTGCATGCTAAATTGAGCCAAGTTCTCTATTCAATGAAAACATTTTTATTTTTGAAAAATAGGCACATGTATTTTGTGACAAATTATACACAGCCTGAATGCTTGTTTCATATTTTGCATTAAGCAATTTTCCAGTGGGGGGACACATTGAAGACATTACACCCACGCAAAAGGCAAACCAGAGTCCTTGGTGTGTTGAGTGAGTACTTTAACCATGAGGCTACTCTACTGCCTCCAATATGTTCTGTTTGCATTTTTTTTGAGCCTTGAAGAAATTGCATCCAATCGTTCATCACCCTTCCACTACAACAGGATAGAGAAATTATCCACTGTGAGAAACCAGACCATATAGAATATATTCAAGCGACTGTCCATTTCATGCAGTAAACATCGATTGCTGGAATGCATGTTAAAGTCTGAGAAACTGATTAACTTTGGAAGGCAAAGATCAATACAATTTGAGAGAAGTTTCTTCTTAACTTTAATTTCAAAGACATTCTGGTGCCAGTACTTCTGATGGTAGATAGCATGTCATCACCATGGTAAACGCTTTGATGTCTAAATGGGGCTCCAGAGCAATGGAAGTGGGAACACGACTCAACTGAGGCTAATGTGCTCAGGTCATGCCAGGAATTTGTAAAGCGACCACTTCTAATGGTCATTACAAATAATGAATTCACTGAATGATTCTGTAATGATGGGGTGTGTTTGAAGTCCGTGCCAAACTCTTTGGAGTCCACAACCTCAAACTTGTACAGAATCACTTTCTGAAGATTCTTCTTACTCAATGCTGCTGTATTCTACAGAGTTACGGACAGATCATGTCACCTGGATCGGCTGTCTGCTGGCTTCTACTCTAAACATGGTGCATACTTGGTTCACTTCTTGGGACATACATGGTGCATACATCATGGGACTGGGACTGCGACTGACTTGACAATCAGATCTTTCTTTCTACAAACCGAAGAGGTATTTCTCTGCATGGTCAGTTGCTGCTATTTTGGAGTCATGGATACAAGGACTTAAAGGACTTAACAACGAGAGAGAGAGAGAGAAAAATCAACTCCACGTTTCCATGCTTTTGTTGTTCAATTTCAAAAGGAAACTCCACTTAGGAGTGAAGTTCTTTGCACATCTTGGGATATTTTAGGGTAGTGACACAAATTATAACAAAATCATGCAAAATTTCTTAACCAAAATACCAGAACATCTTTAATATATTGAATCTGTAGCATTTGAGAAACATACTACAGTACAAAAGTAATGGCTGTGCTGCCACTTCAAAGCAGGGTTTGCCTCATACCTGTGGCAAAGACTGATTAACTGAAACATATCTAACGGCATCCATTTGAAAAGAAGTTCCTTTTGTTGAAGTGGTGTAAGAAATCATTTACTACAGTCCGTTTGATTGCATTTGAGACTGATTGGCACATCATAGATAAGACAATCAGCCAGACATTATACAGAACCAACATGGGGCTGTTCCACCACCTAGAGTCCTACCATAATTATAACAGACTGGTGTACCTTAAACACATAGAGATGACCTTCGAAATTCAATGTCAACTTCAAATCCCCATGGCAACATGAACAGCTGTTGTAACATCACAACCCATTTCCAGGCATTATCAAACTATTCTTACAACACCACATGATTTACTTGCAGTGCAGTTAATGACACTTCAGGGACCTCTCACATTATCCTATCTTCAAATGTTAAAGAGACTCTGAATGTGAGGTCAGTGATCCTCTTTTAACATACTTTTAAACCAGAGCAAAGTGAAAGTTTTAGATAAAAAGTTTCCAACTGAAAGGAGGCTTACGTTCAAAGTTCTAATAGCTTCTGTACAGGAATTTCAGAGTAACACCATCACCACTAATGTGTTGGGAAAGAGAAACTTCGACAATAGGCTGTTCTCAGATTATTAGCCATTTTGTGAATTAAGAATGGGTCACTGATCTTGTATGAAGAGTAAACTTAAAATTTTAATGGGCCATTTCTTATTCCAATGTGCAGAATGGCTCTTGCCTTTCCCAATTCCTGACACAAAGTTTTTAACTGCAGCAAGTCTAAATAAATCAGTCCATCATAGTCAATTATTAATCTCCTTCTGAAAGTGCACATATCAAAGGTTGGGCCAGAATAGGTACCACTATGCCTGCTTACAATATCAAGTACACCTGGAATGTTGGACCACCAAAACCTATGATCTGGTTACTCTATGGTCTGGTCAGGTTTCAATAAGATATGCATTCCTATACTGTAAGTGCTATACGGTTTATATCCTGATACAATCCATTTACTTTCACAAGTTTATATTTCTTCTTCCGAAGGTGAATAAAACAGTAATACAATCAAATGTTTTCAAATTTTGGTGATCAAGTACAGAACAATGGAGAGAAGAAATTTTGGTTTGTTCTGCAAGGTTAGTCAGGAGATATAACAGTCTGCCAGAGCTGGCTGTTGTATTCTCATTATTACGCTAATATGACATGTAAGGCATCCATGTATCTCTATACACCTGTTGTAAATGGTTGTTGTGTACAATGAATCTTGTATTGGGATACAACACTTTATTGCCATATTGTTTCACAAGTGGTCACCCATTTAACATGTTTAAGTAGCATTCAGGATGGCCATTGTGTCCAACCAGTCCCTAATATAATCAGCTGCTACAACCACATGAACTGAAAAATTAGTACATTTCTAGAATGAAAAGACTGTCACCCCAAATTAAGGAGTACATAAGTATGTCTGTTTGCTGTCTGATCATTCACCTACAAAGAGTCCGTTCATAATTTATGTCTTGGGGATGTGATGATGATTTATAGGGCTGTCTACTATTATTGTGGGGAAGTAGGGGGTCATCAATTTTGTACATAAAACAATTTTGAAAACACACTTGGAAGTTATGAGAAGGGAGGAGGGTGTCATTGATTTTGTAAATGACATATACAGGGGGTCACTTACTTTGTACATGTATTTCAGGGGGTTATTTACAATGTACATGCCTCTCCATAAGAATCATCAACACCCTCCAAACCATAAATTATGAATGCCCCCTCAACTAGAATCAATAATCACCAAATGGTGTAAAATCCATGTTATAAGAGATTTATGACACTCACCTGCAACAATGGGTTTAGCTGCAACATTGTATACATGCTCCTGGGTGACATTAGGCTTGAGGATCTTGTCAAACACGAACACTTTGTTCTAAAACAAAACAATGCAGGAATTAAGTTACATTTAACAGAACAAAGGCAACAGGAGTCATGGCTCCAAATGATTCACCAGTATCATTTTACTCGTAGGTTACAACTGGTTCTAGCCCATATGCAGGTCAAATGACAATAGTGTGACCATCAAATAGAGACCTAACACCCATAACTGTCAGTCATATTTGTTGTTAGGCTTAAACACTAATTGAAAGGGCAGAGACGAAGCTATGACACAAACACATTCAAAATCAGCCCAGGAAAAAATTAAAGGTTTCTTCCTGTCAAAAAATTGTTGTGTTCCCAGATAACATGACACATGTCAAACTATGCAAACCCCACAGTGTTCAAATTAAAGAGGTTACTGGGCCTTTGAGGTTTGTCCTTATCTGGATACGAATAGTGGTTTATATACTAAAAGTAATGTGATCATTTGATTTACAAAATGACAATATTTCTACATCCACAGTGTTGGGGTGACAAGTCATTTCAAGTGCCACAATCTACAGTGCACAGTTGCCTCCCTTGGGCACAACAGAACACATGACTGTGTGTTCGAATCCCATGATTACGGCTTGAGGTTTGTCACGATTATACCCTTGTTCCTGGGTTTTGGACACCAGCATTAACCCAAGAATAAGATTTTCTGACATTAGGCTGACAAGCTGTAAATAACATGAATCGTCTTCAAAGTGGCAGCACAACCAGCTTTAAACTCATCTCACTCACTCCAAGACCATTACACACAGGAAACTTAAATGCATGTGTGTCACTTTTGATACAAGTGTTGAATTTCAACAGCAGTGTCTGCTTGCACGCTTTCCTTCCACAAACAACCTTAAGCTTGGTTGTGCTTCAATCCATCACTTATTGTCGATCCAGCTGCCCTTCCTCTTTCATCCATGTGACAATGTTCACTTAACCTGGCAGCAGGCCATTAATGGTGTAACCTCTACATGGAGATCAACAACATGTACGGCCACATAACCATACTGAATCTCACATCTTGGATTATGGGTGTACCATGAGAGGGGTTAAACAATCCCTTGCACAACACCCAGGACAACTCAGTTTTCATTTAGGACTATCAAACAATGGTATGTTACTGTCTTTAGGCTACTAGACAATTTCTGCTTACGGTTCCAAGCTGCAAATAACCTTTCACTTCATATCTGTTTAAAATGTAACTATTAAATTTCGCGATGATAATAAAGTAGAGTTATCTTTCTTTACTATATGTCACTTCTTGTTAAATAGTCCAGTAAAAATTAACATCAAATACCAGGTTGATTTATTCTCTCAAAATTACATCATCATGATTATGTTATAAAAATCAGCGCAAAATTAGTCAGGGCAAGTAACTTTCTTAAAGTCACTTGCCCAGTGACCTTACCCATCACAGCTAGGGGTTCCAAAGAACCCAGTTATGTATTTCCAGGGTCCTTACAAAAGAGTGAGTAAGTTTAGTTTTACGCTGCACTCAGCCTTTTATAGCAAGCTTGGGTTGCTGAAAGCCTATTCAACCCTGGACCTTCATGGGTTGGTCCCTACAAGAAACATAGGTCCTCTACAATGATGAATGAAGTAGTGTAGTGCACTATACTGATGTGATAGATATGTTTATAACTAGAACTTTATATTGCTAGTGGTGAATTTGAGACAGGGAAAAATATTCTCTATATCCCTTCTTGTCGTGTGTGCACACTGGTCACAAATTTCTGGGTTATACAAAACCCTTCTGGGCGGAAATAGTTTGCCCGACTGTCAGTATCATGTCCCACAGTCAATGATCAATAGAGTCCAATATTAATAATGCATTTTTTTTACCATAATATGTAATAAATATACAGAACTATGGTCAGGTTCACCAGTTTACTACCAAACAGTGTTCAGTTATTAGAATAAAATATACCAGGTATGAGTTAATATGTCTGGCTGCATCCCACGATCAATGTTAGCAATGAATGCTGGATGATTGTACAAAGTCCAGTGAAAATGAATGGGACTTGCAGACAACTTGTTAATCTACATTGGCAAGTCTGGAAACTCGACTTTCAGGGCGACTGCTTCTGGAAATGTCCATGTGATAATAAGACAACCATAATCCCCTTATTCAGGAATGTGTTAAGCTGAACAACTTCTACCTCTAGGTTAACCAGATTAACATTGGTGTGCGGAAAAATAGGACAGCAGTGGTGGAGACTATAAGGTTTGCTTGCCTATAACGGGAATAAAATATACATGTAAATGGATGTGAGCAAACACATACACCACCAGGCTACGCCACCACTCTGTAATTGTAAACTTTGTTTCATCATTGTTTAACACCACTCAGCAAGGTTCCAGCTATATGACAGTGGTCTGCAAATAATTCAGTCTGGACTAGACAATACTGTGGATGACGTTATGAGCATCGATCTATGCACCTCAGATACAATAACATCTGTCAACCACCAAACAACCCAATGTGAAGTCTTTCTGCAAGTATCTGATGCAGAAGACCTTAAGTCATAACCCTAAACCTCAGTACTCCAAGTAGTCTGTCATAAAGACCGTGAAGCAAATATATAAATGAGGCAAGTCTAGATTTCTACAGCTTCAGAAAAACGAAGAATATCTCAGGACTTTATTAAGTATGTTTTCTTGTTACTGTGAGCTTTTCTGTGAAATATGTCCTTTTCAGTCTGTTGTTAGTCTGTACTCTGTATCCATACAATACTGTGGGTGCTATGCATTATCAATAGTTCTGTTACTCAACTGCATATCAGTTAAAAGGCTGGCAAACACCCCAGGAGATGCACGCCCAACCAGATTTACCACTATGGTCTAATTCTCTAGCACAATTATGGTCATGAGGAACCCGGAACCATGATCAGGATGATTCCATCGTTTTGACACATCCGGAAATACCTAAACCTAACTCATCAGTCCTGCCATATTATGTCAGGAATAAGGAGATGTATGTATATATGTCCACTATGATGGAGGTTACAGGAATTATCTATCTCTGGTTCTCCTGGCCATCACAAGCTGGCCTAGATAATGTACAGCCAGGTGAGGTAACTTTCTAGGTTACTGATAGAGGTAGACGGCATGCTGTGCACGTACTGCTCTAATATCTAATAAGAAATATGTCTGCTATGACTGGTAATTCATCTTCCATTTGTATATAATATATATGCACTGGTATTTTCTTCATCCAAAAACATACAATAATCAGATTATAGCTGTTATCCTACACTTATAACTATAAGCCTTGCCTTATAAATGTTATCAGTTAAATCCTATACAATATTTCATGAAGTCAAATAATAGAAACACATTACATTTATCAAAGGACAACTTCACAATGGTTAAAGCACATTAATTACAAATTATTCTTTTCAAAACAATTCAAAGTTGTGAGTGTGCTTGCGCGTGTCTATGTGTGCGAGTATATATATATATATGGGCTGTGGAATTTCATTGATATGGTCACATAAAAGACGTCACATTACCATATCCAGATGAATTAAAACTTTAATGTGTCAAATATTATATAATAGCTTTATTTAGTTTTCAGTCCGATTACGTACAAACGTTTGGAACACAGCATGACTATGACTGAAGCATCTAAATCAACTGGAGTCTGACAGGGCTGTAAACTGTCTCCCATTCTTTACTTTATATATGGTGGAACTTGTAAGTGATACTGTGAAGACAGTGGTGCTTTCACTGAAGAAACTGTTGATGCATTATCTATCTCATTATTTGCAGATGATGTCGCCATACTTGGAGACAGTGTCAGTAACTTGCAGAAGAAAATAGCAAAAAAGTTGCAAGTGTCAATTAATATCTAAAAGACTAAGATTCTTGTATTCAAAAAAGGTGGTGGACGTTAAATGTGTCAGCGGCTGGTTCTACTACTAACCTGTTGTTTAGCATTCTACTTTCATCTGATACCAGTGTTTTTTTCTGAATCACTAGATATAAGACTGTTATCAGTCCACATTAAACTCCTATCACAAAGCTGCTTATATAGAGCTGCAGGCATCTACTTATAATTCCTTGCCTGACATGCCCTAATGTCATCCCCTTAAGATATATCATTGATGGTATTACTGATTAGTCTATATGTGATGTCATGTATGTCAGTATGTCCTTGTCAACTCTGTGTTGTAACCTTGTGATCATCCCTAAAATTACTACAAACACTGTTTCAATATCCAATTATATATAACATTCAGACCTAGACTGTCATTGTCACCGATTATAGAGATAACATGTCACTGACAACATTAAGGGATGGTGTCTATGAATGGAAGCAGACACAGTTCAGTAGGAAGCAGGTATTCAGACATACCTGTTATTGTCCACATGTACAGCCTTAACTCACCCCATACACTGCACACCTACAGAAAGTACACTTCCAGTGCACAAGGGTGGGCGGAGTGGGCGCAATAACACTATATTATACCCTCAATATCAATGTTTGTTTATTGTGAACTATATTGTTATGTAATGTGATCTCATGTTATACCTGTTAAATACAGCACTCATAGGAATACTTCACAAATAGAAAAATACTGTTGATGAATAAGAATTCTAGAATTGTTAACACTGCATCTATTTAATCTAAACAATATTGAACGCATACTCTTTATGTTGCTATTAGTGTTGGTATTGTTTAACACTGTTCTCAGCAAAATTCCAACTACAGTGGTCAGTGGTTTGAAAATAATGAAGTATGACCCAGACAATCCAGTGACTGACACCATAAGCATGTACACAATTGTGATTGTTGGATCATGTTGGTACTAGTAGCAGCTAACAACAAACAAGGGCTGCTGAAGATCTTCACAGGGCCCATGTTCTAAAATATACTGCATATTTCCTCATTTTATTATGAACTGGATAAAAACGTCACAATACATTTATGATACCTTTGTTCTGATAGCCCTTTTGTTGAATGCTATGTCACTATGTGATATTGTACCCATGACAAAGCTAAGATTGAAATGGCACAGTTAAATTCTTACCTCATGGCACATTTGATTTATTTACGAAAGTGCATTCAAGTTTGTTTGAACAATTATTATCTTTCACGATTTAAAATGAAATTATGAACAATGATCAATGATAAAGTGTACAGGTCAGACAGACAGCTACTCATCAATGTCTTTTGAAAGTTTTGGGGTCAGTGAAAAAACAAAAATACCTAGCATTGTTTTGTTACTTGTGATTCATAAGTGAATGTTATCACAACTTTTACATTCACTTCAAGTCATGTAATGTTTTAAAGTTCAGTTTAACAGACCATGAAATTTATGGCACATCTGAAACTGAAATGGCACACTTAAATTATCATGACACAGTGACGAGGCACCCTTGAAGAAAACTTAATTTTGATCCCTGTAATCACTTGTATCCAGAATCAGGAAATGCCACACACCTGCACCTGCCTCCATTTATCAAGAAACAGTTACATCTGATATATTGAAAAGAATAAGTGAATTTAGTTTTAACTTTTAGCAGTATTCCAGCAATGTCAGGGCAGAGGACACCAATAATGGGCTTTATATTGTACCGGGAATTGAACCGGAGTCATTGGTGTGATAAACACATGCTTTCACTGCTATATCAAACAGATAGGACCTACATACCATATTTAACATTCCATTCTTGCAGTTTGACTTTAAGACATTTGATTATTTTTAATCAGTTGTTTAGAATACATTTCAGTAGCTTTAGGAATGGCAAAGAAACTTTCCCTTCTACAAGCTGCCAACTGTTATTTCATTTCTCAATCCAAACATGCTACTCTTCAAAATTTTACTCACTAGAGTAAATGTAGCCACTTTATTGAGTCAACTATTCTAAACTACATTTTGCAAAATATTCCACACTGTTTAACGGTATAGTTTACTCATGCACGGATGCAATGTAAAACAAATTCATAACTTTGCAAGATTCTTGTTATGAGTTCAATCGACGATGAAACTCAGTGAAAATTGGCGAATTCTCAAGAAAACTTTACACCAAAATGTAGATGTTCACATGCATGACATTTGCATATGTCTTTCAGCAATTTGATGCATGATACTTGTGCATTTTATTTGCATAAGGTTTACAGTTGGTTCCCCTAAGGTAGTGGAGTACTTCATCTTTGATGTAACCACATGTGAATCTAAACTTTTGATGGGTAGTATATTACAAGGTGACAAAGGATGACTGGAAGTGTGTCTCCCTGCACTAGATATGTCCACGAAAGGAATGTGAATAACCAAGATTTATCATCAATACCCGGGGCTGTGACCCCTATTCACAACCATATCGAGTGATGTTGATGTATACAACCCTGCACACTGACTGTGACAAGCTGACCTCAAATCTCATGCCATTACCTCCTGTGTGTTTAGGGTCTGGTGTGTTTTAATGCAGGCTCAACAAAAGATTCACCTATGTGTATGTAGTATACATATATGCCAGGCACATTTACTTGATTGCAGGTACAATATTGTCACAGTAATATTTGCTACTCTGATCAATGCTCATGTGCTTATGGAATGTATCTACATATATCATGATATATACATCAGACAAACCACCTACATTCATATAACATTTCACACAATCTTAAATTGTTAACAGTAGTGATTTAAAATTATTAAATATAGTTTGACCATACGTAATGTATTTGCTACTTTGATCACTGCTTGTGTGCTTAAGGAATGTGTAAACATATCTTTTGTAATAGCACTTATACATCTTAACAAATATATCTACATCATGTAACATTTGACACAATCTTGAAAAGTATCACTGATTTCAATCTGATAAATAAAGTAAATTTACATTAATACTATGTATACAAAATATTCATATGTAAGTTGTAACAACATCAATGGTGAATTCAACTGACAGCTAGTGATCACTGTGACCTGAAATCAGATACTGAAATGATGCAATACTGAATGACTTCTTATATTTTATCTTGGCCAGAGGTCTCTGTATAGTCTGGAGACATAAAATCTATAATCATCTTTCCAAATTACAGTTCTCATTACCCCACCTATACGACTAATGATCATATTCATAATCATCCTTTCAAAACATATAAGTGTTAACTCGGTGTCACTGACACACTGCTATCAACTAGGGTAAGACATTATTTCGCATTTTCCATAGTCAGCAGAATTAAAATGCCGATACAGTTGTACCAGCTGATCAAAGTGACAACCCACATAGACAATACTCCAGCATCACGCCAGACCTTCTCATATTACATTAGTAACGTTAATGTTGAAATCCTATCAAATCCATGCATATCTTCAATGTCATGTCAAAGTCTATCAAATCCATGCATATCTGCAATGTAATGTTAAAGTCTATCAAATCCATGCATATCTGCAATGTAATGTCAAAGTCTATCAAATCCATGCATATCTTCAATGTCATGTCAAAGTCTATCAAATCCATGCATAGCTGCAATGTCATGTCAACGCCTATCAAATCCATGCATATCTACAATGTCATGTCAAAGTCTATCAAATCCATGCATAGCTGCAATGTAATGTCAAAGTCTATCAAATCCATGCATAGCTGCAATGTCATGTCAACGCCTATCAAATCCATGCATATCTACAATGTCATGTCAACGCCTATCAAATCCATGCATATCTACAATGTAATTTTAATGTCAGAACCTAACAAATCCATGCATATCTGCAATATAATTTCATTTTCAAAGGCTATTCAAATCTATACGTCTGCAATGCATTTTGATGTCAAAGCCTATCAATAGAGACATACACTGAGAACAGAACGTTAATGTTGAAACCTATTAAACTGATAGCAAATGATACATATCTACAACGTATTTGCCTATAAACATAAATAAACTGGAATGTCAATAGTAGGATTCTTACACCTCAAACCTGTGTCTAACAGTTTTCCCCACTCATACTAAAGTAATTCATTATTTTAACAACTTTATTTGTTAAGACTACACTACAAATAGAGGCAAAAATACATGCCTATGATTGAAAAGCTAATCACACAACACTGAGAGTGAAATTCACAAAGTGAATGAGTGAGCGAGTTTAGTTTTAGCAATATTCCAACAATATCACAGCAGCGGACATCAGAAATGAGCTCCACACATTGTACCCATGTGGGGAATCAAACCCAGGTCTTCGGTGTGACTAATCCACTCCCCCAGAAATGCACCGAAGTAGTCTCATCTTTACGTTTATGCTCAACATATCAGTGTATTTTTCTGTCAGTGTACTGATGCTAAAATTTAAAATCAAAGTAACAAAGCAACTTCACAGAACTTCACAACAATCACACAGATGTGAAGGAAATATTTCGACATTCTAAATATTTCCTTTGCTCATCCCACTGAACATTAAAAACTTCATCTCATTTCCATCATAAAGCTGCATAAACCGATGACCTAGTTTGTGCAAGAAAAGAACATTCAACTGCTCACACCCTCTCAGTATAGATGTACATACCCACATGAACAAATGGGAGTGTCATTGTTTGTCAGAGGTATTAGACAACTGCACCTTCTGTCAACATTACTTCATATGCTCATGAAGAGGAGAAACCTGTGGTTGTTTAGGAAGCATATTTACTGAAGATGTTAGAACAACAGATAGATATAAAACTTATCAATAGGTCTGATTGAAATTAAGCATATAGGATTGGCTGGAAGTGGTGTAGAAATGAACTCAGATTAGCAACAAGTGCTAAACTTACCTACTAAATTATAATAAACATACTGACACACTAAAAAAACTTTAAGAGTGATATGATGCTCTTCTTACATGTATGAGCAAATAAAAACTGTTTTGACATCAGATTTGTTTAAATAAAAAGTTCCTTACCATGAAAAAACATCTTTGAATAAGATACCAACGGTTTGTTATTATTACTAAACCTTGGATAGATCAAGCCCATACGCTCTAAGGATGAGAGATAAAAAACAGGTCCCAATGTCAAGAGAATTATTAATAGACCCATATTCTTAATTTGGCCCAAACCGATATTCCCCATAAAAAGAAATATCCCTTTCAACATTTTTCTTCTAGAGAGACTCATGATCACTTGAAGCTACTGCTGTTGAGCTGAGATAAAAGCTATTTGTGCATCTGCGATGAATTCCTGACATTTCCAACAGGTTCTCAGCTGTAAGTCAAGGCCGGGCACATGTGGTCCCACAGCACATGTACCGGTACTTCTCTGCTGTAATCATCACAGCAGTTGAGGCAAACAACCAACATTGTAGCATACGTGTATTACTCATTACCACAAACCAGGCCAATACAGGTGTGGAAAGGATGCATGGGATCATGTGTGTTAATTGTTACGTAATGTGACTGTCTGTTTGGTAGATCACTTAGACTAGAGCATTGCCAGATCATAAGTAGAAACTGTGAAAGAGTATTAGGTCATAATACTATTAGTACATTCGTTAGATCATCATTCCTTAAGCTAATCATAAAGCCTAATGATGGAAAATATGACAGATTCAATTTGGCTTTTTATTACATTTTCACAAATGTCAGCATGGAAGAACCTCATTTATTATCATGATTATGCAGGGATGGTAAAAATATTATTGATAATAGTTAGACTGGACAGAATTGTACTACTAGTTGTCAGCACATTCACACAAATTATTAAAGAATGTACAGACAAATTATGAATTTGAAAGATCACAATAATGGCAGTATACTGATATTTGATACACATTCAGCTAACTGCCACTGAGAAACAGTATTGCACACAATATTCCACCTTGTAAATACAAGGGCTGCATTTTTAATAATTGTTTACAATTTGTGTCTAATCTGTTAAGAAATGAAATCAAGTTGTATCAGTTCTGTATGTAAATATCCATATCGTTCAAGATGCATAGATACACTAGAAACCTATCCATCCTGCCATTTCATCAACAATTGTTTATTATTGATCTGCGACAGACTGCGTGCAACCAGTAGGGCTGCCATTTGCAATTTCCTTGGCAAATCAATACAATAATCAATCTACACCATTTATACGCATTCATTGAGTATGCAACATACAATATTATATAAAGGGAAGACACAACTATGGAAAACATACAACTGGTACAAATCTCTTATCATTATTGATGAAAATGCTGAAAAATTATGAAGCTACCTGAAGGCGTATTTATTATGATAAACATATACATTAACATTAGTGTTGTGAGCATTACGTCAGGGAACAGAATAAACTGTCACAGGGTTGTATTTGCTGAATGACAGTTATCCTTATGCACATACTACTTTATAAATATATTCATTGATACAATGTACTCACTGATACTGCAATGGAGTCGTCTGTTGGAAATTTCAAGACGAATTTGCTCCCAGCCTTCTCCTCCGTCGAATTCAAGGGTCGTACTCGGCAAACAACTTTGATTGTTTCGTCTGCAGCCATTTTACCTCCTCTGTGGAATAACTAGGGACACAAGAGAACGTTCGTAAATCCCACCTTAACTATTATGACAAATATCAAACGGAGAATAAATTATTCGCTTCGTGTTGGCGACCAACTGGATCTCTCGGATTCATTGATCATTTTGCGGGACGGAATGCCGATGGTAAAATACAGAGCCGTCTGGGTAATATCCGAACTGAATTATACCAGGCAATTCGAGAAATACCTCTGACAGCTGTCAAGTTTGTTTGTAAATCGTTCCGGAGCAGAATAATTGGTCAAATCATCCTCTAAGTACAGTATCACATCATCTTCTTCAACACACAGTCGCCATGTTTCCAAAGAATGCTGGGAGGATGACGTCATGGAATGACCTCTCGTGACCTCCTTATCGACGCACCTGTCAAAAAGAATGAAATGGCGCTATATTTGAACAATAAATGTACTTGCTCTTTACGGCAGATCGTATCTATACTATAGAATCTCCAGTAACACAAATTATCTTAAATAGAAACCTTTCTACCCGTTTGGTGTTTGCTAAGGCGAAATATTTTATAATGTGTCTAAGGACTCATCTATGTACAATGAAACTAAGCTTCAGGTCGAAGATACATTAATATTTTTACCTGAACGTATCAGCTTGGATAGAGATACTTCTGGATGTTTCTGCGGCTAAGACACCACTATCACACTGCGAGAGACAATGGGGACTACACACCAAATGTCACGTTTAACAGCTTGTACGTGACACTGGCCTAACAGAGCATACCTATATATGCTTCATCAAGACAATCAGTTCCAAACTTCTGCATGAATGATGTCACTTGGGTCCTACACGGTTGGGATATGATGACATGTGCCAATCAAGTCAGCGAGTCTGACCACTCGGTCCCGTTAGTTGCCTCTTACGACAAGCACGGGTTGCTGAAGATCGAATCTTCATGGGTCCAAAGATGCATTCATTGAACTCTCTACTTCATGGTTGATTAGTTCATCTAGAGGAACACCATAGCAGCAGTATCAGAGGTCTGTTCGAGTTGTCGGAGTTGAACATTTGTTGAAAGTGGTAAGAACTGACATATGAACAGAGGTGCTGAGAGTCATATCGCTTTCTTGGTTGGAAATAACAACTCTGTACTTAATGTAGTCCGGCAATCCACCATTGTCCAAATACTATTATAAAACCTATCGGTATAAATAAATCGAGAAAACAAAGAAAAACTATACACTAAACGTCAAAGGGTCAAAAACCATCATAGATATGTTAGAAGATATTAGTTTACAAGAAAGCTTAAAAGCTTAAAGGTCACATACAATAACAACAACAGCAACAACAACAACAACAACAACAACAACAACAACAACAACAACAACAATATTTGAGTGACCTGATTCGGTGTATGGGCGTTACCCATAAGGTGCAGTCGTGGATATATCAGTAAACGTCCGCCAGAAGAAAGAATTCCCACGGCTTTGCATGTTGTTGTGTCTCGCAGAATACGAACGAGTCAAATTCATCACCATAATTATATTACTGATTTTGATTCAGTAAAAGAACTTCAATAAAAAAACGAGTAACACTGTTTGAGCGTATGTACGTGTGCGCGCAAGCTGTCTGTGTTACTGGCTATGTTGTTATGGGCAGTGGGGTAGCCCAGTGGTGAAAGCGTTCGCTCGTCACGCCGAGGACACGGGTTCGACTCCTCAGTTCTACAGTATGTGAAGCCCATTTCTGGTGTCCCTGTCGTGATGTAGAGGCAATATTGATACATTTACTCGCTACTGTGGTATTACTGAAAACTGTGGTATCATTGCATCAAACATTCCATTCGTAACTACTCGTGTCATTCCGGCAATCCGTCTTCTTGCAGGTCACGGAGAGAGACGAGTAGTTACGAATGCAAACATTCGTCACCATTCGCCCCTTTCCGTAACTTTGGTATTCGGCCTTTTCCGGAACAACACGCGTTAGTCACAAATATGATAAAACTGAATTGCTGTAAAAACACGTGACGATGATCGTTTTGCTACTTGGCCCCAGTTATTTCAGATCTTTCTCCTGGTAAAAATCGTTTTCAAAGAAAAACATAACTGATTGGCAGACTCTCCAAACTCATTTCAATTTCTGCTGGAGTAAATTAGTAAAAGCAAGGTTTTCTTTCGAGGCATTCGCATCAGATCGTGTTATTCCGGTAGGCTACGGATAGGGGCGAATGGTGACGAATAGTGACGTTCAATGTCAGCCATCGTCTTATCTTTTGTATCTCTCATTCCTGCAACATTTGTAAAAACAGTATTTCGTGGCTGGGTATGTTTGTGTGAAAAGGAATTGGTCAGATGTGAATTTATAATCACATGACCTTGATTAGAAATGATGTCCATATATTTTTACACAAAATACAAAATATATTCTTACAAATGAGTGCACTCCAGCAGTCAGCGGTTTTCAGGGTCAGTTATTAAACGTAATAAATCTAGCTATATTTTTTTTTATCGGATTTAGTATAGTATGTCAAACCCGTGATAAAATAAAATCAACCAGGAGACTGTTTATAAAGTCTCCCCAAAAGACGAAAAAAAGAAACATACATGCCAAAATAAAGAAATATATTACACGTATTTAAGTGTACATAAGTCGATTAAGCTTGAACATAGATTAAGTAAATTCGACACACGGATGATATATTGTGATCATTGTCAGCATTCATTCAGTTCACTCATTGTGCTTGTGTGGACACAGGCGGGTGTTCTAAGTCCCTTGTCACAAAGTACTAAGGTGATTGTAAGTCACTAAGGTAAACCTAGATCAGTGTTATAGAATCGGAGTTAGGGTTAACCCTAGTAGAGGTTGCTTCGTGAAAGGATTATCGACCTTTGTCGATTATCTCGAATTCTCATATCTCTCAGAAGATTTCTGATGGTTTGGTCGGGAACTCTTCGAAGACCAAGCACCTGTCCCGCAGTGATGAATAACGCAGATGAAACACCCGGATGAATCAGTCCCGAGCAGGAGTGGCCTTGAACTGAATTTAAGCGATGCCATACTCCAAAAATGATGTGGTGAACGTTGAGAAGTGACACTCATGCTTCCAAACGTCCAATGGCGATATTTCGGCCAGGGGCATTGAATCTTGGCATTTAATGCACTTCGTTCACGTGGTAAATATGTAATGATGAATTTAGTGTGATCTTTTATAGTCGATGTCTCTACTCATGTGCCCTACATGTTGCACGTGCATTACGTGTATAAACGTTTCATGTATTGTTTTGTGTATCTTTTTATTACAAACGTTTACAAACACAGTTTGGGATACGCATGCGCGCGTTACACTGCAACCACGGCATGATTAACGGGATTCAAACATAGGAATTTTCCTAATGACAACTCCTCTCAAAATGTATCGATATTGACTGCTGAAACCTCTTGTGCTTTTATGAAAAAACGCATTTGCCAAAATACTTAACGTTATTCTCGCACTGTTCTAGAATCACAGGGGACGGTGCTGTGGCCTAGTGTTTAAAACGTTCGCTCGTCACGCCGAAGACCTGATTTCAGTTGCCCTGATGGGTACAATGTGTGAAGCTCATTACTGGGGTCCCACGCCCTGAGATTGCTGGAATATTGCTAAAACTACACTCACTCACTCCAGAAGCACACAATAAACACGCACAATAGCGTTATGATTTAGATCAGATGTTATTAAACGACATGTGCCTTTATCAACGAAAACACTCTGAACACTATTAACTCAGATAAAATGTTTAGCTGTTGTTGCAGATACGTACAAAATGATGCACGTTTGTTTTGTGCAAAACGAGAATTCTTTCATGGAGTGTTTCAATACACAGACGTGTCACGCAACGAGGAGCCACCACACGGTCCATTTAGTATCTCCTGTTTGGCGGTTTGTTGCTTTAGGCCGTACACAAAATCAAAACTGGACCAGGCAATCCAGTGATCAATAGCATGTGCATCGATCTACGCAATTAAGATACGATGACATATCCTGACCACCCGATGCCGTTAGTCGCGCCTTTTGGTAAGCATCGCTTGTTGAAGAGCAGTTCTTACTTCGATCTCCACGGGTTTTAATGTCTTCTAACCACACACAGAAAGTTAGCTGGGAACCTTTCCTCGACTGGATTTAAGATAAGATAAATAAGTAAAAAAATGTCAGTCTGTCTATCTATCTGCCTGCCTGCGTGCCTGCCTGCGTGCCTGCCTGCCTGCCTGTCTGTCTGTGTGTCTGCCCGCCCGCCTGCCTGTGTCTGTGTCTGTCTGTGTCTGTCTGTCTGTCTGTCTGTCTGTCTGTGTCCCAAGCCGACTGTATCATGTAAATATTTGTTGCTTTCTGTGGTGATGTTGCTAGAATATTGCCCACATCAGTCGGTGCGGTGGGGGAGCGTAGTGGTGAACGCGTTGGCTCGACACGCCGAAGACCCGGGTTCGAATCTCCACACGGATACAGTTTGTGAAGTCCATTTCTGGTGTCCCCTACATGTCCCCAAACCCAGTCAGTCAGCTACCCGTCTCTGTTGTAGGCAACAAACGGGATCGAGGAGTCACTAGCTCGCTGACTTGGTTACACATCATCGTATCACATGTATCGGTGATCTCACGCTGTTGATCTGGTTCTGACTCGTGTATCAACAGACCGCCGCCATATAGTTTGAATATTTCTGTGACGGTAAACTAGAAACAAGCGAAACAAATCTCTGAACAGATATATCCCCGAGCGGTGACGAAAGTTCATATTTTACGTACGCTTCATGCAGAATCGGTGTTTGTGTCGTAACATTACTGTCCTGTGGTGACCCACCTCTGTTCATACACTACTGAGTGATGGCCTCCTCTCACGCACACACGCACGCACGCCCACGCATGTTATGTAGAATATCAAATGCCTGTGCCATCCCATCCTCGATACCTCAAGGGCATAAATCTGTGAGTATATATAATATGTACCTATAATCTTGTTTGGTATATAGGAGCGGTAGGGTAGCCTATTGGCTAAAACGTTCACCCTTCCTCCGAAGAACTGGATTCGAGTCCCCACAAGCTCATTTCTGGTGTCTCCGCCGTGATATTGCTGAAATATTGCTAAACGCGTCGTCAAACCATACTCGTTCACACATTAGTTACACAGAACCTCTCCCATCCCTCCTTTGCAGACAGTTTCAGACAGTACGAAGCCCCGTCGCTTGTGTTACATGTGGTATTTTATTCCCGCTTCAGTCGGATTTGTGTTACAGATTAGTTACAGTGAGTGGTAAAAGTGAGATAGATACCCACACAAGATACGTTCAGCAACTAATTATCGAGACTTGTATTGAACCAAAAGATGGGAGTTATTTTGTATTGTTTCACAATCTTGACCCCTAAGTCTCATGTATCTGGAGGAGACAAAACTTTGCAAATAAAGAGTACTGCTGCTCGTACTACTGCTGCTTCTCCTATGCTACTAATACTACTACTGCTGCTGCTAGTACTACTACTACTGCTGCTGCTGCTGCCGCCACCACCGCCGCTGCTGCTGCTGCTACTACTACTACTACTACTACTACTACTACTACTACTACTACTACTACTACTACTACTACTACTACTACTACTACTGCATGTACATTCTCAATGCACAAATGACACCCATGTCTGTGAGTGTTTGTTTGGCGATGATGCCAGACCAGTGTTCGAATCCGGACAATGATTCTGGGTGAAACGTGAATTCATTTCTCTACGCAACCGTCCACAAATTCACTGAAGCCAAATAATACTTAATAAACATTGGAACATGCAATGACTTTATTTTATATTATTACATAAAAAACAAAAAATGAGCTTTTCAATGGACAATAAAAGACAATAGCCCTTTAGTGTGCACGCGTTTATACACCATAGTTTAGCATAGAGTTTAGGTTTTAAGATAACCTTAGTACTTCATCCACTGCACTTGACGTCGATTAACACTGATCTTCTTAGATATTCATTATGACTTACTAACAAGCCCATGACATCTTGGACACGCACTGGTGCAATGTTATACAAATGTTGAGGTTAATCGCCCGTTATCGACCAGCAACCTGTCTGTGTCCTTGAGCATGTTAGAGTGAGTAAGTATGGGTTAAAGCCGTCGCCACTTTTAGCAATTGTTCAGCATGGTCACCAGAAATTCAATTCAATCACTGTACCCACTTCGGGAATCGAACCCGGATATTCGGGGTGCCGTGCGAACGCTTTAATCACTGCGTTACCCCACTACCCCAATCATGTACAGAATTCAGAAACCATAGTACAGCAAAATATCAATTAAACATGATAAATATCTTTGCAGCATAGCGATTTCTGTAACTCTAGAATTTGATTCTTTCATTGGGCCACACAAAGGGCATATTATTATCTCGTCCTTAGTTCACTGTCTGTTTGGGGTGGAATTTTTTCCGAGCTCCTTTTTCTGGACGAAATATCCCGGATGATAGAAGAATAGGCATGCCTGAATCTCCTCCCAGCCAGGAAGTACAGGTAGAAGTTAACGGCGTGGTTGCTGTCGGCAATGTTGGTTGTAAGGACGTCGAAGAAATATTTTCTCGCTTCACCTATAGAACAACTAGTTGGATTCCAGTAACCATATGCAACCAAGAAAATGCATCTTGGAAACGACAGAAGTACAAACACTGTCGCCACAATCACCAGCATCGTTGTGATCTGTGTATCCAGTCTCCTTGTGGCAACAGTGGCCGAGTGGTTCTCAGACAGAGTCCGTCGATTGTTGGCCGACCTCCTGACGGAGACGATGATGAGGATGTTGCAGATGGAGAGGCAGAAAGCAGGCAGGATGGCGTACACAAAGGACCCGACATAGAACCAGGCCTTAAAGGATGGACCTTCTAATGTCAGCGTGCAAGTGTATCCTTCATATTGAATGACGGTCCACAACAGATGCAGGTGGATGAGGCACAGCAAGACAAACACACAAGAAATAATCACCAGACCTTTCCTCACGGTCCACTTGACCGCCATCTTGAACGGGTACCTCACCGCCAGGAATCTCTCTATTGCCAGGGTAGTGAGTATCCAGTTAGCGTACGTGGAGAAGACAAGCCCCAGAAAAAACAATCCTCGGCAACTTCTGTCGTCCATGGCGAGTCTCCTGTTCTGGGACTGGTTCTCTACGAGTTTCAAAACAATGGCGATGTTGTCCACCATTGCCAACAAACCGACGTAGAACAACGACGTTGTCAGACGTTGCTGGCACATCCTGGTAACCACAATAGCGCTGATGATGTTGCCAGGGAAACCAGCGACAAACACAACCCAGATGTAGAACTGTTTTATGATGTCGGACACTCTGACCAGATGGTCGTACTCGTCCGACGTGGAGTTGCCTTGACACAAAGATAGGTTGATCTCTGCCATGGATGTATTGTGTTGGACAGTCATGTTACACAGCGGGTATGGCTAATTCACAATGATCTGAAAAAATATAATATGTGGATTACAGTTATGCAGAAGAAAACTACACATTTTGAAACTTATTTAATGTTACATTTTTGTTAATTTATCACTTAACTTATAGTAGCATACAGAACTATACTGCACTAAAACAAGAGACAAATTAAATCAGCGTTTACTAACAACGCATGGCCACAGGTACTACGTTCAATGTTTACTAACAATGCATGGTCTCAGGTACTACTTTCAGTGCTTACGAACAATGCATGGCCTCACATACTACTTTCAATGTTTATTAACAATGCATGTATTGAGGTACTACTTTCGGTGTTAATTAACAATGCATGGTCTCAGGTACTACTTTCAGTGTTTACTAACAATGCATGCCCCAGGTACTACTTTCTGTGTTGACTAAGAATCCATGGTCACAGTTACTACTTTTAGCTTTTTTCACTAACAATGCATGGTGACAGGTACTACGTTCAGCTTTTACTAACAATGTATGGTCTCAGGTACGTCTTTCAGTCTTAATGAAGTGGAATAAGGCCGATGCTGATTACGTGATAAAGGCCAATCCTGATGACGTGATAAGGTCAATCTTGATGACGTGATAAGGCCAATCCTGATGAAGTGATAAGGCCCATCCTGATGGGGTGATAAGGCCAATCTTGATGAAGTGGTCAGGCCAATCCTGATGACGCGATAAGGCCAATCATTATGACGTGATAAGGTCAATCTTGATGAAGTGATAAGGCCAATCCCAATGACGTGATAAGGCCAACCCTAATGACGTGATAAGGCCAATCCTTATGACGTGATAAGGTCAATCCTTATGACGTGATTAGGCCAGTCATGATCGGGTGATAAGGCCAATCCTTATGACGTGATAAGGCCAATCCTGATGAAGTGATACGGCCAGTCCTAATGAAGTGATAAGGCCAGTCCTGATGACGTGATAAGGCCAGTTCTGATGAAGTGATAAGGCCAGTCCTGATGGGGTGATAAGGCCAGTTCTGATGACGTGATAAGGCCAGTCCTGATGAAGTGATAAGGCCAGTCCCGATGAAGTGATAAGGCCAATCCTGATGAAGTGATAAGGCCAATCCTGATGACGTGATAAGGCCAGTTCTGATGAAGTGATAAGGCCAGTCCTGATGGGGTGATAAGGTCAATCCTAATGACGTGATAAGGCCAATCCTTATGACGTGATAAGGCCAATTCTTATGACGTGATAAGGCCAGTCATGATGGGGTGATAAGGCCAATCCTTATGACGTGATAAGGTCAATCTTGATGAAGTGATAAGGCCAATCCCAATGACGTGATAAGGCCAACCCTAATGACGTGATAAGGCCAATCCTTATGACGTGATAAGGTCAATCCTTATGACGTGATTAGGCCAGTCATGATCGGGTGATAAGGCCAATCCTTATGACGTGATAAGGCCAATCCTGATGAAGTGATAAGGCCAATCCTGATGAAGTGATAATGGCCAATGTGATGAAGTGAGAAGACGTAGAAGGCGATAACCACATGACTTATCCCACTAGACATCCATATTCTGCCAGGTCAACAGAGGCATTGTTGCCACAAATTCACACACCAAAGGTCAGACCAGATTATCACATGTGATTCAATGTGGGACAGGACTGACGTCCCAGACACTCTCAGGAATTAAACTGCCAAACTTGGTCACCCATCCAAAGACTCAGCGCCCAATGTTGCTTAACTTCGACTGATTCGTGACCTGAGGGTGGGGTGGGGGCTGGGGGTGGTGATCTTTCTATGCAAAACGTGACGCTGTACAGGTGTTATGTCATGAAATTCACGTGTCAGCTCAAATGTAAACTTTAATCAAATCAATCGATTTATCCACACCTCACTCTGTCTTAGACGATTTAATGACATATATTCATGATATCTGTCAGAATAAAGGCTGCATCAAAATGCATTGCCCCCGACATGTTTGCATGGTTACACAAACTGAGAGACATGTTCCTAAAATACACACATGGCGTCGACAATACCGTGAAGCAATTTTGATTTATTGATCTTCAGGCTTCTAATTGCATCTTGGGAAATGCAATGAACTGCTAGGGTTCTGTGTTTATCTCGATCTAATCTATTGATGCATGTGGGGTGGTTTTAAGTGAGGGGAGGAACTGAATGGACACATACACTTGAAAGCGCACACGGATCTGCTGTTTAATATGACACTTTCTCTTTATTACATGTTGTGAATGATTGACTCTAAGTATTGAATGCAAGTAGTGAACACTGGGAAGCACATGATGTGTCCCCATGAACATTTAAACAAGGTGTGTTGTTGGATTGTCTATTTGTTTGAGGTTGTTGTCTGATTTTGATCTTGTCGATTTTCTTTGGGTCGCCTTGTTGAGGTGTGTGTTGTTATTGTTGCCTTAAGTTATTATTATTTGGTTGAGCTTATTTGTTTTTGTCTCTATTCCACATGTTTTAATGATTATGGAATGCATGTCGGGGCGTGGAGTGAAATATTAAACACGTTTCTTTGTACATGGACAAAACGATGCAGGCAAAGCAAATTCAATGCAATGTGTTTTATTCATGTTTTACAGGCCCTGGAGGAAATCCAATCTTCTACACATTCTGCGTGTACATCTAGCTTTCCATAGAACTGCCATTCAAACTGCGTCCTTGCTACAAGGTAACATACTGGAGTGCACTATCATCACATGGCTACCAGCGCTATTATCACATACCACACTGCACTATTATCACATGACTCACTGCACTATTATCATATGGCACACTGCACTATTATTACATGCCTCCCTGCACTATTATCACTTGACTCGCTGAACCATTATCACAAGACACACTGCACTGTTATCGCATTTCTCCCTGCACTATTATCACACGCCACACTGCGCTGTTATCATATGACACATTGCACTATTATCACATGACACACTGCACTGTTATTACATGGCTCCCTGCACTATTATTGCTTGACTCGCTGAACCATTATCACATGACCTTCTGCATTACTCACTCATTATTACTCACTGTACTATCATCACATGACTCACTATACTATTATCACATGGCTCACTGTACTATTATCACATGGCTCACTGTACTATCATCACATGACTCACTATACTATTATCACATGGCTCACTGTACTATCATCACATGACTCACTATACTATTATCACATGACTCACTGTACTATTATGACATGATTCACTGTACCATTATCACATGACTCCCTGTACTATCATCACCTGACGCACTATACCATTATCACATGACTCCCTGTACTATCATCACCTGACTCACTATACTATTATCACATGACTCCCTGTACTATCATCACCTGACGCACTGATCTTTGAAATCTTTGTACACAGATGTAGATGTGAACCACCCGAGACGGTCCAACTTGTCAGCCATGTTTCAAGTACAGTGAATCAGTGGAAGGGGGAAGTGGCTATATTTCAGGACTATCAGATTATCGATATACCTAAGTTATAAGATAAATATCTTGATAAAATATTTGTGTGTCAACCGGAGCAAAAATTCTGATTTTCCGTAGACTCGATCGGTGAGGAAGTCAGGCTTTTCACTCATTGATTTCTCAGGAAATTCCAGATGACATTTGCTTTCATATTTGATAAATGAAGCACGTTTATGTAGACCCATGGATCAATAAATGAAGGTTTTCCTTCCGTTCGTCAACATTGTACAAAACTTGAGTATCAAAAGTTTTGACAGGACTGAACTGGAATTGGACCGTTAATTTTAGATTCTACGCATTAAAGCAGTCTTTTGAAATCTGTGAATTTACATGGTATCAATTAGGTTTGTCTCAAAATACTTTCTGCAAATAAAGAGACAGTCCTTTCTTGACAGTAAGGAGGATTATGGTTACTTTTGAGAAGGGAATTCGGTAGAAGCTTTATTCAGTTGGCCTAGAAAGCAATTCTACATTTTGAGATGATAACCCATCAGATTTCATATTTATCACATGCACTTCTATCTCAGCTACACTACTGTGTTATGCCTAACTGCACTATCATCTCATGTCTAAGTACATTATTGTGTTATGCCTAACAGCACTATCATCTCATGTCTAAGTACATTATTGTATTATGCCTAACAGCACTATCATCTCATGTCTAAGTACATTATTGTGTTATGCCTAACTGCACTATCATCTCATGTCTAAGTACATTATTGTGTTATGCCTAACTGCACTATCATCTCATGTCTAAGTACATTATTGTGTTATGCCTAACTGCACTATCATCTCATGTCTAAGTACATTATTGTGTTATGCCTACCTGCACTATCATCTCATGTCTAAGTACATTATTGTGTTATGCCTAACAGCACTATCATCTCATGTCTAAGTACATTATTGTGTTATGCCTAACAGCACTATCATCTCATGTCTAAGTACATTATTGTGTTATGCCTAACTGCACTATCATCTCATGTCTAAGTACATTATTGTGTTATGCCTAACAGCACTATCATCTCATGTCTAAGTACATTATTGTGTTATGCCTAACAGCACTATCATCTCACGGGTAGCTACACCATTATGTTATGCTTAGCTGCACTATCATCTCATGCCCAGCTACACTACTGTGTTATGCCTAACTGCACTATCATCTCATGCCCAGCTACACTATTGTGTTATGCCTAACTGCACTATCATCTCATGTGTAACTACACTATTGTGTTATGTCTAACTGCACTATCATCTCATGTCTAAGTACATTATTGTGTTATGCCTAACAGCACTATCATCTCATGTCTAAGTACATTATTGTTTTATGCCTAACTGCACTATCATCTCATGTCTAAGTACATTATTGTGTTATGCCTAACAGCACTATCATCTCATACCCAGTTACACTATTGTGTTATGCCTAACTGCACTATCATCTCATGTCTAAGTACATTATTGTGTTATGCCTAACAGCACTATCATCTCATGGGTAGCTACACCATTATGTTATGCTTAACTGCACTATCATCTCATGCCCAGCTACACTACTGCGTTATGCCTAACTGCACTATCATCTCATGCCCAGCTACACTATTGTGTTATGCCTAACTGCACTATCATCTCATGTGTAACTACACTATTGTGTTATGCCTAACAGCACTATCATCTCATGTCTAAGTACATTATTGTGTTATGCCTAACTGCACTATCATCTCATGCCCAGCTACACTATTGTGTTATGCCTAACTGCACTATCATCTCATACCCAGCTACACTATTGTTATGCCTAACTGCACTATCATCTCATGTGTAACTACACTATTGTGTTATACCTAACTGCACTATCATCTCATGTGTAACTACACTATTGTGTTATGCCTAACAACACTATCATCTCATACCCAGCTACACTATTGTGTTATGCCTAACAGCACTATCATCTCATGCCCAGCTACACTATTGTGTTATGCCTAGCTGCACTATCATCTCATGTGTAACTACACTATTGTGTTATGCCTAACAACACTATCATCTCATACCCAGCTACACTATTGTGTTATGCCTAACAGCACTATCATCTCGTGCCCAGCTACACTATTGTGTTATGCCTAGCTGCACTATCATCTCATGTGTAACTACACTATTGTGTTATGCCTAACAGCACTATCATCTCATACCCAGTTACACTATTGTGTTATGCCTAACTGCACTATCATCTCATGTGTAACTACACTATTGTGTTATGCCTAACTGCACTATCATCTCATGCCCAGCTACACTATTGTGTTATGCCTAACAGCACTATCATCTCATACCCAACTACACTATTGTGTTATACCTAACTGCACTATCATCTCATGTGTAACTACACTATTGTGTTATGCCTAACTGCACTATCATCTCATGCCCAGCTACACTATTGTGTTATGCCTAACAGCACTATCATCTCATGCCCAGCTACACTATTGTGTTATGCCTAACTGCACTATCATCTCATGTGTAACTACACTATTGTGTTATGCCTAACAGCACTATCGTCTCATGCCCAGCTACACTATTGTGTTATGCCTAACTGCACTATCATCTCATGCCCAGCTACACTATTGTGTTATGCCTATGCACTATCGTCTCATGTCCAGCTACACTATTGTGTTATGCCTAACTGCACTATCATCTCATACCCAGCTACACTATTGTTATGCCTAACTGCACTATCATCTCATGTGTAACTACACTATTGTGTTATACCTAACTGCACTATCATCTCATACCCAGCTACACTATTGTGTTATGCCTAACAGCACTATCATCTCATGCCCAGCTACACTATTGTGTTATGCCTAGCTGCACTATCATCTCATGTGTAACTACACTACTGTGTTATGCCTAACTGCACTATCATCTCATGCCCAGCTACACTATTGTGTTATGCCTAACAGCACTATCATCTCATGCCCAGCTACACTATTGTGTTATGCCTAACTGCACTATCATCTCATGTGTAACTACACTATTGTGTTATGCCTAACAGCACTATCGTCTCATGCCCAGCTACACTATTGTGTTATGCCTAACTGCACTATCATCTCATGCCCAGCTACACTATTGTGTTATGCCTATGCACTATCGTCTCATGTCCAGCTACACTATTGTGTGCATTACTGTTGCAGTTTTTAACTGCACATTTAGCCTAGGGCTTACTGCACTATTATCACATGACTCAATATTATCATCACACGACTCACTGTACTGTTATCACCTAATGCACTTCTATATCATGCTAACTGCACTATTATCACATGTCTAACTGTCTAACTGCACTATTATCACATGGCGCGCTGACTTATATCTCATGGCGCACGGCACTATTATTTCACTGAACTATTGTCACTTGGTTCATTGTACTATTATCTCATGACACACTGAACTGTTATCTCATATGAAACTGCACTATTATCACATGACTCCCTGCATCAGTATCACATGACTCGCTAAATTATCTTCACATGACTTACTGCTCTTTTATCTAGTGACTAACGACACTATTATCTGACTACTCAACGCTGTTATCACGTGACTTACTGCACTATTGTCACATGACGCACAATGATGTGACTTTATTTGGCATTCGTGGCTTTCCTGGGGATCAATATGAGTATGAAAGTGTAACCCAAGGAGCTACTGGCCACCAAATGTGTCTTCAGACACTTCCTTCTGTCCATTAATCGACGACAGACTCGTGTCGAAAGTGTCTGCGACACATGAGTGCAAAGGGTTAAGATGAAACACTCTCATATATATATATGTTTGATGGACAGACGAAGCACTTCGTTACTATTGTGAAATGACCACACATATCAGTACAAGACATTATTCATATTTGTAAATGGATGTAGGCTGTCTGAACATTGTTCAAACTGAAAAAAAACGTGAATACAACTTAAAATATTCGTGAAACTTTCTACTTTTTAAACGTCAGCGGGAACAGTAATGCTTCATGCTGCTTGTAAACTGCATTATCTTGTAATATGTTTAATTTGGAAAACGTGAATACAACTTAAAATATTCATGAAAGTTGCTACCTTTTAAAGTACAGCGGGGACAGTAATGCTTTATGGTGTTTGTGAACTGCATTATCTTGTAATATGTACAATATGAATGATGGATAAGGGACGGGGTGGGGGTCTCGGTAAAATGATATTGCTTTGATTGTGCCAACCGGAGCAGAAATTCTGATTCTGATCTGCGCGGAAGGGAGCCCAACTGTTGCCTAAAGGGATGCCGACTTCAGGAAGACTTCATCAGTTCACGCACTGGCCTCTCAGTAAATTCTTATGACATTTGCTTTCATATGTGACAAATTGCCCTGAAGCAGGTATATTTAGAAATACCCCATGCCCCAATGAATGAAGGTTTTCCTTAGTTTGTCAACGTTGTGCAAAACTTGAATATCAGTCGTTTTGACAGGACAGTTATTTTTAGATTCCACACATTAAAGCAATCATTTGAGCGTCTGAGAATCCACATGGTATTTCTGTTTGTGTCAAAATACTTTCTACGAATACAGAAAGTCTGTTCTTAATAGAATTGAGGATTATGGAAATTCGGTGGTATACAGAATTAGTATCCAGAGCGCCTAGCGCCCCCTAACGACAGGTTGCCTCCATTATCTCCTGACGGGTTAGAAACTGATCTGCCACTATATGATCCACTCAAAGATTGGTAAAGATCACCATTTTAAATGCAGTGCGTCATATTAAGTGCGTTAGCGTCTGTTGGAATACATCATTGGGTAAAGTCATGTTTAATTATCAAAATTCATTTGCCATGTGAGACATATTGCCTGCAAACAGGATGTGTCCAAGAATCAATCAGTTCACCCGTCGAAATGACAGCATGCCCCCAAAACTGAAACGGCCAAAACGTGTTCAATTTATCATTCAAAGTAATTCTTTATTAGTTTTCAATCAAAAATGTTCATTCCTGAACACAGCACTGGACGTAGATTTGCAGTGCAACGATGTCATAGCATTGTCAGGGCATAGTGCAAAATCTACTGTCAAACTGATATCTCCTACGAGATGTCTGATCTCACACAAGCGATATCTCCTGTGGAACACAGTTTTGGACGTTAAAACCAACCCTCACTACGCCGTATGTCACTGCCTCACACCGTCACCTCAGGCTACCATTAAGTGTTACTAAGGAAAATTCTACCACTCTTCAGTAAGAAGATTGCCGAGTTGCCCTAGTGAGTAAGTGAGCTGCGTTTTATGCGGCTTTTAGCAACACCCCAGCAATATCACGACTTGGGACATCAGAAAGGGGCTTTACACATTGTACCGATATGGGGACTCGAACCCGGGTCTCCGACGTGACGAGCGAGCGCCTTATCCACAAGTTCTACTCCATTGCCCTTGTAAAGTTGCCGGAAGGGCGTGTGAAGAGGCTTATTTACTACCTGTTCCATACGGTTGGGGTTGGGCTACCAGGCAGGCCATTCTGATTAGTCAATGGTTTTCATCTCCTGGACAATCAGAAATGGGCCTCACACATTGTCCCCACCCGGGCATTTGAACGACCAACGACCGCTTTTATCGCTGGTAGTGCCGGAATGACTGCTTGTGAGAAAACCGATTTCCTACTCGTTCAGGTGAGTTAGGTTGGGGTTGGGGGACCAGGCAGGCCACTCTATTAAGACAGTGGCTTCCCCTAAGAAAGACGCTGCTACAATGGCGTTTTCCTCTTTGAGAATAAAGTCCGGTCCGACCGCACCTGATGTCGTCTCAGTTACACATCCAGAGTGTCATCCCTGTGGAGCGCACCCGTAACAGTACCCCGATCTTGGACATGGAGATCGGTATTCCCAGCTCCACTCGTCACATCCTTAACTGATTGATCACCCTTGGTTGCGCTTACGTTCGACTACGTTAGAGAGCTGATACATTAGAAGGATACTGATCGGATTAGAAGGTATGTCAGTTCACCAACATTAAGTACATTATCCCTGTCCTGTCTGACCCACTGACCCATCTTCAGCCCATCCCAAACGGGCCTTTCTGTGATGGGGGTCAGCTATGCCCCACCCCCGTGGTCCGACTAATGGAGACGTTGACGCCACTGGCGTCTTTAGGTCATTTCTGGTTATGAATGCTTCGAGAAGTGATGATGTCTTGTTACGAAGTTGTCTTCCCCTTTGTGGTGGAACGCTGTCAACCATCTGCATATCGCTGTGTAGCTGATATAGATGTCTGGCGACACAGTTTTAAGCATGTCTAATCGTGTGCCTGATTCTATGTCCCTGATGCTTAAGGGATTGCATTCAGTTGTTGAAATACTCAGTAGCACATGCTTTGATCTCTGATAACGATTCTCTCACGATACGTGGAAAGATTGGTTTTCAAACACCCCGCGGCGCTCGGTTACTCAGTCAGGTGTTTTAATCTTTATTGTTGTCTGACATTTTTCAGCAAAAACTGAGCAAACTTTGAGTAGCATTGATTGTGATATGAACCGCGATCTCACAATCTAAGTCATTTGTCATCCTCTATCTGTTTTGTCAGCTCACTTTTCGATTTTAAGTTTAAGCACCTCTCAAAATACGACATTTTCGTTTGTTAAATTTGTAATACTGCATGTATTTCAATTTTGGAGCAGTGAGGTGAAATAGTTTCTCACTCCTTTCTCTTTCCACCCCCCCCTCTCTCCTCTTCTCCTATCGAGCGACACCCCCCCCCGCCAACCCTTCTCTCTCTATTCCACTTCCTCTTTCTCTCTCTCATAAGAGGCGGCGACTTTCAAAATATAATATTCTTACTTCTACTAATCAATCATTTTGATAGAATTATCGCAAGACAAGTAGCATTGCTTAACTTACGTTTCTGCATATCCCGGCTCCATCATGCTTCATTTATGGTCCTATTATTCCTCCTTCTGTTCACATCACATTACTCCGCTCCCATAAGCCAATGTCTGTCCGATGTTCTCTCTCAATCCATACACCTATCAGTAATCGGTACTAGTGAGGCTGGCTTACATACCCCGCTTCGCTTGGTCCATATTGCAACTGTGTCACATGACTGTTTATTTTTCAGCGACTTGTTAGAGGCACGGTAAAGCAACTTCTGAATATCGATTGATTGAGCAAAGCTTCCCGTATTGGAAAAGAAATATCGGTTTTCTTACATCAGGAAATTACCAAATAGATTTTATCTTAAGTGTTCCATTATTGATGATTTCACCTCTACACGTTTTAGAGCTTTCATATTGTGTACTATCCCCAAAAAGAAACGCATAGGCGATTTGTATTTATAAAAAAAGCAAAGCAATCACAACAAACATTACCTATTGAGTTCAAACAATCGTTAAAATATGTTTACACAATTGCAGAAGTGAAAAAAAATCGATTTTACCCCAAAATGTTATGAGATGTTTGCAAGGATTAGAAAGGCATCGCCGCAACGCAACAAACATCACCTTCCAGTTGAAATTGTGCAGCAAAGAGCATACAGTGTCTGGCAATATCCAGATTACTTCCAAAGGTTGGCATTAGTTCAAGGTCAAGTTTCAAGGTCAGATCACTACGTCACTCACGATCACTCACGCCATGACTCGACACGGAACACCGCCATTGAAAGAATGAATGGTGGGCATTACCAATCTTCTGTTGCCAGGCGACTGAATGATAGTCTCAGCAAGATATCATGGCTTGCAGCTCGTTGCAACCATACAGGTATAACAAATGACCGTCCCCGTGCAGGCAGACCTCGAGTTACCACAGCAGCAAAAGATCGGTACATCCGGGTACTACAGTTGCGTGATCTTACTGCCACGGGTGACAGCACAGGTGCAAAGGTGACTGGAGGATACCCGGTCAAACTGTACGGAACAGGTTGAAAGCGACTGGACTGGAGAGCCAGGAAACCCGACGTCGGGATCGTGCTACGTCGTCAACGTCGCGCTCAACTTCTCCGTTATCTAAAAGTATCCACTTGGTTGTATAGACATTACCTTCTACTCAATTGGTGTAAAATGTCATGCACTATTTGTGGATGAGTTATGCATGTTTGGAAATACAACGCAACAGATGTCTCGTCTATGCGTGTCTTTTTTTGGATAGTATATTTTCGGTTGAGTTTTACATCAATATTATCTCAACCATATAGCGACGAGAATAAGCCTGCATACGTGGACATTTTGATTACAAAGCTTAAATGAGTTGGGTTTTACAAACAAATTTATTCATTACATTATCATTTAGTAGAAATATTCATAGCACAGAATCTGAAAACAAGCAATCCGTCATTCACATTACTTAGTGACAATTCGTGGTAGAGGTCTGCTTTCCTCAAGTAGTTAACAATGCTTGTTAACAAAACCTTGTTAAACTGGAAACCCTCACAATGTGAATGATCTGCAAATGAGTGAGTGAGTATTTTTTTACGCCACTTTTAGCAATATTCCCGCAATATCACGGCGGGGGACACCACAAAATGGGCTTCACACATTGCACCCATGTGGTGAATCGAACCCGGGTCTTCGGCGTGACGAGCGAACGCTTTAACCACAAGGCTACCCCGCCGCCCCATCTGCATTTGAACACTTCATCGAAAAGTGACACACGAAGGAGGTCCATCTCCATCCCTTGCCTGACAACCCATGCAGGTATGATTGTTTAACGTTTTAGAGAAGTGGACAGACTATCTGAAGAGAAACGGCCGGTGGCTTGATCTCCGGCCGTTAAAATACGTAACAAATGATAACTGATGTTGCCCTGCCTGCAGTTCTATATCAGGGACTGAAACGGGACTGGACAGAAAAATGGGGATGAACGTGGCATCCATGGAGGATCTGTTCTATCCAAGTGTGCTGGTACCATAAAACCGGCATTAGTTTGAACGCACATGCAGACAAATACACGCGTACCGCTCCCCCAGCAACCCCCAAACACACACGCACATAAGCACAAACGTTGAAATATAAGTGCGATCATATACAACCCATTCTACTTCAGGGCCTCGCGGGTCTCAATCCATTCATAAACCTGACGAAGAAACATGACATGCTCCTCGCGGAATTCAGCGGCGATGCGAAAAGCCATCTACCGCTTTCCTTTACAGGGTCACGTGTCTACAGGCTGGTCAATCAATGACATCACCGCATATCTCCGGGGTCATAATATGCAATATGCACGGAGCATGTTGTTTTAATGTTGTTTCTGCCCAGAAAGGCAATTAGTTATACGCGTTGATGTATTTTAGTTTGCTTATTCACTGCACCAGAGACTACCTGTCTGCATTGCATGGTAGAAAACAGAACCACAGATAGAAGTAATAATTGCAATGTCTTGAAGGATTTCGTGTTGGTGATCAATATTAAACGTCACCAACCAGTCTCGTCTGCACTGGGCCCAAAAGCCAAAGTAGCAGTGAAAACCACATGAACCAATCGAAAGGATCACAGGAACACACCAGGTGCTCACGAAAGGCGCAAGCCTGTCCTGGTCTACCTACAACGTCCCCCTTCTCCCATAACGTGCACTAAAAAGCAATTGACTGCTTGTGACCCGCCGCACTCGGTCCAGGTCAGAATTGATCTTCAGCATTCCATATCGGGCGGTAGCCAAGTGGTTAAAACATTCGCTCGTCACGCCAAAAGTCCCGGTTCTATTCTCCAGTAGTTTATACAATGGGGGTTCTGGACCACTTTCAAGAAAAGTCTCTACAAAGCCTTATTTACTAAATAAGGCTTTGGTTGGGCCCTTAGCTCTTGCTACTATTACCCCTACTACTTAACGTGTGTTGGAGGTAACACTGTGCCGTACGGTACGATCAATAATTCTTCTCTTACAAACCCCCTACCCGGCCCATCCCTCAAGTAGTACAAGTTAGGTTCGTCGGCTTTCATATCCACTTTATCTATGTTGTAAGTTTTGACTGACCATATAGGATCGGTGGCCCGCTTACGGCTATCACCCTCGTGTTCCCCCGGCTGGTATAGATACCTCACTAGGGCCCTATCTGGTATCTGTTTCTCCTTCCCACGCAATGGAGCGGCCGACTCTGCAACTATTGATTTTAGTTTGATAGCGTCTGCCAGTTTCTTACCGGTGAGACGGGTGACTTCATGGTTGATTGCCGACACCACCTTGGGTAACCTCGTGACCCATTCAGTCGATCGTTTTCCAGGGGTGACCATCTCCCTAGCATACTGATGGCCAAACAAGCGCTCAGCCAAAGTCCTATTAAATCTCTCAACTATGGCTTGGCTGCGATGGGCTCCGGCCGTGCCACACCTGACCTTTGTATCGTGTTTGACTAGCAGTTGTGACACGGCACCCATGAACTCCCGTCCGGGGTCAACTTGCAGCTCTGTTGGCCACGTCAGCGGGCTGCGTTTGTATATGCGTTTGAATCCTCTGGCTACCTGGGCCGAATCTTTCGTGGTCAAGGGTTCGGCTTCCTTGTAACGACTGGCTACGTCCACTACGGTTAAGGCATACTTGTACCTCTTGTCGTGGGGTAGGAACAGTAGGTCTGCCTGGTGAACGCTATTAGGTATGTTAATACCGAACCTCCTTCTAGGCATGTAGCGTGGTGCCGGCAAATAGATCTGCCTCAGGGCTTGTTTTTCAAGCCACGCTTTGGCTTCCTCCGGGGGTACTCGCGCTATTTTAGCTAGCTTATCTACTGCGCTAGCTCCTTTCCAGTACCCACGCGGGCTGTAGTAAATAGCCTCAAATTTTTTCATGTCCATACGCGTATGTGTTTATCCCATCAATAGCTATCCAACGTTTCGTGTCCATAGGCGACAGGGACGTCTTGTTTATAGTCAGTCCGTATATCTTATGTCCATCACTTCTAAGTGTGTTCATTTTATGTCTAAAGGTACGGGTCTTGAACAGGGCTTCCTTGAATCTGGCGTGTTTGATGTGTTGTTTCACCACATACTTCTTAACCCCCTTAGCCTTCCGGATCTCACTATTGTCGGCTTTCAGGATGGAGTACATCTTAGGTCTCAAACCTATGTACTCGGCTATGGGCGTGCCAGCACACTCGTCCTTCATCTTACCTAGGACCTTTTTATTTACCGTACTGTGTATGGTATGGGTCTTAGGGTAGTCGCTGGTGTCGCATAAATCGAGGTGTTTTTTCATGTCCTCGTACACGTCCTCGGTTCGAATCTCCAACAGCAGGGAATCCGTGTCAGTGTACAGCACTTCACACCTGTCACCGTACTGTTTCTTGAGCTCGTTGTAGTAAAAGTCGTACATCAGGTGTTTGGATAAATCAAGGATGCTCATCCCCACGTAAACAGGCCAGTTGAATTTTATGTGGCTTTTCTTCATGTGTAGGGCAACCAGGTTGTCTGTGAATATCTTACTACGGTTGAATGCCGGACTGGCTATCAATCTCCTGAGCTTGTCTTCCTCACTCGACCGAACCAGCTTCACGGTCACGCGTTTCCTCAGGTTCTCCATAGTCTTACCAAACACCGAGTTGTTCATGAGCTTGTAGAGATTTTTCTCAAAATCACTGGTGGCTTTTTTTCGTAGGTCTGTGTTCATTCTGATGTAGGGCTCCATCCATGGGCTCTGGTCGAACATGAGCACCCTGTGTATTTTGGTCAGCCTCATACCCAACGACAGGTACAGCTGTAGGTTGCGATAGTGAACGATGTACTTGGTCTTATTCATTAAGTTAGGAACGAGTTTTTCAACGTCTGTCACACGCCCACCTAACAAGTTATGTTGGTACTCAGACATCCAGTCTGGGTTAACCCTCATACGTTCGGGGGCCAGGGGGTAGCTGTTGTGTGATGTGTGTAATTCCTTGGTATACTCTAAGTCAACCTCGAGGATATACCCTTTGTTCGAATCTGGTGCAACCCCCATAACATCAACGTGGGGTACCCATTCGAATCCCCCTGTAGGTAGATACTGACTCATGGCCCAGCCGTACAGGTTGTTTGCGTCGAGGTAGAGAATGTGATTGGTTGGCTTGTTAGGATCGTAACCTTTCACGTATTGATTATTTGCTTTCGCGTATCGTTTGGATGCCATGGAAATCCCACCTCGCAAGCCTTTCTCAATGAATAGGTGCATGTCGTAATCTGTGAGCAATTCCAAATTAACTCCGGTCTTTTTAAGCAAGGCGTCCCACGACAGACCTGGGCTGGTGTAATACATGCGGGGTCGAGTTTATACTGCTTGAAACACGTCCGCCTAAACGTCTCGAACACGTCGGCTAACAGCAGTACATCTGTCCTCAAGTACAGGTCGTGATAATCACCCAGGTTCTTACAACCCAGTTTATTCCATACGTTAGTCGCGTGCGAGTAATCATCTCGTGAGACGGACGCCTCATTCAGCTTGCTATAAAAGCAGTCAATAGGGGGTAGTCTGGTCTCGGTGAACTTGGCCCAACTATCCATGTACTCATAGGGGTACACACCCTTCCTCATAAGCAGGGGTCTAGTCTCGGCGTCTGTGTATCGATCGGTGATAGGGAAGGTATTGTTGGCCTTGACCAGACTGTCGAGTGACGACAGGAGGAACTGAAACGAGTCAATGAACCTAAGTCCGTTTAAGCTGAAGGAGATGTATCTCTCCATATTGTTGGGGATGCACGTTATATTACCATCGATTTTCGCGATGGCCTGCATGATCAAGTGTGAGTCGTACCCTCTCAAGTTGTGAAAGACAACGGGGATGTTTATTGTCTTAGGGTTGATTTTAAGCTTGAGGTTGCACGCGCTGTGAGCGGCGCCTCTATACTTACCAGTTATGTGGCAGTGATCTCTCACCGAATCACCGTTAAGTGGTGAGTCACACACGTGACAGTTAGTGCTACTAGCGTGAGCTAGCCTGTCGACTCGGGTCATACGCATGGGAGCGATTCTATACAATGCATTCCTAATAATTTTTTCTTCCTCCTGCAAACACTTTAGAAACCTTTCAGCCGCGTCAGGGCCCCTATACACTACCGGAGCTTTCGTTTCCCCATCACAACGGACGACAATGTATCCAAACCCACAGGCTTTATGCTCCTGTGTTTTGTGGGTGAAGCTACCACTGGGGGAATCCCCACCCACAACTAAGGCTTCGAAGTCGGCGTATATGATATAAGGCACAGACATTTGGTTCTTGTGGTTACTGAATTTTAGGATATTCTCACCTTCCTTAGGCATGTCGACTCGTATGGCCGTCTGCCCCACACCTTGACAATCATCCCGGTGGGATTCTAATAAATCAGCTCGTGTGAAGCCATGTAGGCATCGTTCACAGAAGTGGGTCTTTTCTCTGTGTGCCGATTGGTCATACAACAGCCTGCTAAAGTGTTTTATCCATGTGTAGTGATACTTGTCACCTCGCTGGATCATGAATATATTGATAACTTGGCGATCCTTCACCGGGCTGACCCTGTGTACTATTGTTGTGTTACCTTCGTGCCCAAAGACATTTATAGCCAGATTATTCTGTTTTTCTACTTTAGTGATCTGGGATATGGGGGTGGGTTCATCTATACCATCCCAGTTGAGCCCATCGTCTTGGGGATAGCTAGAAAGCCTATCTGAATGAGTGTCAGCTGGAAATAAGGCTGACCTGATAGCTAACCTCAGGCAATTGTTTCCTCTATTCTTAACGTTTACTATGGCATGTTTGTTCCTATAGTATGGTGGCAAGGCTAGGTTTGACCCGCCTCTGAACGGCACGTAGTTAGCTATGTCTAGATAGACATTATCGATTTTATCTACAGCCCACCCGGACCCCAAGTGTGTGTAGCGTTCTAGGTATTCTCGTATCTGCTGAAAACTGGTATCGATTGATGCGTCAATGGTCTCTGTATGTGTGACAACCTCTTGTTTACCTCGGAAGTAAGGCTGAACATATTCAGTGGTACTCCCAACCTGCTTATCGAGCGACATTTTCACTGTGATCTGAAACTTGATACTTCCTAGGTTATTTAGTTCCTGGTTGACCTTATCAGCTATCAGAGGCTTGATATCTGTAATGTCTATGTTTCTATCAACGTGCATGCGCCAACCTCTCAAATAGTTGCCTACAGCGCGCTCAGTGCGCACGAACTGTAGGTCAATAGCTCTATTCTGTCGTAATAATTCTACAAGCTGTGGTTTTCTCATACGGGAATACCCGCCTAAACCCAAATCGTGTGCCTCGGCTTTCAGTTGTTTTACAGTGGGACGTGCTACGGGGGCATGTGATAACAATGCGGTTAACCCGGCTCTCCCCAGGTTTGAATAACCCGTGTATCCAAGCTGTTTTGCTTGAGCTTTTAATTGTGTTACCGTAGGAGGGGCTTCTAAACCTAGTAATCTCAACAATGCTGACTTCCGCAATCGAGAATACCCGATCACACCTCTCTGTTTTGCGACCCGCTTAAGCTCGCGCACAGTAGCCATAGTGTTTACACCTAAGAGAACCAATGTCTAATTGGTTCACAGTAAAGGGAGGTAACCCTTAAGTGGCTGTTTCACGCACTGTTGGATATAGTGTTCCTTGTGTAAAACATTTAATTGGAGTCTATCTTGAGCAGTCGCCTACGTTCTTTTATGTAGCCTTTTTTATTCTCGTAGATGAGTTGATGTCTGACTACGTTCGCTCCGTGAGCTTTACATAGACAGTAGTGTCCTTTAACCCCGATACCACACACAGAACACGTGTAGTTAGGACTTCCCATATGGAAACAACAGAACCCCTGATTCCTGCATTTCCTACCACAGGCCTCGGTCCTCCCCATAAGTATGTATTCACATCGGTATGGAGCGGGTCTCATGTTTACTTATATAGGTATTTTAATTTAATTGCTTCGCAACCAACGCAGTAGCTGCTATACCCAACACTATGAAGACCAGTTCACGATTCATTTGTCCCTTGGATGGTGTGTAGTACTGAGCGAGTGTGGGTTTATTGAGCGGTTCCAATCGTTTACCAGTTAGTGGGTAGTATTCTTTCATTGCTTCATCGACATCGTTGAATGTTTGAACGGCATGGTTTTCACGCGTGAGTTGTTCGTTAATAAAATCGATCCTCTGGAGGCGTTTTTTAGCGTACTCGGCCTGTGCCCTTTGTAATTTCTCAGTAGCGAGATCGTGCCGCTTTCTTTCTTCCTGTATTGCGTGATCATCTCGTAGTTTCGAGAAGAGGAAATTACTCCCGGAAAATGCCAGGGCATTCACTAACGCCCCACCGGCCATCATAGCTATCGTGGTCATCCTATATTTATTTCATTATATTTTCAGGTATTATTCCTTGTTTTACTAGGATGTCTTTTGTGGCCATCGCCATACCAAGGTTCATTATGAGCATACCCATATCCTGCAGGTTGAAATCTAGCTTGATAGTTGGTTGTTTAAGCACCATTTTAGTCAACCGAGCGTACCCTACGGCTAGACTGGCGACCACTGTGGCGTGGTATGCGTCGTTGACGAACGTTTTCCCCTCAGACATTATGTATATGATATAAAATATTAAAATTATAACATGATATGCGGGTTAATAGTGGGGGTTACCTCACTGTTTGGGGGTACCTCACGGTGAGGGTTTCCCTCACGTGTATATAACCACGAGATAGCCAAGGCAGCAGTTACGCCTACAGCCAACAACAGTCGGGTTGGGTTGGTCACTTTATGTTGGTTACACCACCGTTTTTTACCGGCAGCTACTCTCTTAGGATTCTTCTGCCTGGTTACTGTGGGGGGCACCCCCACTGGTTCCTGTGAAGGGGTCTCCACCGTCACCTCGGGAGGGGTTTCCCTCAGTTCCCCCACTGGGGATTCCTGTGCAGCATCCATCTATACTATTATTATTATTTTTTCTCTCAAATTGACAATGCTTTGCCGTGATAATCGCCGCCGTCACTGGAGCCAACAACATACCATATTTGTGGTACAGCTCGCAGCTGATAGAGCTCACGGCGTGTTCGATAAAAGGGTCTTTCTCGAGGTCTTCCCACAGGTAAAGTCGGCGCTCTGGTGGAATGGGAAGGAAGTATGACACAATACCGGTGTATATCTGGGTCATAGCCGATCCTATTGTCTTTGTCATTTCTGCTCCGAGCCGGGACTCGTATCTAGCGTACAGCTTATCGATTTCTTCGGCTGACATTTTGTGAATTTTATCCGGAGTGTAGTCTCCAAAGTAATGTTTGGCTTTGCCGCCAACAGCCAACGCCACCAGTTTCTCTCGCTTATCATCATCCCCAGACAATTGTTCGAGCAATTCCTCACACTCCATCTTATAATATAACAAGTAAGATTTAGTTTTAACTATATAATACCCGATGCAGACAAAACACAGAGAAATGAAGGTTAAGTTGCACACGACAAATACTTCAAATATCATAGCTATACTTAGCATTTGCTTCGCTTTAGCTTAGCTTTGCTTAGCTTTAGCTTAGCTTTAGCTTAGCTTTAGCTTAGCTTTGCTTAGCTTTGCTTAGCATACTATATAAGCCACGGGTTGGTCGGTCTTGAGCACGAGCTTAGCGTGTTTAGTTTCAGCGAGCTGTTTCTTCACCCGTTCCCGTTCTAATTTACTCATCACATCGTTCTCTCTCAAACACTCCTCGAACGAATCCCTGTCCTTGCAGTGAAATAAGGCCACCCATCGCGTCTGCTCCCTGAGGTCTTTCAACACCGAGTTGAACTTCTGCGTTAGCACCCAGACGCTGTGATTTGCATGCCGGCCGGAGAAGGCCAGGTACGATAGCATGTCTCTCTTTTTTGTTATCTCGCGATTAGCGCTGCAGTCGTCCAGTATAAACAGCGTCGGTTCCCCTTTAAATTTCTCGTGAAGAGCTTTCAACCAGTCCTGCAGGCGTGTTCCAGGGTCGATTTTGTGTACGTCCGGGTCCGTCATCACCCAAGGTCGCGCGTACGTTTTATTCATGCTCAGAGTAGGGCACATGATAACGATGTTATCGAACACATCCTTGTAGTAACCCTCCAACATATCCAACACGAAAACGGTCTTCCCACAGCCAGTCTGCCCGCACACTATGGCGCAGTGTGGGTCAGTGGGTAGTTGTGGGTACCCCCGGGGTGTGTGGGGGTCTCCCCCACTAGTAGATGGCTTGCACGAATCTCCCATTGTCTATATTAAGTTGCGCGTCCATAATAACGTACAGATATAATTTCAACTTACCAGCGGGTTGAGCCTTCTTAGTAATCTGGATGGTTATCCCTTCGCTGCCGTTATCTATACGGCGCCCGCTACCGTGCAGTTTATCATCATCCGTGGATCGCATGTCCAACCATAGGGCGTACTTGGTGGTCAGGTATTCACCGATCTGCACGGAGCCGAGGTCCAGGTCCTTTGTTATATAATCCCCCACTGGTAGCTTTTTTATCTCATCCCACTGCTGGTGTGGTCTCATACCATGACTGAACAGCTGGTTGGGCACGCCCTCGATGGTCACTTCCACCTTTTCAATCTCGGGGTTGAAAAACTTCTCGCTGTCCCTCCGGAATGGATCGTAATACTCCACGGGGATGACCAGGATACCTTTCATCGATCGCGCCGGCACGTTCACGTTGATATTCCACACAGTGTCGCTCTTATCTCGCACGACTGATCTATGCCTCAATACGCGATCGTACAGTATAGCCATCTTCCCAGAGTACTGGCTTCGAACCTGCCTGGTCAGCTCCGGGCTAGTGACCATGTCGAACTCCAGAGAGATGTTGTCTATGGCATAACTGGCCTCATCACCGTTCGGCGTACGCACTACTTTGTTATAGTCGTTAAACGTGAGCTCGTATTCGAGCCTATCACCCAGCGCGGCCTGGTAAAACGGCGCGTGTCCCGTGAGCAACTCGAAGTCTAGCGGCACGCAGAATCGATTCCCGTATGCTCGAGCGATGGCCTTTTCACCGTCCGATAGCTTGTCTTGCTGGTCTTGCGTGAAGACATACCCTATGCACGCCCGGGTTGATTTGCTGATGCCCTGGTACACATCATTGACTCGTTCTCCCTCGCTTTTCCAGAGATCCCTGTAGCAGTGAAACACATCGCTGTCGTCGATGCTCAGCACCTCGTTACCGCTGATCTTGACGGTCGTTTTCTTGATGATGGCTTGACCCACGTTCCGCACTAGCTCGCGTTTGTCGTTGTCGGAGGTCAACGTGATATTGAACGCCAGTCGAACAGTGCCTGGTACAATGAGGTCATTCTCACCAAGGTTTGGAAATCTAACCAGCAGAGTTTGATTCTGGTCTATCTTGCTGGGATTGTTGGTGATGGTCACCGACTGACGCATGGCTCTGGCTCCTAATGGCTCTCTCAATCTTCTGAAAGGATCTAATTTTCTGCCGTACATTGTTATATATAAACGAAATATATTTTTAATACTAAATAATGGATGAAGACATACCTATGGAGGAGATGCGGGGCGCTAGTGCCCAGGCATCCGATGAGCAGGAGACCTCATTCAGTACTGGCCTACAGCCGGCTGTCGACGAAGTTGAAGATATAAACAAGCAGAATATCTCATTCTCGCCAGTTACCACACTCGTGAGGGGCGCCGTCGACGCTTATTACAACACAGTTGAAAAGAGAGACAAAATCAAGCCGCGGTGGCGAGACTATACCAAGTTTTTTGTTGATAGAAAGGGCAAGCTGCGTTTGAAGGATCATCCGGAGATCGATCTCATGAAAAAACACACGAGAAAACCGCTTGCTTTATCAACACTGAGAAAAGACCACAATATTGGCTTTGTCCAAGATGAACTAGGTTTCACAGAGTACGGTGGCGCGCGACCTAAGATTCCCCCGAAGAAGATTCCCCCGAAGGTCAGTCAAGATCTGGAAGGCATCAGGGACGCCACATCGGTTCAAAACATGACTTATGATATTGAAAAGGTGTTGGCCGACTACGAGAACAAACCCTTCCCAGACCTCAAAATTACCTTTCGGGAACTGAAGGGGTTGGACCTGTTGATGCAAACCATTCGTGGCCATCTCTGGAAAAGCACGGCCAAAGTGAGTGAGATAGACGACAAAATCGCCTATGAAAAGAAAAAACTCGGTGAAACTGAGGATGAGTCTAGGAAAGCCACCATCGAGGAACGAATACGTAATTTGGAAGATGAAAGGCAGGTCTGGTTGGAGACAGCGTCCGGCTACAAAGAAAAGCTTCGATCCCAGGCCAACCGTGTGCGGGAAACCATCAATCAAGTCCTCTACCGAGACACCATGTTAGCAGACAGGATTCGGATATTGTTCCGGGAGCAAGGGATCACCATCGCCAGCATTCTGACTGCATTGGGTTTCATCATATCAACCCTGGTGGTGTCACTGACAGGGGGTACTGTGGTGCCTGCCGGCGGCGGGGGAACTCCAAGTGGTGGTGGTGTTAAAGACTGGATAAAAAAACTCGGGGAAGGCCTAGCTAAACTGGCTGGTAAAGCCGCCGAAGCCCTTCCCGGCATCCTGGGTAGCATCGTCTCGTGGTTGTTGAGCGCTCTGGCTAAAACTGTCACGTGGCTCAGCCAAAACCTGTGGGCAGCCATCGTCGCCGTGGTGGGTCTGGTGTACGTAGCGGCTAAGAAATCTTTAACCAAATAAGTCCCAAAGCTACTCCACCAACCACCAGGGCCGTTTTACTATCAATATGCTGCTGATAGGAGGCCTGCATATGGGGGGCCACCTCCTGTGGTGTTGGTTGAACTTTAGACTCCGGGGGTGGCGCCACTATACCTGTTTCACGTGGTGGGATGTGTGGGATATAGGGGGTGTTAATATCGGGGTTGATACCCAACTTTTGATCCGCCGTGGCTATGACTATTTTGTTGTTATAACCCACCACTTTTTTTACTCTCAGTTGCATATCACTCGGAGCCATGTACAGCCCCATGCCGAACACGTAGTTGACTATCGATCTGGCGTATTCTAACACGTTTTGGTAGCGGTCGATGGCCTGCGGGAGATCAACTGGAGAATTGATAGCATCCTCAACGTTGGAAACGAACTGTTTCTGAGCGTCGAAAGCAGTTCCCTTACCGAGGATGTTGGAACGCGTCATCGACTGCGCACCCAACAGCGCCCATACGTACGTTCGAATCGAGTCGTTCAACCTGACTACCCCGGCACGAGTGAATCCTTTCGACGTATCCAGCATAAACATTTTCCACCCGTCTGCGGTTGACTGCTCCACTTTCTGGATTGTGAAAGCAACACCACCTTCAAAGTCCATACGATCATCCCTCCATTCATTACTCGACAAAGCAAAGTCCTGCCTAAGTATACCTCGTTTCACTAAATCATCACTTGCATCTTTCACTGGTTTTGGTCCATATTTGGTAGGTTTAGGAACAATATCATCTAATGCATGGAAAAAATTCCCAGTACTAAACATTTTTCGTTTCATAAAGTTTGTTAGTAAATCTTTCTTAAATGCTTTTACTGAGAGCCCATCGCTGTAAGGAATACCCAACCCGTGGTTCAGCCCCGGCAAACGCCAATCCGTCTTCGGGCTTATTTCGAATTCATTGCAAATACGTTCGTAGACCCGTCTATCGTACGGGTTGTTTGTTGCGTCCCACGCTTTGTCCTGTGGGAGGAGGGCGCTGATCTCTTTAAGGATACGTCTGACCTGGTAGTACACGTGGAACTTGAAGACAGACTGACTCAGCGGTCCACGCCGAGTGTCGGTCAATGTCACACCACACCCCGTTGTAGCGCACCACACGGCAAAGTTTAATTGATTCTGCCAGAACTGCATAGGGTTGTTGAACCAAGCGTGGACTGCCTTAATGTTAGTCGCCGAAAGCTTATACTTATCGAACACATCTAAAAGCTGGGCATTGAAATACAACTCAGGAGCAACCACGATCTTCATGGGGGAGAAATCTACGTCCAGTTTAGGGTAAAACAACATTTTAAAACTCTTATATAATGAGCATATATACTCTAACATGTACATAACACTTCCAGGAATAACGAGCGGTGAGGCCGTTCAGCTGACGCACGCGATCGATAACACGTCAGGCCAACTCGAAGTCGCACTCTGCGATATCACCTACCTACCGCAATGGACTAACATCAACATCAGCAACAATAAGCTGTTCGTCAGTGGAACTCGCAGCCAGATAACTGACGGCTACTACAGCGTGTGCTCTCTAAACGACAAGGTCTTCAAACCCCTTGGAGCCGAACTCAAGATGAACGACTCAAACGGTACAGTGGTGTTAATCAACAGCGGAAGAACCTCATTGAGGCTCGGCCGACCATTAGCGAGGATACTCGGTATGTCTCCTGATGAGATAAAGCCAACAACAACCGTCACAGGCACGAAGTTACCCGATCTAGTACCGTACCGAGAGCTGTACATTCATCTCGATCAGGTGAGCACAACGTACAACATTCAAGGAGGTCGCCCTTCCACTATACTGAGAGCAGTGCCGGTGAAAACTGAGAAATACAACGACGGTAGAACCGAGTCGTTTTCACCACGGCAGTATAAGAGGTTAACCCAGGGCAACATACCTGAGCTGACAATATCGGTGTTAGATATAAATCATAATCCTGTAAATATAGGATACCTCAGCTTAATGCTTCATGTAAAATGACCAGCGCACAAGGGCCTGGAGTGAAAAAATGCGTCAATATCGGGATCTCCGACCTCGGAGACACGCGCGGTTTCGACGCTCCCGGAGTAGATGGTACATCGTACGCATTTCAACTGAAAAACAACATTTACAAACGCGTTGAAGTCACCTCCGGTGGAGCCCTAAGTGATATAGTAGATACCGCAAGAGCAAAAGTCAACACTAAGTACGCCCTTGTCAACACCGGTAATAACTGGATAATATACCCATCGTTCGGGGGTAAACTGTTCGACTTAGACGATGTTGAGAGCACTACCGTCGTCCAAAACAAACCATATATGCTCGTCTTCACCGAAGATGACAAGTGGGTGTTGTTACCCGATAACGACGACTGGTTTCTCAATATTAGACTCGTCTCTCCCTACGTGTTCACGGATAACAAAGACAACCACCTAAACAAAGTCGTGAACAATGGAACCCTGCTCGTGGCTTACGTCCCAGCTCAGAGACGTAGCATAGTCGTCAGTCCACTCGACACTATGGCAGCCCACATGCTAACGAGTAAACCGGCCATACAAAACGTGAAATTGCAGTTGGTGTCTGAATTCGAAGGCGTGGTCACTATACTAGAGAGTCTACCGGCAAACTCAACACTGATCATCAAAGTCTACCTAGGGGAACCATCGGGGAATGATGTCGAGATCGTTAAGGGGATCAAACTCGGGTGGGTGAAACGACACCAGTATCAAGTTTGCAACGTTTACGTGCGGGTGGGTTCCGACTCCAACACCAGTCTGCAGGGGGTTAACGTGATCGTGGAAAACAAGATATCACTAACCAATATCTTCCTGCCTGCCAACATACACTTCATGGGTATGAAGTTCACCCCTGAACTATTATCAAAAAACCAGTTGGAAATTATATCGTAATAGTATAATAATGACCAGTCATCGACCCAACACTACGCTTAACGACCTAGGAGATACGGAGGGATTCGATCAGCCTGGTGAGGAAGACACCTTATATATCCTGCACTTCAAAGACAACGTGTACAGACGGGTGTCGTTATCAGATTTTAAAGAGCCCAAATGGAGGATCAACTTAACACTCGCCTCACCTTATATCACAATGGACGAAAATCAGTGGATCTCTAAGATTAGTAACAACGGTAGCTGGATCGGGGATTTCATCATTCCGGAGAGGGGATTCATGATATTTATTAATTCCGTAAATAGTTTAAGGTCTGTAGGAAAAAATAAATTAACATTTAGCAATCATTTGAGTAATATAAATATTCTTGATATATTCTCCCCTTCCACACTCATCATAGAAGTCTTCTTTTATTTAAGCACTGAAAACAACTCAAGAGTACACCAAATTGTACCCGGGGTGTCAATACACTGGTATGATGAACACATAGGTCAACATTGTCGTATTGTTATACAACGGGATACCCCGGGTCATATAAACCGCTTAATAAGCCTCAGTGGGGTTTTTATTACAACAGGAAAGTCTATTAACCTCTCACCTATTACCCTGAATAGTGGTATAGACCTTATAGAATTCAAATTCACTTATGGACTATTAACTGAAACCCAATTAAAATATCTTTCATAATATATATTATAGGATGGGTCTGTACCCAGTCGTAGAGGAAGTAGCGAAGACGTTGGAAACCGTAGATGTGTTCCGCTTGAGGCAGTTATGTGATGTGAAACGTCAACTAGAACAAGACCGTGACACGCGGAAAGCACTATGTAAGAAGTACAATAGAGCTTTCAATATCGTGGACGGTGCTGACACTACCCTTATGGCAACCAGCATGGGACTAGGGGCGGCAGGCGTTGGGTTGTTGGCTACCATCGTGGCTGCACCTATAGTGCTAGGTATTGAAATAACAGCTGGGGTGGCAGGGTTAGCAGGATTGGCGCTTAAGTTAGTATCACGCAGACTTCATCGTAAGGCATTGAAACACGACGAGATCAGGGTTCTGGCAGAAGCAAAGCTGAACACAGTGAGTGAGCGTATTTCCATGGCACTCTCTGATAGTAAGATCTCAGAAGAGGAGTTTCGTTCAATCCTCTCTGAACTCAAAAAATATAACGGAATCAAACAAGATATTCGATCCAAGTCTCGTAAGTCTGCTATCAGCGAGGACGAGAAAAAAAAGTACATAGAACAGGGGATACAAAAAGCCCAGCAAGCCTTTATTATGAACACCAAAGAGATCGTAGGCGGTTCACGTTAAACTGTTTCATCGATATAAACGTGACATAGGCACAGTGTTACCTCCAACACACGTTAAGTAGTAGGGGTAATAGTAGCAAGAGCTAAGGGCCCAACCAAAGCCTTATTTAGTAAATAAGGCTTTGTAGAGACTTTTCTTGAAAGTGGTCCAGAACCCCCATTGTATATACTACTTCTCCATATGGATACACTGCGTTCTGGTATTCTTCGCTGTGATATTTCTGTACTATTGCTAAACGCGGCGTAAAACACTACGCACTCAGCATCCCATGCTCTTATCAGATCATCAGGTCAGTCATGGCAATCGTGTTGATTTTGAACGGTTCAAAACGTTTCTACGATCAACACGATTAATTGTCAATCGTAATCGTGCTTCCAGATCGTGGTAATCGGAATCAGTCGCGGACAAGACAAACACCTCAGTGGTTGTGTTCTCTCGGTAGGAGTTCACTGAAGTCCATAGTCAGTCGGCCTGTATATGTACCCGTCGGGGTTCAGTCGTAGCTCAAGCCCTGATCACCTCGATCGTGATCGTGAAAGACATCGCAGCCGCTATCGAATCCTATCGCAACAGAGAGCATCGGTTCGTGATAAACGTATCAGGACGTACCTGCACGTCCCCAAATCATCCCCAATCGGGGACTCCGATCTGCTACGAGTGGTCAGTCGTTCGTAACGAATCGCAAGACACTGTGAACCAAGCATGAGAGGCGAATAACAGGAACGGGTGGCCAGGTTAGCTGACTTGGTTGACACGTGTCATCGGTTCTCATTTGTAATTTTCAAAGGCATTGTCGTAAATCCAAGTGTTTAAAGTAACCTGAAGCAGCCTTCTTTAGATAAAATAAAAAATATCTTATCTGAAAATAATAATTACTTAGATCTCTGGCGATATATAGTGATATTTGTAATCGTATCACCCCAGTTTCACCGTAGTATATTACAGTAAACAATTTATCCAGAATGAATTGGGATTGCATGTTTGACAAATGGTGAATTACAATTAGTTGTAAAGATACTTCTCATATTATGTTATTTACAACTGGAATAAAGCAACCGAGCATTATTTGATGTTAAGTCCTTTTAATGCCCAAAGATATTTTTTTCATGATTTTGTAGTGTTTTCCTTTATCGCTGTTTAACTGTTGACAGGATAATATTAAAATCTGTACGATTTGACATAAGGCATCGTGACATGCCCTTGAAGAGATGTGGTGCCAGAATCAGATCACAAATTCATGGCAAGCGTGTTCGATAAGGGACGGGTCCGGAGAAACAGCTGGCTAGGGGAGCACAGCAATGTTCTGCTGTTTCAGACAAACTGCCGCAACACGTGCGGCATGTGTGTGGGCGTTATCCTGCTGAAGCTTGAAACGCCGAGCTGTCAGATTGCCAAAGACAGTGACAGTTGTCTCCGACCATAAGATGTGATTCACTACATAACATGATGCCATCGGCTCCAAGCTGTCCACGTTGCACAACGCATGCGACAGAATACCGTTCACCTCACCGTCTGTACACCCTTTCCCTGCCACCTGAACTGTCCAGATGAAACCTCGTCTCCTCGGTGAAGAAGGCACCATCCCAGTCTTGTCTCCCGTCTGCAACAGGCAAGACGTGACTGTCGGTGACCTTGAGCACAGCTGGACGTACTACTGGCCGTCGAGACCGGGTGTTTTGCTCCCTCAGTCGGTTCTGATATGACGTAATCCATGAATGGTCCGGGTAGTCAAAATGACAGTCTGAAATGTGGTGACGTCATGTATGGACGGCCAATCCGAGGCAAATCTCTCGTGTTGCAGTTGTACTGAAAACGTCTCCATAGAGATGAGATCGTGTTTCGATGGACACCAAAATGTCTCGCCGCTTCATTTTGGGCCATTCCAGTTTCCACCATAACCAAGGAGCAGAGACGCTGATTTTCTGTAAGCCGTGGCATGATGTCCGCGCTCTGTAGCTTGAAAGGAGTTTTCTACAACATCCAGAGACTGGAAAATAATCAACCACTCTTCAATTTACAATATAAGGTGTCCGAACTTCAGGTGTAAAAAACATGCAAAAATATGTGAAAACTACGTTCAAGCAAAATCAGTCAGACACATCATCAAAACTGATGTATACGGAATATGACATACTTATACAACATGTCCATGTTTGTAAAACAATCGCCGTATCTAAAATGGCTATACGTCACTGATGAAGCTATTTGTTACAGATGCGTCCGTCTTGGTGAAACTTCCCGGAGGGGTGTAGGTGTTTATTCACTGTTAATTAAAGGTGACAACATCACGTTCACTGATCGTGCATATTAATACGTTATTCAATTAACTGTTGATCGGACATTCATTACACGGACTATTCTTACTACGTATTGTAGTGATAATAATGTTTACATGTTGTATTTTCTTGTGTTGATAGTGACTGACAGGTAGTGTCATTGCTTCGTTACTCACATAGAACGATATAGCTAAAGATGTCTGTTTGGGAGTGTCATAGACTAAATCATTTCAATAGGTTTCCTTAAAACTTCATTTATTCAAACAATCTATTTGTTTCAATATAAGTCCAAAGTGCACCGAAATTCTATCCCCTTTGTCTATGTAATGTATTCGGCAAACATTCGGTGTATCCCCTCTTATCATAAACCCCCCTCCGGGCAGGACCCTTAATTCTCAAACGTTATCAATACATGTCAATTAACACCTCCTTAAGTCGCCTAATCTTACGTGTGTACATGTGCATGGGCCAGTGACCTTGCACAATGTGGCGTAATGGCCCTGTGTATAAAAACCTGGCTGATATGGTCAGTCGACAGACCAACCGGCGGGACCATCCAGCGAGACCATCCAGCGAGACCATCCAGCGAGACCAACCAGCAAGACCAACCATGGAGACTAGATCATCGACAGAAGTGGGCGGATTGTGTGGCTAGTCGGGGTGTCGGCCAAGGCCGTCGCCCCACCTACGACTACGTCGACGATGAGAATCGCCGTCGGACTTCTGAATGTGTGTAAGTGACAGAGCGGGTCTCCACATCGGGATCATTGGCCATTCAGTCCTGATGTGCGTTCTGTCACATGTTTACCACTGTATTTTAGCATTTTGACCATCCTTCGACCAAACAGTAATAAAATATGGCTGCTGCTGTCTTCATCTCTAACACCGACTCATGTGCTCCCTGTCTCTTGTCCACCATCCTAAACTACCACCCGAGAGCGACCACGACGGACGCTCTTGGACAGGAGGAAAGTGTCGTCATTTTGTAGCGCAGAGCCGTTAATCATGAGAATATAAAATCCATTAATGCAACAAAGCATGTTAAACACTGTTGCTGTGTACAGACAGCACCACAAGACCATTCAACAACAACACATAAACACTTAGTTATAGGACAATATGTAACCTGCTGGTCTTGATGGAACAAACCAGAAGCATCCTCTGCTGGAAAACGTCATGTTTCATTAGTTTTTATTTAGGAGTTCCAATGGATGTCGCAAAAATGTCGCATTGTCGCACTTTGGTTAATTTATTTTTTGTGTGATTTAGCGAAGGTGACACTTTAGTTTTTTTTGCTGATGCTGTCTAATTCTAAATACAACCATTTAGACTTTCGCCATTTTAATATATTCCTATAATATATCATGTATTCCTTGGGACACAAGTGTTATTTTAACTTGTCTGCCAAATGCGGTTGTGATTATATTATGGTAATGCATATTTTAAATATATCACTGTGTTACGCTGAAGTTCCGCATGAACGGCCCGATCGCAAACCCAGTTTTAGACAGTTACTTCACCTGTTAAACCCATGGATATAGGGTGCCGATACACCACTTAGCACACAGTAGGGCAAAATCTGGGATTCAAACGTCTGATCATAGTATTCTTGCACACCCAAGGGACACTACTCTCCATCAACTTCCTGTCGAGAAGTGTCGCGGTCTATTGTTACCTCTTTAAGTTGACATCGGAAATACAGATCACAGGGCAGTTATATATCGTTAAATATTTCAGGGAATTATGTCGGTGGTGACATTTCACAGAATGAGGTGAGTGTTCACACCGCTGTGCTGGGCTGGTATGTGAGTGCCTCTAATGTGACACCTAAATCAGTGCATGGAGCCCTCCCTGTGACATAGGGATTAAAAGAGTAACACGAAAGAATTAGGGATTATAGAGTAACAGTAAATAATTAGGGATTATAGAGTAACAGTAAATAATTGGATTGTTTTTCAAGGAATCTGGAGAGACACACATGCACACACATTCAAATATTATCTGACAAATATCCGAGGCATATTTTCCCTGTCAATGGCGTGTTCCAAATGCATTAAGATCTAAAAGTACACAAATCTTTTTCACTACTGCCAGGTACAATGTTCCGAAATATTTTCTTGGTGCGATTTCTTTCCTTGAGTGTTTAAGGTAACGGGAGACAATATTCCTATGTGACTAAGAAAATGGATTTCTCAGTCTAGCTCAAGCACATTTTAACGAAAATCAAACTTACCCATGTGATATCGTTAGACGCTGCATGTCCAGTCTGCATGTGGTCAACCTGAGCAAGCTGACGGTCCTTTAGTCCACCCACAAGACGCACTTTGGGGTGACCATCACCATGGCACCGTGTCTTAAAAAGATATCAGCAGAATGTCGGTGTTCCTGAGCGGAACAAACATGGCTTTGCACTTCTATCAGTTTCCTGGTTTTACGACGTGAATGTTAAACTTAATTGATTCTACTTCCGTGATGGCAGTGAGTCGTTGTAACAAAGTACGTGTCACATTGCAGTTCATGGACAAGATTATTAAAGCATATCTAAAGCGCTGTTTGACTTGCTATTATAGACAATTTTAACTGTGATAAAAGGCTTTTGTAATTTGAGGTAGAGATATTTATGTTACAGAGAAACCATCAATAAAACTTTATTTTTCATTTTGTATTTTCAGCTTGCAATTGTTATGCCGTGGATTGCAATTAGAGAAGCAAATTACCACATAACGCGTGTTTAAAACAGGATGTTGTTCCATAAATAGATAATGTACTTAAATAAAAGGCAACGAAAAACATTTCGGCAGAACGACATAAATATTGAAAGTACGACGGGGAATGAATTGATAGTGAGCACGTGACTATGCTTGAAATGTCAGGTATAACAGTTTCGGAAACCTTCGGACTAACGGCATGATGATTATCAGATATTTTCAAATCATTCATCAGAACTCTTTTTGCGTCGCTGCGCTTGCCAGCTTTTTTCACATGTAACATCTTGTACGTGTGATTAGCCAAAACAGACAAGGTTATTTGGCTGAGTAAATAGAAAATCATAGTAAATACAAAGGAACAGGTTTACACATTTATAACGCACATGCTATTGTTGCCCTGTTTCCAAATTTAGTCCCCGCCACCTGTTGTATGCCTTATTCACAGTTAGTATAATGACCTATGGTTCTAATCACCAGGTATCACCAAAGTCTACAGTGTACTGAGCTAAGTATTTTATTCAACATGCCTGTGATCATTCTGTGTTATATGGCTACGGTGCAGTTAAGTTATAACGGTTCTCATCGCTCTGGTGAAGCAATCTAGTGAGACCATGGTGCCAATATAGGGAATCGTGGTCTCCGTTCCTGTATTTGCATTGACCATGGTGCCAACACAGGGAATCGTGGTCTCCGTTCCTGTATTTGCACTGATCATGATTCTTGGTGTGTCAGGGAACAAACAGAGAGGACAATGGCCACTTACATAATCAAAAGTACATTTGATGACCAAATGAAGCTACATCACGAACTTGGGTTTAGTAATCATTACGGAAGTCTCAGCTCATCCTGCCCCATTAGCTGCACCCGTCATACACACATACACAGGCGGGGCAACTGTCACCTGGACAAACACGGAAACACATCGTAAAATCATGACAGGACATTGCAACGGATATCATTTTGACTATAAGGAAATGTCTTCAACGCGTACCATGTCCCATACAGGCACCGCAGTTTGGGAACTGACGCTGCCACCAAGTTGTCTTTGACTGGACTGTTGCAGTCTTGGATTCCTGGGTCGACGTATCCGATTGTGTCAACGACAGGAAATAACGAGTCTCTATGTTTTCTAACGAAGCAGATTTGACAAAACGACAGGGCAAAATAGTGGTTCGACAAATGAATCATTGAAAATCAACCCTTGATGATCTGGGTTATTACTGATCTTCAGTTACCCGTAAAAGACGACTAACAGGATCGGGTGGTCAGGCTGGTGACGTGGTTGACACGTCATCGTATGTCAGTTGCGTAGATCGCTGCTCATGCTGTTGATCACTGGATTGGTCGTTACAGGCTTGGTTACTTACGACCAGTGGAGATCCGGGGTAGAACAGGTCTTCATAGGGAATGATGCTTACCACAAGAAACGACTATGCTTGTCGGAAGAGGCGACTAAAGGGATCGGGTGGTCAAAATCGCTGACCTTGGTTGACACATGTGATCGGTTCCTACTTGCGCCGACTCGCTTATATACAGACAGCAGCCATATAGCTGGAACATTGCTGAGTGCGGCGTAAAACTAAACTCACTCACTCGATTATTTACAAACAGTGGCCAAATACGTTGAATATTGCTGAAGGTGGCGTTAAACACCAGACAAACAAACCCTGGGAAACCAATGTGCAATAGCCATGCCAACTGTAGCCATCAACAATCCATGCTACATCAAGATCCAAACTAACTAAACCAAGCTAGTGCATAAAACCATCATGAATACATGCAGATCACAGCCGTCAGAGTAGTTGTTTCCACGGCCACCATTCACCAACAGCTGTGTTGTAAGAGAGGAGATGAAACGTGAGTTATTCCGGAAGTACTATCACACAAAGTCGCTGTCCGTAGTCGCCTAATAGGTTGAATGTCAGTTTTGCTTCATTATTTTAGAATTTTTCGCGAAATCGGAGAACGATTTTCCGACAGTGTTGATGAGGGGTACAACATTGGATGAATGGTGGTTCTTAGATAAATCCCATTGTTATTGCGAGTCTCCTCATGAAGTATACATTGTAAGACGATGCAAGCGCTGGAGGTGTTTTAACTCGCCTCAATTCACTGTCAAGAGTTGTCTGTTTTTAGCGTGCTAGAACCGTATAGCTGTAGGCTCGAATGCTAGAATCGTCTTGGGTTCTGTTCAACAACACGACCCAAGGCCTAAGGTTGCCGTGACTCATACATTAACATAGGCTTACGATCATCGTAGCGGTGAAGTTGTTTTGTAGAATGGGGTCCATTATCTCTTACCGAGAAGTTGGATGGGGTGTAGGTCAGGGGCCATTTTGTATTTGCTTCAATATTTCCAGATCAATATTGCGAACGTCAGAAATACACTATCCTATATATCATTACACGAGGCCAGACGCTGTGTGGTATTGTTAGGACTGTATCGTATCGCCCTTTCTAAAGTAAACTCGCAAATCATGTACAGACGTTTGATACCTTGTTTGAGAGGCAATTCGGAAGTTGAAATTTACCCCAAAAGTTGTTATCCATAAATTTCTCAGTGTTGAATCTGATACGTACTTTAAATACGCAACGCCATTTAGAAAGTGGCCAAAGGTAGCACGGTATGTTTGGGGTGAATGAGTGAGTTAAAATTTAACGTCACTTTGACAATATTTCATATTGTCATACCGTGACGAATGCAATATATAGATTAACAATAATTAAAGATAGAAAAATAATGTGGTTCTGGGACTGTGAGACAAGACTACATTGCAGGGAGGGCTAGGCAGTAGAGAAAATAATGTGGTTCAGGGACTGTGAGACAGACGACATTGTAGGGAGGGCTAGGCAGTAGGGAAAATAATGCGGTTCAGGGACTGTGACACAGTGACTAGCAGTTCTAAAATGACCTTGTGTTCTCCAGAAAAGACGAGTGGGTTGGATGGCTGACTTTGTTGGATGGCTGACCAAATATAACATATAATACTTACTTTGTCGTGGGCGATTACTCTTACTACACCAAAGCATGGAACTTATCAATTATGATTACTATTAAATGATATCGACCCATGAATACCGCGTTTCCTCTGAGTGTGTGTGTGCGCGCGCTTATGTGGCCTATGTTTGTGTTCGTGTATGACGGTGTATGGGTGTGTATGGGTCTGTCTATTGCTCTTTGTGTCTGTGTCTGTTGGCCTTGGTGTATGTGTATCCGTTGGCCTGTGTGTGTCTGTCTGTTGGCCTGTGTGTGTGTGTTTGTTGGCCTGAATGAGTCTGTTGGCGTCTGTGCGTCTGTTAGCTTGTATTTGTGTGGGTGTGTCTGTTGGCCTGTGTGTGTCTGTCTGTTGGCCTATGTGTGTTTTGGTTTTTTGGCCTATATTTGTGTGTCTGTCTGTTAGCCTCTGTGTGTGTGTGTTTGCGCTCGCTGGTCTATATTTGTGCCTCTGTCTGTAGGCCTGGGTGTGTGTCTGTGTCTGCTGGCTTGCATATGGCGGTGTATGGGTGTCTGTTCGCCTGTGTTTCTTTAACAGACGCTGTTCCCTATACTGAAACGAATAAACTCTTTCTCTTTCACATTGAGTGAACCAACATTCAAATGAAAATATATAAGTGATACCATACCTATCCTAACTTGCACTTGTAAATTCACCATTTATCGATATCGGAATGACAACCATATACAGTGTTGCAAATTACTGGTCTGTAAGCACAGTAACAACCCCCGAGATAACACAGACAGCTTCGCTGAAGACATACTGGCTTTGCAAGACATACCTGTCCTTTCTGAGTTGAGTTATAAGTGTCACGATCGGTAGTTTGATAGCTTAGCCATATCGGTAGGGGATTGGTATGTTACAGTGTTTGAGTTGGTTTCAGGTTTATAAACACCCCTGTGTCTGTTGTAAAGAACCGAAAAAGGGCTTCACATATTGTACCCAAGTAACGAATCAATAGGCCACCCACAGGTCCTAATGGAGTGAGCAAGTGAGTTTAATTTAAGGTCCCGCTTAGCAATATTCCAGCTGGACAAGACAATCCAGTGATCACCAGAATGAACATCGGCCTAGACAGCTGATGGTGTGTGCCAACCAAGTCAGCGAGCCTGATCACCCGATCCCGTTAGCCCCTTATACAAGTATGGATTACTCAATCTACTATGGGTAGATCAATTGTAACCCGGATCTTCACCGGAAGATTTCCGTCCCTTTGTTGCCGCACACAGCAATTTTCCACTTACATGACGGCGGCCTGTAAGTGATCGGGTCTAGATCAAACCACCCAGTGATTAACATCATGAGCATCCGGGCTACGATGATATGCGTGAACCACGTCTGCGAACCTGACCACCCGATTCTCATCCGAAAGACAACAACCACGCTAAATGGAAAACAGTTGTTGGCTGTTTCGGTGTCACTGCCCAGATAGTTGTAAATCAATAGATACGTGTGTATTTTTGCCTACAGACAAACAACAATGGGGGCTGGACTAGACAATCCCGTGACAGTGACTGTGAACAAGGCAATCCAGTCACATAATAATGCGTCATTGATTTTTATAAAACTAGCTGGGCAAAATACAACACTGTCTCGAGCAGAGTTTCTGTTGTTTACAAGTAATGGATGTTCATGCCCGGTGAAAGATTCGGGTACCTGGTTATTTCCTACGACGGGACCCGTGAAGCTCCGGGGTAGAATGGACCTTCAGCAACCCATGTTTGCTATAAAAGGCGACTATATTTTTCGTGAGAGGGAACTAACGGGATCGGGTGGTCAGGTTCGCTGACTTGGTTGACACATGTCATCGGTTCCCAATTGCGCAGATCGATGCTCATGTTGTTGATCACTGGATTGTCTGGTACAGACTCGATTATTTACAGACCGCCGTCATATAGCTGGAATATTGCTGAGTGCGGCGTAAAACTCAACTCACTCACTCACGTCTAACGACGGATCACTCGACGTGTAACATGGGAATAAAAAAATATCAACATGTCGTAATCTCTCACTTGGCCGTTCCAATCAGTCTTTATATCTTGATATATTTTTATTTTGCCATTTGTGTCCGATGAAACTGTTTCACATAAGTGATATGTAAGAAAATAAAAAAAATAATATTATCCATTCCGCTGCAAACAGCAAGGCAAATAAGGCTAATGCTGGGCAATTTCAACATTTCTATTTCTTTTACTTGTTTATAACCAACCGTGATTAACACGTGGTCTTCTTTATCAAACAACAAAAATTATTTTCAAGTTGTTAAGGCTGACCTTTTTCGGACGTGTCGAAGTGCAAATGTCGACATTTCCTTTAGAGTTCGAAATGGGGCGGTGTGATAGCCAAGTGGTTATAGCGTTAGCTCGTCACGCCGAAGACCTGTGGCCTATGCCTCACATGGTTACAGTGTGTTAATCCCATTTCTGGCATACCCTGTCGTGATAATGCTCGGATATTTGTGAATGCAACATATACACTAAACTCACTCACTCACTCGAGCGGGACACAAATTTGTTCCCATGTAGTGATGTGGCCCTCGGACTCCTCAGTTCCAAGTGTGTGTATAGTGGACGTATGCAATCTCCGCAGTAAACACACACAGGTCTGTACGTTGACAACAGCGCCTGATGAGGCCCGTGACAGCAATAACGTCGTTGGTATCATCTGTCGTGTTTATTGGATCTTAAACAGTACCAAACAGTCCTGGATTCAGTGTAAGGGACAAAGACAAGTAGATCCCACTGTCTCCAATTACGCGCGTAAACTGAAGGTCTCTGCCCTCAAACATATTGCTTTCTGAAATTCCTGGCAAGCTCATAGTAAACAAGCGCTAACTGATTGACCTGGGCGCCAGAGGCAATTAGCGGTGACAGCTACAGGAATGGCTGTCTGATACAATAACAGCAGCACACAGACATGACAGTGATATACTACACCAGGGTAAGCAGGCCTTGTACATCCGGCCACCGTTTCATTAAAAGGACGACAAAGGTACATGCTATCAAAATGCACAATAAGTAGTAATAAATATCAAGCATTTGAACTTTGAACTGTATGTGAAAACTGTACCATCTTAGAGCCTTTACGGATATTAGCACTGTGTGTGTGCGTGAGTCAGTGCGCGCGCGTGTGTGTGTATCAGTATGTGATATTATTTTTTGGAGTCGCTCTACCAAATTAAAAAGAGGTGAATGACCTCTTTGCGAGTCAGAGCGAATTTAAGGACATGCAGCATGGCCTAGCCTAGAGTGTTAGCATAGCCTAGAGTGATAGCAGGCCTGAGTCTGCGGAAAACATGCTTCCTTTGGGACAATGCAGACCCGGCGGGGGAGAAAAACATGGTTAGGGGATTGTGAGGCAGATAGACTAATGTGTAGCCTGTGCATACAGATGCCTTTGGTAGAAACCAACCATTGCTTTCAAACTGAAGAGGAGCCGCAGCGAGATGGGCGATTCAGAACCCGTAGAAATCTAGACTTGTTTCCTTGCTATGGCACAGGGCTTGAGGTACTATATCATTGGACAGTTTATCCTTACGTTGAGAGTTTAAACTTTCATAGTATCAAGTTAAGCAGGGAAAGATTGCCTGATGCTGGACTAACTCACCCGAAACATGACATTTTGAGATATCACTACATATGCCGACTTGAACGGTTGTGTGTCGATTTTGTTAAACGACTCTTCATAAGCGTGGCTTTGGAAAAACACCAAAGGTAGACCAGAGTTGCGTCTGTTACTCATACCATGGCCAGAATTCTATGTTCGAATCTCAGGTTTATTGATTGATTGATTGATTGATTGATTGAATTAATTCTTACTTCCCTATTGATTGTAAAACAGAATAAGTCACATTCCTAGTTTGTTTGATGACACAGAAATGGGGACGAATCACGACAGCAAGAATGGCCTGTCGACTCCATTAGATTCATCTTACGACATGGCTTCCTGAGGACAACGTCTAGCCCGGAACTTCACGGGAAATCAGAGAGAAGTCAGTGGTCGTGTTCCCGTCACTTTCAAGCATGGTGCCAGATATTGGCCACTTTGAACCAAAGAACATCGGCTGACTACATGCTTCATGTGTTCTCACAGGATGTGTATAGAACGACTGGTCCGATTGCAATAAATGCAACCAGTTATACTTTCCGTAAACATGTTAAGACTAATGAAATTCTACCCGAACGCCTTTCCTGGATTATATCATTATGGTTGTCGTAAAGAAGAAGTGAGATGTAGTATAAGTCAGTGAGTGAGTGAGTGAGTGAGTGAGTGAATGTAGTTTTATGCCGCTTTAATCATGAGAGAGTCAGTATGATCTTCCGCCCATTTTTATAATGAAAAACACAGTATACAATTATGTCTTTCTCACGCCATGTTGCAGGAACGTTCCAGATCAAGTTTTGTTTTGATTTGTTTTTAAATTTATGTGGAGCAAGTAAAATGACTGGTAATCTGTCTCAATTATCATGGGGGCCAATAATCGTAATTTAGTAGCAAGTAACTCTGAAAATAACTTTTCAAGATGGTTACGATTGTGTATTGTTTGTTGTTGGTGTCGTCGCCGAAGCCGCCGTTGTTGTTAAATTTTCCGCATAAAACCGGTGTGTGCTTTCTTTTTTAGGTAAGTGTAGTAATACCCATCAGCTAGTAGTCACATGCGTATGGCACCTACCCAGGCAATCGACACAGATAGAGCTGGTACTACTAGTGAATTAGTGCAACTTGACGCACGTCAAGTACTTCAGCTGGGCGCATGTCGTCATATCCCAGTTACGCAGATCGATGCTCATATTATACAGGACAAATTGTATGGATAGCAACTTCTTGGGTTTATATTTACGACGTTTCGGGGCTTATCCTAGCCCCCTCATCAGGTTGAGCTGAACTGAACAGTAAGGCTAACTGTTAACTGTCAACCTATTATTGTTGATGCTCATATTTTTGATCACTGGATTGTCTGGCCCTGACTCGACTCCACATAACTGGAATATTGCTGAGTGCAGTATTACACGACAGAAAGTCAAACAAACAAATATACAAACACGAACCGTATAGAAGCCAGCCGATGTTCAGCGTTCACTCACTGCTAGTGCTGTAGAGTTCAGCAGGGTCTCCTCCTCAAGACACCTCCGAAAGACACCTCCTCATACGCTTCTGTACAGTTCTCACATCATCATCTTTCCTTGGTAGTTCTACTGTGATGTTAAACGAAATGTGCTTTTGTTCGGTCATGCAAAATCTAAACAATGGAACTTGTCCAGCAATTTATAAACTGCCTGTAAATCGATAATCTGGTTTCTACCACTCGTACCTTGATCCGTGCACTTCATACAGCTGTAATATTGTAAGATGTGTCTAAAAAGATCGACTGTTAATTTTCCAACACATATTCCACCAAAATGGCTTTTTTGGTTATTACGTTCTATAAAAGAACGAATGAGCTTAGGATATTACCCTACATATATGTTCTTAGTATTCAGCTTTACATGGGAGAGAAGACTTGTTCTTATTTAACTTTTATAACTTGGTTATAGTTGTCAGGTAAGATTTCTTACTCGACAAGCGGAATCATTTGGCCCGAAATACCAAAGCTTTCTAAAGTGGACATAGGAGATGAATTTTTATATCTCCAGGATAACGGGTAATGAGATGCAAAAAATATGTTCCATTAAACTGACGGAATGAACCTTTTTTCAGCGTATCCTTAACTGTAAATGAGTGGAATACTGTAGAACTCACCCGGCGTTCACACACTCACTCAAATAGAAATGTGACAAAAAGAAATGCTTAACGTATGATCAAGATGTTTTATTTATATATTTGTGTTATACGATTACACTGTGGCATAAAAATACACGTATTGCACATTTTATGAGGATCCTTGACCCGTTTTAAACTAAATATACACTTGTATGCAGTATTCCACATTTGACAGGCACATTCTCAGTTCCTGTTGGACTTGATGACGTTGGCTGTCGACCAACAGGAGGGGATATTCCATTTTGCGAGCATACCACTAGCCAATGCATATGGGAAAGATTAATATATATCTATACAGATGAAACATTTCCAAAGCAATGGAATAAATTTCGCTTCACCATCTGTTTTATCCTTTGCTTCGTCAGTTGCATGTTATCAATCCAATATCTCCTACTTTTTAATGGTATATAACTGATAGAGAAATATCTTGTATGTCCTGCTCATGTATTGAATCACGCATAGAGGCCTGAAATGGCCCTCATCTTTGGTTGACCTTTGCTTGCAGTTGTGTGAAGTGATTGTCTATATGTACACAATTCACACACTTTGTCAACTTTCACGGGCGGGAATTGTATCATACAACATGATGTAATCAGTCCAATTGAAAGTTTCATCAAACAGAACTTTCATTACTGTGCAAACAAATAGTTGATTAAGGTAACACGTTTTTGTAATATCTGCATAAAAATATAATGCTGTAAATTTTTATCATATATGTGACTAGAATCTCAAAAACAAACTGTTCTTGATAAATGGTTCCTAAAATCCGGTTTAGGCGTCTCTATTCGTAGACATCATTTACATTCTCGACCTGAAAATCAGTTCCACTTAACTTGTACTGCTTTCCATGCCTGGTCAATAGACAGTGAAATGTGCATCTTAATCGACACATAAAGACGACTCTGCAACCGTATGAAGCGGTTTTGTAACTAATTTAATCCACGCCGTACGCTAATAAGTTCCGTACGTTGTCTAGTGATACTTCCATTAAAACTCTTGATCCGCAACTTCCACACAGTGAACGAATTCAGTGGCAGTTGAGACACTTTTCCATCGATGAATACGTTATAAGTTTATTGGTACGCATTTCACATAAGATAGTTTTTCCCTGTGTCATTTAACCCGTGTATGAGATTCACCATCCACTTCTCCAAGGAAGCATTTGGATAAAACTTTATAACCGCTGTATCGTCCTTGATTTTCGGAAACAGTGACCTTTCAATCAAAGGTCGGGCTGATTGTGAGGGACATAACTCGTAGCAGCTAAAAATCAAAGCTTGTTTCACTCGACGATTTGTGTAGCCCATGTTATTCTGTGGCGGGCAATTTTTGCTGTTTACGGAAAGGGGCGAGTGGTAACGAATGTTTACATGAAGATATTACATGTATTTCCATTACAAATATCCTTGAGTGAAGTTACGTTTTAAACATTGGATTTCCAGTTAGATTCATCATTATTATTCTACTAACAGTTGTATATCGCTAATATCCAGCACAGCGGCTCAAATGGTCATCATTGGATGCGCCACATCGTATTATTATCCAACTCTTGCAGAGTTAAGTTTAAGCTTAGTTAAGGTTGCTTCGTGAAAAGACTCCCTTCATGAACAGATTCGTATTTTGTAAGTACACAGGGTTGTGGTGTACACTAGGGGTTGTGACGACACTGTAAGAGTTGACTGCAAGGTTTTATTCCCGGTCACAGTTAGGCTCGATACCAGCACCTCAAGCTCGCTGGCTCACAAGTCAGGTGTCTTAGACGGCTCGCTCACAGTTAACGATTAAAACTACAGTTCTCGTATCGTAACCAATAACAACGGTAATTTGAGATCACAAAAACCATGTGGATGGAGAAACAGAGGATGTAAGCATATGGCACCACAATCAAACAGGGTGATTTTTGTAACGCTTCAATCAGTTGAACGTATACATCATTAATGTCAAACATTCATCACAACTCGCCCCTTTCCGTCACCTCCAAAGAAGACTGTCCGGCTTGTCCAGGGCTAACACAAGGTCGGTCACGAATGAGTGTCTCCTTCCCATTCATAACCAGCTTATATATTGCAGGTTACGGAGTGGATGATATTCTTGAAACAAATACTGCCAGTCTTTGGACGCCAACGGGGAATGGAAAGCCTCTTTCTTTCCGTGACCTGCTTGTCCCAGAATTACACGACCCATTCGGCACCATTCGACCCTTTCCGTACCCGACTTATTCCGGAATAGCACGAGTTAGTCACGAATAATCATGAAAGTAACGATTGTTGCTTGTATGCCAGAACGATCTTCCTGCTACTGTCCAGAACAATATCATTGATGGTTTGAGCAAACGTAAGCATTGGATTGTCTAGTTGTAGGGCTGGAAAATCTGTTAGGTGCTCTGACATTAATGGAGATTAACACCGATACCCCCGAGAAATTCCATATGCCTGGAATACGAACAAAAGCCATTTACATATAATAAACAACGCAGATATTTGGCAACTTATAGTAAATTCTCGTCTAGTCACGTTTCATTTCTCATTTGTGTCATTCAGGAGCAGTCCAAAGGTCTTCGATTAAATATGAGACCAATTCGTGACCAACTCATGCTATTCCGGGGCTAGATGAATCGTGATGTTGCAGTTTTCGGAACGGGTGTGTGAATGCTTACTGCATTCTGACACTGAACGGAAAGTGTCCAGTACATTCAGTACACCACGGCCCTTTCCGTAAAATGTGATAGGATTGCGAGTTTTGTAAAAGTTTGACTCCACGATCGACATCAGGGAGTACGTCAGTTCTTGTCTCTGATTTCTCTTAACGGTTGTCATTTCAGCTCGAATCTGGGAGTGAATGAGTTTAGTTTTACGCCGCATGCAGCAATATTCCAGCTATATGGCGGAACTGGAATCTGGGACTGTAGACCATCCATGTCTCCCGCTCATTAGAGACCACTCATCTGGAGTTGCTTCAATTGCCAATAGTTATTGCTAGTTCTGCTTTCCACGATTTCATGATGATATTCCGCCTTTTGCAGACTGACGATGCTTCTGTGTCAATGTTCCTTCTGGTTGGATGTACTGAAGCGCCAGTAACCTGTCCTTCATCCACAGAGGGAGGATCCACAACACACGGAACATAATGTTGGCGTCTCGACCCACAATATAACGCGCACGTGGGAATCGAGCAGTCACCGCGTGCACGTAGGCCCTCGTGACCTGTGACAGGTCAGATGACGTCAAGGAGTCGATGTCGTGGCAATGTTTCAAAGCTGAAATCATAAAGAACAGGGAATAAGTGAGTGTAGTTTTACGCCTTTTTAGCAACATTCCAGCAATATCACGGCGGGGGACATGAAATGGGCTTCACACTTTGTACGCATGTGGGGAATCGAACCCGGAATTTCGACGTGACGAGCGCACGTTCTTACCACAAAGCTACTCTGTCGCATCGAACTGAGTTAAATGCCGTTTTAATAACATTCCGTTTATTATAACTCAACATGGTAGGAATACACTGAGTTAGGCACGTTTCACTATCTAGGTGAAACATGAGACGGCGAGAAATAGTCGGTTTGAGCCGAGTTTCCGAATAAAGATTATGGGTTCCCACTGAGCCCAAGGGAGGCAACTTGCCACGAAGAATTTAGGTACCCTAACCATCAGGCCCACCTTTACCACCTCACTAACAAGCCATGTGTTCAATTCTGAAGAGATTTCAAGGTGAATTTATTAATCGGTAAGTGGAGATCGCATTGCTAGTGTTTGTGTGAACGTCCTCTTTAACAATATTCCAACTATATGTAGATACTCATATCTGGGCCAGACAATCCAGTGATCGCCCTCATGAGCATCGAGTTCCGTAGACACACATGCCCTTCATACTCCTCAACATAAAACACCTGAACACACGTATCCCTGTCTAAATACCTCCCCCCCCCTCCACACACACAGAGAATACCTGGACAGACATACCCATGTCTAAACACTCATCAACACAGAACGCCTGGAAAGAGATGCCCTTGTCTAAATACTCCTTCCCACAGAACACCTGGACAGACATACCCATGTCTAAACACTCATCAACATAGAACGCCTGGAAAGAGATGCCCTTGTCTAAATACTCCTTCCCACAGAACACCTGGACAGACATACCCATGTCTAAACACTCATCAACATAGAACGCCTGGAAAGAGATGCCCTTGTCTAAATACTCCTTCCCATAGAACACCTGGACAGACATACCCATGTCTAAACACTCATCAACATAGAACGCCTGGACAGACATACCCATGTCTAAACACTCATCAACATAGAACGCCTGGACAGACATACCCATGTCTAAACACTCATCAACATAGAACGCCTGGACAGACATACCAATGTCTAAACACTCATCAACATAGAACGCCTGGACAGACATACCCATGTCTAAACACTCATCAACATAGAACGCCTGGACAGACATGCCCTTGTCTAAACACTCATCAACATAGAACGCCTGGACAGACATACCCATGTCTAAACACTCATCAACATAGAACGCCTGGACAGACATACCCATGTCTAAACACTCATCAACATAGAACGCCTGGACAGACATACCCATGTCTAAACACTCATCAACATAGAACGCCTGGACAGACATGCCCTTGTCTAAACACTCATCAACATAGAACGCCTGGACAGACATACCCATGTCTAAACACTCATCAACATAGAACGCCTGGACAGACATACCCATGTCTAAACACTCATCAACATAGAACGCCTGGACAGACATACCCATGTCTAAACACTCATCAACATAGAACGCCTGGACAGACATACCCATGTCTAAACACTCATCAACATAGAACGCCTGGACAGACATGCCCTTGTCTAAACACTCATCAACATAGAACGCCTGGACAGACATACCCATGTCTAAACACTCATCAACATAGAACGCCTGGACAGACATACCCATGTCTAAACACTCATCAACATAGAACGCCTGGACAGACATACCCATGTCTAAACACTCATCAACATAGAACGCCTGGACAGACATGCCCTTGTCTAAACACTCATCAACATAGAACGCCTGGACAGACATGCCCTTGTCTAAATACCCCTCCCTATAGAACATCTTGACATACATACACTTGTCTAAATACTCCTTCACATAGAACACCAGGATAGACATACACTTGTCTAAATTCACCTCTCCACAGAACGCCTGGACAGACATACCCTTATCTAAATACTCCTCTCCATAGAACGCCTGGACATCTTGGTGGGCGTGTCTGAAGCTCTGCTTGTATTTGACCACCATCGTCTCCACTGGTAGAAAGTTGGTTCTGTAGAAGCCCGGTTGAAGAACGATGACAGATACACCCTGACGGAACAGTTCAAGTCTGAAATGGATGAGTGAGTGAGTGATTGAGTGAGTGAGTGAGCAGACGAATGAGTAATTGAGCGAGTGAGTGGATGAGTGAGTGAATTGTTTATACACAGTGTTTAAGTGATATCACGAGATAAATGAGAGACCATCACACATAAGTCCTGAAATATGTACATTTTAACATTCTCTGAGATGTTTTCAGAATGAAAACAGAGATACATTTGCGCTTTTGCATATCTGATAAGGAAAAACGAATGGTAGCACCAACACGCCAGTTAGAAATGTACAATCGCCTTTATCTTCGAGTCGATTTTATTATTAAATCCACAATAGTGGCAATGTTATGTTTGGTCAATATATGCCAAGAAGACTTGTCACTGAGTTAAACCCTAAAATCCCTGTGTCCACTTGCCTAAAGCGATGTCAACGCCAACACATCCTTGTCAGTAAGTCTTTGTTTCAGTATGGGAGTTACTATCATCGCAACACCGATAGTACACTTGGGTCCAGGTTGGTTTATGCAAAGGAGTTCCTTATTCCAGCCTACACCCCCTTTGAAAAGATAAAGAAGAACTGTGTTGCACACGAGCGAGTTTCGTTGTAGTGAGTTAGTTTCGATTCTGAATGGCCACGAGCTATTTGTACATGTGTATACATTGCAATGAGTATGCGGAGACCACACTCGACAAACTCAAAACAATATTCACCCTGCTGAACACCTTTACTACAGCGGACACAGGACTACGATTCCGACTATCCATGAATACGTGTTTTTAAATTACTATCATATGGAGACGACACCGGGTGTTCACAAAACGCCAGTGACAAACGTCCGGAACACGTGTGTTTGTTTTTTGTTTAACGCGGTATGTCATCCTTACTTATCGTTTTCCTGTCAATGCACCAATGATATGTGGCTTTTCAGTATTATCGATTTAATATCGTTATTTAACTTCGGTTCGTACTCATCAGTATTCTATCTATACCTTCTGTTTGCCTGTCAATGTGCAAATGGTATTTAGCTTTCAGTATTATTGTACTCAATTTGGTTATTTAACGAGGTAGCCATCACTATTGAGTCTATATGGTCTGTTTTTCTGTCAATGTACAAATGATATTTGGATTTCAAAATTGAGAATAGAAGGCAGTGACTCCAAACTATCTACAAATACAGCAGGTGAGTCTCAGCTGTGTGTGTTTATAATTCGACACTAACATTTGCTCACCTGAGACAGTCGGAAAATCCTTCCACTGCGTATTTGGACACCACATATGGTGACGGCCCCATGCCAACTTTGGTCAGAATACTGGACATGTTGATAACTCGACCTTGACCTTCACGCAACAGTGGTAGGAACGACCTTGTAATGTCAACAAGACCAAGAAGATTGACATCAAGTGCGCTTGCGTAGTCTTGTCGCTCCAGCCAATCAACGGGTCCGAGTGAGGCTGCTGTACCGGCATTGTTGATGAGTGCCCACAGACCTGAATATAGTTAAAGTCAGTGAGTGATCGAGTGATTGACTTGGCATTTTAACAGTATTTACCAACATGGCGGAATATCAGCTTGGTGCAGGGATTAAAGCGTCACTGTTCAGAAACCAAAGAGTCATTATCAGGTCGATTATCTGATTATAACCAAAGATAATTCAGTTGTGGTGCAATGGGACGAAACACTCCAGTAAAGTGTGGCTACCCTTCAACATCATAGCAATGGACGAAGTGTCCGTTCATCATCGCAAAGGTCCTGGTTCGATTCCCAACATTTGTGTCCTCGCTGTTACTGCTGGAACATTGTATAGAACTGTAAACCTAAGCTCCTCACTAACTTTCTTCATCAAGATTAAACATTGCCAAACTCAGCTCAGTCACTTACTCCTGTTAGGAGGTTACCTTACACCGTGTCAGTTTTCACCGCTGTTGGCAATATTCTAGCAATATCACAGCAGGAGACACCGGAAATGGGATAACCGGCTTATTCAGTGTGTTTAGTTTAAACCACATGACTACCGCACCGTCCCTTCAGCTACTGAATAACTACTGCCAGTCGGGATGTCCAAGCATAATATAGAATTCTGGCTGATGGGGCGATCGCTCGCCATGCCAAAGACCCGAGTTCGATTCCCCACATGGGTACAATGTGTGAAGCCCATTCCTGGTGTCCTCCCAATATTGCTAGAATATTGCTGCAAGCGTCCTAAAACCAAACTCACTCACTCACCAGTACCAGCAGGGATCCTTGACTTGACAAACTCTACAGCACTGCGAATGCTGCTCACATCTGCAATTTCCAGCTTGAAGGTCACAAGTCGCTCTGACGTCGCGGCGTTGAGTTCATCTACACCGTTGTCGCTGTGACAGGCAGCAAACACGTTGAAGCCGAGAGAGTCAAGACGTTTGGCCAGAAGGTTTCCAAAGCCACTATTGCAGCCGGTTATCAGAACATACCTGTCACCATAGTTGCCGACAGTTTGTTTCCCTATCAACCACTTGGTAAACATCGTTACCATGACGACACACGCGGAAATGACGACCCAGAGAATCATGTCTGATCTGTGTCATAGAAAGAAAAGAAAGGTCAAGGTTATGCACCAGCCCAGTAGATATTCACAGTAAAATTAATAATGAAATAAACTAGAGATTCCTGCGGTCCGACATCGGTGATAAATCTGCGTCTGCGTCTTGTTCTGGTATCCTGTCTCCTACCTTGACGTCATAACGGTCTTGTGCCATGGTCCAGTCATATGATCCATGGTCCAGTTTTGTGCCATTGTCCAGTCTTACAATCCACAATCCAGTATTTGTCTAGAGGTCAAAGACTGGGCCCACATTACCTTCAAGTCTTGAGCGTTAAAGGTATATTTGTAATCCCCTACACAGAGTTAGAAGTCCGGGTCACCATATGTTGGTGTAAAGCCAATACGTACGAGAACAATAGGAACGTAGATAGACAATGACCTGGGTGTAATCCAGTACGCCTTATGTGAGTTTCCCTGCCTTGCTTATCAGTCCATTGTTCCACCTTAGTGTTGTAACGCCTGCCGTAATATACTGCTGTAGTGTCTGTTGTAGCGTCAGCTGTTGATGTGTCTGTTGTAAAACCTATGACGTAACTGTGTGACATTATGTTGGAAGATGCATTTGGAATGACTTCACACAATATCATTGAATATGCCCAGCGGTGTTTTCAGTATTTATTCCTACACATCCACAACTTTGGAATCAAATAACGTGTTATAGCATTCAAAACTGTGTTCCACAGGAAATTTCTGTAGAAACTATTTGTACAATGCCCTGACAATATTATTACGTCATGAATCTGACGTCACAATGATATGACATCGCTGCACTGCAAATCCAATGGCAGTACTATGTTCTGAGATGCACATTTTTCATTGAAAACTAATGAAGAATGATTTTGGATGATAAATAGAATCTCACCCTCGTGTTTACTGACATCTTATATCAACACTCGTTGATAAAGGTAAAAATATCCTCGGCAAGTCTCAGATATTTGTTACTTATTCAACTCATGTTGACAGTTGATATCAGTAGACACTTGAGTGAGATTCTCTATATACCAGCTTACTGTAATAATATCTTCAAGGACGCCAGATAATACCAACTTCGCAATATATGAGTGGTCGAACGGAGAATGACGATGTCGGTTTTCGTTGCTCATGAAGCCACAAGCGATTTTATGTTTTGTCGTTGCAATAATTGCAGATGTCTCCTTTTGAAATAATTTCTGATGTGTCCAGACGCCAATATTTGTACCTGCTCATACTCGCCACTATAGCAAGGATTTGGCTCCTGAGTCATGCTGGAAGGCTTTGTAATCAGGCATCTGTTTCTTACACTAAACATACTTGTATATGCCAGGTAATATATATGTGAGACAGCGTATCAAGTCCGTGTATCTACTCCTCTTATGTCAAGTAAGCAATTGTTTGGCTCAAGCTCAAATACGTTATTTGCGTTACCATGTTTAGTGGCACATTTGCCATTTCGCCATTAGACCACCGGGGCAGACAACAACGTCTGCACTGATGACGTCTAGTCGCTACCGTCAGCGGACACATAATGCGGAAGGACACCATAGGGGCTTACTAGTATTCATAGGTTAATAGGTTAAAACTAAACACAACTAGAAGATGAATCCTTTACTTCTACAGTGTAAACATCCCTAAAAATCCGGGTTAGAACAGGTCTTCACCAACCCAGGCTTGTCGTAAGAAAGGGACCCAAGGGTCAGGCTCGCTGACTGGATTGACACATATCATCGTATTCCAGTTGCGCACACAGTGGTCGTGCTGTTGATCACTGGATTGTTTGGTTTAAACTCGATTATATGTATAACCCTTCGTCATGTAGGGGGCATATTGCTGAGTGAAGCTTTATACAACAAACAGACCTAAAAATGTTTACATCCAATGTTGGTGGGATTATGTCAATATTTACACTTATATAGAGAGTGACCGGGTCAATATATATGTCTATATCCCTCTGTAATCATCGGCTGGTACTATCAATAAGTTTATCCAATCTGATAAACTTGATGTTCTCGTCAAAGAATTATGAAGTGAGTGAGTATGGTTTTAGCACCTAATATTCCAGGAACATCAGGGCAAGGGCACCAGAAATGAGCTTCACACATGTGGGGAATCAAACCCGGGTCTTGGCTGTGACGAGCGGACGCTGTAACCACTAGGCTAACAGGATAACGGCTAACAATGTTGACACCACACGATCGACATGGTTTATGTTATGAACAATATTTTTTAAAAATCATTTTTCTCTATTTTTGTACCTACTGCTTGGTCCAGACTCGAGTACATTTACTTAGGTGACTTCGTAATTTCACAAATCAACCTGTCCTGTAAAGACAAAATTCCAACCAGACTCCATAACTGCCCGAACATATCATTATGATTAGATAAAGGACGAATGTCATGAAATAAAGACTGCCATGTGAAAACAGGGCAATCTCATCTATCGACTGCCCGTGACAGCGGTTAACCGCGGACACACTTTGGTTAGAGTGACCTCCCCTTGTTAGTAATGCGATAAAACGACAGGTTGTGCAATCAGACTGCAGAATCGGCATTTTGTATAAATAGTTATGATGTTCAATCATCACGTGCAACGCTGCTGACGAAGCGATGTCCTGTGAAGGTATAAAAGGCGAAAGGTAAGTGAGATGACTTTAGTATTGCCATTCCAAACCGAGAGAAGTTGTTACTGGGCGGTGTTCCTGGTGGCGATCATTTCGGGGTGATACTCGAGGACAATGGCGACTTTGACAGCGACAATGGATTCCCAATACTAACTACAGCTTACTTCGTCTTTTGGGATGCTTCCATGCATTCTATACAGAACCCTGTGACCTAGTCACAACCCTGGTCCGAAGCGTGACACCCCAATAGCGTCCGTGCAATAACCCCCCGGGGTGCTAGACGGAAGGGGTGGAGCGCCGAGGGCCCCTTCTGTCACAGGACTTGTGGGTGTAGTGTGTTCACATCCTCACCTCATACTTGTGACTGACGGGGCCGTTTTGTCAACGAATTTTTGACAGGAAACCGGACAAGCAGATGGCGTGTGGTTTCGTACCGGTCAGTAATGTGTTGTTTAATTTCTCTATTTCATGGTTACAGACCGTCGACAGTAGTAGTAGTAGTAGTAGTAGTAGTAGTAGTAGTAGTAGTAGTAGTAGTAGTAGTAGTAGTAGTAGTAGTAGTAGTTCTTTGTCGTGAGCGGGCACTCAGCAATGTTCCTACTACATCTGTCAGCGGTAAAAATCGAGTTTAGGCTGGACCAGACAATCCAGTGAGCAGTAGAAGTAGTCGTGGGATTATGTTAATGTCTTATTAATACGGTGGTAGCAGTAATACTGTAGTGGTATATTGAACATGTACTGGTGTGTTGCATTATTTCCCCCTTAACAGCTCAGCCAATAGTAGTATAGAAGATACGTAGAGTTAGTTTGCTTAACACCGCCCTCAGCAATTTTCCAACGGTATGGCGGCGGTCTATAAATGCATGAGTGTGTACCAGACAATCCAGTGATCAGCATCATGAGCACTGATCTACGCGTTAGGTATGTGTCAACATAACGTCTGATCCAGTTACTGTTGTCCAATTATGCATTGCTGAAGATCAGTTCCACGCGAATATTCACTGACTTAAAGTAGTAGTAGTAATAATAACACTAATGAACATTTATAAAGTGCTGAATCCACTCAACGCGCTAAAGCAGTAGTAGGAGTAGTGGTGGTGATAGTGATGGTGGTGTCGTAGTAGTAGTGGTAGTGGTGATGGTGGGCGGTGTCCTAGTAGCAGTAGTAGTAGTAGTAGTAGTAGTGGTGATGGTGGGCGGTGTCCTAGTAGTAGTAGCAGTAGTAGCAGCAGCAGCAGCAGCAGCAGCAGCAGCAGCAGCAGCAGTAGTAGTAGTAGTAGTAGTGATGGTGGTGGTGTCGTAGTAGTAGTGGTGATGGTGGGTGGTGGTGGTATAGTTGCAGTGGTGAGAATGGCGGTCTTAGTGGTGCAGTGGCAACACTGACGAGCAGCATTGCAAATTTAGGGTCAATATCATCCTGATGATGGCATCGTCAGTAGAGCAGTCTTTTTTGGTTAAATGGTTGTCATCCCCAGCTTCAAGTAGTTGAAGAGTGGTTGGGCGAAAATAACAACAACGTCTAAATAATAATTAGTCAAGACTGAACTTATTAATATATCCCATGGATGGGTCGCTGTGCCTCGGAAACGTTGTGGTTAGTGAACGTAGGCGGAGGGGGGGTCGGGGTGACTTGCATTTTTACTAGTGCGCACGGTAAGGGTACTTTAGGCGCCCCATGAGGGACTGACTGAGTTTTACTCCACGTTTAGCAATATTCCAGCGACATCAAGGCGGAGGACACCAAACATGGGCTCCACACATTGTTCCCATGGGGGCATTCAGACCCTGGTCTACACACCATCCGTCTCGTGAATGAAAAGTATACCGTAACTCTTTATTGTTTCACTAGGGAACGGCAATGCCAATGCACTGACCGATGATTAGCGCGCGTTCATATGTAAGTCAACACAGAGGACTACTCTCGGTTTGCATTATCAGCTGCCCGATAGGGGGGAATGTGCATTTCAAACTATAACAGCTGAGTGAGCAGTTTAGCAATATTCCAGCCAAAACACGTCGGTGGACTTTGTTCAGAAGTAGGCTTCGCACATTGTACCCATGAGGTGAATCGAACCCGGGCCTTTCACGCACTTTCACGGTCTTCTCACACACTCATCGCACTGACATCTTGAACTCTTACTCTGGCCACAAGTGCAGACGCTCACCACCGATTCCAAGATATTTTAACGACAAAGAACGAAAAGATGGAATGCAGCCGGAACGTGAACTTGGATTCTGCTCCAATAAATTCCTGCGAATGAGACAGAATCGCAGATAAACTATATTTAGCATCGTAGGGGAGTATTCTGCACACGCGTCACGTGACTGTTATATTTGTTTACGTTGAGGTTTTCTGTTCAACTTGGCGAGTGTCCAAATAGGTCAGGAATGGAAGTGATTAAACTTTGTCCTGACACAGTGACATCGTTAAGGGCTGGTTGGCAACATGTTATTTTGAATTTTGAAGTTTACATTTATTTGTTTGTCTCAAGGGTTGACGTCAAACTCGAGCACCTTCGACTGTAATGCATTAGGTAATTTAGCGTAAACATTTATTGTGAGGAAGTCAGTAAAACATATTTATGTTCCCTGATACATCAAAACGTTTGTTTTCATAATTGTAAACATATTTCCTTATCCTGTTCAGCCTGCTTCTCTATCCATACCCACATCCACAACAACTTCAGCATCCACAGCCATACCTACAGCGACAGGACACTTAACACCAACATCTACGCCACACCAGTACCCAACCACAAACATACCCAGTTGTATTCTAGACATTATAATTTTCAGGGAAGAAGGCCTGAGAGATATGGATATTTTTAAAACACGCTTTGAGAAATAAAACTTAAACTACTGCCTGTCCTTGTCAATGAATTTAGGTGAACAATTCGTAATCATTTAACCATCCTTGTTGAGCTGAAAAGGTTCCGTCTGTCTTGATTCTATCATCGGTTTCATGGCCTAATGGATAAAGCTTTCAATGGGTGAAGCCTGGTGTCCCCAACCGTGATAGTGCTGGAAAATTGCTCAAAGCGGATTAAAACTAAACTCACTCATTCAAATTATTATGTTGACATTATTATATAATTGTTATATCATGGCAAGGAAGGTACAGTTTCATTAAATTTCATTAAATTGTTTATAAATTAAAAAATATTGAAGTAGCAACTCACCAATGTTTGTATGACGAGTTTGGTTTATCTCAGTCTTCTTAAATGGAGAATTTCGTTCGTTGTGATCGTTATACATAAAGGAGCTATTGGTCTCCCAGTGTGACGTCACGCCAATCATGAAAGGCACATAATGAATCATTGACACTGTACCCTCTGTTCACTCATTCTTAATTTGGTGTTACTTGCGTCAGCGGAAATAGTTCATGTCGTACAGGTATTTCCGTACCGTTTGTTGACAACGCCGATGACTGTACACTATCGTGGTATTTTCTGGTGGCCTCAATATAATAGTACTGGCGGAAGGACATGTTATCTTATCTCTGTTTGATATCTTTCATATAACATCTACTTTAAGTTTGTGTTAATTACCATGACAACGGCTAAATGACAGGACGAATCTATTTCTGTAATCCACCCAAAAGAATCCATTAAATAGAATTATTGTTTTAACAACATTTATCACAATTTGTATATCAAACTCGTAGGAGAATTCCGATTCTTGCATAATTCAACTGGTTCATGTCAGTTTTCATGCCCACTCGATGTCTGTTATATGTCAGTTCTATGTCAGTTGCATGCCCACTTTAAGTCTGTTTTCTGTGTGTTAAGTGGCGAATAACGGAATCGGTCGGTCAGAACTGTTGCATCTTTTGTACAAAATGTTAATCATATAATACAGTTTTACCAGGAACAAACATAATTGACTACACAAACTGTTGCTGCTGTCACCACGTGACTAGTAATAATGGTGTATACTGTGTCGCTGAGCTTAAATCACACAACCCAATCGATTCGTCTCAAAAGGATCTCTGTCAGACTGGTAGATAAGCCCAGAAAATGTTATTTAAACTACTAGAACCAATAACTCAACAAAATGACACTGACAGATATTCACAAACTCGAGCGTGTTTACAAACAAGAGAAACGCCCGCTCACGTGATATGCTCAGAATATAGCTTGTGGTAGAGAATTGTGTGATAAACACTTTTTAGGTTTATCTTTTGTGAACGCTTCGATATTCTGGACGAAAAAGACCCGTGAAGGTCCGAGTTAGAACTGTTTTGCAGTAACTCATGCTTGTCGTAGAGGCGAATAACGGTATCGGGTGGTCAGGCTCGCTAATTTGATTGACGCATTTCATCGCATCCCAGGAGTGTAGATGGAGGTTCATCCTATTGATCACTGGACTGTCTGGTTTAGACTCGATTGTTTTCAGAGCGCCGCCATAAAGCTGGGATATTGGTGAGTGCGGCGGAACACTAAAATCACTCACGCACTCTTCTGGAAAAGACGACGTTGTCTCTTACTCTGTCCAAAACATAATACTCTCGAATAACAATTTCTTTCTGTTCTCAGTTGGGACTTGTCATCTTGGTGAAGGAAATTAACGCTTGCCTTACTCCACCATCAGACAGCCACACCGCGATGTGACTGACATACTGTACAGAAAGACTGTAGACGCTTACTGTCTTCAGCTCTACACATGGCGGAACAAGGCCTTTTTGTCGACTAGTTAGCCGTCAGCAAAGCTGTACTGACCGATACATCGAAAGAGAGTTAAGTAACATTATCCCGACAATAGGCAGATACGCGGAAGAGCACCACTCTTCGGACAACTTGACCTTATCTAATTGACTAATCTAAACAGAATTTTGACAAATAAGTCTTGCCTTAGAGACACACGCAAGTCTTTATCCTCGTGAACTGAGCATGTCAAAACGCAATTCACGCATTCACGTGATGCGACGCTGAAAACTGAATGTTTACTTCAGCGCATGACCTTGATCGTACTCCCCCGTTCCCCGTTATCACGTGTCAGATGTCAGGTAGAAGGGTCGTTAACAAAAAACAGAGTTTCCTTGTCGTACTGGATAAGTGTATCCTTGGTCCATTAGCTGTACGCAACAAGGAATGGTTAGGAAAATTCCCAGCATGCCTTTCAGCCAACTGAGCTCGTACAACTCGTTTTCAATGTGAGTGAATCGTTTCGTTGCCACTGGGTGAGATTTCAAGTGTTGTTGTTTATTCGATCGCTGTTGACTGCATTGTCTATTGTGTTTTTACTTTTGTTTATTCTCTTTGTGTTGTTTTGGGGATGTTTGTCTGCGTTTTCCTCTTAAAAATCACAAAATAAAACCGGAGGGCATACATAATTATATTGAATAAATGAACTCCTGAGTGAACACGTGTTGAACAAAACAAACCTGAGAGTACACACGTGTCGAACAGAAACCGGAGGGCACACACGTGTTAAATAAAACAACACCTAATAACAATAACGTGTTGAATAAACACCCGAGAGTACACACGTGTCGAATAGAATAACACCTGATGATAATAACGTGCTAAATAGAATAACACTTGATAATAATAACGTGTTAAATAAACACCTGAGAGTACACACGTGTTGAACAAAATAAACCCGTGGGCACACACGTGTCGAATAGAATAACACCTAATAACAATAACGTGTTAAATAAACACCTGAGAGTACACACGTGTCGAACAGAATAAACCAGAGGGTACACGCGTGTTAAATAGAATAACACCTGCTAGCAATAACGCGTTTAATGAACACCTGAGTGTTCATACGTGGAACAAAATAACACTCGGGGGTACACGGGTGATGAACAAAATAAAACATTAACAAATTAATTTTTAAAGATACGTTACAATGGCATCCATAAATACACAATAAAGCCAAAACCCCTAAACCGTGGGTTGTCGATCAATGTGCTGAGGGAATGTTTGGTGATAAATATACTGGATTAATGTATGGATAAGTAAGTTTGACCCGTAAATATTACATAAATGGTAATGGACTGTTTATGTGAGATTTCGGACTAACGAAGGTTTACAGTAAAAGTCATTTTCCAAGAGACGTTAACTGGTTTTGCAGGCGAAAAACAGGAAAGAATCGTGAAAGTAATCGCATTTATATCAGAAATGAACAAACCCCGAATGTTTAGATTAGAAAAAAAACATTACCTATAGGGACTTTTCCTGTTTTAATTCAAGTTGTGGCATCTACTTGATTACTCGAACAGGTACAGCATATGTTTATAACAATGTATTAACAAATGGCTCCAGAATAAAGAGGAAGCTCAGGCTAGAATAGTGTACAGCAATCAAGGATTCGTGTTATGTCAGTTGTACATTAACCATATGTCTAAATGGCACTCCGAGGAACACGGACATACATCAGAGCAGACATTCCCGGCAGGTGGCGCAGTCAGATTTGTTTACATCCGGTGCCCCTGATCAGCCAAACCCACGTGACCTCTCCAGGAAATGCGTATTTCGGACAACTACGTAGATTTACAAACACGGAGATCCCTATCATATCATGTTCACTTCTACACAACGCAAAGACTGTTCCCCGGGTAAATATGTCTGATCTGGCTTCTTTCATTCAAAATAATGTTATTTGTTCTTATGGAAAATATAGAGACTGGGCGCCATTCTGCACCTGCAGTACTGCCATTAAAGCTATTGTGTTCGCTTTTCTCTGAACATGAATTTTTCACAATAGATTTAATCAAAATACACTTATTACGACGAAATGTTAATCTGCGGCGTGTGGTGGTCGATTTAAGACAATCATTGTCTTTATTTAATGCATACAAGTGGTTTTGAAACAAATAGACGAAACCTTTTTATCTGAATGCCAATCTGAATCCATAATGTTTGTTATACGCATTTCGAAGAAGAATTGCATAAAATGGGTATGACAGAAATATCGGCTTATTAATAAACGTACTTTACATTACGCGCCTGCCACATAGAACGGTTAAGTTTTTAACAGCATTGTTCAAGAAAATAGGTTAGTTTGGTCCTCGATAATGCGGACAACACGCATTCTGGGCACCTACCAATGGGAACTACAACGGGTTCAGTGTCCATGCAGTCAACTATGCTTATAGCAAAGTGTTGGATATAACGAACTTGTTTTGTTCTGGCCACGTGCTGTATATTTTAGTCCAAATACGTATAACCAACTACAGTTGTAACAAACTAAAATGAGAGGTCCCTTTCTGTTCGTTTCAACGGTAGTATATTGTATATATTGTGAGGCGTTGAACAAACGTTAACATTATACCGTGAGAAACCCTTTGTTTGGTCTGTAGCTTGTAAACCTGAATCACCATTTGATTGTCTCAGTAGATGCTATCTGACATGATGTAAATCTCACACGCTGTTTACATGCTTCATCTTCCCCTCACTTGAGAACACTCTGAAGAAAATATTCAATCCTGATTCCTACATAACAACATCCTCGCTGTTTATACCAAAGCTGCTTGAAAGACGCGCACTAACCTAAATAGTTCTACAATCTCGTGATATGTGGGAACAAAACATATCGCATTTCGAACCAATTATTCGAAGTTAACAAACATTTGATCACTAGCAGGTGTATCCATTGTAGCGCAGTTTTCAGGCGTATTAAACATTAATTATTAATATTATTGTCATTAAACCTTAAATCACTTACCGTAAACTCACTCACTCACTCACGCGCCCACTCTCTTTGTTATCACAGTCCTTGGTCAACACATTATCTTCGTTCGTACATCTATTCTATTTGCAACTATTCAATATGTAATCATTTGGCTTATTGAACGATTTGCTATCAAGAAACAAATTGCCCTTAATAAATACATATATGGAAATTGGAATCACTATTTAAAAGCGGAAATATCACATATATACATATATGTACTGAATGTTTAGGTAAACAGTTTTGCCCATAATAAATACATGCATGGAAATCGGAATCAGTAAATTATTTAAAAGCGTAAATATCACATATGTACATATATGTACAGAATGTTTACATAAACTGATTGGAAATAACTACGCATAATAACAAAATAGGAATAGCAGATGAATAACAAAACGCGGCATAAATACAAACGGCATAAAAATGCACGAAAACCACAAATTACAGATGTCACGATAACACGGGAACAACACAAACATGAAAACAGCCTTCAAAGGGAGGACACGCAACAACAACAACGACAACCCATATCAATATCTGAAACAACAAACAGCACAACGCAAAAGTACAACAAAAGAATTTAGCACCAGAAATGACCAGCTTAAGAAATTAAAAGCTTTAGTTCTTAATATTATTTTGGCCATGTGACAACGACTGCATACCTTACAATGCAATTGTACTATGGGCCATGCGACCTAAAATAAGAGTAATTCTTGGTCAAGTAAGGCATCTTCGAAAGAATTTAGCGCTTCAAAAGCAACTAAAGACATAAAATGCTTCGAAGAAACAGCACAAAACTTTTGAACTACAAAAGAAAAATGAAGAACTTTAAAGCCGCGAAAGGAAAACATGACAATTTATTAAAAACTATTAAAAACAACAATAGAAGAAATGAAAAAGGCGACAAATAAAAACAAGGGACTCACTACATAGTAAAGGCAAAACATCAAGGTAGTAACGTACCGCCTCACAGTCGTCGTGTTCTCGGTTCACCCACTGTGCTCTTCGCTCCACGAACTGGCCATGAGGCCGAACCTTGGGTAAATTTAACAACATGATTTGAGTGTTTCATCATCCTGCTGCCCCACGTGCAAGGATGCTGTAGATCCTCAGCATCAGCGCGTGCCTCCCCAGTGTTGGGTTCATCCTCCTGCCAAGTGTGTTGCGTACACTCGTACTAGAACTGGAGAAATAGTTAGCTTTTTTCAACCAGGTCTAGATCGTGCTACTGTTTTATTAAGAAAGAGAACTCGTAAATATCACTCCTTTGACACAAATGAAAACAACTTTGAATTTCGCGGAGTGTTTAACATGTGGAAGCAGAGACCATATAATAGATTATATTATATGGTCTCTGGTGGAAGTCATTATAAGCTTCAGATAGTGAGTGAGTAAATGAGTGAGTATAGTTTCCCGGATCTATTCCAGCACTGAACTGCGAACTCAAACCCGAGTGTTCGGTGATGAGCGAAAACTTAACCATTAGACTACACCACTTCCCCTTTCAGTTAATGAGTAAGATAGGTTTAACACGAGTTTAATCACGTCTGAACAATGGGCCGTGAAGGTCCCGGGGTAGTATAGGCCTTCAGCAAAAAAGGCGACTATGCTTGTCATAAGAGGCGACTAACTGGGTCGGTCGTGATGGCTGACGTGGTTGACACATGTTATCGGTTTACAAATCCTATATAGCAAACGTGACGAAACATGGGGTTCGGACCAACCGTTCGCCAATCCAGTACGTTTCAAAATGTCGCTCTGATCATTAGGTATATAGCGTTTAAAAATGTTTTCACGAGAGAAAACCTTTTCATGCGTAGGGTAAATACTGTGAAGTCCCGTATTTAAGCCCCAGGCTTAAAGAAGGAAAATCACTGATGTGGTGAAGAAATATTTAACCAAGCCCAGGTCTTGAATTCGAAAATGCACCTTATTTTGACAAGAATGAAAAGAATCGGGATTTTTGAAAACTCTTCAATTAGAAAACTGGTCCAGATAAATTCAGTATTGAAAATGTTTAAGCGAGTGAATAGATGTGAAAGTGAATGCTAAAGTTGACAGTCTGTTTAATGCTATCATGAGAGAACTGACTGTCATCTAAGACAATGACTAGTCTCTATAGAGAGTCTTTAGAGCGTCAGAGTCACTAAACTTGGAACGGGAGGTCACTCTAAACGTGTAAAAATTAAATTCAAATTTAAGCTCGTAGGCGTAAATTACGGACAAAAAACGAGTATTTTAAAACATTTTGACTACCTAGTGTATGTTATGCACCTACCTGCAGACATATCGAACACTCGTTTTAACCAGTATCTCAAACTTGATCTGTTTCACATCAAATGTCAGTGAGTACAAATCTATGTTTCCTAATTCGGATTATTTATTTTTACTTCCGATTGGCGGATTATAACATCAGTTATAATCTCAGGGTGTGTGAGGTTTATGTTTCTGAAAACCCGAATAGTGGTAAATAGTGCCACGCAAGCCACATATAGACATGCACAAGTCTCTACTGTAATAAATAATAGTTTAAAAAATAATTTCGAAAAGCATATGAATAAAAGTACTCAAATTGTCAGTCTGACAGACTGGCTTCTCTAAACTTTTATGTAGGCTTGACCTTTTAAAGTACGAACACACGAATACAACCATAGGCTTAGCTTTCAGTACAACATTGGAGAAAGGCTACGTACAACCCCTACTGGTATGACGTCACAATAGTGAAGTGTTCCTCTGAGTCAAGCCTATAGTCTCAACATATCTCAACCTGTCAAGTACTGTCGAACATGCTGTTTCTGCCAAGACTTCTGAATACATCACGTGACTCTTCGACCGTTGCTCAAGCGTTGTGTGATCAAGGTTACAGCTTTCTTTCATTAACAACATATGTTCGGGGTCTTACAGCAGATTCATCGTTTAGTAGATATTGTATATATTTTATTGTTTTGTCGATTTCAATATTGATATTGATGCATTTCAACACAGATGACTTAGCTTGTCTTGATGCCTTGGAAATGATGCATTTCAACACATATTATTTGCGACGTTTTAATAAATGAAGCATTTAAACACTTGTGACTTTAAATATACACATCTGAAGATATATGATTTCTGATTTCTTAATAAACAGCTGCATTTCAACACATGATTTTTGGTGTTTTAATAAACAGCTGCGTCTCAACTCATATGAGTTTTGGTGTCTTAATAAACAGCTGCGTCTCAACTCATATGAGTTTTGGTGTCTTAATAAACAGCTGTATTTCGACACATACGACTTCACACATGTCGGCATACGGACCTATACCGTAAGTCTTCGCCTCGGAAGTCGACAAAAAAACAACAACAAGAAAACCTCGAGGAAAATTCTCTCCAATCTCTGTCTTCCCTAGCCGGGCTTTATCTTGCATAGCTGACAAAACACTAGAAAACAGCCTGATGGAATATCACCAACAGTGTGTGTATCACTACTCTGTGCACGAGGATGAAGCTAGTCCACTCAAGCTGCAGCATCACCCAGTCGGGAACTCTGCCAACTCGGCCATCGAAGGTTGAATGAGATGGATCTGTTTCTTGTACACATGCCATGGATAGAGCCGCGTGCATCATATCAACAACAGGCATCCGTATGCGAGTCCGAAATAACTCCAGCTGACAAACACGTGGCAGATGGCTCATCTCATGTATACAGGCAAGTGTGTTTTAAAGAACCACTTGTATTTTAAGGCGTAGCTTGTTTATGTAAGTAAGAAATGATTTATAAAGATGCGACCTATCAATTGGCCCCAGATTTTTCATGTAAACAGTGGGCCGGTTATACAAAAGTTATCTCAGCGGAGACCTGATTATATATCTAAACATTTGACGTGATAGGAATAAAATTATAGCATCCGCTAGCTGTTCGAATGTGGTTTACTTCGGAAACATTGTCCAGCATTCTAGCCGTCTAATCATTACTTACAATGGCTCAATACGCTGTGAATATTCAGGGGAAGAGTATAGTGGCAGGAAATAGCAAATTAAAAATAGATACGATGCAATCATTTGATAATACATAAAACTGTCGTGACAGTGCAGCGTGACGCCATGACTGACGTATAATCACGCAGAACGACAACGGTAATTATCGGCATCTGGCTTCTTCCGTCCTTTACAGTGTAAACGATAAAGACATATAACAACACACAGATATTCAGAATAATTCTGATTACTTACATCTCACATTTATGTGCAAAACATCCCTAAATCAAGGAAAGAGTCCTCCCAAAATCCCGTGTACCCATGTCAGCGAAGCCGCCATTTTGAAAGAAATCGGTCATCGATAGTGATGTCTCACGTCATCATCGTTGCATATATTAAGCAATTTCTTTGAAGTGAATATCGGTTGAATAAGAGTAAACACAATGGCCATATCATTCCGATTGCACTTTCAGTATTTAAATTTTACGTATCGTTCAGATATTTTTTTTCCTGAAACTAATTTCAGTATCTACATATATCCTTGTTCAACATCATGTCATATGTGGATATAGGGTATGCGTTTTTATTCTTTGAAAGCTTTTGTTTGAATATTTACACGGAAAATTAACTCAGTAAGTGCAATATACCACGTATCTCAACTACACAACTGTTAGAAGATCACACGTAGCCATTACTGCAACATGTGCTTCAGTTCCTGTGATGTACAATATTCAATATGCTGGGACAAATATTGCAGTTTCATATGAACAGGTTACTAAACAGCGATTTAATTCAAACTTATAACTAAAACTGATGATATTAATGAAAATGATTTGTACATTTTCTGTGGAATTTTATAGCCGTACGCAGATCTCGCACAACTGTCACTTTTCAAACCTTCCGAAAATGTGCGTCTGAAAAACAAAACAACAACAAAAATCCTCAAAAAAACCTCGGCATCCAGGGTGTTAAAAAATGTAAGGGCATGTTCTAATATGTTTGCTTTTGAATAATATTAGATCTTAAAGATAAACTATTCTTTTTTCAGATGCACGATGCCGCTGGGAAAGATGGGGAAGTGCAAGTCTAGAATGAAACGTTTCTTAGCAATGTATTATACTTGTCCAAGTTGAATAAATGGTTCAGTTTAAACAAAAGTAGCATCTCTGTTATGTGTTACCAGGGCTCAAAGTGGACAGTTTCGAAAAATCCAAACCACACATTTATAATTGCCAAAATAAGTTTTATCACTTGAGATTTTTTTCAGCAGTTGTAATTTTTAAATCTAACAAAAACAACAGAAACTACGACTTTTAGCCCTGGATATTGTTATGATCATGATGACAACAACCCAGAAACCCAATACAAATATTTATCCTCAGACTACTGTACGTTGTGCGTACGTATATACCCAAAAAACTATAAATAACGTTGTGGCAACGTTATGTTTATGACGTCACGAGGACGTTATTTCTTGGTCGTATGAACGTAGAAAATAATGTTGTGACAACGTTAGTTTATGACGTCGCGGGGACGTTATTTTTGGTCGTATGAACGTAGAAAATAACGTTGTGAGGACGTGATTTCGACTCCACACAGGGGACGTTATGGGGACGTTGTATCATGACGTTCTGGGGACGTAAACGTAACGTTGTGACAACGTCCTCAAAACGTACTTTTGTTAGCCGTCATCTTACCACAGATTCCGTCAGATCCCTGAATACTGATGTTTATTATTCGAAATAAAGCTGGTACATGTTCGGCTGTTAAAATTCAGGATAGAACTGGTCTTATCCCATGCTTGTCGAAAAAGCGAATAACGGAGCGTTAGCTAGCTCACCTGCATGATGCATGTCATCTGTAGACCATAGATCGATGTCCATGATGCCGGCCGCTGGATTGACCAGACTTATATATATAATTAATCATTTACAGACCGCTACTACATAGCTGAGATGTTGCTAAGTGCTGTGTGAAATACAAACTTATCATAAGAATGAAGATTTTATGGGTATCAACTTCTTTATTATGGGAACACAACGTTTCGGAGTTAATGCTTGATGGAGGAGTAAGCATTAACTCCGAAACGTTGTGTTCCCATAATACAGAAGTTGATACCCATAAAATCTTCATTCTTATGTATTTCACTTCTAAATGCCCTTTAAAGACTTGAAGCTTATCATGAGTGTCAACTGTGCTGGCCTGTGGTGACCTTTATAACAAAGCAACATCCGAGTCTTTCCTGGGCCAGGATACCGTGGCTTATCTGTCTGTATGGGGTTCAGCATTGCCATGGTGGTAGAGGACACCGGTCCATGAATGGAGGGCAAATGATTGCATCGTAGAAGCCTCAAACCGAGGATGCCATGAACCTGGATGGGATATATTCTCCCACTGTGCGAGATGCCCGCAAATAACTGCATCATAAACTGCATCATAAACTGCATCATAAACTGCTCATCATCAGATCTGTCCACTTCTGTCATGCAGTTCGGAGCATACCATCCATGATGGCGTCGCTGAACGCCTTGCGACTGCGCAGAAATCGTGACCTGAGAATACAAAGGTTCTCCAACTCTGGAAAGGTTGCAGCAACACTGCTGACGATGGTGTCGTATAAGGATTAGTCCATGTTCTGGTCTCCTTGACTGATGTTTTCAGATTTATGGCACGCCCCTAGTAAGGATGACTCCACGCGCTGGGGTCATTGGGCGTATTGCAGACGGTTTCTAACCGTCTGATCACAGATTCTCGGGATTCTCGGGATTCCCAGGAATAGCCGACGTAGTTCATGTTGCTGTAGCAAACCTGGTCGTAAATGTCGCAGACGGATGAACTTCGCCTCCGAAGGTGTAGTGACACGTGATTCCCCTAAACGAGGCCTATCATGTGTTGTTTCATGTTGTTACAATCTCTACCAAAGATTCCCAGTTGTGCTTAGGGACGTATCTATGGACCGAGTAAAGGCCGTTTGCAACTGAACAGTTTCTATACCTGATCCCATTACGTGAGCAATAGCTGGTGAAGGTGCACTTGGACACGCATGAAATCCCTCCTTGTTTTCCCTCGCATACTCCATTGATGAAGATAGACGGGGTAGCTTTTGGGCGATTGGCAGTCAGTGGCAACTGATTCAAAGTCGGAAATATCTTTAGGTTAAATATGGACAATGATTGTACAGACTCTCACATAAATGAGATATGGAAACATGATCAATGCGGTTTTTGAGGTAGTTTCATGTAGATCATTATTACTACACGCAAAACAGTAATACAGCATCAACGAAATAATGTGTACAAAACAAGCTTAGACTTAAGTATTTATTGACTTCAGAGCATGATGTGTTGTTTTCAGCACACCCATGTAGGTAACTGTTCGTTTTGCAATATGTACCAGGAATTAGATCAGTCGAATTGAGTATTCGGACTCGATAATGGGATTCTTAAAACACCCCCTAAACAGCCAAATCTCTCTTGTCAAAGGGGCTCGTCTGTTTACAACGAGAACAAGTATACAAACAGTGTCTGACTTACAGCTTGAATGAAACGCATCATCTGTTGAGAGCAGTAATTGGTGATGCAAGTCCCAGACTAAACACCGGCTATCCTATATACAAGACTGATTAATCTCCTGAGACAGCCCCACATACATACACAAAACTCGATTTACCCGACACTGCCAGTACCAATAATATATATATAACACCGAGTTCTAGTTGTCTCGTTGTCCTGTGAGAGGGAGGTGGATGGGTAGGCCAGTGGTTAAAGCCGCCGCTCGCCACGCTGAAGACCCGGGTTCGATTCCTCACATTGGTACAATGTGTGAAAGCCCTTTTCCGGTGTCCTCGCCGTCATAGTGTTGGAATATAGCTACGAACGACGTACAAGTAAATCCACCCACCCACCTTTGAGTGGACGAGCAAGTGATGGTACAATATTGTTTTCGAAAATAATACATTGGTAAATTGACCACCCATTATGAAAGGTGGTTGAATGGAGAAGACAACTTTACAGGTTTCTCTTGAGATCTTATTGAAACTTCCGGAAACATGTTTATTCGTAATTGCACATGAAGGGTATGTTGATCACACGATTTTTGGTCGGTGATTTGTTTCGGGCAGGTTGCTCATGCAGACATATGGCAGTCCATGTTGATGTCGTCCAGGTAGATGTCATACATGTGGTGTTGGTGCCATCCATGAACATGTCACACGTGTGATGTTGGTTCTGTCACTGAAGATGTTATATACAGGATGTTGGTGCTGTCCATGTAGATACCATACCCGTGATGTTAGTGTTGTCCATGTAGAAGTTTTAACACGATGTCCATGTACACGTCATACACATGATGTTGGTGCCGATCGTGAAAATATATCCGTGATGTTAATCCTATCCATGGAGATGTCATACACATTGATGTTGATGTCGACCATGAAGATGTCATACACATGATGTTGATGCCGTCCATGTAGATGTCGTACACGTGATGTTAGTGTTCTCCTTGAGGATGTCATACAGATGATGTTGATGCCGTCCATGTAAATGTAATACACATTGATGTTGATGTAGACCATGAAGATGTCATACCCATAATGTTGATGCCGTCCCTGTGGGTGCCATACACGTTGCTGTCTACGTAATGTTGCTGTCGTCCACGGGATGCTGATACTGGTCCAAGACGATGAGGAAGCGGCACCCAGCCAGTACATGGAAATTACGAGTGGAAAACATACTAACATCACGTGACAGCTTTATCTCATAGGTGGCTTGACCCAGAGATGCTTCCTTAATGAATCACACTTTATCTGACACTCAGACACTAGGACAGATATCAGTGTCTGGTGTTTACCATTCCCCCAAGAAGGCCGAATAACAAGACAATCAGTATCTGGTACAGTTCTGAATTCGACCCAACGAGAACGGGGATGTGGTAATTGTAAACAAATACTTCTCTTGTCTTTGTGGGGCGTTGGGATACTGGTAGTAGTTTAACCATTCCCCCGCCACGCTGAAGACCGGGGTTTGATTCCCCACATGGGTGCAGTGTGTGAAGCCCATTTCTGGCACTGACCACCTCGATACTGTTTGAATATTGCAAATAGATATGACTCCATTCATGACCCAGTCTTGTTACTCTGGGACAAGCCGAATACCGACTCGTTTTTATATATTTATTTTAATAAATATATCTTTTTGATAATACTTTAAAAGAAGGAGAGAAAGATACTTGTTAAACACACATGCCATTGTAATGATTTCGGCTGAAGGAGTCATTGTCAGCGCAGGTAGCACAGACGTGTGTAACCCCAGGCACGTGTCTGAATACAGAAACTGTAAGTAATTATTCCCTCTCAACTGACTGCAAGTGTTATTTTGTGTCCGGACATATTTGTCACTGTTACTGTTTACTGTTCCATATATTATGCAATGAAATGTGTCTAATGCAACAGTATGACAGCTGAACTGAAGATTTTTCCATGACCTCGGGGCCAGAAGTCCATTCCCCACAGAAGGGCACAGACAGACCTTAACGTCTTGAGGAAATGGCGTGCGTTCACTGGTCCAAAGAAAGTCGCTGTCGTCTACACGTTACCGACGGCTGATGTTGGGTATGAAGAGGTCGTGAAGCATGTCACCAGGAGCTGATCCATGGAGCTGAATCATTTCGTGTTGGCTCAGGGATGGCGTGAGGTTGTGTTTCATAAAAGCTGGATCTCAGCACAGTACCAGCGTTATCAGCAGGAAGTGCTGGATATCGCAGTCGTGCCACATTTTGACCGGGGCAGGTATCCGAGTTGTGGATTGAGCTGCATTACGTGGTAACCCGTGAAGATCCGGGTTAGAATTGGTGTTCAGCAGCTCAGTAGGCGACTAACAGTATCAGGTGATCAGTCTCGTTGACTTGGTTGACACGTGTCATCGTATCCCAACTACGTAGACCAATTTTTATGCTGTTGATTACTGAATTGTCTGATCACAGGCAAACTGTAGCGCAAATGTGGTTGCGCAACGTAGAGAAAATGACCAGTCTTCATATATGCGAGGGAAGCGAGCAAAGGTTGGCAACACACTTCCATAGCTTCGGTTCAAAAGGTATTTTTCCGTGTCAAAATAAAATATCGCCACCATCAAAGGTACACTCCCATTTCCTCACTTTGAACCGAAGCTATGGAAGTGTGCTGCCAACCTTTGCTCGCTTCGCTCGCACATATGAAGACTGGTCATATTCTCTACGCTGCGCAACCCCAATTGCGCTACGGTTTGCCTGTGGTCTGATTCAGACTCGATTACGCACAGACCGGCATCATACAGCTGGAATATTGCGGAACAGACACTTATAACGTCATCACAATATGGCCGAAATATTGCCGTTGTGACGTAAATTGTTAACTCATTGACTTATCTCAAGTAGTCGGCAGCAGGATGCGATTATGCTTCTTGACAATTCCCATGCTCATTGCTTCAAATTTGATCTACCTTGAGGTCTCTATCTTTTCACCTACTTTCTATTTTCCGTAGAGAATTCGGCTGGCATGCCGTGATATAACTGGACAATGTGTCCAAGGTAAACCACATTCGAACAGCTAGCGGATGATATTTGATACCTGTGGCATATAGTCAGAAGACTAGTTGTTTACTGCCCTGTCTCATTAGTCAGTTTTCCGCCGAGGTAACTTTTGTATAACCGGACTACAGTTTGCATGACAAAAAAGCAAACCAAACCAAACCAAACCAAAACAAAACAAAACAAAACAACAAAAAAACCAAACAAAAACAAACCAAACCCCCCCAAAAAACAAACCCAAAAAACAAAACAAAACAAGAACCCCCCACGCCCCCCATAAAAGGTGACTATGCTTGTCGTAAGAGGCGACTAACGGAATCGGGTGGTCAGACTAGCTGACTTGGTTGACACATGTCATCGGTTCCCCATTGCGCAGATCGATGCTCATGTTGTTGATCACTGGATTGTCTGGTCCAGACTCGATTATTTACAGACCGTCGCCATATAGCTGGAATATTGCTAAGTGCGACGTAAAACTAAACTCACTCACTCATTTAATTGGCGCCAATTGATAAGACACATCTTTATAAATCACACCTCACTGTACATCACTTGAATATTGTACATCACAGGAACTGAAGCACATGTTGCAGTAATGGCTACGTGTGATCTTCTAACAGTTGTGTAGTTGAGATACGTGGTATATTGCACATACTGAGTCAATTTCCCGTGTAAATATTCAAACAAAAGCTTTCAAAGAATAAAAACGCATACCCTATATCCACATATGACATGATGTTGAACAAGGATATATGTAGATACTGAAATTAGTTTCATGAAAAAATATGTGAACGATACGTAAAATTTAAATACTGAAAGTGCAATCGGAATGATATGGCCATTGTGTTTACTCTTATTCAACCGATCTTCACCTCAAAGAAATTGCTTAATATATATGCAACGATGATGACGTGAGACATCACTATCGATGACCGATTTCTTTCAAAATGGCGGCTTCGCTGACATGGGTACACGGGATTTTGCGAGGACTCTTTCCTTGATTAAGGGATGTTTTGCACATAAATGTGAGATGTAATTAATCAGAATTATTCTGAATATCTGTGTATTGTTATATGTCTTTATCGTTTACACTGTAAAGGACGGAAGAAGCCAGATGCCGATAAATACCGTTGTCGTTCTGCGTGATTATACGTCAGTCATGGCGTCACGCTGCACTGTCAAGACAGTTTTATGAATTATCAAATGATTGCATCGTATCTATTTTTAATTTGCTATTTCCTGCCACTATACTCTTCCCCTGAATATTTACAGCGTATTGAGCCATTGTAAGTAATGATTAGACGGCTAGAATGCTGGACAATGTTTCCGAAGTAAACCACATTCAAACTAGCGGATGCTATAATTTTATTCCTATCACGTCAGATGTTTAGATATATAATGAGTTCTCCGCTGAGATAACTTTTGTATAACCGGCCCACTGTTTACATGAAAAATCTGGGGCCAATTGATAGGTCGCATCGTTATAAATCATTCCTTACTTACATAAACAAGCTACGCCTTAAAGTACAAGTGGTTCTTTAAAACACACTTGCCTGTATACACGAGATGAGCCATCTGCCAGGTGTTTGTCAGCTGGAGTTATTTTGGACTCACATACGGATGCCTGTTGTTGATATGATGCACGCGGCTCTATCCATGGCATGTGTACAAGAAACAGATCCATCTCATTCAACCTTCGATGGCCGAGTTGGCAGAGCTCCCGACTGGGTGATACTGCAGGTTGAGTGGACTAGCTTCATCCTCGTGCACAGAGTAGTGATAAACACACCGTCGGTGATATTCAATGAAGCTGCTGGCGGGAATTTTCCTCGAGGTGTTCTTGTGTTGTTTGTTGACTTCCCTGGCGAAGACTTGCAGTATATATCTGTTTGCCGATATGTGTGAAGTCATATGTGTCTGTTTATTCAGACACCAAAAATCACATGTGTTGAAATGAAATGAACATCAGAAATCATATGAGTTGAGATGTGTAAATTTAAAGTCACAAGTGTTTAAATGCTTCATTTATTATTAAAACGTCGCAAATAATATGTGTTGAAATGCATCATTTCCAAGGCATCAAGACAAGCTAAGTCATCTGTGTTGAAATGCATAAATATAAATATTTAAATCGACAAAACAATTTCCACCATAAAATATATAAAATATCTACTAAACGACGAATCTGCTGTAAGACCCCGAACATATGTTATGAATGAAAGAAAGCTGAATGAAAGAAAGCTATTGTACGACCCCGAAGGTGTGTTATGAATATGCTATCTACTATCTGAATATGAAGCTTTGTAACTTATTGAACTCACACGATAAAAATGACTTGGTACACACCTGAAAGCGATGCAAAACTTCACTCCATCCGATGAATACCCAACGTTCAATGGGGATCGAACTCGTGTTAAACTAACATCACTCGCTAAATGAAAGACGCGGTTGATGGCCTACTGGTTCATCACCGAAGACCAGGGTTCGGGTGCCTTGTTGGGTTCAGTGTGTGAAGCCCATTTCTGGTGTCCTCCAGTAACGCTTGATTACTGTCAAGACGTCGTATAACCACTCACTCACTCACTCACTCACTTCTTCCTCTGTTGTTGTATTTATAGTTCTAAGGCTGCATAAAAAATCAAATGTTTCTCGGGCACACATTTTCAAAAGTGACGAGGGCGGCCTTTTTAAAAAATTGTGATAGAAAAGGGTGACGAGGGAGGAACACATTTTATTTTTTTCTGACAGAAATACAGTTTGGGAAGTATAGCACGTGTTAATGAGTAGTAGATTCAGTTACACTCGTTCTTACAGACACTCATTCTTGTAGTGTACAAATGGATGAGAGGGAAGCGGCCAAGTCACAAAGTCTAAAAATGGCAATAAAAGAATAAAAAAACAAATGCCCGAGAAATGTATTGTGCTGTTTTCGTTCATATTTAAGCCGCGTTTTGTTATTCATCTCCTATTCCTATTTTGCTACTATGCGTAGTTATTTCAAAACCTAAACATTCAGTACATATATGTATATATGTGATGTTTCCGCCTTTAAATACCGATTCCGATTTCCATGTATGTATTTATTAGGGGCAATTTGTTTCTTGATAGCAAATCGTTCAATAAGTCAACTGATTACACATTGAATAGTTGCAAATAGAATAGATGTACGAACAAAAATAATGTGTTGACCAAGGACTGTGATAACAAAGAGAGTGGGCGCATGAGTGAGTGAGTGAGTGAGTGAGTGAGTGAATTTACGCCGCTTTTAGCAATATTATCTCTATATCACGGTAGGCGACACAGAGATTGACTTCAGACACTGTACCGATGTTACAAAACAAGAAGCACCAACCAACCTAGCCGACCCTGTACTTACCAAGTGATTTTAGGTTTAATGATAATTATAATGATAATTAATTTTTTAATACACCTGAAATTGGTAAAACTTGCGCTAAAATTTCACTTTATAACCTGCTAGTGATCAAATGTTTATTAACCACGGATAATTGGTTCGAAATGCGATATGTTTTGCCCCCACATATCACGAGATTGTAGACTATTTAGGTTAGTGCGCGTCTTTCAAGCAGCTTTGGTAAAAACAGCGAGGATGTTGTTATGTAGGAATCAGGATTGAATATTTTCTTCAGAGTGTTCTCAAGAGAGGGGAAGATGAAGCATGTAAACAGCGTGTGAGATTTACATCATGTCAGATAGCATCTACTGAGACAATCAAATGGTGATTCAGGTTTACAAGTTACAGACCAAACAAAGGGTTTCTCACGGTATAATGTTAACGTTTGTTCAACGCCTCACAATATATACAATATACTACCGTTAAAACGAACAGAAAGGGACCTCTCATTTTAGTTTGTTACAACTGTAGTTGGTTATACGTATTTGGACTAAAATATACAGCACGTGGCCAGAACAAAACAAGTTCGTTATATCAGAGACCATTATATGGTCTCTGGTTATATCCACTACTTCGCTATAAGCATAGTTGACTGCATGGACACTGAATCCCGTTATACCACACCGGAAATGACCTGACACACAAATTTTCAGAGTGATACTTGAGCAATGTTCATTTGGATATAAATGCAGTCCCTGGGTATTAGTTGCCCAGAATGCGCGTCCTCCTCATTACCGAGGACGAAGCTAATGCATTTTATTGAACACTGCTATTAAAGACTTAACTGTTATATTAGTCTGTCGTACAGACCCTGAAGTATAAATATCCAAGAAATCCCACGCAAGTCTAGAAAATGTGGCAAGTCTAAATTTCCACAGCTTCTGAAAATGAAGTAAGTCTCAGGGCTCCATTTCATTACATTATTTTTTGTCACTATGGACGTTTTTTCAGTAAAATATGTTCAGAGACTACCTGTTAGTCTACTGTGTTATGTGCCAGGCTTCTTCATGACATAGAAAGAAAACATATTTTACTTAATGTAAAGTACGTTTATAAATAAGTCGATTTTTCTGTCTTAGACACTTTATTCAGTTCTTATTCGTAATGCGTGTAACAAGCAGTATGGATTCAGACTGGCATCCAGATAATAAGGTTTCGTTTGTTTCAAAACTACTCGCATGCATTAAATAAACAAACGGATTGTCTTAAATTCGACCACCGCAGATTAACTGTATTTTCACCTTGCATGTATTGCGTATTATTGTATTTCAATTAATCTGTTATGATTAATTCACGTAAGTTAAAAAGCGAACTCAACAGCCTTTAATGACAGTACAGTAGGTTCTGGATGGCTTCCAATCTCTATATTTTCTATATATGTAAACAGCTCCATTTAAACTGAAAGAATCCCCATCAGAGATTTTTTTAGGGAAAATGATATGATATGGACTTCCATATCTGTAAATCTAAGTAGTTCTCCGAAATACGTGTAGGAAGCACTGTTACCATTTGGTCACGTCGGTGTGGCTGATAAGGGACACCGGATGTAAACAAATCTGACTGCATCACCTGCCGAGAATGTCTGCTCTGACGTATGTCCGTGTTCCTCGGAGTGCCATTTAGACATATGGTTAATGTACAACTGACATAACACGAATCCTTGATTGCTGTACACTATTCTAGCCTGAGCTTCCTCTTAATTCTGGAGCCATTTGTTAATACATTGTTATAAACGTATGCTGTACCTGTTTGAGTAATCAAGTAGATGCCACAATTTGAATTAAAACAGGACAAATCCCAACAGGTCATGTTTTTTCTAATCTGAACATTCGTTTTTTTCATTTTTGGTATAAATGTGATAACTTTGACGCTTCTTTCCTGTATTTCACATGTAAAACCAGTTAACGTCTCTTGGAAAATGACTTTTACTGTGAGCCCTCGTTATTCCGAAATCTCACCTAAACGGTCCATTACTATTTATGTAATGTTAACGGGTCACAATTACTTATACATACATTAATCCAGTAAATGTATCACCAGATATTGCCTCAGCACATTGATCAACAACCCACGGATGAGAGGTTTTGGCTGTATTTGTTATTGTTTTAATTTGTTCATCATCCGTGTGTCCCCAAGTGCTATCTTTTTCAACACGTGTGTAACCTCAGGTTTATATTGTTCAACACGTGTGTACCCTCAGGTTTACATTGTTCAACAAGTGTGTACCTTCAGGTTTATATTGTTCAACACGTGTGTACCTTCAGGTGTAGCTAGTTCAACACGTGTGTACCTTCAGGTGTATTTTGTTCAACACGTGTGTACCCTCAGGTTCACTTTATTCAACGCGTGTACCTTCAGGTGTATTTAGTTCAACACATGCTTACCCTCAGGTTCACTTTATTCAACACGAGCGTCCCCTCAGGTTCACTTTAGTCAACGCGTGTACCTTCAGGTGTGTTTAGTTCAACACGTGCGTACCCTCAGGTTCGGTTTATTGAACACGTGTAACTTCAGGTGTATTTAGTTCAACACGTGCGTACCCTCAGGTTCACTTTATTCAACACATGTACCTTCAATGTTGCAATATATAAGTGCTTAGATGCATAAGATAATACTGATTAATATTTATTTATCCAGTTAAATGAAGTAGTCTAAAAATTCTGGACTGGTTACTGTACTACGTTGGGCAACAGGGCGGAAAACAGTTAACCGGAGACGAGACTGTGCAATCCATATTTTGAATTGGTGTGCCCTCAGGTTATTTTGTTCATCACGCGTGTACTCTTAGGTGGTAATGTATTCAACATATATATGTATGTGCTCTGGGGTTATTTTCTGGGTGTTGAGGGGTAAACACATGCAAACATACCCATAAATATAAAAATCCCCAACAAAACCAACACAAAATAAACATTACAATGAACAACGAGCGTACAAAGGGTAACGGCGTATTTACCAAAACTTGATGTCTCACCCAGTGGCAACGAAACGATTTCACTCACATTGAAAAGGAGTTGTATGATCTCAGTCGGCGGAAAGGCATGCTGGGAATTTAATTTCCCCAACCATTCCTTGTTGCGTAGAGCTAATGGACCAAGGTTACACTTATCCAAAACGTGAAGGGAACTATTTTTTGTTAACGACCCTTCTAACTGATAACGCGATAACGGGAGTGTACGACCAAGGCCAAGGTCATGGACTGACGTCAACATTCAGTCTTTAGCGTGGCGTCACTGTGAACATGAGTGAATTGCGATTTGACATGCTCAGTTCACGAGGCTATACACTTGCTTGTGTCTCTCAGGCAATAATTATTTGACTAAATTATGACTTGTTTAGATTATATAAATGATAAGGTCAAGTTGTCCGAATGAAAGAGTGGTGATTTTCCGCTTATCTAAACTTGCCTATTATAGGGATAATGTTACTCAACTCCCTGAATTTATCGGTCAGTTCATCCTTTGTGAAGGCTAACTAGCCGAAAAAGGACCTTGTTCTGCAAGTGGGTGAAGCTGGAGATAGCAGGGTAAGGTTGTACAGTATTTCAGTCACATCGCGGTGTGGCTGTCTGATGTTGGAGTAAGGCAAGCGTTAATTTCCTTCAAGAAGATGACAAGTCCCAACTGAGAACAGATACAAGTTGTTATTCGTAAGAGATAACGCCGTCTTTTCCAGAAGAGTGAGTGAGTGAGTGAGTTAAGTGTTTTGCCGCCGTCAGCAATTATGTACCAGTTACATGTCGGCGCTCTGTAAACAATCGAGTCTAGACCAGACAATCCTGAGATCAACAGCATGAGCATCGATCGACGCAATTGGGATACGATGACATGTGTCAATCTAGTTTGCAGGCCTGACCACCCGATTCCGTAATTCGCCTCTTAACAGGCATAAAACAAACTTGAAGTGGGCATGCAACAGACATGAGATAGACAGTTAAATTATAGAAGAATCGGAATTTCCCTACGAGTGCGATATAAATTCTGATAAATGTTACTAAAACAACAATTCTATTAAATGGATCCTTTTGGGTGGATTACAGAAATAGATTCGCCCTGTCATTTAGCCGTTGTCATGGTAATGAACACAAACTTAAAGTAGATATATTTGGAAGCTATTAAACAGAGATAGAGTAACATGTCCTCCAACCAGTGCTATATTTGAAGCCATCAGAAAATAATCCCGGTAGTGCACAATTACCAGCGTTCTCAACAAACGGTAAGGGAATACCTGTACGGCATGAACTATTTCCACTGACGTAAGCAACATTAAAATAAGAGTGAGGGAACAGAGGGTTCAGTGTCAATGATTCATTATGTGTCTGTCATGATTGGCGTGACACTGGGAGACCAATAGCTCCTTTATGTATAACGATCACAACGAACATTCTCCATTCAAGAAGACTGAGATAAACCAAAGCCGTCATACAAACACTGGTGCGTTGCTACTTCAATATTTTTAAATTTATGAAATTTAATAAAACGGTATAACCATGTACCTTTCTTGCCATCTAACATGTCAATGTAATGATTTGAATGAGTGAGTTTAGGTTTATGCTGCTTTTAGCAATTTTCCAGCACTATCATGGTTGGGGACAGCAGGCTTCACCCATTGTATCCATGTGGGGAACAGAAACCGGGTCCTCGTCGTGACAATCGAACGCTTTATCCATGAGGCTACCCCGTGTTCTCAATATAATGAAAATGAAATGAACATAAAATGAAGTTAAAATGTGTAAACTCATCAATACAGACAGTAGTATATTTTTGTATTTCACACACCAAACCAATTTATTTCACAAAAAATAAAACAAAAGCAAACAAAAAAAATCCCAAATTGCCCCCGAACACCCCAAAACAAAGCTCCCCAGACCACAATGAAACAAACAAATAATATCAAACACAATATCAGGATAAAAATACAGTTGAAGCTGCCCACAACGGCATCTGTTAAATCGTCAAGTTATCAACAGTAACATAAAATCTCAGTCGTGTCTGTGGCTTGTACCTTCATCATCAGCTCTACAATCCGGCACACTGTCGAAACCGGGCTATTTCTTCAGTCCCAATGAGTACCGGCTAAGACAGCACTCAGAAAAAAGTATAAACAAATAAAAGTATTCATATCTGTAAGGCCGACATCCTTCCATGGAAACTGTATTGCCAAGAAAACAACTGGGCAAATGTTAGCGGTTGCTTACGGCGTGGGTGTTAGTCTGCTGTAGGCGAAGTGGTCGGCGGATATGGACTGGGTAGCAGGACATTGGTGATCGTTAAAATTGAAAAACAGGTTGCGTACATTTATTATATATAAACGAAGATTTATTATATTTTAGAAATAAAACAAAATTATAAATGTTTGAGAACATGAATGATTTTACAGACTTCCTGACAATACATGCCCACACTGAATTAACAATACAGTCGAAGGCACTAGAGTTTTCGTCAACCGTGGAGACGATCAATAACTGTAAACTTCAAAATTCAAAACATGTTGCCAGCCAGTCCTTAAACGAGGTCACTGTGTCAGGACAAAGTTAAATCACTTCCATTCCTGACCTATTTGGACACTCGCCAAGTTGAACAGAAAACTTCAACGTAAACAAATATAACAGTCACGTGACACGGGTACAGAATACTCCAACACCGCGATGCTAAATATAGTTTATCGGCGATTCTGTCTCATTCGCAGGAATTTATTGGAGCAGAATCCAAATTCATGTTTCGGCTGCATTCCATCTTTTCGTTCTTTGTTCTAAAAAGACCCTTCTTATAAAATATCTTGGAATCGTCGATGTGTGTCCGGACGTTTGGCCAGTGTAAGAGTTCAAGGTGTGAGAGAGTCATAGCCTACGTCCGTGCTTGTGTGCGATTGAGCATGCGTGTGTATCTGTAAGTACCAATCAGGACATATGTCATATAATTACCGCCAGTCCCGATACCATCAGCAGTTTAATATGGATACAAGCCTCAGATTTTATACTTCTACTACTGCTGCTACTACTAGCACAAGCTGCCACTACTACTACTACTGACAGACACTGATGTAAATTCCATTTCTACTTAACACAAGCTGCTACTACTAACTCAACCTGATACTACTGTCAAACTGTTGCTACTAACTCAAGCTGTTACTACTACTACTACTACTACTACTACTACTACTACTACTACTACTACTACTACTACTACTACTACTACTACTACTACTACCTCAAGCTGCTGCTACTACCACTCCTGCTAACACAAGCTGCTAATATTACTACTGCTGTCACTACTAACACAAGCTGCTACTACTACTAACACAAGCTGCTACTACTACTAACACAAGCTGCTACTCCTAACACAAGTTGCTACTCCTAACACAAGCTGCTGCTACTACTACTAACACAAGCTGCTGCTGCTGCTACTACTACTACTAGCACAAGCTACTACTACTCATATAGCGCCTGTAACCATGTAACAGAACCACATGAGAAATCGTTAACAACATACCACATTGTTGTCCCGTACCGAATCACACGCCTGTTCTGTTTCCTGTGAACGTTTCGTTGACAAAACGGCCCCGTCAGTCACAAGTATGAGGTGAGGATGTGAACATACTACACCCACAAGTCCTGTGACAGAAGGGGCCCTCGGCGCTCCACCCTTTCCGTCTAGCACCCCGGGGGGTTATTGCACGGACGCTATTGGGGTGTCACGCTTCGGACCAGGGTTGTGACTAGGTCACAGGGTTCTGTTTAGAATGCATGGAAGCATCCCAAAAGACGAAGTAAGCTGTAGTTAGTATTGGGAATCCATTGTCGCTGTCAAAGTCGCCATTGTCCTCGAGTATCACCCCGAAATGATCGCCACCAGGAACACCGCCCAGTAACAACTTCTCTCGGTTTGGAATGGCAATACTAAAGTTATCTCACTTACCTTTCGCCTTTTATACCTTCACAGGACATCGCTTCGTCAGCAGCGTTCCACGTGATGATTAAACATCATAACTATTTATACAAAGTGCCGATTCTGCAGTCTGATTGCACAACCTGTTGCATTACCAACAAGGGGAAGTCACTCTACCTAAAGCGTGTCCGCGGTTAACCGCTGTCGCCAGCAATCGATAGATAAGATTGCCCTGTTTTAATTTGGCCGTCAATATTTCATGACATTCACTCTTTATCTGATCATAATGATATGTTAGGGCAGTTACGGAGATTGCTTGGACTCTTGTCGTATCAATACAGCACAAACTTATTTGTGAAGTTACCAAGTAACCTTGGTAAATCAAAACTACAATAGGCAGAAAATAAAATATAAAATAAGAGAGAAAAAGAATTAAAATATATATTGTTCATAACAAACTGTTGGTAACACAGTGATGTAAACACTGTGAACTGTTACCCTGTTATTATTTCAACACAGGCATATGTGTAGGGGTAAAACCCCTTTATAATATTTTGTTGGTATAAGTAATTATCTTATTTGTCATTAAACGACAGTGAGACAGACCTATCAATACAGGGGTAAGTCAAACTCACCCAGTACCTATGTTACCACAGTGTGTATGGTAAACCTACCTGACGGTAACTTTTTTACACGACTGCACAGGACACGCTACCTGTCTTCCTGATTATGTTAACTTTCATAGAAGTGGGTTATGTATTGTGGTGAATATTATGATGGTACCATGTGGCAAATATATCTGCAGAATACAAAAAAAGCCAACAACGAAACCTAAAACAAGAAAACAACATCAAAACAGAAAAAACAAAAATACCACCCCACCCCAAATCTAAATATATTGGGAATGTAAGTCAATACGTTACTGGGTGTATCGAGTTGAGAAGTAGTTTGGTGGTTCTATTTATATAATTTTCTGGACGTTTGATGTAGTCTAGCAGTTACAGCGTTCGATCGTCGCGGCGAAGACCCGGGTTTGCTTCCTCATAAGGGTGTAATGAGGGAATTTCTGGTGTCCCCAGTCGTGATATTGCAGGAATTCTTTTATCAATTGCTGAAAGCGGCGTAAAACCATACTTATTCACTTGATAATTATCGTATAGGAAGCTCAAGTTTATCCTATTGGTTAATCCTCTTGATAATACCAGCCTACGGTGGAATATGATCACAGAGGAAATATACACATTTATACTGATTCAAAAAAGAAACTTCACATTCTTTCTTCAGAAATATAAGAACAAGAGATGGAAATATGGGTAAATTGTTACTAGCATTTCACTGCTGATGTCTGTGTGATGTACTCGATACACTGAAAGTATCACAATGAGTTCCATTAGGATACACCGCCGTTCCCAAACATGGGTATACAGAATGTCAAGACAGAAGAATAAACATTGAAAGTTTCTCAGTTGTATTTTGTGTATTTCCTCCCCGCGCCATTGCTCTTGCAAGGCAGCGCCAATTAAGCTCATGCAAATTCTGAGGCTCCTAACACCACGAAGTCTTCTCCCAAGTGCATCCCACACGTGTTCTATTGAATTAAGGTCAGGGGACCTCGATGGCCACTCTATGACGTTGATTCCAGTGTTTTGAAGGAAATTTCGTGTCAATATCGCGGTATGCGGCAGAGCATTATCATGCTGGAACTGCAGACCTGGGCCATTGGCCGCCATGAAAGGAACGACTTCAGCTGTGAGCACCTGGTCGCGGCAAGTAGCAGATGTGAGGTTTCAACGGATGACCAGGAGTTTGGAACGGTTGTTCCCACAGAAAGCACCCCACACCATGCAACTTCCGCCCCCGAATCTGTCGACTTCCTGTACACAACATTGGGCATACCGTTCACAACGTCGTCTCCACACTCTATGCCTGCCGTCCGCGAATCTGAGGGTAAACCTGGATGCATCGCTAAGGACGACTCAATTCCAGTCTCTCTGGGTCCATCGGGTGTGACGTTGGGCCCACAGCAGACGTTGTTATTGGCCCACGATATGGGCGTCGAGAATAGAGATTGGCAGCCCCCAACCGATTTCGAATGGTCTGCGAGGACAGTCGACCTTTAAACGTCTCAGCCCTGGTTCGTGTAGCCGGCAGAAATTTGTCACGTAGGTGACAAGGACGATTTGACGGTCTTCTACTCGTGACGTCACACGTGGACGAATCGACCTTGGGCGATCAGACGTGGTGCCAGTTTAATCTAGACGACGTCGCAAGTCATACACAGTACAACGGCTGCATCCCATTTCCCTTGCGACGTCAATAACTGATCTTCCTGCTTGCAACATGCCAACGGCACGATCACGTTACACATTTGACAATCGTGGCATTTAAAGTACCGTTAGAACTGTGGTTTAAAAGTGTTTTTTTCAATTCTAGAGGCCAATGCAAACACGAGGAAATGAAGAAAACTTCGATGCGAAGATCACGTGATCGACTGCACGTGTAAAACCTGATTTGGCACTAACCTCACTACGAATGGATGGGTTTGAGTGAGTTTGCTGACTTTTTTTAGAGTCAAAAGATATTGATCCCATTGCGGATACATAGATGTATCATCAGAGAAAAAGTATTCATTATTTTTAAAAAGTACATTTTGTGAAGTTCCTTTTTGACTCAGTATATAATGACCCGGTGATGTCACGCTATGTATAGAAATAACATTAATATTATCCCACCAAACATTTTTGTTCTTTTTTTTCTTTAACGCTGCACTCAGCAATATTCCAGCTACATGGTGGCGATCTATATAAATAATCGAATCTAAACCAAACAATCCAGTGATCAACAACAGGATCTTGTTTGCTGAAATGGAATACGATGACATGTGTCAATCCGTTCAGCAAGCCTGACCTGTGCAACCCAATGTGTAAAATCAAGACAATTTGTAAAACCTAAAGCAAAATGTAAACACTTAACGCAGAACATAAATCATAACGTTATACGTAACAAATTAACGCCATATGTTAAAAAAACCCAAACCGTTTTGCACGCTATCTGTAGACACCTAACGCAAAATGTAAACACAAATGCTCTCACATTTTGCAAAAGATTAAAGGAATCTGTAAAATACAGATTTATTGTTCGTTTATAGGTCTTGCCGTCTGAAATTCAGGTTTTTAGAAACTTACGTTATTGTTTGTCAAAATACTTAAGATATTGCAATAATTCAGAAAAAAATTAAACATCAATCAAGCCTGTAACTGTGATATGCATGCATAGAGATAATTAATATCGTAATCTTTATTCGGCAAATGTCTAGTATTACTCGATTTGGCAGCAATATTAGCTGTGACTTGATTGAATGAAATAAAATTTGATTGGAATGGAAATACCCGAATCACTAAGACACATTATATCATACCATTATACCTAAAACTCCAATATGGATTTACCATTTCTAAATTAAAGATATTTCTGTCCATCGGCACAGTGCCACTAACGTCTTGAAAAGCTTGAAATTTCTGAAGGGGTGTGTGACCTTATTGCTTCACTCACTCATGGAACCTGTGGTGATCACCTGGCTCTCGTGGTGTATGAAGAATCTTATGATTGCGGTCATGGGACCTGTGGTGATCACCTGGCTCTCATGGGGTACATGTATCAAGAATCTTATGATTGTGGTCAGCATCTTCGATGTAAATAGTACAGTGACGTAAGTCCCCCGACAGGGTCCACTGATATATCTTGGCTACGTCTCTGAAAATGAAGGGGAACACTACATGGGTCTAAATCCAACCGATCAATTTAAGAGTAGAACAGGTAGAATGGGCAAAGAGAGAGGTAGCAAAGATCAAGTCGACAGTGTGATGTCAGTGGGACAGTGAGAGAGAAAGTGGTCCAGAATAAAGGGACAGTGAAAGAGTAAGTGGTGCAGAGCAAAGGGAGAGTGAGAGAGAAAGTGGTCCAGAGAGGATGGGCAGTGAGAGAGAAAAAGATGACACGACAGGTTTGTTTTCAAGCAAGGCGTTATAAGAACCAATACCGAAACGTCACCATTGTTGAAATACAGAAGGTGGTCATCCATAAAGTTGTGTCATCTCTGTACCAGCAGCTTGTAGAATGCCACGCAAACAAGTCAGTGAGAGAGAAAGTTCATCAGAACAACGTGACAATGAGAAGAGTCACATCGAGATAGTAAGTTGTCCAGTGCTGAGGGACAGTGGTGCCATTACGGTTCCATTTGTACAAAATCTGGTTATAGAAAAAATAATCACTGTCTCCTTTGATTTGGAGCGTTTGACTTGACAACAGAGTTTTTAATGCCTATAGAACAATAAAGTATGTAAGCAGTAGGTTCGGACACATTGCCACATCAATGGGCATGAAACGGCCAAAGATATACTATCCTCTACACAAAATCCCTGACACTGTTGGTGTTCCTAGGCTCCTCTTACTGTCAGGAAAGGGCAGTGACCTGGCAGCTGAAATCCGAAAGTTAGTTAAAGATGAAAACTGGATAAATGCCTGGCTCAAGGTTGAATTACCTGTCATTTGACTGAGAGAGAGAGAGGCAAGAGACAGGACAGCCATTTTATTTCCTTATTCATACGTTTAAATCATTAATACGTCATTTTATGAAAGTACACATTTGAATATATTCCTTCAAATTCCCAATTAGTTTACCTGAAATTGTTTGCCAGACTGAAGCGCATTTAGTTACCAGTCCAATATTCGCTTAACTCGCCCATTTTTGTTTCATGTACGTAGTAAATTCATACCTACTGGCGCTCTCTCCGAGATAAGTTGCTGGGGGAGAACTCCAATGGTCAGACCTACCATCTCGATGCCAAGTATCAGTTGCAATTAATTCGAACCCCATTAAACAACGAGTTACAACAACAAGCATATTATTTCAAACCGATTAAGAAGGATCAGAAAGTGTTTGTGTGTAAAACCCGAATTCGGTAATCATAGATTGCCACCCTCTAATATTCAAACCTAAAACAGAATTTTACATATTGCCTTATTGCTTCATATAGTAAGTTAAAAAGTGTTTTTAAATATTGCGTTAGACGTTTCACGCTTTGTATTAAAGACGTCTTTTGCACATTCCGTTAATTCTTTACACAGTGTGTTATTTGTATGTTAAACTTTTACACATCGCGTGCGTTTTACGCATTGCCTTGATTTTACATATTGGGGTTCTACATGACCAGAGGCTCCCGCTCGTCGCCTCTTGCGAGAAGCAAGGTTTGGAGAAAACCCGTTCTAATCTGTATTTTGAGGGGTGTTTACATTGTACAGTTGAAGGGTTCGCCTTTGAGTTGCGTTTAGATTTAAGTTATTCCCCAAATGACAACGCGAATAAGCCCCGATGGTGTCCCTCCGCCATACGTCTCGTGGACGGTAGCGAGTAAAGGCTCGGGTGTTGTGTCCTGAACTGATGGTCTAATGGCGAAGTTTCAAATGTGCCACTAAATCACGTAAATCAGGTGTTTTGAGCTTGAGCCAAATGTTTGCTTACTTGGCATGGGAGGAGCAGATAAACGGACTTGATACGCGGCCTCACACATATATTACCTGGTATATACAGGTGTGTTTAGTGTAAGACATGCAGATGCGCGCCTGATGCAGAAATATGGGCTTCCTGTAGACATAAGCTAATATTTCAAAAAGATACTTTTAGCTACTATTTCAAAAGCGACGAATAAAATCGGTTGTGGCTTCATCAACAATGAAAACTGTCGTCATCATACCAGCATTGAGGTGTGGCAGTCAGGTATGACAGTCAGGATTATTATACATTATGTAATACCAAACACGGTATGACTGGACAATGACACAAGGCCGGACTGTGGATCATATGACAGGACAATGGTACAAGACTGGGTTGTGGATCGCATGACTGGGCAATGACACAAGGCTGGACTGTGGATCATATGATTGGACAATGACACAAGCCTGAACTGTGGATCACATGACTGAAAAATGACACAAAACTGAACTGTGGATCACATGACCGGACAATGACACGAGACTGGGCTGTGGATCATAATGCTGAACAATGGCACAAGGCTGGACTGTGGATCATAAGACTGGACAATGGCATAAGGCTGGACTGTGGATCATAAGACTGGACAATGGCACAAGACTGGACTGTGGATCATATGACTGAATAATGACACAAAACTGACTTGTGGATCACATGACCGGACAATGACACGAGACTGGGCTGTGAATCATAAGGCTGAACAATGGCACAAGGCTGGACAGTGGATCATAAGACTGGACAATGGTACAAGGCTGGTCTGTGGATCATAAGAGTGGACAATGGCACAAGGCTGGACTGTGGATCATATGACAGGACAATGGCACAAGGTTGGACGGAATGTGGCATGCCTGTCTCAGGCGTTCTCTGGGGAGGAGTATTTAGACAAGTTTAAGTCTGTCCAGGTTTTCGATTGGGTGGAGTATTTAGAGAAGGGTATATCTTTCCAGGTGTTATATGGGGAAGTGTATGCAAGCGAGGATATGATTGTGGAGCCGTACACTCACTCACTCCCTGTTGTTTATGATTTCAGCTTTGACATCGACTCCTTAACGTCATCGACTCCTTGACGTCATCTGACCTGTCACAGGTCACGAGAGCCTACGTGCACGCGGTGACTGAACGATTCCCACGTGCGGGTTACATTAGTCGAGAAGCCAACATTACGTTCCGTGTATTGTGGATCCTCTCTCTGTGGATGAAGGATAGGTTACTGGCGTTTCGGTACATCCAACCAGAAGGAACATTGACACAGAAGCATCGTCGGTCTGCAAATGACGGAATATTATCCTACAATGGTGGAAAGAACTACCAGTAACGAATGTGAATTAGTAGTATAGGGAATGGGGGTTCTGGACCACTTTTAAAAAAAGTCTCTACAAAGCCTTATTTACTAAATAAGGCTTTGGTTGGGACCTTAGCTCTTGCTACTATTACCCCTACTACAAAAAAGTTGGCGGTAATTACTGTGTCTATGTCACGTTTATATCGATGAAACAGTTTAACGTGAACCCTTGCTACTATTACCCTACTACAGTGTGTTGGTAGGAGGTAACACTGTGCCGTACGGTACGATCAATAAATCTTCTCTTACAAACCCCCTACCCGGCCCATCCCTCAAGTAGTACAAGTTAGGTTCGTCGGCTTTCATATCCACTTTATCTATGTTGTAAGTTTTGACTGACCATATAGGATCGGTGGCCCGCTTACGGCTATCACCCTCGTGTTCCCCTGGCTGGTATAGATACCTCACTAGGGCCCTATCTGGTATCTGTTTCTCCTTCCCACGCAATGGAGCGGCCGACTCTGCAACTATTGATTTTAGTTTGATAGCGTCTGCCGGTTTCTTACCGGTGAGACGGGTGACTTCATGGTTGATTGCCGACACCACCTTGGGTAACCTCGTGACCCATTCAGTCGATCGTTTTCCAGGGGTGACCATCTCCCTAGCATACTGATGGCCGAACAAGCGCTCAGCCAAAGTCCTATTAAATCTCTCAACTATGGCTTGGCTGCGATGGGCTCCGGCCGTGCCACGCCTGACCTTTGTATCGTGTTTGGCTAGCAGTTGTGACACGGCACCCATGAACTCCCGTCCGGGGTCAACTTGCAGCTCTGTTGGCCACGTCAGCGGGCTGCGTTTGTATATGCGTTTGAATCCTCTGGCTACCTGGGCCGAATCTTTCGTGGTCAAGGGTTCGGCTTCCTTGTAACGACTGGCTACGTCCACTACGGTTAAGGCATACTTGTACCTCTTGTCGTGGGGTAGGAACAGTAGGTCTGCCTGGTGAACGCTATTAGGTATGTTAATACCGAACTTCCTTCTAGGCACGTAGCGTGGTGCCGGTAAATAGATCTGCCACAGGGCTTGTTTTTCAAGCCACGCTTTGGCTTCCTCCGGGGGTACTCGCGCTATTTTAGCTAGCTTATCTACTGCGCTAGCTCCTTTCCAGTACCCACGCGGGCTGTAGTAAATAGCCTCAAATTTGTTCATGTCCATACGCGTATGTGTTTATCCCATCAATAGCTATCCAACGTTTCGTGTCCATAGGCGACAGGGACGTCTTGTTTATAGTCAGTCCGTATATCTTATGCCCATCACTTCTAAGTGTGTTCATTTTATGCCTAAAGGTACGGGTCTTGAACAGGGCTTCCTTGAATCTGGCGTGTTTGATGTGTTGTTTCACCACATACTTCTTAACCCCCTTAGCCTTCCGGATCTCACTATTGTCGGCTTTCAGTATGGAGTACATCTTAGGTCTCAAACCTATGTACTCGGCTATGGGCGTGCCAGCACACTCGTCTTTCATCTTACCTAGGACCTTTTTATTTACCGTACTGTGTATGGTATGGGTCTTAGGGTAGTCGCTGGTGTCGTATAAATCGAGGTGTTTTTTCATGTCCTCGTACACGTCCTTGGTTCGAATTTCTAACAGCAGGGAATCCGTGTCAGTGTACAGCACTTCACACCTGTCGCCGTACTGTTTCTTGAGCTCGTTGTAGTAAAAGTCGTACATCAGGTGTTTGGATAAATCGAGGATGCTCATCCCCACGTAAACAGGCCGGTTGAATTTTATGTGGCTTTTCTTCATGTGTAGGGCAACCAGGTTGTCTGTGAATATCTTACTACGGTTGAATGCCGGACTGACTATCAATCTCCTGAGCTTGTCTTCCTCACTCGACCGAACCAGCTTCACGGTCACGCGTTTCCTCAGGTTCTCCATAGTCTTACCAAACACCGAGTTGTTCATGAGCTTGTAGAGATTTTTCTCAAAATCACTGGTGGCTTTTTTTCGTAGGTCTGTGTTCATTCTGATGTAGGGCTCCATCCATGGGCTCTGGTCGAACATGAGCACCCTGTGTATTTTGGTCAGCCTCATACCCAACGACAGGTACAGCTGTAGGTTGCGATAGTGAACGATGTACTTGGTCTTATTCATTAAGTTAGGAACGAGTTTTTCAACGTCTGTCACACGCCCACCTAACAAGTTATGTTGGTATTCAGACATCCAGTCTGGGTTAACCCTCATACGTTCGGGGGCCAGGGGGTAGCTGTTGTGTGATGTGTGTAATTCCTTGGTATACTCTAAGTCAACCTCGAGGATATACCCTTTGTTCGAATCTGGTGCAACCCCCATAACATCAACGTGGGGTACCCATTCGAATCCCCCTGTAGGTAGATACTGACTCATGGCCCAGCCGTACAGGTTGTTTGCGTCGAGGTAGAGAATGTGATTGGTTGGCTTGTTAGGATCGTAACCTTTCACGTATTGATTATTTGCTTTCGCGTATCGTTTGGATGCCATGGAAATCCCACCTCGCAAGCCTTTCTCAATGAATAGGTGCATGTCGTAATCTGTGAGCAATTCCAAATTAACTCCGGTCTTTTTAAGCAAGGCGTCCCACGACAGACCTGGGCTGGTGTAATACCATGCGGGGTCGAGTTTATACTGCTTGAAACACGTCCGCCTAAACGTCTCAAACACGTCGGCTAACAGCAGTACATTTGTCCTCAAGTACAGGTCGTGATAATCACCCAGGTTCTTACAACCCAGTTTATTCCATACGTTAGTCGCGTGCGAGTAATCATCTCGTGAGACGGACGCCTCATTCAGCTTGCTATAAAAGCAGTCAATAGGGGGTAGTCTGGTCTCGGTGAACTTGACCCAACTATCCATGTACTCATAGGGGTACACACCCTTCCTCATAAGCAGGGGTCTAGTCTCGGCGTCTGTGTATCGATCGGTGATAGGGAAGGTATTGTTGGCCTTGACCAGACTGTCGAGTGACGACAGGAGGAACTGAAACGAGTCAATGAACCTAAGTCCGTTTAAGCTGAAGGAGATGTATCTCTCCATGTTGTTGGGGATGCACGTTATATTACCATCGATTTTCGCGATGGCCTGCATGATCAAGTGTGAGTCGTACCCTCTCAAGTTGTGAAAGACAACAGGGATGTTTATTGTCTTAGGGTTGATTTTAAGCTTGAGGTTGCACGCGCTGTGAGCGGCGCCTCTATACTTACCAGTTATGTGGCAGTGATCTCTCACCGAATCACCGTTAAGTGGTGAGTCACACACGTGACAGTTAGTGCTACTAGCGTGAGTTAGCCTGTCGACTCGGGTCATACGCATGGGAGCGATTCTATACAATGCATTCCTAATAATTTTTTCTTCCTCCTGCAAACACTTTAGAAACATTTCAGCCGCGTCAGGGCCCCTATACACTAACGGAGCTTTCGTTTCCCCGTCACAACGGACGACAATGTATCCAAACCCACAGGCTTTATGCTCTTGTGTTTTGTGGGTGAAGCTACCACTGGGGGAATCCCCACCCACAACCAAGGCTTCGAAGTCGGCGTATATGATATAAGGCACAGACATTTGGTTCTTGTGGTTACTGAATTTTAGGATATTATCACCTTCCTTAGGCATGTCGACTCGTATGGCCGTCTGCCCCACACCTTGGCAATCCTCCCGGTGGGATTCTAATAAATCAGCTCGTGTGAAGCCATGTAGGCATCGTTCACAGAAGTGGGTCTTTTCTCTGTGTGCCGATTGGTCATACAACAGCCTGCTAAAGTGTTTTATCCATGTGTAGTGATACTTGTCACCTCGCTGGATCATGAATATATTGATAACTTGGCGATCCTTCACCGGGCTGACCCTGTGTACTATTGTTGTGTTACCTTCGTGCCCAAAGACATTTATAGCCAGATTATTCTGTTTTTCTACTTTAGTGATCTGGGATATGGGGGTGGGTTCATCTATACCATCCCAGTTGAGCCCATCGTCTTGGGGATAGCTAGAAAGCCTATCTGAATGAGTGTCAGCTGGAAATAAGGCTGACCTGATAGCTAACCTCAGGCAATCGTTTCCTCTATTCTTAACGTTTACTATGGCATGTTTGTTCCTATAGTAGGGAGGCAAGGCTAAGTATGACCCGCCTGTGAACGGCACGTAGTTAGCTATGTCTAGATAGACATTATCGATTTTATCTACAGCCCACCCGGACCCCAAGTGTGTGTAGCGTTCTAGGTATTCTCGTATCTGCTGAAAACTGGTATCGATTGATGCGTCAATGGTCTCTGTATGTGTGACGACCTCTTGTTTACCTCGGAAGTAAGGCTGAACATACTCATCCTGCTTATCGAGCGACATTTTCACTGTGATCTGAAACTTGATACTTCCTAGGTTATTTAGTTCCTGGTTGACCTTATCAGCTATCAGAGGCTTGATATCTGTAATGTCTATGTTTCTATCAACGTGCATGCGCCAACCTCTCAAATAGTTGCCTACAGCGCGCTCAGTGCGCACGAACTGTAGGTCAATAGCTCTATTCTGTCGTAATAATTCTACAAGCTGTGGTTTTCTCATACGGGAATACCCGCCTAAACCCAAATCGTGTGCCTCGGCTTTCAGTTGTTTTACAGTGGGAGGTTTTGCTACGGGGTATGTGATAACAATGCGGTTAACCCGGCTCTCCCCAGGTTTGAATAACCCGTGTATCCAAGCTGTTTTGCTTGAGCTTTTAATTGTTTTACCGTAGGAGGGGCTTCTAAACCTAGTAATCTCAACAATGCTGACTTCCGCATTCGAGAATACCCGATCACACCTCTCTGTTTTGCGACCCGCTTAAGCTCGCGCACAGTAGTCATAGTGTTTACACCTAAGAGAACCAATGTCTAATTGGTTCACAGTAAAGGGAGGTAACCCTTAATAAAAAATATGTGGCTGTTTCACGCACTGTTGGATATAGTGTTCCTTGTGTAAAACATTTATTTGGAGTCTATCTTGAGCAGTCGCCTACGTTCTTTTATGTAGCCCTTTTTATTCTCGTAGATGAGTTGATGTCTGACTACGTTCGCTCCGTGAGCTTTACATAGACAGTAGAGCCCTTTAACCCCGATACCACACACAGAACACGTGTAGTTAGGACTTCCCATATGGAAACAACAGAACCCCTGATTCCTGCATTTCCTACCACAGGCCTCGGTCTTCCCCATAAGTATGTATTCGCATCGGTATGGAGCGGGTCTCATGTTTACTTATATGGGTATTTTAATTTAATTGCTTCGCAACCAACGCAGTAGCTGCTATACCCAACACTATGAAGCCCAGTTCACGATTCATTTGTCCCTTGGATGGTGTGTAGTACTGAGCGAGTGTGGGTTTATTGAACGGTTCCAATCGTTTACCAGTTAGTAGGTAGTATTCTTTCATTGCTTCATCAACATCGTTGAATGTTTGAACGGCATGGTTTTCACGCTGGAGTTGTTCGTTAATAAAATCGATCCTCTGGAGGCGTTTTTTAGCGTACTCGGCCTGTGCCCTTTGTAATTTCTCAGTAGCGAGATCGTGCCGCTTCCTTTCTTCCTGTATTTCAGCCGCGTGGTCATCTCGTAGTTTCGAGAAGAGGAAATTACTCCCGGAAAATGCCAGGGCATTCACTAACGCCCCACCGACCATCATAGCTATCGTGGCCATCCTATATTTATTTCATTATATTTTCAGGTATTATTCCTTGTTTTACTAGGATGTCTTTTGTGGCCATCGCCATACCAAGGTTCATTATGAGCATACCCATATCCTGCAGGTTGAAATCTAGCTTGATAGTTGGTTGTTTAAGCACCATTTTAGTCAACCGAGCGTACCCTACGGCTAGACTGGCGACCACTGTGGCGTGGTATGCGTCGTTGACGAACGTTTTCCCCTCAGAAATTATGTATATGATATTAAAATATTAAAATTATAACATGATATGCGGGTCGACAGTGGGGGTTACCACCTCACTGTTGGGTGGTACCTCACTGTGGGAGGGTACCCCCACGTATAACCATGTTGTAACCACGGCAGCGCCTACAGCCAACAACAGTCGGGGGTTGATAATTTTATGTTGGTTACACCACCGTTTTTTACCGGCAGCTACTCTCTTAGGATTCTTCTGCCTGGTTACTGTTGGGGTCACTTCCCCCACTGTGGGGTGTACCCCCCACTGGTTCCTGTGAAGGGGTCACCTCGGGAGGGGTTTCCCTCACTGTGGGGGGTACCCCCACCGTCACCTCGGGAGCAGCATCCATCTATACTATTATTATTATTTTTTCTCTCAAATTGACAATGCTTTGCCGTGATAATCGCCGCCGTCACTGGAGCCAACAACATACCATATTTGTGGTACAGCTCGCAGCTGATAGAGCTCACGGCGTGTTCGATAAAAGGGTCTTTCTCGAGGTCCTCCCACAGGTAAAGTCGGCGCTCTGGTGGAATGGGAAGGAAGTATGACACAATACCGGTGTATATCTGGGTCATAGCCGATCCTATTGTCTTTGTCATTTCTGCTCCGAGCCGGGACTCGTATCTAGCGTACAGCTTATCGATTTCTTCGGCTGACATTTTGTGAATTTTATCCGGAGTGTAGTCTCCAAAGTAATGTTTGGCTTTGCCGCCAACAGCCAACGCCACCAGTTTCTCTCGCTTGTCATCATCCCCAGACAATTGTTCGAGCAATTCCTCACACTCCATCTTATAATATAACAAGTAAGATTTAGTTTTAACTATATAATACCCGATGCAGACAAAACACAGAGAAATGAAGGTTAAGTTGCACACGACAAACACTTCAAATATCATAGCTATACTTAGCATTTGCTTAGCTTTAGCTTAGCTTTGCTTAGCTTTGCTTAGCATACTCTATATGCTACTGGTTGGTCGGTCTTGAGCACGAGCTTAGCGTGTTTAGTTTCAGCGAGCTGTTTCTTCACCCGTTCCCGTTCTAATTTGCTCATCACATCGTTCTCTCTCAAACACTCCTCGAACGAATCCCTGTCCTTGCAGTGAAATAAGGCCACCCATCGCGTCTGCTCCCTGAGGTCTTTCAACACCGAGTTGAACTTCTGCGTTAGCACCCAGACGCTGTGATTTGCATGCCGGCCGGAGAAGGCCAGGTACGATAGCATGTCTCTCTTTTTTGTTATCTTGCGATTAGCGCTGCAGTCGTCCAGTATGAACAGCGTCGGTTCCCCTTTAAATTTCTCGTGAAGAGCTTTCAACCAGTCCTGCAGGCGTGTTCCAGGGTCGATTTTGTGTACGTCCGGGTCCGTCATCACCCAAGGTCGCGCGTACGTTTTATTCATGCTCAGAGTAGGGCACATGATAACGATGTTATCGAACACATCCTTGTAGTAACCCTCCAACATATCCAACACGAAAACGGTCTTCCCACAGCCAGTCTGCCCGCACACTATGGCGCAGTGTGGGTCAGTGGGGAGGTCAATAGATGGCTTGCACGAATCTCCCATTGTCTATATTAAGTTGCGCGTCCATAATAACGTACAGATATAATTTCAACTTACCAGCGGGTTGAGCCTTCTTAGTAATCTGGATGGTTACCCCTTCGCTGCCGTTATCTATACGGCGCCCGCTACCGTGCAGTTTATCATCATCCGTGGATCGCATGTCCAACCATAGGGCGTACTTGGTGGTCAGGTATTCACCGATCTGCACGGAGCCGAGGTCCAGGTCCTTTGTTATGTAATCCCCCACGGGTAGCTTTTTTATCTCATCCCACTGCTGGTGTGGTCTCATACCATGACTGAACAGCTGGTTGGGCACGCCCTCGATGGTCACTTCCACCTTTTCAATCTCGGGGTTGAAAAACTTCTCGCTGTCCCTCCGGAATGGCTCGTAATCCTGCACGGGGACGACCAGGATACCTTTCATCGATCGCGCCGGCACGTTCAGGTTGATATTCCACACAGTGTCGCTCTTATCTCGCACGACTGATCTATGCCTCAGTACGCGATCGTACAGGATAGCCATCTTCCCAGAGTACTGGCTTCGAACCTGCCTGGCCAGCTCCGGGCTAGTGACCATGTCGAACTCCAGAGAGATGTTGTCTATTGCATAACTGGCCTCATCACCGTTCGGCGTACGCACTACTTTGCTATAGTCGTTAAACGTGAGCTCGTATTCGAGCCTATCACCCAGCGCGGCCTGGTAAAACGGCAAGTGTCCCGTGAGCAACTCGAAGTCGAGCGGCACGCAGAATCGATTCCCGTATGCTCGAGCGATGGCCTTTTCACCGTCCGATAGCTTGTCTTGCTGGTCTGGCGTGAAGGCATACCCTATGCGCAACCGGGTTGATTTGCTGATACCCTGGTACACATCATTGACTCGTTCTCCCTCGCTTTTCCAGAGATCCCCGTAGCAGTGAAACACGTCGCTGTCGTCGATGCTCAGCACCTCGTTACCGCTGATCTTGACGGTCGTTTTCTTGATGATAGCTCGACCCACGTTCCGCACTAGCTCGCGTTTGTCGTTGTCGGAGGTCAACGTGATATTGAACGCCACTCGAACAGTGCCTGGTACAATAAGGTCATTCTCACCAAGGTTTGGAAATCTAACCAGCAGAGTTTGATTCTGGTCTATCTTGCTGGGATTGTTGGTGATGGTCACCGACTGACGCACGGCTCTGGCTCCTAATGGCTCTCTCAATCTTCTGAAAGGATCTAATTTTCTGCCGTACATTGTTATATATAAACGAAATATATTTTTAATACTAAATAATGGATGAAGACATACCTATGGATGATATGTGGGACGATAGTGCCCAGGCATTCAATGATGACCAGGAGACCTCATTCTCGCAAGGTGGCTCACTCATGGAGGGCGCCGTCGACGATTATTACAACGCAGTTGAAAATAAATCCAAACTCAAGCCGTTGGGAAGGGACTATTCCAGGTTTACCCTCGATAGCAATGGCACGCTGCGTTTGAAGGCTCACCCGGAGATCGATCTCGTGCATAAACGCACGAGAGAACCGCTTGCTTTATCAACACTGAGCAGTCGACATGGGAGTAACTTTGTCCGCGATGAACTAGGCTTCATAGATTACGGTGGCGCGCGACCTAAGCAGTATCCTCCGAAGTTAGTTCAAAGTCTGGAAGGCATCAGGGACGCCACATCGGATCAAAACATGACTTATGATATTGAAAAGGTGTTGGCCGACTACAAGAACAAGCCCTTCCCGGGCCTCGAAATTACCTTTCGGGAACTGAAGGGGTTGGACCCGTTGATGCAAACCCTTCGTGGTCAGCTCTGGAAAAGCACGGCCAAAATGAGTGAGATAGACGACCACATCGCCTATGAAAAGGAAAAACTCGGTGAAACTGAGGACGAGTCTATGAAAGCCACCATCGAGGAACGAATACGTAATTTGGAAGATGAAAGGCAGACCTGGTTGGAGACAGCATCCGGCTACAAAGAAAAGCTTCGATCCCAGACCAACCGTGTGTGGGAAACCATCAATCAAGTCCTCTACCGAGACACCACGTTAGCAGACAGGATTCGGATATTGTTCCGGGAGCAAGGGATCACCATCGCCAGCATTCTGACTGCATTGGGTTTCATCATATCAACCCTGGTGGTGTCACTGACAGGGGGTACCCCTGTGGGGCCTGCCGGCGGCGGAACCCCAAGTGGCGGTGGTGTTAAAGACTGGATAAAAAAACTCGGGGAAGGTCTAGCTAAACTGGCTGGTAAAGCCGCCGAAGCCCTTCCCGGCATCCTGGGTAGCATCGTCTCGTGGTTGTTGGGCGCTCTGGCTAAAACTGTCACGTGGCTCAGCCAAAACCTGTGGGCAGCCATCGTCGCCGTGGCGGGTCTGGTGTACGTAGCGGCTAAGAAATCTTTAACCAAATAAGTCCCAAAGCTACCCCACCAACCACCAGGGCCGTTTTACTATCAATATGCTGATCCTGAATATGGGGGGCCACCTCCTGTGGTGTTGGTTGAACTTTAGGCTCCGGGGGTGACGCCACTATACCCGTTTCACGTGGTGGGATGTGTGGGATATAGGGGGTGTTAATATCGGGGTTGATACCCAACTTTTGATCCTTCGTGGCTATGACTATTTTGTTGTTATAACCCACCACTTTTTTTACTCTCAGTTGCATATCACTCGGAGCCATGTACAGCCCCACGCCGAACACGTAATTGACTTTCGATCTGGCGTATTCTAACACGTTTTGGTAACGGTCGATGGCCCGCGGGAGATCAACTGGAGAATTGATAGCATCCTCAACGTTGGAAACGAACTGTTTCTGAGCGTCGTAAGCAGTTCCCTTACCGAGGATGTTGGAACGCGTCATCGACTGCGCACCCAACAGCGCCCACACGTACGTTCGAATCGAGTCGTTCAAGCGTATTGTACCAGCACGAGTGAATTCTTTCGATGTTTTTGAGATCATTTTAGTCCAGGCTGTGGCTGCATCAGAATTGGTTTGCTTTATGCAGCTGACATGGATCTTTTCATTCGTTGTGGGGCCTGTAAATGTATGACGGTTTGGGTTGTATGTACCATCTTTAGAACCGGCCATATATGTTCCGGACCTGTAGAAGTACACGAGAACTATACCGAGACAATGGTTCACACCAGGAAGGCGAAAGTCTTTATTCGTTGGAATCTCAAACTCCCCACAAACACGTTCATAAGCGCGTTTATCATAGGGGTTATTCGTCATACTCCACGCTTTATCTTGGGGAAGAGGAGCACTTATTTCCTTCAATATTCGTCTCGTTTGATAATAAATATGAAACAAAATGACTGCCTTACTCAGTTCGTCTATACCGTAGTCTAGTGTCACACCCGACCCTGTCCTCGCACACCACACAGCAAAGTTGAGTTGGTTCTGCGAAAACTGCATTGGGTTTTGATTCCAGTTTACCACCGCCTGCGCGTTATTAACGGACACGATATAGTTTTCAAAGATATTAATAAAGGTTGTTTTAAACCCCATACTACCTACCACCACGATTTTCAAGTGTGCTAAGTCCATATTATAATATATAAATTATATATTATAATATGTACATAACACTTCCAGGAATAACGAGCGGTGAGGCCGTTCAGCTGACGCACGCGATCGATAACACGTCAGGCCAACTCGAAGTCGCACTCTGCGATATCACCTACCTACCGCAATGGACTAACATCAACGTCAGCAACAATAAGCTGTTCGTCAGTGGAACTTGCAGCCAGATAACTGACGGCTACTACAGCGTGTGCTCTCTAAACGACGAGGTCTTCAAACCCCTGGGAGCCGAACTCAAGATGAACGACTCAAACGGCACAGTGGTGTTAATCAACAACGGAAGAAACCCCTTGAGGCTCGGCCGACCATTAGCGAGGATACTCGGTATGTCTCCTGACGAGATAAAACCAACAACAACCGTCACAGGCACGAAGTTACCCGATCTAGTACCGTACCGAGAGCTGTACATTCATCTCGGTCAGGTGAGCACAACGTACAACATTCAAGGAGGTCACCCTTCCACTATACTGAGAGCAGTGCCGGTGAAAACTGAGAAATACAACGACGGTAGAACCGAGTCGTTTTCACCACGGCAGAGATTAATCCAGGGCAACATACCTGAGCTGACAATATCGGTGTTAGATATAAATCATAATCCTGTAAATATAGGATACCTCAGCTTAACGCTTCATGTAAAATGACCAGCGCACAAGGGCCCGGAGTGAAAAAATGCGTCAATATCGGGATCTCCGACCTCGGAGACACGCGCGGTTTCGACGCTCCCGGAGTAGATGGTACATCGTACGCCTTTCAACTGAAAAACAGCATTTACAAACGCGTTGAAGTCACCTCAGGTGGAGCCCTAAGTGATATAGTAGATACCACAAGAGCAATAGTCAACACTAAGTACGCCCTTGTCAACACCGGTAATAACTGGATAATATACCCATCGTTCGGGGGTAAACTGTTCGACTTAGACGATGTTGAGAGCACTACCGTCGCCCGAAACAAGCCATATATGCTCGTCTTCACCGAAGATGACAAGTGGGTGTTGTTACCCGATAACGACTGGTTTCTCAATATTAGACTCGGCTCTCCCTACGTGTTCACGGATAACAAAGACAACCACCTAAACAAAGTCGTGAACAATGGAACCCTGCTCGTGGCTTACGTCCCAACTCAGAGACGTAGCGTAGTCGTCAGCCCACTCAACACTATGGCAGCCCACATGCTATCGAGTAAACCGGCCATACAAAACGTGAAATTGCAGTTGGTGTCTGAATTCGAAGGCGTGGTCAGTATACTAGAGAGTCTACCGGCAAACTCAACACTGATCATCAAAGTCTACCTAGGGGAACCATCGGGGAATGATGTCGAGATCGTGAAGGGGATCAAACTCGGGTGGGTGAAACGACACCAGTATCAAGTTTGCAACGTTTACGTGCGGGTGGGTGTCGGCTCCAACACCAGTCTGCAGGGTGTCAACGTGATCGTGGAAAACAATATATCACTAACCAATATCTTCCTGCCTGACAACATACACTTCATGGGTATGAAGTTCACCCCTGAACTATTATCAGAAAACCAGTTGGAAATTATATCGTAATAGTATAATAATGACCAGTCATCGTCCCAACACTACGCTTAACGACCTAGGAGATACAGAGGGATTCGATCAGCCTGGTGAGGAAGACGCCTTATATATCCTGCACTTCAAAGACAACGTGTACAGACTGGTGTCGTTATCAGATTTTAAAGAGCCCAAATGGCTGATCAACTTAACACTCGCCTCACCTTATATCACAATAGACGCAGATACGGGGTATATCTCTAAGATTAGGAACAACGGTATCTGGGCCGGGGATTTCATTCCGGATAGTGTATTCATAGCAACTACTGATACCGAAAAAAATAGGTTAAAGACTGCATTAAAAAATAAATTAGCATTTATCAATTATTCTTTTAACATAAGTCTTGATATATACTCCCCTTTCACACTCATCATAGAAGTCTTCTTTAGTAATTTAGGCAATGAAAACACCTCAAGAGTACACCAAATTTTACCCGGGGTGTCAATACACTGGTTTGACGAACACCAAGGTCAATATTGTCGTATTGTTATGCAACGGGATACCCACGGGGGTTCTATAAACCGCTTAATAAACCTCAGTGGGTTTTTTATTACAACAGGAAAGTCTATTAGATTATCACCTATTACCCTGAGTAGTAGTCTAGAACTTATAGACTTCAAATTAATTTATAGAATATTAACTGAAACCCAATTAAAATATCTTTCAAAATATATATTATAGGATGGGCCTGTACCCAGTCGTAGAGGATGTAGCGAAGACGCTGGAAACCGTAGATGGGTTCCGCTTGAGGCAGTTATGTGATATGAAACGCCAACTAGAACAAGACCGTGACACGCGGAAAGCACTATGTAAAAATTACCATAGAGCTTTCAATATTGTGGACGGGGCTGACACTACCCTTATGGCAACCAGCATGGGACTAGGGGCGGCAGGTGTTGGGTTGTTAGCTACCATCGTGGCTGCACCTATAGTGCTAGGTATTGAAATAACAGCTGGGGTGGCAGGGGTGTTAGGGTTGGCGCTTAAGTTAGTATCACGCAGACTTCATCGTAAGGTATTGAAACACGACGAGATCAGGATTCTGGCCGAAGCAAAGCTCAACACAGTAAGTGGGCGTATTTCCACGGCACTCTCTGATAGTAAGATCTCAGAAGAGGAGTTTCGTTCAATCCTCTCTGAACTCACAAAATATAACGGAATGAAACAAGATATTCGGTCCAAATCTCGTAAGTCTGCTATCAGCGAAGACGAGAAAAAAAAGTACATAGAACAAGGGATACAAAAAGCCCAACAAGCCTTTATTATGAACACCAAAGAGATCATAGGCGGTTCACGTTAAACTGTTTCATCGATATAAACGTGACATAGACACAGTAATTACCGCCAACTTTTTTGTAGTACGGGTAATAGTAGCAAGAGCTAAGGTCCCAACCAAAGCCTTATTTAGTAAATAAGGCTTTGAAGAGACTTTTTTTAAAAGTGGTCCAGAACCCCCATTCCCTATACTACTGAATTCAAGAACATTAGGATGGGAGCTCTCTGACGGCCGGGAAACATGGATGGTGTACGGTTCCAGATTCCAGTTCCGTCATGTAGCTGGGATAGTGCTGCGCGCGGCGCAAAACTAAACTCACTCACTCTCAGACCATTTCTATGATGCGACGAAATTAATCATTAGTGGCAAGAAAAGACATGCTCCCTCACGTTGATCGTGTAGTCTAACTTTTACTTTTACAGCACTCGGAATCCTATCACATTTTACGGAAAGGCACGAAAGGTGCTGAATGTACTCGACACTTTCCGTGTCAATATTCTGTATGCTTACAAACACCCTTCCCGAAAACTGCACGATGACTGTTCGTCTTGCTCAGGCATAACACTAGTTGGTCACGAACGTAAACGGCGTACAGTCATATCTTTCTGTTATCGAAGACCTTTGGCCTGCTCCAGAATAACACCAGTGTGAACGGAACGTGGCCTCAAACCACTTTAGATGGGAATTCACCATAAGTTGTTCATTTATATATAGATGACATTTGTTCGGATTCTAGGTATTTGGAATTTCCCTGTGTCAGTGCTGTCGGTGTTGGTCTCCATTAATATAGGAGCACCTTACAGATTTTCCAGCACTTCAACAAGACAAGGCAATACTTATGTTAGCTCAAACCATCAAGGATATTGTCGTGACAGTGCGTTCTGGCGTACAGGCAACAATTGTTACTTTCTTGATCTTTCGTGACCAACTCGTGCTACTCCGGAACAAGCCGAATAGCTATCTTAAAGGGTACGGAAAAGGGTCGAGTGTTGACAGGGTCGTGTCATTCTGGGACAAGCGCTTTGTGGAGAGGAAAGACGCGTCCATTTACCGTTGACATTCAAAATCTTATAGTGTTTGTTTCCAGACTATCATCCACGCCTTAATCTGCATGACACAAGTTGGTGATGACTGGCAAGGAGACACTCATTCGTGACTGACCTTGTGTTAGCCCTGGACAAGCCGGACAGTCTTCTTTGGAGGTGACGGAAAGGGGCAAGTTGTGACGAATGTGTGAACATCAATTACGTATACGTTCAACTGACTGAAGCTTTACTAAAATCACCCAGCTTGATTGTAGCCCCATGTACTTTCATTCTCTGTTTCATCATCGTGGTTCTTGATATCTCAAATTACCATTTGCCATCGGTTACGCTACGAGAACTATAGTTTTATCCAAGTTGCGAGTTACAAGTTAGCGTTTATTGTGGCTGAGCTGCAGCTGCATGTCTTAGGCGCCTGGCTTGTGATTCAACAAGGTGCCGGGATCGAGCCCAACTGTGACCGGGTGTAAAAACATTGAAGTTAGCTTTGTGTGCAGACTCTTTCAGTGTTGACACAATCCCTAGTGTACAGTACACAACTCATGGCGCCTTTGAGCACCTGTGCTGGATATTAACGATATACAAATGTCAGCAGAAAAATAACAATGCTGGATTTAGCGGGAAATTCTATGTTTGAAAAGTAACTACACTCAAAGATATTTAATGGAAATAATATCTTCATGTAGAAAAGACATTCAGCACCACTCGCGCCTTCCGTAAACAGCAGGAATCGCCTGTCCATGAATAACACGAGGTACACAAAACATCCACTGAAACTGGCTTGGATGTCTAGGTGATACGAGTTATCTCCCTTACCATCACTTCGATTGGTCGGTTTATGCTGCTGAAAATCCACGAGGATTCAGCGGTTATAAAGTTGTACCGAAATTCATCCATTAAACTTATTATTTCTTTATTGATAAGCATATATATTTATTTGTTGGAAAGTGTCTCAAGTGCCACTGAAGTCGTTCCCTGAAGTGAAAGTTGCGGGTCAAGATTTGTTTATTCAAATAGAACCAGACAACGTACCTAAGGTGTCAGCGTACGACGTGGGCTAGCTTTACTGACAAAACCGGTTCAAGATTGTCTTGTGAATAGTTGGACGTGGCTAAACCGGATTTTATTAACCATTAATTTTATCGAGAACAGTTTGTTTTTGAGATTATAGACACATTTATATTACAAATGTACACCAATATATTTGGATGCAGATATTACAAAAACATGTTGCTTTAACATGGTGTTTGTTACGTAGTAATGAAAGCTCTGTTTTTATGAAACTTCCATTTGGACTGATGCTGTATGTTACTATGCATGCTTTTAAAAGATTTACAAGATTGATAAAAAGCAAATGACGAAGACTCGAAGGAAACAGATGATGAAGAGAAATTAACGGAAATTGTGACAATTTATTCCATTCCTTTGGAAACGTTTCATCTGTATGGACATATATTACTTGTTCTCATATAAATTGGCACTGACTAGCGATATGCTTGCAAAATGGAATATACACTACCTGTTTTGAGTGGCATAATATACAACGTGCAAATGAATGTTAACTGGATTATTCAAGTTTCGGACTTATCAATGAAGAGTGTCAGAAGACATGAATTGTCCAGTAATAATGATTATTGTTTATTATTTACAACATTTTGGTTTTAAATCTCCCATTAGTTCAACGCGGGTCATTTCTCTGCAATTTCTGATGAGTCATCCTATTTCCCCGTTGGACGGGCTTGTCCGGTATGACGAGGTTCTAATTGCTTCCACTGCGGTCGGGCTTGTACGGATTGGTTAGGTTCAAACTGCTTCTTCGTTCGGGATTGTCCGGATTGACAAGGTTCTAATTAATTCCCTCGCGGTCAGTCTTGTCGCTTTGACAAGGTTCTAATTACTTACCCTTGCAGGCGAGTTTTTGCAAATTGACGCGATTCTAATTGCCAGATTGATAAGGTTTTAATTGCTTCTATTACGACCGAGCTTGTCCGGATTGTGCGACAGTCAGCGTCATTCCAACAGGAACTGAGAATATACCTCTCAAATGTGGAATACTGCATATAGGTGTATATTTAATTAGAAACGCGTTAAGCATCCACATCACATGTGCAAGACGTGTATATTTTGTATGCCACAATGTGTTTGTGTAACACAAATACATAAATAGAACACGTTGATCATACGTTAAATATTTCTTTTTCACCGCTCCAGTTTGAGTGAATGAGGGAGTGGGTTGGTGGATGGAATTTGAGTGAGTGAGTGAGTGAGTGAGTGAGTGAGTGAGTGAGTGAGTGATTGGATTCAACAGTGTTCAGTTACATTACTGCAGGAAAAATCCAAAATGATGTACGTCTCAGAGGTTTACCAACGATAACTGACAAATTTAGAAATATTGCTGAGAACGAACCTTAATACGGACCCACTATAAAGGGAGGCAACTCTGACATTCACTATCTCATCAAGAATATTAATCATCTTCTATAGCACACAGTCTCCAAACATCAAGTGATTGCTCGCGGTGCTTAATCAGAATCAGATTTTTTTATCCCGGATAGCCCAAGCTACCTGCTGGGCACCAGAAGGTTATAGTCACATGATTTTACCACCCGGGTATCCATTTTAAGCTGCGTGAAAAGAGGCAATTTTGAACAAACTTGCCTAAAGTGAGACCACATGTATCACATGTGCCTGACTTTCTAGAATCTTTCAGGAGTCAAGCTGCCAAACATGGTCACCCATCGAAGGTCTGTCCGAGCTCGACGTCGCTTATTTTCAACTGATTCGTGTCCTTCGCTCTGAGCACAAGATCACATGACACCGGATAGTAGAAACTACTCCTGTTATAAAACATTTCAGCCGAATGAAGGACATATGACAGTAACGTGGTTATTTTTGCCACAGTCAAGAGTTGTGTCCCTTACCTTTCAAGGATACACTGAACGGGTTATTTTTTCAGTTTTCGGGGAACATGTGTTTTTTTCATCTTAGTAGCCGTGATTATGGAGATATATAGATCGGAATCATTTGCCATGTCCACAGCACAGAACCTTTGTATTTCGGGCCAATTGATTCCGCTTTTCCAGTAAGAACTCTTACAATTATAACCAAGATATGAAACGTAAATAAGAACAAGCCAAATCTCACATGCCAAACTGAATACTGAATAACTGTTGGGAAAATAACATTTCATCTCTTTAATCACATCTTAGATTATTGCAGATGTAGGAAGTGCATGAATCACTGTACCAGTGGTATAAAGCAGATTATCGATTTAGAGGAAGCTTATAAATTGTCGGATAAGTTCCATTGTTTAGATTTTGCATGACCGAACAAAAGCACATTTCGTTTAATAACTCAAGCTCGAATATTGATACAACGTGCATTGTGATTGATGAAATGCACCAAGTGACATTTCTCCTCAAGCCACGTCTCTGGAGTACTGGTTTTGTGTCTCAACACGACATCAGTTGGTAACAGATACTGAAATAATCCGCTCGGATTCAGATACAGTGTCGACATCCCATCACTTTCATTGACCATACGCCTCCTCGTGTAGATACCATCAATCATTGTCCTTGGCCTCTATACGTTCCCTTTTTGTTTGTTTGTTGGTTATCAATTCCAGCTATACGGCGTCGCTCTGTAGATAATCGTGTCTGATTACAAGTAATAAATAACAGTTATCAGTAATATGAGCATCGATTTAGGCAACTGGGCTATGATGTCATACGTCAAGCTGAAGTACGTGATCTGCGTCAAGTTGCAGTGGTTCACATGTAGTATCAGCACTATCTGAGTGTGAATGTGACTACAAGTTGATGGAAGTTACTATACTGATGTAAAAAGGAAAGCACACACTGTGTTTATGCGGTAACGCTAACAACGACGATGACAGCGACGACAACAATACCAACAACAAACAGAATACCATCGTAACTATTTTAAAAAGAGTGTTTTCATAGTGACGTGCTAGTGATTACATTAAGGGTATTGGCTCCCATGCGAACTGAGAGAGATTAGTAGTCATTTTACTTGCTTCACGCGATATTTAAAAACAAATCAAAACAAAATCTGATCTGGAACGTCCCTGCAACGTGGCATGAGAGAGACATCACTGCTTACTGTGTTTTTCATTATCAAAAGCGACATAAAATCATACAGTCAGTCAGTCATAACAACATCTTAATCCTTTACGTTGAAAGTGTCTGGCACCATGTTTCTCTGTAATCTGCTAGACCATGACCCACTAGTAGAGCATAATACGGCTGAAAGTGACCGGTTCACGAGCACTAACTAACTTCTCTCTGTTTCCCGTGAAGATCCTGGTTAGAAGTTACCCTCGGGGTTTGCACTGGCCTCAAGAATTGAAAAAAAACCCACGCTTTTAAACCATAGTTTTAACGGTACTTTAAATGCCATGATTGTGAAATGTGCAATGTGAACGCGCCGTTGGCATGTTGCAAGCGGGAAGATCACTTATTGACGTTGCAAGAGAAATGGGATGCAGCCGTCGTACTGTGTATGACTTGCGAAGTCGTCGACAACAAACTCTACTGATCGCCCAAGGTCGGGTCGTCCACGTGTGACGTCACGAGCAAAAGATCGCCAAATCGTCCTACGTCACCTACGTGACAGATTTCTACCGGCGACACGAACCAGGGCTGAGATGTTTAGACGTCGACAGTCCTCACAGACCATTCGAAATCGGTTGGGTCTACAATTCCAGCATGATAATGCTCGACCACATACCGCGATGTTGAAACGAAGTTTCCTTCAAAACGCTGGAATCAACGTCAAAGACTGGCCATCGAGGTCCCCTGAGCAATGGTGCAGAATCCCCAACCACGTGTTCACAAGCATCAAGCAGTCGATGAGAAGACTGTGTTTGGCAGTGGTGAATGCGTGGGGCGGTTATACACAATATTGAACTGAGAAATTTCTAATTTTTATTCTTGTGACTTGACATTCTGTACACCCATGTTTGGAACGGCGATGTAGCCTAATGGAACTGATTGTGGCACTGTCAGTGTATCGAGTACATCACACAGATCTCAGCAATGAAATAATAACAATTCAACCATCTTACCATCTCTTGTTCTTTTATAGTGCCCCGAAGATTGAATGTGAAGTTTCTTTTTTGACTCAGTATACTTAGTATTAGTACACTTGCAAATTTGAAAACAACACCATACAGACTGATGGTCTAATTAAATAAGAATGTTAATTCCACCAAACCAGAGACGTCGAACACAGAATTCTGGTATGCAACTCTAGTCAATCTTTTGTGGCTTTTCAAAGGCAGGCTTATGGAGTGCCGTTTGACTAAATCGATACACAACTGTTTCATTAAGTCGTAACTTGGGATACAAAAATGTTAGTTGAGCATTTGGCGACCTTGCCCAGCTTAACGTAACGCTATGAAAGTTTATACTCTTAGCGTGAGGGTAAATGGTCCAGTGATATAGTTCCGCAAGTGCCATATATAGACCCACAGTCCCCGCATTATTTTCACTTCTGCCTAGGCCTTTCTGCATCACTAAAGCCAAAGAAGGAAGCAAGTCTAGATTTCGTCAGGTTCATAATCTCCCATCTCACTGGGATTCCTTTTCATGTAAAAGGAATGGTTTGTTTCTATCAAAAACATATGCGTGCAGAAACTAAAGTCTATCTGCCCAACAGTCCCCGAACCACATTATTCTCCCTTCCGCCCAGTCTACAGTGCCCCAAAGGAAGCAAGTTTGGATTTCAGGTTCAGTCCTGCTAACACTATAGTCTATGCCTTGTCATAACCTTAAATTCGTCCTGACTCATAGACAAGTCATTCACCTTGTTTGTTTTAGAAGGAAACGATTCCAAATAATAATATGACATACTGATATTTGCTACTACTTATTGTACATTTTGAGAGTATGAGTCTTTGTCTTGCTTTGGGGCACATTTTTAATGAAATTGTGTCCGGATGTACAATGCCTCCTTTGCCTGGTGTAGTACATCACTGTCATACCAATGTGTTGCTGGTGTTGACTCAGAGATCCATTCATGTACCAATCACCGCTAGTTGCCTCTGGCGCCCATTTGAAGCAGTTCGCGCTTGTTTCACTATGAGCTTGTCAGAAATATCAGAAAGCAGTATGTTTGAGGCCAGAGACCTCCAGTTTGCACCCGTAATTGGAGATTAGTGTAGTGAGATCTACTTGACTGTGTCCTTTATACTGAAATAAGGATTTAATCAACCGGCCAGTAATATGGTAATGTTGAAGATCCAATACACGCGACAAATGAAACCAACGGCGTTATTGCTGTCACGGAACTGGTCAGGTGAGGTTGTTAACCTACAGACCTGAGTGTGTTTACGGGGTAGATTACACATGTTATTACCGATACCCGAATCGTAGACGGCATAAACATCTTTCACTTGTAAGCAACAGAATCTCTACTCGAGACTCGCTATCACTGCGTTGTATTGCCCAACTAGTTTTATAAAAATCAGTAAAGCATTATTGCCTTGTTCACAGTCACAGGCCCCCCTAAGTAATTGAAGGAATTACAGCAAATTTGAAGGAATTGCATCTCAAATGGATACAAACGCAGCCCACTCGCGAAACAATTGCAGCAATATCGGTAGTTTAGCGGTAATAACAGAAACACATCGGCCCTATCGGAAGCAATGTCGGTAATACTGGAAACACGCTCGGCCATCTTCGGAGATTTTTCGGTCGCGAGCGGAAACTCACGCAGCAAAACATGGCGTCGTTGGAAGAAACACCCGTCTCGGTGAGTTGTGTTTTTCGTTCCTACTATTACGTTTTTATACCTATCCATCTTTGACAACCCGTGTTGAATGCGTTTAGGTATGAGGTGTTGTCGGGGCAATAGCTTATGTTTTTAGGAAAAGATTGCCCCTGGAGATTGTTTACACCTGAACATCGAAGTCGTGCCGATGATTACGAACATCATGAACGTGCGCCATGAAGAAGTTTATGAGCCATAATTCTTCTGTCTATGAAGTGCAATTGACAAATTTAAACACATTTTACAAAAACAATGATGTTATATCTAGCGCACGTTCGTAATCATCGGCACGACTTCGATGTTCAGATGTAAACAACCTCCAGGGGCATGACTTGTGACACTCTTCTAGAGTGACTATCTTTTCCTAAAAACATAAGCTATTGCCCCGACAACACCTCATACCTAAACGCATTCAACACGGGTTGTCAAAGATGGATAGGTATAAAAATGTAATAGTGGGAACGAAAAACACAACTCACCGAGACGGGTGTTTCTTCCAACGACGCCATGTTTTGCTGCGTGAGTTTCCGCTCGCGACCGAAAAATCTCCGAAGATGGCCGAGCGTGTTTCCAGTATTACCGACATTGCTTCCGATAGGGCCGATGGGTTTCCATTATTACCGCTAAACTACCGATATCGCTGCAATTGTTTCGCGAGTGGTTTCGCGTTTGTTTCCATTTGAGATGCAATTCCTTCAAATTTGCTGTAATTCCTTCAATTACTTAGGGGGGCCTGAGTCACTGTCAGTCGATTGTTTACATTCTGCTGATGTTTGGGTCCAGGCAACACCACACACGTGGTGATCTCCTGATTAAAATTATCTTGGCAGGTGATAACGAAACGTTTTCCATTTAGGGTATATCTGGCATCATTGCTATTTCTCGGATGGGGATCGTGTGGTCAGACTCGCTGACGTCGTTCACGTACATCATCGTAGCCCAGTTGCGTAAATTTATGCTCTTGTTGTTATTCACAGGATTGTCTGGTCCAGACTCATGTAACTAGAAAACTTGCTGAGTGCGGCGCTGAACAAGAAAGTAACGTCCGTGTTTTCGGCGATTTACGATAATTTGTCTTGAAACCTTGGGATCGGATCGGTTAAGATCCGGGTTAGAGATTATCTACAGAAACCCATGCTTGTCGTAAGAGGATTGAAAGGCCAGATTCGCTGTTTTGCTTAGCATACGCCATTTTATCCCAATTGTGTAGACCGATGTTCATGCTGTTGATCACTAAATTGTGTGGTAAAGACTCGATCAGTTACTTACCACCGCCGTCCTGCTGGAACATTGCTGAATGCGGCGTAAAAGTAAACTCACTCCCTCCCTTAGAATCAGTGGGTAGCTGATTGGTTCGTGGCGCCGAAGACCAGGGTTTGACGGGTACATGGTTACAATATGTGAAGCCCATTTCAGGTGTCCCCTGCCGTGATATTGCTGGAATATTGTTAAAAGCAGCGTAAAACCAAACTCACATACTCACCTACTTGAAGCCTTAGGAAATGCAACTGTAACTGTATATATGGTCCCCATGTTCAGTGTACGTGGCCGAGCTCTGTCCAGTCACTGCCCTAGCAGTGCATAATCATGCGTAATAAATGTCGAAGCTTCTTGTTTGAAAAACCCAACAAGATCAGAAATCAGACACCTTAAAGACCACAAAGAGTATACAATTACATCGACGTCGATACCTGTCTATTTCAAGGAATAATTCTGAATATCCCGAACCAGGAGGATATTGACATTTTATGTCACAGAAAAACATATAAGAGAACGCCATTTGACCCGTTGTCGATTTATAAGGATGATCATTTGCTAATAGAAGGTTACTTACAAAATATTTTGAGTCAGAACGTATAAAAATACCGAGTCGGTATTATCCTTTACCGGAAAAAGCCAATAAACATTGGTGAGTCACGACATTTCTTGTGGGTAAACTAGTCTGGGCACGATAAAGATGGTAACGTATACAGAATACTATACATTATACGGCGGTTAAAGGAAAAACAGCTCCTACTCCTTTAGACATGGGTCAAATCTATTGCATGATAGTGATGTTTGGAATCTGCAGTATTTCATCCAGCATCTATTTTATATCAATCAATTTCCTTCAGACTCTCTTTACTCTCGTAGGTCAATTTCCGACTGATACGCGCACACGTTGCTTGCAACGTAGATTGAAAGTTCTTCAAAGTGCTTCTGTTTAGCCGAGTTAACATTTAGTCGAATTGTAATTGTAATACTGGTGTTTCAGTCGAGGTTTGGTGTTTAACCGGGACCCGGGCGTTATTGTTTCATCTACACCGAACTTATTATTATTATAAATTATTATTATGAATTATTTTACGTATATTTATAGCATTATGGTAACAGCATAAATTTCATTTTGTACTCAGCTAAATGAATTAATACCAGAAGCAGTGTTGTGAGTGATGGAGTAAGTGAGTAAGTGTAGGTGACCAAGTGCCACAGGTTCCATTCACACCTGTAAAGTATAATATACATGTATTTATGTAACACAACGAGGTTAGCCATCACATTACCATCAACTTCTACCGGGTACCCATGTTGTGACTATGTTTCTGTGTTGGAAAGAACCAAACTCCTAGGAATCCTATTCATGTTTCTTCTTTCCCCTACACTTCACTGGCAGTGGGGTGGCTTAGTGTTTAAAGCATTGTCTCGTCACGCCGAAGATTCCCCACATGGGTACAATCTGTGAAGCACATTTCTGGTGTCCCCCAACGTTATATTGCTGGGATATTGGTAAAATTGGCGTACAACTATACTCACTCACTCACTCACTCACTGGTAAGCGTGTACAAAGACCATATACCAATCTCTGCACTTTGGGGATCCCCTCATATAATGCACAAACGTCGTAATGGTCTGGAACGCCAGCGTTAAACGCTGATGCTTGAGATCAAGAATGATATCTAAACGACGTATAATATCAGAGATGGACTGTTTATTAACTCGACGCCATACTAAATCAAATACTTCACATTGAAATAATGCACTAGTCATCGACTTCAAGAGTCTTTTTTACGCAAACGTTAAGTACTAAATATTCATGGTAAATACCAAGGATGTAATCTGATGTCTTACATCAGTGACGGATGTGTTTATTTACTTGAAACTAAGTCAAACGCTTTACTAACAAGTGACATACCACACCTCTACCTACTTGGCATGGCTACCGACGTAACCCGTCGCGACATGGCTCTAATAACGCGTGTACTGAGAGTGGACCCTGTATGTCTTGGAATGTAAATATGTCTTTTATCTGTGATAAATGGTAGACGCTAGCACTAGACGGAACTGCCTGTGTTGCTCCAGGCGTCGTTTCTCTGCTCACAGATCAGTATTTCGTAACGCCATGCGTGGCTGTCATTCCGATATCGATAAATGGTGAATTTGCACGTTAGGAGATATGGTTTCGCTTAAATATTATCATTTGGATGTTAGTTCACTCAGCGTGCGTAAAGAGGAGGATCAATTTACTTCAATTTGGGAGTGAGTGAGTTGATTTTTACGCCGCTTTCTGCAATATTCCAGCAATGTCTTGACTGGGGACACCACCTATATGATTCAAGTCTTCATCAAAACACTGTACATACATTTTGTAAATACCGCGTCGTCTCGAATGCCATGAGTCATTTGAGTCATTACCATAACAACGCTTTATATAGCAGATATAGAAACCACAAATACATGCGTATGTCGGGCACCTGTTATGAAGTTGCGTTTGGGCGATGTGCTCATGTTTGAGGATGGAACCTGTCTCTGCTAGACATAGCAATGGTGAAAGAGTATGTGATGTGACAGTATAATATCTGGAAGAACTGGTTATAGCAATAACGTCAACAGTAATTATGTCTACACTGGCGAAGCTTAAAAAATAGGTCTAAACCTGCTAGATCTTGAAAACATTGAGCACTAAAAACCTCTGGTTTTGATGTACTGTTAGGCGATACAGGCATTACATGGTCTTCAACACCATCCAAAATGTTCCTCACAATATTGTATTTATCTACAGCTATACCTAAACATAGCAGGGTACAAAAGTAACACAACATACAGGTGCAGGTTGGGGACAACAGACAGCCCTGAGACACATACTTCAACGTGCATTAAATATGCTTGGTCTATATCTGTGTATGTATTCGTTTGTTTCTGTATCTGTTGGTTTCTGTATCTGTCGATATCTTTAAAGATACAGACACAAAGATTCAGACATAAAAGATAAATGAACACAGATAGAGGCAGACACTAGCAGACACAGAACAAGAGACAGACACCAACACTAATACACATTTAAGAGACAAACATACAAATACGTGCAGACTTAAATCATGACATGCAGTACAAATGCGACATAAAACGAAGCAAGATATACAACGCACACAAACACACGCACCCCCCCCCCAATACAAACAATAAACATCAAAGATAACCACCAACACCACCACCACCACCACCAACAACAACAACAACGACCCCAGAACACACACGGCAGACAAACACATACTCTGATCGACACAGAGCTAATGTTAACTCGCGAGTTTGGGGAATCAGCTCGCTTGGCAGCTAGGAGGTGTAACTATACCAACCCACACACAACACGAGAACCTGAGTAAATAAACAAGGAGTTTATTGCGCCAGTCACAGGATCATTTTTACATGATTAGGTACAAATAATTATTGGATCATATTGACACGGTAATCAGGTGTCAAAATACATTATCATTATAGGCCGATATACAAAGTACATAATCATCATACGTCGATGTACACGACACATACTACATAAATCAAGATACATTTCTAACACATAACATCAACACAATTTCGTTCATACATCTTATAAATTAAATACTAGCATATCCAAAACAACATTACGCGGTACATAGTGAAATACACAGTTTCGAACATACTCTATACATTATACAAGTATCATTCAACACGGAAAGATATTCACTCATAATACATTAATTGAAACAATACACGACACGCTCTACGACAGCCACGAAACCACTATTATCAAACAGACAAAACATGAACAGCCATACAGGGAGCGATTTGGGTTTGACAGCGCTTTTAACAATATTTCAGCAATAGCTTAGGACACAAGAAATGGGCTTAACACATTGTGCCCACGTGGAGAATCGAACCTGGGCTTTCAGCTTGACGAACAAACGCTTTAACCACTAGGGTACCTAGCCGCTCCTGAACAGAGCAATAGAGAGTAAAACAGTCTAAAATATATTAACGGCCACGTTCCACCTAAACATAACGACCTTGCCAAGGATCTTAACATGTGGTCACGATAGCAAAAATGTTTTACAGAAAACATTGAACAGTAATGGTAACGATTTGCCAAGGTAGAAGAAAGTAAAGGGTCTTACCTGAGTAAATAAACAAGGAGTTTATTACGCCACAGTCACAGGATGATTTGTGACTGTGGTCGTCCCTGTTTTATACCCTTTCCCAGTTGTCATAGCTAATCGGGTTTACTGATAATATTGCTGATAAGTTGTTGTATCTAAATCCTATTGCCTAATTCGACTACCGATAACGTACCTACTGCGAAGTTAAGTTACTCTATCTGTCAGAATTACATAAAGATTTTCATAACGTATTTGACCACAACGGCGTTGACAAGCGAAAGACATGATGCATCTGCTGACACATACAAGATACTGGTCTTGGACCTTCGTTATCAGTGTGACCCTTGGCAGACTGAAGATGTGGCACGTGTAGCATTTCGATATTTCAATAAAATATTCTGTCATAGAATCTTTATAAAATATTGTGCATTTCCACCATGTTAATAATATCCCCCCGTTCGTTTTAAAATTTCGCCCCGAAATTTTGCATGAAGAAATGACACTATACAGATTTACACAACCAGAGATGGGTAGATAGAGATAGCAGTTAGTGTCCCTGCACGTTTCACAGAGCCGACTGGGAGTATGTACCCATGATGATCTATCAATATATACGCACAAAATGGCCTCTTTGAAATTGGAAGCAAACAGGAGACAGACTTACCTAAAGAAACGTCAGTGATGGTAAGCCCTGGCATGTCGACATATAATTTAGGACGAAACCAACCTACTATCTGGAGATTGGTGATGTTCACCGGAGCCTCTATGTTGTATTGCGTGATACATTTGGTCAGTTTGGCAATGGGTATGAAAATACATTTGGGGCCTTTGTTATGTACGGAGTCTTCAAAGGGCGGTTGTTAGGCAAACAATGGATGGGAGATGGCGACTATCAGGATACAGAGGATGTTAAAGATGGGCCCCCTTCCTTAAAACAAAACACAAGAAAATGTGAGTTACTTAATGTGTACACCAAATAGAACAACATATAGGGTTTGGGTGAAATTGTCAGGGCAATTTCTAGCACTTTAGAACTATGTTTGATCTAGATGGTGTTGACATAATTAAATTTAGGTATGAAGGACACATCCCAAATCCCCGTGATCTACGTTATCTGAAGATATTTATAGGTAGTTCGTGGAATATGCCAAGCAATGGGTCTTCACAACATATGTATACGTTTACATGTAGCTAATGATAAAGCACGAATATATCATGTCCACAATGAGTACTTATAAATTTGACGCTCACATGCTCAAAAAGAACGATATGAAAATGTAAGCATGAAATCACAGGGTACTGAATAACTTCTTGAAAGCTGTTATCTAAAGCGATGGGCATAGACATACAACGTATGAGAAAAATCCTTGAAACCGGGAGTCTGGTTTGTATGGGAAGACTCGGATCCCGCAGATAACGTTGATCTGCACTAAATGCGTAAATGCGTAGGACGTAGGACGTAGGACGTAGGACGTAACCATATCGTACCGTAGAGTAAGAACCTAGCCGATTTCAACAACTTCATCTGATAAAAATGCATGTCTGATAACATCACATAGATTGCAATACGTACTCAGTATATGAAACCATGACAAACATGAACACGACAATTCAGTGACCGGAGAAGATACAACATAACTATACAGTATACTAACATACCTCACATACACAAGAACGTCCTTGAAAGGTTCACGTCCACAGTTGACGTGAGAGTCAGAACCAAAGTTCACAGATATTGTCACAAACATCGGAAGAAACTTACAGATGATTCTTGAGGTATGCCGAGGTTGACTTGATCTTGAACGTTGATTCACTCACTTGATTGTTGGGTCCAGAAGTTGATGATTTGTTGCTAAACGGCTGACATCTTGATGATGTCTGGGTTGTAACGGCTCCTGCGTCTGGTCTCCTGCTATTGTTATCCATGATCGTCCCTCATGTCAACCAGCTACCGGTGCTTCACTGCGAATGGACAGTGTAGGACGTAATACCCACATACCGCGACTGGAGGGGTTCCTGTAGTGTTGGTGCGCGGGGCAGTGGTTTGTGGGATCCTCCAGTGCCTTGTCCGTTCCACCCGGTTCTTGGTGGAGTCAGGGGGTCGTCTGTGGGTGGGTCGTCTGGGTCCTGCGTCCGTTGTTGCCATGTGTGTGTGTTGGTGAGCCGCCATGGTCACCACTGGCCCTCCGCCGCCCATCAAGAACGAGCTGAAGTTTCAACTCGCTCAGCAGAGGTGCCAGTGGCACAACCAACCCACACAACACACGGGACCCTCTGAGTAAATAAACAAGGAGTTTATTACGCCACAGTCACAGGATGATTTGTGACTGTGGTCGTCCCTGTTTTATACCCTTTCCCAGTTGTCATAGCTAATCGGGTTTACTGATAATATTGCTGATAAGTTGTTGTATCTAAATCCTATTGCCTAATTCGACTACCGATAACGTACCTACTGCGAAGTTAAGTTACTCTATCTGTCAGAATTACATAAAGATTTTCATAACGTATTTGACCACAACGGCGTTGACAAGCGAAAGACATGATGCATCTGCTGACACATACAAGATATTGGTCTTGGACATTCGATATCAGTGTGACCACGAGTGAAGTACACGATAAATTGGATTAGCCTATCTCTATCTGTTAACACTTACAAGATACTGGTCTTGGACCTTCGTTATCAGTGTGACCCTTGGCAGACTGAAGATGTGGCACGTGTAGCATTTCGATATTTCAATAAAATATTCTGTCATAGAATCTTTATAAAATATTGTGCATTTCCACCATGTTAATACTAATACAGAAGCCAACCTGTTGTGACCAATACGATTAATTTTTCATACTCTGTTTTGCAGACCTTTGAGAACGTACCAACAAACCAAAACTGTTGTCACTTTGATGCCCGAGGTAAACGACTAGGAAAGAAGGATCGATTAAGACGAAACTAGGTATTACAAAATCGAATACAAAATGTGCTTCAAACTGCAATAAAAGTGTTCTGATTATCAGAAATCGACTGTGTAATCCCACATATCCCACATATAACAAATGTTACGTCTCTGGTCTCTCTCACAGACATTAGGGACGAAATGGAAACAGGTCCAGCTTAAGACGTGAAAATTGCATAAACCCTAAGTCCGAAAGTAGGTCTTGTTAAGGGCTACCATCGAAAATGACCTTCAATGAGATAACCTATATTTCTGTGGCTAAATATCAGTGTATGCCTCCCATTAGAAATCGTCAGAGTGTCAGTTCTGTACGCAACTTAGAAACTAAAGGGATCGTCGCTGGTAAGGAAACGTGTCTTCAAGGCGACGTCAAGATGAACTGCAAACCTATATCTGTGCGTAACATATGTTTATCCAACAGCAAATGTATGGCGATCTATGAGCGGAGGAAACGAGGTATTAAAACACTGCGTTCATGTCAAGGAAAGGGATCAGATGACGGCCGTTTGTTGTCCAGATAGTTTGAAAGTGGCGACTAGACCGCTATCAGTCGATATCACTTAGCAGTAATGGAGATTTGTGAGGTATCATGCATTATGGTCGATAGAATAATCTCCCAAGACAAGGCATGTTACATGTGAGATTATAGAATGTCCAACCCACGCATCTTTTCAGGAGAATACATGGTCATTGCAGACCTGCTAGTCTGTCTCACAGTACCTGAACAGCATTATTTTCCCTATCACCTAACCCTCCCTGCAGAGCTTAAACTCAATTAAAGCAAGTGTCGGTTTCCTCATGTTTAGGAATCAGGGCTCACTTCAGTTCCAATTGGTTTACTACCAAAATAATATATATTCAGAGACTTAGCGATAGTGTATAGAACTGCCTGTGCACTTTGACACTGTGTATGTCTCCAGTTGTTAACACCACCTGAAAAGTACAGGCGTGTAACGTGCTAGTGTTGCCGCGAGATATATACTTCACTGCCATACGTGTACCTGCATGATAAAATGGTGAGAATGCACAATGACATTTAGACAGAGCTCAGACGAAACATATGGTATTTTTGGGATTTAAGTGACTGAGTGGGTTAGATGTCTGACTTTGTGTGTTTGCGATTGGGTGCGACGTGTGGTGTTCGAATCCGAAATGGGACTCAACCCAAAGGGTACCGGAGTCTGCACTTTCCCGAGAAAGTGTAATTCCCAGTATAACATGTTTTACATTTGAACACTTTCTAAATGGCATTGTGTATTTAAAGTAGGTTTCAGGTTCTATACTGAGGCTTTTACGGAAAACAACTTCTTTTTGTGCACCTCTCTACTCCTATAATGCAATTCAATGAAGTCAGACTTCTGTGCATGATTTGCCAGTTTACTTTAGAAAGGACGATACAGCCACTGGCCTCGTGTAATGATATACAGGATAGTGTCTTTCTGACATTCGCAACATTGATCTGGAAATATTTAAGCAAATACAAAATGACCCCTGACCTACATCCCATCCAACTTCTCGGAGAGATATAATGATCTGGACCCCATTCTGCAAAACATCTTCACCGCTACGATGATCATAAGCCTATGTTAATGTATGAGTCAGGGCAACCTTAGGCCTTGGGTCGCGTTGTTGAACAGAACCCAAGACGATTCTAGCATTCGAGCTTACAGCTATACGGTTCTAGCACGCTAAAAACGGACAACTCTTGACAGTGAAATGAGGCGTGGTAAAACACCTTGCATCGTCTTACAATGTATACTTCATGAGGAGACTCGCAATAACAATGGGATTTATCTAAGAACCACCATTCATCCAGTGTTGTACCCCTCATCATCACTGTCGGAAAATCGTTCTCCGATTTCGCGAAAAATTCTAAAATAATGAAGCAAAACTGACATTCAACCTGTTAGGCGACTACGGACAGCGACTTTGTGTGATAGAGCTTCCGGAATAACTCACGTTTCATCTCCTCTCTTACAACACAGCTGTTGGTGAATGATGGCCGTGGAAACAACTAGTCTGGCGGCTGTGATCTGCATGTATTCATGATGGCTTTATGCACTAGCTTGGTTTAGTTAGTTCGGATCTTGATGTAGCATGGAGAATGGCGGCAGTTGGCATGGCTATTGCACATTGGTTTTCAGGTTTGTTTGTCTGGTGTTTAACGCCACCCTTAGCAAAATTCAACGTATTTGTCGACAGTGTAAATACACGAGTGAGTGCGTGAATGAGTTTATTTTTATGCCGCACTCAGCAATATTCCAGCTATTTGGCAGCGGTCTGTAAATAATCGAGTCTGGACCAGACAAACCAGTGATCAACAACATGAGCATCGATCTGCGCAGTTGGAACCGATGACATGTGTCAACCAAGTCAGCGAGCCTGACCACCCGATCCCGTTAGTCGCCTCATACAACAAGCATAGTCGCCTTTTATGGCAAGCATGGGTTGCTTACAGGCCTATTCTATCCTGAATCTTCACGGGTCGTAAACAATCGAGCCTGGATCAGACAGTCCAGTCATATCCAAATGGAATACGATGACATATGTCAACCACGTTCACCACCAGATTTCTGTAATTCATTTGTCTCACCACCATTTTGCCCTGCCGTCTCGTCGCATCCGCTTCGATAGAAAATGGAGGCTTGTTATTCTCTGTCGCAGGATAGAGCTAAACTGACCTTGTACGTTTTGGGACTTGTACCCTATCAGGAGGACAATCATTTTGCAGTGCTTTAATCCCCTGCAGTGCTCGGATACACTCACAAACGTTATTTGCTGCTAATATATTTTACAGATTCTATAATATCATTTATCTCTTCACAAAGCATATTTTAAAAAAATTATCAATCAACTCTAAATTGTTTTTCAAAAAGTCAATGATTAAATCATAATTAATTTATAAAAAGATCCATTACAGTTTAGTCATTGAAATACTTATCCCTTGTGATGTAGGGGCGCGTTGAAGAAATTTCTTGATTGGTCAAATGATATCCGTTGCAATGTCCTATCTTGACTTGAACGATGTGTTCGGGTGTTTGTTCAGGTGACAATTGCCTTGCCTTTGCATGTGTGTATGACCGTAGCACCTGATGGGGCAGGATGCACCAAATCTTGGTGTCACCGCACTTTCGTAATGATTCATAAACACTTGCTCATGATGTAGTCTCAGTCGGTCACCAAAACGTACTTGAAATCGGTGATTGTCTTCTGTATTTGTTCCCAGACAAACCAGGAATCATGGTCAGTGCAAATACAGGAACGGAGACCACGATTCTCTATGTTGGCACCATGGTCAGTGCAAATACAGGAACGGGGACCACGATTCCCTATGTTGGCACCATGATCAGTGCAAATACAGGTTGGCACCATGGTCAGTGCAAACACAGGTTGGCACCATGATCAGTGCAAAAACAGGAACGGGGACCACGATTCCCTATGTTGGCACCATGGTCAGTGCAAATACAGGTTGGCACCATGATCAGTGCAAATACAGGAACGGGGACCACGATTCCCTATGTTGGCACCATGGTCAGTGCAAAAACAGGAACGGGGACCACGATTTCCTATGTTGGCACCATGGTCTCACTAAAATCGTTATAACTTAACTGATCAAACCATTAGTTTCATTAATTTTCTTTAAAATCGTAGTTCGTTATAAACGTGTAGAACTGTCCGTTTGTATTGTCTGTGACAGTATATTTACTTTCCCCAAAATCCTTTGTTCGTGTCAGATGTAAAAAGAGCCTGCCAGTGCAACGACGAAAAAGCACTTCTGAACAGTCATTTGAAAACATATAATAATATTCATCCCGTTATTGCAAACGTTTCCGAAACTGTTATATCTGACATTTCAAGCATAGTCACGTGCTCACAAGCCATGCATTTCCCATCGTACTTTCAATATTTATGTCGTTCTGTCGAAATGTTTTTGCCATTAATTTAAGTACATCATCTATTTCTGGAACAATATCCTGTTTTAAACAGGCGTTATGTAGTAATTTGCTTCTCTAATTGCAATCCACGGCATAACAACGGCAGGTGCCCTTTGTTGAAAATACAATATGTAAAATAAAGTTTTATTGATGGGTTCACTGTAATATAGATATCTCAAATTACACAAGCCTTCTATTACTGTTAAATGTGTCAATAATAACAACGCAAACAACGCTTTACATGTACTTTAATAATATTATCCACCAACTGCTACATGACACCCCAATTACACTGGTTGTACGTAGGTTACAACTGCCCGACGCCTCACCGCCATCAAGGAAGTAGAATCAATTTAGATTAACATTCACGCCGTAAAACCAGGAAACTGGGGGAAGTGCAATGCCATGTTTGTTCCGCTCAGGAACACTGACATTCTACAGATATCTTGTGGATGGACTAAAAGACCGTCAGCGTGCTCAGGATGACCACATGGACAGGCTGGACATGCAGCGTCTGACGATATCTCATGGGTAAGTTTGAATTTCGTTTTAAATTTAATACAGTCGGAGTAGTCCATTTTCTTAATTAAACAGAAATATTGGGTTGAAGACGCAAGAAATCGTACCAAGAAAATATTTTGAAACATTGTTTCCTGACAGTAGGTAAACAGATTTGTGTCTTTTCAAAATTATAATGCATTTGGAACATGCCATTAACCGGAACAAATATACCTCGGATATTTATCAAATGTGGTTTGGCTCGAGTTCGAGTCCAGTGGCTGTTCGAGTCCAGAATACTCTCTGCATTTAGATATTCATATGTCTGTGGGTACACTCAACTCTGACAGCACAACTGCAAATAGGTCCCCTGCTTAGGTATCTGTGTCTATATCCATACAAGAGTTTGGGTGGAACTTCTTCACAAAGGAGATCATAGTCACATATCCAACTGATCAGATCATCACGATCTAAAGAGCTGAGATTGAAACATTGAGGTACATTGAGTTTACTTATAATAATAATATATGTTCATGCTGGGGGTATAAATATTATAATAATGTAAACAACATTCGTGCATATTACGTCCCTGTTTTGTTTACCTGCAATACAGGTTCTGAAACAATTATACCCAATACAGTCAGTCCAACTCGAGATTACAACAGTCTCAGAAAAATGAAGGTCTCTAGGTTCCATTGTATTACATTTGATTTAGGAACCATTTTATGTAAATAGTCTTAATTTCAGAGACCAGGTGTTAGTCTAATGTTATTTCCATAACAATAATGAGAAATATTTGACAATCATTGTTGTATTAAATTATTGGGTGTTAATAAGATTCAAGATTTGAGAATGCTTTAGGTTCAGTCGTTTATGGTATGAGTATTTCACCAGTCGCGAGTTTACCTTTGATGGTCTATTAGATTCAAACAGCGAAAGGTACAAAACAGAATGTCGGTCTGCAACGTCAACCACTCTCAAGACATCAGGAATTATTCTCAAGAAATATGCACAGGAACAAACAATTTATTTATATGTGTGCATGTGTCTCTCGAGATTCCTTGAAAAACAATCCAATTATTTACCGTTACTCTATAATCCCTAATTATCTAGTGTTACTCTTTAATCCCTATGTCAATGAAAGGGCTCCATGCAATGATTTAGATGTCACATTAGAGGCACTCACATACCAGGCTAGTACAGCGGTGTGAACACTCACCTCATTCTGTGAAATGTCACTGTCGACATAATTCCTTGTAATATTTAACTGTACATAACTGTTCTGTGATCTGAATTCACGATGTCAATGTAAAAGTGTAAGGCCAGAACAACACTTCTCGACGGGAAGTCGATGGAGGGGTGCGTCCCTTTGGTGTGCCAGAATACTGTGATCATGGACTTGAATCTACATTTTGTCAGATTGTGCGCTACATGGTTTATCTGCATCGTATGTGAATGGGTTTAACAGATGAGGTAACTGTCTAAGACTGGAATTACGATCGGGCGATCATGCGACACTTATGCGCAACACCGTCAACCATTTAAATTATGTATTAGCATAATTGTCATCACAAACCTGTTTGATAGACATGTTAAAATAACACTTGTCCCCCAAAGAATACATAATATATTAGAGGAATATGTTAGAATGGCGAAAGTCAAAACGGTGGTAATGTGATGAAGACATCAAAAGTGCTGAAGTGCTTTAGTCAAACCAAATGGTTTCCAACTTCCACTGCTCGTTTGCTCCAACGCCTGGATGAAATCCTACAAGGGACATTATCGCGTTATCGCGTTGTCATCCACACCTAAACAAGCAAAAAGTGGCAAAATTAACTAAACTGCAGCAATGCACTTTGGCCATTTGCCGCATTGCCGCGCTTTGGTTAACGTTGCCACTCTTTTCCTGTCTTCGTGAGGGAGACAATGTGATAATTATAGGATATTAAACGAGCTTCCCTTTCATATCAAGTTTATGTCCCGAGTGAAATAATTTTGGTTTGTCACGAGCTATTTTTTGTCTACGGGTTTATTTCACTCGGGGCATAAACTTGATATGAAAGGGGAACGAGTTTTGTATCATATTTTGTACCCTCGTTCTAAAAAGTGAAAATATCGTTAAAATAAGGCAATGTTTTGCTTTCCTACATAGATCTAAAACCATGTAACGCGGATTAATACATCATATTGGTCATTGGAATGTCAACCGCTTCACTCCAGGAAAACGTACGCTGCGTAGAGGCAATGTATTTCCCATACGGCGGGAAGGATGCGAATGGATGCGGCAGACAGTGGCAGTGATAGAGATACAAGAACGCCGCTCGTCTTTTGATGTTGTGTGTTACAGTGTAGTCCACACAACATACACGCAGAAGGTATTCAATCTCTTGATATCATTCACAACTCTTCCAACCAACTGTCTGACAATTTTGACAAAATCAATAACTTTTACGGGCGACGCCATATTTGTTTACACTCATGAGAGGTCTACTAGACATATTTGCTTACGTATTTTTATAGATTGTTTTATTTTCGTTTTTATTACAGAAACTTGAGTTATCATAGAATTGAAAATAATGCTAGTAACCACACTAAATGAAATAAATTTGATCTAATTCCATAGAAGTGTTTTCGTTTTACATGCTCTCAGGTGTGAAAACGTGAATGAAAATTATGAATTGAATGAGTGATGAAAGTAGTACCAGTAATGTCAAAGTTCACGCATTAGCCAATCAAATCACTCGAAGGTGTTATGACACATATGTGTCATAACACTTTGTTATGAAACAACTTTGCGAAGTACCACTTGGGTAATAATGTCCTTTCTGGATTCCAGATTTTGGAATGAGATTCATTGGTATCACATAAGCTTCTGAACTCTTAAACTAAATAACGCCGTAGGTATTTCATGTAATAGAAATATGCCAAGACGTTGTCCCTGAGTTGATGCTTCTAGGTTGTTCCATCAAGACCAGGAGGTAACATAGTGTCCTATAACTAAGATTTTATATGTTGTTGTTTTTCACGTTAAATGATGTTTAGGAATGTAACTAATTAAAACGGTTCTTGTTCTCAATACTAGGACCTAACGTCTAGCGACCCTGACGATAGCACAAAGCGACCCTGACGATATGACTATCGTAAGCATATATTTGGGAGCTATAGACAGCTTTGTATTAGGCAATGACAATTCAAAACTTTTTCTGTTTGCTGTCGGTTACATTTAGTTTGTGAGTTAAGTGCCAAATCGGCTCAGGAAATACACCTTCTGTTTTAATCCTGTGGTTTAAAACGTACACTGAAATCGGTGAATTGATATATATTTTCAATTACGTTTTCAGTTTTATATATATATATACACACACACACACACACACACACACACACACACACACACACACACACACACACACACACATATATATATATATATATATATATATATATATATATATTTACTGCTTACAAATGATGTTCGAAATCTCTACCTTGAGAAAACGACGATGCCCAGACTAGAACTAGATTAATGTCAAATCAGTGAGGCGTTGAACAACACACAAACATAGAAACAAACAAACAAAACGATAGAATAGATGTGACATCTGTGGTTATTCTAGAAGTCCCAGGCGAGACTCGTTTCGTCTGGCAACTGTAGTAATGAACATGGACTGATTTAGAGATCAGTAAAACTCGCTTTGTGTCCGCCTAAAAGTGCTATTACTGACTGAAGTGAAGGGCAATGGGCCTTCTTGATATATATAGCGAGTAGCATACCCTGGAAATTGTCAGAAACACTGAGGTAGATTAAGTGGCGCGGGACATTGGGCCAGAAGAGAGGCCCACTGCAGACTGATCGAGTCTCAAGGCGTCTCAAGATTCTGGTTTAGAATCTGATTTTAGCAACATGTGGTAACTGTAATTGGATCAGTAGTCTGATGCATACAACAGCTGTACAGATAGATGCTCATGATTTCAATCACCGGATTGACTTGTTCGGAGTGTATATAAACCAGACACTGATCGTATAGCTATAACATGGCAAAGTGTCTCATTAAACAAGCAGACATGGTGGTGGTTACAAAACTCATTGAAGGCCATTCAGGGTACCAGGTGCAAGCTGGACTGGATAGAAACAAAGTCCTTGCAAGTTGTCAGATTCAGCACCTGAGGACATCTTTAAGGACATTATCGCTGCAGAAAGGGCTCGGCAGTAGGAAGAATAACGCGTTTCTAGGACTGTGAGGCAGTCTATGTGCAAACATTTCTTGCTTTTGTTCCTGTAGCTCACCACAGTTTCATTACAAATGTAATTTGTGTGTTGTCGAAGTGGCTCCAGACTTCTGTTGTCACATGCCGTTGCGAAACGCTCGGTCTGCTGCACACAAGTGCTCGATGTTCTTGCTTGTGGTGAAAATAAGGATGTTGTTGTCTTTGCGATGGAGGGAGGGTTCCCCTGTTTCGGTGAAGGACCACTGTCTCACGGGTCGAATCTCAGGGTGGCAGGGAGTTTGGGAATGGTCTTGTGACGCTGTCTGTACACAGCAAGATGCGACAGGAGGGGCAATGGTCATGTGATCTGGGAACGAATTGTCCATCACATGACATGGCTGGTAATTTCCCTTGGGTGTCTGAAGGAAACATAATGGAATGTCTTGACGGTATTGTAAAACCGTGATTGAAGGGATTGCTGCAGGCAAAATGTGTATTCAGGGAAGTTGTTTTCACATATCTTCCAGATGAAAACTGACAGACAGTCTAACAATGGTGTATCGACGTTGGCGGGATCTACCTAATTCTTCCTGTTATCCCAGGACCCGAAATTGACGGGATCTACCTATTACTTAGAGTTGGGCGAGGACCGGAAGTTGAAGGGATCTACCTAATACTTCGAGTATCCTAGGACCCAGTGTACAATTCAGATTATATCATAACCATTTGTTTATGAATGACAACAAATGGTGATGAAACCAAGCGTTCGGGACAAGGTGAGCGGATCCTGGCGCACCGATCACAAACACTGCAAATGCAAGTCACCTGTAAATCTAAAAGGTACCACTCAATAACATGTGGTTAATGTCGAAATAAGTGACTGCAGCGAACACAGTCTTGTCACTGATCCTTCTCGGTATACTTGATATCACAGCTTTTCAGTGCATGTTGTAGTTCTTTTGATGGTTGTGTCCCATCCCGGATTCGAACATACATCCAAAGAGTATGACACCAAATCGCTAGCACAAAAGCTCAGCCGTCTAACCCACTCAGTCATCTCAGTTCCCACCTAAAGGAAGTCTTTGTGTACCCCTCTGACAAATTGGCATTTGTACTAATGGGTACAAAATAATCATTGGCATTTGTACTAATGGTTACAAAACAATTATGTATTTTACAAGTATCGTCTTCATTCATAACGTACACGCACACACACAAGACAACAATAACCAAACCCAAACAAACAACAAAAAAAAACGAAAAAAAAAAACGAAAAAAATCCCCTAAACACCAGTATGACAAACTTAAAGTGAATTCTGATATCAGTTCGGTTTAACCGAAGCCACATACACAAAGTCACTGTTTCTTATGTCCGTCTGTTTGTTGCAAGGCGTTGTGGGGTAACCTGAAGGTAAAGGGTCTGCTCGTGACGCTGGGGACCCGGGTTCTATTCCCCACATTGGCACAATGTGTGAAACCTGTTTCTGATATGCCTGTGAATTGCTGAAATCGGCATAAAAGCATACTCACTCACTGTTCTTTATAAGCATGTTTGTTAATAAATGTAGTTTAATGGGTTTGGGCTTGACAAAGCTAAACCTGAAAGATAAACACTCCTCAAAACCTATGTGGCTTTCGTGAGACTGGTCATACTTCAGCGAACGCTGGATTTAGCTCTCTCAACAGTCGCAATACACGAGAAACACAATTAAATTTGTGTCTCCATTTAATTTCGTAGAGACAAAAAAACCCAAAAACACCAAAAAACTTACCCCTCCCCAACCCCCCCCCAAAAAAAACAAACAAACCAAAACAAAACAAAAAAACAAAACAATAAAAAACCCAAAACCAAACCAAAACAAACAAAAAAACCCAACCCAACAACAACAACAAAAACCAAAACCAAACCAAAACAAAACAAAAAACAAACACACACACAAAAACAAACAACAAAAAATTAATAAAAAGGAAATTTAACAGATATATGAAATTGTGAATAATGATCTTTTATTCATTGTCACACTGATGTAATATCATTCACAAAAAACCAATATCCTCAACTCATTTTGTCCAGCATATAAGAATTAAACAGTTATCAAGTAACAGAATTTCAGTGTCCATTTCTTTAATTTTGAACCGCGTATTTTTGCATTGGGGTCTTTTTGATTGACTGACTGCCTGTCTGTGTATTACTGCTGGTGAATGACACCAGGAACATCATCCATGTAGTCCATGTTGCCGATGGTGTTGTTGAGGAGGTCGTCTTTGAGCGTCTGTAAACGGGTGTCGATATTCTTGCATTTCCTCTTCCTGGCAAGTTTAGTGAGCTTGTGAGTGCACCACTCGACGTTATTGTTTGTGTGTTGTCGAAGTGGCTCCAGACTTCTGTTGTCACATGCCGTTGCGAAACGCTCGGTCTGCTGCACACAAGTGCTCGATGTTCTTGCTTGTGGTGAAAATAAGGATGTTGTTGTCTTTGCGATGGAGGGAGGGTTCCCCTGTTTCGGTGAAGGACCACTGTCTCACGGGTCGAATCTCAGGGTGGCAGGGAGTTTGGGAATGGTCTTGTGACGCTGTCTGTACACAGCAACAATGTTTAACATGCTTTATCGCATTAATGGATTTTATATTCACGTGATTAACGGCTCTGTAGAATGACGACTCTTTCCTCCCAAACAGACATCTTTAGCTATATCTTCCCAGGTGAGTAACGAAGCAATGACACTACCTGTCAGTCACTATCAACACAAGACCAGTGGATATTTTGTGTGGCGTCTCTATCCCTTTTGAGTTTACATTTTCTTTCGTAAACATCTTTTTGTATATTTGCATTTTTTTTCTTAAGGGGATTGATTTTACCCTTAAGGGAGTTAGTTTATTGATCCTGAGAGGGCAGAGATTACTTCCTTTGGTAATTTCACGCTACAGTGTATCAGTTCTATGATCAGGTTGCTCCAGTGTGATATTTAGGGGAGTGGTTTGTTTGCTACGGAAGCAATGATTTTGAATAAATATAGATGAAGAAGCATCAAGCGGGTCCAGCGTGAAAGGGAGAGGACATACGTTTCAACAGCGGGGAAATCGAAGTCGGAATGCCTTCATCATTTCACTTGTTTCGCTCTCTTGCTGCCTGAGTCAGATCGGGATCACAGAGAAGATGCAGATGGCTTCAGATGGATTTGCTACAGTACGACTTCGGGCCATAGTATTGTTTCCGCTCTCAGCAGTGTTGCGGCAACTGACGGCGGTTGGTAAATACTGAAGTCTAGACCAGACAGTGCAGTAATCAACATCATGACTATCTATTTGACTATTTTTATTAAAATACCTTCGGTGGTACAAGAGTATATAAACATCAAATCATATGCATGCGTTGTGGATAGACAATTCAATATAATGATTCATAATGCAGACATACTGTTCCTTACACACAAGTCAGTGTATACAATTAACAGGTACATAAATACAAAGACGTAATATGGATTGGCAAGCATTTTTGTAATTACATGATAGCATTTGACCATTTGTTAAGGCATTTTGTGGTGAGTATATACTGTTCACGGTGTGAATTTAGTACTGGACATTTAAGAATATAGTGTAATTCATCACATATTACATTTAAATTACAAAAAGTGTGCAATATCGTTCATCTCTCGGTATTCATGTACACAACTGAGATAACATGACGGGTGTGAGGCAAATCAGCGAACCAGACATCTCGATCCCCTTTGTCGCCCTTTAAGAATGCGATGCTGAAGACTTGAACCGACATGGATCCGGCGGGTCACAAGCAGTCAATTGCTTTTTAATGCAGAGGCATTATGGGAGAGGCGAGTGTTCCTTTCGTGAACACCGTGTATGTTCGCTTGATGCATGTGGTTTTCCTATCTACTCTACCTACTCTACTCTTGGGTCTGTGCAGTCGCGGCTGTTTGTCCTCCGACGTTGACGTTTATTATTGATTGCCATCACGAACTCCTTCGAGACATTGCCGTTATTATCCCTATTTGTGTATCTATTTTCTTCGATGCAATGCAGATTCGAAGTCTCTGGTGTATTTAGATAAGCAAACTGAACTAAATCAACGCATGTGTGAAGAAAAGTAAGGAAGCCTGTAAAGACAATGTGGAGCGACAAGTCTACCAGAACGGTAGTCGTCAGGCGTGGAAGGGCGGGGAAATCATGAGTGGCCATCACATATCAACGGTGCTTACGACCGGAAGTGCGCTGAATATCTAAACCAGTTTTAATCAATATTCGATACCTTTGACTTCACCAACCAGCGCAAAACCGTCATAAACGGTATCATACCGGACAATGAGAATATTATCACCATTACACCAGAGATACTCATAACCCAGTTTTCTAAGCCGAATATGCGGAAAGCATCAGGTCCTGATAGGCTTGGTGGAATCATCCTCAAACGATGTTGTGATCATGTGTGCCATGGTTTTAGTCGACTTTATCAACTCTCAATTTATCATCATATCATGCCACACATCATAACACTACGGAAAACACCAAAAGTTATTCCCGTGTCTAAGAAAACGCATTCCGTCTATATTGAACGACTTCCGTCGAGTTGCCTTCACGTTCATAGCTCTGAAGTGTTTCGAAAGGATCATTCTTAATACTCAGATACCTAACGATGGACACCTTCTGGACACTCTCCAATTGCTTATAGAGCACGACAGGGTGTGGAAGTTGCTAAAGTTGGTATTTTAAACAGTATTTACAAACATTTAGAAACTCCCAAATCGTATGCTGGAGTTCTTTTTATTGAGTGTTCCTCCGCGTTTATCGTTATACAGCCACATATTTTACATATTTGTTTTACTGTGGACTGAGCTATTCTTAACTGACCGACTCCTATATGTGCACGTGAATCAGACAAACCCATCAACAATGTAGACTGATACTGGAGCATCTCAGGGCTGTGTCATCTCGCCCATGCTTCCCACATACGCAAATGTTATTTCTGTGTAGCATAAATAAATTTCATGAAGTGAGTTTAGGATGGATCTTTGTCAATTTTGACAAGCATGTGTGAAATCTTCGCTGCTCTGCGTACATAATTGCTGTTCAATTTCTCCACCACTATTCAACTAATGACATCACATTAATCATCTTATGTATGGTTCCACAATGAACAATGTTAAATGGGTTCACGACATGTACATATGTTGATTAAATTGTTGCCATTTGATAAATATGCAACAGAAAATTAAAGAGAAATTATTTCATTGTAGGTGATTCCTAAAAAATGTAGAAAACTTGCATCTTACGAAAATTGAATTAAAAAATTTATCTGTCCTACGATGAATTAACGTGTAAGTCAGTGGAAATTAGTCTGGCACTCAAATTTGCTGATGATGCGGTTTTGGTCGGTCTTATTAAAGGGACAAAGCCCCTTAAAGACTTTTGTACACTGGTATGGCGACAACTACCTGCAATTAATGCTACCAAAACAAAGAACTAGTTACGGACTTAGAAACCAAAAAAGATGGTTTAAACTGAAACTATCGAAATTGTAAAACAGTACAAATAATCTTGGCAATATTATCGACAATAAACTACGGTGGGTTCCAAACACTGATTGTCTTTTCAAGAAATGCCAGCAAAGAATTGTGTATCTATTTTCTTCGATGCAATGTAGATTCGTACTCTCTGGTGTAGTTAGATAAACAAACTGAACTAAATCAACGCATGTGTGAAGAAATGTAAGGAAGCCTATAAAGACAATGTGGAGCGACAATTCTACCAGAACAATAGTCGTCAGGCGTGGATAGGCGGGAAAACCATGAGTGGCCAGCAGTCATCACATATCACCAAAGATTGTATTTTATGAGGTCTTTTAACGAAAGCAAAAAGGTGATGCTGTCCTTCTGTTGTTGTTTTGCTGAAAGTATTTTAACCTTTTCAACTCAATGCTGGTATATGAATCTCTTAATATCCAAAGTAAATCTGATCCTAACAAAATTATTTTAATTGCAGCTAAAATCTCTGGGGTGTCTTTTTCGGATTCATCGTCTCTTTTTAATCTCTGTGTTCTTAACCTGGTTGAGAAAATTGTATCGGATTCCAGCCATGTTTATTTTCTGAATATCATCTTTTACCTTCAGGCCGCCGATACCAGATGCCCCATTTGAAAACAACACCCCCCCCCAAAAAAAAAAAAACAAAACAAAAAAAAAACAAAAACAAAACAAAAAAAACAAAAAACGTTTGTGCAAGTATTCGTCTCCTAATATGTAATCATGTGACCACTTAAAGATGTAAAAAGAATTCTCCTTGGAGCAATAACTTCAAGTATTGTCATTGCTATTGTTTATTGCGTTTCTGGGCAGACATAACATTAAAACAACATGCTCCGTGCATATTGCATATTATGACCCCGGAGAATCGCGGTGATGTCATTGATTAACCTGCCTCTAGACGTTTGTAGATAACTGTAGATGGCTTTTCTCAGGACCTCCGATTTCTGCTTGACAAGCAATGGTGCAAACACCGCGTGTAGCACGTCACGTTTCTTTTTAAGGCTTATGACTGGCAATAGATTTAGATCCGCGAGGTGCTGAAGTAAAATGAAGTGTACTGTCGCGTTTAATGCAGTTGAACTTATATTTACGACGTGTGTGTGCGTGAGCGTGAGCGTGTGCGCGTGCGAGTGCGCGTTCGTGCGTGCTTTCATTAACATGCGAAGTAATGACGGTGTTGTGGTACCAGCCCACTGAGATATCATGGCGTAGTTTTTCACATGGATGTCCAGCTCATTCATGTTTGTCTTTCCAATCCCAGTTTCAGCCCCAATGAGAGCCGCAGGCAGGGCAACAATATGAACCACCTTTTCACGTCTTATGATACGACGTGACTGGGAGTCGACCATCAGATAGGCGGTCTGGCCTCTTCCCTGAAACAAAATACGATCATATTCAAGAACTGGTCTTTAGCAGTTATATAGACAAATAAAGCAATATAAAAAGCTCTAAAACGTACGGAGCTGAGATCATTAATAACGGTAAACTTTCAGATAAAAATCTATTTCGTAATTTCCTGATGTAAGAAAATCAATATTTCTTTTCCAATACGAGAAGCTTTGCTCAATCAATCGATATTCAGATGCTGCCTCGCCATACCACTTACAAGCTACCGAAAAATAAAGAGTCATGTGACACCGCGACAATATAGACCCAGCGAAGCGGGTTAGGTATGCCAGCCTCACTAGCATAGATTTCTTATTGGACTATGGACTGAAAGAGTACAGCGGGCAGACAGTGGCTGATGGGAGCGGCTGGGAGTAATGTGATGTGACGTTTTGTTCGGACCAAAGGAGGAATATTAGGACCATGAAACCATGATGAGTTTGGGATATGCAGAAACGTAAGTTAAGCAATGCTACTTGTTTTGCGATAATTCTATCAAAATTATTTACTAGCAGAAGACGAAGAAGTACGCTGCTATTGATGAGAGAGGGAACGTGAGGAAATTAGAAAGAGAGAGTGAGAGAGAGTGAGAAAGGAAGGAAGAGAACGAGTAACAGCAAAAGAAGGGAGAAGAAACGCTTGAGAGAGAGAGAGAGAGAGAGAGAGAGAGAGAGAGAGAGAGAGAGAGAGAGAGAGCATTTTCCAATAAACACTATACATGCCATGAACAATAATACAGAGGAGAGGGAGAGAGAAACTATTTGACATTATTGCTCCACGTTGAAACAGTATTATTACAAAGTTAATACACAAAATTGTCGTATTTGAGAGTGCTTGAACTTGATATAGTCGATAGTGAGTTGATAAACAGATGGATAATGACAAGAGACTGTCATTCAGAAATCGTGGTTAATATCACAATAAATGCTCCTAAAAGTTTGCTGAGATAATTCTTTTGTGAAAAAAGTCATTCAACCATAAACTTGAAACAGGTTCGCATGTAAGGACCGTATAACCCCTAGAGCATCATAGTTTCCTGACTGACGAATAGAGGCACCCTCGAGGTGCTTGAAAACCTATTTTTCCACGTATCGTGACAGAATCGTTGGACGTCAGTATCAGAGATCACAGCAGGTACTACTGACTATTTAAAGAACTGAATGCACCTATGTCCCTTAAACATCAAAGACGTTTTTGACGGTCGTAGAATCAGGCAAGTGATTAGGCACGCCTAAAACTGGATCAACACAACGTCACGTCGCAAAGGTCTCTGGCGTCAATTAAAGAATGATCGGTATGATAGTTATCAAACTGATCGATAACAGATCGATTAACAGAAGTCTTGATCAGGTTCACAGCGACATGCTCGTGGTCCATAGTGAACAACCCCAAAGGTAATGGCAGCAATTGAAAATTACGTCATCATTCCTTAACTGTCATCATAACCAGAAATGACCTAAAGATGCCAGTGGCGTTGACGTTTCTTCTCATTAGCGTTTCTTCGGCGGTCTGGCATATGGATCCCACAAAAGGCCCGTTTGGGATGTGCTGAAGGTCGCGTCAGTGGGTGAGACAGGACAGGGACGATGTACTTTTCGTTGATGAATTGAAATACTTTGTAATCGTCGTGCCCGAGTTAGTCGTAGACTGTAATGTATCATATTTCCAACGTAGCCGAACGTAACCGCTACCAAGGGTGATCAATCAGTTAAGGATGTGACGAGTGGAGCTGGGAATACCGATCTCCATGTCCAAGATTGAGGTACTGTTACAGGTGCGCTCCACAGGGATGACATTCTGGATGTGTAACTGAGACGACATCTGGTGCAGTCGGACCGGACTTCATTCTCAAAGAGTAAAACGCACGGCCATTGTAGCAGCGTCCTTAGAGCCTTCTTAGAGGAAACCACTGTGTTAATAGAGCGGCCTGTCTGGTCCCCCAACCCCATCCTCACTCACCTGAACGAGTAGGAAATCGACTTTCTCACAAGCTCTGTCATTCTGGCTCCACCAGCGATAAAAACGTTGGTCGTTCGAATGCCAGGGTATGGGTTGTACCCCATATGGGTACAATGTCTGAGGCCCATTTCTGATTTTCCCAGCCGTGATGTTGTTTGAATATTGCGAAATGCGGCGCAAAACTAAACTCACTCACTCACTTTTGCTGCACAGTCATCTCATGTTCAGCTACACTGTTATGTCCCATAGCACTATCATCTCACCACTAACAAGAACTCGGCAATGCTCCTGTTGAAGAATGGAACGATTTTCTTTAGTTTCATTTGGGCATTGAATGTGCTTTTGTCGACACATCAGTTTTGGATGAATATCCCCATTTCGACGAGAGATCTGATTGATTCCCTTTTGTTGGTATTGTGTGTCATATGACAGCCACTGTTTGATAATCAAATATAACATTACGCAGTGATGTATTTCAACACGTACACTCAACCTGACGCGTTACATTTAATAATGGTGATCTTTACCAATCTTTTTGAATGGATTTTATAGTGACAGGTCATTTTATAACTCGCCAGAAAAGAATGGACTTCAACTTGGCGTTAAGGGACGCTGGGCGCTGTAGATATACCCCGAATTCCTTTCTCAATGATTTAACTGTAATCCTCAATACTATCAAGAAATGACTCTCTGTATTCAGAAAAAGTATTTTGAGACAAGCGGAATTAATACCATGTTGATTCTCAAATGTTCAAAGAATTGCTTTAATGTGAACAATTTAGAAATTTTCAATTCCAATTCAGTCCTGTCCAAACGATTGATATTCAACTTCGTACAACACTGACAACCTGAAGGAAATCCTTCATTTACTGATCCATAGGCCACTTCTAAATATACGTGCTTCAGTGCAATTTTTAAAAGTAAAAAATAAATGTCATATGGACTTTGTTGAGAAGTGAGTGTGTGAAATGCTTGATTTCCTCACTGATAAAGTCTACGTAAAGTGGCCATCCCTCTGATCAACTGTGCTCCTTTCCCCGCGAATCTGAATCAGAATTTCTGCTTCAGTTGGCAAAATCAAAACAATAACATTTTACCACGATGTTTGTTATATAGATGTACACAGATAATCTATTGTCCTTAGATATTTACATCGATGAATAAAGCTTTCACAGAGCAGTGAACCCCTCAACCCATCTCTCTTCTCCGGTACGATCCCCTCTACGAGATAATGCGGTTCACGAATAAGAGAATATTGTCCCCCAGAAGTTTAAGTAGTAGACAATTTCATGAATATCTAAGTTGTACTAACATCTTTCAAGTTTAACAATGTTCAGAAGAGAAGTATCTGTCACAACAGTGCACCTGTTCATAGATACATTATATGTATTTTCCAAATACAGTCTGTCACATCTTCCAGCCTGTTAGTTCCAGCTCACAGCCCACTTCCATTTAAATATATGAATAAGGTATTGTACTGATTTGTGTCTACAGAGGTAAGGAAGTGTTTGCTTTGTTTAATAAAGTTCCATCATATATGTGAACGTGTAATTGTTCATCTTAACCATTTGCACTCAAACGTCGTAAAACTACTTTCGACACGAGTCAGATGTCCATTAATGGACAGAAAGAAGTGCCTGAAGACACATTTGGTGACCTGTAGCTCCTTTGGTTACACCTTCATACTCGTAATGATCACCAGGAAAGCCACGAATGCCAAATGACGTCACATCATTGTGCGTCGTGTGATAGAACAGTGAGTCACTTGATGAAAGACCAGCGAGTCATGTGATGCTGATGCAATGAGTCATGTGATAATAGTGCAGTTTTATATGAGATCATAGTTCAGTGTGTCATGAAATAACAGTTCTGTGCGTCAAGTGATAATAGTTCAGTTCCTCAGGAGATAATAGTGCCGTGCACCATGTGATATCAGTGCAGCGCGCTGTGTGATGATAGTGCAGCTAGTTATGAGATACTAGTGTACTAGTGCAGTTAGTCATGATATAGTAGTGCAGTGAGTTATGTGATAACAGTGCAACGAGTCTTGTGATAATAGTAATGAGAAATGAGATAATAATGCAGTCATGTGATAACAGTGCAATGATTCGTGTGACAATTGTGCAGTGAGTTATATGATAACAGTGCAGTAAGCCCTAGGCAAACTGTAGAGTTAGAAATGCGACAGTCGTGCAGTAAGATATAATAGTGTAGGTGGAGACGAGATAACAGTGCAGTTAGGCATAAAGGCCGGGCGGGACAACTTAGGAATGGCCAGCGAGTCCTAACTTGACATACAGAAGGGAGCAAGCTACAAAGACATATTTTATATCATTGGAAAGATCTCGAGGAGATGAAGACGAAAAGTTCATTTGCCAGTGTGTTCACGTGTTAATAAGCTCACAAATTGGCTCTGAAAATGCATTTCTGCAGAAATTTCTGGCAGAAATGTTTTATTTCACTACCAGAATTATCTTAATTTAACAAAATTAGAGAGTATAAGTAATGATACTGCTGCATGAGTGGTAGTTTCATGTTTATTCCAAGTAATAAGCACTTAGCGTGATCAACGGATCTGATATTTTTGTTTGATACCAGAATTATCTTAGTTGAATAAGATTAAACACAATCGTTAAATAATTTAATATAGACTTTCTTTAAATGGTGTCGTTTTCCCTGTTTAAAGCCTATTAGTACCAGTACCAGTATTGGGTTGCATTTTCTAATCTCAATAAGCCTACATTGTTTTTGCATGCGATATGGGTTGAAGGCGAATAGAGACGAAAGCGGACATATACTACATACATACAATAATAACAATGTAAGACGTGTGAGCCATAATTTGAATTCATCAACATGCCCGTAAAGACCAGCGTACCAGATGAGATGATAAACAATACCTATGTGACAATGCATGAGTGTTCAAAGTGTCAATACCCGCGAAAATATAATTGCCTCTTTGAAACAATGATTTTTGCCGAAGTGGCCACCGAGTTTTCAGACCTGTTAATCCCATTCAAGAATGACTAATGTGGTACAATATCCCCTTTATATTTGTTATTCCTACCTTTTTTAACCAAGACCCTAGTGAGTGAATTATGGTCCCATCATGACAGAAGCTAGTGAGATAACTTGATTGGCGTGTTTTCGCAACAAAGGCCAGTGGTTGAAATGTTAAATTGTATAAATGTGTCTGTGATGATGGCAGTTTATATCACTGTTCTAGTGTACCGTCGGCATATTATCAGTTACATGTTTTTAAACAGGAATAGTAAGAACTATGTTGGTCACTCGTGGATTCGTGCAAAATACAGCGTTAAACAGTTTGAAAATATTCCAATCATTATGATTCATCCATCCACTTCTAAGCACACACAATAGAAGAAGTTGTTATCCATAAATATTATATATTGAAATGTTGGGTTTTGTACATACAGACCTTGAAACTGACAATCTGAGTTTGCACTCAGGTCCGTCCTACCCAGTCATCCGAGAAAATGGAGGTAGTTTGTTTGCAACCCACAGACGTAATAACATATCATGTGTACAGGAATCGCACCTACCTGTCTGTCTAATTACATAATGTGACAGAGACAGACCCCAGGTGCACGAGCCATAAAGCAGTGTAGTTTGTTTACGGTGTATAGCCTGATAGGTGTTAAGTTGGTAAATGATTGAAGCTAAGTACTGCATATTGTCATTAGCAGACAAGCAGAGTGACATTTGACAGTAAACAGACGTTGCGCTTTGTCTATGACATAGACTGCTTGTCACAATCAATGTATTCTTTGTTTCCATATACATGATTTAAAACATTTCAGTTTTCAAACTGAACTATGAAATTAGCATTTCTAATACTATACATTTTTTTCAAAAGCATGGGTTGCAAATATGCAGGTACTGTACCGGTGTATTGTTATTATTGCCGAACCAGGATGCTTGTAACCACAAGAAACATCTCTTGTTCTCCCACCGCAACGATAATCTTGCACACATCACTTGTGTTTATACGAGTTCAAGTTGGCTTTCCGGTTCAAAATAATCACTGCACATGTGCTATGGGTGGTGAAACCACTTTTCCCCCCTGCGCTAGGGAAGCGTTTTTTCAATCGCGTTATTTTCAACTTCATAACTTTATTTTGCACTTTTGATAATTTGTTACCGAACCGATTCAGAATCTGCAAAGAACTGTTTTGTGTTGCATGTGACCTTGAACCGACAAGACGTACTGGATATACTCTATAAAACGTCTATTGTCCATGCAGCACCAACTGGCATTGTTTCGCTGTATTTCCCCAGTGGCCGCTCTCTGGCTTGCGCAATTATTAACCGCGGTGTCCACTCAAGGCCAACCGAATCGGAACGATGACCGCTTATAGAGACAACCTGATAAACCACGTTAACAGGTGTGAATACTCGGTGGCCACTCCGGCATAAATTATTGTTTCAACGAGGCAATTACATTTTCGCGGGCATTGTCACTTTGAACACTGATGCATTGTTTATCATCTCATCTGGTACGCTGGTCTTTACGGGCATGTTGATGAATTATGGCTCACACGTCTTACATTGTTATTATATTGTATGTATGTAGTATATGTCCGGTTTCGTCTTTATTCGCCTTCAACCCATGTCGCATACAAAAACAATGTAGGCTTATTGGGATTAGAAAATGCACCCCGATAGTGTTAAATTAATCTTGCACGACGTGAATCCACTAAGAAGTTACAACTGTGTTATGACGAAACGGATGGGAATAATGCATAAGCCTTTTAAACTGTAAAAGCTATAATGAAATACGGTTAAATTCACACTGTAAAATTCTCGGTTGTCTGGTACTAATAGGCTTTAAACAGGGAAAACGACACCATTTAAAGAAAGTCTATATTAAATTATTTAACGATTGTGTTTAATCTTATTCAACTAAGATAATTTTAGTATCGAAAGAAAAATATCAGATCCGTTGATCTCGCTAAGTGCTTATTACTTGGAATAAACATGAAACTACCACTCATGCAGCAGTATCATTACTTATACTCTCTAATTTTGTTAAATTAAGATAATTCTGGTAGTGAAATAAAAAAATTCTGCCAGAAATTTCTGCAGAAATGCATTTTCAGAGCCAATTTGTGAGCTTATTAACACGTGAACACACTGGCAAATGAACTTTTCGTGTTCATCTCCTCAAGATCTTTCCAATGATATAAAATATGTCTTTGTAGCTTGCTCCCTTCTGTATGTCAAGTTAGGACTCGCTGGCCATTCCTAAGTTGCCCCGCCCGGCCTTCATACCATAACAGTGTAACTGGACATGCGATAGTAGTGCATGTGAAAAGTATCCACACAAGCTGAACTGGATGGTGTAGATGGCGGGCTGTCTACCCTGCATCGGCTGCCTCCTGTAGCGTTGCCTTATAGAGAATTAGCATAAATAACACACCATAAAACAAAACAAAACCAACCAAAGCAAACACAGCACCCTGTAAAACTGACTCAAATCGAGAAAAGAAGAAGGAAACAAAAATGCAGAGCAAGCCAAATATACAACAAAACATATTAGTTGTTTCAAAGGCATTTGGAAGTTCGAGGAATCAAACTAAAAGTGTTTTATGGTTCAACTTCTTTATTATACAAGGTCACAACGTTTGGAGACAGATTCTAGTCTCTTCTTCAGGTGAAGTGAGGGTAAAACTAAAGGGTTGTAGTATATATACACATAACAGTAGACTGATAACAATGGGTAACAAGATATACAGGTTTCTATTAATTGATGTACAGGCTTCGATTAATTGATGTACTTGTAACTCGTTAACCTAATCAACACAAGCTTGCACACCAATCAGTTTAAGTCTGTACATAAGTTGAAGCCTGTACATCAATTAATAGAAACCTGTATATCTAGTTACCCATTGTTATCAGTCTACTGTTATGTGTTTATATACTACAACCCTTTAGTTTTACCCTCACTTCACCTGAAGAAGAGACTAGAATCTGTCTCCAAACGTTGTGACCTTGTATAATAAAGAAGTTGAACAAAACATATTGTTTAAATCTTCATACCAGAAAACACCTTAGTATTCACAATATTCATTATAAACATCCAACAATACATTGTGCCAATAAATCACAATGTGAAATAAATGAAAGTGAATGTCAAGCAGTGGATCTGTGTTTGATCCCCAGCTAATGAGCCTATTACGTTCATACTTACCCTATCACACTGCGTCGGTTTAATGCACATACAGATCACATCGATCACATCATGATAAACTCAGAATCCTAATAGTTCATTACATTTCCCAAGATGCAATTATATGAAACCGACGATCGATAAATCAAACTGACTTTATTATGGACGCCTCTTCATTTGAGCAACCATCGAAACCGGTCGGGGACAATGCATATTAATATGTCGTTTATTCCGAAATCATGAAATATATATCACATCGTCTATGATGGCGTGTAATGCGGATAGATGAAATCGACTTTTACTTTTGCGCTTGAATGGTACATCAATGAGATTTAATTTCACAGCCTTGCATACCGTCATGTTTTTGGTAGTCCTATGAGTGTGCACAGACACTAGTCGCCGTTTTATCCAGACGTTTACCAGAACGATGAACTCAGAAGTTCTAGAAGTTTCATGGCGAGTGACTGATCGATGCGTATATCAGTCTGAATCATATAGCACATGTGTGGAACAACTAAGGCTAGAATTTGAAACCATCTTGGTCTGTTCTGGTAGTGGAATAACACGGATGGGTATTATCATTGCCAGCTCTGAGAGAGAAACCATTCTGTGTGACTGCGTAACCAAGGTAATTACCAACCAAAGTTGCACTTTTGTTTAACTTTCACGCCACTGCATCCAAACAAACAATACATCCTGCTTCATATTTTCCAATAACGCTAGTTTTCCAATCTGTTCAAAATCTTGACACACATCCTCCCATAAGTACCTTGCATTCTCATTTGATTCTCATCAAAACCTCATTTTTCTCTGGCAAACTTAGAAATACAAAGTGTTCTCATCTTTTTTGGTCGTCTTAATTTTTGTCTGCGTGCATCAGATGACACCAAACTTTATCTTTCACACACCTAGCCTAAATCACTTTATCCCTGAACTGCAGATTTTAGTGCTGAACAGACCTTTGTAGCCTTAGTAGAACAGACCTTAACATTACCAAATGCTTCCACACAGATCCTTGTAACGCACACACACACACACACACACACGCGCACACACACACGCACGCACGCGCACACACATCCACGCTCTCTCGCAATAGACAATAACAACCACAGAGACTGTACGGATTACTGTACCTTTGCACCGCTAACTTACCAAATTTCATGCATTGTTTTTTTGAATGCCAACAGTAAGTTATCATTTCTTCAATTGTTTGCAATGTCAGAATATTAAAAAGAAGACCTTTTATGATCCGTCGTCAGCTAAGTCATTTCAGAAACCGGTTGTATACGCATTGTGTAATTATTTATATTACACACCATGTGCTTGCATGTGTTACACTCCAGTATGCTAAGGCATAATCGCCTGTTTGGACAATTATTTGAAAACTTGCCCTTGGATTCAGGTTTGACATAATCAGTGCGCATGTGTATCGAGATCGAAATTGGCCTCTGGAATGTATGGCTCTCCTTCTAATTTTGACTGACATTTTAAAAGGACGAACAGTTGTTTCTGTCACATAAAAAGTAGCAGAGCACAGTTAAAGTCTGACATGTGATCGAATCTAGTAACGCTAAAAAATAATCATTTTCGGTTATTTATGCATGGATTTTTGTGCAACATATTACCTTTTTACGAAAAATACAAAAAGAAATATGCTTGCAGCCATGACGACAGCAAAGAATGAAAAAGCAAGAATACGTGTGCACCTGTTTTTTTGTGTTGTGATTGTTAGTTTTGACATAAACAAGTGCCGCTATATGGAAAAGAAACTATTCACTTTACGAATGCTTCTTAAGTTTTTGAGAAAATCTTACTTAAAAAAAACACCATACGGAAAACTATATCACATGATTCTCATAGCTAGGTAGATGTGGAATTGACTGTTTATATCAACTTTGGTTAGAGGAATCAAGAAAAGTGTCCAAAGACATACATTTTTCCCTCCAGTACTCTCTGGCCGCTGTTTCACCTACACCTTGATCTGGTTTGTTTCACCCACACCTTGATCTGGTTTGTTTCATCCACACCTTGATCTGGTTTGTTTGGTAAAACACTGTTCTGTGAGAGATGGGTCAGATTATCTTGCTCCGTTTAACGACCAACTGGGACTCTCTTTTCTGCAGTGATCCTGAATATTCCATTAATCATGCTTCTCATACCGATCGTAAGATAGGGGAAATACTTCACTCAGTTTATTTAGTGTTTGTAAGCCATTGATATGAATATACAGTAGACAATACGTGACAATACGCCCAAACAACTGATAGAATCCCAGTTAGGAGTGTCTGGTATGTCGACGTGCATGTGATAATAGCTTGAAATTATCCTACAAAGAGCACTTTCAATTGTGTCTCAATATGATCTGTTATGAAATCAGCGATGTGACGCCCTCTGACAGGATAGTTGTCAGATTAGCACAATCAGACACAGCGCGGCTCCCAACTGGCATTCTCCAAGATGCTTCTGGATGTTGTTTATACTTCACGGTTTCCATTAATTATTAGCGGCAGACAGAGAAACGTTCGTACATTTTACAAGCTTGTCAACAACAGGGCAATCTATTTGGGCTATGTCTTAGTTCAATAAAACCATGAAGACGTTTCTCCCCAACTTATTGATTGTCTCCAGTCAATGAAAGGATCTTGTCTCCATTCATCACCACTTAGACGTCCGATATAAGGAGAAAATACATAAATACATAATTTTCTGGAAATAAATCTCGAAAGACGCTGGCAAAAAATTGCATTTTGTTCGAAATGTTTTCTCTATTGTCTTGACGCTGCATTTTCCTAGAATATACATTATTGTACGGATGGGGTGTTGCGCAAAGGAGCGTGTATCTAAAGGTTGAATTACATTAAAAATGATTACACAATGCCATGTAGAAAGTGGTCAAATGTAACACATGTCACATGTGGGATTACACTTTCTTAGTAAAGTACAGATTCTAGTACTGTTTTGGTTGAGTCCCATTTGGGAATCGAACCAGCACCCTCAGAGTCAGGCACCTAATCGCCAGCACACAAAGTCAACCGTCTAGCCCCGATCAGCCACCGTGACTTCCACCCAAAAAAAGAAGCTGACTGATAGTCTATCCTGCGTAATTAGTGTACCCCTCTGCTCTGATAAGTGTAAATTGGCACGGCCCACGCGGCTTAAAGCTATGATTACACAATGTTGTTTAGAAAATGGTCAATTTTGACAAATGTTACGGTTAAGAATTTACCGTGACAACAATGCAAGAAATCCCTTTGTAAACCAGCAAAACAGAACAAAGACAAGTTTAAAATATTCAGATATCATTATTATGCAACGAGAGCAAGGTATACAAAGTCACAAGTCAATATAACAATGCAGATTTCAGGTACAATTCAAGAGAGACAAAACCTTAGTAAGTGGGTCACAAAATACAATACAGCAAACCCACCAAAGTCTTGGTGTGAGAGAGAATCAACTATGGCAGAATGTCAACACAGCGATCGGTGCGACAGCAGATAATGTAGGTCAGAAGTTGACGGGTTTTGATGATCAAGCGTGACAGAGATGTAACTCCAGGAAATATGAATGAATGTGAGTGTCGCCCTCAACACGGCAATCAGCCTTCATATATATATTTAGGCATTTCCCGAAAGTTCGGGCACAAACTAACATCGTCAACACTGTAGAATGCCCTAGATTAAGTCTCCCGGAAGTAATCTTATCGAAAACTAGGAGCAGATAAATTCCGGAAAACCAGAATGCTAAAAGTGTTGACCAGCTATTAAAACGAAATGTGACCCATAATATTTACTATTCAAAACACTAAATGTTGTGACCCAATAATAATTATTACTTAATTAATAACAAATATATACCGAAAATTCACACTCGTAACACAAATGCCATATTTTGGATAACACCTTCTAGGCGGTTGGCGTTGGTTCGAATCCCGGATGTGACTCAACCAAAAAAGTACTAGAATTTGTACTTTACTAAGAAAGTGTAATCCCAAATATGACACATGTTTCATAAATAATGTTACTAGACTCGGTCGCCGAGACTCAGGGAACGCACCTGCACACATGTATATAACTAAGACTAAGGTGACAACTTCTTGTTTGTTGCACTGGGCAACGTTCGTAGTAAATTGTGAAGCGGCTAAAAATAAATTACGGACTAGAAATAATATAGTGCGACACAGCACGAATTTCTAGCAGCATTTCAAAAACTGCTTCTGAAGATTGCTTACTTTTAATGGGTATTTATACGCTTATCACTAAGGCAGACAGAAGTGTTTGTACATTTCCCCATCCTGTTGATTGTCATGACATACATGATATAATACTAAGCGCATTTATACAAGAGATAACAGTGCAGTTATACAAGAGATAACAGTGCAGTTATACAAGAGATAACAGTGCAGTTATACAAGAGATAATAGTGCAGTTAGTCACGAGATAATGGTGCAGTAATACGTTATATAATAGTGCAGTAATACATTAGATAATAGTTTTGTTAGTCATGAGATAATAGTGTAGTTAGTCACGAGATAATGGTGCAGTAATACGTTATATAATAGTGCAGTAATACATTAGATAATAGTTTTGTTAGTCATGAGATAATAGTGTAGTTAGTCACGAGATAATGGTGCAGTAATACGTTATATAATAGTGCAGTAATACATTAGATAATAGTTTTGTTAGTCATGAGATAATAGTGTAGTTAGTCATGTGATAATAGCACGGATGTACAAGAGATAATACTGCAGGTATACATGAGACAACACACTGATCTGAACTTGGCAATGCAAAATACGCGACTCATCAAAAGTAAACCAAATAGTAAAAAACCAACACAAAAACATATATAAAGAAACAAACATACAAACAACAAAACAGCTCATCTTGTTGTAATGTTCATGGTGAAATAGCTTATTTTCAATATTCATTATTAACATCAAATTGTGTCAATAAGTCACAATCTGAAATACGTGAAAGTGTCGTGCAAAGCAGCAGATCCGTGTTCGAATAAACTCAGTAATTAAGAACATGTATGACCTGCCTCTACAGGCATTATATCCATTCACGTTATTACGAAGGATAACCCAAGCTGAGGCGCCAGAAGTTCATCCTATCCATCACACACTGTCATTCACATTGCTTAAACGAGATGAAACATACAGTTTATTACATTTCCCAATAATATTGCAATTATATGGATAACTGAAGATCGACAAATAGGACTGTTTTATTGATGCATTGTCGACATCATTTGTATATTATATTTTAAGGACACATATGTATGTCATTGGCCAGTTTGTGCAGTCATTCAGTCCCGTCTGGGGCAATACATTTTCATCTGTTGTTTATTCTGACAGATATAATGAAATATCCATTATCAAGTTGTAATGTGGAAATTGATTTGGGTAAATTTTACTTTGACGCTTTCGGTTTCACCAAGTGAATGGAGGTAGCTTCACTGACACGTAATCTGGAGTGTATGGAAGTGTATAGAAGTGTATGGCATGACGTTTTGTTTTACTGGAAAGTGGTGCTTGTAGACATTGTTAACACCAGTCCTGCAACACTGTTAACATATCGAGTGTGACACTAACCAGATTTCAGCTAGAAGTGTGAGTGTCTGCGTCTCTGTTAGAAACAATGAACACAGTCGTTCTATACGTTTCCTGAAAAACTAGCCTTGGCATTCGAACAAATCTGACTGAGTAACCGATCTATTCTAGTACTGGAATATCGTGTGTCGATAGTACCCTTATCATCTCCTGGAGAGATTCCACACTGTCTGTGTAACGGAGTAAATACGTTCATCCATACAAGTCCCAATTTCATCAAATAATAATAATAATAATATGTGTATTTATAATGCGCTGAATTCCGCACATAAAGCATGCTCAAAGCGCTACATTGAATGAATCCAAGCAAATATTTACAAAGCAAGGCAGAGGTTATGCTGGAACGATGGTGAAAAACAATCTGAGGAAATTTAAGCTATACATTGTAATATTTTCTGAAAAGATAAGTTTTCAGTGAACTTTTGAATGAGTCAATGGAGGGAGACATTTTGAGTTCAATCGGGAGTTGATTCCATGACTGTGGAGCACCATAGCCGAATGAGCGAAATCCAAATGCCTGTAATTTCTGTCTGGGAACAATGAGAAGGTGTTGGTCTGTTGATCTTAACATTCTAGAAGGATTGTACTTGGTGACTAGCTCAACAAGGTAGTCTGGAGCTGTATGATGGTAGTACTGGTAGGCAAGACTCAGGACCTTGAATTCAACTCTGGCTCTAATTGGTAGCCAGTGCAGGGTTTCCAGGACAGGTGTAATATGGATCCTTGTGGGAACTTTGCAGACAAGTCGTGCTGCAGAGTTTTGTACTTTTTGGAGTTTTGACAGAAGTTTTTCAGAAAGTCCATAAAATATGCTATTGTAGTAGTCAATCTTTGAAAGAACAAGCGATCGCACTAGGGCTTGAGCTGCTGGTGTAGTAAGGGAGCTTCTAATGCTGCTAATGTTTCGTAAATGGAAGTAACAGGATTTGCAAACTGTGTTTATATGAGCTTTCATAGAGAGATCAGAGTCCAGATGAAGCCCAAGATTTTTAACCGTTTTCGAAAATGGAATGTCAATGTTGCAAACTGTGAGTGAGTTGGTCATCACATGACGAAGATTCTTCTTAGTGCCGACAAGCAACGCCTCGGTCTTCGCCTCATTTAGTTTGAGCAAATTTGTCGTCATCCATGTCTTTACATCACCAGTACACTCTGACAGTCGCTCACACATTTGTTCTGCAGTGTTGGGATAGCATGAATCAGACAGCTGAGTGTCATCTGCGTAGAAGTGGTGGCTCACATCATGTGTACTGATTACATCTCCAAGATCTCTGGTGTAAAGTGTAAACAACACTGGTCCTAGAACGGATCCTTGAGGTACTCCACAGGATAATGGGGTTTTCTTAGATGAATGATTGTTTATGATAACTGACTGCTGTCGATCACTGAGGTAAGAAACAAACCAGGACAGTGCCACTCCAGTAACTCCAAATGAAATTTCAAGTTGTTTCAAAAGTGTATGGTGGTCAAGAGTGTCGAAAGCGGCTGACTGGTCAAGGAGTACAAGTAGGGCGATTTTTCCACTGTCAACCGAGCAGAGCAAATCATTCATAACACGAATGAGTGCCGTTTCCGTACTATGACGTGGTCTATAAGCAGACTGGAACTTTTCCATAAGTCCATGCGCTGTAAGATGAGAGTTGAGTCTCACTTTCACAGCCCTTTCCACAAGTTTGGATAGAAAGGGTAAGTTGGAGACGGGACGATAATTTTTCAAGTCGTTGGGATCAGATCCTGCTTTCTTGATCAATGGTCTGATGACTGCTTCCTTCAGGGGTGTAGGAACCGCACCTGAAGTTAAACTCAAATTTACCAGTTTAGTTATTGGAACAATGAGCACATCACGAAATTCCAACAACAATTTGGTGGGCATAGGATCCAAGACACATGTCGTTGGCTTACAATCCTTAATCAGTTTCAAGACTTCCACTTCTGTAAATGGCTGAAAACAGTCCATGACAGGGCCATCAAAATGGCGTGTAGATAGGTGTTGATTGTCCTTCATCTCACTTCTAACACTATCTTGTATGTAAGATATTTTTTCGGCAAAATACCGATTGAAACTATTTGCAAGATCAGGTAGGCTCTCTGATTTGGGTAAACAAACACCCTTTTTCATACCGAGAAGAGATGATAGAAACTTGTGCATAGCTCCAGATCTACTTTCTAATCCAGCGATCGTTCTCGATCGTTCACTGCTTGAATGTTTCCTGTAACATCAGCTGCCCCAGCTTTTCAAACTATTGACACATATCTTCCTGAAAACGTATCTGTTAAACAAAATCTCATTTCCATAGCAACCATAAAACACAAAAAGAGTATCCTCCATGTTTTCTTTTACTGCCTTGATTGTGGTCTGTGTGCATTAGACGCAGTCAAGACACGAGACTTCACATACTAATCCTTTTCATTCCTTAATGATTAGAGGTGACAAAGCAACTTGTTGATAATGTACAGACGTGTTTAGCCTCTATAGAAAATGGAATAAAATTACCAAATGCCCTTTTGGCTACATCAAATGTAATACTGCCATAAAAGAACAAATTACCATTTTTATGTTCTTGAGACGGAGACATTAATGTCTTATTTCTATTCAAATCATAATGGTTTGTTCTTATCATGTCCAACTGCGTAAATTACCAGCTCAATGTTGTTACCTCTCACTCCAACCCTTCTGCTTGGAAATTAGAGTTATCGCTTTCCTAATAAAAAACCAACAACAGGAAACAAAAGAAAGAAAGAAAAAACATCACCGAAACAAAAGTTCATTCACTGAAAAGTTTCTCATCAGTTTCGCTTTTTCTCATAAGAAGCTTAACCTTAAGAAAATATTCTAAAACCCTTATGACGATATTATAAAAATACAATTAACTATTCCAATATTATCAAAACGACATATATCTGTCACTGATTATGCTCAATGCCTACCTGTTGTTAACAATGGAAATCTAAAATAATTAACAAAGTTCCCCAAATTAGTGATTTCGGCTGAAAAGACAGTGATGGCAGAACACCATCAATCACACACACGGACACAGACACACACAGAGACGCCTTCTATTTCTAGAATGACGATCAAGCAATCCGTATCAAGTTGATCCTTCGTTCCTGAAACACCATCTTCTAGAATGCCGATAAAGCAATCCGTATCAAATTGATCCTTCGATATTGAAACACTAACTAATAAAATGCCGATGAAACAATCTGTATGAAATACGTCACCATCGACTGACATTTACTTGTTTGTTTCATGTTAGACATCTCAGTCAAGGGGGGGGGGGGGGGGGGGTTCCTTGTGCCCGTCAATTTCCTGAATGTTCCAGTTAAATGCACATTTGTAAGGTTAAAGTGGAAATACGTAGAATTGGACCATCATGTGTAAATTAATGAAGGGACAAGTAATTATTAATCTACTCCTGCACATATAAGTACTAAAAACAATCGTGACATTGAAAAGCCTTTTCCGAGATGTGGCATTCAGCTTTGCTGTTTCAATCAGAAATGTTTATTTCCATTTGATTGACCATTCAGAATTGTGCTAAACGCGGCGTAAAACTAAACTTTCTCGCTCACTCGGAATCTTGCTATATCGACATTCGCAACAGCATCGTATATTCAACCACACACCAACATTGATTTCTACATAAGTGAGTGAGTTAAGTTTTACGTCGCACTCATCAATATTCCAGGATAATGGCGGTTGTATGTAAATAATCGAGTCTGGACCAGACAACCCAACGATCAAGAGCAGGAATATCGATCTCCGCAGATCACCAGGTCACCAGATCACCTTAGTCGCCTCTTACGACTAACCAATTCTAACCGGACCTTCACGGGCCTAATTCTAAAAACGTAGTAGGTGGTGATGAAATATTAAAACCAAAAGCAACTGAGACTACATACAAACGCCAATAGTTGTGCCGTGTGCGTGTTTTTCGACAATTTTGTGTCAGTCCTGACACCTTCCGCTGCAAATAAACATCTCCAGAATTCCAGCGGCTTGTCCTAACCTTTCTGTCCACATACCTTGTCTGGTACAAAGTCGGAAGTGTACATCCACAACAACGCCAGCCGAACTGTCCTTCGGACTGTCTTTGAATCGGATACATCGTATAAACGAATGCTGGACGATTCATGGGTTCAAAGTCATCATCTGTTATTCATCATGGCATGTCAAATGTTCCATATGTGATTATTTTACGATTCATACCAACGTCATGTAAGTTTGTAATTAAGAGACCAACAAGGTTTCAACACTATCTCATACTATGCTGGACAACTTTCACAATGATTTATTGACCATTTTGAATATATCACCATGCTACTGTCAGCTTTGAACATTGGCCGTGTGATGATAAGTGGTAGGTTCCATAATATCACATTTGGGACAGTAGAGATAGTGAAGTAGAGCTATCAAATACAAAAACACTGAACATCGAACGTCATGCTGTGTTATGTCCATCAGATTAGAGTGAGTGAGTATAGTTTCACGCCGCTTTTGGTGAACCCACCCTCACACATTCTACCCATATAGGGAATCGATCCCAGATTTTCAACGAGACGAGCGGATGCTTTAACCATAAAGCTATCCGCCCACTGCTTTGCTAATTTTAGAATCAGTGCTTATCTAATTAGACTTAATGGCAACAAAATCGCATGATTTCTTAACCGAAACGATGGCTCCTTTGAGTAGTAACGTTTCAGTTATGAATGAGAGTTACGTTACTCCTTTGATGGTGCTCTACACCAAACACATGTGATCATACGTCATGATTCCGTTTCATTATCGAAAAGGTTGATTTTTTCATTTCTATTTGCTCCACTTCAACAACTGTCTCAAATTGCATATTCTTGTTCTTTTAAACATCTTCAGAGGCTGCTGTATCAATGAAACGGATACTTCTTAGCAGCCATGATGCGATTACGTTTTCTTCATCTTACATCGATGTATTTTAGTGACATACAATTTTAATGTTCTCAATCATTCTGAAGGATAATATAGTTTTTCAAGCATCATATCCTAAAACTTGCTTTTCGAGCAAATATCATCAAAGTTATGTGTGATTAATTTGTTCCTGGTCTTGTGGTACTCCAGGTTATTTTCTGTTAATTGTCGAATGCATTTGAAGAATATTTATTCATATAGGAAATGAGAACTGTGGAGCCTCAGAACAACAAATGCAATACTTCAGAACACATTACAATGCAGGGTCCAAAAGGTTACAAAAATGAAAGCAGTGAAGTTGTATTCTTGAGAGGCATTTAGACGTCCGTGAATATATAAAACAAATATATGGATAGCAAATTCTTATTTATTGTATAACACAATTCAGGTGAATGAAATAGATAGATAGATAGATAGATAGATAGATAGATAGGATATTTATATAGTGCACATATCCATGCACTAGTGCATGCTCAAGGCCCTATTATTTTCCCCTCGATAACTGGATGTCAATCTCAACAGCACATGGTATTTCAATTTCAACTCCCTGGGGAGTATACAACTCTTGCTGCCACTAGGTGCACCGAGTTTGTTGTGGCTCTCTCATCCTAACGAGGTACCCAACTGACAGCTGGGTGTACTGGGTGTACTGGGACACAAAGTCACAGCACTTTGTCCAAGTTTACTGCACGTTGCTGTACCCACAACTAGGTGTATGCTCGTGTTCTGGTCATATACCAACGAATTCGTGGGTTCTTTTAAGTGCACAGGGTTGTGTACCGTACACTAGGGGTTGAGACAACACTGAAAGAGTCTGCACACAAAGTTGACTCCAAGGTTTTTACATCCGGTCACAGGTGGGCTCGATCCCGAAACCTCAAACTCGCTGGATCACTAGTCTGGCGCCTTAGCCAGCTCGCCCACCGACATCAAGTATCCCAGAAATATTGTGTTATGCAACATATGAGAAGTTGACATCCATATGTTTGTCTTATAATCAAGTTGCATATTGCGTGTGATGCATAGACAACAGACAAATAGTAATTGCTGAACATTTTACATGTATGTACGCATCACGTCTATGTTGGTGAATTAGTTCATTCTATGAGTCAGGCCTCAGTCCCTGTTAAGAGCTGACTAGACTGGAACCCATGGGAATTGGAGCAAGGTTTGCGTTGGGAGGCATTTGAACGGATGACGTGGTCAGATTCAACGTCACACTGCGTTCGCTGAGGCTATGGGACATTGCTGATAATATCACTCCCTGGATTGTCCGGATAAGAACTGATTCAGTATTATTCTAATAAAGGAATACCCCACACCCGGATTTTTTGTTTACAAAATATGAACATTGAAATAAATGGATGAATGAATGAATGAATGAATGAATGAATATGACGTTAAATTATTATTTGACAAAAATACAACATGAAATACGTTTTTTCAAAATGTACAGTTTTCTTAAGCTTAATTTGAATCCACATATTTGATTTTTTCAGATCATTGTGAATTAGCCATCCCCGCTGTGAAAGATGAGTGTTCAACATAATACATCCATGGCAGAGATCAACCTATCTTTGTGTCAAGGCAACGCCACGTCGGGCGAGTACGACCACCTGGTCAGAGTGTCCGACATCATAAAACAGTTCTACATCTGGGTTGTGTTTGTCGCTGGTTTCCCTGGCAACATCATCAGCGTTATTGTGGTCACCAGGATGTGCCAGCAACGTTTGACAACGTCGTTGTTCTACGTCGGTTTGTTGGCAGTGGTGGACAACATCGCCATTGTTCTTAAGCTCGTAGAGAACCAGTCCCAGAACAGGAGACTCGCCATGGACGACAGAAGTTGCCGAGGATTGTTTTTCCTAGGGCTTGTGTTCTCCACATACGCTAACTGGATACTCACTACCCTGGCAATAGAAAGATTCCTAGCGGTGAGGTACCCGTTCAAGATGGCGGTCAAGTGGACCGTGAGGAAAGGTCTGGTGATTATTTCTTGTGTGTTTGTCTTGCTGTGCCTCATCCACCTGCATCTGTTGTGGACTGTCATTCAATATGAAGGATACACTTGCACGTTGACATTAGAAGGTCCATCCTTTAAGGCCTGGTTCTATGTCGGTTCCTTCGTGTACGCCGTCCTGCCGGCTTCCTGCCTCTTCATCTGCAACATCCTCATCGTCGTCTACGTCAGGAAGTCGGCCAACAATCTGCGGACTCTGTCAGAAAACCACTCGACAACTGTTGCCACAAGGAGACTGGATACACAGATCACAACGATGCTGTTAATTGTGGCGGCAGTGTTTGTACTTCTGTCGTTTCCAAGATGCATTTTCTTGGTTGTATATGAATACTGGAATCCAACTAGTTGTTCCTTAGGTGAAGCGAGAAAATATTTCCTCGACGTCCTTACAACCAACATTGCCGACAGCAACCATGCCGTTAACTTCTACCTGTACTTCCTGGCTGGGAGGAGATTCAGACATGCCTATTCTTCTATCATCCGGGATATTTCGTCCAGAAAAAGAAGCTCGGAAAAAACTCCACCCCAAACAGACAGTGAACCAAGGACGAGGTAATAAAATGTCCCTTGTGTTCCCCAATGAAAAAGTCAAACTATTGTGTCACAGAAAGATTCGTTATGCTGCAAAGATAATTATAATGCATGGCTGGGACAGTGGGGTAGCTCAGTAGTTAAAGCGTTCGCTCGTCACGCCGATGATCCAGGTTCGATTCCCCAAAAGGGTACAATGCGGGAATTTCAGTTCTGGCGGCCAATCTTGACGGAATGTTGCCAAAAGCGGCTTAAAACCATAATCAATCACTCTTATAGGACCAAGAACACAGATGATGTGCTGGCCATTAACAGCTAATTAACCTCAACAATTGTCTAACAATGCACCATTACGTGTCCAAAATGGCATGGGCTTATTTGTATGTCTTCGTGAATATCTAGGAAAATCAGTGTAAATCGACGCCAACTGAAGTGGATGAAATATTGAGGTTGTCTTAAAACCTACAAAATGAATATATTTGACGCATTATTCCTTATCAACATCCAGAGTTTATTCTATATTAATGACGTTTTACAATATAGGAAAAGTTCTAAATCATGTTAGGTCTAGCACATAGTCACGGCTATCGTCATTTATTGTCACTTGAAATTCTCTATTTGTGTCCTACATAATGATGTAAAATAAAGTCATTACATGTTCAATGTTTATTCATTATTATTATTCATGTCTTCAGTAAATTTATAGTAGGTTACATCAGGAAAAAGTTTTATGTATCGAGCCACTGAGCCATCTATTAACTCTTTCTTTCTTGGAAACAAGAAAGTGACACTATGAAATCCAAAGTGCCCTTTATGTGCAAAGTACTTTCTCCTCCATATATACATGGATATTTAGGGGTTGTAATTGAGGAACCTTTTATTCGACACAAGCCTCAGTATTTAGTTACTGAACCTATCTTGTGTGAGTATCTCACTGTTTTCGAGAATGGAACTACAACACCAATCCTGCTGCTGTCGCCGACTGAAGCGGGAATAAAATACAACATATAACACACGCGACAAGATTTCATACTGTCTGAAAATTGTCTCAAACACAGAGATGAAAGACTGGAGTTGTTGGACACAGACGTGTGAGGTTGTACATGACAAATGAGTGAGTGGATTTTGTTTTACGCCAACATTCCAGCAATATCACAGGGGACACTTTTGCCTCTAGGCTACCCCACCGTACCTGTGTTACAAACATATGTAACATGATAATAGATATTATATATACTTATGCTTGCTTTCAAAATCATTGTGAAATCGCCAATGCTAAAATACTACTGAAAGCTAATTATAAATCTCAAATCAATCCAGTTAATTCTTGGCATTTTTGGGGCACCCGTGGCGAGCCACCTCCTCGTGGTGGGTGCTGGGTAACGCTAAGAGCTCGCCGACACCCCCATAGTGGACCCGGGGGGATATTTGGTCCACCAACCCATTTGCCGTGGGTTGCAGCCCTGTGTCGGTGGATGAGGGGATCCTGGTGGTTGAGGGCAAGGGGAGCCTGCAACCGTGTTCCTGTTGCTCAACACACCACTTCGGCCCTGACTTCTCCTAGACGTTTGGTCGAATGGGCCCGGTTCGACCAATCGGCTGGTCATGCCAAGCCCTGTGCATGGAGTATTTTCTATATTTATCAATGCACATATCATGTCATTTGGAATTGTTGTACCTTGGGACTTGGATTTATTATCTAAAACATTTTTGATTTTGAAATATGTTGTTCTGAAATTTGCCTAGAGTCCTATGCCAGAAGGCGGTGGCTCATGGGCCAGTCTGGTGGAATTATTAATCTTTTAATTCTTCTGCTGGAGTATATCATCCGGGTATCCTTGGTGCTGTAAGCTGGAGGCCCGCTTACTTTAGCATTGTCCTTGTGTTACTCCGTGGTGGGTGGGGAACTCGGATGATGAACCAAAATAAACTAACCATGGCTTATGAAAACCCAACAAAAAAACCCCCAGAACGTCCACTTGATACTGACCCTGTTGCTCCTGACCATCGACCGCCTGCATCGATTGAGTATTGGCCACGTTTCATTGTAATTGAGACTCCTGACAAGACACCCTTGAAGTTGAACCCCTTTGCTGTATCCAAGGGTATTGAAGGTATTGCAGGGGATGTGAAGAACATAAGACGCTTACGTTCAGGTGCCCTGCTAGTAGAGTGCAGGAAAAAGCAACAAGCAACTAATTTGCTGAACATCAAATCTTTCGTGGGCATTCCGGTCACGGTCTCTGCACACAAAACTTTGAACTCAAGCAAAGGTATCGTTAGAGATCGAGACCGATTGTTTGAAGATATTTCGGAACTTGAAAAAGGATCTGAAATGAAGGATGACGGTGTACTCTACGTCAAGCGCTTTTCAACTATGAGAAACAATGAAACTATCAAAACGAACACGTATCTGTTTACTTTTTCATGTCCTAATGCTCCCAAATCAGTGAAGGCAGGCTACTGTAACATTCCAGTTGATACCTACATCCCCAACCCGCTAAGGTGTTTTAAATGCCAGAAATATGGACACAGTGTGAATACTTGCACATTGTCTGTTGTGTGTGCTCACTGTGGGTGAGAAGACACACACAACAGAAGATTGTGACTATGATTATAAAACATGCACCAATTGCTCAGGCGACCATTCTTCATTTTCTAAACAGTGTCCAATTTGGAAAGAGCAAATGGAGATCAATAAAATAAAATTTACACAAAATATCTCCTTTTCTGAGGCCAAAAAACTAGTAAAGAAATCTGAACTTTCAGAAAGTTATGCTACAGTAGCAAAGACATCATCGGGGTCTAGTTCTAAAACAACATCAACCACAGGCTGTCAAACTACCTTGACTTGGGTAAATTGCGACTCTCCACAGCATTTGTGCACTGCTATATCATCACAGACTGAGGAATCACTTCCTAATACCTCAAAGTCTTCTGATCACAAATCAGCATCTCAGTCACACTCAAAGTCTCAATCTACAGCTGATAGTCAACAAACGGTGAAAAGTAAACCGAAGCCAAAGTCTGATGCTTCAAGGCAACAAAATGGCAGAGCTCCTAAAGGGTCACAGAACAAAATTCAGTTGTTCAATAGGTACGGGTCTCTTGAAGACATGGACGTTTCTGAAAACGTCCATTCTAGGGCACATAGCTTGTCGCCCTCCAAAAGAGTGCGGGGTAGATCCCCAATAAATCCCCCCAAAAGATAGTTTATTCCAATAATATTGTACAGTGGAACTGCAGAGGATTGAGGACTAATTTACACGAATTACAGCTATTACTCCAAGATTTTACACCTTCAGTGTTATGTCTCCAAGAGACATATTTAAAACACACAGATACATTTGACCTTCGTCATTTTAATGCATATCATTGTTTTGCACCTCCGGGTGATAGGGCCACTGGTGGATCATCCATTCTAATCAGACAAAACGTTATTCAAAGCCCCGTTTCACTTAATACTAATATGCAGGCTGTTGCTGTGAGAATTACTTTACATGTAGCATTTACGCTATGCTCTCTTTATATTTCACCGTCTTCGGCGTTTGCCAAAACCGATCTTCAAGCTCCATATGATCAGCTCCCGAAGCCCTGTATTATAATGGGAGATTTAAATGGGCACAACCCACTCTGGGGTAGTGGAAATACAAACACTAAAGGTAAGTTGTTGGAGAACTTTTGTTCTGACAATGATTTATGTATTTATAATGATGGTTCCAACTCATATTTAGACCCTGGGACAGGGACTTATTCTGCTCTCGACTTGTCACTTACAAATTCAGAACTACTTAATGAATTCGAATGGTCAGTCCATGATGACCTGTATGGAAGTGACCATTTTCCTACTATATTAAAAGCTGTAACTCCATCTGATGTTCCTCCATCATCAAGACGGAATTTTAAAAAGGCTAACTGGGCTTTATATGAAACGCAGTGTGCTGAAAAACTTAAACCCGAACGTTTTATTGACGTTCCTGATGCTATTAAATATTTTTCTGATGAACTGAATTCCATAGCTGATGAATGTATACCAAAGTCCTCTGCAGTTCCACATATTCGAAAACCATGGTTCAGCGATGAATGCAAACAAGCTAAGAAGGCAAGGAAAAAAGCAGAACATTATTTCCGTCGCCATCCTATGGTGCATAATTTAAATAAATTCAAAATTTTAAATGCTAAAGCGAGGCGTACTTTTAAACAGAACAAACGCCAATCTTGGCAAAATTATGTATCCAAAATAAATTCTCGGACACCCATGTCCAAGGTATGGAACATGGTCCAGAAAATTAAAGGTAAGGGTACTAAATCTACTATCCATCATCTTAAACATGGAGATCAGTTACTTACAGATAAATCAGATATTGCTAATAAACTGGGTGAAACCCTCTCTAAACACTCTTCCTCTTCTAATTATGTACCTAAATTCCAGCAATGTAAAAAACAACAGGAAAAGAAAACTATTAATTTCAATTCTGATAATGGTGAAGATTATAATGAAACATTTTCTATTCATGAACTCCATACTGCTCTTGATCAAGCTCATGACACTGCTACAGGAGCTGATAACATACATTATCAACTCCTGAAGAACTTACCAGAATCCTGTTTAGAGACGCTCTTATGTATTTTTGATGATATTTGGACATCGGTTAACTTTCCTCCCTCATGGCGTGATGCCATAGTAGTACCAATACCTAAACCTGGACGTGATCATACGGATCCATCCAATCATCGTCCGATTTCATTAACTAGCTGTGTTTGCAAGACCATGGAACGCATGATAAATAATCGACTAGTTTGGTACTTGGAAACAAATAACCTTATAACTGATATACAGTGTGGTTTCCGCAAAAACAGAAGTACTGTCGATCACTTAGTGCGTGTAGAATCATTTGTTAAAAATGCACTAATTAATAAACAACATGCTGTGTCTATCTTTTTTGATCTCGAAAAAGCATATGACACAACCTGGAAATATGGTATTTTAAGAGGTTTCCATGACTTTGGCTTGCGAGGTCGTTCACCTCAATTTATAGCCAACTTTTTAATGACAGGCAGTTTCAAGTTCGAGTGGGTTCTACCCTGTCTGATCATTACAATCAGTATCAGGGTGTTCCACAAGGCAGTATACTGTCTGTTACACATTTTAGCATAAAGATAAATAGTTTATCAAAAGTTTTAAACGATTCAATGGATGGATCGTTATTTGTGGATGATTTTAATATTTCTTGTCGTGGGAAAAATATGCATACTACTGAACGGCAACAGCAGTTGTGTTTAAACAAAATAAATAAATGATGTCTTGAAAACGGCTTTAAATTTTCTAAATCAAAAACTAATTGTATACATGTTTGCAGAAAATATAAGCCACATAAGGACCCAGAACTATCTCTAGATGGCACTCCCATCACAGTTGTAAAGGAGGCCAAGTTCTTGGGCCTAATCTTTGACTCCCACTTAACATTTCTGCCTCATATTAAGTCCCTTAAAACTAAATGCCTGAAGGCTCTTGACTTGTTGAAAGTTGTTTCCAACTCAAAGTGGGGAGGGGATCAAACTACCCTTTTACAAATAAAACGATCACTGGTCCGTTCGAAACTCGATTATGGCTCCATCGTATATGGTGGAGCATGCAAAAGCAACCAGTCCAGATTTGAAGAGGTTATTTTACGACGATGTCGTATTGGTCACACTAGATATACTCATGCATACCTGTTAAAAAGTGAGGATCCTCCATTTTGTATCCCTTGTGATGGGAGAGTCACGGTCAAGCATGTTCTGCTTGACTGTGTTGAACTCTCCATCACAAGGGATATGTATTTTACAGTTAAAACAATGAAGGATCTTTTTACCGGCGTTAGTTTTCATTTAATCATTGGTTTCTTAAAAGAAATTGATTTTTTATTGAATTTTGAGCAATATGTTTCTGTAAAAAGATGTATTTTAATAATTGGTAGATTGGATTGGTAACTAGAATTGTTAGTGGCTGTACCCTCAAAGGGGGTTGAAGTATTGTAAAATTATTATCCTCCTGAGAGGGTATATAAGTCCAAAAAACATTCATAGTAAATTTAAGTCTACCAGGCTTTTAATCGTAGTATTCCTGTTGTTTTAATTTTGGCTAGCATATTGTACACTCGCCAGCAGCTGAAGGGATGGTGTAAATCCATCTAGGATCCATGCAAGTAGCAAAGGTACTGTAAGTCCCCATGGTCCATAGTCTGGTGATCTACCTTCTGTTGTTGGCGATCTATAGCCTGTTTTTATATTGTATTGTCGAAATATTGATATTACTTTTAACTTTCCATGCTAGTTTTAATTCAAATTGTGATACTGTAGTTGTTTTAATGTCCTTTGTCGACAGGTTTTATAACACACATATATTCCTTTTCAGTGTTTTGTTCCCGTCACGATACGGCTGAAATATTGCCGTAGTGACGTTAAATATTAACTCACTCACTCACTCACTTGGCATTTTTTAAAGTTGGAAGTCAGATACAACAAATATATGGATGACAACTTCTTTCATTCAAGAGCACTAACTTGTATCGGAATGTCGGGCTCTTGGATCATTGAAGTTGTAATCCATATATACTTGTTCTAACTCAATTAACTGTCAGTGAGTGTGTGTGGTTTTACGCCGCTTTTAAAAATATTCCAGCAATACTTCAGCGAGGCACACCAGAAATGGGCTTCACACATTGTACCCACTTGGGAAACCGAACCCGGGTCTCCGACGTGACGAGCGAGCGCCTTAACCACTTGGCTACCATCCCCATCGCTCCAGCTGGATTACCATCCAACCCACCCATCCACAGATAAGTCCACACACGCACTCGTTATATATTTACGTAAGCACAATAACCTGCGTGCATCTTCCACTGAAGTGATGTGTGTCAAAACAATCTAGTTAACGGCACATAAGCATATTCGTCTAGACATCGTCCTTGATCATAGAGTCAAGAGGCACAGGGATGGTACCAAGCCGCTCAGACTTCAGGCCATAACAGCACAATTATTCGGGATACATGTACTGCACGAGCCAGACCCCTGATTTTCATGTTTGACAACCAAATCGGAAGACAAATTTCCGTAATGTTTTTTCAAAAAGATTGATGTCTATGCTACACAGTTTCATGTGATGGACAGCCCACATGTTCATCTAAGGGTCATTTTGGCCCCCATTTTCACGATGGCCACCATTTTTCTGTTGCTTTTCCAACTTACACAAATGCACTTAAAACAGAGTTTACAATTTCTAAACAATTTCTTTTTCTTGACACATGTCAGACGCTAGACTCGGAATATTGTGATAGATATTTTGCATGTTTGTGCGCAATATACGTTTTATTACTATCAAATTACATTGAAAAAGCTATTTCTCTTGGCTTCAGTTTTGAAGTGACATACACAGCTACTACCCCGACCATACGAACCTTCATGGAGATAGCGTCACGTATTAATATCTCTATCTGTCACCTACGGAATCCCAGGTGGGACATAATCACAAAATGTGCTTGGTCTTCGAAATTTGGCTCATTTCGCTGCAATTCGCTAGATGACGGCGTGTGCCATATAAACGACGTTAGTGTACTGACAAGGCTTTATTACTGAATCTGTTATAGCATACATACATATGCATGGGCATTAAAACATATACAAAATACCTACGACCAATCACTTAGTCATTTATGAGAGTCATAAAATACATTTACAAATAGAAATTCATCCTAAATATAGAATATAAATACACACTTATGAACGTAAAAAACATTATTCAGCGCATAAAAGCGCCTTCTGGCTAAGTCGTTAACAGTAAGTGTTGAGTAAAACGTAGTTGAACTACCAAATCCAATGTTTAAATCTGCATTCAAATTCACACGCATATAGGAGCAAACATTTTCCTTTGCATAACTTGCACAAGCAAACTAATTCTCAATTTCTGTTGATGATGTTTACGTGTGTACCACTATCAGTCTGTGATCACATGAGGAGGTGGGCGTGCCCCACTAGTTGCTGCCATGACATTTATTGCAGGTAAGTTAATTATTTCCTGAGGAAATATGGGACGCATAATAGAGTCAAAACATCCGACATCAGTTGTCATTGAATCCTTTAATCAGGAAATGTTTTTCATGTAAAACCTTGGCTGATTTCTGGAATTTTGCAACTAAGGTAACCAAGCAACCATTCGAGTCAGATCCACCTATGGCATTTCTCATATTAAATATCAGTTTCAATTCCCGGGTCCTATACTAACCCTGCTCTCATCGAAATGGGGGCGATTAGGCAGTCTAGTGGTTAGCGTGTTCGCTCGTCACGGCGAAGACCGGCCGGGTTCCGTTCTCTACATGGGTATGATGTGTGAAACTCATGGTGTCCCCGTATGATTGTGTTTGAATATTGCTGGAGGATGATGACGTCAGGTACGGATGAGTGAGCCTTCTAAAATTAAACACGACGGTCGTCACCACCCCTCTCCCTGTGTCTTAGTGTACATGGTGTAAGGAACACCCCGCACTACAAGAGCGAAAGACGTTTGATACTCAACAAAAAGTAAGGGATACGCCGTGAATATTGACATTTCTCTTCATCAATTTTGACGCACGTATATCTTAAACATATATTCATGAAAACGCGCATTCTCTATACCCTCAGGAGCAGAACTGTGCCAATATGAGTGAGTTTAGTTTTACGCCGCACTCAGCAATATTACAGCTATATGGCGGTGGTCTGTAAATAATCGAGTCTGGACCAGACAATCCAGTGATCAACAACATGAACATCGATCTGCACAATTGGGAACCGATGACATGTCCCAACCAAGTCAGCAAGCCTGACCACTCGATCCCGTTAGTCGCCTCTTACGACAAGCACAGTCGCCTTTTATGGCAAACATGGGTTGCTGAAGGCCTATTCTACCCCGGGACCTTCACGGGTTGCCAATATGTATCAATATGCATTATATGGAATGGCACAAATATTGGTTATATTTATATATACCATCCACACACTTAGAAATGCTCACGTACACAATGATCAATGCAAGTCCAATGAAAACAGCTGATACACGATCTGGAGAAGAGAAAGTATGATTAGGGAATTTCGTGCCTGTCCCCGGGATATGTATGATGTATGGAGTGGGTGAACAGTTTTACAAATCATTGATAAACATTATCATACATCTTATTGACCTCGTGATTTCCGCCTTGACCTGTATCACATCAGACATCACGTGATGACGTCAGTGTTCTGATGAGATCAAAAGGAAAACGTGGTAAAATATCATTGGATAGGTTTTCGAAAGAAAAATATTTCAAAGTGTAAGAAGGTGAGAAAAAGGCAAAGTCGCTTGTCAGCCATTTCAAGATTCACTCCACTAATTTTAAAGATTTCGCGAACTTCGACATCGGACATTGGGACTTTAAAGCTTCGTTTCCAATTCTCTTCTTTAATTATTTCGTCTAGACATCAGGACGTATTCAGAGTACAGTATTTGTTTGTTGGCTATTGTCGTGCACGGCACTCATTTGACAGCTGTCTGTAAATAATTCAGTATATATCAATGTGTTTGTTAGTCGGAGTTTCATCCACACAAACACAAGTGCTCTGTGTGGCAAACATATTTTTCTCACTCGGCCTGTGTGCTTTCCATCCGGACAAGTTGGATCTTGTTTGGTTGATCTTGATGCCTTTGTTGTCGAGAATTTGTAGCTCGTCTTCAAAATAGCGTCCGAAACAAATTGCCACCCCGGAGGCCCAGTGACGGTTGTTACGGTATATCGGGTTGACAGTTTGAAATATTTCCAGGGCCTTGTTGCCTCTCTCACGGGACTAGAAAACAACGCTTTAACCTTTACCACCCCAGTGTCAATTTTGAACTGTTTGAAGCATCGGATCGTACACTTCAGTGAACCTGTGTGAATCAAACGCTTCGAATCTTGCATCTTGCTGTTTTCCCTCAGGTGTTGTCTTCGAAAAGTCGCCGCGATGTAATTCCCTTCTTAATATTCACAGGGACTACATTGGAATGTTTTGTCAAAATGTATTTATTGAAGTCAAACCTTTTCGTAGCCATCGCTAGATTCTGCAGACGGCACAAGAAAAAGAGATGTAGCGTTATCTCCTTTCCTTTCTCAAAACATCGGTAATTTTCCTGTATTATGCGTGACTCAAAGTTATTCGAGCTTAAGAAGTACTACCACGAAGTACAGAATGACTTGCTATTGACACATTGGCACAATGAGTACATTGAAATGTTCCGCTCACATAAGTGGGGCACATTGAAGAAAATAGATGAGCGCTTAGCCAATCAGCCATTTATGTGTGAGGTAAGATAACACCTAATATCCCAGTTGAGTTCTGCGAACCTATGAAAGCGACGCTTAGTAACTACTAGATGTCACATTACGTCTACTCTCGTCTCAGTGCTACAAAATCTACGCTCCTGTATTAGGAGCGCTATGCTGGCAACTCCACCGTCTGATTGTGCTGTAGAATTAATGAAAGACAGCTTCACTCAGTGGGTGAATTGATATGGATTTTAGCAATATTTCAGCAATATTACGGTGGGCGAGTCCAGAAATGGGCTTCACACATTGTACCCATGTGGGGAATCGAACCCGATCCCTCAGGGTGGACGTTTTAAGTTAGGCTACCCTCCTGCCCTAGTAGAATAGTGGTCAAAGCATTCGCTCGTCAACACGGGTTCGATGCCAGCATGAGTATATCGTGTGAAGCCCATTTGTTATCTCCCAGGTGAACTATCGATAAAAGCGATAATATTCACTCACTCTAATGCAACAATGAAACCACCATCGCGGTACAGAAGTCGCGGGCTCGATTCCGGGTCAACAGTAGATCGTATCGCTTAAGGATTCCGAAGAACAGTTGACTATCAAACTAAAAGTGCTTTATGGTTCAACTTCTTTATTATACAAGGTCACAACGTTTCAGGTGAGGTCACCTCACCTGAAGAAGAGACTAGAATCTGTCTCGAAACGTTGTGACCTTGTATAATAAAGAAGTTGAACCATAAAGCACTTTTAGTTTGATTCCTCCAACTTCTAAAATGCCTTTGAAACAACAGTTGACTATATCCAATAAGAAAGAAGACAATTTGTATGGATATTTTATTTACAGTACTCGAAATAGACCATACCAAACTCTTTCACAAACATTATGCTACACGAGATCATGGGGAATCATAGAATAAGGTCACCGGGTGCGTGTATATCACTGGATAATATGCTTCAATGGTTTTGGGTCCGGGACCCGTGAGGTCCGGGGTAGACGTTTTTGAATCCTGATCTGAATCACAAGCACAAAGTAAATATGAAACTTAATATCTCAGGAGAAAATGATAAGGTAACAATAGGAAGAAAACCAGTAGTATATGACCATTATCTACAATCAAATGAATTGATTTGAAATTCCTAAAAGATGACAATACATTTCTTTCTTATAAAGAATTCGTAGAACTGTATGGGGAGAATATACGGGGCTTGCATCTTAGTGAAATCATATTCAAAACAGCGCTCGTCCAAAATTAACATTCAGAAAGATTTACCTTTTATTCTTCCTAATTTAGAAATACTACTCAAAATTGAGAAAGGATGTAGCATTCTTACAACACACTTCTCCACATGGAAACTTTAAAGCAAAAACTGCTTTATGTAAGTGGGGAAAAAGAACAGAACACAGACATCACTGTTAATCTTTGGAAAACATATAATTTTATACCATTTCGAGCACCTGATAGCAACCAATAAAGATTTATACAAACACAAACTAACAGAATCCCCACTTTGTACATTTTGTGATGTTGAAAAAGAATCCATCATTCATTTTTATATGAATGCAAACATGTTGAAAAGCTATGGGAACATCTACTAGAATGGACTGAAAATGAAATACACACCCGTTTGAAATTATACGCAGACACCGTTATCCTTGGATTCAAAGGGAGAAGAAATGATGTACTGAATTTAATCTTCATATTAACGAAAGAATACATATATTCTAGAAATGTAGCACACACTGTGCCTTCTCTCGCTGGTCTGACACAAAAATTATCAATTACATGCGTTTAATGCATACTCTCACTACAAATGCGATACTTTCGTTGTACATTTTCGTCGTCCTGCCATATTTACACAGATAACGAGTATCGGACATAGTCCCGGACCAGTATCTCTTAATCTTTCAGATCCAAGGTGCAATGTGTTTTACATATTACACGTTGGTCAAAACACATGTATGAGATTCTCACCACTGATCATCCACTGGACACTATCATCTATGATTCGTTCCAACTAAACGATATATTCCTGAGTTAACCATAACAACCTATAACCGACAACAACTTTATGAATACATGCGATTACATGTGATAGCAAGAACAGGTATACAATTCAGGTGGCAGACAGTCACCAATCATTGGGTGGCTGCCTGATAAACTCGTCGTTTATTCACACAGGTAAAAACTCTACTTTCTTCTGCTTTGTAGAAATCGTTTCTGTGTAGGACACGTAGGTAGAGCATGTCAGTTTGCGACACCTTCGTACTTCCGGTGACAAACAACTTACACTTGGTTCGGTCTAGTACAGTCATGCAACATATGTCATATTTGGGATTTCACTTCCTCAGTAAAGTACAAATTCTAGTACTTTTTGGGTTGAGTCCCATCCGGGATTCTAACCCGCACCCTCAGAGTCAGGCACCTAATCTCCTGCACTCAAAGTCAGCCGCCTAACCCGCTCAGCCACCGCGAGTTGCGAGCCGTGCCAATTCACACTTATCAGAGGGGTACACAAAGTACGCAGTCTAGACTACCAGTTGCCCGACTTTCATTTGGAAGTGACTATACCGGTTTAATGCAGCGTCGTCATTCTTGCTTCCAAGGAACAAGTTCAAGCCAGAGTGACGACATGCCACTACTATAGTCGACGGAACAAAGCCACTTGCCTCAAACCTAAATGTCGTTTTCTACAAAAAGATTTGTAACCGCGCGTCAAGATAAACGCGATGTTCATTTGTTCCTCGAGGCCAGTGGTTGGGCATAAACAAACATGGAGGGTGCACCAACCCATGTCCCATTAGTGACCAGGAAACAACTTAAAATATCTGTGGCAGTCGAGTTACATCGGAATCGTGTACAGGGGGAGCAACTGAACAACTGCCGAGCGATCTGGCATACTCGCGTGTTAATATAGGTGACGTGGAAATTATTGCCAAGGAAAACGATGCTACAGATACATTTTTAGCAATTTAAACTAGCACTTCAGAGTTGAAAACATGGCCTTTGTCGAAAAAGCGACTTTAGCCCTGGATCCAAGCCTGTTGTAGATGGAGAGGAAATTTATTAGATAGTTTCAGTATCCAAGTGCTTTGGTAAAGGATGCCCATTTCTGTCTCACAGCCTCGGAACAGCATCAGTTTCAACTCCACCTAGTCCTTTCTGTCTGCATTGTTGAAGCCCTAAATAACGCAAAATGGCTTGAGATTTTACATCTTTCATCATGCTTTTTCAATTTAGGAGGAGTTCTCCGACCTTACCCTCGTTCCCTGCACTTCCGGTCCTCACCCCGATGATCAGTGTCATCAGCTGAAATGAAAGCATCAGACACAATATTTGGTTTCCATGGTTACACAATCGCAAACTTCGCCACATTGTATGTCTCATATACTCTCTGCCATGCCACGGAGAAATAGGTGGTTAATTCTACTTTTAACGAATATAACACTAGTCTTGCAAATATTTTACAAGTCTACAGAATTGATTCTGTAAGGAAATTAGGATCCGACAGGCATCTAAATGTAAGACCAATTCCTTCAATTCCTGCATTGTGAACTCCAGATATAACGAGGCGGGATACCACGTGACATGTGAAAGACAATCAATGTCACGGGCAAATGACAACAGCTTCATGAACATGTCGAAAAACAATTCCGTTTTGGAATTGTTTATTTAAAGCCAAACTGTCTAAGTTAAACAGAAAACATGTTTGTTCTAAAGTGTTTTATAAGCATCTGTCTGCTAAATTGTCATTACTCTAAATTATAATTAGATCAAAGGTCTCTTTGCAGTTATGTTGTTGTTTATCATCGCACCCACCCTCAGTCCAGGAACATTTGTAAATACTGGAATCTTTGACAGCGTGATAAATAGAGGTTCCATGTTCTCATAGTTTAGACGTATCGGTTTTAGAAATATGTTAAAATGTGTTTTGATTGTTCCTTACGAGTCAGGTGTACGTGTTGCTAAAACGCGGACGTTGCCTGCACCTCTCGTTCCTTACAAGGCGACAGTTACCGGCAGCCTATAGGTACATGGTGTCTCGGTATGTAGACTGATTGTATCAAGTATGCACACCTTCTGTTCTTGTGTTTGAAAAGTACCATAAATTCATCACATAAGCATTACTATATTAACTTTTGAAACCACTCATTATCTATCAAAATTACTTGTCAAGTATGATATTTGTGCAGTGCGGCTGATCTTCTCTTTGTATCTACACAATACCATAAATGCACCACGTAATGACACAACGGTATTAACTTTCTTAGACAATGATATATCGCGACCAGACACATTAATTTTTACTGTTCGTTGAATGATTTCTCCCTTTGTCTTGGAAAAGCATTATACCATGAGTACGTAAGTGCACAACTGTAATAATACAGCATTCTACCCATGGGAATATAACGTGCCATCAACTTATGTCAGCGTGCTATATCAAATCAAACATTACACTCTGTCCATCAGTATAGCTATGAACACATAACTCTTATGTACTGAAATGTACATAAACAAATATGTATGTACACCCAGATTGATAAATACGGTGGAAGCTGTCTAAACCGGCACTCATCGGAACTGAAGAAACAATCTAGTTTAAACAACGTGCCGGATTGTAGAGCTGATGATGAATGTTCAAGCGCAGACGGGAATGAGATTTTATGCTGGTGTTGACACCTTGCCGGATTGGACAGATGCCGGTTTGACAGCTTCCACTGTGCAGAGGATGTATGCTGCTGTGATCCCGGAAACATACTTTACTATTATTGATGTAAATCATGATTGCTAAGCACGACTCATAACATAATGTATACTGAAACAGAAAATGAAATAAAGGTCCACACAAGACTGAACCATCGGGCTCGCAGATGACTGAGAGGGTCCACAGATGACTGAGGGGGTCCACAGATAACTGAGAGGGTCCACAGATGACTGAGAGATTTTAGTTTTACGCCGCCTAGCAGTAATCCAAAATATCAAGGCGAGCGAACCGGAAACTTGCTTCACACACTACACCACTGTAGGGGAATCGAACACGGGGCTTCTGAATGATGGACGCTCTAGCCAATAGACTGTCCCACAACACTAGTCATCGCAATTGTCTTTAGTGAGTTTTCCATGATACGTTGTGCGCTATGTGGTAACAATAGATTGTATTGTGCATCTGTCATTTGCCCATGTTGAGGTACCTCCGAGACACTCTTTCCCTTTTGAAATCCGTTGCTAACATCTTAAAAGAGACAAGGAAAGGACTTCATTGACATCACTTTGATTCCTATGGTGCAAATGCATTCTTAAAAACATAATTATAAAGACATTTCGATAAATTTCCATACTGTACGTAATTGATCTCATGTTTCCCAAACATTTATCTACAACACATAAGGGACAATAGTTTCGTCTTGCCTCCAGCCTAATGTAATATCAATACGCGATATATCGAGGACTGTGTTATTCTGAAACACAAAAAAGTTTGTGTCAGCCCCGGAATCAGGATCAACGTCACGTCACCAGATCGTGATTACCATGATTTGTGAAGGCAGAGGATACTGCACACCTTGTCTAGAATTTGGCAATGGGTTCAACTGCTATAATCTGTCCTTTATGTTCCACAGCGTTCATTTTATTTGTTAACGTGACCCATTAACGTGACAGGCAGAAAAATGTCCTTGTGAAGTTAGAGTTTTTGAATATCAGGTTTCACCACTCGGAGCAGTACCGACCATAGGATAGTGAAATCAGCGATCGATTGGATGGACATTAATGAAGCATATTTGACATATCATGGCGATTGATGGGAGGGGAAGGAGTGAGATGGTTGGTGTTGTTATTTTACGTTGAGTTTTATCAGTAATGGATGGTAATCTTAAAGGCGTATTGTACTGAGAAAATAATCAGGGCACGATCCACTAAGCGTTCGTAATCCAGTGGTTAACTATAGAGTTAAGACCAAGTCAGCGAGCCTGACCACCCGTTCCCGTTTGTGTCTTCCTACCACAAAACTGAGTTGCTAAACAGTAATTCTAACCCGGACCTTCACGCATAAGAATGTAGTGAATCTAAAAGTTGCATGACGAGGTTTCGAAAAGTTAAACGATTGTTAGTGATGGGCACTTAGCCACTTAGGGTCGTGTGCTCTAATCTGTATTAACTGCAAGTGATTCCATGGCATGTGCCCGATTAACAAATCATTATTCCATCATTGCGTAATCAGCAGTCAACAGACCATGAAATGTCCTTTTAAGACTGTAGGCGAAATGGAATGCAGGCGAATAGAGAACAACTCAGCAAGGCGCACGAGCCTGTTGCTAAGTGTGTGTTGTATCAGGAAATTGTCCTTGTTCTGGGCAAGAGAAGCGGTGGTTCTGTCCTCTCTTAGGGTAAATAAACACATTTAGAAGAGAATACTTGGTGTTACCTTGCCTGGTACTCCAATAACGACTTCGCGCAATGCCTGAGACGGCAAACTGATACACTTTGCAGGCCCGAGCACTCGTTCGTCGGAAATTCCAGTACCCAAACATATGGTCAGCCTCCTTGAACTATGACCAGGCTGTCGCAATGTTTGCCCGAAGATCCACTCGACCCAATTCTGGATATTCCCTTGGGTGATCAGGTGACACAGGTCGCATTTGCGACTGTCAACACAGCTGCAATAAATCATGGTAACACGTCAGTAAGTACACGATATCAATGTCACCAATGACCAGTCTTCGGTCAGATCATCTACTCTCCTGCAGAACAGAGGCCATTGGCTTGGAGCACTGTGCCTTGTCTTTTGTGGTGAGCATGGTGAGAATCGGTGGAAAACTCCCGAACTCGAATATGGGCAGTTCAGTTGCCACAAACCACAAACAAATGGGCATTCAGATCAACATGACTCTCCACAGGGTTACTGGACTTGGAATGTCTTGGGCCAAATACACCAGCTTGTTCTGTGCAATGTTGTATAATGTCCGAGTTCCGGTGTTTACTAACATCGTTTTGATTCCTATCATATTTTTTCAATATATAATTTGATGTAAATACAGATATGCAAACAAGGGTTTAAGACAACCTTCAAAATGTAAAATGTGAGGAAATGTAGTGCACAGAATTGGCTGAAACAATATCATATTTTTATTCGGATAAACATAACCGTGTAAACGTAAGTCTTTTTTTTCTTTTTTTTTAAAAAAAAAAACCTATTCAGATGTAAAGGAGAGGAAATACATTGCTTCAATTTGCAATAACTCGGTTGAAAATAGAAATGCTATGTCAGTACATTATATTTTATATACATTAATTTTATGATGAAGGTCGCGTTATTAATTCAACCAAATTCAGATGAGCCTGACAGTCTGAAAGGGACACAACTCCGTTTGGGGCATCACGAGTTCAGCAATTCAGTAAAGTATAGTGAGTAGTGTATAAATGTAGTAATGTATGATATTTGCTTCTGGCATGCAAATTGAGTTTTCATGTCTGAAAAAATATGTAATACTTTATTCATTATTAATTTTTTAATAAATATTTCCTCTTTCTTCTTGAAGTGCTTTCAGAAACTTTGAGATATGCGTTTCCATGTTACACCATCTATCTCGTCGCCGTCGATGTAGTCGTGTCAGGTAGGGGGCAACTTTTGGACGTTTGGCACATATTCTTACTTCTAAGAGACGGTTCCTGATTGTGCTGTGTCCCGGGCGGTACAATGGCAGTCACGTAGGTGGGTTACCCGGATGTACCTATCTTGGACAGGTGTAGTGACTCTTGGTCTTCCTGATCTTGGACGGTCATTTGTTGAATTTTTGTGACGAAGCGAAATCACACAATCGAGCTATTGTGCTGGGATGAACGTTGAGGATACTTGCCACCTCACTCTTTGTTTCGCCAGCTTGCAATCGTCTAATTGCCTGATTTCGATCGGCAGCGTTGAGACGTCCCGTTTTCGTGTACAGTACTTGCAATGATGGAATTGTGAGATTCATTTGGGTCTTTTATAGTCACATGCTGTACTCATGTTTTGCACGTGAGAAACTATCATATTGTGCTTGATATTCGTGATGCATGACATCCATGCACATCATGTCGATCCTGATTGATAAAACTGTTCAAAATCATTTTTAGTTGCGTTTGGTCAAGCATGATCTTCTAAAACATTCCAGAGACAATGTGCAAACCTAAGAATGTTTGAGTTTACATATGTGTACAAAATTCTAAGTACCAGTTTTGAATTTCATTCTGCGTTTCTTTTTTTTGAAGAGTGTGGATACATACTGGAGCAAAATAAAAATGAGAAAATAACTAAACGAATGTAAACGAATCCGTGTATATGGGGAGACTGTAGTTAATCATAGCGTGTACTTGTCAGGAGACTGGGTTTTGAAGGTGACACACGTGCATAATTGCCGACTGAGTATACATGGTTGCATTTATGAGTAGCGTTTGCTACCTTTTGATAAAACATGCACTTTTACGCATTGTCGAGCTTTGAATATTATTCTACTATTCATCCAAAGGGCGACAATACCACAGAGCGACAATTTTCAAGGTCATGTATAATAGCTCGCGTTGTCACATTGTTGCGCCATCTAATTAAACATACCCTTAAAATGTGCGACAACGCGACCATCATACGATTATATCTTCAACAAACTATACAAATATATGTAAATGGTCTATATGTTTTTGGTTATTGAATATCCAATTATATTACATTCAATGTTTCATCTCAGTAAATGGGCTGGACATTCTGTTGGTTCTTGTGCCAAATGCCCAATACCGGCGGGATGCGGAATTCATTAACCATGACACCTAGGCTGACCGAGGAGATCTAACTAGACAATTTACTGTTCTGATAATCTATTCTAAATTTGTCCCTTCGGCGAGATTTAACCATCACGATCTGACCTTGCATCATACAGTAAAGATCACTGAGTCAATGTGGTTTCTGCATCAAGCTAGCGGTGTTGGTAAATTGTTCTATTCATGGTAGTAGGTGATACTTGTGAGTTTCAAATAAGCTTCAGCAGGTGGTCTGGAATATTGCTGAGTATTGCCTGGAGAAAAGAAACATGCAAATATTACATATCCTATTGTCAACTGTATTCAGCCCTGATTTGCTGTGTTGACAGCTCCACCTCCCCTCGGTAGCGTACGTACCATCAACACCGTCCATCTTTGTTCCTGAGTGTCCAGGGAGGGATGGTCATCATCAGTTGAAACTTTACCATTATACTTCATCGTCCGTGTGGACGAAAATGATGTAAATAGATGATATCCTTTTTCGAAGGCTACAGACTTGATGACAAATTTATATCACACCCAATTTAGTACTCACAATGCAATCTTCGACGAGACAAGTCACTCGATCGTTCTTTGTATTGTCGTAAATGTCGCAAGGGAACGACCGATGGGATCAGGGAGTTAGGTCCTGCACCCATCAACGTCCCGCTTTGAGAGTGTAATTTGGTATCCCCCGAATCCTTATACCCATTAATACAGATCATATAGACTTCAACTGTATTATCGGTTACGCTGATACGCTCTGTTCCGTAGAGACCTCACAAAGTTCTGATAACATAATACATGTCTTAGACAGCTTAGAAAACTGCCACATGTGAGATATATGTGAAATCCTTCATCAAATCTAACTTGACTGTAGTCATCAACGGTCCTTGTGACACATTCTTGAAGCTTTCCCATTTGATGGGATCAGGGGATTAGGTCCAAACACTTTGTTATCTCATATCCCAGTTGCCTAGATGTGTGCTCATGATGTCCATCACTGGATTGTCTGGTCTGACGATTGACTGTAGTTTGTGGTATAACTTTACGTAGCTTTCCTGTACCCTTCATAGAAAGGTCTTTACCCAAGCCTGTTTCTCCCTGTATTGGTGTAACGCCGCACACATCAGTATTCAAGCTATTTGCATCCCACCGATCTGTACGTAATAGCGTGAGGACAAGAAAATCAATTAACCTGACACCGCTGGATCCCATTGTCACATCTAATGATAATCATGAGTTACTGAAAACCAGTCAAAAGCTGGATCTTCATGAGCATTAACCCAGACTAAGAGACTACAAGTCAAACTGATCTCTCCATTCCTCATTTCCCATTCTCTCTACTCATCCTCTCTGTATTTCCCTCCTTTGGCTCATTCCAACACGCTCACTTATACACACACACACACACACACACGCAGAGACAGACAGACACACACACACGCACACACACACACACACACACACACACACACGCGCGCGCGGGCGCGCTTTCATTAACACTCTGCACATTTCTTTCCCTTCAGAGATACAGTTACCATGAGAATCAGTTGCAGACATCAGTAGTCCTTCCACTTAGTCCATCTTAACGTCTATCCGTCTTTGATTCCACTGTCCTGCACCCATCAACGTCCCGCTTTGAGAGTGCAATTTGGTATCCCCCGAATCCTTATACCTATTAATACAGATCATATAGACTTCAACTGTAGTATCGGTTTCGCTGATACGCTCTGTCCCGTAGAGACCTCACAAAGCTCTGATAACATAATGCATGTCTTAGACAGCTTAGAAAACTGCCAAATGTGCGATATATGTGAAATCCTTTATCACGCCGAAATGGACATTATCGAAGCTTGGTGCAATGTGTCATCCAAACTAGTTCAATCAATCTGATTTCGCACGACTTATTCCAGGATTCCTTCCGTAAAAGCAATAAGCCATTTTCCAAGCTTTTGTCCGCAGTGTGACTGATTTCAGCCAAAATACCATTTTCATGTGTATATACCAGGGATGAAAAAATGGACAATATATATTTCATTCCTTCATAATTTATTGTTTGTGTTTGTAATTATATAGTATTACGTCACAAATGGTGTGGGAGGTTCTATATTTACATGCTTTTGAATAGAAGCCAGATACTCTCGTACGTGACCGGTACCTTAATCATGTCATGTTTTACTCTCGCCCGTTGGTAACGATGGCTTGATCATTTCATGGTTTACTCCCGTCTGTTTATGACGATAGCTTGATCGTGTCACTGTTAACGTCATTTCCGACATGTTACGATCGGTGTCAAGGACACATCAAGACGCTTGGTCCCAGTCATCAAATGGGAAAGCTTCAAGAATGTGTCGCAAGGACCGTTGATGACTACAGACAAGTTAGATTTGATTATTCCAATTCCGCAGTCCAAAGCTTGCTGACTTCGTTTCAAAGGTCGTCAAGGTATTGTCTAGAATCATTATTATTGTCAAGTAAAAAGTAACTGACCGTCTTGACAGATTCCTAAATGACGATTGCTTGAAAAATTACTTGGATTTCTTTCGAGATAAGGGAGTTACAAGGCTGAGCTTCGTGTTTTGTTAATAACTCATGCTAATAGTAGCAAGAGCTAGGAGCACATGACCTTGAACAGGAAGTCCGATGAGGGTGATCCCCCTTAGTATATACTAAAATCATACAACTAGCAATATTAATGTTACGTTTGGTAAGCCTTTGTTTGGCCAGACATACATAAGTTACAGGGAACACCAGGGACATAACAAATCTAACCACAGGGTCAGGGTGACCTCTTGACCAGCTCAGCTTAAACGAACCCGACACACACTGTCAGAAGTTACATAAACAAGCTGTTAGCCATTAGTTCCACTGCGCCAGTCTGACGTTTCACATTGACTTCTTAGACGGGCATTCAGACATAATATGATATCCAGCAGTAACGAAACGTCACATACGGGTTACCAGGACTTTTGCTGAATCCCGCTGAGATTAACGGTCATACGAACATGAGTCAACATTGAGGATTAAGCACAAACAGTCATTGTAGTTATATTTGTTACCTATATAGCAGCGGTCTGTAAATAATCGAGTCTGGTAAAGACAATACTACGGAAGCGCTGAAGGGACATGAGTATGAGAATTTTTTTAATATATATTTCGTGCGCACGATATAATATAGCGTGCGCACGATATAATATAGCGTGCGCACGATATGATAAAGCGTGCGCACGATATGATAAAGCGTGCGCACGATATAATAAAGCGTGCGCACGATATAATAAAGCGTGCGCACTATATAACATAGCGTGCGCACAAAATGAAAGGAGACACGTATTTTTAAATGTTAAATCGTGCGCACGAGATACTATAGCGTGCGCACGGTATAGTATAGTGTGCGCACGATTTAACAAAACGTGCGCACGATTTAACAAAGCGTGCGCACGATTTTACATAGCGTGCGCACGATATGATATAGTGTGCGCACGTTTTGTTAAATCGTGCGCACACTATACTATACCGTGCGCACGCTATAGTATCTCGTGCGCACGATTTAACATTTAAAAATACGTGTCTCCTTTCATTTTGTGCGCACGCTATGTTATATAGTGCGCACGCTTTATTATATCGTGCGCACGCTTTATCATATCGTGCGCACGCTTTGGTATATCGTGCGCACGCTATATTATATCGTGCGCACGTTATATTATATCGTGCGCACGCTATATTATATCGTGCGCACATTTTAGTATCTCGTGCGCACGAAATATATATTAAAAAATTCTCATACTCATGTCCCTTCAGCGCTTCCGTACAATACAATCCAGTGATCAACATCATGAACATCGATCTAAGCAAATGGGATTGAAGGTGTGTCAAGGAATTATATGACTATTGTGAAATAAAGAGGGACTGTTCGTACAGACAGAGGTTCTTATCAGATGATTGTCTGGCAAGATGGAAGCAGCATTGTCAATGGCGCTGAAGCTGGACTGTATAATTCAGGGACTAAATATCATGGGACCGAGAGATGTCTATCTCTTGTGTATTAGCAGTAATGGGTTGGTGAGTGAGAATGATTTTAGGATGCGTTTAGCAATACTGAAGCAATATCGTGGCGGGGAAAACCGGAAACAGGTTTCACACATTGTACCCATGTGGGGAATTGAACCAGTGTCTCCGTTGTTACGAGTCTACGCTTTAACCACGAACCAACACTCATGATACGATCGATTACAGGAATATACCAGCAATAACATATTGGTGCACGTCAGAGACAACAAATATGACCACAGGGTAAACGTGACCTTATCAATAACAAACTTGTACCAACCAGTCATCAGATTGTCAGACTTTACATAGACGATTTCGTCCCACAGTGCCAAGTGCAGACTGAAGTGTTGAAATGGCTTATTCAGACAGGCATTCAGACACAATATGATATCCAGCACTAATGAAACGTCACTTACGGGTTAACAGGACGCTTGGAGAATTCTGACGAGATATGGCAACAATAAAGAAGTCATGTCAGAATGAAATACGAACAAACATTGCGGTACCGTGTCATTTTGCCACCAGTAGTTCAGTACACGCTGCTTCCTCTGAGGGCCTCTACTGCCATTAACACCATTGATATCTTACGACAATGGACGTGGTCTTCTTTACATAAAGTCGAGACGGCAGATTTAAATATTGATACTCTGTGATCTACTGTCAGTCATCTTCCGTGTTGCGTTAGATGTGCGCTTCCTGCGTGATACTGAACCATCGAGGTCTCTCCAAGAGTGACTGTCAGCAACTATTTATCTCACAAGCAAGTTATCTACGCTTGAAATAACGAGTCCCGTGACAGTGGTCTGAGACAGACACGAGCGCAGTAATCTATATTTTGTACAATTCCATGATCGCTGTAGGATCACTGACGTCATACAGCTTCCGGCTTGTAACTCACACAGAGTGACCCTCCACGCAAAAACTTAAATCGCATCTTTTGATTATGAAGATGAAGATAAGAGTAAATTTGCATGTTTTATGCAGTCACCCCAATCTTCAATTGGTTGGTTGAGCTAAAAAGCAGGAAAGAATCTTCATTTTCGCAGAAAAGAAGATTTAAAAACATGTTAACTTTGATTCTGGTCCACATTGTCAGTTTAGAAACAAATACTTGTCTAAATGTATACACAGCAAAATCTGTTGAGGTGTTGATTTTGTGTGGCCCCGCTTACCCCGTCACAAGAGTTTTACTTTCCAAAAAGGTTTTCCCTTGACTTGGATCGGCATGTAGACTAGAAGGCAGAGGTGTTGGCCCGGAGCCAGAATGGCATTTCTCTCGACTCCCTTTGTCTTGTCTGAGATCGAGTCACCGACGTCAAGCTTGCGTCACCGTGGTCAGGCACGATGACGGCGAGTGAGCTGGCTCTACGCCACTGTCAGCATCAGATGACGTTCACATAGCACATATTGACACTGTCATGTTAGGTTGATAACAGTATGTTGTTCACTTTAAACATCCGAGAGAGAACTGGGCCTGAGATCATGCTCATGATGATTGGAATGTCTGGTTTTCACAGCTGCCATATAGCTTGAATTTTACTGAGGACCGGCGTTAAATATTATGCACAAACACGTGCAGAATCAAACAAGAATGCAAAAACCGGTAATTGCCGCCACAGAAACTGGGCAATAATTACATAACTTTGATAAAATTCGATACCATAAATTATTTACATTGGGATGTAGGTCAACGATAAAGAAGTGAACCTTAGATTAAATTTTAAATCTGTGTAGCTGTGTAACTTCTGTGTAACTTCTACTCAAGACCCATTGATCACATCTATTACCATACTCTCGATTTCCGCACGCTCATAAAAGCTTGGACTTTTCCTCCTGCAATGTTCATATTTGCAGCATTTAGTAGTCAGATCTATAGACCATCGCACATTTGCCCTACACTCTAGGGAAGCCGGGAATAATGGGGGAGAGATTCGTGTCCAGAGTGCGCTGAAACATTTGGCAAAAAAGAAAATATTTATTAGATTTAGGAATTTTTATGAAAATAAAACACAAATATCATGGTAACCATTATCATGTCAACATGTCCTTGATTGAGGACAATGGGTGCACCAAGGCATTATTGCCTTAGACCGCGGTAATAAAATTAGGTAACACGGGCATTATTGCCAAATATGGTGTTACCCTTACAACTAGAACCTCTGTGTTAAAACATGTCTTTAGTCGAAAAAACAACCTCATCACTTGGTCTAAATGGAAGAATAAGTAATATATTTGATAGTCGCAGATAAAGACCGTTTTGGTAAACGAGGCCCCACTCCGTCTGACAGTCCACGAAGCACATTATTTTCCCCTTCTGCTCACCCTTGCAATCCTAAATGCCTCAATGAAAATACATTCTAACTCGACCATCTTACTGAGGCTCTTATTCAGTTTCGGAGAAATTATTGGATTGTCTGAAAATAATATACATTTAGAGTGAGTGAGTGAGTTTAGTTACACGCCGCCTTAGCAGCATCCCATCAATATCACGGCGGGGACACAAGAAATGGGCGTCACACTTTTTATCAGGTGCAGAATCGAACCAGGGTCCTCGGCGCGAGGAGCGAGCGCATAAACCACAAGGGTATTCAACTGCTCCATATATATTCAGGGAACTAAACCTTAGTCCTTAGCTAGGCCTTGAAGGAGAATACTGGAAAGTTGTAATAACTGCCTGGGTTAAAGATAATGCCATGGGTCATTAACGGTGGTGTGTTTTCGTCATTGGCGGAATACAAGATGTTTTACGTGTTAATTGGGATTTTATAAACTTTTTGTTCAAGTTTAAAACACAATTGTGTTAAGATTCTCCTATAATGGTCTCGTGCCGGATCCGCACGCGTCCTCGGCACTTCCCTTCAACCTGGGTCATGATGAGTCTTTAGGCTGCCTTAATAGCCATCACAGTTGTCTTCCACAATGCGTAGCGTCCATAGTGTTAGTTGTTTAGCCTTGTACTCACAAAAGTGAATCTCTGACAGATTTGTGGTAACAGCTGATATTTCGATTTGTACTCACACAAATGAATCTAGAGCAGGTCTATGGTTACAGCTGATATTTAGCCTCGTACTCACAAAAGTGAATCTCTGACAGGTCTATGGTTACTACTGATATTTAGTCTTGTACTCACAAAAGTGAATCTCAGATAGGTCTATGGTTACAGCTGATATTTAGCTTTGTAGTCATACAAGTGAATCTCAGAATCTCTTGTACTCACCCAAATGGATCTCTGACAGGTCTATAATTACAGCTGATATGTATCGTTGTACTTATGAATCTCTGAGAGATTTATGCCCACATCTGATATTTAGCCTTGTAGTTGCGTATCTCTGAGAGATCTATGCTTACAGCTATCATGTTGGAACAAGACACCTCCAATGAATGTCTTCGAGGCACTCTCTTCCCCTTTGAAGTCCGAGTGAAAAAGGAAAAAGCATCAACGCATAAATTCGACTAGTGGAGAGTGCTTTCAGCTGGACTTGATTGATATCTCTTTGATGTCTTCCAAAACATGCAGCTTTCTTATAGATTTGATGCAAATGCAGTGTACAAGCATATGACGAATGTTTGCGTTTTACAGTAACTTTCAGTAAAGAGCCATTGATTTTGATATTACACAAACAAATCACTGCAATAAAGGATAATTGATCCGTCTTGCATACAGCCTAATGTAATGCCAGTTTGCGATATTCTGAAGACTTGTTATTCCGAAAGACAACAATGTCTGTGCGGACCCAAGGAGCAGGTCCAACGTCATCAGCTCTGTGACTGCCGTTATTCGTAAAGACAGAGGTTGTTGCGCCCATGTTTGGAGATTAACTGCGAGCTCACCCGCAATGGGCTGCACTTGTATGCTCCCCAGAGCCCGTTTTGTTTGCCAGCAGAACTAATTAAGTGTGGCAAGCAGAAAAGGGGTTGCTTGTCAAGTCATTTTCTGGATGTCGGGTTACCAACCATAGGATAGTGAAACCAACGATCGACTGAATGAAGATTAATAAAAAACCGTATTTGACATGTTATGGTGATAAATGAGAGAGGAAGAAGTGGAGTGGATGTTGGTGTCTTTTGTCTTCTAAATTTTATGAGTAAACTTGAGAATGAATATTAATCCTACAGGTGTATAATGTATTGGGGCGGAAATATTCCGAATGGTGTTAATGTAAATAGCTTTCAACTTTATAAATGAACATACATCAACTACGGATATAAGAAACACAAAGGGACCTCCTGTTTAGTTCGTTATAACGGCAGGAGCAACATGTTAGAAACAATGTCCTTGAATATACAGCATTTCAAATTCATTGGTAGAATACATCCATTTTAAATTTGTATCATCTTGTATTTGAAGTTAATTGGTATACTCATGGTTCCAACTGTTGTGCACAACGTATTTCCGGAAGTCACAAAGTGATGTTATTCTGTAACATGTAAAAGTAATGTTATTCTGTAACATGTAAAAGTAATGTTATTCTGTAACATGTAAGGTAACAATCATCTTTGGTTTCTTCGATATGGTAAATATCTACAAGATCTTTTGACTTCAAACTGTTTTGTTTCTTCAAAACTCAAAATGTCTCCAAGACTAACATCATAACAAACATGTCATAAATCCAGCCAGTTAAGAGAATATAAATATGCAGAGCTATACTCAGTTGGAGACAGCTATGGCTTACAACTGCCAAATTGCCAGCGATGTGTAATTCAGCTTTGGATAAATCTGGTTGTTTGTTCCAGTAATTCATGCAAATTTACATTGAACGAAAAGTTAGTACTTTACAACCAGTAACGGGGTATGAGAGAAGCTGCGATGACCAGTCTGGTGCCTGTTTCAAATCTGCCAGTTTTGTAAGGGGCCACGCAAGACTAGACACTGGACCATCAGGCCTGGAGATAAGTGAGTTTAGTTTTATGCCGCTTCTAGCAATATTTCTGCAGTATCACGGTCGGTGACATCCGAAATGGGCTTCATACATTCCATGTAGGGAATCGAACACAGGTCTTCAGAATGGCAAGCAAACAATTTAAGCACAAGGCTACCTCACCGCCCCTTGAAGATGAGGTGGATATGGACGGTTTCACACAGTTTTGCTCGTAAGTCGTAAATCAGGAGCCTGATTTAGGAAAAAAGTTTTTGAGATCTATTTCTTTGAGTCTTTTTCCAGATCAATCCATCCTGCACGCTTACCGACAGGGCGCACTCTGGGATCTATCGGCAAAGGTTCTGAGTTCGTTAGCTCTTGTTTCATGGTCGGCTTATCACACTCTGTGAACGTAATGGTCACTTCAACTGCCAGTCACCAAAGTATCGATAGCCCGTAGTCGCCTCGGATGTTTTAGAATAGCGATATACATAAGTACCTTGTCGTTCAATTGCCTGAGCAGTCCTCACATTAACTGTATATGAGAACTACAGTATATTGCTTGTTGTTTAACGCCGCACTCAGCGATATTTCTGAACATAATCGAGTCTGGATCTGACAATCCAGTGATCAAACTCATGAGCATCGATCTTAGCAGTTGGGATACAATAGTCTTGTCAATTGGGATCGTCCCCGGTTAGACGTAAATAAATGTTAAACCTACACGACATGGTGTCGAATCGTTGAAATGACAGTTAAAGTCAAGAGTCAATTAGACATATTAAAGTCACAGTCAATTAGACATATTAAAGTCACAGGCAATTAGACGTATTAAAGTCACAGACAATTAGACACATTGGGTCGTGTGCCCTAACCTGTATTAATCAGGTGGTACATCACATTTGACTGATTAACAAACCGTTAAGCAAAACTACTACTATGTGTGGAGTTGAATAACGAACTGATCCTTATTCTTGCCTGTCAGCGTAATACAAATACCTTCAAAACATGGTACATGTTGTTACCTTGCCTGGTACCCCCATGAAGAGATATGGCAATAGCAGATATATAACAGAGATATAACAAGCACAATAGAACTATCCATTTCACGCTACAGGCGGCAAATTGATACATCGAGTTACTAAAGACAGTACAGAAGCCCCTACATCTCTTTCACCTCCTGTGTTCATGGTCATCGTCAAGAGCCAACAACCTAATGGATCAGATGGTCAGTCTCTAAGGACTCTAAGGAATCTCTAAGGTCTCTAAGGACTGCGGCCAGACTGGTCTTGATATGTGGCTGAAGAACTCGATCCAATAATGGACATTCCCTTTGGTGATCAGTTGACACAGCCGAGGACTATCAAACACACCGTGCAATGCATCTTGGTGACACTTCGATAAGTAGTCGATGTCCACTTCATCGATGACCGGCTGATTAATGGTAGAGCAGTCAAGACACGGGATGACGTGTTGCGACGATTTGGCAGATCATGTCGTGTCGTGTCGTGTCGTGTCGTGTCGTGTCGTGTCGTGTCACGTCTTCTACAGAATAGAGACCATTGTCTTGGAGGACTGGGACTTGTGTTTAATGATGGAAAACAATAAGAAACCCTGGAAACTCCAAATGTCTTAAACGTATATTTCTATCAGTTCCGTTAACCAGTAAGAATCTATTACACATGGCTGTACATTAATCCCTTACGATGCTTGACATTTCTGATTGATAGAACATCAGAGTGAGGGTAAACAAGATAGCACTGAGAGTGATTGGTGTAATTACACGGCTATAACGACTTTCTTGGCGTAATTAAACCTAAAGGCATTTACTGTACAACACAATAGAGATACCATTAGAAGATTTCCGACAGTGACCTCATTTGTTTGAACTGACTTCAGTAAATGGAATTAGATTCTGGAATCGTTTTACCCGCAGATCAAAACAACGAAAAAACCCAAACCGATCTTTGCCTTGCAGTAAAAACGTTAAATAGACTGCAGCTGTTCCAGGAATAATTGTTTTATGAGTCGTTATTTTTTTATAGAGAATAATTACCACGATCCTTTCAGTCAAACATGTTGGGTTCTGTGTTTGAATGAACTCATGAACGATTGCTGTTGTTTCAGGCCCCAATCTGTTTCTTTAAATGCATGTGGTTAGTTTGTTTTCAGTATTCAAATTTTCTTTAAAAATATGTTTGAATCTATTTCTGTAGTCTTGAACGTCATTAAATTTATTGATTCCGGCGATACACATTAGGGGAAACGCTTGAAGATTACTGGGGCGGGTCATCGTATTTCAGCCGTGCAGATCGATGTTATGTCATTGATCACTGGATTGTCTGGTCCAGACTTTATTATTTACCTACCACCGCCATATACCTGGAATAATGCCGTGTGAACGCACAACGCGAATCAATTATGGCCATCAGTGAGTGAAATGATTAATGTCCTTTTAAGGGTATTCCAGTTATATAACGTAGACGAACGCAAACTGTTGTCTCTGACGTTTACTAAATCCTTTACTACGGCTTTGCAATAACAAAAGACATCAAAATGATGGAACTCGTTATAATTCCTGCCTGGCGTCCGCAGTGAGTATAATGAGTATGAGAGGCACTACTTTTATATGGAATCCTGAAAGGGCCATTGTTGCGTTCTTAACCTAAATTGCGAGAAGACTAAATGTCATTTTGGCCATATTTAATGATGGTCTGCTATGAAATATGTGTTTTTTTCCATCCATCCAAAGGGGACACAGAGACACTTTCCAAGGTTTTCTAAATAGATCTCGTTGTCGCCCCATGAAAGGTTTACGTATCGGTGTTGTTACATTGTTCAATCTCACCATTCGTGGTAGCAGGTGATATTTGTGAGTTTCAAATACGCAGGTGGTTAGTACGGAAACCTGGATTATTGCTGAGTATTGCCAGGAGAAAAGAAACTAAGACCAAAGACTCCATGACACATTTACAATGAACCAAATTTACTACATACAATGCTTAAAACTTCGGCGAGATAAATCACTCAGTCGTTGTTTTTACTAACGAAAGGACAAAACCATGCACAACAAATATATTTTCCCAAACCTTTGACGAACAACACCCTTCTGGTCAGTTTAAACACAAAACGTATGAGAAATGTCTAGGTTGGGTGCAGATTCTATTCCATCTATCTGAATCCCACCGATCTGAAAGTAATAGCGTCGGGATAAGAAAATTAATTGATTGACAGCGGCTCAACCTCGTCACTCAACCTGACACCACTTGATCCCATTTGTCGTTTCCTATGACGAGCATGAGTTGCTGAAGACTAATTACTAGCTGGATGTTCATGCATGGGTCTTTAAATCAGACTAATAGTGATCGCTACACCTCAGATGGGTCTCTCTCTTCCCCTTTCCGATTCTACCGCATTCCCTCTCTTTCCCATCCCCTCTCTCTCTCCTGTCTCTCTCTCAAACACGCTCACACATACGTACGCACGCACACACACACGCGCTTCCATCACCTCAGCGCCTTCCTCTCTACTCTGAGATATAGTTACTGGCTATAGAAGATCACATCGAGGAATCAACAGTACTTCCAGGTAGTGATTCATCTTCACGTCTATCCATCATTCAATTGCTGGTTGATTCCACTGTCCCACACCCATCACCCTTTCGCGGTGAAAGTGCAATTTAATATCTCCCGAATCCGTACACCGACCACAGATCATGTAGACTTAGCCTGCAACAACGGTTTCATCAATACGCTCTGTCCAGTAGAGACCATCATAGAGCTCTGATGCAAGACTTAAAAAAACTCAGAAAGCTACATTTCTGTGAAGTGTTTCCTGTCATTACGGCAAAGAGACCTTGTTTCACAGTACTTATACCCCATGCATCAGAGACAGTATATACCTTGATGATAGTTTTTAACGTTACATGCCCCTGTGCCCCCATCTATAGATACAAGATAATTCTTGGGTCGCAGGATGTACGGGTGTTTTTCTAAACCAGCTACCACTGCTTTGAGACACCGGTAGAATTTATTCTAGATTTATATTAGTTCGGGGTTAGGTGAGGACTAAACTTCCCAGAAATATATTTTGTACCGTTTGCTATGTTTGGAGTTTGTGTTCTTTAGTAAATGAAATGGTGAAATGAAGTTTCCAGTATGTTTATGAAGTTTTCCTGAATCGCAAGGCTGCATCTCGTAACTGGGAGACAGCGTGGAAGAGAATTCTGTTTCTGGATTGACAGGTTTGTACCTGGAGCACCACCTCTTGTGGTAAACATGAAAGTTGGTATGTAAAACACACAACGAAAAGTAGAAACACACACTCACAGTGTACTTTTCTTAAGAAAGACAGAACCACGTCTGTTACATAACAATGGATATCCCCCTGCAGTTATTGAGGTCGGCTTGGCTACCCTTGTGAAAAATCGACTTTATGTAACCACACTTGGGGAAAAAGCTTATTACCAGTTAACAATTTAACACAGCCCGGTAACATTACATCTGCATTCGATATGTACGTTATCTAAACCACAGGATTTGTTATTTCTGAGATCTTTGATACATGTCATAATTTCAGCCTCCGTGATCCAGCTGTCTAAGACGGAAATGTCAAGTGAAGACACATCACTCATTTCTACGTAATCGGTAAGGACATCAGTATTCAGGTATTTGAAATAGTAAAAATTGTGTTGATTTCAATTTGACACTGCTGATTCGCTTTTACCACGTGATTTCAAGATATCCCAAAACGTCACTACCTTTTTTCTCATGCAATTGCTGAGTACATTTGTTCTTAAAGAATTAGCGAAACTTTCTGTTAGTTTTCTATAGTATTTACTGTCCGAAATGAATAATTCTGTTTCAACATTGCCTTTATGTAACCCATGCAATTTTTGCTAATTTTTTCGAACCAGTTTACACAGACAGAGACCAGAGATATAATAAATATGACCATTGGCCACCCTGGCCTCTTGACTAGCTCAACTTGCACCAACCAGACACCGGTGTCAGACGTTACATAAACAAGCTGTTCGCCATTAGATCCACACTGTCATTTTGACTGAAGTTTCACATTGGTTTCCCAGACGGGCATTCAGACATCAACTGATATCCAGTAGAAATGGTACGTCACTTACAGGTTAACAGGATCTTTGGAAAATTCTGCGGAGATCCGTCACCAATGAAGATGTCATGTCAGAATGACACTGAGCACGAAATAAATAAAACATTGCGGTACCCTGTCATTTTGCCATAAGTGGTTCTGGACACGCTGCTTCCTCTGAGGACGTTTGCTGCCAGTGATGTCACCTATTGCTTACGACAACGGAATTGGTGTTATTTACATAAAGCCGAGACTCAAGCATTTGGTGAAACTCGCCTTCGACGGCAGCTTTAAATATTGATGCCGATAAGGGCAGTATTTTTATGTGTTTTATGTAGCCACCCACAATCTAAATTTGGGTGGGTCGACTTAAAACGAAAGAAAGAAACTTGATTTGCACAGGATTTACAAGGAAAAAAAACATGTTAACTTTGCCATCTCCTTATCATCATCTCTTAATAAGGATTATAAATCTGTACCGCCAATCAGTTAAAGAAATATTTGTCCAACCACAATGTATAAACAACTTTATCACTTTAAAGGTCACATGCAACCAAAAAATCAAACATAATTAAAACACATTTATCACTTATTCAGGACACATAATATACATTGCTGCTTTTAAAAAAAACAAATAAACAAAATTATAAGCGTACAATCGCGATTCAAAAGTGCAATATTTTGTACTTGGGCTTACATCCCCCGAAACGAAGCCCTCGGGAGACCGAACCCAGTCATAGCGGGTGGATATGCACTCAAGTGTAACGACGGCTTCCGATTGGCTGTTTCATTTGCTGATATGCTGTTGGTTCATTGTGTGTACAGAAAGGTGATCTGTTTGATGGGCGTTTTAGAAGTTTAGCAAGTCACAAGAAAGTAAAATTCTTTATGGATAACAACTTCTTTTTGTGTACTTGATGCGTCGTTTCAGTATGGATTCATATACTGTTGTCAAACAAAATCATATACACTAAAAGAAGTCGTTATCCATTAAGAATGTATATAGAGATGTTGGGTTTGGAAAATACATGTGCTCTGAATTTGCGCTCGATCCAATACAAAATCACGTCAGTAGAGATGGTAAACTACTGCGTGGCTGGAATCAGTCATTCGTCCAAGTACAAAGCAGGACTTGAAAGTGTCAAGAGTTTGCACCAGTTTCCGTCAGATCCAGTCATCCGAAAAAAATGAATGTAGTTTGTTTGCAGCCCACAGACATAAAAACATGTCATGTGTATCACACGTGCCTAATTACATAATGTGACAGACACGGGACTCGGGTATACGAGTCATAAATCAACTTGTTTTCTTTATGTCGACCTCAGACGCTGGGTTGTTTCAAGCTCCGCGAACCTATTCCCTGCGCATGCGTTATGGACGCAGCGCAGCACAGCTGTTGAAACCAGTTTTCCCCCCAGCGCTGGGGGGAATTTAGTGAAACGTTTGAACTCCGATTTCGCGGGCTTTTTTTCATCGCGTTTTTTTTCAACTTTATAGGTTGAATTGGCATTTTTTATGATTTGTTTCGGTAAGTGCATACCGAAAGGTACCAGAATCTGCATAGTTGTGTTTTACGTTGCATGTGACCTTTAGAGAAAAGCGGTTAGACATAGACAATAGCATATCGGACTCAAAAATATTTAAATTAAATACTTTGAACACTTCCACAGTAGCAAAAAGTAATATTAGTACGAATGAGTGGCATCAACAGTTTAGAAATCTTTTAACCCAGAAAAAGATGATCATACTGACATCTTTGTTGACGTTACTGAGCCATCAACGTCTCCTGACACTAATTTTGCGCTAACAGAAGATTTACTTGATTCCCGTATTAGTAGGTACGAGATTATGGATAGCATTAAATGCTTAAAACCCAATAAATCACCAGGTGCTGATGACATAATACCCTAGTTAATTAAGAAATCGGCAGATATTTTACCACCATAACTTGGGGAGAGGTATTGAATGAAAAAATGAATCCTCGGCAGGATTTAGACATGGGTATAAGCGGAAGCGTGTTAGGGCCACGGTGAAAACTTTGTTTGGTGTCACTATCTCCTACGTAGGACTTACTATCTCCTACGTAGGACTTACTATCTCCTACGTAGGAGTTAATATCTCCTACGTAGGACTTACTATCTCCTACGTAGGACTTACTATCTCCTACGTAGGAGTTAATATCTCCTACGTAGGACTTACTATCTCCTACGTAGGAGTTAATATCTCCTACGTAGGACTTACTATCTCCTACGTAGGACTTACTATCTCCTACGTAGGAGTTAACATCTCCTACGTAGGACTTACTATCTCCTACGTAGGACTTACTATCTCCTACGTAGGAGTTAATATCTCCTAAGTAGGACTTAATATCTCCTACGTAGGACTTACTATCTCCTACGTAGGAGTTAATATCTCCTACGTAGGACTTACTATCTCCTACGTAGGAGTTAATATCTCCTACGTATGAGATGATAAACAGACACAGAAACCATTTCCTTTTTTATTGTTTCAGCCATGTGTTTCTCTTACGTTTAGAGTCTACAGTTATGTGTTATATTTACCATTAGCGTCTACTATTATGTGTTTCATTTATTAGAGTCTACTGTTTCCTTCTCCATTGGACTCGTGCGTTCCTACCCATCAAAAGACTCACTAGTGTAAATACAGCCGCATGCTTCAGTCAAATGTTCAAAACTAGATTTTGCAAAATATTCCATGCTGTTAAAGGTACTGTTTACACATGAACTGATGTACAGGAAAACAAATTCATAACGTTGACAGGACGTCAATGCCTTCAACAAATTATGAAACTCGGTGAAAAATGGCAAATACATATCAAAACTTTACACCAAAACGCAGCAGTTCACATGCATGATATTTGCATATACTTTTCAGCATGAACCATCCTCGTGCAATTTATCTGCATAAGGTTTTCCCCCAAGTTGGTGGAGAAATTCATCTTCGTTGTAACATATGTAACATCTAGTGAGTGTTTTAAGAGAGCCCACACTTTTGATGGCTAATATAATTGTTGCATATTACTTTCATGTATTGGGCCGATTGTTGTACTTTACTGCCACCCGTTCCGTTTGTCCTGTTGTTACGCGTTTCAGTTACTTCACGGTTACATGTTGCAGTTTGTTACATTTTTCTATTATGCACTGGATATTTCAGAGGTCGTTGCACAATAGTCAGAATCTGCGTGCACAGACGTGTCTATCGGTGGCAGTCTATGCGTTCTTATTTCCTTATTCGTATACAAACAACTATAAAGAAAATTTATTGCCTTTTTAAATTTCATATTGCTTTACGCCGCATTCAACATTTTTCTAGAACAAACCGCAAACGAACGTTATATCTGATATAACCTAGCCCCATATGAAGAATGCAAAACTTTCGGAGGACGTGTCATAACGAGAATTTCATATCATAAACTCCCCACCCTCCCTCCCCCTATCTCTGTGTGCCCTCCTCTGTGTGCGTGCGTGAGTGCGTGAGTGCGTGAGTGCGTGTGTGCATCAGTGTGTGAGAGAGAGGGAGAGAGAATACCCATAACTGCACTCAGATCAAGGTCCACGTCACTCAAACGTAACTCACTCACTCACACACACACACACACACAAACACACACAAACACACTAACACTAACACTGTTGAGTAACGCATTGACGTGCATTTCTACTATCCAACGCCTTGCATAACCAAACATTTCTCTCTGTAACAACCAGGTTCATAATAGGTTCATAATCCGAACCTTCAAAAAAGTATATTAAGTACTACGTGGCAGATAGTAAGTCCTACGTAGGAGATATTAAGTCCTACGTAGGAGATATTAAGTAGTAAGTCCTACGGAGGAGATACTAAGTCCTACGTAGGAGATATTAAGTAGTAAGTCCTACGGAGGAGATATTAAGTAGTAAGTCCTACGGAGGAGATACTAAGTCCTACGTAGGAGACAGTAAGCCCTACGTAGGAGATATTAAGTCATACGTAGGAGATACTAAGTCCTACGTAGGAGATGCTAAGTCCTACGTAGGAGATACTAAGTCCTACGTATGAGATAGTGACACCCAAAAAACTTTTTCACCGTGGCCCTAATACGCTTCCGTAGGTATACGACCACTGGCAGTATGTTTATATTACAAAGTGAAAGTATTATCTAGAGATATGTTAACAACAAAGGGGTAAACTTAATACACTTTTTGTTGATTTTCGAAAATGCGTTTGATTCAGATGACTGACAAAAGCCGTGGTCTATTATTACTATCCGTGGTCTAAGTCTTAAAATGAAAAAAAGTCATATTAATATGAATGAAAATGCTATAGTTTGTCTAGAGACCACAAAATTTCCGAGTTCCGTGTTAGGTTTCGAACCTTCTGATCCGAAGTCGGACTCCTTGTCCACATGACCAAAGAGGTGAACCCGGTAGGTATGAAGCCACTACGAAACTACTGTATCCAGTTTATAAGTCCTATAACGGCAAAATCTATTTCTATTGAGGCACTAGATCAGCAATGGTAGTTACACTGGTGTTAAAAATAACAAAGAATTCTCAGATCTTTTTGAACTACAACACAGGGTAAGTCAAGGCTGTATACTTAGCTCATTTTTATTCTCATGTTTCATAAATGAACTAGCACCCCAAATTGAAGGTAATTGTTAGTTTGAAATACAGTTACACCCTGACCTGGCACATATTTGTCTTCTGCGTTTTGCAGACAATATCATGTTATACCTCAAGCATCGTTGCAGGTTTTACAAAGACTTAAACAAGAACTTAAGAGTTATTGTGCCATATACAAATTAACTGTAAATAGAAATAAAACTTAAGTCGTAGTTTTTTTTAGAAAGGGGGACGTTTATACAAAAACCCCGAGAAATTGTTATATAACGATATAGAATTAGATTGCACCAGTTCGCACAAATTTGTGGTGTTCTTTATAATTTATAATTGCTTATATCTGACAACAAATGTTAATTTCGCCTTTTTTCAAGCACAAAGGCCATGCTGGTATCATTAACCAATTAAATGTACTTGAAGATATAAGTTCATACCTTAAACAAGTTGATGCCAAACGCACTTATTTACAAATGTCAAAATACTGGTTACAATTAACTGGGTACCAAGGAAATGTTACAATATGATGGTGCTATTTGATAAAAATGGACATACAACTTGAGTTTCCTCTATTAGAAATTTTCTATTCTCAAAAGGTCTTTGTATGGAAAAATCAAAAGATATCGAGTTGCAAGAAAGGTTTGAAAAGATATCACTTGCCAGTTAATGCTTGTATTATAAGATATTTGAATATATTTCTCACGCTGAAATATATGTTTACATGTTTCAAGCTATACACAAGTATAGGATAGCGTTAAGCAGGTGGAAATGTTCTTCCCATGATTTATTCAGTGGAACGTTTAAAAGTGTCAAAAAGAGAATAGAACTTGTACACTGTGTGATCATTATCAAATAGAAGATGGATGTCATTTTCTTTTATTTAGCCCTGCTTATAATTCCATGAGCAAGTTGTATATCAAGTAATATTATTGTGCCCATGCAAACCTTTATAAATCCTCAGCATTGTTAAAGAACAAAAACATTCTATACTTCAAGATTGTCCATGTTTACTAATGTAACCTACAGTTGATTATTATCCCGTATTCATGTGTATTACATGTGCGTTTTAAGTGTAGGAGAATATCCGAAAACTGGGGATTTAGTTTCGCATGCGATGCTGGTTCGAGGTTGTAGGCTGGTTTGTTTAGTTTACTGGGTTTGAGGTCGTAGGAGAACCTGCTTCATGTGCGAAACTAACCGCGAGTTTGAGGACTTTCTCCTACTTACAACTATTTTAGACTACTTGTTCGTGCGCATCGAATGTCAATTTTACGATTAAATGCGTGCCATAGTCTGCAAACGTTTGTACACCTCGCCCAAACGCAGCTTAACACGACGAAAACTACGGGAGTGTTAATCTCGTGAAATCTGATAAAGGCACGTGGATCATTCAGTTTTCCTTGAAGTCTTAGTTTGCTGGGTTCATAATGGAAACCTCTGAAACAGATATGGAGATTTTTATTACTCAAAGCATTTTTTCTCAAACTTCAGAAGTTGTAATCAATTCTGACTTTGAAGATTTACTTACCACCATTTCAGAACAAAAGGACATTCCAAGTTTTGATATAAGTGTTGACGACATTTCCTCTGGTTCAGATGATTTTTTGTTCGAAGCAAGTCAGGCTATTGAGGAAAGAATGTATGATAATGAATTGTCTAAACAACCTGGGGCCTTTCTACAGAAGCAACGTTAACTGCAGCCATTAGTTACTGCTGAAACAGATGCCGTTTTGCGTTACCTTTGACAGATTCTGATTTCAGTAAGTTGTGTAATTCATCTTATTCTAGAAATAATGAAAACAAAAATTTGTAGGGTGTCAGACTCTATCAGGCGTGGGTAGACGGGAGGAAAACAAGAGAACCGGGATTGATAAGAGACAGGCTGCTGTAATAACTGTTGTACAGGAGGATGTGTTGTGGAAAAAGGTAATTATAGGTGAGGACACCCCTCAAAAACTCATAGACACTCTGATGTATCTGATTGGTTTGAACTGCGCTTTAAGAGCTGGGAATGAACACAGAAATCTAATGGTGAGACCGAATTCACAGTTTTACCTGATAAATACGGAAGATGGGTGTAAAACTCTTAGGTACACTGAGGATGTTCCCGAAACTAACAGGGGAGGAATGAAACACAGTCGCATGGAAAAGAAATCAGTAAGCATATCGGTCAACAGAGAGCGACCTGAGAGATTCCTAATACGTCTCTTCGAAAAGTACACGTCACTTCGGTGAGTAAGAAATAGTATTACTATGTTGGATGTGAATATATTAGTTTGGAGTCTCGCTTTCACTCATAATATTTGGTATACACAAAAAGGCATGACATGCGCGACTGTCAGAAATTATATTTTTGTCACGGTTTATAATATTGGAAATACTGTTACAATGCAGTGACATTATTGTAAACTGTCACTGAATGGGCATGCAGGTATCAATATTACAATTCCTTTTTCAAGAGATGGCAAGTGCTCTGCTTTCTATCTCCGACCACTCAGGTTTGTGAAAGATGACACATGGTATGCTGACTGTCCTATTGGTAAACATCCTTTGTGAGGAACAGTCGGGGTTTGCAGGATTCTACTCCAACCACCCAAACGACGTTTGACATCAATATTTTTTTGACCGGAACATAATGTAACTACTTTAAGATGTAGTTTGTCGACTCAGATGTTCCACATTTCAACTTTTTGGGCCCAGTCCTTGTGGATATTGATTTGTAAACTGCAATTCATCTGGCTCAGAGTATTTTGTTTAACCCGTTGGTTAAATTTCAGATAGTAGACTTAGTCTATATTACATTTACTAGAAGGTCCTTAATATTATATCAGGATAATTTGCTGCTGTGAATAATGTTAACGTTTTCACAACGCAGAGAACATCATCGGAGATGGAGGCCCGGGTTGATGACATAATACAGAAGAAACGACAATCTGTCACAGCAGCAGCTACAGTCACATCCGCGACATCGTCGCCCACGTTCTCAGTCTCCGCCGCTCCAGTCACCTTTGAGTCTGCCACTGAACATGCCACTGTAGGCCAAGATGGAACTACTCCGTGAGATCTTCAATTAGTTTTGAAAGATGGTGTGACGCTGTCTCTTAAATTTTGAATGAAAATGTAATGGTATTTGTGTTCTTATTGGTGTTATTTTTTCCGAACCACTACCATAATGTTTGCGTTTAACACCCAACTGCATGAAGAATTGTTGAAAACGGTTAGATACCATTTTTCAACCAACCAAACGTTGGCGACTGAATGACATCATGCTGTCTCCCCCTGCTGTATTTCAGCGATCAGTTTTTGAGACATGAGAACGCTGCATGCTATGGATCAGAGACAGCTAGGCTTACTATGAGAGCGTGCACATGGCTATGGGAGTGTAGACTTTAGTTACAAACTACTGGAACCTTTCCCTTAGTTTGTGTAACTAATGGTTTTTGCAGTTCACATGAACATTTACACTTTTGTGACTAACATTCACATAACTTAAATTTAATCTATACATACACTCTGAAAACACTTCAATAGTTGTGCACGATGTTTAGTCCTATGGGCGTGTTTGAGGATCCTATTCTACTTAAACCTAAATTCATGACTTCGTTATCCAGGTTGTGGGATATTGGCGTCTGAAAGTAGAGCAGCTCCAGCGGCATGAAAAAGCGCGGGAAGCACGTGCATTTCACATATCGTGACTACTGGAGACCTTTATAAGGCGACGTATACACGTGTATGATAGTTGCAGCAAACACATGGAGAAAACAGGTTCAGCAAGTATGTCGAGCAACACCGATGATGAAATATTTCTTACCCAGACCAAATTCTCACAAAATGCTGAGATATCATTTGACGAAACGGTCATATACTCTGAGTTTCAAGAACTTATAGATTCAGATTATGCAAAGCCCGACTTTATTTCAACAATTAAACAGATACACGCGTTCATTCATTCAAACTGAAAAAATAAACATAAATATTTTAAAACTTAATATTTAAACTTTAAAGCTAGAAAGCAGTTTAGATAAAATGTACTGGGTTTCATTAACCCTATTGTTTTAATTCTGTAGACTTTTATCATGCATATTGATATGACAGAACATTTCTATGTTCCTTCCTACAGGTACGAACGGACAAGCGACTAGTTGTTACAGGTTGTTGACGACGTCGTACAAAACAAACGTCGAGCAATGTCTGCAACTTCTGCTGAGACATCCCCATGTTGTTCCTGCCAGGAATTCACATGCACTTCCTCGCCAGCTCCGGACAAGTGTCAAGCCACGCCCATATCATTCACAGTTGAGAGAAAGGGAACCAAGATTTCATTCAAAATGTAAAGAAAAATAAATTCCTGAATTGTTGGAAGTGTTTTGTTTCATTTTTAAAATTTTATCGTAAGACCAAAATTCTGTGTACATATTTTGCATAGGATTGAGTGATTTCACCAATTTGTTAAATCCACTGAAACACAGTCCTAGGACTAATGGCGTCCTGCTTAGGACTATTGGTGCCCTACTTAGTGCTGTTGGCGTCCTACTTAGCGCTAATGATGTGCTACTTCGCACTATTGGCTCCCCACTAGGAACTATTGACTTGTATCCATGGAACTAACCAACTCTAATGTAGGTTTAATTGTCAGATAGAAGTTTATGATGTTGATGTACCTCTAATAAAGTTAATGCTCTTCGTTGACGAGAAGGTTCCTCTTCCGTTGGCCTTGTTTAGTTGGACAACAGGTGACAATAATCTTTCAGATGTAACGGTAAAAGAAAAAATGCAATTATATTGTTTTGAAGAATTCCAAGTGAGAACTGAAGTCCAGGGGATTTTACGATGATGGTCCTGTTCATGAAGCAGAGGTAAATGAAACCATTTCTCCGTTACTGAGGGTACTGTGCCCATGGTCGCCTGACAGATAATTTGATCATTCATGAAACAAATCTGCTCAGTGTTTATTTTCAGGCACTCCTTTCTGTAACTTTATGACGTATTTGTCCTTGTGTTAGTAAGCAGCAGAAAACTTTTGTGGCCAGTGTTGAATATGATCGACTATCTTTTCACCTCCTGAATCTGTATTTATTTATAGGTCGTTCCTATTGATGACAACAGTTTACACATGCACAATCCGCCGACCAAAACAAATCCCTTGACTACAGACCGACTATGAGTATTGCTATCAAAAGGTACTGGATGCACTCAGTCAACTTATTGTACCTGCCAAGCTGGGGCTGGGTATGTATTATACGATTGTTTTGAGAATCAATTAACTGTTGAATTTTAGTTCCACATACCCCTTTTTGCTTCATTATTTTCCCAGTGGTATGTCTGTATTGACACTTTTATAGCCTAATAATGATACCAATACATGAGTGGTGGGGAACTTGCGTACAGTGTCATTGGACATAATACCCGAGTTAATTAAGAATTCGGTAGGTATTTTAGCGCCATATTTAGAATTGTTATTCAAAATTGTATAAGAAAATGGTATTTTCCCAACTAGTTGAACAATTGGCATTAGTGTCCCCTGAATCTGCATTTATTTACGGGGGATTGGAGTCCTTGTAATTTTTGAAACACAGACTTAAAGGTTTCTGACAGTCTTTGTGATTTCACCAATTGCAAGGCAAGGGTAAGGTGCAATAAATTTCCTGTATGCATCTAAAAATCAAGTTTATAAGGAATTTATTTCATGCTCACCTCAGTGCTATGTTCCTTTGGGAACGAATATAAATGTATGTACATTCATAAACTGTGAAGATTGTCATGCTTTTTCATAATGAATTATTTTACAGAAAAAACAATGAGCACTTTAGTTGATATAGTGAGTTTTTATCCAGAAATGAATAGCAGTTCACAAACGATCTATAAAATGATTATTTGAGATGCACTGTTGGCACATTGTTAGACATTAAGTTCCATGAGTTTGCTGATGCATTTTTAAATGAGATCTATGCTATCTTGTTATGTTAACAGGTGATGTTACTGCTGGATATTCTGGTTTGTTGATGGTTCCAAGTACTTGTAGTACTAATCTACAATTCAACTGATGGTAATATGGTCGCTTGTAATTGCAGAAAAGGAGAATGCTGTAGTCACGTTGGAGCACAACAGCTTTGGATTGCAGTCTTACCGAAAGGGGAAGCGGCGGCTTAGTCTCTACCTACAGAAAGTACCTTTGGAGTAACAATTCATCTCATAAAGATCAGAAGAACTGTGGTATAAGAAGAATCTGTGGAGATGGTACAAAGGTTGGGAACGAACGCCCTCCTTGCTAAGTTTTGACATCAAATCAGCGTTCTGCATCATACCAGTCCACCCCTATGACTTCAAATTGCTCGGCATTCAGTTTCAAGGCAAGCACTATTTTGATAAATGTTTGCCATTCGGATGCGCTATATCATCCATTATTTTCGAAAGATTTAGCACGTTTTTGTCTGCGGTGCATTCTCCACAAGCATCCATCCATGCAACTGATGCGTAACCTGACGTCATCACTGGGTTGTACAATCCTGTATGCACATACTAAATTACTGCGATGTTCCAGTGGCACCTGGGAAATCTGACCTACAACAAAAATTACTTCTCTAGGCCGAGAGCTAGACACAGTTGCCAGGCACGTTCGAATCCATGAAGACAAAATTGTAGAGACAACCGCGCAGATCAACCGGTGACTGAGTGCGGATCGTAGGAGGGTATCCAATAAAGGACCTCCAGTCTGTTATGGGCAAACGCAGTTTTATGCGATTTTAACAATTTTCATAAAAGCAAACTCAGTTTTATGTCTTATAACATTTTCATAAATGTAGGGTTGCTACTTTTCAGTTGGATCTTATTTTCCCTCCACTTATCGTGGTGGGGATTATTTTGTCATACAAATAAATTCCTGCTTGTCAGCGGAAGTTTATCTTTATCTGCCATCTTCCCACTTCGGTTGCCAATACTTTATGCTGCCGCTGGTGTCTACTCCGTAGTCACCCGATTTAACACCTCTACCATAGTTATTAAGTTGGGTCTCCTCCAAGAACCGCCACGCCCATGACCATTAGCCCACAACAACTTGTATTATTTATGTTGCACTGAGTTGACGTCATCCGCTGGCGTTCAAAGGAGAATGTGTTTAGATAAACGATAATTTCTTGATAAACGAAATGTAAAGGAAGAAATATGTTATAATGAATACCTTGTGTTTAGCCTTGATATGTGTTTCAGGAGTGGTGGCGTAGCCCGGAGGTGAAAGCGGTTGCTCGTCACGTAGAAGACTCGGGATGGATTTCCCATATGGGGTAGGGGTACCAATAGTTGAAGCCAATTTCTGGTTTTCCTGCTGTAATGACGGTTTCTGGGATATTGGTAAAGGGACGTAAAACCATACTCATTCGCACTTCTTTCCACATAGGAATAAAGCAATCGAATAAGCAGTTGGTAGCTCCGTTTGTCAAGTCGGCAGATGTAAGACGTTTATTATAGACAACGCACTTCCTTATGCACTCCCTGTATTTTCATAATGATAGTTTTATCTGATCCGTGTGAGGCGTACAAACGACAAAATAAAACCTTTTGCCCCCCAAAACTAGACCTTATCAAGGACCTAAACTCGCTTCTCGACCTAGATTGAATTCGACATAAACGGAGCAATGAATGGCAATCAGGAAAGTAGTACGGACCGGCAATTCAGTCTTACATTTAGGATAAGTTGTCCGAAATGGGTTTCTTACCTGCGGCAAAGGAAAAATTGTTTTCATAAAAATGAACATGAAAGTGCCAATAAACGCTGAGTCGGCAGACATACAAGTACAGAAGATTTTAAACAGTTTTACAACGAAATGCAATGGCACCTTTTTGGTCCACTGGAAAGCCTATTTGTACAACTTTGAAAAATAGCGTTCTCTTTGTTATGCATGCACGTTTTCGGAATTCAAACATGATGAAATGTCTATTGAAGAGGTTTTGAAATCTCTTTTTGAAAGAATTCCTTTGCTGAATGGATTCCTTTGCGTAATTGGATTCTATTAGACTTCAGAGATTTGCATATATCCATCTCTGGCTAGAGAGAGTCAGAGGGTGGGATTAACTACTGTGTACTCTCAGATCTGATTACAGAGATCCTGCTGGTCAGCTGGGAGAGGGGTGGCGGCTGATCCTGACAGTGTACAAACTTGTAAACTGACTCACTTTAACACTCACATCCCGTCTTCTCATACCAAATAATATTCAAATGTTGATATCATGAAATAAGAAAGGCGCTGGTATCTGCAGCCTGGTTTAACCTCTGCTGCTTGTTTTAATGAAATACGTAAAGGTCGTTGGCGTCCTCAGCATCAAAAGCTTGTAGCGTTTACAGCGACCATTTGTAGTAAAAACTATTGTGAACGATCAGTGTTAGTAGTAGTAGTAGTAGTAGTAGTAGCAGTAGTAGTAGCATCAGCAGTGGTGGTAGTCGTCGTCGTTGTGGTAGTAGTAGTACCAGTACAGCAGTAGTAGTAATAGTCGTAGTTATAGCAGCAGTAGTGAAAGAGCAGCAACAGCAGCGGCGGTGACGGCGGTGGCGGTGGCGATAGTAGTACAACAGAGCCGTGGTGGTACTGATAGCACTGGTGTTGGTGGCGATAGTAGAAGAACAGAGCAGTGGTGGTACTGACAGTACTGGTAGCAGTAGCGGCGGTGGTGGTGGCGATAGTAGTACAACAGAGCCGTGGTGGTACTGATAGTACTGGTGGCAGTAGGGGCGGTGGTGGTGGCGATAGTAGTACAACAGAGCCGTGGTGGTACTGATAGTACTGGTGTTGGTGGCGATAGTAGTAGAACAGAGCAGTGGTGGTACTGACAGTACTGGTGTTGGTGGCGATAGTAGTACAACAGAGCAGTGGTGGTACTGATAGTACTGGTAGCAGTAGCGGCGGTGGTGGTGGCGATAGTAGTACAACAGAGCCGTGGTGGTACTGATAGTACTGGTGTTGGTGGCGATAGTAGTACAACGGAGCAGTGGTGGTACTGATAGTACTGGTAGCAGTAGCGGCGGTGTTGGTGGCGATAGTAGTACAACAGAGCCGTGGTGGTAGTGATAGTACTGGTAGCAGTAGCGGCGGTGGTGGTGGCGATAGTAGTACAACAGAGCCGTGGTGGTACTGATAGTACTGGTGTTGGTGGCGATAGTAGTACAACAGAGCAGTGGTGGTACTGATAGTACTGGTAGCAGTAGCGGCGGTGGTGGTGGCGATAGTAGTACAACAGAGCCGTGGTGGTACTGCTAGTACTGGTGTTGGTGGCGATAGTAGTACAACGGAGCAGTGGTGGTACTGAGAGTACTGGTAGCAGTAGCGGCGGTGGTGGTGGCGATAGTAGTAGAACAGAGCAGTGGTGGTACTGATAGTACTGGTAGCAGTAGCGGCGGTGGTGGTGGCGATAGTAGTACAACAGAGCAGTGGTGGTACTGATAGTACTGGTAGCAGTAGCGGCGGTGGTGGTGGCGATAGTAGTACAACAGAGCAGTGGTGGTACTGATAGTACTAGTGTTGGTGGCGATAGTAGTACAACGGAGCAGTGGTGGTACTGAGAGTACTGGTAGCAGTAGCGGCGGTGGTGGTGGCGATAGTAGTACAACAGAGCAGTGGTGGTACTGATAGTACTGGTAGCAGTAGCGGCGGTGGTGGTGGCGATAGTAGTACAACAGAGCAGTGGTGGTACTGATAGTACTGGTAGCAGTAGCGGCGGTGGTGGTGGCGATAGTAGTACAACAGAGCAGTGGTGGTACTGATAGTACTGGTAGCAGTAGCGGCGGTGTTGGTGGCGATAGTAGTACAACAGAGCGGTGGTGGTACTGATAGTACTGGTAGCAGTAGCGGCGGTGGTGGTGGCGATAGTAGTACAACAGAGCAGTGGTGGTACTGATAGTACTGGTAGCAGTAGCGGCGGTTGTGGTGGCGATAGGAGTACAATGGAGCAGTGGTGGTACTGATAGTACTGGTAGCAGGAGCGGCGGGGGTGGTGGCGATAGTAGTACAACAGAGCAGTGGTGGTACTGGCAGTACTGGTAGCAGTAGCGGCGGCGGTGGTGGCGATAGTAGTACAACAGTGCAGTGGTGGTACTGATAGTACTGGTAGCAGTAGCGGCGGTTGTTGTAGACGAAGTAGTAGTGGCAACAGTTGTAGGAGGAAGACATAATGATCAGCCCAACTGGGACACTATGACATCTGTTAACTAAGTGAGCCAGCCTAATCACCAATCAATTTAGTCGCCCTAATGACAGACAGAGAGGTTCCTGAGGACTATCACGGGATTTGTAGAAATCAAGGCACTCAGATCACTGCAGACTTGAATAACCTCCGCGCTTATGGGGACGGTGGGGCAGTCTGGTGGTTAAAGCGAAGGCTCGCCACGCCAAAGACCCGCGTTCGAATCCCCATATGGGTACAATGTGTGAGGCCCATTGCTGGTGTTCCCAGCCGTGTTGTTGCTGGAACATTGCTAATGCGGCGTAAATCGAAACTCACTCACTTCACGTTTATTATTAAAGCATTTAGCGCCATAGCCAAGTTTACTTCTATTTGTCTGAACTTAATCCAAACTGTCCAGTCAAATGGCACGTGCCATGATTAGTGTGTAAAACTTTCTAATTGTTCAAAAACATCAACGATAAGTACGTTATATAAATTCATTAAAATAATGCAAACCAATGCCATACTCAAACGCCCCTGTTAGCCCCCTGGATGCCGAGTTTTTTTTCAGGCGCACATTTTCATAAGGTTTGAAAAGTGAACGTCGTGCGAGATTTGCGCTCACGTGGTCCTGGATCTGCGTACGGCTATGAAATTGCACAGGAATGTAGAATATTTAATTTCCTATCCGTTGGTATAAATATAATTGCGACTACCTCAGGGGTTTGAGAAATAGACACTGCTAAAAGTTGTCCAAAACTTTTGTGTGTGTTCAAAAACAGTAAATTTCTCAGTTTTTTATCGTGCACCAATAAAAGCACTCTGCTACGATTTTTTTAATTTGGCATCTTTACGGAAAGTGTGAGCGAAGAAAATACAGCTTGATATCTGAACGACATAAGTGTATATGAAATGGATGTATGTGGTAATGCATAACGTCCTACTCACAATATCAGAAATGACCCGCAATAAATGTCAAAAATCGATTTTCTACTATGACGTCAAACGTCGACAGAGAGGTCATGCACGTATAAAGGTAAGGGGGCATAACTCAGCTATGGTTTACATTAGGTCAATGTAACTCCGATCACATGGAGAGAATTTGCTGTGGATATGGACAGTATATTTTCGTGATGTTTTGTTCACAGTGAACCAAACTATTCCAATACAAATTTCCCCAATGTGAGAGGATACCTTCTGGTAGTTTCACAATTTGTAAGAAAAGATGCAAGTGTACTACATCAAAAAGCAGGCAATAGCGATTTGGATGTCCCTATCCGATACATATTTTAGTTCTTAGATTCCCATATTCTCCTGTTTGTGTATATGTATTTTTATTAATTTTCCATCATTATTAACGGAGTAACAGCAACATATTCAAACGTAATGAAATAACTGAAGATAATGCGACATTTTAGTTGACGTCACGGCATGTTTTGTGCATTTTGTGACGTCAGAAAAAGACTACTCTGGTTGCTGATTAATATATATCAAACCTAATTTCTACTCAATGTGTAAAAGATCTCGGCTTCTGTGTCAGAATTCAACACTTTTTAGCCAAAATATGAAAAGAATGGTTTTATCACTGAAATAGTGTCCTGATTATATCAACAATTACACGGTTTTACTACATATCTTATTGTGAGCAACACGCGCACCTGTCTAGCATCAATTTAGCGTAAATGAAAATTTCACAACACCTGAATATGCATTGAGTATTCATTTAAGAAAAAGACATTTCTTCTCATGATTATGAAATCAATTCCCTTCATAAGTATGCAATGAAAAGTACAAAGAGATCGCCTTTTCAGTAAAGAAGTATTAGAAAATGGACGTAAGGCTTGTCCAAATTAAGACTTGACCTGATTTATATATTTTTAACAATTTCCGTATAAATATTGTTTGAGTTAGACATTCTGCCATCAGATATATTTTAATCGCATTTGAATTGACTTTATTATCGAAAAACAATGATAATGAATCATGAAACGTTTTGACAAACTCGTACCTGGTCAATTAATATTCATAATAGTTTTGTCTATAAAAACGACACAAACCAATACAATGAACAAGACAATTCCTTTAAATAGTAGTATGTGTGCCCCTACATTTGATAAAATGTACAAATCATTTTCATTAATATTATCCGTTTTACTTATAAATTGGAAGTAAATCGCTGTTTATTAACCTGTTCATATGAAACTGCAATATTTGTCCCAACGTATTGAATATTGCACATGACGGGAACTAAAGCATATGTTGCCGTAATGGCTACGTGTGATCTTCCAACACTTGTGTAGAGGCTTAAAATGTGGTGTAATACACTTACTGAGTCAATTTCCCATGTAAATATTATTCAAACAATCAAAAGCTTTCAAAGAATAAAAACGGATACCTTATATCCACACATGATATGGTGTTGAACATGGATATATGTAGATACTGAAATCAATTTCATGAAAAAATATCTGAACGATGCGCAAAATATACATCACAATACTAAAAGTGCAATCGGAATGGTATGGGCATTGTGTTTACTCTTGTTCAACCGACCTTCACCTCAAAGAAATTGCCTAATATGTGCAACAATGTTGACGTGTGACATCACTACCGATGACCGATTTCTTTCAAAATGGCGGATTCGCTGAGAAGGGTACACAGGATTTTGCGACGACTTTTTGCTTGATCAGGGATCTTTTGTATATAAATGTGAGTTTCTTATGAATTACCAAATTATTTCATTGTATCTATTTTCAATTTGCTATTTTTTGCCACGATACTCTTCCCCTGAATATACTAAGCGTATTGAGCCATTGTAAGCAATGATTAGACAGCTGGATGTTGGAAAATTTCGAAAATGCTACGCAGTGTAAAATTGGATTTTTTCTTTGTTTACATTTCAGTCAAGCGCTGTCTTTCGAGCACAGCGTTCGTTTTCATACAAAGTATATTTCGTTTCGTTTTGTCTAGACAGTTGGTACTGGTGACAAAGACCATTTGTAATTTGATTCTAAGATGCATGGGGAGTTCAATGATGCATTTGTCGTAGCTAACTATGAAGTATACATGACGTAATAGGCTTCTCAATACCGGCCTTCTCGAAACGTGATTTTGTAAACACTATCCAATATGGCGAAAAAGCGCACTTCGGCGTTCGTGTAAGTGTATTTTCGAAAACATCCCAACCGATTCTGGGTACATCGGTGACGTTTCAGAATTATCATTCCTGGTTACATGAAACCTTGATATCAGTGATCATTAATATGCTATTTTTGAAATTCATTACTTCCAGTAATTATCCGATTTTCACATTTCAAAACATACTGCAAATAACGCTGTGAATCTCGATTTTGTACAGTTTGAAAAATGACGACATTTACGATGAAGCCTATTTTGAAAGGCGAGTTTAAGCACTTTAGCTTGGTCTGAGGTAATAGTGGATGGTATCAAGAAACTGGGAATTTTCCGCAGAATTCAAAACTTTGAAGTATTTATATATGCGTGGTATATTTAGAATTTTATTGGACTTCCAAGTGAGGTACGTAGAGGAAGGACATATATGTCCCTGTGGCATCCAGGGGGTTAATGCACTATTGTTTCTATCAGCATTATTTCCGCCATATAACGTCGATTCGGACTCTGTTCACTGTCCCTGTACCCAACAGTCCTTGTGTTCCGTCATTCTTGCTCAACGTCAGGCAGCGCGACAATAGGTACCATTTTAATGTCTTCTGGTATGGATAAGAAACTTACTGAGATATTAATCCCACCTTACTGTTAAAACTATATAAAATATTAAACAATTAAGGATGACTGGATACAAAGGGAATACTGAATGATATCCCGTGTAATAAATGGTATTGGTATCTCTGCATTACGCCGTCATAACACAGTCACGCGTATGAATACATTTCACATGGATTGTCAACATTAGTCTATTTAATCTGATTGTTTTAAACTACACAAGGGGCATGGAAAGGGGACCAAATGGTAAGTAAAAGTAGCTATGTAAAAATATGTTTTAAATATACATCTGAAATATCAAAACTTCTAGGTGTGTTGTGAATGACAGCCGACATTTTGTTTTGATCTCGTTTCTGTGGTCATCTGATCAAATGCAAGTAGTTCCGGCAGCACGCAATGTTATTACACAACGCGCAATAATATTGTCGTGTTATTAAACAGTGATATCTTCCACGGGCAAGTAATGATTTCTTTTACTGAAGCAAATGCGTCAGTACTATTAACAAGAGTTGTAACTGTAACCCAGTTTCCAAGCCATTCACCTTCCTTGCAATATAAATTTAATTAATGAGACCGCGTCAGTTGCTGCTAAATATTTCTCTGTATATCCTCAAGAGTGAGTTTTGTAGTCAATCCGTTCACCAACATTTCTTGTTATGGAGTCCATAAACCGACTCCATATTAACTGATTTTACCCAATCAGGTTATACATTATTGTAGATCACATCTTAACGACCAACACAGTCGCCGCTGTTTCCGAGCGAGTCCGCCTTGCAATTGTGGCTAAGGCGTGTGAAGAGACGTCGGTCGACCCAGAGGCCGGTAGTGTGTGTGATAGTGACAGTGGAGGAGGCCGGCGGGGGATGTATCGACTTGAAGGTAGATGCTGATTTACAGTGTAGCTAACAACTCGCTTGGACGTACCACCGTCATAACAAACCTTTCATACAGTCCGCTTGTAGGTGAGTCTCTGTGTGTTTAATGCTGGGTGAATTTTGTTTTACACATTTGTTAGCAATATTTCACGAGTATGTCTGAAATGGGCTTAACACCCCCTGTTTACAAACGCCGTACGCAATAACATCATTACTGATGAAATGAGATCGGGTTATCTGTTACAATGCAATGTTTCAATACCTCTTGAAGGCAGGTGACCACCAGCGCCTTCTCATTTATGTGAGTATTAAGAAGTCGCTCTGACCTAGCTATTAATGCTGACCCGTCTCTACAGCTGATAACATTTTTGCTCATATTTTCCGTCACGCCAACGTTGTACTTTCAGTTTGTTTCTGCAACACAGAGATGAGATGGTGACACTGAATCAGTTTCTGGCATTTCGTTGTTCTGGCTTTACGTTAAAAAAAGAAACAGGTTTTAATGAATTATAGAATTTTCTAAACACTGATATATGTTCCTCGAGGTGACTGGGACTCGTCTGTTTCCAAACCTAGGCCAATACCGTTATAAGATTCGGATCACTTCGAGATAGATTAGTTACAAGTCTAGTGACAAGTCTAGATATCTCTGGAATTAAAATATCGTTCTGACTCCATTTACATTTTAAAATATTTGTGACGAAATGTTAGTCCAGCTTCGGACAATTCACACAGGATCATTGAGAATCGGTTGATTTGTATCTCAGAGTGCGCCGTAAACCTACAATCTCTCCCTCGGTTGATTTGTAAACTCCAAAGAAAACATCATTTAGAGACGTTTTCCTGACCAATATAATTCGGGGGTGTTGAGATATATTTGCCAAAAACTAACCTGTTCCTGCAATAAACTAAACAGAAAGAGGCGTAATGGCTGGGGTTAAATACGGTTTTGTTGATTAATTCGTTTGCATTGTTAAATACATTAACACCGAAAAACGTGCTTGATGACCTGATATAATTTCACAAATTAAAACATCGACGTTTATAATTATTAAGTATTATTCATTTACGTAAGTCATGATCCATAACACTGGACACAAACCACCGCCAACCAATGTTTCCAATTGTTATAATTTTGTAAACATTAAATTCTATTATTATAGGATATTTATATGCAGCTAGTGCTTGCTCAAGGCGCTGGTATTTGTTTCCCTCGAGCTATGAATACCAATCTCAACGACCCATCGTATTATCAATCTCAACTCCCTGGGGAATATACAACTCTTGGTGCCACTAGGCGCACCAAGTTTATTGTGGCTCTCTCATCCTAACGAGGTACCCAGATCACAGCTGGATGGACTGGAACTCATAGTGACATTACTTTGTCCAAGTTTACTGCACGTTGCTGTACCCTCAACAAGGTGTTTCTACGTACTGATGTGACTCCCATCGGGTCATATACCAACGGACCCGTGGGTTGTGACGACGCGGAAGGGGTCTGCGCACAAGTTGACGCCATGGTTTTTACACCCGGTCACGGGTGAGCTCGATCCCGACACCTCAACTCCCTTGATCATTAGCCTGGCACTTTAGCCAGCCTACAGCGCCTCCTTGTTTTATGTTTCGCGAAGCACTGACGCTAGTTCACTGAGAGAATCAGTAAACTCCTTCAGTATTGCTAACATAAACGATTGGTTAGATTTGAACTTGGGAATCATATCTCGCTCTTCAGTTATTTTCAATGTACCCCTCTCGCAGCGAGTAACATTTTCTATGTACCCCGGTGGGGATATTGAATTCATTTGGTGCTTCGTGGTAGTACTTCGTGGTAGTATTTCGTGGTACCACTGAATCACGTATGATGTAGATGTAAGTATTACCGATATTTTACGAATGCAAATCGGTGGAAGGGAGATCACTGTGAATCTGTTTTTTTGCCCGCAAAACCTAGCGATGGCTAGAAAAGGATATGTATCGTGCTTCAAACAATTCACAATTGGCATTGGGGTGTTCGGTAAGATAGAAACATTGGTCACTGATTCCTAGGGGCGCATGTGTTGATGGAACATAAACAAACAGCGAGAGTACATCATTCCATGTCTCTCACGTGACCAGTGTATAACTTATATATTCACCAGTGTTACACGCTTGTAAATATAGAGGACAAGCATCAAATCAGATTAGCAGTGTTGTGAATTGGTTAAAATCTCATGACTTGTGATTTGTTCATTACAACCGATCAGTCAACCGATCATAATTGGTTACAGTCATTTATCAAATTTTCCTGGTTATGTTTGTTAATGCACAAAAATAAAGAAAAACATACGCATAGTTCTTTCGATGTTGTTTTTGTTTTCGTTAAATTGTTCAAAATGCATTTGCAAATTGACATATTTCAAGGATGACAAGTATCCTAGGAACCCATAGTTCCCGAGGTCTTTAAGATAAATTCAGTCCTAGCTTGGAACGAGCTGGCAGTACTTATGAAACGTAACAGACAAAACCAACCTTGTGAAAAATATTGTTAAAGCAAGTAAGTGTTCCCAAATTGTTTGTGTTTGATCATGAGGAAACTTGATTTCAACCACTACTGGTGTTCCTAGTCGTGATCTAGAACGTTTGCTAGAAACGGCGTAAAACAATACTGACTGACTCGCTCATTAACATGTGGCACAAACACTTGAAACCATTCTCTAACGCTCCAAATCAGTTTTTCCTTGTAAACTTTTGAGTAAAATGACATCCAGCATTAATAATTACATGAATGAATCGACTACGTTAGTGAAAACGTAAATAATCTTGTTTGCCGTAAGATTTTATGCAGTGTCTGTATGAAGATACTGACCCTAGTTCAGAGAGAGAATTGAAAAGCTCCATCATTATGCCAGCCCGAAGAATTACTTGAACTTGGGAATCAGATTTTGTGAAATATTTATAGTTGTCTGAAGTTTAAGTGAGACAGAAAAGTGGACTGATGAATTTACCATTTATACGGCAGAAATATGCAAATATCAGAAACTTTGTGTATTTTACCCTCGCGTTAGAATCGCGTTTTCCGTTCGAACATGGACATTGTAAAGTGACCTAACGGGCAAAGTATCCAACTGGAAAATAACATGAAGCATTTACAGTAGAATTTGATACTGATCATGAGGCCCCAGGTACATCGGCACACGATTACATATCTTTTGTATTTTAGAAGTAAGTAGTATACTTCATCAACTGCAATTTTTTTTCTGGAACGGCATCAGACCATCAGTCTTCACCGTTCATCAAGCCACGTTTCATTCATACGAAAGAAAACATACTTAAATGAGTTCTCCGATCGAAAACACAGTTTCAAATGACTCAAAGGAAGTGGAATTCATAGGTTCTGAATGACTTTATTTGAGGAGTAATAGATCCCTCGTTGAATGTTATCTGCTATTTTATCAAGAGTTATCTTGATCTGAAAACACGTGTGATCAATCACTCTACAAAGAAGTGTAATCACATTCATCAGCGTGACAGCCAGAAGCCATTATTGAATCCCGAAGCCATTCAGGTTCTGGGTCTTCCACGACCACTCGGCTAATGGGAAAATATGTAATATAAATGTGTTTACATATGACATTCAATAACATAACATTCGGGGATATTCTGACATGTTTAATAATTAATGTTATTGTCATATAAAATGTCAGGAACACTTCCTGTTTTGGACGAAAATGATGCGATCGTCCCACCTAGAGACCTGCCTGTGTTGCCAACGCATGTCCTTGCATAACATTAATATACCTGCTGTTCACCAAACGGGGTAAAGTGCAGTAACTCCGATATTCAATAATTCAATCCGTGAAGTTCAAGGTTACAGCAACCCAGGGCTGTCGTAAGAGGCGGCTAACGGGATCTAGTATTCAGGCTCGATGACTTGCTCGATAAATGTTATCGTATTGGACTGTCCAGACTCAGAGCGGGCAAACAACCGTGTCAGTATAGTTTCATTACAATGTGAAGTTATTATGTGAACTTTCTAACAAATCAGTCAACATATGAAAGGACATTTTAAGCGAGTAAAGCATTAAAACTAAATCTGATATACTGTACTACTCTACTCAACTCTACTCTACTACACTGCACCGCACTGCACTGCACTGCAAGAAAGCTACAAGTTCCAAATATTTAATGCACATATTACTGTGGGTATTTTAAACATCATTTCATTTCTGAGCGTCACATCTCCAGCACATTCCACTTGTTATGTCTAGATTTTCTTTTTCGACATTGTTTTCGACATTGACGAAATGAATTGTAATAGAAATCTGGAGTCCGATGTGTATTATTTGTTCATGAAAAGATACGTTCAATCATAGAAAGAGAGTTTCAAATTACTGTTTCAAGAAAAGAAAAGTCGAAATCGAAAATCCTTTCTGAGTCCTTTTTTTTCCATCTTACAACTGAAAGTCGGCTTTTTGTATCTGAGTTTTTTATCAACTAATCTCAAAATGGTAATGTTCATACGCAGTTCCGAAAACACCTGGCGTCTCCATTCTGTTGTCGGTAGCTACAAGACTGGTCAAGAAACGGATAAACGCGCGTTAAATATCCAAAGCATCATCACTGTCTAGATTCTGCAGAGGCTAGACTGATTTGTTTGACGCTTGTCGTCCTATTGCGTAGCTCGATGCTCATGATGTTGATCACTGGGTTGTCTGGTGCATAGTCGATTATTTGCAGACCGCCGCCATACAGTTGAAATATTGCGTCAGACAACCAATACTCAACTATCAATATCTAATAAACAAGAAAAAAATCAAAGTATTTCGTAGGGATTATTTGACGGAAATGTTTGAAGTCTTACTCGCTTTTTGATTGGTTTGTCGTATTTTTACACATGGATTTCATCGATTGGGGACGAGTTTTCTTGCAGGTTACGGAAAGGGACGAGTTTTACCGAATGATGGCCAAGTGGTATCGAGTGGATGTAAAACATCAGATACCGGGGGATTTGTATTCAAGACACTTGACTAAAACTCTGATATTATGATTGATCCGTGCCCCATTCCTGTTTAATTTCCTCCAGCCGTCATTTTGTCCCGTGGGAATTAAGGTATTCGTGATACTAATACCCCTGCCCTGTAAATCACCAGGATATATGCATCTGTTTGACGACTTGTGGCAATCTGTATGCCGGGACCTTCTATATCAGATTCGTCCTGTTTTGAGGGCGGGCGGAGGAAGAGAGAAGAAGACCTAGTCAATGTAATTTGTTAGAAGGATGCGATGGCTTTCGAATCATCTAACCAAAGAATACTTTGGGAATCCTCATTATTTTATGAGTTATGATTTCCATTAGCAAATAGATTGCTCTTTATACCCCAGATACCAGCTGTGACGTAAAGAACTATAACCATTCAGCTTTTGTGCCAGTGTTTGAGACAGCAGAACACTTGCTTTGATATGTTGCACACAGTCTGTTCTTGACACTAAGCAAAAATATCTAATACAATAAAATAATGACAAAAGCAAAGAAAATAAATTAAAAGAAAATAAACAGCAGCAACGAACCCCCAACCTCTCCCCCCACCCTATCCCCCAAAATACAAAAAGCCCAAAAAGAAAGAGATGACAAAAAACAAGCAAACAAAAAAACCCCACCAACCTACCCCCCACCCTCCAAATAAATAAATAAATAAATAAATAAATAAATAAATAAATAAATAAATAAAATTTCATCAATCAAACAAAAACACACACACCCAGAACAGATGATACACTGGTTAACTTAGATTACATGTTTTACCCTTCAACATGCGTAAATCTGCCAAGAGCTTTTTCAGCCCGAGTGATTATATGCATTTCAATGTACAGAAACATCGGACAAACTAAGCAAAATTGCAAATTAAGCCCAGTCCTCTTCGAACATAATGTAACGTGAATGATAGTTTCTGAACTCGAAATACCTAACCCGATATCCTCACGCCTACAATGAATAATGTGTGGTCCGTCATAGTATCCGCCATCGGTTGGCACAATCCAAGTTCAGTAACCGTCGCGATGAATGTATTTGAAGCTTATTTTTATTTTTGGAACGATTTAATACATCTCATTTTTTTCATCCTTAATCGACCCGTGAAGATCAAGGTTAGAGTTAAGTTTCAGCAAGCCATGATGATCGGAAGGGGCAAATAACGGGTCAGGTGGTCAGACTCCCCGACTTGGTTGACAAATGTCATCATATTCCAGTTGCGAAGATCGATGTTAATGCTGTTGATCACTCATTTACATGTTGGATATTGGACTCCATCTTATAAACGAATGTATTGATATGTGTATGTTACAAAGCACAATCCCAACAATGTGGCGTTTCTAATTCAGATTTACATTCACATGGTGTTTAATTAATTAGCTAATAAACGCGTGTTCATGAACGACACGCCGTGTGACACGAACTCGAAGTGATCTCAGGAGTCGCAGTTGCCTACCAAAACCACTAATTGTGGGTTCGAACCCCAATTTAATTCTGATTATTATGTGATTATTAAGAAACGGGGCCCGATCCACAAAGCTATCGTAGCGCTATGTTAAGATATGGGAGGTAACACAGTTCTAGCGCTACGACTGTCGTAAATTGATGTTAACATATGGGAGGTAGCACAGTTCTAGTGCTTCGACTGACGTAAATTTATGTTAAGATATGGGAGGTAAGACAGTTCTTGCGCTACGACTGTCGTAAATTGATGTTAAGATTTGGGAGGTAACTCAGTTCTAGCGCTACGACTGTCGTAAATTGATGTTAACATATGGGAGGTAGCACAGTTCTAGTGCTTCGACTGACGTAAATTTATGTTAAGATATGGGAGGTAAGACAGTTCATGCGCTACCACTGTCGTAAATTGATGTTAAGATATGGGAGGTAACACAGTTCTAGCGCTGCGAAAACTGTGTGAAACGGGACCCGTGATCGATTCCACACGTGGGCACACTGTGTGGATTCACCGCCATGACATTGTTAGAATATCGCTAAATGTGACCTGTAACCAAACTCACCCACTTAAAACAGACATATCGAAGAAGTACCACACACTTGACCTTCATTGCCGTCAAAACACTGAAATACTTCAAATGAAAAAGTGAAAACCTTTTAAAAAGCCATCCATCGGTACAGCACATTACAAACACCAAAACGTGAGTATCTAACGCGTCGAGAACATTCCGCACGTGTAATACGTCATATTGACAGGAAACGAACATGGCACGAAACAATGGCTACAGTTTGTCAATACTGCACGACTCTTATTGTGCCATTTTACTTGTTAAAGTGGACTTGGCTTGGGACCCGTATTAGTCCTAGGATGTCTATTCAGGCTGTTCATTCAGACCTGTCTGTGGATAAATAACATTCGAGCAGCAAATGATTAGCGTTATAGCTACGACATAAAACAACAAAGCCAGAACCTAATTTTCAATGAACTGGCTCTGGGATCAGGGTGTCATTAAATAGCAATAAAGTAATACTAAATAACTTGCAGAACATTTCTAGTCTTAGCGGGATCTAAAACAGATTCGCTGATCACCGATTAACAAGCAATGAACAAATATAACAGTGGATGAATCAAGGTATGATTGCTGTTAAAGGTCACATGCAACGTATAACACAACTTTACAGATTTTGATACCTTTCGGTATGCACTTACCGAAACAATTCATCAAAAATGCCAGTTCAACCTATAACGTTGAAAAAAAAACCGCGATGAAACCCCCCCCCCCCCCCAGCTGAATCGGAGTTCAAACGGTTCACTAAATTTTCCCCAGCCTTGGGGAAAAAGTGGTTTCAACAGCTGTGCTGCGCTGCGCTGCGCCCATAACGCATGCGCAGCGAATAGGTCCGCGCAGCTTGAAACAGTATGCATGCCCGGAGTATGAGGTCGTGCAAACTTGTGCAAACTCTTGTCAGTTTCAAGTCCTGCTTTGTACATGCACAGATGACAGTTTCCAGCCACGCAGTAGTTCACCATCTCTACTGAGATGAATTTTGATAAGATCGAATGCAAAGTCAGAGAACATGACTCTGAATCAGCCAGTCGGAAGCCGTTGTTATACTTGAGTGGACACCCACCCGCTATGGCTGGGTTCGTTCTCCCGAGGGCTTCGTTTCGAGGGAAGTAAGCCAACGGACAATATACTGCACTTTTGAATCGCGATTGTACGTTTATAATTTTGTTTATTTGTTTTTCTACAAGCAGCAATGTATATTATATGTCAAGAATAAGGGATAATTGTGTTTTAATTATGTTCGATGTTTTGGTTGCATGTGAACTTTAAATGCGTCTTACATTGAAAAAGAAATCTCATTGAGCGTAGAAGGCAAACTATCGGAAACACTGCACGACCTGCTGGCACAATGTTTCCCGAAAAATCCCGTCTATCATCAGTCACTACAAGACACACACACACACACACACACACACACACACACACACACACACACACACACACACACACACACACACACACACACACACACACATATATATATATATATATATATATATATATTCATCATGTTCTCAGCTCTAGTGCCCTCTAATATAACCTTGTTCTATGATTTATGTCGTCGACTGAACGACTGATCACAAGATAGTATATATCCTATTATTATTGATTGTAAGACGTGAGTGAGGATATGAGGTATAATTTCATTTGTACTTGATTTCCTTGATGGATACTTTCATCTCTATTTCCCCCAAAATATTCATAAATGTGGAATTCATCGATTCTTGTACGTTCGGATGAATTAATGATACGAACGAAGTTATCGCATATTTACATAGTTTGTTTTTTTGGCTGAGAGGTCAGTACCTTCGATATATAGGAATACAATGGCATGGTTTAGGTCAGTCAGTCTGTCTGACCCGAATCTGTTAGTCGGCCCATTACGACTAGCACTGGTTGTTGATGAGCTACTATAACCCGGATGTTCACGGGTGCGTTTGGGCATGACTGTGACGGTTGCCGCTGTTGCTACCCTCCGCACACGAGAACGTGATATCGTCCTTATTTGATATATCCTTACGATATAATCTCCAACGTCGCTGGAGATTGTGTAGACGTCCAGTTGGCATGTTGTCGCTGATCTCTCGTAAACTTAGCCATAGCCGCTGTGTTCAGAAAACAAGTGAATCACTGGCATCCAAGCCGGCAATTAATACCCGAACGCATGCAGGCATGATGCACTCGCATCTCGACTCCAATGTTTTTTGCGATCTCTTCTCTTTCCACAAACAAACAAAAAAATTACAAATTCTAACCTCAACCTCAAACAATATTTCATTGGGCTAAACAGGTTATACGACCACGATTCATGTTTTCGATTCATGACTTATATTTAAATTATAATAGGTTATAATACCCTTTTGTTACTTTCCAATATTACGACGTTTCTTTTGGCTTTTAGTATATTTATTCAGAAATGACGAATATCATTTTCTTTTCAATCCACTGAATTTTCAGACTCGATTATGAAGACACTGCCGCCATATAGCTGGAACATTTTTTGAGTGGGGCGTAAAACACTATTCACACATAAACAATTCTCACAGGGCATGGGGCCTCAAAACATATGTCGACCATAGCTGAAAATTCGAAAAGTGTTGTGAGACAACTTTATGGAGCAGTGATGCTTTTCTCTCCCATTTCATACTTACTACTCTCAAGCATAGCTAGGGCATCATTGACAAACTTTATGAATAACAAATTCTTTTATTTCGTGAGTGCGACGTTTCGATGCAGATTTCTTGTGGCGCTGTCTGTCGAAACGATATGAAAGAAGTTGATACCCATAACGATTGTCCATATAGTACTTTCCAATTTCTAAATGCCACTCAAAAAAGTGATAGCTAGGCCAATGTCATATTGTAAAATGAATTGACCGCAGTAAAAGATGTTAAAGCATTGACTTGCGAAACACCTAAACTTGTCTGTCTTATAATCGAAATGAAACTACCATTACAAGTTTAACTAACAGCCTTTCCTAAAGTGGAAACAAAAACAACAGTGAACAAATTCTTGTGTACTCTACAGGGCATTTTGATGGTTTAGGTATGTAGAGAACACGTTCTTACACATAAAAAGGAGTTGACATAAATATATAATAGTGAGGATCATTTTAAACCGCCAATGCGTCGCCCAGTGTGTTACACGTATAACATCGGCAACAACTTTGACCATCTTCTTATAGGATGAACAAATCTGAGCTTTTAATAAAAAAGGCCGCAGACATTGCAAAAAAGCCCAATTTCCCACTTCCTTCCATGGAAACGACGTCGTGCACTGTGAATTAGCATTGCCTTCAGATACGATATAAGCGCCATCTGGAGTTCACATGCCAATCATGGCGACCTATAAATCTTCTCGTGGGTTAAGAGGTGGTAATTAATACACATGACGTTAAGATGTATTCGTTCTGGACTTGTATCTCTTACATCCCAATCTTTGATGTATTCCGATAAGATAGGCAGTGGGTAGCCTAGTGGCTAACGCATTCGCTACTTACGCCTAAGACCAGTGTTCGATTGACAACACAATGGGTACAATGTCTCCCTCTCATTTCTGGTGTATCTCACCGTGATATTGCTGAAATATTTCCAAAAGCACTCAAAGACCAGATTTCGATTCACAACGCTCTTTATGATACAACAAGCTCGATTATAATCAAATGTTGTGAAATACAGACTTCAAAGACTGAAGCTGTTGAACTAAATGTAACGAATGTAACGAGTTTTGTCAATCTGAATCGTTAAGAATATATATGTTAATTATCACAGGGCTTTGTTTCTGGTGTTTTCACTTGAAAACCAGGAGGGCAAATCAGCAAAGTGAATTCAGTCATTTAACATTAAGTCATCAATAATGAACCCTCACTCATATTTCTGAAATGACTGAAGAGCATGCCTTCCTAGACAGTGCGTGGTGGATGTATAATGTCGACCTATAGCAGCCATTGTGCGACTGACATCATAGCCCGGATTATTCTCTAATTATTTATTGCTTGCAAGTCCGGCAAATGGCAGTAGGATGAGAACTTATTTGGGCAATAATCATGAGATGAACAGGTGAAAGAAACAATCACAAATCATCATTATTGGTTGTTATGAAAGAGAATTAGTTTGTTTATTTCACCATATAATATTTGGGACTTGCAGTAAAAGCCATTTAAAGCACAATAAGGCTAAAATGTCACCAAAACTGATTTGCTAGGTTTTCAGGGAACGTTTTATTGATATATGAACACAGTCGTATGTTATTACGAAAATAACTGTTTATACAGAGCACACTGACAGGGAGCGTGTCCGTCCGCAGACTTCCTCCATCAGGACCACGTCCATTCTTGTATGTCTTGATGTTACAATCTCCTTGGAGACAGTTTCCTAATAATATAACCGGATGGCGCCAGGTGACGTTATAATACTGTGGCGTTCCACCTGGTTGTGAATTAATTGTAAATGTCTGAGTATATGTTTCTCTCCAGGCGTCTTGTGGAATGTGAGAGCTGCTGTTTATATGTCTACACAGGTGATCGTAATGAATATCCCAACCACAATACTATTTAATCAAAGTGTGACGTGCAGAAGTCGAACCTTCACAGCCAGTCTGGTAACAAGGTAATAGCCTTTTTATCACTGATACTGCTGGGGGATGTGTGGACGGAATTCGATTGAATAAAGTCGAAACATCCTCTTACAACACTGATCACATTATACATCGGTGTTTTAGGAATGGAGCCGTTGACGTAACTCTTTGCTTCTTTCTTCTGCAGAATGTCGGCAGCAAATCTGTCTGTCTTTTCTGGGTTGTCACACACAGCTCACTAGTCCTTAATGAAATTATTCTCGTACACTTATTAGATTGTGAAAGTGACCCTCTTGCTATTTTGGATATTTCTGAAAATAGGTTGGACTTATGTCTGTAATGTAGTTGCCGGTGACTGTCGTTGTCAAAGACCCATGGTTCAAGAGGTATTACGAATGTCGGCAGAGATATTTCAAACAGTTCCATGAATTCATCCGTCCACTTGAACTCAGTCACTCACTCACTCACTCACTACCGGTATAGCAAACTTTAAATAATTCTGTCTGTCTTAAGCATATGTAACGTCAAATTCCACTAAAGGGATAACGTAAAGCTGAACTTGCTACGGTAAAACCAACTTATCAGTGTTGTCATGTCACACTGATGTCACGCTGTGAGTGGTTGGTTTGTTGCTTAAAGCCGCACTGAACAATATTCCAGCTATATGGCGGCGGTCTGTCAGTAATGGAGTCTGAACCAGACAGTGCAGTGATCAACAGCATGAGCATCGATCTGCGCAATCAGGATACGATGACAAGGGTAAACCAAGTCAGCGAGTCCGGGTTTCGGTCAATGGGACATCACAAAAACTTTGTGGGCTTTCATTTTCCTGGGTATTATTCCAGATATTAGAAGAGTAGCAGCAGGACCCCTTGAGTGAGTGAGTGAGTTTAGTTATACGCCGCACTCAGCAATATTCCAACTATATGGCGTCGGTCTGTAAATAATCGAGTCTGAACCAGACAATTCAGTGATCAATGACATGAGCATCGATCTGCGCAATTGAGAACCGATGACATGTGTCAACCAAGTCAGCCAGCCTGACCACCCGATTCCGTTAGTCGCATCTTGCGACAAGCACAGTCGCCTTTTATGGCAAGCATAGGATGCTGAAGGCCCATTCTACCCCGGGACCTTCAAGGGTAGGACTCCTTGAACATGACATGACTTTCTTTGACAAGTTGTTCTCCATGGGTTGAACCAATCAAGGTAGGACGATATATGCTTGAACACTTTATAAGTACCTGTACCGAGTTGTGTCACCAACAACTTCCAGAATGCCACCCAAAGATAGACGATACACATGTACTGATCCACACAGCTTCTCCTGACAATACTTCCTCCCGGGACTGATTCTTAAGAACTGATTTACGCAAAATATACTCACCGATATTCTCTCCATAACCATTTGATGGTTCCTATTACGCCATGGACCACCTGTCGAATCATCAAAAGACATAAACTATAGACGACATTACAAAATCAGTGACACAGTTTGTACTTCTGGCGTCTCACGACCAGCTTATGTTATCCGGGGTAATAATGACCTGTCTGTGCTACGACGTGCTGGCGGTGTGGATTTTGTGCAATATTAATGGATTATTATCAGAATTATTATGTTTCAGTCAGGGTACGCGTGGCGAAATTGGTTTGGGTTTATGGGAATATCGAAAATCAAAGCAGAACAAATTGCTTGGTAAACCACAACTTCCAGAGAGATGACTGACCCTTCAAACCTTGTTTCCACCCTTGCCAAACTATGCAAATATGATTCAGGCTATCCTTAACAGCTTCCTGCCACATGGAATTAAACTTTTAAACCATTATGTATTTTGTCGAAATACATGCCAAAACAGGGACCAAAAGAAAAGACAAACCTGTAGAATATCTCTGATGGTAGGTACAGTCAGTGCGTAATGGCATCATGCAAAAGAAATCTGAAAGAGAGGAAACAAAATTGGAATTATGTCCCAGCCAGATGTCATACAAAGTGTGACCGAGAGATATGAAATGTGTGTAATTGTCAAAAATGACTAATTTTTGCTATTGTTAGTTTTATATTCACATGTAAGAAAACTCACCTAAGATATAACAATATTTCTTCATCGTGCCTTCATTTGAAGGAATTATTTGATAAATCAATAACTTCTTGGGAAGTAATTCAATTTGATAAATGAATAATTAAATCGACAATTACTTGAGGTGTCATTTAAAGTAAATATGCAAGTGCTCTATGAGTTGTTTATATTGTATTAATATTGGATTGTCCTATAGGCTCGTGAGTACTGAAATAAAGAATGAAAGTGTGTGCAGTTATTCCAACTGAGGCCTCAAATAACATAACCATTATATGAAAACATCATTACAGTAATTGCTTGAACAGGAAAGCTATTATAAGTGACAAGGGCGGTGGGGTATCCTAGTGGTTCAAGCCATCGCTCGTCACGCGGAAAACAGTTTTTATACGTTTCTCGGTTATTTTGACATGGGGTTTCCTCCCTTGATTAAGTAATTCACAAACTCCTTGGGAAGCCAGTGGAATTAATGCGGTAGATTATTCAGGTCACGAGTATTTCGTTTTCATTTCCGTTTGAAATTGTCAAACATATGTTGTAAATTCGCGAGTTTCGTTTTAAAACCAAATGGAAAACACCCGAAAACATTAATAGTCAGTGACAATTGTCGACAAAATAATATAGTTCCCAGAATACAATTACGCATAAATGTAGGTTATCACGCGAGTGTGTATTGGAATGGTTAATATCCTGCATCAGGAATAAACACTGTATACAGCGAGCCTTGGCGAGGATATTAAACATGCAATAACACATGAGTGTGATAACCTATTTATCATACAATGTCATTCTTACTTTTATATAAAAAAAGGCGATTTCATTTGCGACAGATCATGGGATGAGCCCGCATATCTATGACGTCACAAATATGTGCCTAGTAATACGTGACGTCAGTAACCGGGTGACATACTTTTTTCCTGATCACTCAGTTGACTGCGTTAAACTAGGCCATCTAGTTCCCATTAAGTTTTTAAATGTCGTCAACAAATCTCAGTTTACGTTTGAAAAATAACCTGAAGCTGGCATGGAACTTCAGAACCTTTCAGTCAACCGTTTGAACAACAAATGCACTTTTATGTTCGCTGACAGTCGCCGGGGAACTGATGCTGGTAATTTCGTAAGCTTATGAATTTCTATCTTCGCTGTGAAATCTACTCTATCTATCATAACAAGCCATGACGTTGCCTCTATCAACGCACTGACAGTACCGTAGCCAGGACCATCAATCCGGGCACGACCGTCGACCCTCGAAGCCATGTTTGTCTGCACTGTGAAAGTAGTTCCTAAAATTTGCATATGACCTCTCTAATTTGCATCCATATCCGAAAATGACCCCAACGGATACCGAAAATATCCTTTTCCTTTATCCTGGAAAGAACACTATCCATTATATGAGAAATGATAGTTTCCGAACAGACGTTTACCGGAACTATTAAGTTGATCGCACGATATAGTGGTCGTAGCATGTACAAAACCTCCGCTTGAATAACTTCCTGAAGAAAATAATCTAACAAATATGAAGTGATTGATTGTTTTAATATTTCTTCGATCAGAATATTTATAGGATATTTTAAACGAGCTTCCCATTTCATATCAAGTTTATGTCCCTCGTGAAATAATTTTGGTTTGTCAGTTTTTTGGGTTTGTAAAGCTCGTGACAAACCAAAATTAATTCACGAGGGACATAAACTTGATATCAAAGGGGAACGACTTTGTATCCTATTTATTATCCATGTTCGAAAAAATAAATGAACCGTTGAAATTAAGCAGTATCTTGCTCTCCTATATATAACTGCACAACGCGGATTAATACATCATATTGGTGATTGGAATGTCAGCCTCTTCACTCCAGGGAAACGTATGCTGCGTAGAGGCAATATAGTTCCTTTAACTAGTTTCGAAAATATATAAAGCATGACAGAATCAAGTCACAGTCAAAATTTATTTCTTTTCATTAGAGAATTTGGTTTCAAAAACAAAAATGTTATTCATCAAAATACTAGTAAACTGTGAACTTTTTAAACTTACTACGTCAACTAAATCTCGCCTGAACGTCAGTCGGCCATTACTGTTGGGCTAGTGGCCGTGTTGAAAAGTTTCACAAACAGATAAAAGGAAGCATTAGGAGCGGCATACACAACAGCAGATGCCAAATGTGAATGCTAGGTAACTGCATGTCTCAAATAATTATGGTCAGTGTTGTTGTCATTGCTCACACGCTATTCTTCATCGGAGGACGAGTCACTGTAAATAATACGGCGACGCTTGGAGAAGGATCACATCGGTTCGTCTCGGCTCGGAATTCCCACTTGCCGCGATTCTATATTTATATTGAACACACCACCGTAAATTGGGCCTGAAAACACATTTTTCCCCACTGGTTGTCGCTTAAAACAAGACTCGCCATCACGAGGGACACCCTTTGTGTGTGAAGCTAAATAGAATGGATGGTCATCTGGACATCTGCCAGGGTCCCTCGGTACAGCCCAAACTCTCGGGGGAATCCGTGTTGTGTCGTTCGGATTAGCACCGGTGCGAGTCTTGGTTTGTCTCTCGCAGTACTCAAGATACTCCTGACCCTCACTGTCAACGCGAAGAGAGACATCTCCCCAGAGCATATTTCTATGTGGATGTACAGATCGTAAGCCAAAATACATGGTATTATTCCACCACAATGTATTGAGAATCTCCGAGTCGGCCCACTTCCCAAAGTATATTTCGGATTGTGACACGGCCTGAGCGGCTTTAGGTAAGTTCCCCTTCAGTTCCGCCTTCACGTGCTTTAATTTAGATGTCAACACCTCCCTAGACCGAGCAAATTCTGGGTCAAGTAGTATTGGTACGGTTTTTCATGGTTCAGTCTTCTCAAATGGCGGTCCAAACTTGAAATCCGCGAAGTCACGATGGCTCATACTCGTCGCCGTTTGCTCTTTCGGCATCCATGAAAAATTTGCACAGCAATTTATTCAGTTCGTGTTGGTTTTTTTTTTTCAATGGATCTGTGTTCTTTCAGAACATTTTGAAAATACATTGAGACCGTTTTCAAGTCATATTTTGTTTTCTTTGCCGTGTTTTCATTTTCATTTTTGGTAATAAATTCATCAATTTCTTTATTCCATTCCTCATCATTTGTATTATCGAAATTAGCATCTAGGCCAAGATCATTCTCATATTCTTCAAACAGTTCATTAATTAGTTCTTGTGACAGATCCAAATCATTTCAAGTCGGCATTTTTGGGGGAGGGGCCAACGAAACAGTCTCGGGCAACACTTTCAGCCTGTATCTAGGTACTTGCTTTTCTCCGGTCCTTGTGCTGTCCTCACAACATGGACGTTGAAGGTATTCAATGGCCTGATAATATTCTCAACCCTTCCAACCAGCTGTCCGTTTTGACCAAGTCATTAACTTTTACGGGCGACGCCATATTTGTTTCCACTCCCATAGAAGCAGCAGACGTATTTGTGTACTTATTTAGATTGTTTTATTTTTGTCTTTATGTACAGAAATTCTTTAGTAAAGAACTGAACACCTATGCTCGTACCCAATTGAAATGATAAAATTTATTTAACTTCATAGAAGTGTTCTCGTTTTGCATGCTGCCAGAATGTGTAGAAACTTATGAATGAAAATCATGAATGGAATGAGTGATGAAAGTTGTGCCCGTAATGTCAAAGTTCACGTATTAGCCAATCAAATCACTCGAAGGTGTTATGACACACCTTTACGAAGTACCACGTGGGTAATAAATGTAGTTTCACCTCATAACGCAAAACAACATTTGCTGTTTTTTATGACGTCACAGGCTGCTTTTTATGACGTCACAAGTTTTGCAAGGCTGCCAACAATCTCATCATCTCCTACAGGAACATCAATCACAAAATGTCCCAGATCCTAGAAAGCTGAAATCAGATGCCCTCCTTGCCACTTGATCACAGACCATTGCCAAGTATCTACCAAGAGGAAATTAATATAGCAAAATTGTACATTTTAACGAAACTAATGATGAAATGTCAGTGTTACAGTCATAATGAAACATCTGTTCCATTGTCTAATATATGCCTCCTGTAAATATCCAATCCAGTAATGATGTATGCATGTGATATTGTGTATAATGTGTTATATGCATGTTTGTAACATGGTGACAGTACTAATGCTGCTTAGCGGTTGTACATTTGTATTCCATAATACTGTTGATGAGATTGTTGATGATATCAATGATGATGATAATACACCATTCAAAAGTATGAGATACTGGATTTACAAAACTGATAGAATGCAAATGATGAAGACAGGGCATGGTGAAGACAAATTAAATGAAATGTGACAATTTATACCAATCCTTTGGAAATGTTACCATCTACTTTCGTGAATGGTATATATATATATGGTGAAATAACTGAAGAACCTTACTGCTACCTATCTAAAATGAATGATAAGATGTAAAAAATAATAATAATAAAAAACATAACTACAACAACAAAAGCAAATGTAAACAAACTTATATAATGTATATGTAAGTCGTCTGTCGGAATACTAAAACCTGAAGTCAAATTAACCACTTTAATGTGACGTGAAGCAAAGCTGCTGTACTAGACACTACACACATGTCGACTTACAAAATACAATCCTAATGGCATTAAGAAGTGATACTCATTAATATATGTCTAGAATGATAGGAAGCAGTATAGGTATGTACGTAAGTGAAAACTTTAAAAGTGGTAAGATTACAAAGGTGGACACTAAGTCTTAACAAAAGGAATTCAGTAGTTAATTGGCGCTGACTGGTAACGGAAATCGACCCATTTCCTTATTTATAAACGCTCACGGCCAGCATTTACACATACAAATAAGGGTAAATATACAAAATACATTTAGCAACGAAGAACAATTCCGTGGAAACAACATGAATATTTAAAACAGGTCTTGTGAACATCAGGAACATTGAATAGACGAATTGCATTTATAATAGTCTGTGAAGCTTTTACTGCCTGCCGATAGAAATATTTAAAATGTTCTAATGATGCCTCACAAACGATTTATAATCTACTCAGTTCTAATTATGCTGATATTATCGAAACTGTTGCCATTTTCATAAAAAACCACAGCTGATGCCCATTAGTAAATGACGTGTAAAACTATTACCTCGTGTCACGTGAATAATAGTTATCATCAAGCAACTTCAATTGTACTCTGGGCAACTGGTCCTCAAATACTGAATAAGATCTGTCTGTCCGTCTGGGTATATCTACATGATTGATTACGAGTACTATTTCTCAGTGCACTTGCAAGCTGTTTGTGCATTATCCATCTCCAGGTATCTGATTTACGGAAACACAGGTGGAATATTTGTAAACGTTTACAACAGAAATCTCTGTTACACACTGGGACCCTTGCCCGGGAAGGTAAGGTAAGGTAGAATTAAATGACAGCGCTGGAAAATCAAACATTCGTTCATCAAAAAGTACAAGAGGAAGCATCCACTTTGACCAAATGTTTCTGGTCCACTTTTATAATAATACTTGCTCTCAACATAAAACCTATCCCGTGAGGCTCTTTGAAGTGGATCAAATTTAAAACATTGCTGAAATGTTTGCATTTCCAGATATAAAGCTTCGCTAACAATAAATTATGACAATGTTAAATAATTTCTGGGATTTCCTTGAACCATCCAAAATGCATTAAGTGTTTTCAGCATATTGAGTCAAAAATATTCTTCGTCATTGATTGTTATACCTTTGATGCTGTAATTGTTCTTAACCGCACTCACTATAAACATACACGGTGAAAGAGGATCTCCTTGTTGACATCCTCTTTTAATAGAAAACTGTGGAGACAAGGCTTTATTAGTAACCAAACAACCAGACTTACATAACTATATAAAACATTAAAACCTTAAACAATTTGGTATAAAAAATTAGAGTCTTGTCTATAAGGGCCCAAGCCAGAGAGTCGAATTCCTTTCAAAATCCATTGAAAACAACATTCCAGGTGTATTCCTCTGTATATTGCATGATATCGTATACTAACCTCATACACTCTTTAAAAACAGAAACTTACAGGTGATTCTGAAAATATTGTACTCTTGTAGCTGCACCCAAAACAATCCAAAGTGTTTTTCCAACGTGTCACCACTGTGAGAGTGTAAGGTGCTTCAGCAACAAAACGTTGCAATTTAAAACTTCCCCATTGTTTTGAAGCAATTGAAGTAACATTCGTCAAACCGTCATCAAGAAAACAGGCAAAACAAAATGCAGGTTCAGGCAAGCGGAAGAGCGTGAGGTATTGATCATAAAGAGGCAAACGTGTTTAATTTTGTCTCGGGTTTGCCTGGAGAAGAGGAGAGTATCATGACTCGATGCCGCCAATCGAAATATCGCCATAGGCAGTCTTGAAGCTGGGCACCATATCTTCCGATTGGGTTCGTTTCCTGCAAACACGTTCCGCCCCAGGTCGCACGAGAAGCGGCCGTCCCAGAGTTACCATCCAAGCCCAGGGCCGCTGAGATACTTCCTTTGATGCTGCCGGTGGTGTCGTTCAGTCCAGAACTGGAACTTAGAAACTGGAGGCGGGTCTGGTTCAGTGATGAATCAACATTTCGTCTTCAACAGCAAGATGGATTACTGCGCGTTAACCGTCGGAGAAATGAACGTTTTGCCTCTAATTGGATTCGACAGCTTGACAACGTCTTCGGAGACAGTGCCAAGGTGTGGGTTTCACACATCAATAGTGTCATATAGTGTTTGTTCAGGGGAATTTGACAGCAAATGGTTACACCAATAAAGACATTGCCCGTCACATACTTCCGATAGAGTTTTTTTCCAGCATGACAACATTGATTCATATAAAGAAAGTGTCATACTCTGCTACCTTGCCAGTTCTAACGCCAATATCTTGTCATGGCCTTCCCGACCACCAGATCGAGACCTGATGGAACACCTATGGGATGAATTCAAAACACAACACTGGCACTTTCACACCAGGGAGAGTGGGGAATAAAGTCATTAAGGGCGATTTCGTCTTGCCTAATCTATGGCGGGCGGTGCCGAGCTGTAATTGCTCCCAATCGTGGTCATACAAAGTACTAACTTCGACGCCATTTTGTGGATTCAAGTAAACGTTAACTCAACAATAAAGGTTGCTGCTGTGTTGTCGAACACTTTGTCGATGGACGTGTGAAGTTTCACCTTTTACCAGTAAAATAATAAACTATTACTCTCAAACTAGCGCAATAATTCATTCTATATATGGCTAAAAAATTTCTTTTTTAATCTATTAGAGTATCGTCACTAATATATCTACCAGACATAAACCAGTTTCATCTGTGCGTAAGGACTTTTGGGGAACCTTTTTCATTCATTCAGCAAGGAGAGCAGATAGAGGTTTGTGAGAACAATTTAACAAAGATATTGGTCGCCAGTTTTTCATGATAACGTTTATCTCTCTCATGTTTGGTGGTTGATTATCCCTGTTTTTGTGTGACAGCAAGGAGGACATTTGAAAGGGCATAAGTTAATGGACGTGTTAATGGAGAAACGTCTTCCCAGAAATAACCCCAGACATAGGACTCTTATTACTGCCTGAATGTTTTAGACACTGAAAGGTCAAATGCAACGTAAGACACACCCTTGCAGATTCTGATACCTTTCGGTATGCACTTACCGAAACAAATCATCAAAAATGCCAAATTCAACCTATAAAGTTGGAAAAAAAACGCGATGAAAAAAAGCCCGCTAAATCGGAGTTCAAACGATTCACGGTTGAATCTGACGGGAACTTGTGCAAAATCTTGTCAGCTTCAAGTTCTGCTTTGTACTTGGACGAATGACAGTTTCCAGCCACGCAGTAGTTCACCGTCGTTACTGAAATGATTTTTGATTGGATCGAACTCAAATTCAGAGAACATATATTTACAATACCCAACATCTCTATATACATATGGATAACTTCTTCTCGTGTATATGATTTTATTTGACAACAGTATATGAATCCATACTGAAACGACGCATCAAGTACAATAAAGGAAGTTGTTATCCATGAAGAATTTTACTTTTCGCCACACTTCTAAAATGCCCATCAAACAGATCATCTTTCTGTACACACAATGAGCCCTCAGCGTATCAGCAAATGAATCAGCCAATCGGAAGCCGTCGTTACACTTGAGTGGACACCCACCCGCTATGACTGGGTTCGGTCTCCCGAGAGCTTCGTTTCAAGGAAAGTAAGCCCAAGTACAAAATATTGCACTTTTGAATCGTGATTGTGCGCTTCAGGACCCCCCTAAGTAACTGAAGGAATTACGGCAAATTTGAAGGAACTGCATCTCAAATGTAAACAAACGCAGCCTACTCGTGATACAATTGCAGCGATGTCGGTAGTTTAGCGGTAATAACATAAACACAACGCCCCAATCGGAAACAATGTCGGTAATACTTGAAACAAGATCGTCCATCTTCGGAGATTTCTCGTCTCAGTTCCGAGATTTGTCGGTCGCGTCCTGAAACTCACACATCAAAACATAGCGTCAGTGGAAGGAGCACCCGTATCGGTGAGTTTTGTATTTAGTTTCTGCTGTTTTCATTTTCATAGTTATCCGTCTTTGAGCAACCGTGTTGAAGGCGTTGAGGTATGAGGTGTTGTCGGAGCTATGAATTATTTTTTTTAGGAAAAGATCGACACTGCAAAAGAGCGACATAAGTCATGCCTCCGGATGCTTCCGATGTTCAGACGTAAGCAACCTCCGATGCCATGAATAAGTGATAATTGTGTTTTAATTGTTTGAATTTTGGGTTGCAGGTGACCTTTAAATGCAACATGCGGTATTGGGCAATTAAGAGACTTGCTCTCTTATGAAGAACGTTTACATTGATCATCATCAGAAAAAGACCTCAAGGGAGGCGTAAGGTTTCTCATGGAAAGATTGTGCTTCTGAGGCAGTTTCATCAGAACCATTGCCAGTTTCAAAAGAAGGCATACTTTTACTCACAAAGTCTCTGTCTAACAAAACAAACTCAGCTGGTCATTCTCTAGTTTAGCCGACATGTTCAGCGAAGTAAAATTTATGTCCCCTTTAACTTCATTATTACCACAGATTACAGTATATTGAACGAAGTGTTATATTTGACGTTTTCAGTTATATGACTTCGTGAGTTATGACGGTTTACGGTGAAACATTGTACTGAAACCTTGGCGCCATCATATGGAATCAAGGTCTCAAGAATCAAGACACTTGTCAAGAGTGTCAAGAGGGCAATGACCACTTCCATAATGAGATGAATTACATTGTACGATTCGGGATATTTTAGGAGCTTGTGTTTATGAATCATTACCAAAGAGCGATGATTAGTTCCGCTCGTAACACACACACATGACAAAGCATTGCAAACTGTCACCTGATCAAACACGGGAACACATGGTACATGTGTGTGAGCATTCTGTGTTTTATGAATGAGTATTAGTAACCTAGTTCACCACTGATTGTGAGGCATTCAATCTACAGCCCAAAATGGACATGTAAAAATGTGACATACAATAAAGAAGAAGTTGCCATCGATATTATTTGTCTTTTACTTTAATGCCAACTTATAAATGCCTCTAAAGAATCCCATGTAAAATCCTACACTGAAAAGTGTCTCTCTCTCTTTCCACAATTAGTAGCTATGTACATGACGCATAGTCATGTTACTATATGCCACACGTGTTTATATCATTTACATATATATGCACTTTCATAGAAAGGCAGGGTCTGTTGTACGATTCAAGAGCAAGTGTTTATGAAAAAAAACTATCGCAGTGGTATGGATATTTATTCCAGTGTTCTGATGTGCTGAAATAAATGCGACAAATGTGTTTCCACGTCCCTCAGAAACGTCTTCGAGAAGCGCAGTTCAGGGGATATCATGGCGGCAGTATAGTGATGGTACCCAGTGTCCGTTAAAACATGAGGTTGTTACGGCGCTCGTCAAGTACATGAAAAAAACCCAGTTGTTTACCTGAATAACATGCATGTTTGATACAAGAAGAAACAGGGACTTCCTTTTGCTCAAAATAATTTTAAATATAAATATGTATCAAAATGACATGCATCTACCAATGAAACATTTCAGCTCTTCTCTATTATAAAGTTGTGAAAGTTTTGAGCAAGATCAAAACTATTTAAGAAAGAAACGCTTAAGCAAACTTTTAAAAAATACTGTGTCAGTTAATGTACATATATAATTTGACTGAAACACGTGTTAAACGTGGCATGTCGTAGTCACAGGCAATGCAGCCATTTTATTTACATTAGAAATACGCCCACGTGGGTGTATGGGGGAATATCTTATGCAAACACCCGTGTACAGTTATCACCGCTCTAAACCTCCATGGCACAGACTGATAAAGGTCGTGATAGAAGTCGAGTTCATGCCATAAACGAGATACGGCGCTCTGCTGTTTCGTGTACTCTCCTGCTTTCAGACGTTCCTGTGGCGATGTTAAAACTGTCAGCTTGCAGTCTTGATAATTTATGGTCATTGTGCACAACCTGCACATGATGCACATCTTGGAAGTGCATTCTTAGGTTCTCTTCCTGGGAATGTACTGCTGTAAAACGTTACAAAGGTTTACACAAGTTTTTTATTGTTCCTATCAGTACAAGTTTCGTGGATATTGATACATGTAATGCTGAAACATTAAATATATATGTAGGTATATTGAACACGACCAGTTAACACTGGTTATTTTAAATCAAATAGTGGCAATAGAGGAGACCATGTTTTGAGAATGTATCGACATTTTCACTATGAACACGTCTTTTAAATCTTTATGAAGTGTCTAAGTTGGGTATTATTGTTTTCAGGGTGCAGATATATTTAGCAGAAAGGTTTACAAAAGTTGCGTGTGTGCTTTTAAGCAAACGTAGTGCGATATATATGACAAGAACGTCCTTATTTCTTGTGCGTTTGTGTTGTTAGGTAGGGTAAGTAGGCTACCGGTTCCACTTCCAACTACATGGGTACAATGTGTGAATCACATTTCCAGTGTTCCCACCGTGATATTGCTGGAATTGTGCTAAAACCATACTTACTCATTCAGTCAATGATAAATTTTACGTATTGGAATGTAATGCATTATTTTTACACAGCCGAGCTTTGTGTTTTTCAAGTCTAACATGATTTTACAGTAAATTCGTTATATTAGTTACACATACACAATACTTCTGTGAAGGGAAATTCTTCCTCGATTTTACAGAGCATTATTGTAAACCTTACAAACAGGGATTGGTAACATCTTAACTGAACATGTCTCTGTACATATTTATGGAACTTTGGAATCCATTCCAAATAGATTTCCTTAGGTTGGGTGATGTCAAAATTTGATAGTACCAATAAGACGGTGATGTCAGACTCCTTCCTATTAACACGCTAGTATTGACAGCAGTGATTGTTGTTCACGAATATATTCAAGGAAATTGCGGTCTGGTTCTATACCGTGATGAAGGTCAAGGATGAGCGCTTTGAAAATGATAAATGTTTTCGTGACAGAAATTCATAAATATGAAACTCAGTTTAGTATTCAGTTTGTAATGACAAGTATTGTCATATGGCGGCCAGTGTTAGAATATGGAAGGTGCTGGTCACAGGATACCGAACATCGCGTTAACTTGTCAACTTCACTCTGAATAATGTATCCTCTTAATGTTTATTTATTTATTTATTTATTTATTTATTTGTACGCTTTTTCGATTTCTTGGGATGAAATACTTTATTGGTAAGAATGAAACAACATCCTGACCAAGTTAAACAATAAGTGTGAAAACAATACTTTTGACGTGGACTGCATATATGGTATGTTGAGTTTGGATGGTGAGGTGTGGGTTGACGTGGCGTGGTGTTTCGAGTTTCGAGCTCACGAAGGATATATTTGAGTTTACCACATTAAACCGATCTTAAAATCACAAAATGAGCAACAAAGATTAATTGATTAACCAAACTGCTTCATAATCTAATTTAGATCATGTTTCAAAACACGATTAGTGTTATCTACGAAAAGTAAGTAATCATTTCATAAGCCCATATACAGGTCGGACAGTGAGGGAAAAGTAAGGAAGGAAGGAAGTAAAACCATATTACCATCAATGTCTGATGACAATGTTTGGCTATTGTTTTATATAACAGCAGACACAAAGCCAAATATTGCCCACTGAATTAACGATGATCGTGTTGGGGTCTGTAGAGAAAATGTGAATTCTGTTTTCAGTAATACGCTTCTCAAAACAGTGTGATTTGATTGTGTCCAGGGCATTATCATGTTGTCTGTGGACAGGTAGGTGTTTGAAGTGGACGACTTGCGCCATTGATGGCGCCTTAAGGCCATAAAACAAATGCTCATGATATAAACAGTCACAGGGTGTGTCATTAGGGACTACATGTATTTGATTCTGAGTAAGGTTACTTTCACTACAAGAGTCCCCATTCATCTCTGACCTGCTGTTGACTGTTCCAACAGAGAAAGTGAAACCTCTGTCGTACAAGCGACTTTGCCACATCGCTCTTTATGGAAAGAGACCATTTAAAACTCTTGACACAGAAGAACTAACTTAAGTTCAAATAGTCACTTTCTTTACGTACATTTCATTGCAGCTCTTTTTGTCTCCAGGGCTTGCTATTTGAATAAAAAACCCGACTAACTACAAGATCCATTCCCATTCTCACGATATCTGATTACAAATCCGTGATTAAATCAGCCACATCGATTCGCTCCGTTACTCTCAGTCTAACGGACCGACTGAACGAGAGTTAAAACCAGTTAAAACCAGCTTCCTGCTGGGTTAACAACATCAACAATATGGCGGTCAGTCCTGCTGATTACGATGAAGTTCGCGAGAAATTCAACACTGAATAGCTGACACGCTAATGATGGCCCTTAGACTCATTTTGTGGAAAAGATTTAATTATGTTTAGCAGTCGTCACCACTTGCCCCTTTACGTCGACTACAAGCTTGTCCCGGCGTAACAACAGCGAATCACAATAGAAATCGTTTGTCGGCTTGTCCCGGAACAACACGAATTGGTCACGAATCTCCAAATGCCTGCCCTTACATATTTCCATCTCCCTTACCTTGACGTGTGATTGGTAGAAACGTTTCATATCCCGAGACCGACATGTATAGGTCCAGAGGTTGTAGGAGGTTTACCAAGATGGAGACATCGATAATGTCCAATATGTTATGTACGTTTTCTGTACTGATTCGAGATAGGCATTCCTAAAGCCTCATATCAACTGTCAACTTCTATTTGTTGCATTTTTGTATAGCTTTAAATTAGGCAAATAATAGATACATGTATATCAAACTTAAAATTGCTGCTGAAAACGTCTTCAACAGACAGACAGACAGACAGACAGACAGACAGACAGATAGATAGATAGATAGATAGATAGATAGATATTTCCCAGCTTCATACACAACAACTGTAAGATAGGATGCTCATCAAGGTGACCAGTGAAGGTACGGAGTAGGATAGGCCTTCAGCAACCCATGCTTGCCATAAAAGGCGACTGCGACTGTCGTAAGAGGCGACTAACGGAATCTGGTGGTCAGACTTGGTTGACACACGTCATCAGTTCCCAGTTGCGCAGATCGATGCTCATGTTGTTGATCAGTGGATTGTCTGGTCCAGGTTCGATTATTTACAGACTGCCGTCATATAGCTGGAATATTGCTGGGTGTGGCATAAAACTAAACTCACACACTCCCTTGGGTGGATGTTCACGATGCTGTCATGTATCTTGCTACCTTGTTGGTGAAACACTGGATTGTCTTCTGTGATATTGTGTTAAATTATTGATTTAACCACAAGATCGTAACGACATCAAGAATATAACGGTCTAGTCAAGACTGGATTATTTACAGATCGACGTCAAACAGTCTGAAGTATTGCTGAGTGTGGTGTTAAGCGAAAAAGATTGACAAAAGGTTATGAAATCAAATAGTGCGGCGTAAAACTAAACTCACTCAACAAGGTAAGCCAGTATTGAATTGGTTGGTAATGACGTTTGACAAAGGAAACCTAGGAGTAAGTAAATCCTGGCGTAACATCATGTTCATAATACAGAAGTGGGCATCCATAAAGATTTCCCTCTTTTTGCGCAAAGCAAACTTTCTTCAGGACTGTCACGCCATTGCTTTAGCCAGCTCGTTCTCCTGTATGTCTATCGCCGTTTTGACACCTTGGAGACAGACAGCCGCGATTGCCAGATTACAGCATAACATAATCTTCCTGCAAACCGAATTGGCTTTATTCACTGACAAATGCAAAGTATAACTGACACTGACAGGAGTTCGATCTATCAAACATGACTTTAATCTCAGACACATTTTTCTCATTGACTACAACTGCACAAGACATCCCATGTCTCTGTACTCCCGAGTACAGTTATTCCTCAGCCAGTGAATACATAGTTATTATTAATATGATTTTTGTCTATTTGCGTATGTCATGCTTACAAATGGTGCACATCTTTTCTCTCGTTTGTCAACCCTGAAATACAACTTGGTATGATATCCTGGAATATCCAGTTGTTTGTATTTGAGAAAGATGAATATTCCTCCCATATAACTATGACAGTGATTAATACCCCCTGCATGCTTATCCAGTTACCATTGTAATTCTATATGCAGCCACGCAATCGTTTTACATATGTTTGTTTTCTTGTGACTATTGTAAATACCGTTTGTGACGTCCAAAGGCACACGACGATGAGGAATATTGTCACTTCTGGACGGAGACATAGAACATGAATAAGTCATAAGGCATAATCACAAGAATGACATTTTATAGCGTAAACTCTTTAGTGGTTGTTTCTGTATACTGGAAACTAAGAATAATTTCTGGACTTGATACACATCTTTAAAATGGTTCTGCCTCGGAAGAAATGAAGTTGTGTATCGCCTAACCGTGTTATACATCTATTTTTAACACAAGGACTAGAGATAAACAGGACCAGTGAGACTGGCACTCAGTTTGCGTCCAGATATATTATACAATTATAGACTGGTGATGAGGTCAATACCTGTTCACCAGTTTATATTTGTTTTATTATGTAATTACAGAAAATGAATTTCTAAAAACCCAAACATAATCATTTAGTCAAGAAAAGTTATTTTATTTCCACTACAAACCAATAACCTTACGTCAACAATACTGTGACAATACAAAGCTCATTTTACTGGTGTTGGTAGAAATTGTAGTTAATAGTAACATTGCAGCCATGCATTACAGGTCCGGGCATTCGGGTCAAGCAGTTATTTACCATGCAGCTCTGCATCTGTTCATTAGGGTTAAGTGCAGAGTCAGTAGTTTCATGAACATCAATTGTTTCCAGAAGTCTGTCAAAGTCAACATCTTGCAGGAAGTTATTGATATCATCAGCAGGCGCGGCAGCATCTCAGGTTTTCTCAGCTATGGTTGCTGACATTTTCTTCTTCATTTTCTTTCTCATCAGTGTAGCCAGTGTATGTTTTTAGGCTAGACTCAGACGTATGTCCAGTCACGGTCATAAGACGTGAACTGTTGTCGCTCTCAATGAGTGATTAGTATATTTCATGGAGAGCCCTGCCTTGATGCTCAGATTTGGCATCATTGAACCGATACGGTTGTGGACAGGGACAATGGGATAATAATGCTGGTTATTTTCAGTCTTCGTGTTCGGTTGTTGGAACAACTTAGGGCAGCTTTTATTCAGAAGTCTTATGTACTTCTCATAAGAACGGACTGGGCATCTTGTATTGTCTGTAAAAGAATTAATAAATTGTTTGAATAAAAATGCATAATAATGTAACATTTTGTGGATTTGAACCTTTGAGCAAGCTTTTATCAAAGACTTAAAACAGCCGAAGGAAATTGAATGAGAGTGACGTCCCTTGATATTTGTAGTCACTGTTGCCTCGCCATCGTCATACGTTGTAACTTTGGTACGTATCCTTTCAGTGTAATCATATTGGCTTACATTCAAAATATTATGTTCAATAAAATTGCATACCTTTCTTCTCATACACCCTCCCTCTAGCACGGTCTCTGTCATCTTGATGGTTCTTAGTCTGTTCGTCCGTGCACATGTAAACAAGCATGTCTCCCTCAGCGTCCCTGGTAACCGCTTGGTCTGTCACCCTCAGTGCTGCCAGGTTCTCCCGCCCTCTCCTCCCAAAGTGGCTTCATACACTGTACATTGGAGAATCGATCCCGGGTTTGCAGAATAAAGACAGACGATTCAGCCACAAGGCTCCCTTCGCCATCATATTTTGACACAAAACACAAAACTGTATTTTATTTTACTTTTGATATCATTCCGCGCAAAATCAACGAAATTAGTTACCTTTTCGTGTAAAAGCTTTAATATTTTGCGCCAGCGCACATTATAACACCAATAGCTATAGATGACTGTTTATATCAATTTATGTGATGTGTTTAGTCTGTGAGGCTATAAAACAAAACCGTACTTTTCGAGTTGATATTTTATGTCACGGTCAATAAAGCTGATTAAAGTTGACTGTTGTGATATTTTTAGCTTCACTATCTTATATAAACCCAGGTCGTATCATTTATATTACCGATAAGCCGAAAATTGGGGCAATTTTGAGATAGTTATCCGTCTAGTAATTACTGAGTCATATTTCATTACTCTATCTTCCTACAGTAAATGCTTCTGACATGCTTTGACAAGACGTATTTAGACGACGTGTGCCAACGTTTTAAATGGCACACGATACTGATCAATAGCCTGAATACATGTCCTGTTTTCATTTGTACTGAATTCCCAGGCTGAATTGAAATCCGGGAGATGTTTTGTCTGTACACCCAAATCCCTATTTCATAATCCTTGATCAAGGAAGGACTTTATGCTGAAGTATTTGAGACAAAGGGAATTAATAAATCGACCCGTGAAGGTCCCGGGGTAGAATAGGCCTTCAGCAACCCATGATTGCCATAAAAGGTGACTATGCTTGTCGTAAGAGGCGACTAACGGGATCGAGTGGTCAGATTAGCTGACTTGGCTGACACATGCCATCGGTTCCCCATTGCGCAGATCGATGCTCATGTTGTTGATCACTGGATTGTCTGGTCCAGACTCGATTATTTACAGACCGTCGCCATATAGCTGGAATATTGCTAAGTGCGACGTAAAACTAAACTCACTTACTCACTCAATTAATAAATCAATGGAAGATAACTCGCATAATTATGGTTTATCCGCAACTCAAACCACTAAACAAATGTCTGCAGATTATCATCCCCCACCGCCACAACCCCCTCCCGACACACAACAGGCATAACCCCAACAACCCCCTTCTCACTAGGAAATATAAAAATGTACCTAAGTATGTATTATTGGTATAAATTTAACGGTTATACGACGACTTAATTGACTTATATATGTGAGTTTTGTCAGGTCAGGTGAGTCATATTTTATGGACGAACGACTTGTTTCATATTTTAGCCAAATGAGGAACATTTTGTTTTTTCTGACCCATGGGAAATGCATTCAGTACACAGCTGAATTAATACAATCATATCGGCAAACAACAGATGGTTACAGCTGAAAAAGGTGGTCACAGCTGAAATTGAAAATGAATTTAGTGAGTTTAGTTTGTTTGGCCTTCTCTGCTGGAGGTTTATCCAGAGTGAGTGAGTGAGTGAGTTTAGTTTTACGCAGCACTCGGCAGTATTACACCTATATGCCGGCTGTTTGTTAATAATCGAGTCTGGACCAGACAATCCAGTGATCAACAACTTGAGCATCGATCTGCGCAATCGGGAACCGATGACATGTGCCAGCCAAGTCAAAAAGTTTGACCACCCGATCCCTTTAGTCGCCTCTTACGACAAGCATAGTCGCCTTTTTTGGCAAGCATGGGTTTTATCCAGAGTGCCATAGTGCCGTTGTGTACGTATCTGTATGTGTGTGCACGTGTCCGTATATGTCTGTGCGTGACTCTTTAACACCTGATATCATAACTATTTTGACAGCGATTCATTAACACCTGTTGATGATATTGGAAAGGTTTTCTCGTCTTTATTTATTAATGTTCATTTGTACCGCTGGATCGTGGATCGAACCACTGACTATCCTCTGTTCCATTTTCTCTCTCCACAGGATGGAGGTCAGATCGAGGACAAATTAATATTGATTAGTTTTAAACATTTAAGGAAGAACGCACCGGGGCGTTGGAGTAGCATCCGCTCGTCACGCCGAAGACCTGGGTTCGAATCCCCCAAATGGGTACAACATTAAAACCCATGTCTGGTGTCCCCGTAGTGATAATGCTGTAATGTTGCTTAAACACTAAAAACTAACTAACTAAATATCGGGATTGACTTAGTTGACATGTCAGTGCATCCAAGTTTCGTAGATAGACGTTCATGCTTTTGATCACTAGGTTGTCGGGTTCAGACTCGATTATTTACACAGCGAAGCCATACAATTGAAATATTGCTGAAATCAGCATTAAACAACAACCAAACCAATAATTTAGTTCAGGGAAACGATACTACACAAGATCAGCCAATCAGAGACCATCTATCAGCCAGTGGGCATGGTCTATGGAAAAAATAGAATCACCTGCAATTTATACATTTGCGTCTGATGTCAAGAATGTGACTCGACCAGGAGGTGTTACGCTGAGGCATAGATTTCCCCAAGTACTGGTTTCTCGTCAGTCGAAGTGCACTGTTCTCAAAACGTAAGTCAGACTCCGTTGTTAGATTATTCTGTGATCGTTGTCAACTCAAACACGCTTTTTCAATCTGACTGACGTTCACAATATGGTGTTGCATTTTTCAATTAAAATCCGTATGTTGTCACCATCGATCGTTGTAAAGGTATGATTTCTATATTTTCCGTTTTCTACGGTGCGGTCAAAAGAAGCATTGTTAAAGGTCAGTTTGTGTTAAGAATCACTCTTGTTGATGGACAGTGCCTTAGTCAAATCGGTATCAATATGAGCATTTAAATAGTTTTCTTGTTCAGAATCGTTTTTTTTTTATACGAAGAAGACGTTTTGATGAATGAAGATGGATCCACTTTCCCATTCCATGATTCAATATCTAAAGTGATACATGCCATACATTGCGACACATCTCCATGTTCTTGATAAATCCAAGCATATGAATGGCCAGTTTGAAGTAACTTGAAGAGACTGTGCCAGAAGCAGGCTAAATGCCTAATGCCTAAGTTCACTCAGGCCATACAATAGCTTGGAGACAAAGAAACGAGTTCAGTCTGTTTATTTTCAGGATGATCGTTGATTTTATTGATTGATTGATTGATTGATTGATTGATTTATACAGATCACCTCCTCAAATGCGCTTTGTTTTCTCCATCTCCTCACTCACATACAACAAACACTTATATAACATGGCATGCTGTACGGTGCACCAGCGGAGACCACAGTTTATTCATAACATCATGTAGTTTGACACAATAGGCACAATGTACATTCATTGGGCCATCTCCTGACTTACTGAATGAGTTTGAAATCTGGACACTACGTCTCAAGTTTACATCTTGCACAGCTCGTGGCATATGCTCCCCGATGACTCATGTATTCTAACGTCCCGCCAGCCTAGACATGTCCGTCCCACTCAACAGTTCCAGTCATCGGTCTGTAGCATGACACGAGAATTAAACATTCAGTATAGAACACATACATATATACTGACAGTGTATATATCCACTGACACAGAAGTCCCATAATATAACACGACGAATCAAAACTAAACGCGGGCGCACCGCAGCTGAGAATAATCTAATTCACATTTCCCTCCCCTTTATACCTACCAAAGCGCCCCCATGCCTATAGCATTACTTCCCTTTGTTGTATCTTCCGACGCTAGGAGAAAGAAATTTCATTCTAAATCGTACCTCAAACGAAAGAAATTACATTTCCCTTCGACCATTGGAATCACAGAATATTCAACTTTGTCTGAGTCATAATTATGTAATGTTTATCTTACTGTCCAAAAGAGGGTTTAAAACATTGAAAATTGAAACAAATGAGAACTTCCAGTACACGATACTTGGAATTGCGCATTGAACTGATGATAATGTATCGGCAGATATTCCGAAGTTAATGGTTTTGTTCCTGAAGGAATCTTAATACCACCTCACTGATCGTTTAAAATCAAATGCATTTGTCAGATGTGCATGGCAATGCGTCTTCAAGGACGCCAACATGTTGTATATTTGAATGGAATGTTTGTGAAATGTTACAATAACTTGTATTGTTGTCTGTTCTGTGTCACTAAATAATAATCTATTACTGCATGGTAAGTCCCTATGGTCTGTCATACTAAGACCAGCTCCTTATGGACGAGGCCGCATGGTCCTTAGTGCGGTGAGCTTCAGTGCCTTAGTTGTTGGCAGTATATATTGCGTGTTCTTTTATTGCGTTGTTTTCTACAACTTACAGGTTTTTTAGATTTTCATACTAGATTCATGTCTATATCTGTGATCCTCTAGTTATTTTACTCACCTTCCTTGAAAGTTTTTTTTTTTATAATTTGACGTCTTTTATTACGACTATATTTTTTATTCAAATCCTCGTCACTATGTGGTTGCACCATTTGTTAAAATTGTTAAATTTAACTCATTCACTTAAAATCACTATGTGAATAAGTGTTGTGGCGGACGTAAAATCAAATCATGTTGTCTCACGGTATAAACTGGTCATGTATCGCTTTTCACGAAACTCCCAGGAGACTGAAAGGGCAATTTGAAGTTGCTGCAACGTTTGGCTTCATATGTAAATGAGATTGGTTGTGTAACATAACAATAACTCACCACTATTGTTGATTTGTCTCTTAATAGAACGTTATACTACTTATCACTTTATGATAAAGTGTTCTGGGCTGACGTTAAAAGCTTATTTTGTCTCATGGTATAAAGTCAAATAGATCCTACACTTCTAGACGTAACTCCCCAGACACTAAGAGCACAATTAATGGCAGCAATGTTTGGCTTCATGACAAGTCGTATAATTTAGGAGCTTATTGACAAAATTAAAACGTCCAATTTCATTTTCAGCTAGAAGTGATCCGCGGCAGCGTGTGCTTTGGGTAGAAATAGGTAAGGACTACGAGAGAGTAGGGGGTCTACAGTCATGGCATGGGACGGTGTTCAACTTGTAAGGGGCAAGCAATAAGATCGGATGACCAGAATCGATGACTAAGTGGATGCATGTCATGATGTACCGCTTGCATAGATCGATACCAATCATTAAATTATTTGTACCAGTCATGATTATTAAGAGGTCGCCTTAAGAAAGCATGATTATTGCTGGGTGAAATTTTCAGCCATGTAAATATACTGAACATCATTGAAAACGCACCACCTGTAAATTTTGAAATAAGGCAATAGAATCTTTTGGAAATGGAAAATTAATGGTGGGAATTTTGATAATAACACACTAGATCGTAAATAACGCTCTACAGTAAAAAACGGATCGTTCGAACACATCATCGAACACATCACATGAAAACAACACAAATTCATGCACATCACACACGAAGGGCACAAATTGCATGCAGAAAGCATGCTGTTCAGGGGTATAAATGACCTTCGGCACAAAACCGTTCTCATTTTCGCAGTACTTTCGTAAGTAAAGTTTTTTCGCCATGCCAAGATTGTCACCAGAGGAACGAGAACAGGCCTTGGGTATGTTGCAGGTCGGCGCTGCAAGCAGAAACATTGCACGACGATTTGGGTGTCATCATTCGACCATTCTGAGGCTTGCTAACAGATACCAACAAACAGGAACCAGCAGGGACCGGCAACGCCCAGGTCAGGCACGTGTTACCACCCCTCGTCAAGATCGAGACATTGTACGGCGCCATATTCGGGATCGAACCTTGCCCGCTGCCAGAACCGCCAACGCTGTCCAGGGTCGACGTGGTTTCATCAGCGCTTCCACCGTCCGACGCCGTCTCCGTGCGGCAGGGTTACGTTGTCGACGCCCTTACGTTGGACCCATCCTGACTGACAGGCATCGCCGTGAACGCCGACAATGGGCTGAATAGCATCGTGTGTGGTTGTTACGACGTTGGCATGGTGTGGTGTTCTCCGACGAGTCGCGTTTTCACTTGCGAAATGCTGACGGGCGTCTACGGGTATGGCGTCGACGGGGTGAACGTTATCATCAGGATTGTGTTGTGCAAACCGATCGGTGGGGTGGAGGCAGCATTATGGTGTGGGGAGAGATAAGTTATCACCACAGAACCGCTCTGATTGTTTGTCGTGGCAGAGTGAATGCCGTTTACTACCGTGACAACATTCTTCAGAACAACGTCGTTCCCTTCTTTCACCAGCATCAAGATCTGCACACATTTCAACATGACAATGCACGAGCCCACACTGCACGTGTTTCGATACAGTATCTGGCTAACAACAACATTCCTCTACTTCATTGGCCTGCATTGTCACCAGATTTGTCACCCATCGAACACTTGTGGGATTACATCGGCCAACGCCTCGCACGTCGTCCGCAGATCAACAACCTTGGGGAACTCGACAATGCCTTGCAGCAAGAGTGGAATGCAGTGCCTCAGGACTTTATTCAGAGACTTATCCGTACAATGAGGAGACGTTGCACAGCTTGTGTTGCTGCTAGCGGGGGTCATACACGCTACTGACTTTCCATTTTGACCCCATCTTTATTTCATTGTCAGCTGCATTAAATCTTCACTGTTTTGCTTGATTGTTTTTTGCTTCTTTTCTTTATCAAACATTGGTCTACACAAATATGTAAAATTTACATAGATTGCTCACTTCTGCTCTTAGAAATCCACAATTTTAGGGGTGGTGCGTTTTCAATGATGTTCAGTATATAAACAAAAACGCTCACGTCAATAAATCTGAAAATTTCTAAATCAGCTGATAATTTCTATTTTTATTTTGCCACCATTGTTTGTATAACGTCATGGTGAATTCAAACCTTCACAGGGTTAACTAAAGTACTGTCGGAAATAGACAAAGAAAAGATTTTTTTTATATTCATATCTACAATTTATGTAGTTAATGTGTGAATAAATATCTGTTAAACTAAGAGGTATGACGGCATTTAACCTGGGGAAGTAAACTGTATGTCATAACAATTCAAAAATAGTATCCAGTCCTTTCGATTTTCGGGTGGTCATGAAAGGTGTATATTTTGAGATATTTAATTCAGTGACTGATTTAAGCTTGTCTGTGGTTATCATACCCTTTCACATATCTCAACATTAACTTAATGAAAGAATGATAAAGTGAGTGAGTGAGTTAATATTTAACGTCACATGGGCAATGTTGCAGCCATATCGTGACGAGAACGAGTACTTATGAAATTGCAAATGAATTAATAGCACATACATTGTCAACGAAGGACAGTAAAACTGACTAGAATATCACAGAGTAGAATGTAAAACTAGTGAATAGACCTAAAACAATGCATCTATAGAGGACAGTACAATATAGAAATGAGCTATAGCTTGCCAACAACTGAAGGTAGATCACCATACTAAGGACCATGGGGACTTACAGTACATTTGCTTCCTGCATGGACCCTCGTTGGATTTACATCATCCCGTCAGCTGTTAGCAATTTAGACAAATCTAGCCATAAAGTAAAAACACACTTATTCTACGATTATAAACCTGGAAAACTTAAATTTACGTCAAATGTTTTTGGACTTAATTGTCCTCCTGAGAGGGTACCTATTTTACGGTACTTCAAACCCCTTTGAGGGTACAGCCTCTAACGATTTTAGTTACTAATTTAATCTTCTAATTATAAAATATTTATCTATATACAGTTCAATTAACAAATCTAATTCCTTTAAAAATGCAATAATCAAATGAGGGCTAATATTGCTAAAAAGATGCTTCATAGTTCGTGAATTAAAATACTGATCCCTTGTAATGGAATACTCAACACAGTCAAGCAGGATATGCTTGACTGTGATTCTTTCATCACAAGGGATGCAGAACGGAGGATCCTCACCTTTCAAAAGGTATTCATGAGTAAATCGTGTATGACCAATACGACATCGCCGCATAATGACCTCCTACGATCTGGACTGACAACCCAAGTGGGTATAACCAATATAAGGTTTTATTGCATGTAATTTATTTATACCCACTTGGGTGTCCCAACTCTTTTGCATCAGATCTCGGATATACGATCTAATTGTAGCTTTATAATCAGATGATGGGACAAGAAGTGGAGTCGCGGATTTTTTGAGTGCTGCCTTGGCAGCAAGATCGGCCATTGTGTTGCCAGAAATGCCTACATGGCTTGGTAACCAACAGAAGACGATGTCGCATTGGCCAGTAGCTAGATTATTATACAATTCAATAATTTCAATTAAAAGTGGATGTTTGCAAGAAATGTGTTTAACAGCCTGAAGGCAAGAAAGAGAGTCTGAATAGATTATATATTGTTTACGTTTAGGGTGTCTTTGAATATATCTAAGAGCCGTTAGTATGGCGTTAGCTTCTGCTGTAAAGATGGAACTGTTATCTGGTAGTCTAGAAGATATTGTTCTGGATCCAACGACAGTGGCACAGTCCACTGCACCGCCGTCCTTGGAACCATTTGTAAATAAAGGTTTGTAATTGCTATATTTAGTTTTTAATTGAATATATTCTTGTTTGTATTGTAATTGATTAGTTTCTGATTTTTTTATATGAAGTTAATGTTAGGTCAACTTTTGGCCTAACCAACTGCCAAGGAGGGGAAGAAAGAAGACGCGAGGGAGCTATGTTTTCCAGCTCAATGCCGGCTAAAGAAAGAAAGGGTTTAATTCTGTGCCCTAGAGGTGGAACAAGAGAAGACTGTTAGTTATATCAATCCTCATAAAGAGGGTTAAACACAAAATTAAATGCCGGGTCAGATTTGTTAGAGTATAGTTTTGTAGCATATTGTAAAGATAATTTTATACGTTTAGACACAACTGCATTTGCCGTTCAATAGTATGCATGTTTTTACCTCGACATGAAATGTTAAAATCATCCACAAAAAGTGATCCATCAATTGAATCATTTAAAACTGTTTATCTTGATACTAAAAAATGTTACAGACAAAATGCTGCCTTGTGGAACACCCTGATCCTGATTATAAGTATCAGAACGGGTTGAACCCACTCGAACTTGAAACTGCCTGTCTTGTAAAAATTGTGATATAAAAGGGGGCAAACGACCCCTTAAACCGAAATCATGTAAGTCCTTTAAAATGCCATGCTTCCAGGTTGAATCGTATGCTTTCTCGAGATCAAAGAAGATCGATACTGCATGTTGTTTATTTACCAGAGCTGTTTTGTTTATTTACCAGAGCACAAAGGATTCTAATCGCGTCAGATGATCAATGGTACTACGCTTTGTCCTGAAACCACACTGAATATTCGTTATAAGATTATTGGTTTCAAGATACCATGTTAATCTATTGTTTACCATTCGTTCCATGGTTTTACAGACACAACTTGTTAAGGAGATTGGTCTGTAGTTAGACGGATCAGTATGATCACGGCCAGGCTTCGGAATAGGCACTACAATTGCATTACGCCAGGAAGGTGGGAAATTACCTTAAGTCCGTATTTGATCAAAAATTTCTAAAAGGATTTCTAAACACGATTCAGGCAAATGCTTCAGGAGCTGATAATGTATGTTATCAGCCCCTGTTGCTGTATCATGAGCTTGCTCAAGGGCAGTATGGAGCTCATGTAACGAAAATAATTCGTTATGAGCTCCACCGTTGTCTGAGTTAAAATTGATTCTTTTCTGCTCTTGTTGTTTCTGATACTTTTGAAACTCAGGAGCATAATTAGATGATGAAGAATGTTTGGCAAGTGTTTCGCCAATTTTATTGGCTATGTCATCTTTATTAGTTAATACATTATCACCATCCTTTAGATGTTGAACAGTCGATTTATATCCTTTACCTTTTATCCTTTGGATCATGATCCACACCTTTGAAATTGGTGTGCGAGAATTTATTTGGGAAATATAGTTCCGCCAAGACTGACACTTATTCAGTTTAAACGCACGTTTAGCCTTGGCATTAGAGATTTTAACTTTGTTTAAATTATTGACCGTCGGATGTTTGCGAAAATATTTTTCAGCTTTCTTCCTACTCTTTCTGGCCTGTTTACACTCGTTATTAAACCATGGTTTGCGAATGTGTGGAGTTGCAGAGGACTGTGGAATTGCTCTGTCAGCTATGTTATTTAGAAGATCTGAAAACGACAGTATGGGATCTTGACTGTTCCTGAAAAGATCATGCTTCAAGTGTTCAACACACAGTGTTTCATATAATGACCAGTCAACCCTGGCGAAGTTCCTTCTAGATACAGGTGGATCATCACTAGGACTGCTTGTTCTCAGAAGGGTGGGGAAGTGATCAATGCCACATAGGTCATCATGGACCATCCATTCAAATTCAGGATATAAGTTTGAATCGGTAACTGACAGATCCAGGGAAGAATATGTTCCCGTAGCTGGATGTAGATAAGTGGCGGAATCGTTGTTGAAAATGCACAGATTATTATCGGAAATAAATTCCTCAAGGATTTTACCTTTAGTATTAGTGTCGGCACTTCCCCAAAGCGGACTGTGTCCGTTAAGGTCACCCATGATGATAAATGGCTTTGGAAGTTGATCATACAGATTTTGAAGATCCGACTGTTTGATATTAGAAGACGGAGGGATATACAAGCTGCACAGAGTCCATGCAATATGCAGGGTCAGTCGAACAGCTGCAGCCTGAAGATTGGTAGTAAGTGGAACAGGGTTGTGTATTATACCCTGTCGTACTAAGATAGAAGCACCTCCAGTTGCTCAATCTCCTGGGGGAGAAAAGGAATGGTAATCACTGTGTTGTCTTAAAGTGAAGTTATCTGTAGATTTTAAATATGTCTCTTGGAGACATATGGCTGACGGCTGTAAATCTTATATCAGCAATTGTACCTCACTGAAATTATTTTTTAGTCCTCTGCAATTCCATTGCATTAATGTAGACAACTGAGTCATGGCGCCTCAATTGGGGATTTTTCTCGTGAATGTGAGGAGGATAAGCTTCTCCGCCTATCCTGTGAGGGTGGAGTTACCTCCATAGCTAGAGGTCCAAATGAGTTTTCAAGGGAACCTCTGGAACTGAGGGGACAACAGGTAGTTTATCCCTATTAATCTTTTTTCCTCTCTTCTTTTTAGATTTATCGATGACTGGTTGCAAAACAGTCTTTTGAGATGATGACTCGGATTCAGTTTCATCAGTTTGAGAACCAGATGTAGAATGAATAACATTGGCAGTAGGTATAGTGGCTGATATAGGTGTTGCTGTCTTGACCCAAGACAAGTCAGTCTGAGATGCAGTAGAGGACACTACCACAGAGCAGTTCACTTCCGTAGCGTAGGTAGTGTTTGAAGGAGTAGAGGTTTGATTTAGCATTTTTTTTGCATCCATGTATGAGACATTTTTCTCGCATTTAAGTTTCATAATCTGAGACTCACGCTGGAACACAGGGCAGGATTTTGAAGAAGCGGGATGTGCACCATTACAGTTTGCACACTTGTAATCTTTCTTGCAGTCAGAACCGTCATGACTATCGCCACAACGATAACATACGACAGAGTTTCGGCACGAATGTGAGCCATGTCCAAAATGCTGACATTTGTAACATCGGAGTGGATTTGGGATATACACATCCACCCCGATATTGAAATAACCTGCTTTGATAGATGTTGGAAGTGAAGAGCGGGAAAAGGTCAAGAGATAGGTGTTGGTTTTTGTAACAATGCCGTCTTTCTTGAAGGTGAACCGTTTCACTGCTGAAACTCCCTGATCCTGTAACTCTAAAGCAATGTCCTCTTCAGACATATCAGCAAGGCAACGTGCCCTGTCACGGATAATGCCACGGCAAGAGTTTAATGTTTTATGTATAGAAACACGAACCTCAACATTTGTTTTGATGGATAACAAATTTAGAGACTGTTTTTTCCGTAAACATTCCACCGAAAGTGAGCCACTACGGAGACGAGTAACATTTTTCACCTCTCCACAAATACCTGATATAGCCTTTGAAACGACAAAAGGGTTGAGTTTGAGAGGAAGAAAATCCGCAGCTTCTATCACAAGAAACCGATCCCGACACCAGGGATACAGGGATGTTATACTCTAGTGAGTATGACACAAATAGCAATATTTGTATACCATATTAAATGCCAGGGTGGTTCTGCCCATGACAAGAAATTGGACACATGTTGAATCTGGAGGTCAACATCACCAGATTGGTCCATGAGCCACCGCCTTCTGGCACGGGACTCTAGGCAATGTAATTATATTACAGGGTAGAATACACAAACGTAAAGTTATCAGTAATTTAAACATTGCAAATCAAAAATGTCCAAGACCCAAATGATAATTTACTGTACAAATATAATCACCATGCACAGGGCATGGCGTGACCAGTCGATTGGTCGAGCCGGGCCCATTCGACCACCCGTCTAGGTGAAGCCAGGGCCAAAGTGGTGTGTTAGGCAATAGGAACACGGTTCCAGGCCCCTATTGCCCTCAACCACCAGGATCTCCTCCTCCACCGACACAGGGCCGCAACCCACGGCTAACGGGTTGGTGGACCAAATATACCCCAGAGTCCACAACGGGGGTGTTGGCGAGCTCTTGGCGTTACCCAGCACCCACCACGAGGAGGTGCCGAATGATAAAGTGACGTAAAATGTTAATCATTAGATGAGACACAGTCAACCCACATAAACATGCATACAATATCGTTGAGATGCCCTCTTGCATCTGTAGGCTGCACTGCATTTCATGCCAGTCGACGATCTTTCATCATACCTGTCTGGGCGACCTAAGTGCCATCTATTGGTCTACTGTTTTCAGCAGGTATTCGTATATTTTTTCTAAGTTTTGCCCGATTTTAGGAGTAAACATGCTTTTTCCCTCTTAAGCATCCCACTGAACGCTCAACTAAGCCGACGTGGGTGATTCCAGACGGTTGGTGATAAACTCTCTTTTATATTATTAATGAATTCAAATCAGTTGCAATCAATGTTTTCCAGTCATGGACGTATATATTCAGATGTGGATTGCTAAGATTAAAGTATAATGAAGGGAGATGGCATAATATTTATGTAAGGAAACGCAACTGTCTATTGTTGTGGAATTTAGGGACTGAAGATAAGTACCACTTTTTATTCCTTAGTCATGTGGATCTTGTGGGTCATGTGGATCATTAATGCACTTGGATCAAAACATTTACCAACTGTATATACACAATTATCATGAGTTAAAGTTATTAACTACTAATAACGAAACTCATCTAAGACAATTATCTACACATGTTATTATAACCTTGTGTTGTGACCTCAACATTTGTTATTGTATGTATACAATATGTATGCAAGTTGTATACATGCTGTATAAGGGGCCCTGGTGTGGTGATCTAGCTTCAGGTTTTTATATTGTATTGTCCTCGATTGTTAAACCGTTTTAGATTTAATTACTAGTTTTGTATCTATTTGTGATAGTCTAGTTGTTTTACTCTCCTTCGGTAACAGATTTTTTACCATTCACTATTACGTATAATAATAACGGTTCTATTAACAACATGGCTGAAATATTGTCGATGTGACGTTAAATATCAACTAACTCACTCACTCACTCACTCACCCACCCACTGTATACGGGCCTGTGGCCTTTTCACAATAGAAAGACTTGACTTGAGTAACATTCTAAAACAGTTATTTTTCCATTTCCGACCACACTTTAGCTTATAATTCAGATCGTATTATCTACATTTGTGGTCATATTTGAAATGAAATCCCACCTTTGGTCCATCAGGGGAGATACTGTTGGCACAGATGATATATGATTACTCTGGCGTGTAAATAAATTTTCCCAACGGGAATACTCAATCTATTATCACGATTCACTGCCTCTACAATAAATTATATAAACTGACAGAATAAAACCATCTATGAAAACATGGTCTGATGAAACGTTAGGTCAAATGACAAGGTTGTCAGGATAGACTTTCATAAATATACACGCATACGTTGAAGAGGGGAGGCCTCATAGGAATTTACAGCTTGTTTGTTTTACGTCACACCCAGCAAAGTAAGAAGTACCCAGATTCCGATGCGTGTACGAAAGTAAAGTGAATGAGTGAGTCTTAAGCCGCATTCTTCAATACGTGGGCTATAGGATCGTGTAAATAATGGTGCAGTTGTACTATCCGGTGATCAGCAGCATGAGCATCAATCTATGTAACTGAGATACGAAGTGCCTGTCGAGTCAGCCTGACCACCCCGTCCCGTTAGCCGCCTCTTACGATGATACTGTTGTTACGGTTAAGAATTTACCGTGAAAACATTGTAAGAAATCCCCTTGTGAACCAGCAAAACAGAACAAAGACAAGTCATAAACGTTCAAAATTCTGTTATTATGCAATGAGAGCAAGGTATACAAAGTCACAAGTCAATATAACAATGCAGATTTCAGGTACAATTCAAGAGAGACAAAATCTAAGTCAATGGGTCACAAAATACAATATAGCAAACTCACCAAAGTCTTGGTGTAAGAGAGAATAAACTATGGCAGAATGTCAACACAGCAGAGCATCCGAAGTTATCGTACTGAAAGAATTGATCAGTAGTCCAGTCTTAAGGGGCAACTACGGGATGTCATCGTATCCCACTTGCGTAGACTGATGCTCATGTTGTTGATCTCTGGATTATTTACAGACCGCTGCCATAGAGCTGGAATACTGCTGAGTGTGGTGTAAAACTCACTCACTCATATTCGAAAGTCTATCGAATAAAACGACAAATGCATTCGTGAGAATTAAACCTTGAGACCATGGAAGCGTTATTTGACAGTGGCAAGTTGTGAAGTAAGATCAGGAATATTATTAAAGCTATAATGCTAGACATTTGTATATCGCAGATATCCAGTTCACCTGTTCAAGTGCTCAGGGGCGCTTTGTTTTTCCCCCGATCATTGGATGTCATCACATCGTATTTTGCAATCTCAACTCCCTAGGAATCTTCTTGCAGCCTATTAGGCGCACCGAGTGGCTTTCACATCCTTAGGAGGTACTCTTTCACTACTGGGTGGACTGGGACACATAGTCACAGTACTTTGTCCATGGTTATTGCACGTTGCTGTACCTTCAGCTAGGTGTTTGCATATATTCTTGTGGTCACCATCTAGTCATCTCATGGATCATGGATCTTGTAAGTGCACAGGGTTGTGTACTGCACACTAGGGGTTGTGACAACAGTGAAAGAGTCTGCAGACAAAGTTAACTCCAAGGTTTTATGCACCCAGTCACAGGTGGGTTCGATCCCGGCACCTCCAGCTCGCTACCGCGCCCCAACAGCTCTGCGTCACTTTCCTGGTGATGTGGTTCCGAACTGCCATCTGAAGAACCATCAAACGCAGGCCGGTGTAAACCAAAATATCGATCGCATGTGCCATAGGGCGAGCAGTTAGAACATGATACATGGAGGTAGTCGCGCCAGGGGTGAGCGAGTGAGTGAGTGAGTTTAGTTTTACGTCGCACTCAGCAATATTCAAACTATATTGCAGCGGTCTGCAAATATTCGAATCTGGACCAGACAATCCAGTGACCAACAATATGAGCATCGATCTGCGCAATTGGGAACCGATGACATGTGTCAATCAAGTCTGACCACCCGATCCCGTTAGCTCATACACTCAATTGGGTCGATGTTCATGCTGTGATGCATAGGCAGTGCAAAATACGGAAATAATTTTAATTCGTTATGCAGTTGTTCATAGTGCATGTGTACCTACCTTGTTGGTTAAGCACTAGATTGTCTTCTGTCATATTGTGGTAAATTATTGATTTAACCACAAGATCGTAACGACATCAAGAATATAACGGTCTAGTCAGAACTGGATTATTTACAGTCTGAAGTATTGCTGAGTGTGGTGTTAAACGACAAAAAAAACCCGACATAAGGTTATGAAATCAAATAGTGAGGTTGTAAACCAGGCAGGGCACCAGCCGTTATTGGCATGGTTAATTTTTGCACAACAGAAATATGTCCCACTTACTGCATGAGAAGAGGCCAGATGTTACTGGACACAAACTGTATTTGACATTAGCACAAATCTTTACCGTATTTCCTGTAGTTACTGAACACTCGGAATTATTTCCTTGTGCTATAGCCTCCTAGCCTCAGTACAACTAAACTTTGTATATTGTAAACAATTGGCTTTTTTTCATAAGATAACGCTAGCATGAATGTCAAGCCTAGTGGATAAAGCGTTCGACATGCAGAAGACCTGGGCTGGGTTCGTTTCCCAGCATACGTACACGTATGTGTGAAACCAGTTTCTGGTGTCCGCTTCCTTTGTATTGCTGGAATATTGCTAAAGGCGACGTAAAAACACAAACTCAATCACTCGTTAATTGAAGGTTCTTACTTTGTCCTCAGTCAATAAAAACAGACTTTAACAAATATAAGTTTTACGATTGCATAGCTGAATGGACTCGATTGATCAGAAGGTTAGATGGAGAACAAAGGCAACCAGAAGAAGGTTTGTCTACATAGATTGGTTATTAACGCTTTCAGTCAGTGAATACATTGCTTGATGGCGCGGAAAGATGCTACAAAGCTTTTCGTGCCAAATGGCCATTGCACTCAAAGCAAGGAATTATTGATCAATTTATTTTAGATTTGTTGCTGTTCGCGTGGCTAAATAACGAGTAGAAAGTAAATAAACATTTGGAACAGTCATCAAACATCGTCAACAAAACCTGGTTGGCAGCAATCTTCTGGACGCTTCAGGTTCGCACTCTGGGCGTAACTAGAAACGTACTTGAAAGCCGACTGGAAAATTGTATCAGTTTGGCCCGAAAGTAACTTATTGAAAAAGATGTGTATGGTTTACGTCGTGTTTAATTCAGTCAATTCATTTTTTCTGTCTGTCCAAAACGCTACGGTTTATCGTCTGTACGATTACATTCATTTCAGGTTATAACTTTCACGTCATATGGATTATTTTCGCGAATTTTCGAGTTTTGAAAATTAGCTGGAAATAGACTTGAAACAGACGTAAAAACGAAACATTAATTGAATTTACGAAAATATAATTGAAGTAAAGGAATATTGACAAAAAGACTGAGTTACCCTGTGTGGACATTTGACTGGTCGGCAAAATATTAAGGAATGAATTTCAAGGGTGGGTGATTTGCCCTGGTAAGATCCACGTGAATGGGGGAAGGTGATAGTTTACGAGCCATATAGGTGAACTATGTGATGTGTCTACATGTGCTAACCCCCATTCTCTCCAACTGTGTTTCAGTCGCGGTAATGGGAAAATGACCCACGTCTCGAAGATGGAATCGTCCATCATGAATGGCAGCTTACTACAGTATGACAAGGCTTGGAACGCCACCTACAATATGACGTCAGGGATCGTGACAAGTGACGTAGGTAACACGGAGTATTCCAATTCCCTGGATATGATTGGTCTCATGGAGCGATATTACATATTGGTTATTCTGATTCTCGGTTTCCCTGGCAACCTCGCCAGCATAGTTACTATTCTTAAAATGTCACGACTGAAGTCATCAACATTTTACATCGCAGCGGTGAGTGTCGTCGACAACGTTGCTCTCATACTCAAAACAATTTTCATGGAGCTGCTACACCACCCTAACGCCTTCTCAGTCGCGGGATGCAGGTTCATGTGTTTCTTTGGACTTGTGACAGCTGCTTTTTCAAACTGGATTCTGGTTGCCGTGGCGACCGAACGTTTTATGGCAGTGCGGTTTCCACTGAAGGTTGCAAGTATCTGGACACTACGGCGAACGGTTTTCCTCGTGTGTGTAATATTTTCGTGCCTCTGTGTCTTACATCTGCACATATTCTGGACCATGGTAAACTCCGTCAACGGCTGTGTCTACTCCGCCGACTTCAGTGACTTCACCACGGAATACTGGTATTGGATCAGCGCAACTGTGTATGCATTCATCCCCTGCATCGTTCTCATCATGTTCAACTTCCTCATCGTCTACAACATACAACAGTCCTCTAAAGTCCGTCGACATTTAGCCAGGACCTCAAGCTGCTCAAACAAAGCACAGCGATCAGGATCTGGTAGTCATGACAATCACATCACGATTATGCTGGTCACCGTGACCATCATGTTCGTCATACTGACCATTCCTCGCTGCATCGTCTTGCTCGTCATTAAAGCTGGCCCCCCTCAGTCACCTCGGGAACATATGCAGCGACGTCTCCTCGACGTCCTTACATCCATGTTCGCCGATTCCAATCACGCCGTTAACTTCTATCTCTACTTCTTCGCTGGAAGGCAGTTCCGTTACCAGTTCCTCAAGACCATGTTTGGTCACCGCCGTGAAAGCAATAACTCCATCGCCACGAACAGATCGACGTTGGCGAGGGAGGAAGAAATGATAGTGATGACACGAGAGAGAAAATCTCATCCTAATGACCTCTGATATCTAATAAATGTCGTTTTCGGATTGACTGAGCGATCAATGAAGCCCACTCAAAAACGAGTAACCATTTCTATGTACCCCGCTGGGAATGCCGAACTCTTTTAGTACTTCGTGGCAGTGATTTATCTCAAAGAACATTGAATCACGTATGATGTACGGAAATTAGCGATATTTTGTGAATGCATGGCATGTAAGGGAGAAAACTCCAAATCTATTTTTCTTGTCTGGAAAATCTAGCGGTGGCTGCAAAAAGATTCGTGCCTGTGCTTCAAACAATTCACAATTAACATTGAGGTGTTCGGTAAGTTAATACACTGTTCACTAGTCCCTTGGGGTCCATGGAGTTATGAATCCTTGATCATGATGTTTGTTTATGTTCTCCTCGCCCTTCGGACAAGTCAATAAGTTATGTTGTACTAATGGTGTATGTCAAACTATCGGAGGAACATACGCTGTTTGTCATCCAGTCTTTCTTTCATCTTTTCAGTTAGTAAAACATATTTCAGTGTCTTAAATGTGAACGGTACAGAGTAGTGACTTGTGCTTTTTAAATATGACGTCATGGTAACCGAGTTACCATGGTAACAAATCTTTGTGATGCATCTGCATTGCTCCGGATATATCCTAGGATTTCGCATGAGATCACTGAGCACGATGCCACATGTGGACGATACTTCTGATGATTATAACAACACTACTCTAGTAGGAAATTATTGATATTTGTCACCCTAGAAGAAACAAAATTGACGTAGGAAAAGTGATTACGTTCGTTGATTATCATGACGTAACAAGCCAGTGACATCATAAAACTCTGTGGAAAATATGCATAGCATCGCTGACTTTGTGTTCTGGAGATCTGGTGCCTTACCCTGTGATTGTGGGATCAAATGTCGTGTAGCATGGAATATAACGAACCTATTAGAATCTGTTCTTTGGTGCAATATAACACGTGTCCCATTTCAGCATTTTCTAAAAGGCATTGCATATTCACAGCTTTCGAAAGCCGTGCCAATTTACACTTGTGAGAGGGGTACACACTGTACCTGATCCGAACACTGTCATGTCATGGTATCCCAATTTCGTAGATCGATGCTCAAGCTGTTGGCGTATTGCTGGAACTAATCCTGTGTAGAATTGCGAACACTCTTAGTATGTTTGCTGCAGAAATAGTGTGCGACCCTTTTAACCCTGTCCTTAAATGATTTAGAAATTTCGTTTCTTAGAAATGATTTTGACGCTATAACAGTTACACTATCAGATAATCCAAAAGAATTACAAAGTTTGATTTCGATTTACAACAAATGTTTAGAAAACAAGTTATCCACATCCAAAGACCAAAATCGTAATCTTCGGTCAGAAGAACCCCAAGGAAAATGGTAATTTTATGAGATCTTAGCCAAGTGATATATCTGTTATGAGGTTATTTGTTTCCAAGTACCAAACACGTCGATTATTTATCATGCGTTCCATGGTCTTGCAAACACAGCTAGTTAATGAAATCGGACGATAATTGGATGGATCCGTATGATCACGTCCAGGTTTAGGTATTGGTACTACTATGGCATCACGCCATGAGGGAGGAAAGTTACCCGATGTCCAAATATCATCAAAAATTCATAAGAGCGTCTCTAAACAGGATTCTGGTAAGTGCTTAAGGAGTTGATAATGTATGTTATCAGCTCCTGTAGCAGTGTCATGAGCTTGATCAAGAGCAGTATGGAGTTCATGAATAGAAAAAGTTTCATTATAATCTTCCCCATTATCAGAATTGAAATTAATATTTTTCTTTTCTTGTTGTTTTTGATATTGCTGAAATTTAGGTATATAATTAGAGAAGGAAGAATGTTTAGCGAGAGTTTCGCCCAGTTTATTCGCAATATCTGATTTATCAGTACCTTTAATTTTCTGGTCCATGTTCCATACCTCGGACATGGTGTCCGAGAATTTATTTTGGATACATAATTTTGCCAAGATTGGCGTTGGTTCTGTTTGAAAGTACGCCGTGCTTTTAAATCTATTTAAATTATGCACCAAAGGATGGCGACGGAAATAATGTTGTGCTTTTTTCCTTGCCTTCCTAGCTTGTTTGCATTCATCAGTGAACCATGGTTTTCGAATATGTGGAACTGCAGAGGTCTTTGGTATACACTCATCAGCTATGGAATTCAGTTCCTCAGAAAAACATTTAATAGCATCAGGAACGTCAATAAAACGTTCAGGTTTAAGTTTCTCCGCACAGTGTTTCATATAAAGCCCAGTTAGCCTTTTTAAAATTCCGCCTTGATGATGGAGGAACATCAGATGGAGTTACAGATTTTAGTATAACAGGAAAATGGTCACTTCCACAGAGGTCATCGTGGACTGACCATTCAAATTCATTTAGTAGTTCTGAATTTGTGAGTGACAAGTCAAGAGCAGAATAGGTCCCTGTACCAGCTTGTAAATATGTGTTGGAACCATCAATTTAAATACATAAATCATTGTCAGAACAAAAGTCCTCCAACAATTTACCTTTAGTGTTTGTAGTCACACTACCCCAAAGTGGGTTGTGCCCATTTAAATCTCCCATTATAATACAGAGCGTCGTGAGCTGGCCATGTAGAGCTTAAAGATCAAAACGGCAAAATATAAACAGAGCATACTGTAAACGCTACATGTAAAGTAATTCTCACTGCAACAGCTTGCATATTAGTATTAAGTGAAACAGGGCTTTGAATAACGTTTTGTCTGACTAGAATGGATGATCCGCCAGTGGCCCTATCACCCGGAGGTGCAAAACAATGATATGCATTAAATTGACGAAGGCCAAATGTATCTGTTTGTTTTAAATATGTATGTTTTAAATAGCTGTAATTCATGTAAATTAGTCATCAATCCTCTGCAATCAATGTCCTCGACTCGGACATTGATTGTTGGCTCAGAATTCGACAGATATCGGAGATGAAATATGTAGACTAATAAGCAACGTGTGGACGCTTTGAGGACAGATTTAGGGTTAAATCTGAAACCGAATCATCCGTGGGTTGGAAGAGCTCGCTTGTTATAAACCTAATACCTAAGTGTGATTCTAGGGGACTGCTATTAATTTCAAACACACAAAATATTTCTTGTATATTTTGTTTCATGACGTTTGTGATACATGTATTGTCGGGGAACGTTTGGGGGTACCAAAATGAAAGGTCAAACAAAATGGGGATCGTGAGACTGTGACCTAGCAAGCAAATTGTTTGAGATTGACAAATTATGATGAAAAACAAAACATAAAAAACAGCATTTGTATCGTTTTGTTGGTGATTCCATAATACTTTTGGATCGCCTCTCGTACAACAATCTCAAATGACAAAAAGTATGGTACAGCATGGAAAGACCCTGCTACTGACCAACAACGACTGCGCCCTGCCCTGATCAGCTTGTAGAGACAGGCTAGACTAACATGTGGTCCCGACAGAAAGCCATGAACAAGTCTGAATATATATTATTAAAATACCAGTCTCGTTATTCCTGGACCCAAGAAATGGCTGAGGTTTGTCTGCCACAGCTGTGTATGGCTTTCCGGAGATTGATTAAACAGCTACATGCTCTAGGGTCTGCAGGACAGATTTCCTTGCGTATATGATGCATGCCCAACACAGACTGTGGTCACAGGTATAAACACGAAAGTGTTCCACCTTGTTACTACTGGCTGAACTACGAGCAAATAAAACCCCAGTTCCCAAGTCATAAGAAATCCCTGCTCAAAGCAGGTCGTTGTACAATTCCCGGTGTGTCATGGACATGTGTTCCGGATACCTGGTGTTATCTAGTATAGGATTTGTTGATTTATAGAGTGAGTGAGTGAGTGAGTGAGTGAGTGAGTGAGTGAGTGAGTGAGTGAGTGAGTGAGTGAGTGAGTGAGTGAGTGAGTGAGTGAGTGAGTGAGTGAGTGAGTGAGTGAGTGAGTGAGTGAGTGAGTGAGTGAGTGAGTGAGTGAGTGAGTGAGTGAGTGGTTTTACGCCGACGTTAGCAATGTTCCTGTAATCGTGTCACGACAAGGGACACAAGAAATAGGCTTCACACATTGTACACATGTGGGGAATCGAACTCGGGTCTTCGGCGTGAAGAGCGAACATTTTAAGCACTAGGTTACCCCACCGCTCCTATAGCACCAGATACTGTGTAGCATAGTTTCAGTCTACTGATCACGGTGTCTTGGTTGACATTTAATTTGATTTGACATATTTCTTATATGTTTTCTTTACTTGAACACTTATACCCGTCTTCACTTATATATATACTTCAGTAGGCCATGCTTGTAGTAAGGGGCGAGTCACGGGATCGGGTGGTCGCTGACCTGGTGGACACATGTCATCGGTTCCCAGTTGTGTAGATCGATACTCGTGGTGTGGAGCACTGGATTGTCCGCTTCTGATACGATTATTTACAGACCGCTGTTATATAGAATAGAATATTGCGGAGCGGCATGAAACAACAAACAATGTTTAATGTATGTTTCAAAGCTCCATTTTCATGAGGTTGAAGATCCAGTTTTACATAGTGAAAAAAGTGGGTGGTGCGATATTTATGCATACATATTGCTTCTTGGTTGTGAGAAATTTATACATTTATAAATCTATTTTGATATAATCCATTTATGCATTACATTTATGCAAGTGCACCTTACGCGAGGAAATATCGTAAACATTGTCTTTGAATATTCTTGGGACAATTTGCAAGGTAAGTCCTCTCTGATGCATTAGGAATGAGTCATATTTACAATTGAAACATTCAAGGGATTCACTCAGTGCTTAACGACCAGTCCATTCCATCAGTATTTTTCACGGTTTTGACACAATATATAGGACCTTAGGAAACAATGCATTATGATAGTTCGCTGAGTACTAGCATCTTTCCGAGTTACTAATTCCTTACCTTTGAGGCAAGATGATAGAAGACTGATCGTTGTATTTGTGTTTCACCAAGACTCACCAGTTGTATTTGTGTTTCACCAAGACTCACCAGTTGTATTTGTGTTTCACCAAGACTCACCAGTTGTATTTGTGTTTCACCATGTATCAGAGCCCGAGCTTATTACACATGATTTGAAAATGAAAGGCTTTACAACCTATCAGGCTTACACGAAAAAACTGGTTTGCTACGCCCATATGGATATACAGCAAATAGCGGAATTGATTTAGCGGTGATTTCGATGCAGGTATTCCAAGCAATGAAAACTTACAATGCACTACAAAAATGACTTGGTTTCCAGAAACCTGGAAACCATCCGTAATGTGGGTAATTGCGGAATCCAGTTGGTTTCCATTCCCTGAAACTCACTAATTGAGTTTCCAACTAGATTCCATTTTGGAAATGTGATTTTGGTATTTCTGTAAATGGAAACCAGGATGAAACTAAGTTCGGGGGTTTCTTGTTGGTTTCCATACCTGGAATTTGCAACTCTCAGATCTCACTAAATGGAAACCAACATAAAAGTAGAAAATGTAGTTTCATGTTGGTTTCCATTGCGCTGTTTTGAACTAAGTAACATAAAATGTGTAATTGTTTACCATCCTGACATCCAGTTGGTATCCATTCAGTAAAACTGGGTGACCTAGTTTCCAAATAGAATCCATAATGGATACTCTAAGCTCCGGTGATGGAAACTGATACGAAGCTATGGTCATGTGTTGGTTTCCATTCCTGACTGAAACTTAGCTTTAGGTGTTATAATTCAATCTGAATGTGCCTTGGGAAGGAATAGTAGATTCGTATCATTGCTTAGATGAACAAGACAAGACAAGTAAATTCTTGACGCATCATTCTGTGGATATCACAATATTAAATGTGGCTTCAAACTGATGATACAAGAACAAACTATACACTTTTTTCCTTCACATTCTTGTTTATTCGTAATGTAATGAAGCATCATATTCCAACTACCATGCACACAAACTTCACAATAACCGTACTAAACATGCAAATGGTGAAAGGACGAATGGCTATAAATGGCCTTTGCCCAGCTATGTGCGCGAGGCACACTTAGTTCCGTTTCTCTAGATTGGGATGAATGGGGCAAGTCCAGGTTTCGGTTGTCTGCTTTGTCAAATTGAGGATCAGACGCTTTCTTTATCTGAAAAGAAATAATAAAACAGTGATATCTATATACAAGAATAAAAGGTGAGTTGACTCTGCATAGAAATATTGCTCAAACTTTTATTATATATTAATTATAACTTATTGGATCATTGAGTTGTGTACGGGCTTGTATTCCTTTCAGTAAATATATTGTATAAAAATAAATTAAATTAAAGCCACTTTAGCAATAGCAATAGTTCAGATATATATTAATAATTAAAAGGTAAATGATGCAATATATATAAAAAACAGGCTATAGACTGCCAACTCCTGGGAATGTTAAAGAGTATAAGCATTTAGGAAGATTAGTATACGTCATTAAAACAATTGTCAGTTAGGTACTTACATGATGATATTTATGCAGAATATACGTGAATTATACAATAAACTGAGGCAGTGCGTAAAGTTTAGCGTTAAATGCATTTATAGTTGGCATACTTTGACACTGAGTTCAAATACTTGACAACTAATCAGTGTCAGGTCATTAGTGTGTCGGCTTCACTGGGGCAGTCCCCACTTAACAGGCCCCTATTATCAAAATTAGCTAGCTGTAAAAACAATAGAACTTACCTGAGTCAGGTGTTGACAGACAAAACCGGAAGTTATGAACCGGTAATCCATGGGCACGCGAACTCGTGACATTTTATAAAAGCAACAGTTTTATGTACTGAAGTGGTCGTTTTCAGTCTTTGTCTTAAAATCACATCCAAATTGGGTCAGAGAAGGATTTCGTGCCTGCCAATCGAAAAAGGATCAGGTATTTCTTATTACCCACAATGCCCCTACGCACAGTTGCCGCCATTTTGTCACTTGATCCCAAGTTGTTTTGAGACGACTATTTTGAAAGCAGTTCTCACCCGGTATGTCCAGTAACGACGACAAGAAAGTCAACGCAGTGCAGTATTCCTACGTTTGCCCGTGTTATCTGATTCAAGAAACTGGCAATGAGATTTACAATAGAAGCTTTGGACATTCGGATACGTGAAAAATTGAGAACAGCAGCAGTCGTCGATCGCAGCGGGAGAAAAGGATCATTCCACGATCTGGTCAGGTACAGTGTTATTTTCTTGAAATAAGCAATAGCACATGTTATTCGTAATGTTTAACGTAAATAAGTAACTACTACAATACATATGAAATTTTAGACTTGATGGACCTCGGTAATCAAATGCGTGTCGAATTCTTAGCAAGAGAGATGTATGGCTTCCTTCACTCAGCACTCGGTTAATTCAAGAACTCAATATTACTGTGATTTGGATCAGCTCACACACGATTAAAATGGTTGAATGTGTTAATGAATGAAAAATTATCTTTCAAGAAAAAAATAAATCACAAATATCTCTAGTATATTATTGCTAATGTGCTTGTTACGACTCAAAATAACTTCAAACGTATTTATAAATACGAATGTTTATTTAAGAAATCCTTTTCATATTGCTTTTGATATTTGCACGTTTGAAAACAATGTAGTCGGGGATAGTGTGTCATTTTGCGTTTATGGGTTAGGCATTCTCTGACCAGATTTGGTGCATTGTTTGAGTGAAATTTCAAAATTGAAATTTCACAATGTTTTCAAACTAATATTGAACAGTTTTATATTATTGATTTATGAGATAATTTAGATTTGACATCTGATGTAAGTAGTGTTGTGCTTATCATATCAAGATTTAACGAACTCTGAATGAAGAAATGTGGATTGTGTTAGTCCCACAGAAAAGGTTATGAAGAGTATATAAAGAATATATGGGTATACAATGATGGATTGCCCACCCAAAATAGTATATGAATTTGCTGACCTGGATTCTTTTCATCTAGCATATTCTACACTTTGCAAATTGATATTTATTCCTTTTATTCGACACTTTATTGTTTTCAAGAGTGCAATATGACAAGTTCCTGACTTTTTTTAATCGATGCATTTCTACGTTTCCAGCATAAAGGAGGGCAGTGTTGGAAAAACTGAAGAAGGCAGTCTGGACCAACTCATTTTGACATACAAAAGGTATGTATAACCCGAACCGTCCAGCACATAATGTACATACAACATAACCAAATAATGTAAATCCTAGGAATCAGTAAAAATGCATGGTGCATGTCACTACTCTTGTAACCTCCAACTGGAAATATGTTTCACTTATAGTTATGCATCATGCACATGTCTCCTTTCAGAAGCTTTTTGATGGGTTTAGATGAACAAGATGGATCACTTAAGAAGGTGTGGGGAAAGCAGAGGCCCACAGCTTGTATGCAAAGAACGGCAAAAAGTTCAGGGTAAGTAAACGTATTCTAGTCATTTTACATCTTGCAGAGATTAAAAATTTTAAGGAAACCTTTAAAATATCGAGTTAATTTGGATTCTTTCTATGTACATTCAAGGAATTTCAAAATGAACACTGTTTAAAATGTGCAATTTATCCTTTGAAAAATACAGCTTAAAAAGTTTTAAATATTACGCAGCACATTATGCTGCAGCGTATGCTTGTGACCCCATATTCATAGCTTTGTCTGTCTGAATGACTCAACATTATTGGTTAAGAAAACATGTCTTTTCACAATAACGGATAAATCGTAGTTCTATACTCATAATGTGCATTGTAAGTAACATTCAGAAAACAAATTATGGCTTTCAATGCGAATTTCTTCATGTCTTTGCACTCTATCATATATCAATAAGCTGTTCTGCTGTTGAAACTTTTGATGTCAAATGCTCAGTTTATACTTTTTGATCTCTTCGCTTATCGGACATGGGGGTTCAGTGTATTTCACCTCGAGCAATGTTTGACAGTTTTCTTTTCTCTAGCCATGGATATCGTAGACGAATGCTTGTTTGTACTGATAGTTTGTTTTCTAAATTTCAGAAGCTGGAAAGCAGGAAGGCTGTGAAACGATTGACTGGCCGGAGGAGAAGAAGCACACAGTTCTTCCTCTCTTGGGGAAAGAGCTAACATTTTTCAAATTAGGAAGCCAAGTGATATGGGCTGGTCTACAGTGTGTTTAAGAAAAATATTCTGTACTCACTGCAAATTATTCCCTTGCTTTTGTTTCATTTACTAACTTGAATAATCCGAATATTATTTGTTTACAAACATATTGTTGAATATAAATAAACTTTTAATGAATTTGTGTTTTATTCTGTTGTTTGTCATCCTGAAGCCTTTTACCATTGTGCAATTGTATAAAATACCTGATTTGCTACATGTGAGATATGAAACAACATCTTTTCCGGAGGACCGGGTAAAGGGACGACACGAGCTAGTTTCAGTTCATGGAAACTAGGTATTAAACTAGGTTGGAAACTACAACACGGAAACCAGGTTGAAACCTGCAATAAACTCATACATGGAAACCAGGTTGAAACCTGCAATAAACTCATACATGGAAACCAGGTTGAAACCTGCAATAAACTCATACATGGAAACCAGGTTGAAACCTGCAATAAACTCATACATGGAAACCAGGTTGAAACCTACAGTAAACTCATACATGGAAACCAGGTTGAAACCTGCAATAAACTCATACATGGAAACCAGGTTGAAACCTACAATAAACTCGTACATGGAAACCAACTGGATCCCGCTTGGAGGAGTGGGTAATGAAACGAACTGGAAACCATCCTGAAATGGTGCAGTTTCAGTTGCATGGAAACCACAATGAAACTATAGGAAACTCCCTGGAAACCAACTGGAAATGTTGGTTTCCATGACGTTTCTTCTCGGTTTCAGTGTTCCGGAAACCAGCTTATTTTTGCTGTGATGATAAGCCAGTTGTTGACCTGCTACAGCTCGGTGATATATATTAGACTGAGAACTAGTCCATTTGTCCTGTGTCTTTTGGACTTGTGGAATGTGGGATATTCACATTGCTAACAGCCGTAAATCAAGGGATCTATTATCTATTAACGATACAAGTGTAACAGATGATGTTGTGCCTTCTAGTTTTTTCAGTCTATATCTGACTTAGTCGTAGAAAACCATGAAGATCCCGAGATAGAAGTAATCGTCAGAAACTCATGCTTGTCGTAAGAGACGACATGCAGGATCCGAGTGAGTGAGTTAGAATTTAGCGTCACATCGGCAATATTGCAGCCACACCGTGGCGAGAACAATTTAATTATCAATAAATTAAAAACATGAAAACCTGTCATCGAAGGACAGTAAAAAGACTAGACTATCACAGATACAAACATAAAACTAGCATTGAAAGCTAAAACATTGTAATTAAAGATGGGTGAGTGAGTGAGTAAGAGAGTTTAATTTTACGCCACACTCAGCATTATTCCAGCCATATGGCGGCGGTCTTTAAATAATCGAGTCTGGACCAGACAGTCCAGTGCTGAGCATAGATCTGTGCAATTGAGAACCGATGACATGTGTCAACCATGACAGCGAGCCTGACCACCCGATCCCGTTAGCCGTCTCTTACGACCAGCATAGTCGCCTTTTATGGTTGCTGAAGTCCTATTCTACCCCAAGACCTTCACGGGTCCATTAAAGAGGACAATACAATATAAAACACGGGCTAGACCGCCAACAACTGAAGGTAGATCACCATACTAGGGACCATGGGGACGTACCGATGGTGTCATGGTGTGGGGACCCATCTTATACACCTGCAGATCGGAATTGGTGCTCGTTCAAGGCAATCTAACGACAGATTGATACATCCACCTGGACCAGGATTTTCGAAGCTCTCTTAGCATTAAGATAGTCGTAAGAACCATACATTATCATTAACCTACGACTAAGAGAGCTACGTGCTAAGAGAGCTTCGAAAATCCCGGGGCAGACTCTCTGTCCTCACGTGCATTGCCTTGTCGACTGCCAGAGGGAGATGTACCAACTGGCTAGTGCCAGACCTCAAACAACACGTGCTACAGTGGACTACCTGGCCAATAACAACATCAGTACCTTCCAGGTCCACGGAAGATCCAATCGTACATGGACGTCGTAATCTGTAACATTTGTTCAACATGGTTTGCAGGAGGTACGGAAACGGATTCCATAAGGAATGATCCAACAACTGATTGGATCTGTATGTGCCAAGGAGGTGTCGTGCTATTCTAGCAGAAGGAGGTGCCCATATAAGGTAGTTACGTCAATGCCACCTCGTGGACAGCAGTAATCACCATGATGGCTGTCATTCCGGTGAAATGTGCATGAAATACCAATGTATAGCTCTACATACATTCAATGCTGTACCGTTTAATTTCGTTGATTTACATATATCTCAATATGACCAAAATTTCCAATGATTTTCTTTTTTTGGAAGAGTACGCTTCCTTCAATATCTCATTGATTTGCCTTAGGGACATACCCAAGAGCCCCAGTAAGTAGTTTTGAGTAAAGTTGCTAATCCATAAATGCAGACACACAAACTCCAGCTTTAGCAGAGGCGGTTATGATCGTAGTAATTATACTGCATTATATTATCATAATATGAAATGGTAGTTTTAAAACGCCCTTCACAAGGTACATATTGGTATGCTGAATGCCTATGTTGTGATAGGTTTATAAAGATATTTTTTCTCACATTGGAGTTACAACTCGATTATGGGTACCGATGTTCAGTCAGCCCAGAGTGACACTTATAATTATCAGAAAAAATGGAATCATGTTTTTTTTCATTATGCAACACTGATTCTAGTTATCAGTGTATCCAAAAATCAACATCCACTTTCCATGTCTAGCATTTTCGCTTCACTATAGTCTGCACTATGGTCTGATATATTGTTTTCAGCAGCTATTCGAATTTTTTCTACGTTTGGACCCATTTTTTAATACACGCTTTTCTCCATATCCTATCACTCATCCCTATGATATTTGTAATTGTGTAAATTTTAGGGATACTGAGTGAAAGCCTTAAAAAATGATGTATTTATTGCGTACAGTACGTTTTGGGTTTGTACATTACAGAAGGCACTTCGGAGTTACGTAATTGCCAGTTTTCGTGGAATTACCCTTTCATTTCAGCAACCGGTGCCACATTCGTTATCACAATGAGTGGGTGAGTGAGTGAATATTTAACGTCACGCCATATCGTGACGAGAACATTCAGCTACGAAACATACCATATGTACATTATAAAACCTGTCAACGAAGGACAGTAAAACAACTAGAATATCACAATTAGAATTAAAACTAGCATGGAAAGTTAAAACTAATATGACTATTTAGACAATACAATAAAAAAACAGGCTATAGATCTCCAACAACAAAAGGTAGATCACCATACTTGGGACCATGGGGACTTACAGTACCTTTGCTACCTACATGGACCCTAGTTGGATTTACATCACCATTTCAGCCGCTGGAGAGTGTATGAAATGCTCGCCAAAATTAAAATAACACAATTACTACGATTAAAGCCCTTGTAGACTTAAATTTACTGTGAATGTTTTGGGACTTACGTACCCTCTCAGGAGGACAATAATTTTACAGTGCTTCAACCTCCTTTGAGGGTACATCCACTAACAATTCTAGTTACAAATCTACACTACCAATCATTACAATACATCTATCTACAGAATATGCTATTCAAAATTCAACCATAAAATCAATTTCCTTTACAAACCAATGATTAAATGACAACTAACAGTGGTAAGTAGGTCCTTGACAGTTTTGACATTGAAATATTTCTCCCTTGTAGTGGATATGCTTGACCGTCGTTTGACCCCATTTTGTGAATAAACATGTTTTTATCCATATCCTATCACGCAACCCTATGCTATTTGTAATTGTGTAAAGTTTAGGGATACAGAGTGACAGTCGTAAAAAATGATTCATTTATTTCGTACAGTACGTATACAGAGGGCACTTCCGAGTTACGTAATTGCCAGTTTTCGTGCATCTCAGCAACCGGTGTCACGAGATGTTCTTTATCACTATAGTAAAACCAGCATATGTACGCTCACCTTGATCATACCATGATCTGAGCGGTGTTTAAGACTTGGCAAGCCTTGTAATCAATCTCCAAATAGTCCTTGATGACACGAAACACTTGAATATTTAACAAGACATAGAGGAAACATAATACCACGTGAACACATTTACGTCAAACAAACATCAAACCAAGATGTATTACTGTGCATGCTATTATTCTGAGTAATTACTTACTTACATGATTAATACACCCAAAAGCGCTCTTTTCTGTACATATCAAATGCAGTTATCTGAATACCTTTTACTTTCGGATACAGTTGCACTTCAAACAGGTAGATGTACAATTCAAGTTAATGTACATCTGTCGTCATTAGTTATTTAGATACTGATATGAGGATGTGCTTTTGTCATATTATGTCACATTAGTGAATTTTTAGTTGCTATTGTTCACACAAGTTCAAAGCGCTGAAGCGCTATGCATTTGGGCTGTGTAATTTCACCCGTTAAGCTTGTGAGTTACCTCCTCTTTGTGGTTGATTTGTTTCCGGTGGATGCTGTGGAAGCTGAGAGAAATTTCTAAATGACTGTGTTGTGGGTTGGTTCATATTGGAATTCTTCAGTACTGTACAATATAAGGGATAATACTAGGAGATGGTTGTTGAGGTGAGGGATTGCTTTGGATTTACGCTCATCTGTCTGCTAACATCGACTTTTCACCATTCAAGAGATGTGCCACTTGTGCAAACTGAATTTTCACAGATGTCAACAATCTTCAATCAGTACATCTAGTTTTACTTTGAAAATCGAAACGTTGGCGAGAACATCTACAGCATTGCTGGTTACACAAGTCATTGGTTCTTTACCTTCTATGTCTGTGGCCACGAAACTTGTCGAAAGGTTAGATGTAACGTTGTTGAGAGGTCCGATTATTTGTAAGTTATATTAAGCCTTCAGTGCACGGGCTGTTGTCAAAATTTGGTAGTTGTAAGAAATAGGTAGATCACAATGATGTAACGGTCTTCTCTGGTCTAACGTAGGGATAGATCTGTGGACCATATGCAGGATAGCTATGTGGTCTAACCCAAGGATAGCTATTTGGTCCTTGTTCATGATAGCTCTGTGGTCTAACAAAAGGATAGTTCTGTGCACGATAATGATTATCTCACGTACTGAGGGCTCACTGGGTCAGGTTGCTGGTAGATGTACAGTCTAAGGTGCAGGAAATGATTATCTCAGGTGTTGGGAGTTCTGTAGATCAGGTTGCTGGCAGTTCGTGAATGAGCGGGGTAACACTTGAGACGCCTTCAGAAAAAAGATCAGCTCTTTCATGTACGTACATTTATCTAAAGACGCCAAAGAAATGGAAATTGATTGCACTTTTAAAACATCAGTATACGTATTCCTCAAAAGAGAAAAATCCATTGAAAACCATCGCTCTTCGTACAGTCAGTGTCATACATGACTGAAATATTTATGCCCTTGCATCCATAGCGTGTTCTTATGGAAGGTGATAGTTTCATCTGTATTGAAATGATTTCCATCTGCATGGACGATACATTCAGTGACGTAGAAGATACTTTCAGCAAAGTAGATAAGATCATATAAATGTAAATGTAGGCTTCATGCACCTGATATCGATAACCTTTTGAGTGTGGCACTAAAATGTGTATCCATACTTTCTGATATAAACCACCAATCATGTGTATTGGCACGTGTCAATTCATTGTTGAATGTCAGGAAAAAGAACCGACTGGTACTCTCATCGGTCGAAGAGTTCCTTCTGCAGTCGTCTTGGTAGTAGTTATTGCAAGATATCCCTGCCTCTAGTCCTCAGTGGTCTACATTGTTGCCGTCTCAAAACATGGTCTTCTGCTTCAAACAGTGGTATTGAAAGTTGTGTACTTGCCGTCTACTTTGTGATAGTCTCTACTTTGCGTGACACTGGTACCGACATCTTGTTAGTTACTGTCTGTCTGACATTCGTGTCCACAGCTTGATGTTCACGGTGTACCTGAACGTAAACTCTCAAAAATAACATACCACACAGCAGCTGATTCTTTGTTAATGAGATATTATGATACGAAGGTACTCAAGGCACTGTGTCCAATTTCTCCACGGATCAGCAGTTGTTTTCATCTTTATATTGTCCACGTCAGGCATGAAACAGTGTAAGCGGAAGAATATCAGGAACCTTGGAATCAAGTTGTGTCAGTTGAAATGTAATGAAAACTATCTATGTGCGGACTTTAAGTACCATATCGAAACTCTACCCTGCCCTTTGTCAAGAAATGAGTCAAAGAAGAAAGAGATACAAGAGGTTCACATGGGACGTTCAAGGAATAATTCAAATGTAAGTACAAGTGACATAAACATTTTCAGATCTGTACAAAACAAGCAGCGTCTTTTCATTTCAACTAGATTCTAAGTATGTGCTGATGAATTGTCACTGTGGTGTTTTCAGAATAACTAGAATAACTGTCCAGGCGTTTGTATTTATCACACATGTATAGACAAGTTAAATATTTAGCTAAAAACGCTCCAGAAAAATATGGCACAAGACAAAATAGGGAATTTGAAAGTGTCCTCCACTTGACAGCTTTACGGCGACGTAGAGTATTGTAATCTTCATTAATAAACAAGACTTCCACAGAGATACTGAGCAAGTGTACCATGACCTGTTTGTTCGAAATGAGGAGATTAAAATAATTTATATACTGTAAATGAAAAATAAATATTTGAAAAGGACATTGAGAAATGAATACTGGACAACCGTAGCCCTCGTTTTAGAAAAGTTAATACAGTCAAGCTTATTCGTCCTCTTTTAAGGTCCTGACTAGGTCCTGTGCATCCGAGACTTGCAGACTTGCACAAAGATGTTTGCCCACTCGGCCTAGAAAAGCCATCTGTGAACAAGGTATATGCTTGACTTTTTCACTTTGTATTCTCTAGGTTCTGTTTAATAAACACTCGAACTACAGTCTACGTTCGTCACTGAAGTATTATCCATAGTCAAAGGGTACCATGTGCTGCTCCACGTTGCACTTCACATACTAGGAGTGATAAGTCCACCTGATATCATAAGGCAACGAAACCTTGAACACGTCAGATACGCGTGGCTAGTAGAGTTTAATGTTGGCGTCGATGTTGCAACAGGACATCTTTGCGATATTCATATAAATAACTTAGCGTAGTGTATTTTTGAACATCTACGTCTTACCATGTCCATATTAAATATGTTTTAGTACTGTCATATTTTCGGTCAGTACAATGATCTTTATTAACTTGCGAAGTGTTTACACCAATGTGCTTGTCAAATTCACATTTGATTTCGTTATCCAGTGTGCTACATAACTGCTCTTAGATCCAGGTGGTATTGTAAAGTAATATATATGAGAGCGTACATGCGACATTCAGTTTTACAAGTTAGCACAAGACGTCAATGTCAAATCAGTCAGAAGTAAACAAAATTTTGAATACCTTCGTTTAGATTGTGGGCAAAGGTGACATCGCAGATTTCATTCCACTAGATACAATAAATGCACTGAATGATGCTAGCCAATCATAACATTATCATATGCATATTCACAGATGTGAATCCTCCAAAACATGATGCGGACAAGCAAGAATCATTTCCGAACAACCCAATTCACGATGCCTGCAGAAAGGGCGACTTTAAGAGCGTGAGATTCATCCTTTCCCAGGGTTTGGTCGACATCAACAGCAGAGACTGGAAGCGCGGAAGGACACCACTTATGGTGGCAGCAAAGAAGGGACACTGCGGAATATTTTCCTTTCTTATTAGCAAAGGAGCTAATATATCACAAGTGGATAATGATGGCAAGAGCATCCTGCACTGGGCATACGAGGGTGGACATGTCGGTATGGTAGAGTGTCTACTCCCACAGTACGGTCTTGGTCGTTTTGTCAATGGTGATGCGCCCAACGTGGCTGCTTACAGGGGACAGAGAGACGTTGTCGAGCTCCTGGTGTGTATGGGAAAAAATGTGTCACAAGTGGATGGTCGTGGCCTCAACGCTCTGCACTGGGCTTGCAAAGGCGGACATGTAAGTACAGTGAAGTATCTGCTCTCACAAGGCAGTGTGGATATTAACGGAAGAGGAACGGCTGGTCGCACCCCTTTGATAATAGCCACTGCATGTGGACAAATACACGTTGTTGATTTCCTCTTGTGTATGGGAGCTAATGTGTCACTCGTGGACGGTAGCCGGGACAACGTATTACATTATGCGTCACGTGGAGGACACGTGAAGATGTTTAAGCATATCCTATCCAAATACTCGGTGGACATTGACAGTAGAGGAAGATTCGGAAGAACACCATTGATGAACGCAGTGCTTGGGGGAAGTAAATATTTTTTTGAGGAACTAGTGAGGAAAGGTGCTGTCACTCGCTTAGCCGATGACAGAGAAAATACCATACTTCATCTGGCCTCAATGAATGGACATGAATGGCTTGTGAGGTATATCATCTCACAGAACATGATCGACATTAACGCCAGGAACATGTATGGGGAAACAGCAGCCATGATAGCAAAGCGGAACAGAAAACATCACGTGTTTGACTTTCTTGTCTCGCGTGGCTGTAGAATGAAATAACTGCCGCTTGTGGGTTGATTTCACTCATCTTGGTTTGTGGGCGGTTACCTATATCAGAATGTCATTGGTTAATGACATTAATGACAACATTGATTTGAGCAGTGTATGTTGGACGTATACAAGTACATGGCAAACTCCTGAGGAAAGGTGGTCTTATCCGCTTAGCTGATGTCAGGTAATTTGTCTGCATTTTTTCGTCGTCTCACTTTGTTTAACTTTGCACTAGTAAAATTAGTGCATATGTTTACGAGATCCAAACGTCATGTATCCATGTTCCCGGATACAATTTCTGTGCAGATTTGGGTTAGAGGCGAGTGGCGGGATTGGGTTGTCAAGCTCGCTGACTTGTTTGAATAATATCATTGTATCACACTTTATTAGATCGATGCGCACGATGTTGATCACTGGATTGTTGGTTACACGAGATTCAAACCAGCTGATGTCGTGTAAACAATAGTGAAACTAATGAAGATAGTTTCACGTTCAGATGTAAGAGAGTGCAATTTATCCATCACATTTGAAAACGATTCAGCGACGAGCTGTATTATGCAGTGTTCTTACATCTCTGTCAAAGTTCATCAGATATGCCATTTCACATATTCAGATCATATTAATAATTATCGGTTTTCAGTATTTGATATACGCCACGTGAAGAATTCTTTTCGGATGAAAATTGTATGATATTATTGACCGAAAGACACCAGCATTGAACCTCAGTGGAACTGAGTATATTTTACGAACGTTTCCGTAACGTACATCAACCTGTGGTTCTTTTGATTCATGCACACATTTGCTTTTCTCCTTTCACGTTCGATGGAATCTTTCTAAGACTAGCATTGTCATGATATATGTTTCAAGGCTCCCTCCTACCAACCCGTTGTCGTAAATGTCCACTAATATCGCTATTGTATTTTATATGGTGCAGGTATTTATTAACTGACATATATCTGTCTTGGTCATTTCACGCTCGCACAGTCATGATAAACATGTCCATCCTCTACTTCATGTACCTGATGTTTCATATGGGTGAGTGAGTGAGTTTAGTTTTACGGCGCACTCAGCATTATTTCAGCTATATGGCGGTCCGTAAGTAATCGAGTCTGGACCAGACAATCCAGTGATCAACACCATGAGCATCGATCTGCACAATCGGGAACCGATGACATGTGTCAGCGAGCCTGACCACCCGATCCCGTTAGTCGCCTCTTACGACAAGCACAGTCGCCTTTTATTTCATGGGCTTCTGCAAGCCTATTCTACCCCGGGACCTTCACGGGTCTCATATCGGTGAAACGGTATGCCGTGGTATTATACAAACCGCAGTATTTGGCCTTTGGTTCGGTATACCATAGTGGAATCCACAAATTCCGTATTTTCGCGTTTCGTACCGTCATTTTGAAAAACAACTCATTATATACCTTTTCTAAAATTTCTAACCATCGAATTGTGTTGACCAAGTCTATGAATTCCTGGACGACCGCCATTTTCCCGGAGTAAGTTTGATAGCGTTGATTGTCGTGTACTTAGATCAACAAGTCAGACTTTTTCAGTTATTTCAAATCAAATATTGATTTGTTTGACATGTTTGCACGGATCAGTTGGTATTTGTTAAACAGTTCTTATGTGTTGTGTTAATTTGTTTAATTTATTTACTATAAATTATGCCAGTTTGGTTCATTCGAAATAACAAAGATTATGATTATTTTTTTCAAGTTATTAAAAATGTAAGGTTTAGTTTAGTTCTCCTTGTCAAGTTTTGGCATAATGATCATATCTTACTTACCGGACCGAACCGAAGACCTTGTACAGCAATAGGTATGAGACTGCACCGTTTCACCCCTAATGTTTCGTACTCAACACCTGGGTTAAATACTTAGAAAGATGGATTAGCTGACAGAACAAACATGTTTTACTCCTGCAAGAAATAGGCACCTAAAGCAAACTTAATTTACCCTCTGAAATAGGAAGGTGTGCTTCTTTCAGAAACCAACCTGTCGAATGTATAGTCTGTTTGGGCCAAAATGATACCGATGAATCACAATCTGTGTTACTTTTGTCACTCTAGCCTCGAAAAACACTACACGGAAATTCAAAACCAAACCGTAAAGCTAGTGGGTCTGATGTTTTCATTACATTCTGAGTTGAAATGAATTTATGATCACAAACCAATTTGGAGTTACATGTGATTTATGCGTAACATTTTGACCCAGACAGACTATTGTGGCAGGAGATACAGTGTTCCAGCGTCTGTGATTCATCGTACAGATTTGGGTCCCTTAGGCATGCGAGAACTCTGGCGTGATTTCGAAATCTAGTTCTCCCAGTGAGTGAGTTTAGTTTTATGAACTCAGCAATATTCCAGCTATACGGCAGCGGTCTGTAAATAATCGAGTCTGGTCCCGGCATTCCAGTGATCAACAACATGAGCATCGATCTACGCAAATGAGAACCGATGACATGTGTCAACCAAGTTAGCGAGTCTGACCACCCGACCCCGTTAGGCACCTCTTACAACGTGCAACGCCCCCTTTCATGGCAAGCATGGGTTGCTGAAGGCCTATTCTACCCCGGATTTTCACGGGTATGTTAGCGGATGTTAGTAGATGTAGTGGAAAGTGTAGGGGGTGGGGCCAGAGGGTTGGATACAGTCGGGCTGTGGGGTTATGACATGGGACAGATCGGTTATAGTGAATTCCAGTTTCTTTGTTGAATTTTACCTCTAAACTTTAGTAGCACCGTATTTCTATGTTGAGGTCTAGGCAGCATAACGTAACTAAGAAATCACAGATTAACATTGCATTTGGCTCACTGGTTACACCTGTTATTGTCTTTTTGTGCTTATCCAGTGTAGGTCTGTAACGCAAAAAGAGATTGATGACATTGTAATATCAGTCCCGTACCAGACCCCCAGAGTTTTCTAGTTGCAGAGCCTCGTTTTGAGATTTCCATGATTTCCAGGTTTCCGTCCGTCAGAGCTCATTGTATGACAGAGCACACTGTACGACATATTTGTAAGGATTAGAGGGAGCTTGATGTTGCAATATGTATTCAGTCTAAAAAATCTGGACTGGTTATCAAACTACGTTGCACAACAGGATGGAACCCACTACACAGGAAACGAGACAGTTCTGTAATAAATATTTTGACTTGTTGATGTTGTCTACGACACTGAATGGCTATTGTTTTCCGATTCAGGAAAGGACAGTGGCTAACATCAAAGCAATAGCTCGGATGAGTCTTAGTAGCTCGTCTGTAAGAAGTGTTACGAGAGTGTATTTTCTGTATATTGTGGTATTGATTAAAGCTTAGTTGTTATGGGGTCACAGTGTTTAGAGTTTTGAGTGATAGTGATTATGGGTCACATTTCGTGTCATAAATGTTTATTGCTATTAGTATTTCAGCGGCAGGCCTTTAAGGTAGCAGTTTAGAGTTGCCTCCCTTAGGTGTGTTTTGACTTGGTAAATACAAACCCGTTCGCGAAGGTTCCATACTTCGCTGGAATATTCAATAATCAGTGACTGTGTATATAAAGGCTGGCTGTGTCAACACACACACGGATAACTGGAGTACATCAAACTGCCTGCCTCTGCCAACGCTCGACCTACATGACCGCTGCCTGACGGCTCCCTGTGTTACTTACGTTCAGCATAACTGTTTCTCACTCTCAAACCAAGACTTTGTTGAGTAGATAATATATGTGTGATCTATTACATCCCTATTGAGCAGAAAACGCAACAGATTCAAAAACAGACAAAAAAGCAACGGACTGAAGGAGTCCCCATGAAATATTTCCCTTCTGATTGTAATAGATTCCGAAGTCTGCATCTGTCCTTGGAAGTACATCTCAAGTTGAGTCGACCAGCAACTCATTAAAGACTTGAGTAAATCAAGTAGCCGCTTTGGGAGCTCAATACACTGAAGAGACTGCAGAATCCATTGATGTGGGACAGAGTGGTATGCCTTTTTGTAGCCTATCCAGCACATGGAGAGGTTGCAGTGGTACGTTTTAGTCTCTTCCAAAATCATTTTCTGTACAAGAACCTGATCCTTGCACCCCAACATCCCTTTCATCCCTTCTGCTCTCTGTAAATTATGACATTGAAAGACCAGTAAGATGACACGAGGTAATTTGCATTGAGTATTCAAACACGTGATAGGACGAAAGTTTTTGGGATCAGTCAAGTCTCCTCTTTTGGAAAGAAGTATCGTGCGAACTTTGCAGAATCATGGAGGAACATCGCCTGTGTCCACAAGAGAATTAAAACAGTGAAGTCCGGTCAAGGAGATATCAATATAGAGTAAGTGATTCAATCATCGCCTTACGTTGCGTGACATACTTTTGGCAATCTAGTAAATAATGGGCCACATTATCTAGCTGATGACAGACAGTGCAATTTTGAGAAATATCTTTATTAATAACATTTAGATAGGCACCAAGACCACAGCGCTCAAGACAAAGTCTGGTTAATATCATCTCTTCTCTATGGTTGCCTCTGGATTTGGTGCGTGGGGTTTAGGGTGAAAACCTACAAGCGGATCGACAACCTGTGCACCAAGCAACAGCAAAGACAAGAAAACAAAGAAAAGAAGAAAGGAAAAGAAAAAGCCTTCTGTCCTGAAGCTGGGCCAAGTCAAAAGTCCAGACGTAACCTGTGTTCCAGCAATCACCACCAACTCAGCGGATGAACCTCAGCACCTCATGGACCGCTTCTGTAAGGCATGCCAGGATTTCGGACTCACAATCAGTCAGAAGAAAACGCACGTCACTGGGCAGGACACAGATTCCCCACCTGACATCAGACTCAGCGACCAACAACTGGTCCACGACTTCGTGTATAATGACAAACGGAACGAAACTGTCATATGACTATTCTTGCTTTCTTAAGACTGACATAGCGTACATATGCTTCACACATGATTTTTTTTTAAAACAGGGAATAAGTAAATTAGTGTTGAGTTGAACAGTGTTTGCTTCTTTTTCTTACAAGTAAATGAAGAAATGTTTTTTTCTGTATCAAACTCCTTGCCATATCCACCCATAGTCACGTCCAAATCTAAAGAAAACTGTTTTACATGCGGTTCCCAGTTAAACCTATATTGGTCGGCACTTTAAATCTAGATTACACATTTTGTAATACACCTGTGTAGCCTACATGCAAGTACCAAACAGAATTTTAAAATCAAAATCATTCTGTATGTTAAAGTTTTCCTTACTCAGAGATCCCAGTAGCAACATGTATTACATACCCATGTAATCTGACGATAAACTCAAGCTGGGTGTATTGACAGTGAGATCTTCTGTTACCAGCCTGTGAAAAGGCTCAAAGCTCCACAGTGTGAAACTGAATCGTTCTGTTATTATGTCCTCTCCTAAGAGACCAGTTGGTTATAGAGAATTTCGCCAAATATAACACAGCTTACATATACCCAAAGATCTGGTGATAAGACACAATAGAAACCTAGGAAAAGGGTGCAAAAAGAGTTAATATTAAACACAATCTGAAGTCGGCATACCTGGAAACATTGTAGCATTGTTGTGCATAAAATGAAACACATTTTCTGAATGTTTGCATGTTTTGATTGTTTTTTCTTTTTTCTTCAAGTGACATTCATGCGTGTATACGTGTATATAATCATTATTTGTCTATGTATTATTTGTGACTCATGACTTATGTGTGCTGTTTTTGTGCGTGTAACCCTCCAATTGTGTATGGCTTGATAAACGCATTCATGGTGTGTGCGTGCGTGCGTGCGTGTATTGAACACATATCTCTTGAAATTGCTAACTTCAAGATTCGTCCTTATATCTAGATTCTGGGTTTTTTCCTTCATTAAAGGTGCACTTTGTATTTTTTGTTTCTCTTTCTTATGCCATATCATATTTATGGCTTACTTTATTCTCCTTTCTCACTTCCTTTCTTTGTTTTCGTTGTTTCATTAAAACATCATTCTATACAGTGTCATTTGAACTATACCAACATCAAACATCAACAACAAACACATTTACGTGTGTTACTTACGTCAGTTCAGTTCTCTACCTCTACGGGTACTTAATCACCAGCTTCCACACGTTGTCCTACAGCGTTCGAAACAATCTCCGGCCCGGAGGCCCAGCGTCCGTTGTTGTCCCTTTTTTTTCTTTTTTAACTAGCGTTCGGGAATGATCCACGTTCCGCCATGAAACGATGTTTCAGTTTCACGTCTTGGTATTTCAGCGCTTTGACGTAGGAATGTCAGCACCAGTCTAACAAATAAATACTCCTCTGTATGCTATAGGCTTCGCTCGAATTTGTAGAATCAGCGTGAATGCAGGTTTGGGTGTTCATGTTTTTAAGATATTAATCCCGAATCTGAAAACACACACACACATTCAGGATTTAAGTCCTGAATCCCGAATCCGTTTCTAACTTCTTCTTCCTATAAATAGGAATAAAGTATGAATAAATAGGACAAAATTGTTATGGATAACAACTTCTTTATTGTGTGATTGCGACGTTTCGATACAGATTAATATTCTTGTACCGTTATCAAACAGGAATGATGCTTGAAATCCAGAACATGTATATATATATGCTAATTAAAACAATGGGATAATATATAAAGAAAACACTATTGACAAAGGGAGCAACATAATGCCATGATTGGTGAAGCAGTAAGCTGAGGAAGCCAGTTAGTACACAAAGGAATGGAAGCCAGACATGTACAAATAAAGGAGTACAATGAAGGATGAGATGTTTATACAATAGACTGGGCTTGGTAGAGCAGTGAATCACAAGCAGATGGAATGAATATCCTTGCTCACGGTTGATGGTTGGCTTGTGGCGTTTGATGTGAATGGCTTCGGTGAACTTGCGTTTGGTGAAGTCCGTTTGGTTGTTGGATAGGATTGTGATGTTCTCTTGTTGTGAAACTAGATTCCACATTTGCAGTCCAATTTATTAAATCCATACACTGTTTGAATTCCTTGTGTCGCTACTGCCTTCACGCATCTGTAACTGTCTTTCGCATCTTTTTCTGCTGTGGCGATATCTATCCTAATTCAGGGTTGAACTATTTCATAGACCTTAAAATCACACATTTGAACGTGCGAAGTTTGAAATACCAAATTGACTGACTTGACGCGTCATTTATGTAAAAACGTAATTACAAAAACCTGAAACATGATATATTTTTGGTGAGTTGTAAGAGCCTGTGTGACAGGTAAGTATATCAGACATTTAATTTACAGTCCATTCTGTTATTGTATATCAGTGTGAAAACGCCTGACACTAGTCTTTTATTTATGATTACGATATTCAGATAACAAGTTGACTAATATGTAAAATTTATATTACCGGTCATAACCCGAATACCGTTATGAAGGGAAACAAGGAATATTTTCTCACTGTGAAAACCACAAAAATAGTTGAATCTGTACACGATTTTTATCATCAAGACACAATGCTCTATAGTTTCACAGAAAAATTTACTTGACTTAACAATAGTCTTCTCATAATTATTGTTATTTAGTTCCACAAATGGCTTGTTAGACACACTAAACCGTGACTCTCTACTTATGTACAATTAGATGATAGTTGTACTTGTATTTCATGCCACATGTAAATACATAGTATTTATTAGATAGCCAATTTCGATTACGACATATGTTTCATTCGATTTTTGTATGTTGAGACCCGTGAAGGTCCCGGGGTAGAATAGGCCTTCAGCAACACATGCTTGCCATAAAAGGCGACTCAGCTTGTCGTAAGAGGCGACTAACGGGATCGGGTGGTCAGGCTCACTGACTTGTTTGACGCATGTCATCGGTTCCCAATTGCGCAGATCGATGCTCATGTTGTTGATCACTGGATTGTCTGGTCCAGGCTCGATTGTTTACAGACCGCCGCCATATAGCTGTAATATTGCTGAGTGCGGCGTAAAACTAAACACACTCACTTTTGTATGTTGAATGGAAGCGGTGTTGATATAAATTGTAAAGCGTGTTCACTAATGCCAATTCACTTTTATCAATAGAAATATGTTCAAACCAAATATTGATGCAAACATTCAACTTACATTAAGAGTATGTAAGTGTTTTGAAAGTCATCACAAATCATTGTTAACTGTCTGCAAATGTGTATGAATCTAGAGTTATTTCATTAACGTTTCTAGTTTCATTTCATCACAGTTTTCACATGCAACATTAAGAAATCATATATGTTCTAGTGTTTGTGACGACGCAAGTCGTCTCAGCTGACTAACGTAAAATGTCCCTCCTTAACCGCATCATTTCTGTTTTAAAATTATCTTTCACGGAGCTAATGACGAAATTTCATTCGTAAGAAATGTTTTATTCTAATTATGGGAATGCCAAGTTGCAAACAATGACGTATCACTAAAATGCGCAAATACATTAATAAAAGCAACCGATTTGGAGAAGGTCAGCCATGTTTAACGGGCGCAGACATTGTGAACGTCTAGCTAAAATCTGTAATATGTCTTCTTGTTACCAATTCATTGACTTGTTACACAATAACATGTTATTTCTTGAATACTTCTAGAACATTTGACAAGAGAAGAATGTAAATACAGATGTACCTACACTGTCTTAGGAACATGAAATAGGGCAAAAAAAAATATTATTTGTACATTATACCTACAAAACATCTAATACGTGGGTTGAAACAACTGATGCATTGTCCTTCGGTATGAACAGTGCCACAGTATCTATTTTCGCAGTGTCTAATCACTCTTTGGATAGCGTACAAAATTATTCGAATCCCCAAACTGGCTGAAATATAGAAAAATGTAGGTTTGGATGCTCATGTTTTCACGACATCCAGGTTTACTAGCGGCCCCTAGTACCTTAGAAGGGGTGACATAATGTATATTGACATTGTTGTTCATAACTCCGAACCTGAACAAAAGATTCAGATTCGGCATTCAAATACCGAAACCCGAATATGAAGAAAAATCAAAGTTGAGGCTGAAATATGGAAAAATGTAGGTTTGGGTGTTCATGTTTTTAAGATATTAATCCCGAATCTGAAAATTAAATTTGATATTTAAACAGAGGCCGGCACCCGTGGCGAGCCACCCCCGTGGGTGCTGGGTAACGCTAAGAGCTTGCCGACACCCCCGTAGTGGACCCGGGGGGATATTTGATCCACCAACCCGTTTGCCGTGGGTTGCGGCCCTGTGTCGGTGGAGGAAGGGATCCTGGTGGTTGAGAGCATGGGAGCAGGACCATTGCTCCTATTGCTCAACACACCACTTTGGCCCTAACTTAAACCTAGACGGGTGGTTGAATGGGCCCGGTTCAACCAATCGGATGGTCATGCTAAGCCCTGTACATGTAAATGTTGTTTCACAAATTTGAGAAAATATTTAATTTTTTGTCTTGGCTTCATGATGATTCATTTGTATTTCGAAAGTACAATTCCAATTTCGTAACTTGCTTAGAGTCCTATGTCCAGAAGGCAGTGGCTCATGGGCCAATCAAGTGGAATAATTACTTTTGTATTATTCTGCTTGAGTATATCATCCGGGTATCCTTGGTGCTGCAGGCAGGAAACCCGCCTGCTTTTAGCATTGTCCTTGTGATACTCCGTGGCGGGTGGGGGGCTCGGATGATGAAACAATATAAACTTACCATGGCTTACGAAACTCCCCACCAAGGACTGTCCACATCCATTGACCACTGGCCACGGTTTATTGTAATTGATACCACTGACAACACTCCGTTAAAGCTGAACCCTTTTGCGGTATCATGTACAGGGCACTGCAGGTGATGTTAGAAACGTTAAGAGAACGGTGAGGAGAGACTGACACTGGAATGCCAAAAAATGATTTTGTTGAAAGGAGATTGGATGCCTGTTGCCTCCTACTGCACTCAACAAGCAAAGAACCTGTTCGTAAACGTCTAACGTTTCTAACATCACCTGCAGTGCCCTGTACATGATACCGCAAAAGGGTTCAGCTTGTTGAGTGCAGTAGGAGGCAACAGGCATCCAATCTCCTTTCAAAAAAATCATTTTTTGGCATTCCAGTGTCAGTCTCTCCTCACCGTTCTCTTAACACTAGTAAGGGTATTGTGAGAGACCGTGATAGACTATTTGCTGATATGCTGGAAATTGACATTGCCGCTGAGATGAAGGACCAAGGTGTATTATTTGTCAAACGTTTCACAACCCGAAGAAACAACCAGATCCAACAAAACAACACCTATTTATTTTCATTTTCCACTCCAACGGCTCCAAAATCAATAAAGGCTGGCTACTGTCACAAAAAAAACGGAAACTTTTGTTCCTAATCCACTCAGATGTTTCAAGTGTCCAAAGTATGGTCACGGTGTAAATTCCTGCACATTGTCTGTTGTGTGTGCTCACTGCGGTGAGAAGACCCACACAACAGAAGATTGTGACAGTAATTACAAGAAATGCACCAATTGTTCAGGAGACCATTCGTCTTTCTCAAAAGAGTGTCCGATTTGGAAGTACCAGATGGAAATAAACAAACTAAAATTTACTCAAAATATCAGCTTTGCCGAAGCGAAACAACTTGTTCAAAGATGTGATCCACTAGCAACATATGCTTCAAAAACAAAACCATCATGTGAACCATCCTCTAGGGCTTCTAAATCTTCTTCAGCTGCTCAAACAAACTTGACTTGGGTGCACACTGATTCCCCAGAGGTTTTTTCACCCGCAATTTCCACTCAGACCGCTGAGCTACTTCCGCGCATGTCGCAAAGTCAATCAGGGCCAGCTTCGGATCATGATTCATCATCACAGCCACCTGCAAGGTCTCAATCTTTGTCAAATGTCCAACAAATTCCTAAAGGAAAAACTAAACCTATGCCTGATTCTTCAAAACAGCAAAGTGGCAGACCCGAAAAGGGTCTGAAAACAGGATTAAGCTTTATAACAAATAGGATCACTTGAGGACATGGACGTGTCCGAAAACGTCCAATCAAGGGCGCCCAGCTTGTCACCCTCAAAAAAAGTGCGGGGTAGATCCCCAATCAACCCGCCCAAACGATAATCCATTCCAAAAATATTGTACAGTGGAACTTCAGAGGACCAGTTTCAACGAGTTACAGCTACTTGTCCAGGATTTTGCACCATCGTCTTTCTGTCTCCAGGAAACCTATCTGAAGCAGACAGACACTTTTGATTTACGTCAGTTCATTGCATATAATTGTTTTTCACCTCCAGGTGATAGGGCCACTGGAGGGTCTTCAATTCTTGTAAAGCAAGATGTTATCCATAGTACTGTAACACTCACAACTAGTCTCCAAGCTGTTGCAGTGAGACTAACTCTAAACGTTACCTTTACGCTATGCTCTTTATATATTTCACCTTCTCCAGCACTCCAGCAGTCTGATCTTGAAGCTCTCTATGACCAGCTTCCTAAACCTTGTATTATTGTGGGTGATCTCAATGGCCATAACCCCATTTGGGGTGGTACAAATACAAACTCTAAAGGTAAAATACTGGAAGATTTTATAGGCAATAATGATTTGTGTATATACAATGATGATTCAAACACTTATCTGCACCCTGCAACTGGCACCTACTCCTCTCTGTCTCTTGCAGACCCTTCTCTACTAAATGAATTTGAGTGGTCAGTCCACAATGACCTCTGTGGAAGTGACCACTTTCCAACTATCTTATCAGCAATTAATCCATCTGATTCTCCATCTTATACAAGATGGAATTTTTCCAAGTCGGACTGGTCGTTATATAGAACCTTATGCACATCTAAATTATGGCTGCAGTGTTTCAGTGATGTAACCGATCCTATTCGGCTTTTTTCTGACACTTTAAATGAAATAGCTGATGAGTGTATACCAAGGTCTTCTACTGCTCCACATGTACGGAAACCATGGTTCAATTCCGATTGTAGGCAAGCCAGAAAAACGAGGAAAAAGGCAGAAAATTATTTCCGCCATCATCCAACTGTCCACAACTTGAATAAGTTTAAAATCCTCAATGCGAAAGCTCGTACTACCTTCAAACAAAACAAACGGCAATGTTGGAGGAGCTACGTTTCCAGGATTAATTCGCGCACACCAATGTCCAAGGTATGGAAAATGGTTCAAAGAATTAAAGGTAAAGGTTCAAAATCTTCAGTTCACCATCTCAAAGATGGTGATAATTTAATTACTGACTAGTCTCACATTGGAAATAAACTTGGCGAAACACTTGCCGAAAATTCTTCATCTTCAAATTATATCCCTGAGTTTCAGAAATATCAGAAACAACAGGAAAAGAAAAAACTTAATTTGGAATCAAATAATGGTGAAGATTATAATGAAGTTTTCTCATTACATGAGTTATATACAGCTCTTGACCAAGCTGATGACACTGCAGCAGGTGATGACAATATTCATTATCAGCTACTGAAACATTTGCCTGTACCATGTCTGGTCACACTTTTAGGTATACATGTATTTGACAAAATATGGACGTCTGGAAAATTTCCTCCTTCGTGGCGTAATGCCATTGTAGTTTCAATACCAAAACCTGGCAGAGATCATACAGATCCTTCGAATTACAGACCGATATCTCTCACTAGCTGTGTCTGTAAAACCATGGAACGTATGGTGAATAATAGATTAGTTTGGTATCTTGAAACCAATAATCTTATCACAAATATTCAGTGTGGTTTCAGGAAAAATCGAAGTACCATTGATCATTTGCACGGTTAGAATTCTTCGTTAAAAACGCAATAGTAAATAAACAACATGCTGTATCAATTTTCTTAGATCTTGAGAAACCTTACGATACGACCTGGAAGCATGGTATTTTAAAGGATTTACATGACTTTGGATTGAGAGGCCGTTTGAGTACATGTCCTAAATGATGGTGAAAACTTCTGACGGAATCAAAAGCCTTTGGAAAATCGACAGATAGACAGTAAAACCTTCATTTTGATTTAGATAAGTATTTCTGTAGTAGAGATTGGAGAGTAAACATGTTATCAACCGTAGAATACCTCTTCCGACAGACAGCTTGGATATTTATCATACAAATCTACAAAGGAGTTTTATCTGTTATTCAATACTGATGTAAAAACTTTGCCACAAATGTCCATGAGTAAAATACCACGATAGTTGTTGACATAATGAATGCTTCCTTTCGTGTGGAGTGGGAAGGCAATACTTCTGGACCACTGGTCTGGAAAATTACCACTTCTAAAATATATTTTTGAAAACAGTAAGGCGATAAGAAAGTAAGTTATTTTAAAACATCATCAACATTTCGGAGAGGATACGATCATGACCAGCTGGCACATTTCAAGGTATCAGTTGCACTTCGGACCTCATCTACTATGAACTCACTGTACAACAGACTGTTGATATCATCATTATACATGTTACAATTCACAGTTTCATGTTCTGTGATAACACTGCAACAAAATGCAACAAAATTCTCATCTATTACATGTTCAGTACAATATCCAATCCATTATGCGACACTAATAGTTGAAAATGTTACTGGCGGCTTTCTGATATGAGACTTCACTTCTGCCAAGAAAGCTTTTGCATTTCTCTTATCATTACATGAATGTAAAATTGTAACTACTGCCGCTTCTTGAAATGCTTCCCGTTTGCGGCGATATAACTCCTTACAACTGTTACGAGCCTTATGAAAACTTGTTAAAGTGGCAAAATCACCTGTAATTCTAAAACTTTCCAAACAATTCATACTTTCTGCGCTGTAAACGTTCACAATCTTCATGAAACTGTGGTGAGGAAACAAAGTTCTTTGAGACACTACTACAGCGTTAGACCACCATACCACTGTCTCTAGATGAATCATGTGTGACTGTAGTCAAAGTGTAAACTACGAGTGTAGAATCTATGTCTATTATATGTTCAGCAAGAGGCAGTTGATCTAGTTTCCGTTCCAAGCACTCACTGAAATCATTAGATTTCTGCGGGCGCCAAAAATATTTCCTCAAGGTAGTACCATATGCATATTGAACTACAGGTTCTGCAAACCTTAAATTATATTTTATACTGCAGGTAATTGGAACATGGTCAGTCTCTAAACGTGTGTGAACAGCAAAATCCGAAAATGAGAGAGCCAGTTTAGTGGATCCAACAAAGTGATCAACAGCACTGGCCCCATTGTAAATGAGCCATGTGGATTACTGGGAAAACGTCAATTTACCAAGTGAATCCCATATGTACAACAGAGACGTATGAGTTGCTTCCCAAAATCATTTGCACAAGTCTCTCCATACTGTTTTCGTTAATCGTCACATTCATAGTTCATGTCGTTGGTCAGTGCCATCGTCATACAAGATATAATCGGACAAAAGGCCAGTACGAGAATTGAAATCTCTCGCTAACAAAACCGTAGAAAATCGAAAGCCATGCGGTAGTTGTAATAGGCGGTGTTCCAGTCAATCAATACTTTTAAGAGCACGGTTATCATTTGTAGTAGAACTATCATCTGGGTGAACGTATACAAATCCTAAAAGAATATCATTCCGATTTCAAAATAAATGCGAACAGAAATATATAATTACTTTGTGAGGTGTTTACATACTTCGCAAAGTTTGCAAACACTTCCTGTGTGTTCTATCGAATGAAGTCGCTTGGAACAGTTTATGGCAAAGACCATGTCATAAGCAATGGTGTTGGAGTAATATCAAAATAAACGCAGTAGTAGTACTTCCCCTGCGTAGGGCATGGCTTGACCAGCCGATTGATAGAATCGAGCCCATTATACCACTAGTCTAGGTGAAGTAAGGGTCAAAATGGTATGTTGACCAAAAGGAACACGCCTGCAGGCTCCCAGTGCTCTCATCTTATCAGTCTCCCGTCCTCCACCGACACAGGGCCGCAACCCACGACTCACTGGTTGGTGGTCCAAACATGCCTCGACTCCACAACGGGCGAACTCTTAGTGTTACCCAGTACCCATCTTTATGGCTCGCCACGGGTGCCAGATTAACTGGATAAATGGTTTCCACTGATACAGGCTAGTACTAACCATGTTGGTGTACGACGAAGGAAAGAAAATATGTTATAAATTCATATGATTATGTCATATTTTACGGAACCAAATTGAAATTGGGAGCACATTATATGTTTTTTCTATATATTGCATCATAAGCTATCTTTTGATATGCTACATGGCTATGTTCTGATAGGTTTATGGAAATATTTTTGTCTAAAAATGGTGCTGCAAGCAATTTTGGGATGAAATATTCAATCACCCCACAGTGACACTTGTGGCAAACTGAAAAAAGGACCATGTTTTTTTCTGAATCCACACACAATATTGATTGCAGTTGGTTCCAACAATCCCCACACTAATATGTTCAGCTTTAGAGTCGTTTATCTCCTGCTCTGCCATTGGCATGATTTATTCATGACACAGACTGACGGATAGCATCTGTCAACATTCATGGAAAGTGATATCTAGCTACATAAAGGCATGATGTATTGCATTCCTGTAAAACCGTTAAAGACTCGCTAAAACATGAGCAAACATAAAGTAATTCGAGGTTTATGTTATGGCTATATGCTTAATGCTTAAGGGTGTCCCTATTTAATCCTGCGTTTCTCATCGCCCCACTGTTCCTAAAATAGGGTGGGCGTGCAAAAACAGAAAACTCAAAGGAAACCAAAAAGAGTCACTTGTGAAACATACGTTTGAAAAGGTTTTGAATTAGATAGACTTAGAACGAGTTTGATTCCACAAATAGAAGCACATAAATCAGTTTAGACCTTCTCATACAGACAATTTAAAAGATTTGCTGTCAAGAAACGAAAAGGTACCAGTGAACCAACCTGTTTTCATTTGCGTTAAGTATAGTGCCTAAATTCATAAAAGCCAGTTACTAATATATGTATTTCTATATCAGAGTGGAGGTATATGTCCCAAATCCACTCCAGTGTTATAACTGTCAAAAGTTTGGACACGGTTCTACATCCTGTCGTGGTGCTCATATTATCAAGGTTGCTGTGAAGATCATCATGATCCTGCCTGCAATAAAGATCCTAAATGTGCAAACTGCGGTGGTAATCACGTATAATCGTCAAAATCTTACCCTGGGTGGCAGATACAATGAAAAATCCCTTTGTTGAAGCTAAAGAGCAGGTTACAAGTCGGATCAATCTGAAATAGCTATGTTAGCTACTTAACTACTCTCTGAAAAACCAAAAACAGTCTCTACCGCTTGCCAGACTGATCTGATTTGGATGAAACAAGTGAAAGCCGTTACTTCTTGTAATCCTACAGTCTACTGTAACAAGTTTGGCTCTCAAACTGTGAGTCAGTCAGAACCTGAGCTTACTCAGAAATGTTGATGTTAAGGAACATACTGAAATGTCAAAAGCATAGTGAAAACGCCTCAACCGTTTAAATCCCGCCTCTGGAGAGAAAACTGTATCTGTCTCCATGCAAGTTCATAACTCCATTGAACCCCTTGAGATGGAGGAGTCTCCATCATCAGTGCACAAAGATGGGGGTTCTTCCTTCACGTCCGCGGGAGATCCATAATAGATCTGCCATGAGTCAATGTCGTAATACAAAAAAATACAGATATTTTTAATTACAGACTGTACAGCAATCATCACTGTTTCTCTCCTCCAGGAGATAAAGCAACAAGAGGTGCATCCATTTTGGTACGGCGGAGCGTAATACATAGCCCTGTCCCTCATCATACGAATCTTCAGACTGTACCTGTTCAGCTAACCTTTGACATTGCGTTGACGCTATAAATTCCTCCCTCTTCTCTCATTCAACAATCGGATCTTCTAAATCGATATGATTACCTTGCAAAGCCGCTTTGGGGAGGTGTCAACATAGAATATAAAGGTAGAATCATCAAAGAATTCATTTCAAATAATAATTAATGTATTTTTCTATGGTAATGCAGACACTTATCTACATCCAGCTACGGGAACATATTCTTAACTGGGTCTACCTCTTGCTGACCCCGTGTTATATAACTAATTTGAATGGACGGCCCATTGTTCCTATATGGGAGTGATCACTTCCCCATCATTCTCAAAACAATTGACCCCGGTGATGATCCAACTTTATCCAGAAGGAATTTCGTCAGAGCTGATTGGTCATTATGTGAAAAAAACTATGAATTGATCACTTAAAACGTAATGTTTTTGCAACAAGTGAAAATTCTTCGTTTTGCATCCCTTGTGATAGAAGATCGTTAGTGGCTGTATCCTCAAAGGGGGTTGAAGTATTGTAGAACAATTGTCCTCCTGATAGGATACCTAAGCCCTAACACAAACAAAGTAAATTTTAACACTCATTCTTTTAATCGCACAATATGCGTCTTCTTAATGGCTAGAGTTGACAAGCTTGCTAGAGGCTGAGGGGACTGTGTAAGTCCAGCTAGGGCCCATGCAGGTAGCTAAAGTAATGTAATCCCTTGTGTTCGTCTTATTGCAGTGTATAATTCATTGGGCACATTATTGTTGTGCGTCTGTGTGTGCAACCATGACACAGAGACAGACCGCCGCTTTGCGTATATAGTTGCTCTGAATATCATAGTAGAACATTTAGGAAAGTTTTTGTGGTTTAGATGGTATTCTGTCATGCTCGCGTACACAGCATCACACGTGTCAACGCATTTCCTCATCGTTACACATGTCAGAGACTTTTCGCCGTCAGCGCAACATTCCTCTTCTCTCTTCTGGTTGAGTCCTCACATGTAATATTCCAGAGTGTTTCGTGACTCAGGTATAGGGCAACGAACGCCCCGCTTCCTACTTAATAAAATCGAGTCGAGGTTTCTTCGTAGTAGACGAAACCATCTTTCGCGCTTGTTCGTAAACATTTACTACGTGACACATCTGAGTGACCTCGACACAACTCACACGTCACACACACAATCGACGTCGATTCGAGCGGTCGATGTCTACCGTTTGTTGAATTCGATTTATTCCTCAGATGAATTCACTCGGTCGAATTCGGCATATCGATTCGACGGGCCGACCCGACTAAAATAGTTCTGTCTATATCTTGTGCTGCTGCTGGCAGTGCCATGGCTTATTCATGATGCAGAATTCTTCTTGCAAAGTGATATCTAAAGATTTATTGCATTCCTGTAAAACAATTAACAATTAAAGACATGGGAAAATATAATATAAATTGGTTTGTATTGCGCAAACGTGAAAAAGGACATTGGTAAATAGTCTCAAAAGGATCACTCTTCAAAATATTTTATCTGCCCATGGATATGTGAGCAAGTTTAGAAATATTGCAGTGATATCAAGGGGACGTCACAATGAACCCATAGGGAAATCGAACTCGGGTCTTCGGCGTAACAGACCAACGCTTTTACCACTAGGCTACTCGACCGTCTCTGGTCATTGCGCAGCTTCATTCCCTGGTATGTCACCAGTGTTCTTTGTGAAGAGAAATTACAGATTTCCAGTTTTCAAATGCATGCTATACCTCAAGGATAAGTGTCTCCATTTCTGACACCAGCGATCCTTAAAGACACCGTTGAGTAATTACTGGCAAATACTAGTCCATTCGTCATTTATCACATAATCGCTCACAACACACCACAGAAAGAATAGGAACGTGTTTGTGTCTTATCATGCATGAATAACCTGTTCCTAAGACCTGTTTCAATACATATAATATTATGTTGCCTGGAAAAAGTGAAAGCTTCTGACATTAAAGAAATCATGATTTAAAGAAATCATTTGCTTTCGACGTCATTTTCTTTCTTCATTATTTGTAACATACAACGCATTTATAACCTCTGACTCCCTGTGGTATGCACCTTGTAAAATTGACACCACCTTAAAATATGATGTAACAGATACGGATGGACACATAGCATCGAATTCTTAAATAATTAATAAGGACTTGTGTATTCGTTACATACAATCGCATATACGTCAGAACTGAGAGCCTTGCAGAAAGGAATGCAATTTGTTTCCTGCCACTGCAACTGATCTGCTCCACGTCAATACAACACACATTCCCATGCATATTACATTGCCTGTTTTCATTTTTATGTAACATACAATGAGATATTATGAAGCATTATGCAACATTTCAAAATATGATGAACGCAACTATATACCATGTACATTTGAAAACAGTGCCTACTGGTTATCCAGGCGATCATTTGACCTACGTCTCAATGCTGTGAGGTAATGGGTTGCGGAAGCTGTATATAGCACATTTGTCTAAGCTTCGGCTAATGACTGGTCTCAGGTACAGGGAGTGCTACGGGTTTAATCTGGAGCACTGGTCTTGAGAAGCAAAGGGACCCCGCTGTTCCAAAAAGTGAAACATATGGCTTCCTTTTTGCTGATCACGACCAGTCACTTACCGCTCGCAATCGCCACAATCTGATTTGTAAAGAAAATACTGAAATGAAATGCCAGTGCAATGAAATCAGAGAGACTGTTCAACACCTTGTCAGTGGACGCCCTTGCTTGGCACGGTCAGCATATCTGAAAACGACATGATGACATGTCTCGCTGCTTCCACTGCCGTGGTTTTGAATCTGAGGATCCATGCATGGTAGGACCCTGAACATGTCATGGGCGCCATGAAAAATGACAATTTTCACATCTCTGGAAAAGGTCCATCTACAGCCTGATAAAAAATTCCTGTCACCATACCTGATCATGTCTTCTTTGATAAAGTCAAAGAAGATATGTATATCACTGATGTTTCTGTCCCTTTCGACAGTAATGTTATTGACAAGACTCGGGTAAAAATGATAAATATGCTGTCCTCGCCTCTGAAATGCCTTTCGTGCATGCCAAGGAAACGGTCATCGGACTCCTCAATGTTCGATGCTCTTGGTTTGCTGGTTGTTCGCCACGATGAGCACATCCCTCCTAACACTTTGGATAATGAAGGAAGCTGCAGTGCTGGAGGTCTTTCACATTCTTTGCAAGAACGGTTGGTTCCTGTAGGCACCGGTTCCAGGGAGGATTGGGAGCATGATCTTGTTCCAGGATCACCTGAACCCGCTTTGTGACATAGTATTTTATGTGAAACATAATATGCACAAAGAACCTTGTTAAGTACCCCCTAACATATCTCATGACTGAATGAGTCCCGATCTTAACCCTATAGAGTGAGTGAGTATTGTTTTGCGCCGCTGTTAGCAATATTTATGAATCATCACGACGAGGTCCACCAGAAATGAGCTTCACACATGGGACCCATGTGGGGAATCGAACGCGGGTCTTCAGCCTGACGAGCGAACGCTGGAACCAGGCTATCCCACCACATAACTAAGACATGAGTGGTCGTCGTATGCAACAAAGGAGTGAGTGAGTGAGTTTAATTTTACGCCGCACTCAGCAATATTCCATCTATATGGCGGCTGTCTGTAAATAATCGAGTCTGGACCAGACAGTCCACTGATGAACAGTATGAGCATCGATCTGCGCAATTGGGAACCAATGACATGTGTCAACCAACTCAGCGAGCCTGACCACCCGATCCCGTTAGTCGGCTCTTACGACAAGCATAGTCACCTGTTATGGCAAGCATGGGTTGCTGAAGGCCTATTCCACCCCGGGACCTTCACGGGTCTGCAACAAAGGAACCTCCCTGTACAGAACCTGGCCCAACTGCTTCACACGAGGAATGGTGTAGTCTGCCCTTCAGAGCATCGGGAGGCTCACAGTTTATTCGAGGAGGAGAGTGTTGGCTGTCATACAGTCATATGGAGGTTACACTCGGTATTGACTCGTGTAAGAAACGCAAAATGACATTTGAATGTTTACCTGCCAATATATTCAACATTAAGCTTTCCAGGGATATACTCGTAGAGAGAAGGTTTTGTATGGAAATCAGTGTTTCTTTGGGTTTTTTTTTAAAAAATGAGCATGGAAACATTTGGTCGTTTTGTATGAGTCTAAGTGAGTGAGTGAGTTTAGTTTTACACCGCACAGAGCAATATTCCAGCTATATAGCGGAGGTCTGTAAATAATCGAGTATGGGTACAAGGTCCTGGTTTTACTTGGAAATCCGAGAAAGATTTGCCAGAGCAACCAACACTTGACACTTGCGATCTCAGTGAGGATCCTGGGGTAATGAGAGTGAATTTAGTTTTACGCCGCACTCAGCAATATTCCAGCTATATGGCAGCGGTCTGTAAATAATCGAGTCTGCACCAGACAGTCCACTGATGAACAGCATGAGCATCGATCTGCGCAATTGGGAACCGATGACATGTGTCAACCAACTCAGCGAGCCTGACCACCTGATCCCGTTAGTCGGCTCTTACGACAAGCATAGTCGCCTTTTATGGCAAGCATGGGTTGCTGAATGCCTGTTCTACACCAGACCTTCAAGTGAGTCTAAGGATCATACGGTTCAGAAAAATCTCATGCTTTCCATCGAGAAATGTTATATAGTTAAATCTATCATTGCAAAAATAAATAGGAGGTGCTTAATTAAGGTTTTTGTGCATGTGTAAATAGCCCTAAGCTACACGCAGTGAGTACAAGCAGCATACTCAAAGCGCCTTTGGGTAGCTTGGTAGATAGGTACGGAAAGCTTTACGATGCAGATAGCTCTCCGGTCTGAGGTGTCGAAATTGCGATGAAACTTTCAGTTAAGAGGCTAAACTTGGAAGCGCTCCACTTTCACCTTGTAATTGAAGAAGTTGATATTTCAGCAAAATGATCCAATCAAGGTATCGTCTTGGAATGTCGTTTATAGAATAAACATAATGACCGTGGTACGTACATGACCAAGGACTGACCGATGGAGAGCTTTTCCTACAAGCCCGTTAGCCGTCTCTGACGGTAAGGAAGACTCGAGAAAGTGGCCTGTTTGACAAAAGTAGTTTTAAAGGTATGGTCCATTGGGGGTCTACTGTTTCAGGTATTATCAATATTCAGACGCAAACATTGTGGAAAGTTTTGAAAAAATGCCTTGTCAAATCGATTCTAGTATAAGTCAGAAGTGGAAAGCGCATCGAAAGCAAACTTTTTCTGCCATATCTATGACAGTAGTCGCGGTGTCCACAAGTGGAATGATCTGGTTGAACCGGTTTCAGTCGGTTGACGGTAGTCATTCCAGGACAGTATTGCATCCAGTCTTCTCTGGTCTATCCCGGTGTCACTTCGCGATTACAGCAGACGCAATCTCATTAAGCTTCTACGGTGTTTGCTATTGGAACACCGTCTACATATTTTCAGTGAATCAGTTGTAAATCACTATCTTCCCACATTGTTTTTGAACACTCAAGATGATACAAAGATATTCGAGTTATTCTGTGAACTTTCTCCTGGAATTACCAATTATTCTCATCTGTGTATTATGCACATCAGGCCTCACACCGTGTCAACCGAGGAATATCCCGAACCTTGGTATCAAGTTGTGCCAGCTGAAATGTAATGAAAACAATCTATGTTCGAACTTTGAATACAATATTGAAGATTTACCCTGCGGTTTGCCACGAAATGAATCAAAGAAGATTGAAAACCCCGAAAGCACCAGGTGTTTTGTAAGTACACTCAAAAGCTGCAGTTATTGTGACGCTATATATAAGTGGAAGTTTTCCATGATTTTAGAAAAGTTACCAATTTTCAGACGTTCCGACTATATTGAGTATTCTCAAACGTACATTGTGATGATGCCTGGAGGCAAAAAGACAGGCAGGTGAGCATTGCATGATAGGCAAGATCATCACTGATGTGACAAATCCGCAAATGTCATCCAGATGTAAATTGGAATGTCTTAAGACGTTTGTTAATATATTCGAGAAATGGTATGCTCGACTACGTTGATGTAAATACCAAACTTACGTTAAAGGTATTTTATCACAATATAATAATTCCATATTCCGGAAGGTGAAGTAAAATTGTGCTGATGGTATCAAGTTTCCATTATACACAAATTGAGTATGAGTAGTACTGTATCATGAGTACAACAAATGGTATTTTTCAGATTGAAATCCAATCGACAAGGAATAGTGAATGAGTGACTGACTGAGGGAATGAGTGCGTTAGTATTTCAGACATATCGTAACGAGGACAGTCTATGCATTAACCCTAAATGAATGTAAACCATAAAACCCTCTGGTCAAATGACCACTGGATTATCCAACATGTAGATCACAGTATCCAAGGACCATGGGGCTTCGATACATGCATGGACGATTACTCTTTACGCCTTCCTTTCAAGAGAGCGCGATTTTTAACAAACGCCTCTTGGTGGAACTATAATTTTACGGCACTTCAACCCTCATCCGGGACACAGCCATAATCAGTCTAGGTTAATAATTATGTAATGTGATCATGTTGTAAGCAATTACGGGCGTGCTCTTGTGAGAGAATTGAATACGTCCATTCTAAATGGACGTTGTAAATCTGATCATGGCCATGGGTGGTCATCAGCCACAGGTGGTCAAGTGTAATAGACCACGCCATTGTGTCCAACGTCCACTTCAACAGGGGTCAAAGTGTTGACATTCTATCCAGGGCAGTCATGTCATCTCCCATTCAGCTGTATATCGCGATCACGTGACCAACGCCGAGCCGACGACACGCCTGATGCAGCACGTGCAGAATGTGAGCGCTACCGTTTTGTGTTAGACATGGACATGCTCTCTATGTTTACAATTTTCTATTATCAGCCATTGTTGAGATACCTGATCTCTGGACACTGTTCCAAGATGGTATCGACAATGGTGTTAAGAAGTTTACAGATTCAGTTTGTGATGCTGCCGAGGACATGAATCGCTACGAGAGGAGTAGTAGTATAGGTGACACTATGGCGTATTTTTTGAATGGGGAATCCTATGTTAAAATTATCGGGCAAACGAGGTCCCTCAATTAGCGCGTTCTGCCGCCGGGAGCAAGCACCGCCCACTAATTAAACACATCGCCGAGTTCGACAAATGCCAGTCCCGCGAAGCTACCGAGAAAAGTAAGAATGTTTCCACGGGAGGTCCTAATCCCGAGGTGGTAAGACTTACCGGTCTAACCTGGAACCGTGGATTTACAATCAGCGCCGAGAGTTATCCTAACCTGGAGATTTTGAGACCTTTGCGGACGAGGATCGAAATAGAATTTTTTTAAATGAGCTGTGTCCAGAGGTGAGTTATACAAACGTTATTTATTTATTTATTTCTGTCATAACTCATCGTAGAATTAACGGAATGAAACCTTGTTTAGTACGTCTTAGTGAGTCAAATGTTATCGCATGTGTTGCAGGTGCATTCTTCGTTCACCGCAAGTTCGTCCAGTAATAGTACGTCTTAGTGAGTCAAATGTTATCGCATGTGTTGCAGGTGCATTCTTCGTTCACCGCAAGTTCGCCCAGTAACAGTGACGCGGCATCCAGTAGTTCATATGAATAAACTCGTATTCCAGCCAAGGTCGAGCACACCTTGGTATAGTGCGAAGTCGTCTAGTTATATGCTGGACTAGGCATCAAGTAGCCTCGACACCATGACTCCATCATCCACAGGTATTGATACTAGCTATCGTATTAGTTTAATGTTGAAAGCGAATGTAATTTAATTATTGATTGTATTGTATTTTTAGGCTTCTTTTCTTAACTTTTGTTTCTGTTCTCATTTGTTAGTTGTCACCGGATCGTCGGCACCTACAACTTCTTTCACAACGTACGCGATAAGTGATAGCGCTCTAGTTAGTAAACCTCATTCTCTCTGTTTAAACATATCTTATTCTGGAATGAAATGGATTTGGGCAGATGTTATCCTCCAACTTAGGAACGCCGTCTCCTGGAGGGTAGATATGTCATATTTACAGCATTAAAACCTTGACAAAAGTGATTAGTGGAGTAATTATCATTCCCTCTCTCTCTTTATTGCATGGTTTTAGATTCCTTCTTCATATTTCAGGTTCTTTTATTCTACCGTCTCTTCTGGGACTACCACTATTATTACTGCTACTTCTACTATGGTGACGAATTCTCACATCATTGCGACGAGTGGTGTTTTTACTACGGACGTTGATAGAGCTTCGTCGAAAACTGCTGTTGACGACAGAGAGACAGTGCGGGATTTATTCGTAGTAGTTTTCGTTATCTTGATTGTGATTTGCGTGATCTTGATATGTATGTGTGGTGTTATGTGTAGATTGAAAAGAAGGACAAATTACTTTCATATGCGAAGTGTTTTACCTTCTGCTATCGAACTGCGACGGGGCAAGAAGAAGAAAATACTTTGTACGAAGAGGTACTATCTGGATAAACTAATATCAACCGGGGTATGTCTTGATTTCTTTTCCCTTTCTTCTCGATTTGCAGATTTGGAAGGTATCTGGTACCACCTTGGCGTACTGAGCGGAGGATGGGTAACTTTTACCCTCGTGATTGGGGTTGTTTGTAGGCGACGATTGCATCGTCTCTTTGTTCAGTGTTGTCGTCGTGGTGCACGTCAGCGTTTCGTTCTGGACATGGAGTTGGTCGGAACCGATTCCAGAGTGTGCCCACTCCCCCCGATTTCGAAGACGCGTTTTGTATTGAGTCTGAACACTCTCACTGCGTATTGACTTTATTTGAACATGTGTTTGTTTCTCATTTCCTTCACCAGATGTGATTTCTTATTTGGATGACGCACTCTGCTGCTTCTTGGGAGCGGTGGTGTTTTTCTTGAGGACGTGGATCTACCACGGTTTGGATTGCATTAGAAGGGAGATTGAACTGAGACTTCACACCTCGGTAGATGTATTTCTAGCTAGACGAAGAAGACGACGACGCATCGATACCCAGGATCGTCCCGAATGACTCCGCCGTTCTACACGGCATAGAGTACCACCTGTCCGTCTTACCTACTACTAATTCCTGAGATGTGATAGTATTATTGCTTTTATTCATGTGATGTTTGGTTGTGTGTTTATTCATGTACAAATGTGCGCGCGATTGAAAACTAGACTAGTGTATGTTCATTCATATGTATACCATAAGTGTTTCTATTCATGTATGCTTGTATGTGTGCGTGATTCGTGTTATATATGTGATAATTGTGTGCGCGCGAATGTATAGTATTGTGTCTATTCATGTGATGTGTGGTTGTTTGTTCGTTCATGTATAAATGTGTGCGCGTGTAAAAAACTAGGTGATTAGTGTATAAGTCATGTATACTTGTATATAAGTGTTTATTCATGTATCGTATGTGTGCGCGAATATATGATTTCATTATTTTAAAGTGAAAAATGAAAGACAATATTATAATAATAATAAACGTAAGTTCTTACCTTCGGACATTGTTGTCGTTATTGTAGATTATATGGTTACACGTTGTTATTGTAGATTATATGGTTACACTTTGTTATTGTAGATTGTATGGTTACACGTTGTTATTGTAGATTATATGGTTACACGTTGTTATTGTAGATTATATGGTTACTCGTCCTGTATTAATACCGCTTATAGCTAAAATGGATAGAATTAAGTGAAACTCCTGGCATAACCACAAAACAGAACAAAACAACTGTGATGGCAGTAATGGGCGCAGCTTTATTACTTGATATTACAGAGGCGGAAATCGAGAGAAGCTTTAAGGTAATGGCAGTTCAGGTCTCTTATGACAGGTTTTCCTGCACATATCATTAGAGAATCAATCAGCAATGATTGTGGCACCCAAGGGGTACTGCACCAAGTGATGCCATCAATCAATTATAGGAATCAAGCAGCAATGATTGTGACAACCAAGGGGTACTGCACCTAGTGAAGCACAAATCATATAGCTATAGCAATTGTGACAACCAGGGGTACTGCACTTAGTGATGCCACAAACCAATCATGTCCTTAGCCTACTCACAGTTCATTTCACCTCTGCGGGTTTGGTCACACCTAGATGTCGCTGTAAGACGGCGTCAGGACTTGGAAAGCAGACCCACAGGGTCGAAAGCACAGCAATATTTCCACCAACACTTTACGAGCTCGCCTCGAAATCCGCCACTGAACTTGGTATATAGCAAGTTCAACCCCGCCTAACCAACACACACATTTATGGTGTTAGCTAAAGCAAATTAACCTTTACACTAATTCTGAAAATTCTGAACACCCTTGGTAATGAATGCCTCCAAACCCCCTTGGAGACTGTTTAAGAAAATGTCATTTCCAATATCAGAAAGATGAACCCCATCATCTCGAAAAAGGTTCGGATCCTCGATGGATATCTCGTCATGCTTGATGTGGCATCCGCCACCATCAGTCACACCTTTCCCACCAAACCTATTGAATCGTCTTCGTTTGCGCTCCATGGCCCTGTCATCTATAGCACCCCACCATGTTCTACGTTGCAGAATATCAGACCATACCACTAGTGTTTCACTTGGTAATAAACTTTTCAGCTTGAGCAAGTCCTGATGAATGCATTTCAAGAGTTTTTTAATTGGCATGCGGGCCAGGTCATTTGAGCCTAGATGGATCAGCAGAATATTTGGCGGTGGCTGTCTCCTCAATTGCTGTACCACTATAGGTATCAGGTTGTCCCATTGCATCCCTCTTCGACCATGCCATCTGACTGATACCCCGTGCTGTTCTAACCCCAAGTGCATACCTATTGGTCTTGTTACTGCTCTTCTATGCGCCCAGTATACAAGGGATGAACCCATCATCCATATCACTGAAAGACGTAATTGATTTTAGATGGGATAGAGAAAACAATTCAATTAGAATGGGAATAAACTTTGTACAAACATGTGAACAAAAGTCAGGGTTACCTGAATAAACATTCTGCAAAACAAAACAAACCTCCCAAAACAAACCCTTGTCATTTTACTACAAACCTTAATATTCAGTAACATTCACTGGAACGGTATTGGTTGCCCATGGTTACACTGAAAGGCGTATGTAGCGTGTGTAGGCTTGGGACTTCCATCGCCCCCATTTGCAAATGCTGTCGTGAGATACTCCTTTCAAAGCTGCATATGTTGCTGCCCCTATTCTGAAGGAATGTGATTTCATCTTTGATTCCGGCAGGTTCAAGAATTTCAATGCTTTGCTCAACACTGCTGTAAATTGGTATCTTGTAACCGGAATGCCATCCAAGTGAACAAAAAGATATGAATGAATCTTTGGCCGAAGTGCCAGGAAACGTCTCATTGCTACAACCGGGCAAATGGCTTTATCGGACTGCGATGGCAAAATGACTGTGGTTGAGTGGCCATACTGGTCAGTTTTTGAGAATCTTATGGTAAGTTGCAATTTTGAGTCAAACAGTTTGATGTCATCAAACTGTAACGCACGGTTTGACTCTGCATCAGACGCTTTTATGATTTCGCAAATCCGAAGGAATCCAAAGAATGCAGTGGTGGAAATTGTAGTGAATAACTGGGATTCATACACAGATGTACAAATGTGATGGAATGCCCTTGGTAGCCTTTTAAGAATATCAATGGTTATGGGTAGTCGAGAATCTCTTGTCTGGAAGCAACGGCGATACCCCTTAACACATTTTCTTATCAAATAGCTTTCCGTTGGGTCATCCCATCCATTAATGAGGTGGTACCTGCTTACTGCTGACAGATGCAGTGTAACAGTAGAGTGAGATATGTTCCTGAATGACAACTTTGCAATATAGCATGAAACATCATCTGTTGATGCTTGACCATAGCCACCAAGATTTTGGCTACTGCGAAACTGGTAAAATGACTTAACAGCTGCATGGTAGGCTTTTCTGGTACTTGTGGACAGTGAATTGTCTATTAGCCTTTGACATTCCACCCTCAAATCCATAAGTGACTTGGGACATGGTCTGGGAGAAGATTTGCTTCGGGAGCCAAGACCCGGAATTTGTTGATCTGTTGACGAGACAGTGAATCTGCTATATTGTTCCTTTCCCCGGGGATGTATTGCCCCTTCACAAGTAGATTAATTTGCAGACATTTTAGTACAAATTTCCGAAGATAATGCATGACATAATTACATCTGGAAGATTGTCTGTTCAAAATTGCGACAACTGCTTTGTTGTCAAAGTTAATGATAACTTTCTTCCCTTTAAGATGTTCATCCCAAATATGAACTGCAATAAAAATGGGGAAGAATTCAAGGAGGGTAATGTTACTTGTTAACTTGAGTTTGTGCCATGATTGCGGCCAACACCCATATGCCCATCTTCGGTTAAAGTACAAACCAAACCCTTTACCAATGCCCCTTGCGCTGTCTGTATACAACTGGAGCGTTGTACTACTTGTCCAAAATCTATCCAGAAAAATTGAAATGCCATTGTGATTCTGTAAGAAGGATTGCCATACTCCTAGATCCTCTTTAAGTGCTTTTGTCACTCTAATCTTGTGGTGGGGTTTTCTTACACTCCACACAGCATCAATTGTTCTGCGGAGAAAGGCACGACCAATCGGAATAGCGCGCAAGAAAAAGGTTAATAAACCGACAAGACTTTCTAACTGCTTCCTTGCAACTTTCTTTTTATCAACAATATGTTCAATCTTATATTTGGCCTCACTGATTTTGTCCTGTGGCATCTGTATTTGCTGCTTGACTGAATCCAGTTTGAATCCTAAAAATTCAATACATGTGCAAGGATGAATAGTTTTATCTTCTGCAATTGGAACACCTAAATCAGAGCAAACTTCCAGAAATGTCCTCAAAACCACTTGACATTCTCTTTTGTCATCAGCATGGCCTCCAAAGAAGAAATCATCCAAATAATGCAGGAGATCTCCGTGACGCTTGATGTTTGATAATTTCTTTTTGACCTCCCATTGTAGAAATTTTGGAAACTTCTCAAAAATTGAACAGCTGATGCTGCACCCCATTGGCAATACTTTATCCACATAGTACTTGTCTTTGAATTTTATTCCCAGTAGCTTGAAATTGTCAGGCGATAAAATGCAAATTCTGAAAGCATTTTTAATATCTGCCTTAGCCATGTAGCTCCCAGGGCCGAGTTGTTGAATCATAGAGATAGCATCTTCTATTGATGAATACTGTACAGAACAGATGTTTGGGTCAATGAAGTCATTAACTGATTCACCTTCAGGATGAGATAAATGATGAATTAGTCTGAACTCACCTACAGCTTTCTTCGGGATTATGCCAATGGGTGAAACAATCAAATTTTCTAAAGGTGGGGAGTCAAATGGCCCTGACATCCTACCCAAACTTATCTCTTTGTCCAATTTCTGTTGAATGATATTTTCAAACTTGGGATCCCTGGCTGACAATAAATTTACAGATTCCCTAGCATGCTGTGTACCTTCATATTGTAGGCTGAAACCCTTTGTGAAACCCAATGCAAGAAGTTGTGCATTCTCATGGTCAGGGTAGTGTGCCAGTTCACTACATAATTTAGCTACGTTTATTGGGGTGGGAGCTGTTGATTGGAGGTCTCTGAAATAACCTCCTGCTTTGGGTCATGTCGGTAGATGGGCAACGGGTTACCGGGTGATTTTCCCCGCAGGAATAACACACATGAGGATATTTACAATCCTTCTTTGTACAAACTTTTCCTGGTTCATTGTAATCGCAACAATAGCCAAACCTTTTCATGCCAGCTGATCTTTTAGACCCCTGGGGAAGCATGCTTCCCTTGTTGAAATTCACTTTTGCGGAATTGCAACTTACATACAATAGCCAAAGTTCTGTGTTAATAGTTCCCCAAGACATCTGTGGAAACCTACCAATTCGAAGCCGAAATTGTTTGTCATAGTTTCTCCATTCTGTACTACGAAGGGACGCCATTCGAATGGTGTGCATATACTTCAGTATTTCTTGGTGTTTGTTTGGAAATTGCTCCAAATATATACTTGAAAAAATCAAGAAAGCTGAGGTCCACTCAAAAATATTTCCGATTTCTTTTGCATGCCGAACAACCTCTATCTGACCCATACTATTCAGTTTTAACGAGCCCTGTGATTGGTCAATGTTTGAATTTCTGACCAATGATGTCAGCTCAACATATTCTCCATTACGTATCTTTTCTTTGACATTCTGAGGGACAAGCGCACCAATGTTGTCAAATGCTGACTCTACCGATAGATCATTTTTGCTTTCAAAATTAGTATTGAAATTCCTGTCAACTGTAGGGCCATCATGGGGACGGGGGTTAGCATTACTTGCATCAATGTCAATACAAATATGAGGAAAGTCACCTGTCTGGTTTCCTGCGTCGCACGTGACTGTAGATCTACCAACTGCCACCTCGCCCGGCCTGCTCGTCTCGCCTGCACTGTCGGGTCTCGATCGCTTCGCCTGCCTGGTAGAGTGTTGCGGTGGCTTCCTCTTTCGTCTCTGCTTTCCCCGTCCGGTCATGGTGCACTAAATTTTGGTCCAGCGATGACTTTAAACCTACGTTGAACTGTAGACGTCTGGTCAGTTTGCTTGCCGGCTTCAAAATGGTCGCAGCACGTTACGAGCTATCATGTGATCACTGACACTTGTCAAAGGGGGGCAACTCCTGTAAGATGTCCTAATCACGCCCATTCCTTCACTTAAATGAATTTATTAAATATAAAATTGAATAAATTATATTATCATGAAAACGACCGCTCGTTATCAGAAATGAGCGGTCCACTGTAACTTGATAACGCCCGCAAAATGCTTGACGACGGGCCATTATCAAGCCCGTTGTTAGGTGACGTTATAAGTAGCTCACCTACGGCTCGAATGAATTTGGGTTCATTATTGACCATATATCTGGCTCCCATTCGTCACATGTGCCTGTGCCATTATGCACTTTCCTGCTTGTGCCATCCATAACGATTGTGCCATAAATGACAACATACCGCAATGAAAATATCGACTTGAAGTCTAACGTTGTTGATCACTGAAAACAATGGCGGCTGGTAGTATGAGCAAAGGTCAAGGTCGAATGTCGTCACTTTCAATAGTGACGTCACCTCTGTTGTTCTATGACGTGACTATATTTGTAAAATGTGTGTCAGTGACCTCCGTCGTTTTGTTGTTGGCAGTAAATGTTTCCAAGCCGATGCCGCTGTTTTTATTATTTATTATTCTTTTATAAAAAATTCTATTCATTTTAGCTATAATAACCCTTATATTACATTAGATGTATACACGCCCTTCACCGTCTATTATATAATGTACGACTGCTTGATTCGCGAGCGATGCAGTGTTGTATTGTATGCATCCATTCTGATAGATGATTCTTTAATTTGTTCTGTTTCCACCGATATTTTCTCCAAGAATTAATATTCCTCATCTTTTTCTCTTTTACATTCATATAGGAATGCCAATTATTCATCGTGTAAGCGATATTGATATAGTTGGAATCTGTGACAGTGTTCCGGTGGGCACAGCATTCTGACAACAGTGAAGTAGCCACATAGAATGCGAGGTCACCGTTCGATTGTGGACAACAGTTAAGTTCAATTTCCTCTGCTTTACTTAAGACGTGATGCACACTGAATGATGTAGGATTCACACGTTATAGTTTGTTGATGCAATTCAGTACTTGGAACTGAAATGTAGTGGAGTTCGGTTGAGGCTGATTGTAGTATTCTAACAGTGCCATGATGACGCCTTATACGTCGCGTTCTCGATGGGCGTCGTGATGATGAGCGCTGCGAAAATAAATAAAAAATAAATAAATACACCGTTGTGATTAGTACACAACCACATATACCATATCGTGATGTTATTACATTCGTTATGGTTAGTACTTACCTCTCGACTTGTGTGTCTCGGTGATGGATTTCTCGATCATGGTCTATTAAATTCGACTTCTTCATTGAGATAGCAGACGTGTTGATTTCAGTGATGTTCGGTGTCGACTTCATTATATATTTTTAAACCACACTTCTTGCATTTATGGGTTGTTCTTTCCGCATTGGTCGATGAATCTACTCTGCCGTCCTGTGTGGGACGTATTGTTATGAAATCACCGAATACTACAAACCACGGTTTATCGAACGAGTCGTCTTCTGAGGATGAATGGTCTTGCGTAGAAGATATTTCATGCGCTTGTTCATTCTTCTTCTCCTTGTAGTTTTCATTCGACATTATCTGCGTATATATTAGGTTGGTTTTTTGTTTTGTTTTAATTGTTTATATTCGTTCACCCAGTCCAGTATAGTTTGTATTTACTAAAGACGCGCGTGAGAGAGTTGCTATCTCGTGTGTTAGCAGGGGGACTCTCCACTGGACATTTAATTGTCATTCGACCGTGAAGAATGAATTCAATACAATAGTCACTGAGAGATGGGTGTCTGGTTTATTCAGGTGGGGATGTGTTTGTCTTCATTGCCTGGTTTACGACCACAGTGTTTGTCCGTTCACAAGTGTAACACTGATTGTATTTACTAAATACTATTTTCTTCAACGCGCGATTTGTATTTGAAAAGAACTAACGATGTTTCGAGTTGGAGTGGGGATTTGTTAATTCATGCGTGCATGAGGTGAGACAATACAGACATAGTGTGTTTGCAATTAACCGCAAGAAGGAAAATGGTCCTTGAAGTTATTATAGCGGTAGTAAAGTTACCGTTTCCATTGTTGTACACGCTATACTTTGTTCCATTAGTACACGCCGGGTTTATAAGTAGTGACTAGCTCGGTACTCTTCCTTCGCATTATTCTTGCGGTGATCCTTCCTTACAGTAATGGCACTCTACCTTTACCCCAGCGACATTTTTCAGCTTTTCAGCTGTTCGATACAGAGTTCGTTTTATCGAACAGATATCTTCGATCGTTGGTAGATGAATATCTGCTAACTGGACTAAATATATGTCTTGTTAAGGAAAACATCAGACTTGTTGATGTCATACACAACTTTGCTGTCTCCATGTCATCCCCCCCCCCCCCCCCCCCCCCCCCCAAGATGATATGACCCTCTCATACCGACAACAGTTGCACGTGGTAAATGGCTGGAAACTGTGGAACGACAAACATCGAGGAGACCTTCGAATCCTACTCAAGTTCTATTTCATCGTCGGCAGTTGGACGTGCCAAATGGAGGGAAGCGGTGGAATGTATGATTTCTAGGAGGCCTTTGAGGCGACCACATGATGTTCCCGCAACATTTGTTCTGCCACCAGCTCCCGTAACACCCATCGCTTCCCGAAATCGGATCTTCTTCTTCCTTCGCCACTACGCAACAGACGGTCTCGCAGCGAAAGAGATAGTGTTGTGGGATTGTTAGCGAGAGAGGATGGAGCGCCAAGGTTGGGACTCGGACATGGAAAAGAATTTTGGTAAAGTACGTATCAGTGTTTCAATTATTCATAATACTCGATTCAAATACTATAATGACAAAATGACAAGAGTCGTATAGGATGTAACATCATTACTGATGTTATGTGTTAGTTCTATGTATATATCAAGAAGATGACATAACATAACGATAAAATATGTCTTACCTCGCAGTGCTTCACGATTTTGATGTTGGCTCAATACCATGCCCCTGTATTTGATAGCGATGATGTCATGATCCGTGTCTATAGGACATTGCTTCAGATGATGGAGTTTTTTTGTAGAAAGCTGTGCATGATACGAATTTTGAACATGATTCTTTATTCCTTACAGCATCCCACTGATAGTGAGCCAGCTTGTGCGTCCTTGACATTTTGGAAACGGTGGACGCGCATATGAAACCAAACGCCCGTTACTTTTAAAATGTACAAATTGCATAAATAAGTAAAATAAATGCGCTTCTTTCCTGTCTGTACCTTTCGTTGGTTGTTGTTGAATAGTTGTGAATATGCATTCACTCGAGAAGAGAAACTTTGGTCATTATGTACAGTGATAGATAGCGGTGACGCTAACAGACCACAGTCTCAGTACCGACACCAACATCTCTTGTATATTATCATGGTTAGTCCGTGTAGTGCACTCGCTTACATGTGCATGAGTGCGTCTTCTTCGAAGACAGTTTTTTCTTCACAACACACTTTCCGCTATGGGTCAGAAAACGATGGTACGTGTATTTCAATTTGGTTTTGCAATACACACAAGAAAATAGTCCTTGATAATCTTCACCGTTTGCGTCCACTGGAAGCAGACCAGAGCAGGCGTCACACAGGTACGACATGTTAAACTAAAGTTTAGGCACTCTCAAATGACGTTGTCGCACGCTCAACAGTCTTTGACGATTTTGTTCTAACTCATGTGACTCGACTCTGTCAGTTCCATAGCACGGAGCATCGCCTGTGCCGTTCCGCATGCACTGTAACACTGTCCGAGTACACGTATTTAACTGGGACTGTCAATTAACATTTAATCACCGTTTTCAAGTTCTACATTTTGGTAGATCTATTTATACTACAAGACCACGTGTGTATCTGTCTAATTAATGGCGGTTTCATTGAAAATACTTTTGAACTACACCTTGATGCCGGACGTCTGTGTAGTTGTATTCATTGTGTTACCTCCTGTGGTCATTATCGTTGATTTGTATATTGTACGGTTGGATGGTAGTGTACTTTTCTCGGTAGCGTCGCGGGACTGGTGTTTGCCGAACTCAGCGATGTGTTTAATTAGTGGGCGGTGCTTGCTCCCGGCGGCAGAACGCGCTAATTGAGGGACCTCTTGCCCGATAATTTTAACATAGGATTCCCCATTAAAAAATACGCCATAGTGTCACCTATACTACTATATCAAACATTATGTAGGGGATCTCGGTGAAGACCAACCAACAAACGACCAACAAGGTCAATAATTTCAGACACACTTTGATTAAGGCACGTTTTCATTATGTAAGACAATGTTAAATGTTAACCATAAACCTGAATCTGTGTCATGATCGCTAAAGTAAAGTCGGAAATAGAAACAAACTGTTTTTAGGCTGTTGCTCTGTATCCCTCAAATTTACACAACTGCAAATACGGGATCGGGTGGTCAGCCTCGCTGACTTGGTTGACACATGTCATCGGTTCCCAAGTGCGCAGATCGATGCTCATGTTGTTGATCACTGGATTGTCTGGTCCAGACTCGATTATTTACAGACCGCCGCCATATAGCTGGAATTGCTGAGTGCGGCGTAATACTAAACTCACGCACTCACTCACCCATATGTCGAAATAACTCATTTCGGATATCCAGAAAAGCATGTTTACTCGTAAATTCGGGCAAAACTTAGAAAATACGACTAGCTGAAAACAACAGATCAGACTATACTGCTTGACACGCATTAGATGAGCCTGCGCAGTAAACGCATTTGTGACAAGTAGGCTGAGCAAGGAATATAGACGAATACACTCGACTGCTACAGGTACATGAGGTCGGTCGGGGACTAAGCACGTGCAATACACGCTGACGGTGGCGTGAAATCAATACCGCTACTGTTTATCACGTGTCTCGTAGAGAGATTTCGTTAAGCAAGTCACGATTCGCACGAGGAAATTGAACATTTTAATATTTAGAGGACAACCTGTTTCCCTCTTGTTTGAAATAGAATGTTCTGGAAGGCGTTCCCATATATGCAAATTGGGGTCATTTGTGAGGTCGTGGCTCATCTAATACTTGTCAAGCAGTAGATGGCAACTAGGTCGCTCAGCCAGGTATGTCGACAGACCCGTCACCTTACCTGACATGGACTGCGTACGCCGCCTACCGGCACAAGGCGCCATCTACAATAATCTTTGTGCTTTTCAATGTGTGATAAATATCTCATCTATTGTTTAACGTGTTCTTGTTCAGATATGTAAAAGAGTAATACTATGATACCCGACAACCATACTAAATGTTTCAATATATATAGGTGGCATGACAAGATCGACAGGACTGGATATCATTTGTAAATTGTTATGACACGCCATGTACTTCCTTAGTTTAACTCCCCTAAGGGCTTATCATACAGTGTCTGATATCACAAAGCCCTACCCAAGTAATCGTTTGCTACACCCCTCCTGGTTTTGCTTTTGAGACGACCACTCCTACCTTTTTCTTTTTATAGTGATAGTAAGACGCCACCGTAGCTACAACTTCAGTAGTTTCACCTTTGAACTTATTATTTTGTACGGAAGTTGTTGTTTATAATTAAGCTAAGTTTAATTTCACATTGTCTTTTGTAATACAATTTCATCGCACACTAATTTGCATAAATCCGCAATGCTCATTTGTGCACGAATCTCTCGACAGTAAAGTCCTTTTTTCACTTTTCTTATATCTCTACTACTGGAACTATAGGCCGAACTCATTGTAGCAGATATTTAACACTGTTACATATCAACTACATAACTTGTAGAGATAAATGTTTAAAAACCCAGGGTTGTTTTTCTATTTCCGACAGTAATTTAGTTCTCTTGACCAGAAGAAAGCAGGTATTGACATTTTCATCGAGTGAAATGATTCGAGTCGAGTCACATTGTGAAATGAGTAATTTCCTAAAAAATGACTAGGAATTTCAGCTATTTCATAAAATGATTAAGAGTGTCAGGCTTTTCGCGTCATTTTGTATAACAATACTCAATATACTTGAGTCATTTAATGAAATTTCACTTAATAACTTAATAATAAAAAACTGGATCACAATTTCAATATCAGTTATTCTCACTAACAGTAAAACTATTGTGGCACCGACCGTTGCAATTCAGCATGGCTTGGAAGCATTTACTCCTGTTTGTTTGACACTTGCTGTTTCAGAGTAGCCACACCTCACAAATTCCTGTCCACCAGATATAGATGAAATGAAATAACCCATTCCCGTATAATATTCTACACGATCTTATCTCCAACCTCATTGCTTAGCGAATATGAAACGTGTTCCCGATTGGAGTGAAACGGTCGAGATCCAAACTTCGTAATTTTTTGTGAAAACAGAGATTCCAGTTGCGCTTGTTTGAAAGAGCCAGAGTATTTCCCAACATAAACAATTTAATGGAGAGTCACCTAGGAATCTGGTCGCATGATCGCTTGTAGACTCTTGCCATAATCCTCCATACCCGGACCACCGGTGGCACACATCCCATATCACCTGCTGCTGCGCTGTTTGGCGTTGACTTCCTCATTGCCATAAAATACTTCACAGCCCTGTTATGAACGGCGTTCATGGCTGGAATGTTGTGTGTTCCTTACATTGCTGCACCTTAGTCTATAGTCACCCATACCAAGGAGTCACATAGCTTAGCATATGAACTGTACTGAATTCCTCCTAAATCTTGCTCATCTATGTGAGGAGTCCAAGAGCTCGACTAACCGTACTTGCCCCATCATTCCCCATCCGAATGTAGATTGGGCGCTCAGTAAACAGTAGCCCCATATAGCAGTAGCTCTCAGCTATATCCAAATTCATATGTTACCAGACTGGATTAAACAGAACCTTTTGTGTACTGTATGGATCCGGAAATGCACAATATTCGACTGGTTTGGGTCAACAGACATCTTGTTTAGGGCACTGACTATGTCCACCTAAAAGCAAATTTAGATCCTGTTCATTATCACCAAGGAGAATTATAGTCAAGAACACAAATACAATTATCGTCAACCGCTGTACCAATATTTAAGTTTTGGACTCGAATTGTCATACTCTAGTTATTTTACCGTACTTTGATGACGGGTTTTTATAATATCTACATGTTCTGTATAATCATCTCGTCACGATATGGCTGATATACTGCCGATGTGACGTTAAATTATAACTCACTCACCCACCAATATTTAAGGCGTTCACAATTGCTAAGAGACCAATAATGTAAAGATGAAATTTAAGTGAAAGTTCCGATAATAAGACACAATAGTGTTGAACACGTTTCCTTCAATCCCGATGTCTTCCATAATATACCACGGTCAATACAATCATAGACTTTCTTGAACACATATCAACCAAGTGAACGAGGCTTGCGTCCCGATACCGTTAGTCGCCTTTTACGACAAGCGCGGGTTACTGAAGATCAATTCTGACCCGGATCTTCACGGGTACAAACAATTATAATTCATCAATTAAAATTGAAACCTAACGGTGTGTAAGATAAACATAAGAATAAATGCATTACTGAAATTAAAGCTCCTTCGATTCTGCTTGAAGGTCACGTCTTACTCATGTCCATCAAAGAGTTGCAGTCCTAGTGCCCGGTGCCCGGGAAGTCGTCCTGTAAAAGCTGTCATCGTACCAGGTAATGCTTGGACTTTATTTCATTCTTAGGTAAGTGTTCCTGCTTTCTAGAACCGGTAGTAGAGCATTCACTCTACTATCTACATACGCCATTGACGTGCAGGTACTGGCCATAGGGTGTTACATGATGCTTCATGTTCACCTTGCTCCCAAGACAGTGGAATTACGTTACATCGTTACATCTAATACTAACGTGACTCGTGAAGATCCGGGTTCGAACCGATCTTCAGCAACCATAAGGGGCGACGAATGGGTTCAGGAGGACTTCACTGACTTGGCTAACGCATATCGATGCTCATGCTGCATTGTCTGCACCAGACTCAGTTATTTACAGACCCCCGCATACTGGTGGAATATTGCTGAATGCGGCGTTAAACTAAACTCCCTGACACCAACGTTAACTTTCACCTCAGCTGATAACTGCACTTCACTCTATCGCGTTCAAAACGTTAGATCTCAGACCAACGCTAGCTTGCACTTCAGTCTCACCTACTGTGTGGTATTGAGAGACAGAAAGTTAAGATTTCAGCACCAGTCATTAGTGGGTCATCCATGAACCGTTTGGAAACTCTGAAAATATACTCCAGAAGAGCACTGGTGTGTTAGCCATATTCAGGAGCAATGTGTGTGTATGTCTCAGACATCCTTGTCATCATTCAAATTCACTGTTAGGAACTTCTGCATCTCCACAGATGACTGGGTCGCCAGTGCCGATTACCTGGTTAGACACATCAATTGTTAAATCGGAATCATCATGGATCAAGATATCCATTAACATCAAGAGAGTGTAAGATGTTCTTTTTATCATGGCGTTGATAGCGTCTGCAGAACAGACAAAGGTTGGTTGCTAAATTCTGGGATCAGCATAAAAGCAACATTGACCATCAACAAGTGATATTTTCGATATCTTCCTTCATAGAGATAACATGTAGTCGCAGAGCCACATCCATGAAAACACGAGTCAGCTGAGCGAACAGGACTTTGTAGAAGTAATAAGCAACACATGCTGAATGTCAGTACAAAGAATTCCATGTTATATTTTAGTTCGTATGAGAAGAACATAACTAAAAGAGTAGTAGAAATTAATATGAGATGAAAATTAAATGAGACAGTAGTATCCTTCCTGTAATCATTGACCATATTCAGATTTCAGACGCAATCCCTGAAGAACCTTAAAAAGTTACACGTTACACGTCGCATTCAGATATGTTCCAACTACATTGTAAATAATCGAATCTGGACCACATAGTCAAGTAATCAACCCAAGTCAGCGAGCCTGATCACCTGATCCCCTTAATCATCTTTTCCGACGACCCTGGATCTTTACAAGTAATTTTGACGACGGACCTGGAAGCCATACCGACTCCAGGACACACAGAAATCAACCAGTGATGACCAATGGAAGTATCACACAGCTTCTGAAAGAAAGCAGCAACATTATTGAACCTCCTCTGAATCAATGTTTTGACATTGAAATACTTATGCCTTGTGATGGCCAAATCAGCAGGACATGCCGAAAAAAAAGACACAAACAAAGCTGTAATCAAAACATTATATGAATTGACTAATTGCATAAAATATTGCGGAAGCAAAACGTGTAGATTTGACAAGACTTGACGGAGAGATGAGTGTTCAAGAGCATGATATGTGAGTCTCACAGAACAAGGTGAGGAGTACAAAAGTGAAGTGAGCTGAACAAGGAACCTAATAACCCAATGAAACAGCTAAAGAGGTAGGGTAGCATGAACATATATTTCAGTGCGAGTCAAATTAAAGAAGATCAAAATCCTTTGTTCCATAAATCTGGATGCAGAAACAGAACAGGAAGACGGACTTTCAAACTTATATATACAACTAACCACAAAAGACACGTTGCATCCAAAACCAAATTCAAAATGTTGTTCTTGCGAAATGTTTTTTGTTATCACTGTATCGTTTCGTTACCCTGGTTTTTAACTCCGATTGACCCTTTTTAGCAGCATCGGGTTTTTTTCTGATGAAAAACCATACTGACCACACACACCTAAAAAGCAGACATGGTAAAAAGGTTCGTATGATATTCGTGAAACTGAAAATGCACGTGCATATCATGACAACCTTACCAATGGAAGCAACTCCCAAACAGTCCCAAAATCAGGTTTGTTTTGACTCAGTTGCCGTTGCACAAATTACTTTGAGATCAGAGGAACCAAGTCTTTGGACGAATGAAAATTGGCCACACTGCCAATCATTTAAAAGTTAATGCTAGGACAATCTAGAAACTGACTACAAGAGTGGTATCTGGTCACTAACAGCATCCAAAACTTTTAGTAACACAACGTCAAGACCGACAGATTATGTGCAACCATCTGTAAGATTGCTTCTCCAGAATGACGGAAACAGCACGCCACAACACTGGGCCTCTTAACAGACCCATCAGTGCCGAGACAGTGCGTCGACCTTCCCATGGAAGAAAGCCCTACCGTCACAGACCATATCGTAAGCCTGTCCTCACTGCTGAAAACCGCCCAAACCAACTTTAATGGGCAACTCAGCATCAACATGGGTGTTATAAAAAAATGGCGAAGCGTGTTTTTCTCTCATGAAAGTCGATATTATGTTTCAATCGTCGATGTCAGAGTGAGAGTATGGCGAAGGACTGTTTCCAATAAGTGTAACGTTGAAAGAGAATTGTTGGGTAGTCCAAGCATCATGGTGAGCAATCGGTCTGACCCAGTTAGTTGACACCGAGGTGCACCAGGATCTTGATCCAGGATGAGGAAATGGCATGGCAGCTCGCTATATTAGCAAATTTTTAAGACTCCAGTTTGTACCACTTTTTGGACGTTACAGAAATCACATCTTCCAGCAAGATCACACTACCAGAGCAAAGTTTGACTTCCCAAAACAACATGGCATCTATACCCTGCAATAGTTTGCACTCAGTTAGGATTTAATTCTAATAGAACACCTTTGGGACGAGATTCAAAGAAGACCTCTATCCAAGGCAGACAACAGCAGCTGGACTTGATCAAGTACTTCACAGAGCATGGACTCAAGAACCAGAGGCTTTCATCAACCTTCTAATTCTTTCCGTGTGCAGGATGAAACGCTTTCATCTGTGCCTGTGAAGGCCACACACAATGCTGAATTTAGGGTATCTGAATGATACCATTTTGGGTGTGTTTGTTTGTGTGATTTCCAAAAATGTGTTAAGTTTGATTTTTTACTTAGAGTGAATGAAAGTGTGTGCTTCAGGTAACTGTTATCAGTGGTAACAGTTCTTTTATGGTTCAGTATTTAAAGAAAGAATACTTGGATGGTTTACAGAGAATGATGATCCACAAAGATCATGAAATATATGATGTTTACAAATCATAAAGACCACCAATAGAGTCCAGCTAAAAACTAAATTAAATGAGGAACAGGTGAAACTGTAAGAACTAAAATATCTTGAAAAAATTAGAGAATCGGAGATAGAGTAACTCCAACCTAGACTAAGGGAGGAACAACTGGCAACAAAAAGTCAACTGAGTCTTGCTTCAGGTGAAATACGAATGCTGGGCGAAGATGGGCACATATCTGTGGGTGTGAGACATGGAAAGGTCCTTGACCATGTAGACAGTGGGCTCATGCTGACTGTGCCTGATTCTGTCCTGAGAGAACTGGATGTTCACAGGCCGGCTCATGGTGGAGACGTGATTGGCGCAGAGAATGTTGCTGAATACTCTCCCTTATTGAGAGAAGTTGTGTACAAACATGAACCCGCGTGAACGGCAAAGCACCAGGTTACTTATGTAATCTTGTCCCAGACAGCGTTTAGGCCAGTCATTCATACACATTGTGAAACTCACCAAATTTAGAAAACATTCGCGTGGAAAAAATTTTACCAAGTAGGGCATGCTTTACCAAATGACCTTAACATGGACAATCTTAAAAGACGTTTGCTTAAAAGTTACCCCCTTGTCAGGACATTCATTTGGATTTGATCTGAAGTATGGAAGTCAATTTTGTCAAAAAATTATACATTGTCAAATTATACATTGTAGGCCTCGTCTAGGTCTTCGCAGTGATCTATATTATCGTAAAGTTAAAGACATATCTAAAATGATCCTTCTTATTTGTGCGGCGCTCGTCATTGAGATACACAACACTTTCTGCTTCCTTATCTCATTACACTGTGTTAAGATATGATGTAGTACAGCTATAGTATAAAAATGGATACAGCTTAAAGAAAATTCTATATGGAAAAAATGCAAGATCTGATCTTGATAAACAGCCGTCATAAAACCTGTTTACCTCTCCATCACTGCTTCTTGTAGATTTGGCGCCAAACATCATTGAAAAATTGTTCTTTTTAAGAAATATGTCCGGTGCTGTTGAAATTAACTGTATATTAACCGCCTGGTTTGTCATGTGATTATCTTGTACTCAAATGTTTGTTTGAAACATGTATTGGAGCGGCATTATTATAACCTCCCAGCATTATTGTCCATCCATTCATCTACAAATAAATATGTCCAAGCCATGATATTCTATCCAGTGTCCTTGTGAACCGTGCTCTCAACTGGCCGATGTTCCATCACGATAGCCACAATAGACTTTATACATATGCAGTATTCCGTGAGTGTGACGGTGCAATTCAGTCCACAGAGGCGGTCCAAGTGCTTCAAAGTCCAGAGACCATGAAGAAGCTAGTGAGCAAATTTCCTTACAACCTTCAAGAGAAATTTAGGCATCGCATACAATAGAAAGGAGAGAAATGATACTGTTAGGTGTAAATATCTGATTTCGTGAAACATGAGGCAAAGCGTGTGATCCGACCTATGGACGAGCAAATTGAAAAGAATTACTAAAAGAAATCCCAGATTTCCCAAGTTTTGCAAACAGTCAAACGAGCTCCAGATATGAACCGTATTAGATTTCAGAGGTATGCTCTCCTGCAGTGGGTAGAAATGCCGACACTAAGTTGCACAGTATCATATTGTGTATAAACTTTAAAGACAAATCACACAAAATTGAGATATGTGATACATTCTGTAAACTGGCATATGGGTTACTCGGGTTTGCGCGCATATGCAATAGCTGTTTAAGATTCGGTCACTGGAGGTTTGAGTGTCATTTTCAACTGACATGTATATGAAGTAAATGTGGATGCAAGCACAATGATTAGTAGGTGAGAAAACAAGTTGTGAACTTCAAGGCTGGTGATTCTTTGATGCAAAACAAGAGTTGACAGAGGATGATGCATTGGGCTTCACTACTTTGAAGAAGAGTGTACCTTTACCAAAAGAGGCATTCTCCTACTGTGCAGTGTCTGTGGATCCGCTCGTAATCACAACCAAATTCACCTATATTCTAAAGAAAATCTACAAGAACTCTGCAGACATGGCATTACATGGGATGACAACTCAGATAAAAGTCAAAGTAAAAACTGGAAGAACTGGATAACAGAGGTGGACACATTAAGATTCAGAGATGCTACAAAAGAAAGGGGACGATGCAGGTTGCACGATGTCAGCTCCACGATTTTTCTGATACAGGTGAGATTGGCGATGATGTAGTTAGTTCCTTTAGACTCAAGGATCCCAATCGTGACGTGCACTGTTCATTTGTACGTGGAAAGTCTCAAGTGATCCATTGAAAAGGATAAATGTTTCTCACTTACAGCCACTACAATGGTGAAAATCAGGGCTATGTTGGAAAGATAACTTGCGTGATGAACTTGAGACATAAATGTCGCAAGTAGGATCTCCGTCATCAGAGAAGCATCTTTTGTGAAGCAATGGTGATATGTTGCAACCACCGAGAAACCCATGGACTACATGTATGCTTCGAGAGGATTAGCCATGAAAACATTGCTTCGGACACTGCAGCGGGTCCAAGGTCCTCGCTTTACTGGGAAATCCGAGAAAGTTTGGCCGGAGAAACCAACACTTGACAACGAGCTCTGTGAGGATGCGTTGGTAATGTGAGTGAGTGGGAGAATGAGTTTAGTTTTACGCTGCACTCGCCAGTATTCCAGCTATATGGCAGCGGTCTGTAAATAATCGAGTCTGGACCAGACAATCCAGTGACCAACAGTATGAGCATCGATCTGCGCAATTCGGAGCTGATGACATGTGTTATGGCAAGCATGAGTTGTTGAAGGCCTTCACGAGTCTGAGGTAATAAGAACTGTGTGCAGTCTTAAAGTCAGTTGTGAAATGGATCTTACGGAGAGACTGTTGAATTGATTCTCTGACTGGTTAACACTCCAGAAAGTCACGGCGTGGACTGTTATCTTGAAGGAGAAGGTAGTGTAACTTGCTGCTGAGAGAAGGCGGATTCTGACATATCTTACCAAAATAACTTTCTTTGGAGAAGGGTTTGACAGTGAGATGGAAATACAAATACAATATCGGAAAGTGTCACAGATCAGTGATGTATAAGGGAGTTAACTGTCCAGTCTCATCGGAAAGCAGAAACAGTCCTGGTATAGCATATTCAGACACAGTGCTACTCAGTGCAAGCGGAATCTTAGCAAGTCTTCAAGTGTGATTCCAGTTGGAAAGGTCAAAATGTTTGTCGAAAATACTGGATAACTGGAGCCAAGGATCAAGAGAATTTTATCAAGGCGTGTGATCTGTAAGAAATACCAGGCTCCACTCTACCCTCAAAGATGGCAAACATACCCACTGAGAGAGTAAATTACCAGTTATCTTTCTCTCTGGTTGGCATTGACTATTTTGAGGTTAAACCTGGATGCAGCACATTGAAGAGATATGGAGTCATTTTAACCTGCATGGTCATCAGAGCAATTCATTTGGAGGTGTCTGCTGATTTGACTGCCAATATCCTCATACAGACAGTCAAAAGATTCATTGCGAGATGGGCTGATAAAGTCTATTAGAAGTGTCAATGATTTGAGTCTTGTAGGAGAAGAACTGGAGTTAAGGGATGCGATTCAGAACTTGGATCATGAACTGAACTGAAAACCCAGGCGGGAGCTGTTTTCAAAGCAGGATAAAAACAGTGTCACGTAATCAAGACGTTCGGTGACTCTGATGTGACAGTCTGCAAATAATCGAGTCTGGACCAGACAATCCACTGATCAACAGAATGAGCATAGATCAGCACAATTGGAAACCGATGACATGTATCTACCAAGTCAGCGAGCCTGACCACCCGATCCCGTTAGTCGCCTCTTACGACAAGCATAGTCACCTTTTATGGCCAACTTGGTTTACTGTAGGCCTATTCTACCCCGGGTAGACCTTCACGGGTATCTGGAAAGGTGACGAAGGAACCAAATGCTGACATCTTAAAAGGATCACCTTCTTCTAACAGCCGAACAGTGTATGAAGATACCTGACGTTTCAAGCATGACAGGGTCATAAAACACACGGCAGGCTTAAAAAAATTAGTGGTTGTAGGATGAAAAGGTTTTGGATCTTAACCTTTTTTAGAATTTGTCTGGAACAACGTGTCACAGAATAAACCAAAACCAAAACTTAAGAAATAATGACGATATGAAGAAAGAAGTGCACGATTAATTGGATGTGCTGTCACATGATTCCCAACAAACTTTGATAGGTAGTGTACCTTGGCCGTTTCTGTCATGTATTGGAGGACAAGGGGTCTGACAAAGTACTGAAGAGACACCCACACTGTAACAGAATCCTATCTCAACATATTCACTTAGGTAAAACTTCTATAGTTTATATACATAGTGGATTAGATATTTGCCACAACAGTTTTCTCAATAATTCCTGGGAATACTACATACTGCACTGCGCTATCCTTCTTGTACATTCACCTAAAATCAAGCAAGCCTTAAAACGTTGTTAGACCTGAGAGTGTCGTATTCTTTCACTCGCTTATGATCTATAGCCCGTATTATGCTGTTCGTCCTGCATTGTGCATCATGCCTTTTTATGATAACATGATAGAGCTAAGGAATACTTTGTAACACTTTAACTGTTTTGCTCTCCTTTGTTGACAGATACAATTAATATATGATTCATGTCTGTTTCTAGGAGCTTTCACTGTCACGATAAATTTGCAATACAGCCAACGTGGCATTGTATCACTGAAAGGTTACGAACTATAATTTATTTGTTACAATAATCCATACTTGTTAATGGTTTCAAGCATAATGTTTTTGAAGTTTTCAATAAAGTATAATAGTAACATGCTCTCTGAAACAGTGTATGGGGAAATAATATTTACATGTAAAAAAGACTTTGTAACTTCTAATTGACGTTACTGATTTGATGACTTGTATAAGATCTAATTGAGACTAAAGTGCAGGGTTGTAGTAAGAATTGCCAAGATATGCAACCGGAGTTTACAGTCAAAAACATTTATGTGCCTGCCCAAGTGAAGTTTCAATGTTCAATTTAACCGAGAAAAGCGACACTATATAACTTACCTTTTCTTTAAAATTAAGTTTAGACGATTTCACAGTAATTCTAACTGCTATCAAATTGTCATTTTGTATTCAAATATTCATTCAACAGATAAGAAGCGGAACACCCATGAACGATGCAAACAAGAAAAAGAAGACAAGATGGAAACCCACGATAACAGACAGCTCCACAAAGCCTGCAGGAAAGGGGACCTGGGCCGAGTGAAACACATCCTGTTCCAAGGTTCGGTTGATGTCAACAGTAGAGGTGAGAAGCACAGAAAGACACCACTTATGGTGGCGGCTCAAGAGGGACATGTAAAAATAGTTCACTTTCTCGTACGCAAAGGAGCTGATGTATCACTCGTGGATGAAAACGGAGACAATGTCCTGCACATGGCCTGCAGAGGAGGACTTATGGCTATTGTGAAGTATATAGTCAAACATAATACTGTTGATATTAACAGTAAGGGAATGCGTGGATCAACTCCATTGCTCCAGACTGTATATTGTGGTTACATGGACGTGTTCATTTTCCTAGTGTCCAAGGAAGCTAATGTGTCACACGTGGATGACGATGGTGAGAATATCCTGCACTTGGCATGCAGAGGAGGGCATGAGTATATGGTGAGGTATGTACTCGAGGAATGCAGTGTTGATATTAACAGTAGGGGGAATAACGGAGAAACCTCTCTGATGAAGGCTGCATCAGAAGGACACATACATGTTTTTGGGTGCCTCATGTCATTTGGAGCTAATAGGCATCTCGTGGATACTGACGGAGACAACATACTTCATCATGCTTCAATTGCGGGACATGGAAACATGGTTGTGTTTATCGTAACACGAGAGATGGTGGACATTAACAGTAGAGGTAAATACGAGAGGACACCATTGATGAGAGCAGCATATTATGGACATAGAGAAATTTGTGATCTGCTTGTGAGGTTTGGTGGTCGAATGGACTTAGTGGATGATAAGGGTCACAACATCCTTCATCTTTCCGCTTTGAGTGGACAGGTCGAGATGATGAAGTATATCCTTTCCCTAAACACCACAGACATTGACAGTAGAACACAAACGGGAGCAACCCCGCTGATGAAGGCTGCATATGTAGGACACAAAAACGTTTTTGAGTTCCTCGTATCTAATGGAGCTAATGTGTCACATGTTGATGATAGGGGAGACAACATACTTCATCATGCCTCATTCGGGGGCCATACAGACATGGTTCAGTATATCCTGTCACAAAACCTGGTGAATATCAACAGTCGTGAAAAATACGGAGCTACCCCTCTGATGAAGGCTGCTCTTATGGGACACATCAATGTTTTTGAGTACCTCGTGCGCATGAAAGCTAATGTGTCACAGGTTGATGGTAATGGAGAAAACATACTTCATTATGCTTCATTAAGGGATGATACAAAGATGGTTCAGTATATCCTGTCACGAGAAATGGTGAATATCAACAGCAGAGGAAAACACAGGAGGACAGCTTTGATGAAGGCGGCATATTATGGAAAAGGAAAGGTGGTTGATCTGCTTGTGCGTGAAGGTGGTTTAACAAACATAGTAGATGTTTGGGGTAATAACATACTTCATCTGGCCACTTTAGGTGGACATCTGGAGATAGTGGGGTATATCCTTTCACAGAACCTTGTCGACATAAACGACAGGAACAAGGATGGGGACACAGCAGCCATTCTAGCAAACCGTGCAGGAAGACCTGACATGTATAACCTCTTTGATTCGCATGTTTGACGAGTAATATCAATGTAAATTGTTAGTATTTTGCCACACAGTGTGATACGGTAGAATAATTAAACATGGTTCTTTGAAGGCGTGTAACTACGGAAGCGTATTAGGGCCACGGTGAAAATGTTTTGTGGTGTCACTATCTCTACGTAGAACTTACTATCTCCTACGTAGGACTTATGTAACTACAGACATTGATGTACTCCTGTTATTTTCTTGTTAGTCTTTATTTTGTGAAGGATTGAAGCTATAACTCAGTTTGCGACATGCTATAATATATACTGATGATCCCATGTTAGATTTGTCTCGATTGTCGTTCTGTGCAAATGTTAAACAATGTTAAACAGTTGTTGACATGGAAGTTATGCACACTCATGTCCACTTGTTATTCACTCTAAGTCGTTTCCTTGTGTTGTAGTTTGTATTCAAGACATAGTTCCTGATATTCATGTTTACTGACCATCTTCCTTGTGCTTTCATGCAAGGGGTGAAGTATATGGATGGACGACATCCTCCGGTGTCTTACATTGTACGGGAACGTCTTCTTGAGAACAAGACTAGTTCTGCTAGTTTGTGTCATTATGGTGTATGTGTATATATCCCGCTATGAATCTATATCCTAAATGGACCCCTATTTGATAACAGTGATCGAAGCTGACACACCTCCTCACTCAGCATGCAGTCTAAGGGAGGGAATTATAGTCTCTCTAGTAAGCTAAGTACTTGTCATGCTGTCTTCGAGCAAGGGTTGTGAGCATGCTGGCAAGGTGAACAATATTGCATTGGGGACGAGTGTGAAGAACGGACAGGTAAGTGCGTATACTGAACAGTGCAAGTTTTAATAGACAGAAGGTTGTAATTTATGACTTTACCTGTTTCGGTGATATAGGGCGGGTTCACAACATGTGTTTTAGAAAATGGTGGACGCAGACCTAGAAGCTGCCCCGGCGCTAACTACTGTCACAATTCAGACTAAAACCTGAAGAGTTCCCAGTTCATACCAGGCAACCATATAACCAGCGACAGCGCCTGGGACGAATTTTAGAGGGAAATGAGCGCTAATTTCGGTATTTTTGCATCACGAGTGTCAAAGATAAGACAGATGCTCTTATTATTTACGGTGGGAAATAAATTTCAAGACTAGAGAAGAGTTTACCGGATTCTGAAGATGCAGCGTTAGACGTAGAAGCTGAAAGATTATTATTTTTAAAAATGAAACCTCACTCTCAAGAAAGCACCACATCTTATGCAGCTAGATTAAGAGAGAAAGCACACGATTATGAATTTGGTAATTCGAAAGATGAACGAATTCTTTAACGTTAAATCCAAACCAGTGAGAACTAAAATTTGATACAAGGACAATCAACAAATCATTTAATCTTAACCAGTTCCTCACTGAAGCATGACAGGTCGAAGACAAAAGGTCACAAATACAGGAAATGAGGCCTGAGAGTGCAAGTGGTACAAAATAATGGACGGGGATGAGGATTCTAGAATCATGGATTTCAAGGACAGCAGTGTACGTACTGTGGACTGACAGGCGTACACAAACCAGGCATGAATAGCTCAACATTCAGGGAAGCTTTCAAGAGGTGTGGAAGGAAAAACATTTCAAGAAAATGTGCAGAGCAAGCAAGACAAGTCATAAATCAAGGCAAACACAAGGTAAATACAAACACAAGACTGTGAAGAAACCAGAGGCTGCAGATGTTCAGATTCATCAGATGAAGAATGTTTCAAGTCTCACCTGTTCATTATAGTAATCAAGAAGGTGGAAAGTCGCAGTAAAACGGTACCAATTGTCATTAATGATGTGCCTCTACACATAGAACCTGACTTTGGGGCAGATGTTAATATAATGGACGAATTTCAGTTTGACAGTTTGGTAAAAGAAAGCAAAGTTCCACTACAACTGGTGGTACAGCACATTTAGATTTAATCAAGTTCAAGTTAACAGTTAACGGAGAGTTCGAGACTACAGTTAAAAATCCAACGAATGATATCAAGACAAAGTTCATCGTTGTGAAAGGACACACCAAACTCACCCCCGCTGATTAGAGGAAAATCTCTCGTGGAGTTAGGAATGTTGCAAATCAGAGAAGATGGATGACTCAAAGCAGGAAACAATCTTCGAGACAAAACAGAGCAAGTTGTGTAGGAAAATTGTAACACGGAAAACATGATGGAGGAATCCTGACATTTGTTCAATGAAATTGGGAAGATTTTTGTGATCTCAGGAGTATTAGAGACTTTCCATGTTCCTTACCAATGAAACCGATGCTGTATCAATGGCGCAGAAGCCACGCCAGATTCCATGTTATCTTCAGAAACCTTTGAAAGAGTTGATTGAGCAGGGTCTTGAGAACGATATCTATGAACGTGTCCCTACATACGAACTAATAACTTCGCCACTGGTTGTACAACTGAAACCAAAGTTAAAAGGTGTAGCACAGAAAATACTTTCACCAAACATGATCAGAGCCAGTATTGACATGAGGGTCGCAAACAAGAGTATGGAAAAAAGCAGAATCATACAGGCACCAGTTGTTGATTCCATCTACAAATTCAACGACTGTGTCATCCTTTCCAAGCTGGATATGCGTCAGAGATACCGACAACTTGTAATGGACCAAGCCTGAAGAAGCGTCACAACATTCAGAACGTCCTGGGGGTAACTACAGGTCGAAACGGCTGATATTTGAAGCTAAAGCATCCCAAGATCTGTTTGAGTAAGGAAGAGCATGACAAAACAAAAGTGACTTCGGTATCACACTAAACAGGGACAAGTGTCACTTTGGAGTCAAGGCCATGGGGTTCTAAGGTCACATCTATACTGAGTGAAAGCTGAAACCCACCGAATGAAAGCTGAAATCTGTGAAGAATTATAAAGCACCGAAGTCGAAGGAAGTGATTAGAAGTTGTCAGGGGATGACTGGATATCTCTCGAAATTCATTCCAAAATATGCAATCCTTGCAGCTCTTCTCCGAGAACTGGCCCACAAGAATGCCAAATTCCATTGGGGCAAAGCAGAAAATAGGGCTTTCCAAGACCCCAAAGACCATCTCACAAATGGTATAACTGTCACCTACTTCGATTCCAGAAAACCAACAGTGGTACGTGTGGAAGCAAGTTACTGAGGAGGAATAGCAGTGGGAATATTCCAAGAAACTGACAAGGTATGCAGTCAGTTCACAACATGTCTGACACAGAAAAATGCTACAGTCAAACAGAAAAGGATGCTATAGATCAGGTAGGTGAAACAACGTTTCGGCATGTACCTGCTTGGAGCACCTAGACTCAAAATCACCACAGCACAGAGACCCTTGTTCCCATTGTTCAACAAAGCTAGCGTCAAACTGCCACAGAGAACAGGAAGATGGGTGGTGGATATGTAGAATATTGACTATGATCTGATCTATGAGCCAGTGAGAGTGAGTGAGTGAGTGAGTGAGTTTAGCAATATTGCAGCTATATGGCGGTGGTCTGTAAATAATCGAGGCTGGACCAGACAATTCAGTGATCAACAACATGAGCATCGATCTGCACATTTGGGAACCGATGACATGTGTCAACCAAGTCAGCGAGTCTGACCACCTGATCCCGTTAGTCGCCTCTTACGAAAGGCACAGTCGCCTTTTATGGCAAGCATGGGTGTTCTATTCTACACCAGGACCTTCACGGGTCACCAGGGAGAGACGCTGCAGACCCACTCAACTTCCTTTCATGCCATCCCTTACTGGGGACTGGACACGGCAACACAGAAGAAACTGTTAAAGCTTCATAGAAAAAGAACATACAGTGGTGTTCAGAACTAAACGAGATAAAGGGAGATGAACAGTTACAGAAAATCAAACAAAATCAATACAAAAGGAAAACTGGGAACAGCACTGAAAAGACCCAGATGTTCTGTTGTTCTATGGAATTCAGAAAGATATAGTGTTTTCAATGGAATTATCTTCGGACTTCACAAGTTTGAAATTGCGAGACAATTACAAAGAATTGTAATCAAGGCCAGACACTCCCAAGGCCACACAGGCATGTCCATGACTAAAATAATGCTAAGAGAAATATATTGATTCCCAAGCATGGACAGTGTGATAGAAGCAGCCATAAATGATTGCTATGAATGCCAAGTGACGACAAAGGGTCATACCAGAGAGCCTGTGGAAAGAACAACTATACCTGACAGACCACGGGAGGTGGTATCCATGGACTGTAGCTGGATGGTCACTACAATCTCGTGCACGATGTGGCACGACAAATAGAAACTGATATATAGTTCACAGCAAGTAACGGACTTTGCTTTCAAAGGTGGATTCAAGCACCACAGAATTCACCCGAATGCGAACGGACAAGTCGAAAACTTTTTGAAGCTACTGAACAAAACTGAACAGATTGCTCCATGTAGAATAAAGACAGTCGATCAGCAGTACTCTGTATAGGATACAGATCCACACCTCCTCCAATTTCAGGTGTGATGCAATACAGAGCTTTTATGAACAGGGATGTGAGAATCAGGCTGGACCCAAACACACCAAACACTACACCCAACCCCAACCCATCCCCAAGCCCCAACCACCCACCCAACCCAAAACATCCACTAAACGCCCCCTCCTCCCCACACCAACTACCACCTCCCCCATCCTCCCAATCAAACCCCGGCCCAAAACTGCCACACCTCCCCCATATCCCACCCTCAAAACAAACCTCCGCCCAACTATTACACAACCCACATACCCAGCTATCATAAAGCCCCACTCACGTAAGCACAAAACCCCCACCACACCTACAACCAACTCCAACATCACGCTCACCCCCCAAAAACTTAATCAAAACCTCAACATCCTTGTAGAATGTATCACCACCATAGCCCTCACTCAAAATCCCACCGCCAAGAAAATTCACACAATTGCCCGCAAACTCAATATTTACCATAAGCCCCTGGCCAGTCTCCTCGTAGCTGTCAAAACTCTTTCCTAAACTACACCCACTAAGCTGCTCTAGCATACCTACCCTATTTATCAAAATTATGTGCCCCACCCATGATCTTTAATAAACTGTTATTCCAAATCACTGCGATCATGGCTCTGATGCAGTGGAACTGCAACAGTCTCCGAGCAAACGGGCATGAGCTTAAGGCACTCATCGCCCAAAACAAAATTGCCCCCCAAGTTAATCTTTTTACAGGAAACAAAATTATCCCCCAGAAATGCCTTCAAAATACCAGGCTTTTTTTACATTCGGAAAGACCGCCCTCGGCCCGTAAATAACCCCGGCCCCCCTCAGGAGGGCTGGGCATCTTCATATCAGACCAATTAACTTATTCCGAAATTGACATACCAACTTTAGACCTCGAAGTCCTGGCCATAAAAACCACCATTAAAAATAAAGAACTTACCTTTATAAACGTCTATAGAAGTCCATCAGTCAAATTCAATATAAAAGATTTAGAAACCATTTCAAAATTCATAACCCCCAACACCTTTATCCTCGGGGACTTCAATGCCCACCATCCATCATGGGGCACCAAACCATATACCTGCCGAAATGGACTTCTCCTATCAGACTGGCTAGACAACCACAACCTCATTACCCTCCACGACAGCCAGCCCACTAGAATTCCCCTATCTCACTTTCAACTCCCAAGCGCTATAGATCTATCCATCACATCACCAACCTTACCAAAAGCTTGCCTATGGGAGGCACACCAAGACACCTGGGGCAGTGACCACTGCCCCATCAAAATAACAATACCCCACCTACAAGCACAGCACCAACCCAACACTACCCCAACACCACCCACAGAAACAAAATACAATAAAAAAAGCAGACGGGAATAAATTCCATAACATTTGCTGCCAAATCAATACAAAAGACATATACAACCACGACATTAACACCTTTAACTCTAACCTCACAAACACCATAATAGACATCACAAATATATACATCCCCACTTTTCGGCCCACCCCTGCACTAAAAACAGTCCCCTGGTGGAGCACAGAAATCATTAACGCCAGGAAGGCAAGAAAAAAGCCCCTCAATCAAGCTAAGAAGGGCCGTTCCAAAATCTTTTGGGCCAAAAAACTAAGAAACAACACCAAAAAAGCTATCACGGCTGCCAAAATAAACCACTGGCGAAAGCTTTGCTCATCCCTCAAATTTAGGCAAACTGTGGAACAAATTTAAAGGTATACAGGGAAATTAAAAAAAACCTCATTCAATCCAATCTCTCGGACCACCCCACAAACAAAGACAAAACGATGCAATGACAGCCCACTTTTCGGACACAAGCAGCTCCACCAACTACCCCCCCCCCCACACACACACACCTACCCCTTAATAAATCAATAAATATACACGAACTCAAACACAAAAAGACAGTCTCAGCCCGGGGTCCAGATCAAATCACCTACACAATCATAACAAACTCCCCCCTAACATGCTCTCTCTCACCCTAACACTATTTAATAAAATCTGGACCCTAGGAACCCTACCCAACTCTTGGAAAACAGCCAAGGTGGTGCCAATCCTGAAACCAGGGAAACCCACCAACTCCCCAGATTCCTTTAGGCCAATTTCACTAACTTCACATCTTTGCAAAACCATGGAAACAATAGTAAACAATAGGTTAAAGCGCCATATTCAATCCAACCAACTAAACAACTAACAGGACCAGAGCGGCTTCACTCCAAATCGACAAACTTTAGACCACATTTTGCATTTGGATGATATTAGAGTCGCACAAGTACAGAAACAATACACATTGGCCATTTTCATCGATTTTAGTAAAGCATTCGACATGGTTTGGCACAACGGCCTCATCAAAAACTCCAAGAAAATGCCATACACGGAAATATTCTAAATTTCATTCACCAGACAAATAATAGTCAAAACTCACAACACCCTTTCGGACCCATATCTCTTAGAAAATGCCACCCCCATGGGCAGTATCCTATCAACAACTCTCTTTAACTTCATGATTAATGACATTTTCCCTGAAAAATGGCCGGATATCCACAGCCATATTTGCAGATGACATTTCATTTTTGATCTCCTCTACTTCAATCACACAAGACACTACTAAAGCCCAGCGCATGTTAAATCACGTTCAAAATTGGGCCCATAAGTGGGGGTTCCATATTAACGTTAAAAAACCGTGGGCATCTTATTAAAAAAACAGCATATGCAAAATTATACCCCAAACTACACTTATACAATCAAAAAATCATTTTCGAAATGGAAGCCAAATTTCTAGGAATAATGTTTGATCAACACCTAACATGGACTCCCCATATTAATAACTTGGTCAACAATTGTCAAAAAGACTTAAATTTAATGAAATGTATTCGTGGCACCACATGGGGAGCTGACAAACAAACACGTATAAACAGATACCATTGCCTCATACAGTTGAAACCGGACTACGCCACTCCAGTCCTGCTCTCTCTCTCTCCCCCTACAACCTCCAAAAGCCAACTCCATCCAATATAAAGCCCTCAAACTAGCCCTAGGGGTCAGGACTGGCACCCCCCTATCCACACTCCTACTCACAGGCATCCCTTCAATCAGTACAAGAATAAACCAAACCGCACTCAATTTGGGGCCCGATATAACCCCTTCTATAACACCATTAAAGCAAAATACACTAACATAAAAAAATCCATGCTTAAAAAGTTTAAAAACAATAAAATTTCGGACCATTCCATTCACATCTCACGAGTCTACTGCATGCACAACAACTAGACACAATACAAAACACAACTCCCATAGCAAACTACATACACCACCCACAACAGACACCACACTACAAGCTACTATACTCAACTCCACAACAAAACCTGACACTCACTCCAAAACAAACATCATCCAAACCCACTTAGACACTCACTACCCCAACCATACACATACATACAGACGCATCCATCTCACCACACAAAACAGCAGGAATAGGCATACACGTACAAACAACCCCCTCCATCACCACAAACTTTCACCTTACGAATCACATAACATCACAACCGCAGAACTGCTAGCTATCCTCACAGCCCTACACACTATCCCCACCCTCCCAGCCACCCACTTCCTAATTGTATCCGACTCCCTCTCAGCCATCAAACAACTCCAAAACAAATACTCTAAATCCTGTCCCCACCTCATTCACCAAATCACCCTACAAACCAGCACTCTTCAGGAACTTAACAAAAATATCACTCTACTATGGATCCCAGCACACACACAAACAACATAGGCAATAATACAGCAGACATAACAGCAAAATTAGCAACTACCCACCCATCCCCACACATTCCATTCCACACCTCAAAAACAGAAATCAAACAGCTCATCAAAACAAATACATCCACGCTCAACTTTACAAATCCATCATCACACAACACATTACTAAAACACCTTCATTCTCAAACACCCCCCACACAAGCACCCTCATTGCACGACTCATCACAGGCAACACCAACCTTAACTACAATTTATACAGACAAAACAGACACCCAGATGAGTGACTGAGTTTTACGCCGCACCCAGCAATATTTCAGCTATATGGCGGCGGTCTGTAAATAATCGAGGCTGGACCAAACAATCCAGTGATCAACAACATGAACATCGATCTGCGCAATTGGGAACCGATAACATGTCCCAACCAAGTCAGCAAGCCTGACCACCCGATCCCGTTAGTCGCCTCTTACGACAAACATAGTCGCCTTTTATGGCAAGCATGTGTTGCTGAAGGGCTATTCTACCCCGGGACCTTCACATGTCACACCCAGATGGGCTCTGCCCACACTGCAAAACAAAAGAATCAATAACACACATAATGTAAACAACAACACACCAACATTACCCAACTACACAGCTCAATACCACCAAAATATCACGATAACATACACCTCCTACTCAACCCCGCTAACGCATAACATATTTTCAACGCCATTGCAACTTTCATTTTAAACTCTGCCATAGCTCACAAAATATAAATCATAAACACTCTCCGCCATAATATCTCCAGCCACGTTCTACCGTAAGCCACCTAACGGTCCCACAAGCCGGTGCGCGGTCGTCTTCTCCGACGTCCACGCCCAGCTACACGCTCTCCGCCTGTACTTAATCCCCTCATTCTCTTCCCACAGAGGTTACTTGTCATATCTTCCTACGTAACCTCTGTTCTAATACGACCCTTTAATGGTGCGAGTGTTCAAGACTCGTGATTGGAGGTAATCAGATTTAGTAGTGCAGTCAGCGACCTTGTTTCAAAAGTGATCGTTCGCAAGATCTCGGTAATTTCCGGATGCATCTTGAAAACTAGAACCTCTTCCCGAGCGCGATACTCAAATGTTCCTTCTAGACAGAACTCAGTCACGTTTCTCCACATTGCTTGCATTTGTCAAGTTGAATCTAGGTCGATGTAACACGTGTTCTGATTGGACAGAAAAAAGGGAAATAAATCTGCTGCCATTTTTCGCCGCTAGAATAGAGGTATGTAGGAAGATATGACAAGCAACCTCTACCGTCAGCTCAGTCATCACTTCTTAACCTATACCAATCCATATCTTATCCTATATTTTATTATATATCACATATATTTTCATAACCAAAAAAATATTTTATCCCACAACATCATGTACATAACAAAGCACACTACAACCAGACCCCAACCACCACCACCCCCAACCATTGTACATATATCACCGTTAATTCATCAAACTTCACAGTCACCTATATTTTAGTACTTATTTTATCATATACCATACCCATTATAACCAAAACATATCTTAAACTTATTCTACCCCATTTTTAGCCAGTTCACCACTTCTTAATCAACACTCAATTTTAGCAAACACAGGCCCCAGCCTTACAGCGCTTCATTCCCCCTCCACCCCTCACCCTTTATCTACTTTATTTTTATTTATATCTAGAGTGCATACAGCCTAACTGTATTATTCACTGTTACCCCCTATGCTATACCACCCCCTCCCACCTCAACATCCCCTTCCCCACCTGCCACCCTCAACGGCTCCACACACCCCACCCATTTTTACACCCAACTATTTTCCAATCTTTCTACAACTTATATCAACAAGTTAACTACCCTCTCCCCTCTTTCCTTTCGGCATCCAACCAACATGGTCCCATCCAAACTACTTAGGTTTACTACTTTCATTTACCACTTTTTGGGGTAGGTGGTTTAATTTATTACCAGTATTTATTATTAAATTTACCCCCACCTACCCCGTCGGCGATATTGGCAAAATGTTAATAGCCGACGTAAAACGCCTGTAAACTATAACTATGCATCATTCCTGCTTGACAACAGTACAAGAATCTGTACCGGAACGTCGCAATCACGCAACAAAGAAGCAACAATTTGTCCTATTTGTACACCTCAACTTCTAAAATGCCACCCAAACAAGTTATCCGCCGTCTACATGGAGACGTGGCAGTTCACACACATTGTCCCGTTTTGAGAAGAAGCACATCCTTTCAAGTAACCACCTTACTTTCCTGAGATGTCGTGACCAACAAATCATACCTAAAGGCCTACAGCTCCGCTCCCCTATCCAGTCTGTGGCAGCTAAAACCATTCTTCACCAGGCGTCTAGAAAACTCCTCGCATCCGGCACCATCGTAAAGTCAAGGCCACATCTATGTCCGCCATCAATGACATCCACACCTCTCTCAGCTCCACCTTCGACCCCGAACTCTTCTCATCCTTACGGGCTGCCCAAACCATCGCCAGCAACAAACTAGATACCTCAACTAAGGCAGGACACATCAAGAAGCTACAACAACTCACCACCTCAGCAACCAAACGGAAGAAGACCACAAGCCCGCGATATCCACAACACAGTCGTCAACCTCAGCAAGAAGCAACTCACCAACCAACAGGTCAGTGCCCTTGCCAAAGGTCTCAAGTTTGCCCCCACACCATCCAAAATCAAATCTTTGTCGCCATCATTGAGAAAGGCCTCCAACAGCTTGCACCCGGTGGAAAGATTGACTTCATCAGACACCAGATCATCAGCATTCTCCACAAAGCCCAACCTCAAAAACCCAATATCACATAAGCTGAGAAACAAGTCATTAAACAACTAAAACAGGATCCAGATATTGTCGTCGCTCCAGCTGACAAGGGCAGAGCCACTGTAATCCTAGACAAAGACCACGTCCACTCCATGGTGGACAACCTCCTAGATGACACCTCAACCTACAGGAAGATGAAGACGGATCCTTCTGCCAAGCTTAATCGTCAGCACAAGGCTACGTTAAAGACGCTCCACAATAAATATGAACTCTCAAGAGATCTGTATCGCAAACTGACAGTATCTCACCCCCAGCCATCTTATGCCAGAGTCACAGTCAAAATCCACATGAACCCCGTCAGAGCTCGTCTATTAGTCTGTTCCCGTGACACCGTATTCTACAGTACCGCCCAGCACCTTACCCAAGTACTCTCCCCACTGGATAAATCTGCCAACTTTTATACGTGTCAAAGGGTGTGTGTGTGCGTGTCCGTGTGCGTGCGCGTGCGTGTGGGTGCGCGTGTGCGTGTGCGTGTGCGTGTGCGTGTGTTACAAATAAACCAACACATTCGGGTTATCAGCAATCTTCAGTCACGTCTTATAACAGTAACTGAAGACCTAGGTTAGACCTCGGTTAGGATCTTCAACGACCGATGACTGTCGCAAGATGTGACTAGCGGATGGGGTGGTCAGGCTAACTGACTAGGTTGACACATGCTATCGTATGACAGTTGCGTAGATCGACGCTCAAGTTGTTGATCACTGGATTGTCTGGTACAGACTCAGTTATCTACAGACCGACAGAATATAACTGGAATATCAAATAACAAACAAACTCAAGATTGAATATGTTTATTGCAGTTAATGTGTGGATTCCCCAACTCAACATATTCATCATGCCAGTTATATTCCTGTTTATTGCTTCATCCAGTTTTCAGCACATCATGAATATTCATCTTTGACATCATCACGCATAGCGACTAGTAGTGGCTGCTGTGTTCCAGTAAAATCATTAGAGTATCACAATGTGCGTTCAAACTAGCTAGCATATATCTTTAAAAGTAGAAACCTATTTTAGGACAATGCAATGTAAAACTTGGCTATTGACCGCCAGCAACTGTCGGGAAGGACCATACTAGGACCTTGTTCCAGACTCAGTTATTTGGAGGCCAGCGTCGTGTAACTGCTGACTGCCTGTCATTGCTGGGGTCAGCATATTAGATCAGTAATATCTCGATAATCTGGATACTTTCTATAAATGTCGCTTGGAGTAATGCCCATATATACATGCAAGTACACGTCTTGAACAAGACAGAAAGGTGTTGGTTTCTGGACTTGGGTGATATGGACAAGCAAGATGTCTGGATATCCACAAGTAGAGGCTCAAACTTTGTCCAGGCAATAAGGAAGTCGCATGTCCAGAGCTATCCAGCGCTGTGCCTTTCGTTGTTATAGATTTAGACTCATGCTAAGAATAAGATCCACCAAGTTACGTTCAGTGAATCCAGATTCCTCCATGAACCCAGTTAACATAGATCTGATGTTTGCATTTAAATCTGCGGTAATAGCGGATCCATCAACTATAAACCACAGGTGCTCATAACAAATTCTCTATTTGTCGCCGGTCACGGTACTTTAGGATCATTCATAAATATTCTCCTGTTGTGCTAACCATGTCTGTTTGTTCAAGGCATGGCCATACTTGCTTCCATACTCCTTCAATACATGAAAGTTGAATGTACAATAAGTGCCTGCATCTCCCTGGTATCATTATTAACACTCTACGAACAATCCAGTGTGAAAGGAGCGTAGGCGTAGAAAACATTGTATATATAAACATATTGACCGTTGGGTCGTGTAATACGCCAAGGGGAGTTCAGACTATCGATTCATCATACAGCATTCCTGCAACAAGAGTTGTAAAAGTGAATTATACGATGATTAAGTTGAGGAAGGCTAGAAAGTTGGCTACAGAAGGTGTAATGTGGTCTCATGGGTCATCCACAGGGAGTGGAGATGAGAGATGTGGCAATGGCCAACACTTTCTGGACAGAGGACTCCAGGACTCGCTGTGCTGCTGTAGAAATTCGAGGTCTTCAACTGGACCAGTAAAATGAGAGAAATGTGAAGAGCTGGATGATGTAAGTTGGAGAGGTTTCTCTAAGCGCTCCTAGCGGTTGTGAGTCTGACATAAATTAAGGACTTATGTATGGTTGTGATTGCGCAACGATAGGTACGTGAGACAAGCTCAGATCAAGGAAACAGTGCGAAGGGAACATACTTGAAGCAACGAGAAATTCTGATACCTAAGTGAGTGGGTGACCGAGTTTAGCTTTACGCCGCACTCAGCAATATTCCAGCTATATGGCGGCGGTCTGTAAATAATCGAGTCTGGATCAGAGAATCCAGTGATCACCAGCATATGCCTCGATATACACAAATGGGAACCGATGACATGTTTCAACCAAGTCAGCGAGCCTGACCACCCAATCCCGTTACGACAAATATAGTCGCCTTCTAGGACAAGCATGAGTTGTTGAAGGCCTATCGTATCCCGGACCTTCACGGGTGTCTGATACCAAACAATCTATGTCGAAACGTCGTCTTTCACAGAACAATGCAGGTGTACATTCATAAAGTTTTCATCATATTTCAATGAGAAATCAATGGAAGTAACTGATACATAATGGAGGTAACGAAGAAATGCTCGTAACAGCGATGTTTTGAAAGAAATGTGAATCAAAAAAATATTCGAAGCCACCAGAAATTAATCGGAGCAAACAAAAATGCTTGCGGCAACGAGAAAATACTTGAAGCAGTGAGAACATACTCGTAATTTAAAGTTTTGGATAAAAATATTTTAAATTATGAGAAAATACTCAAAGTAAGGACAAAATTATAGAAATAAGAGAAAATGCTAGTATTATATCAATATTAAATAGAAAAAAAAGTATTATATGTTATAAAGTGACAGCATTAGTCTTTCGTAGATGTTAGCTCTTCGACCGGTCTTTCAGTTATGGAAAAAACAAATACCTAGTGTTACCTAGTGGAAGGGAAGCATGTTGTTGACAGGATGGCGAGTTTTGGATAGTATTACACCATGTCGCGATGTCATGGTCATGTAAACGTACCTGCAATACACGCTGTCATGTAGCACGCCAGTTGTCCGGATATGTTAGCACGTGTGATGTATTTGGTGATGGTTCCCTTCCTTTCGGGGATCAATGTAAAGAACACTCCCAGGGTCAACCCAATCGCCGCTAGATGGTTTTGGCCGCAGAATGCGTAAGTCCCTATCACTTCAGAACGTTTCTGGGAACGAGAATGTCGACGATGATCAACCAGACTGCATGTTTCATCCTAGTCTCTTTAGGTCTGTGAATGACCCTGTGTGTTTAACGCCTTAGCAATGAATATATTAGTAACTGTTATATCACGGTTTGTTATAGTGGAGAGGAGATCGTAGCAAGATATTAAAGGTTTACGGCTTTGGTTAAACCCGTTACCACGGGTATAGAGCTGGAAACCAAAGGATCCAAGTCCAGGTGAATGCATGATTCGAATCTAGGATCATATGGTGATATGTATTGCTGATCTATACTACAAACAAAAACACCCTAAATAACACCCTAAAATCTGATAGTAATATATCATATGGTGATATGTATTGCTGATCTATACTACAAACAAAAACACCCTCAATAACACCCTAAAATCTGATAGTAATATATCATATGGTGATATGTATTGCTGATCTATACTACAAACGAAAACACCCTAAATAACACCCTAAAATCTGATAGTAATATATCATATGGTGATATGTATTGCTGATCTATACTACAAACAAAAACACCCTAAATAACACCCTAAAATCTGATAGTAATATATCATATGGTGATATGTATTGCTGATCTATACTACAAACAAAAACACCCTAAATAACACCCTACAATCTGATAGTAATATATCATATGGTGATATGTATTGCTGATCTATACTACAAACGAAAACACCCTAAATAACACCCTAAAATCTGATAGTAATATATCATATGGTGATATGTATTGCTGATCTATACTACAAACAAAAACACCCTAAATAACACCCTAAAATCTGATAGTAATATATCATATGGTGATATGTATTGCTGATCTATACTACAAACGAAAACACCCTAAATAACACCCTAAAATCTGATAGTAATATATAAACGTGGTATGCCATAAATGAAACTTGGGGCGTCTTCATGGGATGTCTGTCTTCCACAGGTACTACGCTGTTGTGTCTGTGCGTTTGCATCAAGCATCGTTGGTCTGGTATGTTCCAGCACCCTTGTTTTAGACTTATTATCCCCTGCACCGCGTTTTGCGGGGGTATTATAACGCACCCCGTCTGTCCGTACACATTTAACTTTTCCGGAGCAGAACTCCGTTCAATATTTCACCAAAATGTGACACATAGAGTGGTCTAGTGGTATACTGGTGCCTTTTGATAGTGTAGGAATTCTGAATAAACCATTTTTGGCGGTTCCATGGCAACACGTTTGACTTCGCCTGACATTGGAGGTAATGCGGGGGTATTGATGGCTGTGTCTCCTTGTGTGATAATGTTTCATTTCACTCAAACTCAACGAATATTGATTCAGTTCCTCCCCTGCATGTTTTGATATGTCTTTTAAAGTACCCATTAAGTACACAGAACGTTTCAGTTATCTTAGAGTATCAATGACCTCACAGCGTTTAATCATAAGTTTATATATGACTATCAAATTTTATGGTGTCCCTATACGTTTGTATGTAGTATATTTCGGTGGGTAGATTAGCCAGTTTGTTTCATGCCTCTACCATTTGACTACAGTTGGGCATTATACGTATCAGAATAAATACATACACCACAGATGAACACTTGTGATGAGCAATCATTGCAACTGTAATTGAATCCAGTACCTCAACGTCAAATTCATTGTCTGAAACTGTCAGTTATATGATTTCATAACGACACGCGAATCTTGAAATTGGCAGTACTTGTTAACGTCAAAACGACCACAATTATCAACACAAAACAAAGGGATTCTGATGAATTATGCTTGTTACATTCACTCACTCACTCACCGTCAGGATCCCCCCAGAAAGCGTCCTGTTGGTGAGGTCCAGCACGATGTCTCTGTTCTCCCAGTGCCAAGTCCCGTTAGTTGATGCTACGTACTGTTCCAACGCCTCACGATTCTTAATCAGAATCCCAAGCAGCTGATAACCGTAAAGTGAGTTTACAAATGTCTTAATGCCAAACAACCCGCCTATCCTCAAGAAATCAGAGCTCGAAAAGCCCATAATGTAAACGATGGGATAGAAACCGTAGGAACACAGGAACTGAAACCAAAAGAAAACACTATTTTACATGGACATGATAATACTGGGACAAAGAACAAAATGGCTACTTCTAGACAGGTGATATCCCCACGTCTCTAGAATAGCGCTCTGTCTTCATCTGATTCTCGATTATGCTTATCATAATCGATCATTATACCATTCACAACAGACCCGTGAAAGTCCCGGGGTAGAACAGACCTTCAGCAACCCATGCTTGCCATAAAAGGCGACTCAGCTTGTCGTAAGAGCCGACCAACGGGATTGGGTGGTCAGACTCGCTGACTTGGTTGACACATGTAATCGGTTTCCAATTGCGCAGATCGATGCTCATGTTGTTGATCACTGAATTGTCTGGTCCAGACTCGATTATTTACAGACCGCCGCCATATAGCTGGAATATTGCTGAGTGCGGCGCAAAAGTAAACTCACTCACTCACCCATTCACAACACATGGTAATGGATATGAATATAAAAGATAATATATATATATAATATATATAATTTATATGCCACTCAAAGAACAGGGGTACTTGTTACATATTACCTCGAACGACAATCCAGCTACACCCACTCTTTCCCCGAACCAAAGCAGCGTGGAGTCAACGAAGTCAACGAAGGCCATAAAAATCATCTGGGTGACCATGACACTTGTGACGATCGGTACAGCGTCTTTAGCACCTTCTGACACGGCTTCGAGAAGGCTGTTGAACTTACTGTGTAGCATAATGTTATGAGGCGGCAATGTTTCATCTGAGGATGAAGACGTTTATGGATAGAGAACTTCTTTCTTGCATCCACTGCAAGGAAGAAGTTGTCTATCCATGAAAGTAATCCTAAGTTCATCCTCAGCATACTAACTTCTGAAATGACACTTAAAGAAGAAATGTTTCACCTGCTATACATTGTATGTGTAGAGGCAGTAAAGGGTAGAGATTTGCTGAATTTTGACCTGGGTTATAACGTTTTAGGCATCTCTATCGCCATCAAAGTTGTGAAGAATGATATGGACATTTCCAGCGATTTATTTTTGTGTAAGAAAGGGGAGACAGATATTTACTCTTATCTCACAGCTTTTAAAAAAAACCGTATTGAGACCACCATTATGAATGAATACATATATGAAGAATGTAGTTTGTGACTGACGGAACGGGGATGTTGTAGGCGTCATGTGGCTGGATCCTAGTCGGCTGTGTCTCTGGGGCAATCAGCTTTGATATAGCTAGGGCTGCAGGGGCGGACATGACGCTGGCTGCTAGCAGGTGATTGGCTGGAGCCTCGTAATAACAAAAAGACATAGTCATCAATATCCCCCGTGATGGCAAAATATTCTTCAAGAATATGTCAAATGGTGACGACAAGTCTTATGCTGTTCATCACATTCTTCACATCTAACGAAAGCATACCTATGTAAACTATTATTATACCAAGATGCGTGTATGAAGAACAGAAGCTGTATGAATGCTTCCATGGTTTGATGTACTTCAGTAACTAATCTCCATTGAGTGGCACTGATGATTTGTGTCATTTCTTGAATACCCGTAAACTAGAAGGAGAATATCGAAACACCAATTTCAATCAAGGTAAGAGTTGTTGCCATGGAAATGCAAAAAAACACACATGTAATTGAGAAATGTGGATCTACCAAAAAGAACCAGTTCACCACCAGACCTATCCATATGCCACGTTTGGTAAAGAAACAGTGAAGGGTTTTCAAGTTCTACCCCGGACAAAAGCACCAACACCAACACTAATTTCAGCCGAAGTCAAACGTGTTGGCATGGAAGCGCAAAATATATTTTTTAATTAAAAAATCCAAAACTATCAAAGGGCAACGATTTAGCGCGGGACCTCTCTACCCACCGAACACACAACGTTTGTACACCGATTTCTAAAGGTTTCTGTGAAAATGTTTCATGAGTACGTTCCATGTTGTGAACATTTTGTCAAATGAAATAGTATGTCATGTGTTTCATTTCTATCACTGATTTCTTTATGTACCTTTTACAATACATGAACCATTTTATTGTAAATATGATTTCCCGTTCACTCTGTGAGTCCACGTTTAGCTTTCAATGTGTGGACATCTTCTTATCGCTTGCGTAAGAGGCGAGTAACTGGATTGGGTGGTCAGGCTCGCTGACTTGGTTGACACATGTCATCGGTTCCCATTTGCGCAGATCGATGTTCATGTTGTTGATCAGTGGATTGTCTGGTCCAGAATCGATTATTTACAGACCACGGCCATATAGCTGGAATATTGCTGAGTGCGACGTAAAAGTAAACTCACTCACTCACTCATTCTTATCCCTTGTATCGGTCTCCGCTCTCAGGGCATTTCCCAGATGCTGTGTCATGTCACAGCACGAAATCTTTACATGGCAGGCGGGAAGTTTCACCACACTGATAGATTTAGAAGACTGTCCATTTTACTTTTGTGTCCGGAAAGGAATAATACCCTTACGTTTCGGTGGACAATAACGTCACTACATGAACTGTTCAGTCTGTAATGCCAACACTAATGCCTGAAAGTTCATTCTTCTTAGAACATGGCACGAGCGTACATTATTGAACGGTAAATATATAAATACATCATTATATGTAATGGCACCATTGTAGATGTATCTCTGGATGATGGTATTACGTATCTTATTTTCACGTCAATTTCTGAATGATCTTTTTGTGGTGATCTTACACGGGTGTTTGTCGGGTATGCAATTACCTTGTTAATAAACGTCTAGGTATAAGTGTACAGTTACACAACTCCACGTCCATCATGTGAAAAAACAACTATACAAAATAGTCTAAAATAGAAGAAAATGTTTGCAGTGGTGTATCGCTCTGGGCACAGAGATCAGGTCACAAATCAGTTGACGTTAAGCAATAATGAGTTCTGAGAGTCTTGGGATAGGTGACCAGGTTTGTTAACCTGACTCCTGAGAATTTCTAGGCCCCACAACGAAGCACATTTGATTCATGTGGTTTCACCTTAGGTAAGTGAGTTTGTTCAAAATTGCCCGTTAACGCAGCAACGCCATCGACATCCACCTTTTTGGGTACAGAGGAAATGTTACTAATATGAGTCACTGAAGAAAAGTGTGCAATGATTCTAATCCTGGTACCTACCCCAAACGATGTCAGCATCCCGAATATCGTCCCTGTAATGCTGGCGAAACCAGCGGCCATGACAGTGTGTAACTCGGACGGTGTGAGATGAGGTAGGAACGGTTTGATGGCGAGTGGTGATTCTGCCTGGCAATGAACTAGCATTAAAATATCGCCCGTCAAAACAACATATTTTACTTGTAAATATCTTTAATGATGCAAACATAAATGACACGACCAATGATATGTAGACGGAAAAATTGAAATGGATGTCTTGTCACCATTAAAGTATAACCAAAAGTAATACCACAACCAAGATGGCCCATGAAACGTTTGATTATAAGAAACCTGGAGGATAGTACGAAAAACTAGAATTCAGACCCAGAACTATTGTATTATTGGAGACAACCCTCTACAAAAAACATAGAATAGATCGCCAACAACCGACGGTAGACCATCGCATCAGGGGCCATGAGGGAGTATTTATGTCTTTCATAAATAAGTACACAATTTCATCGTACTGGCCCAAACACAACATTGATTGCTGTGTTGACGGATTCCACGGGGCTGGTACCCAGACAGAAAGACAGCAACCATCCAAAATTGGCCACGAATCCCTGGAGAACCCCGTAGTAGTACAAGACGTTGATAGTCGAGGAGAACATCAGGACAAATGGCATCACCTGAGAACACAAGAAGCTGATCCGGACGTACGTACACATATATCCACACATATATGCTGTCACGTGCAAGGTCAGACAGTCACAAACTCACAGGCGCACGTGGGGAAACACAAAGTGACGTACACATTCAGACACAAAGATAAGGATACAGAGAAATTTATAGACATAATATGCTTACAAACAGGCACACTGACACACATAGACAGGCAAGCAAACGCAAACGCACGCACGCACACACGCGTACAGACGCACAGACATACAATCGGACATAAAAAGACACACATAGACAAACACAATCAGTCAGATTTCAAATACAGACACACGCACCCACCCTGCTTTTACAATAAATCTCTCAATGCACGCAGGTCTGTCCAAACAGACATCAAGACAGCATCGGTAATTCTGCCTTGTTTATACACAAGACAGTGTAATATTGTAGCAAGGAGCAGCAAATGACATATCCTATTTGGTACATGGGTGTTTTCTTTAAAACATATCCTTCACATTAAATCTTTGAAGGGCATTTAGAAGTGGAAAGCATAAGAAAAGCCATATTTATCGATGTCAACTTCTTTATTGTGGAAAACATGACGTTTCGGAGTGTATGCTTGGTCCTTCATCAGTAGTTGAGAACATGATAAAGGAGCACGCATACTCTCCTGAACGTCGTGTTTTCCTCAATAAAGAAGTTGACATCCATAAACCTGGCTTTTAATCTCATGATTTCATCCTCCCGAATGTAGCTGTAATCTAAGAAGTTCTTGTACCTCTGTCGGGTCCAGTTCCAAGTAATCATGCTGACATAATTATCATGATATTATTTTAGGAGGTCTGTTCATTTGCGTATCGTTTGACTGCACACTTTGGACCAGACAATTAATGGGTGACATGGATCTACGCGATAGTCAGCAAGCATGATTTGCAAAACGGATCGATTCTAAACCAGGATCTTGACAAACATTATCATAATGACTCTTATATCATTCTTAGTCAAGCAAATGTTGACAGGTTTTAGTGCATTTATGACTCAGACAAACCATTGGGAGAAATGAAAATGAGGAACGATCTTGGCAATCGTTTTACGGCTAGTCAAGGAAACATCCATTTGTACGCCATCTTATTCTGTTAAATATTGAATGGGATATTGGGGACCCTTTCAGTCACGCGATCCACTTACCCGAAATGCAAACTCGTGATCTCGATATTTTTTTCCGAATACAAATTCAGAGCCTTTATCAGTGTGCTCCAAGTATTCTTTTAGTCTTTCTCCGAGCCATTGGAAACTGCGAAACCCGAAACTGGTTCTGAGTATCAGCAACGCAAACAGAAACTGGGTCCCGATACCCCAAAATACTGCGTGCCAGTTGACCTGAAATTGTAATGTAAAACCATGCGCCACAGATATAGCCTCAAAGCTGTTCATTATTATTCATACAGACGAGCCATTCCGTGTAAAATGCTTTGATCTGACCAGACAGTAAGAACATAATAGTGATATGTAAGTGGTTCAAACTGCGTCCGTTTTCAGTATGTCCTACTTAAGTTTATCACATATGGATAGTTTCATACCAAGTTAGCATTTCTCTGATTCTGTTCTTTTATATATTCAGCAAATTGCATTAAGGATTTCACCAGTTCTGATTTCCCCAACATGTTATTAGTCACTAGTATCTATTGTACACAGACCTGAGACTGAAATGATCGGTTGATTAGCTTACAGTTTTAAACAGAATCGAAGAATATCAGTATGCAGTGATATGGGTGAATTTAGTTTATGTCGCTATATGCACTATTTCCACAATATCACGAGTGAGGACACCAGAAATGGACTTCTGGATTTGTACCCATCTGGGTAATCAACCCGGGTATTCGGTGTCTCCAGGGGTTCAGCATGATAAATGGATAATATTCTTGTGTGTGATCAACAATTTGTTGTAACTTGTATCGTTTGTGTAATATCTTTCTAACCTTACCACAGTCTGATAGACGTTAACAATTCAAGTTACAGTCAATCTTTGATTAAGGTTTGAGGACGATAAAGACTGTCTGGTGTCAGTACTTTATGTTTACTCCTTTTCCTTTTTGGAGAACCACAAAGGCGAACCAAACCAGAGACACAATGTTCTCCGAGACGTTAACACTGATAAATTAAACAAAAAATCAGGTTGACAAGGACTGTCTAATGTGGGTTTGTCACCATCTTGTTTCAACTCCTTACCCTTTCTGGATGTTCGGATATCAGGAATCCTATAAGAATGAAGAAAGTCATTCCAGCGAGAGAGAGAAAGTTCTCCGCTTTGGTCACATTCAATCCCAGGTAGATCGCCATGAAGAGAACCATCCCTATATACAGCAACCTGCAAACACAAGGTGGCCACCCATCGGACCTGATGTCGGACAGCATCGTACCAACACTGAGCCGTTTGTATTTGCTTACATGTATGAGAAAATAAGGCAATGCCATCATTATGAAGCTCTACAAAAACTCTTGGTTACGGATGCTGGCCGTTATCGTTCAAGTCTGATAAAAATGTTAACCAGCAGGTGAAGTCCAACTCCATAAGTAATATATTGCCCGAAACATTTATTGTCGTATGTGAGTTTGGTTGTATTGTTTAACACCGCACTCCGTAATAACCCAGCTATATCTCTGCTACAGTAGGTCTTGTATATTTGCTCACCATCTGATTGTTCTCCTTATCGATGGTGAACCCTTTATCTTGGTGGCCCATGGGGACAAAATTTCATGAACACGAGTTGACAGCTTGATCTTGGCATAGACCAGGGCGACAAAACCGGTCCCAAGTAATAGCCTCAAAGAGCCTTCATCCCCGAAAGAAAATCTGATGCTGAAGCCGACATATACAGCGTAGGCAGTCAACGTCATCAGTGAGCATATGGCCACAATCACGTTCTTGTTGTGAATTATCTTCTTGCAAAGAGACGCTCTTGCCAAACCAAACGCCGCTCCACATCGTAGATAATGTTCTCTAGTGTCGAAAACGTCGTCAGGAGTGTGTGATATAAACATGTCTGCACCTTCCTGGCCATTTTCATGTTCTACTCTTGGGCACATTCCCTCCGGAAACAGTGCCTTCTGAAAACAGACAGATCAGCAGCAGGTTCATCACTATGACTACTACGACATGTCATCATCGCTGTTGTATGTCGAAGGGCCACGGGCATTTCCCGAGGGAAGAGGGCTTACGTAAACGCTATAACACCCATCCTCGGTTATGGTTGAAAATGTAAACACGAGGGCGAGGATTTTCATATTTAATATTCAATAGTTACATTTTCAGCCAATACCGAGGGATCGTGTAAAATCTGTCATATATATCGAAGGAACAGACAAATTTATCAAAATCATATAATGATAGATAATTAGATAATCAAGCAATGAAGAAACATAACAGCAACCGAAGCGGTAGTGAAATCTATGTAATGACAGTAGGCCTAACTATTAATAGACAATTTAACGCAAGTATTTTCATCGACTCAGTAGACGTGAAGTGGAGCATCCGATTCGTTATCTGACAGAAGCGGTTCTATTCCAGATGGGAATTGTACTTCCAATTTGATGACATGTATCAATTGATTTCAAACACTTGAATGTTGATGTTGAAAGAAATCTTTTCGAGAAAATCTACTTTCGGAATATTGTATAGAATGTTCCAGGGATATTGTATACAACCCTGAAAGGACGTTTACCTCAGGAAAAATAACCTCCAAAACGAAGCAAATTTGACATCTGAGGTATATATATTTTCCAGTAATATCCACACACCCTGTTGTGTCCAACTTATAAATCGACCTAGGATGTACTTCAGATATAATTTCAATATTCGGCCTTACTGTTGAAATCAACTGAGATGAGACTAGCAGCAGAGGCCTCGCCTTGCACGCGCAATGCACGTGCCCTGCATGTTCTAACAGTACTATGGACGTCTGCTAACTGTACCGTGCACTGCCCGTCTTGCTTGGAACACACCTCTCCTACCGACAATCAGCCTCATTTTTCACAGTGATCCTTCGGAGGCCAGAGGATAAAACTGCCACGCTAGTAAGTGAAGCGCTGTAGGTTTGAAACTGGCTGTCGGCACTACATGTTGGAAATTGCCAATCATGTGATATTGTACTATCGCATTCAGTGATGATAAGAAAAACTCGTATCAGTCTTCAAAACAAGTAATAATTCAAAGTCAAGGGCTATTCCTCAGAAAATCTTCGGCAGAGGGACAGTATAGAGGAACATCTCGGGATAGTGGGGCCTATATTATGATAATGCAGGGGGCTCCGGAACATTATAACAAGATAATTGCCCGCGACCCAGGGACATTATTTAGATCATTGCTCGAGGAAACGAGATTGTACCAGATTTGAGGAAAATTACGAGAAAAGCGTCCTCTAAGAACAATAGACTGACGTCACCAGAAGTGTATAGGTATACCTTACTGATAGACAGAGACGGAAACTGGGTGTCACAAAAATATCCATGGACTGAGAGACAGATCGTTGATATCAATAATGATATCATAACAGGTGTTTCTTGACAATGATATAAATTCCTTGATGGAAAGAAACGTTGAAAGCAACTTACCTCTGGAATTTCTCGTTTGACGAGGACGATTGTCTCCACACGTTGTTGCCCAGCCATGACTCCGACAGTACAGTACAGGGACAATCACCTCAGGATTGTTTTATATGTGCATGCGTAAGTAAATAGGTTCTTGCGAAACCGCACCTGCCTGATATTTCAACAGGTGTGTGTTTCAAAGTGTAAAAACATACGCAATGTTTGTTTTATTAACCGATCTAAACACATTGATTGGACGTGATATAGATATCGGAATGTGTATAAACTTTAACTCGTACTAGGTGATAGTTTCCGTACATTAATGGTACTAAGTGATAGTTTCCGTATATTAATGCAGAATAGTATAAATGTGAGATACCAGTTGCAGTCTTTAGTATTGTGTTCGCTCCTGTTCTATTGTACTCTGATATAATGAACAGGTGTTTATTCAGCATTGTAATAGAAACTGACAGTAGAAACTGGAAACATTAAGTTTTTCATTTGCGTATCCTCTTTGTTCTCAATTCAAATATGCTCACAGGTGTGTCAGGCCTCATTTATGAGGGTTCCATTCTCAAATATATTTTAATTTTGACTGTTTTACTTATAGTCTTATGATTCCCTCCCACAATAGACCGATCTGGCGTGATATACTTGAAATATGTGATACCTCACAAACTCGTGGATCTAGGAGTGTACTAGCTAGCGTTGTGATCTACATTCAGTTGCTGGCGATCTATAGCACGTTTTTTTCGATACGTTCAGCCTATTATCTGTATCTTCAAATGCTATCAACTGGTTGTAACTTATGACTGTGATGACGTAATTATTCTACAGTCCATCGATGATAGCTTTGTATTCCTTATGATTCAAATTGACGATATGGTTACACTATTGCCGATGTGACGCTACTTTTAACCCACTCACTCTAAGAGTGTAATAGCAAATGATGACTTTATAATTTCAATGCACCATTTTATAGTTGCAAATCAATACACGTCGAAAACCCTTGCTCACTTACGTATGTCCCTATGTAAATCAAACTTTCTATTAAACAGAAGAAAAATAGACTCGAAACTGAGTATAAAAAGTCTACGCACTGAAAAAGGTACAGGGTTACATCATAACGCGAAATTGTATCACGTTTGTCTGTGGTTTCCCTCTAAAACAGCATATCTATGTCAACAATCGCTTCATCCAGTTTCGTTCGAACCATTAGTAATGTGTGTGCAATCAGTCGTTTCAGCTTGTGATGGAAACACAGTGTAGTTTCATAACAAAACGCCATATTATATGTTTGTCATTTGAAAGGTGTCCACATGGACACACGTACTGATATTGACATTCAAGTTTTTCAAAAGGGACGTTGAGTACATCTTTTCCTAAACGAAGTATATATGACAGTCTGTAGTGAAACATGATTCTGGTGAATATCATACCAAATATACAACTATTGTACTATGACTTTGTGCAGAACTTTGTTCGATGGTCCGATGTGAAAATAAAGTAAACCGTTCACTAATATGTGTTTAATTAGTTTTTTCCATTGTCGAGAGCACTGTTATCACATTTTCATATTAAACCGATGTAATACATACCTTACAACCATCTGGGTGCGGTTTAGCACTGCACACCGACACATTACAGCTATATGTTGGTGGTCTGTAAATAATCCTCTATCGTCCTCCAGGAAAATAACACCTACAGACACAGTGTTACCACTGAGGGAGCAAACAAGTGCATGTCTGTGGGACATGTTTCAACTTTATTGCAATAAACACTGTTTCCACATACTTAACATTTCTCGACCTCTAAAATGTTTCTGCATTTTGGACATGGTGGTATGCTTGTGTATGTGTGAGCGAAATCCATGAGATTTACACGAAGATACACGTACATCAGGTTCTCATTAGTTCATTAGCAATTGAAGTGACGATATGGGTGTGAGACCTTGGAAGCCCGTCAAAAAAGAGAGCTTTGAACTGCCACCCATCGATCACCTTACATACAGATCCCATGTTTCTAAGTCTGAAACGTTCTGACCTTAACTTCAGACGACAGGCAATTATTATATCATTTTAACGCCACACCTATTTAGATAGCGCTCCAGAGTTGCCTTCCTTGACTGGCTGTTTATTTTGTTGACTTCCGGCTATCCTGAAAGTTGAATGGCGATTGAGGCACGATTTGCTCGAATGTTCCCGACACTGTGTCAGTATACAATAAGGCTGGTTGTTGTGTTGAAATCACACGGAGTTATATTGGAGTTTTGTGCTTCTGCCTGCCGACATCGTCTGTCTGTCAAATCATCTGACCTAGAAGACAGACGCTTCGAGCTTCACCATTGACTTTGTAAACTACCTTCAGTTAGTATATCTGATCTCACTGTAAGTGTCAAGATTCTGGAAACTTGATATTTAATATCTGTGAAACATTACTTTCGACTTGTTACCCAATTTCATTGTAGTAGAAGTCTGTATTGTAATTCATGGTAACTTGCCCATTGTTATTGTTGAATATGTTAGTCTTGTCATTGTTATGGTTTGCTGGTTCAAAGGGGATTTCTTATTAATTAACCGTAACAAGTGGCAAATAAAATGACTGCATTTATTCAATGAAAGAACATGTATTTGGTTGCTGTCAAATAGAGACAGTATTCATTTGATTTGTTTGATTGTACATTTGCCTTCATTTTGGCACACTTATGTGTAATGATCAAGGTTTTGGATTCGCGTTACTTCATTCTGGAATCTCCTAGGTCCACGTAAATATTCTTCCATTTCGTCCATGACATGTTGGCTAACTGGCCCGAAGTACATCAGCTGAAAATATGCAGAAGTATTCGTGACTAATGCATGGAAAACATAAATTTGACAATAGCAACCATCTATATATACCGACACATCTCTCCAAGCGTAACTTACAAAATGATGACACAATACGAACTCACAACTTACCAAATACTCAAAGATCGTCTTTCCACTTTTGCTCTATAAAATATGATATATTTTACGTGCCTGCTCCATTTTGTTGTCTCAGAAAATTCATCAAAGGCCAAACTGAGCAGGAAGAAATTGTCAGAACTATCTCTTAAGGTTCTTTGTTAAAAGTATTACAACTGAATGTTGATTACATGTCTGCCCGAGGAAGTAACAATATCTGATTATATGGTCAAACTAATAACATATTACGTTTTAAACATCGGTTGCAAAACACCCCACAAAACACTGGGTTATCTCTATTGAAACAGTCGTGGTATCACTGACACTGGAGCAATAAATTTCACATGGTACATCCCTCCTCTTAAATATTAACACCGAAGGCTCTTTAAGACTGTCCAACAAACTTTTATCTCAGTAATTAATAGACAGATCCAACTGTTAGACTAATATTACTTTTAATACAACGCTTGTGACGTTCTGACACGTCCGAATAACGTCAGAGTCTAACTAATAGGTGGAAACTCTTCCGAGAAAGAACCAATTGGCCCCGAAATTTTGGACCCTCACTCTTCCTCATCTTCAGTTGCAGACCTTACCGAAAATCCTGTGTACATTTTGTTTACTTCTATTTATGGGGAAATTTGTGATTTACCTTTAGAGAAACGGAGGCCAATTAAACAACTAAACGTGTCTTTTCCCAAAACAGAAATTGATTTACTAAATGAAATTATCTCTCTAAAACTTTCTGTGGACTGTTCATTACATGAAATAAATTCCTGCGTCTATGCTGCCGCGCGAACGTTGGAGGAACTTCACACAGTTTCCAAAGAAAAATCTTCTACTACTAAGAACGACAAACCAAGAAAAAACCGGTTTCAAGTGAAATTAACAGAAACTAGAAAATATATTTCCTGGATAGAGCTGTGCCTCAAATTACGATCATTAGGGAATCCCATGTCTAAACGACAAAAGGCAATTTGGAGAAAATTAAAATTACAGTACAAGACAACAAAAGAAAAGGTACTTCTCCAAATTGTCGATTCCCTTAAGGCAAAAATAAAAGTTTGGACAGAAAGAAAGAAAAAAATGGGAAAAGAGAAACAAATTCATCAAGCAAAATAAAATGTTTAGGAATAATGAAAAGCAATTCTATAGGCAACTTAAAACAAGTGGTGATGGTGGGCATGATGAGCGGCCTCCCATGGATGCCAATGAAAGGTTTTGGAAACAGTTGTGGTCTGTACCCGGCAACTGTAACCTGGAAGCACCATGGGTAAGTGATTATGACCATGCAATGCATGAGAAAGTAACTAGGTCGTTTGTCTGTTACCTCTCACCAGATTGCCTGAAAACTGTCATTAAAAAGTCCAAATCTAATACAGCTCCAGGGCCTGATGGCATTCGAAACCGGTACTGGAAACTGTTCCCTTGTGTCCAAACACCATTACTTCACTGTTTCAATTCTCTTGTGGACACAGGTGGTGTTCCTCCGTGGTTCTGCAAAGGTCGCACAATACTCCTTCCCAAAAAAGGAGACGTGACGGATCCAAAAAACTTCCGCCCTATCACATGTCTAAATACCCAATATAAATTATTCACAGGGTGTTTGACAAACCTCGTGTCATCTTACTGCTCTTCCAATGAGATAATGTACAGGGAGCAGAAGGGGGCGGGAAAGGGATGTTGGGGGTGCAAGGATCAACTTCTTGTACAGAAAATGATTTTGGAAGAGGCTAAAACCTATCACCGCAACCTCTCCATGTGCTGGATAGACTACAAAAAGGCATACGACTCTGTCCCTCACGAATGGATTCTGAAGTCTCTTCAGTGTATTGACCTCCCTGAGCGATTACTTGATTTACTCAAGTCTTTAATGAGTTGCTGGTCGACTCAACTTGAGATGTACTCACAAGGGCAGGTGCAGACGTCGGAATCTATTCCAATTAGAAGGGGGATTTTCCAGGGGGACTCCTTTAGTCCTTTGCTTTTTTGTCTGTCTCTGAATCCTTTGAGTTTTCTGCTCAATAGGGAGGAGGGTTATCATCCCGGACCTCCTCAGCACAGATCCCCAACACCTCTTACTCATCTCCTCTACATGGATGACATCGAGCTCCTTGCCAAGGGAGAGACCAATTTGAAAGAACAGGTTCTCCTTGTCGAGTCAGTCTCTAGTGATATAGGCATGGCGTTTGGACTCGACAAATGTAATACTCTTCATTTGAAACGTGGCAAGGTAACTAATGATGGATCGGTCAAGTTACAAGGGGGAGGAGTTATTGAACATCTTGTGGAAGATCAGGCCTACACCTATCTTGGAATGCAAGTTCGAGACAAGCTCCAGAATGCCCAGATTCAAGATAAACTTCGGGCCGAGTATAAATCTCGTTTAAAGAAAATCTGGAGTTCAGAGCTAAATGCTCGAAACAAAGTCAAAGCCACCAATACTTTTGCTGTGCCAGTCCTCTCCTATTCCTTTGGAGTAGTTGATTGGACAAAACAAGACACCCAGAGTCTTGACCGCCTGACCAGAAGGATCATGTCTGATAACAGAGCACACCACCCTCGTTCCTCTCTTAATCGTTTATATATGCCAATCAATTCAGGAGGTCGGGGTTTGATTAATGTGGAAGCTCTTCATGACAGAATTTTATTGTGTACTTTTGCACATATTTATTTGTCAGATGATCCTCTGGTGATGCACGTTAAGATTTATGATGAAAGCAAGGAATTCCACAGCTACTTTAAACGTGCCAAGGTTGTTGGACACAATTTGAAATTTGAAGTTGATTTTGTTGATGGCGATGTACTGCTGGACGGTAAAGTGATGGGAGTAAACCAGGTGAAGTCTTTCACCAAGTCTGCCTAGAGTCGGTCCTTTGTGGAGAAGCTGTCTGAGAAGCCATTACATCGTGTGTATATGCAGTGTGTGGAACAGAACAGCAATCCAACCGACTCCTTCGCCTGGATGAAGTCGGCTGGTCTTAAATGTGAAACTGAGGGTTTCCTTTTTGGTGCTCAGGACCAGTCACTTCCCACTCGCAATCGCCAGAATGTTATTCTTAAAGAAAATATCAATATGAAATGTCGTCTTTGCAATCAATTTACAGAAACTGTCCAACACCTTGTTAGTGGATGCCCTTCCTTGGCACAAACAGCATATCTTAAAAGACATGATGGCATGGCTCGCTGCTTTTATTATCGTCTCCGCCATGCCTGTGGCTTTGACTCCGAGGTCTGAGCATGTCCAGGGCGTCCTGGAAAATGACAGCTACAAACTTCTCTGGAATAGGCCAATATACAGCCTGAGACGAATTCCAGCCAACAAACCTGATCTTGTCCTTTTTGATAAAGCCAATGAAATTATTTATATCATAGAATTTTCTGTCCCTTTTGACAGCAATGTGATTGGCAACATTCAGGAAAAGCATGATAAATATGCGGACCTCGCCTTTGAAATGTCTCGCTTACATCCCAAGTACACTGTCTTCAGGCTCCCCATTGTTCTCTGTGCCCTTGGTTTGGTACCTCCTGATCTCTTGGCGCAGATGAGGAGAGTGCCCGGGTTCTCCACCGGGAGCACAGCCCTTCTGACAATCTGGGTAATGCAGAAGGCTGCAGTGTTGGGGAGCCTCCATATTCTCCGAAAAGTTCTTGGTGGGTTCGACTAGTCAGTGTTTCCTGGGAGAAGTCCCATTCGCTGTCTGGGCTGCGTGTAGAGGGGGCGAGGGCCCTGAGCTGATGATGAGCCTCACCGGCCTGACTGTGCCAGGATCACCCGAACCCTCTCTGCTGCATATCGATCTGAATCTGTAAAACATAATAATCTTAAACTGTATTTCCACTTGAGGTAATAGTACTTAGATTGCTTTCTTTTCCTGGTTTGCAGTTTTCGACCAACGTGTCACTGTTTTCATATTTCAGCAGAGTTTTGGATTTGGATTTCTTCATCAACCTTTTCATTGTCTTGACTGCATTCCCATTTGATTGTGGGCATCTTGGTGAAGACATATCATGATGTAGTAAGTATTACTGGGCAAAGGTGGCAACAAGTATAAGAACTGAATGGCGGGCCATTGTCTGTGATACAAAATATTAAAAAAAACAAAACAATGACAAAACATCTGGAATTACATGTGTGACATATAGTTACATTGTTAGTCTCGTCTATCAAATTAAAAGAGATCACATGCCATCTTCTCCATTGTCTGTGCTGAGAGTGGTTTGCTACCTTGCTGTTGCTGCTCAGTCTTGCAAATCTCACACATACTGATGAATTCGGTCAGATCCTTAACCATGCATGGCCAGTAGACCAGTTTTCCTGTCTTGTGAATGCACCCGTTAACTTCAGTGTGACTTGAATGCGTCCTTTTGATATTCAAATGTTGGATACTTGGTACAGTGACAACACGTTGACCTTTGAAGATGATGCCATCTTGAACTGCGAGTTCATCTCTGAAATTGAAATAGTCTTGGGCACACCTCGGAAGACCATTTCTTGTTTCATGCCATCCATTTTGGATCAGTCTGTTCATACCATGGTCAGCACGGGTAGCATCTGAAAGTTTCTCAAATGACTTGTCCGAGACTGAGACATACTGCTTCATGTCAATGGCTTCATTGTCTTTTCAGTCGGGGATCTGATAGAGACGACATGGCCAGTATCATCGTTGGAGGATCCTGTCTGTGGTCGGCTTGCACGACTGAGGGTGTCTGCTGCATACACCTCTGTACCTTCCTTGTAAATGTCTGTGGCATCAAACTTTTGAAGTTTCATCAACATCACCCGGCACTGTGTAAGCTCCTGTCCACTGCTTCTAATGGTATGTGGTCAGTGATGACATGTACTTTCCTCCCGTATGTGTAAAGTTCAAAGCATTCAACTCTGAACACAATAGCGAGCAGCTGCTTTTGGATCTGAGCATAGCAAATTTTGGACGGTTGTTCACCATTCCAAGAATACTTTGTACTCCTGTTTGTTTGATGGGGCTGGCATTTTTGCCAGCTGCCTCCACTTTGGATGGATCAATCTTGAGACCATTCTCTGTTAAAACCTGTTAAAAACTTCCTAGTTATTGAACGTCAGGTAACGCCAGCTTGAATTTGGACTTGCTAAACTTGATTTTCTTCTCCCGACATCTGTTCAAGAAAGCTGTAATTTTTCTATCATGGTCGTGATCAGCCTCCTCCTCCGTCTGTCCAATACCATTGATCATAAGATCATCATGTATGGCTTTCAGTCAACCTAGATTCGTCAGAGCTTCATCCATCCTTCTCTGAAATTCCTGGGCGTGGGTGATATTTTAAGGGCTTCGTCAATGTTCTACATCTGCCCCAAGAAGTCTTGAAGGTTGTCAGTAGACTGCTTTCCTTGCCCAGGGACATATGTCAAAATGTTTTTTGTTTTTTTTGTGCATCAGTCAAAGTGAAGAAACGAGCATTAGATAGTTCTGTCAGAATGCCATCAATAGTAGGTATTTGATAATGACACTTTTTCAAAGCTTTGTTCAATGGTTTTGGATCAATACACATTCATATTTTTCCACTTGGTTTGGCAACCACCACCATCACAGAGATTGATCCTATTGCTTCTGTGACCCGAGTCATAATGTCTTTTTGTTGAGTCGTTCCAGCTCATCTTTCAGCTTTCCGTTCATAGCTCCTGGAACGTACCAACTGGGCGTCTTGACAAGCTCAACATCACCGTCTACCTCTAAGTGAAAATCACCTTCCAGGTTGCCCTCACCTTCACATATAATCTTTGAAATTTGCTGAGATGTCCTCCTGTTTGTCCACTGATGTTAATATCTGACAAATGTTGACACGTTATCTCCATTGGACCAGTCCTTGTATCATTGATACAGGGAGGAATCATTTACCCACGTGAAGGGAACTAAGCTCTGAACTTATATATATTAATTAGTTTGCTGTCGGACGTTATTTCCGGCTGCAAATTACGTCAGTGCCGGATAAATTTTAAGTCAGTCTGACATGTGTCAGATTCGTGTGGTGCGACTATCGGACGCCTGGTGGCAGTTTGATAAGGTTTGGATGATTAACAGTCATCATCTGACGCTCATCTTATTGCAATCTGTTGTCTGCTCGACGCGCCTGATAGCCACCCATCACCAATTCGATTCTCATCAGGGGGTAACATTATATTTAACACTGTCTGATTGCTGTCCATTGTGACACTCGAGGTTAACCCCTCATTAACTCCACTGCCATCGTTCGGCAAGCAGTAACATCAGACTACAAATAGAGGATCAGCTGACATTTAGTCCGCAGATTTTCATCGGACACTACAGCAACAAGATCCTGGAGATGAATCCAAGAATGAACAGAAATGTTCGAGGAGAGACGGCAAAATCGACCTGCAAGGTACCCTGTGGTGTAGGACAACTTGAGACCAGGCTGGAGAACTGTGCTGGGTGGTAACACCCTTCGTTACTCTTGGTGCGTGACTCTGGAGTAGTTCATCAAACGATTCTGGCGCTCTTCAGAAATGGAAGAATGCTATTCATTCATTCCATCTATAAGCTTGCAGCCGTGATCGAACCCAATAGCGATGTAGCCTTCTATGCATCTTCTCAGGATCCCAAAGTCATTGCAGGTCATCTTTCATCCGATTAATCCGATCAAAGTTGGATCTCTATAGGACCGAAAAAAGGGGACCCAGAAAAGGGTGTTGGGTGAATTTCGATTGGAACTCATCGGAACGCTGAAATTTTGCAAAACTGGGATCAGATGAGGTTCCGATGGTCAGTGTAATATGGTGTGGGTTAAATCTCACGAATGATCCTTAAATTATGAACAATGTCTGACAAACATCAGTTTATGAATTGCTATGAGGCTCGTCGTGATTAAGCATATTCTGTCCTATCGACGGCACCCATCACAAATACATGCAAAGGCAAACCAACTTTTATGATGTATTGCAATGAAACTGCTCACCTCAACTGGAAATACGGCGAGAGTTTTGAAACATGTTTGTTTCTGGCCTGATTTTCGAAGGGCTACATCTTTCTCGAACGTCCACTTCAGCATTTCATTGTACTCAAGAGTTGACAAATCTGAGAAAAGGAAGAATAATGTAAGCTATTGTCACGTCCACTACAGTTTGCAATAGCTCAAAAACTGGTAAGCTGGGAAAGCTTTGACAAAACAAATTGCAGGCAATACTACAGATACAGCATATGCTTCAGTGGTCACAGAAGTGCAGTGTCTTTAAAAAATTGAAATAATAAGTACAGTGCATTTGTTATGTTACCACTCATATCATTACTGTCCCTTTGCCGGTATAAATATAAGCAGAGATAGCTGTGTGCATATGAACGGCTCCATGTTTTGATGCACAAGTAGAAGTCTCCTATCAAAATGTTCAGCACGTGTTTGTAAAATGGTAAAGGGCAATACTAATGATATCGCTACAAGTGCATTTCAGCGTGTCATCCAATTAATTGTAACTCCAGCCATGATGCAGTCATGCACATTGAAAGCCCATCTAACATTACACGATTTCAAGGAGGAATACATACCGCACCATATTGCTCGTTATCTGAAACTTTATACTTATCAGATTGTTAACATTTTTGTATTTGTTTCATGACGCACGGCATGTGTTTGGTCTATTAAACTGAGTGAGTGAGCTGTCTAAATTACACATATATGTCCCAGATAAAGGATCTGTGAATGATGATACACAGGTAAATAGTGGAACCACGAGAGACTGAAATCTGCGATTGTGTGACATATGGGCTTGATGTGCAAAATGCAGGTTAGTTGTCATCGCTTAAATGGTAATATGGCAAATCATTTTGCTGTGTTCAGTTTATAATTCATTTATTAAGAGGAAAGCATTGAGTGAGTGAGTGAGTGAGTGAACAGGCTAACACATAACATGACATAATGATCTATTTATTCATTGACACACTGATATCACATCAATCAAAAAATACCAATATCCCTTACTTATTTTGGCCGGTATATTACAGATTGGTAGCTCAAAATGTACTGTGAACATATTGGAACTTACATACCCTCTCATAAAGAGAATGTTTTAACAATATTTTAAACTCTATTAGGACACAGCCACGAACAGTCTCGGTTGCTAATCTAATAATGCAGCACTAATTAAAGAGTGAGCGAGTTAATACGTCACATCGGCAATATTTCAGCCATAGCGTGACAAGAACATTTAATGCTGAAATCGAATATATGTATTTCATAAACACCTGTCGTCAAAGGACTGTAAAACAACTAGAATATCACAATTACAATTAAAACTAATGTGGAAAGTTAAAACTAATATCACTTTTTGGACGAGACAATAAAAAATACGGGCTATATATCACAACCGACTGAAGGAAGATCACCATATCAGGCACTAATTAAAGAACATTACTTTGATCGATTTACAAGAGGCATTAGTCAAGACTTTTCAATAAATTTTATCTATTGAAGAAAGCAATGATTAAATGAAAACTGACTCTGAAATGTTTATATCTCTCAAACACTTTGTCTAAATCTTGGTCTTCAGTGATAACTCCATGGAATATTCACCCATTGTGTAGCAGACATTCGAGGATGGATGTGGTGAATGTAATCGCCCATATGCATTGTTCACTCACTAGTTCCATGGTATAATCCCACGGTTATTCTACACTAAACGTATAATATTCTCCAATACTTTCAACAAAAAGCATGTCATTTACATGATGTTGAGGTGATGCTTATTACACATAGAGAACACTAAACGACCTTCCGTGTAATACCATTATTATGAAACGAGCCATAATGAATATGGTATTTCACGGAAGGTCGTTTAGTATTCTGTTTATTACTCGTTAACATAAATTGACAGAAACGAAATTGCCTACAGTCTGAGGACTCTCTGCAATTCGGCGACTCAAGCAAGGTGTATTAAAACTGCAACAGCCACATTAGCATTGTGACGTCACAACTTTGAACCATTTTGACGTCATACGTCAAGTGGTATTACACTAGTGTAATATTGCCGTAAAATATTAGACTGCAGTATCTTCCACGGGCGAGTAATAATATTTGATATTCTTAATACCTGTCTTTTTACCAGTGTAATTTACAAAAAGGTGATATCATTCTTATGCTTTGGGGAAGATACTCTGGGCTTCAGGTACAATTTACCTCCTACAAGAAGTGTCTTCCTGTCCATAAGTAGATCCTCATCCTCAAATGATGACGACCACATATCGTCGGGTATGGAGACACCGAGCCCCTTGGCGAAGTCACCGCATTGGTAGAGGGACACTGCGCTGAACTCGTATCCCTTCCTTGATAAGAAACCCGTCAGCTGGGACCAACTTCCTGGTTTCTCAACGTCGAGAACTGTAATGTGTGCATTTGGAATTATTCAACAATCTTTCATTCTTCATCTTTTATTGAGCATCGCTTGTCCTACTTAGTGAAAACATCTACTTTGTTACACTGCCATATTGATAGATTCTACAAACCGGTTACAGTCCCCTAAAAATACAGAAACTGGAAAATTATGTCATTCTGTTCCTATGACTTTCAGCATGTGGGCCCGTGGTGTCTTAAATACATGTGTCCCTGCCCCCCAAAGTGATCATCAGAATCAAGGTGCAGGCAAGTACCCAAACACGAATGGTGTTGTCACTTGCATATAAAATGTACAGTTACCTTAGAGTATTGACAAATATTGGACTTACCAAGAAGAATTCTTGGATTTCCGAGCTCCTGTGAAACAAACAGCGATTAATATGAATATGATGATTTCGTGGGTCCCTTAGCTTATCTCCTTGACATTAATATCGTTTTCCTTTCCTTTTCTATGTAAGGGTAGACATTCCAGTGTATGCCTGATTAGATTCAATATACACAACCATTTACACGGCTGGCTAATCAGAAGTGATAGGGATTGCCTCGTCCTTGGTATTTATCAGAAGAACCATGTATCATAAGCATGATGCGTAATATTATAGCACAATATTTGCTTCAAAGCATTATACAGACCTTAAATGAAAACAGAACCTTGATGTCAGTAAGATCGTTCACAGTGTCTTTGATTTGACGTATCTCAGCCGTCTCGTCCCTCCCCTTCTCGGGAGGCATATAGATGTTCACTCTATACAAGTGGGCGTCTCTGTCATCACCCAGTACCGACAGTGGGAGGTACAACAGGCAAACAAAGAGAAGCATCATTGCAAGTCGTTATCTGTAGCACAAAAAGGAATCTGTGATCAATCAAGGCCTCTTGAAACGTGACTTATTACATTGAGAACTCGATGAAAACTGTCAGACAGATCGAGAAATGCAGTGTAGACAGCCATCATTTCCCGAAGCATCTATTGATATGCCATGGCAGCGCTGCTAGTCTATCTAGTAATAGTAATCCAGTGTATTGTGCTGTCTAGTAATAGTAATCTAGTGTAGGGTACTGTCTTGTAATAGTAATCTAGTGTAGGGTACTGTCTTGTGATGGTAATCTAGTGTAGGGTACTGTCTATTGATAGTTATCTAGAGTACTCAACACTTGCTAAGGTGTTAGGAACAAACGATACAAATACAATGCAGGTATGGAATCCGAGAAGGGACATTGTCGCGTTGTCGCCCTCTCAAAAACAAGCAAGAATTAAGCAAAGCGCGAAAATGCGACAATGCATTGTCCCGATGTTGCGTGTCGCGGTTCGAATAACATTTTCTCTGTTCCTCTAAAGTGCGACATGCGACATAGCGACAATTTTCAACGTCAAAATATGTCGCGTTGTCGCATTGTCGCCCTATCTAAGATATGTAAGAATTCACTCAAACGGGACATGCGACAACGCGACAACGCGACATTTCATCATCGCGCTTTATTAAAATATTGACCATAATTTGCATTTAACAAATTGACGAAAACGCGACACGCGACAATGCGACAAAATATACTTAGCACTGTCGCCCTTTTCTGTTACCGGTGCGCATGTGTAGAAAGTCAATTAATCTAAGCATGCGCAGAAAATGTTAAACTCTATTTCAGACTTCACTGGTCTTTCGTTACCTCCAATGTTTTTTAAAATGAAGTAGTGCCCGAAATGGAAGCTGGGCTGCTTTTCTTGAGCTTGTTTTACATATTGTAAATGTAGTTAGCCATTCAAGTGTGCTCTAGCAGCAAAACGAATTATTAGCGCAACTATTCATTGTAATCACGGTACACTATGCCCTTGTCATTCAAGGCGGGACAATTTCACGTGCAGAGTTATTCTCTTAGTCACACCAGACAACTATAACCATAAGTTCGAATCCCAGCACCAGACACATGAATCACTTTGGACATTTCGATGACAGGTTGTGATCACAGGTCGTGAAAAACTAAAATATTGTTAAAATTCATCAACATCATGTGTCCTCGAATGGGTCACTATGTTCCATAATGTGGCTCCCGACAGTTTCATGGTACAGTCCTGTCCGACGCTGATGAATTTGTCTGAGATCTGCCTCTGTTCGCCCAGCAGTGGATGGATACCCAGTAGAATGAGACATCACTTAACCATCCGGCACCTCAAAGACAGTTTAGGTCGGCTTTGAACGTGATAATGGGAAACCGCCTTACAAATGGACTGTTATCATTGTGATATACTATCCCAAGAAATAAACGCATAGACGAGAAATCTGTTGCGAAAAATTTCAAACATGAACGCCTTACAAATGGACTGTTAGCCGTAGGATATTAGAAACAATGCCATCACTTGGTAGAGTTGCTTACACGTGTAGAGGCAGAAACCAGTTTTCCCTCCCTCACTCCACTCCATTCCGCTCCACTCCTCTCACTCTTCCGCCGCTCAACTCCACTCACCCAAGGTTTATTAGTAAATAGCAAGGTATAATGTAATTGTGATGTATTGTGATGCCCGTTTTCATTTCTGTGTGAATCCTATTCTATTAATCCTGCACATAGCCTGATTCACAATATACCTCATACATTTCTCATACGGATACTATATCCAGCGATACACGTGTACTTGCATCGTTTCAAACGGTTGCTATATCATAATAATTTGCAGCAAAATGGGCAGCCTGAATACTACCATTCCATAAAGCAACGACTTTGAGCCACTCTGGACTTCACGGATAGATGTACGTTCATTTATTATTGTTCTGATTTCGATCCCTGGGTATCTGAACTCTTTGAAAATATCGAAAAATAATCATGCTTGTGATAGTTTGTTTTTTTACATTCCGCTGTTACGAAAAAATGTTTGATGAAATGTCGCATCGTCGCATTGTCGCGTGTCGCGCTTTGTTAAAATATTGACTGCACCCTGTATTATAAGATATTAACTAAAACGCGACGCACGACAATCCGACAATGCGACAATGCGACAACGCGACCTTTTGATGAAATGTCGTGTTGTCGCATTGTCGCGTGTCACGTGTCACGTGTCGCGTTTTATTAGTTACGGCGGAATCCAAAAACTATCACAAATATGATTATTTTTATATGCATTTTAAGAGCTGAGATACCCGTGAATCGAACTATGATAAATGAACGTCCATGTTGCCGTGTAGTGTGTGGGTTAAGAGTGCGTGGTTAATGGAATGACGTGCTCAGACTGTCCATTTTGCTGAAGAATATTATGATTGAGTAGGTGCATGTTTGAAACGATACAAGTACATGAGTATCGCTGGATATAGTATCCATATCAGAAAGTATGAGATATATTGTGAATCGTCTCATGTGCAGGGTTAATAAGACAGGATTGCAACAGAACTAAAAACAGACATCCCAACTCATTATTGTAATGAAATACCTTGCTAATTTGCGAAGCTTCCTAAATCTTGAGAGAGTGGAGAGGCGGCGGAGTGAGGAGTGGAGTGGAGCGAAATAGAGAGGAGTGGGCTAGGGAGGAGAGGAGAAGAACGGAGCGCTAGGGGAGAGAAGCGGGACGAGGGGAGAGGAGAGGTGTGGTGTGGAATGGAGTTGAACTTTGCAGAGTAGGAAGAGGTGAGGGAGGGAGAGTTGCTTTCTGGCACTTCAAGGGTACGCAACACTACCAAGCCATTTAATCGTTTCTAATAAACCATCCCTGCAAAAGAGACGCATAGGCTATTTGTATTTTTACAACTGTAGTAATTACCTGTCTTGTTCACACAATCGTCAAAATATGTAACAATTTACTGACTGGCAATAAAAATCAAGATTACTTTCCGAAATTGGCATTCGTTTTGAAGGCTTTTCAAAGTCAAATCACTACGTCTTGACTCGACACGGAATATCGTCATTGAAAGAGTGCATGCAGGAGATTACCAGTCTTCTGTGGCCAGGCGTCTGAATGTTAGTCTGAGCAAGATATAATGACTTGCAGCTCGTTGCAGCCGAACAGCTATAAGAAATCACCGGCCCCGTGCTGGCAGACCTCGAGTTACCACTGCAGCTCAAGATCGGTACATCCTGGTGCTACAGTTGCGTGATCGTACTCCCACGGGTGAGAGCACAACAGCCAGGGCACTTGGGCTTTAGAGGATGTCAGATCATAGTGTACGGAACAGGTTAAAAGAAATTCGTTTGAGAGCCAGAAAGCCCGACGTCAGGGTCGTGCTACGTCGTCATCATCGCGCTTCACGTCTTCGCTATGCACTAAAGTCTGTTTATGGACGAGTTATACATGTTTGACATTTTTTCGCAACAGATTTCTCGTATATGCGTTTATTTCTTGGGATAGTATATCACAATGATAACAGTCCATTTGTAAGGCGGTTTCCCATTATCACGTTCAAAGCCGACCTAAACTGTCTTTGAGGTGTCGGGTGGTTAAGTGATATCTCACTCTACCTGGTATCCATCCACTGCTGGCTGAACAGAGGCAGATCTCAGACAAATTCATCAGCGTCGGACAGGACTGTACCATGAAACTGTCGGGAGCCACATTATGGAACAAAGTGACCCATTCGAGGACATCACCTGATGTTTCTGCCGATGTGGCTTGAATTTTAACAATATTTTAGTTTTTCACAACCTGTCAACACAACCTGTCATCGAAATGTCCAAAGTGGTTAATGTGTCTGGTGCTGGGATTCGAACTTATGATAATAGTTATCTGGTGTGACTAAGAGACTATCTCTGCACAGCAAATTGCCCCGCCTTGAATGACAAGGGCATAGTGTACCGTAATTACAATGAATAGTTGCGCTAATAATTCGTTTTGCTGTTAAACACACACTTCATTGGCTAAATACATTAATTTTATATATAAAATAATTTTCAAACCAAAAATGAAGGTTTGCATTAAGTTCAAGAAAAGCAGCCCAACTGCCATTTCGAGCACTACTTCATTTTAAAAACCATTGGAAGTAGCAAAAATACCATAGAAGACTCTCTAGGCATGCGCACCGGTAATCGAAAAGTGCGACAACGCGACAATGCGGCATTTCAATGTGTCGCATTGTCGCGTGTCGTTTTTTAGTAAATGATTTGGTTTTTTTCTTTACACATCTTAGACAGGGCGACAATGCGACATCGCTACATATGTGACGTTGAAAATTGTCGGTATGTCGCGTGTCGCACTTTGACGGAACAGAGAAAGTGTTCTTCAAACCGCCACACGCAACATCGCGACGATGCGACAAATGGGCGAAATGGCGCGTTGTCGCATTCTCGCGCTTTGGTTAATTTTTGCCTCATTTTGCTTGTTTTTGAGAGGGCGACAATGCGTCAACGCAACAATGTCCCTTCTCGGATTCCATATGCAGGAGAGATGCAGGATGCGCATTTCTATCTTCGTGTAGACTTTGCGACTTTTCCTTAATGTGAACAACAATAAGGCATTGGTATACTATGTTCTTTAAACGCCATTTTCACTTTACGTTTGTACCATTCACTGTTATGTATAATATCAACGGTTCTCGTGACAATATGGCTGAAATACTGCCGGTGTGACGTTAAATATCAACTCACTCACTCACTTTACGATTGAAAGATTTGGGAGGGACATATATCGGTGTCAGCCAATGTTTATATGACAGTGAATATTTTAGAGGGCATCACAACTTGCACTTCCTCGTGATCATGGTTGTTTGTATTCGCTTTTGAAAGATGATTTATGTATGACGTGTACAAAACCGGCTAGAAACAAAGACTAACAATTAGGTGATGAAAGATGGTTGTCAGAATTAATGGTTTACAGTGATTTATCGGTCACCTTGAAAAACATCAAAATCAAGAATGACACCCTATGCATGTGACACCCTACTGTATTGTGCACGGGCTCCCCATGCATTATGTTTAGTCCCAGGGGTGGTGGTGAAGGAAAATGGTTGTGCGTTTATAAGACGTTTTCCTTTGAAAAGTTTCTTAGAGCTTCCTATGCAAACTAAAAGGTTCCCCTACATTTTTGATGAGTATCCACAGTAACTTTTGAAAATACATTTTCAGTCAGGTGCAGCGATAGACTGGTGGCCAAACTGGGTGTTCGTCACACTACTCTCGAGTTCCAACACACACACACACACACACACACACACACACACACACACACACACACACACACACACACACACACACACACACACACACACACACACACACACACACACACACACACACACACACTGTCTGGCGTCCACTACCGTGATGATGTAGTAACAGAACTGACAGAAGTTATTTACTTACCTTTACGTCTGTCGTAATGAAATCAGCAGGAACACATAACGTCAGAAAGTCACAGGCTTATATACACGTAGCTGGTATGCAAATGACAAGATATCCATCACTACACATAATAATACACACTGTGACTATCTTCAGAATCGTTATGTATGAGATCACCATACTAGGTAACATGGTGTTTTGTGCTGGTTCCTGGGGCGTTCTCGTGACGGCAACTGAGTCTAGTGCTGGTTTCTGGGGCGTTCTCGTGACGGTAACTGTGTCTAGTGCTGGTTTCTTGAGCAGGAAATCAAGACAGTTACATAATTCACTATGAACTGTTAGGAACACATCAGTCAGTAGTATACTAGTGCGTTTGGTGACCGACGATAATGAATACATTATGGGGTGAGTGAGTGAGTTTAGTTTTATGCCGCACTCAGCAATATTCCAGCTATATGGCGGCGGTCTGTAAATAATCGAGGCTGGACCAGACAATCCAGTGATCAACAGCATGAGCATCGATCTGCGCAATTGGGAACCGATGACATGTGGCAACCAAGTTAGCGAGCCTGACCACCTGATCCCATTAGTCGCCCCCTGCGACATGCATAGTCGCCATGTAAGACAAGTATGGGTTGCTGAAGGCCTGTTCTACCCCGGGACCTTCACGGGTGGAATACATTATGGGCAGCATTACGTTGTTTCTTCGGTGAAGTACCACAAAACTATGCACATTAACCGAGTCTAAAATAGCTAAAATCCACATTCGTGTTGCAATGAATAAAGTGATATATAATCTGCTGAGGAATTCGTCGGATGGGAATAATCTGCTTTTTGGTTTTCACGACTGTTTCTGCCTGAGCCAGGGTGAAAGACAAGTATTTTATTAATATGGCCTTGTTTGACTTCTGAGATACAGCATGTACAGATAGCATACACGTGGCTGGTATCAGTCACTAACCAGGCTGTTCCAGTAGATCCAGTTCGGATTCCTTAAGCATGAGCTGAGGAGTTGTCAGTTTGGTATAGTTGATGAATGCATAGAAACAACGTGTATCTAAATGCTGTTCATTCTTCGCTTCAGCTATTAGCAAGATGTTACGCAGCCTATCTATATATCAATGGATACATTTCCCATAAGCAAGATAAGCTATAAAACTTGAAACTTTACTGCAAAAGTAATGCTGACGTTGACAGTGTTGGAACCACATACTGGAAACTGGAACATCCCATTATGCATTCAATCTTTTTCGTAACTTACGGATGCACGATTACAGCTAACTGAAGGCAGTCTGTAAATAACCAAGTCAGGTCCCTGGCAATCATGTGACTGGCATCATGAACATCGAAATGTATGAACAAAAGACTGTGAATTATTATTTAAAGTATAGATGAAGAATACATGTGTTAAGAGTTCTCAAGAGTAAGAGTAATTTGTTTTATCACACCAGGGAGAAATTACCACAATAGCGGCGAGTATAGATTTTTTTTCAATATTAAATGTGGGAATACAGACTCAGCTGCAGGGTGAATGGGTGAGGGAAAGTATAGCTAAACTGGAGGAATAGTCGTACATGAAGTGTTCACGACAATGAGAAGATTGAGGGATACACACCACGTTTGATTAATTCTTTACTCGCCAGTGGGAATACACGTAATGAATGGGCTGTGGGGAAGTCTATTAATGTTTAAGGCGTTCGCTCGTCACACAGAGGACGTGAGTTTGATTAATCCATTGACACAATAATTTAACCACAAATTATTAAAATACATGTATGTACAAGGCATATGAATAAAATCATGGATTAAATCCATGTTCTTTAAAACAAACAATAGTTGAAATTAAACGGAAGTGGAAAGATCCTTAAAAGGTTTACTTTGAAGTATTTATCCCAGGTGATGAAAAATCAATACAGTCAAGCACGGCTTGGTCATGAGTCTCTCATCACAAGGGATGCAAAATGGAGGATCCTCGCCGTTTATTAAAGATTTTATTTACACTAGGGGTACAAATAGATTCATCATTTATTGATCCCGTCATTAACTCTACTCATTTCGACATTTAATTACCTTAAATCGACCGTTTAGACAACAGTGCACAATCTCTCCCGCGAACGATATTTCAACCAGAGGGCCGCTCCTCCAAAACGTAATATGAGGTGTACCTGCTGTATGGCTGCTGTAGTATTTATCTACATTTCCGAGGGTAAATTATCTAGGTTTGTCTAAACCTGCAATCGCGACAACTGTTTTGAAAAATAAAAGCTTTATGTTTGCACAATCTACTGCCGTTTAATTTTGCCCCCTGCTTTGCTTATTTTCCGAGATACAACATGTTTTCAAACTCGATTCTTTCAAAATCGCTTGTTTTAATGGATATAAATCATTCTGTAACAAGCGATATCAAGCAAACTCTTTTTGGTCATGATTCAAAAACATATGTAACTACAAGTAGGAAGTAAATTGATCCTCTAACTTGATGAAAACAAACCATAACCGATCATCCGCCAGTCTGAGAATAAATGCTATTCAGGATTGTTTACACCGAATTACAAACTGTAAACTACTTTCTACTGGTAGTACAATATTTATTCAATTGATAGACAATAGGATTTTGCATGACACTACTTATATAACATAATAACTTTCACTCTTGAAAGCGAGGTGGGTGGCAATATAACACTACTTACAATATTATTTTTCACTTCGAGCAAAACCTCGATCGTTTCTGAAGAAGAAATCCGTATGTTACAAGTTGTGTCATGCAAAATCCTTTTGGTTATCAATTATTTACCAGTAAGTAGCTTTGATTTTTTAACTCAATGGAAACAAATCTAAAGAGCATCCTCTATCTTGGAACCGAGGTGTCCAACCACCCGATTTAATATGTACAGGCTTCCATAACGTCCTTCGCACTCACATTTTTAGCACGAACTGGGGGTCCCATGGATAACTGTGCATGGTGACACAATAACCCGGCACCTGGGAGCTAGTTACACATTTTATATGCAACTAACTGTAAATCTTTCCTCATATGACGCCACTGTAGGGCTCTGGCGACAGGGCTACGCAACCTGTCTATGGTTTTGTCGGCGGGTGAGACTGAAGGGGGCGAATTTTTGGCAACTCTTAATAGCTCGGTATTAATCAACCACGCGTTTTATTTTAAGAAATATAATGGTGTTCCGCTTAAGACTAACCACAGGTCGTTCATATGTAATGGTTAAATGAGTACAAAACTAGGAGTTTATTCATGTGTATACTTCGAATGGCCAATGAGACATCGTCGCATGAAGACGTCCTCAAACTTGGATTGACAACAGTCATGCCTATTTGGGATAACGGATATACGATCTAATCGTAGCGAATAGAGTATATTTTGGGTGTTTTTTAACAATATAGTTCACAACCATATATATGGCGTTTGCTTCTGCTGAAAAATTGGAGCAGTGATATGGTAATCGAGAAGATATTGTTCTGATCCCATCACACTGGCACAAGCGATACCATTGTATCCTAGTTACATAGCACGTTGGTCATGATATTGACCACCACAATATCTTGTCCGGACTCGATTAATTACGCCCTTTATCTGGAATATTGCTGAGTGCGGCGTTAAACAAGAAACAAAGATATCTCCATATCAAAAATGTTAAAGTGACTATTCGGCCAATTACCAACCAAGGAGTAGTTCGTAGATATTCACAGATCACATCGTCCAGAGTGATGCCATTTAGGTTGGTGAAGGCGCCTCTTTTTACTGACTGTGTTCCTGTGAATATTATGCTGAACACATGACTTACCTTTACTTGCTTTCGTCTTATGATTATAAAACATATCTGAACTTGTATGTTTTGAATCTACCTCGAAACCTTTTCAAGGTGTACCTGTTCACTTACGCTATTTAATCACCAATGTGGGTCTACCAGTATAAAAGCATTATCATATTATGGTTAGTGGTATGGATATGAATATGCAAATGAAGTAATCTGCAGAGAACTTCTTTCACGCAGTTACTTCTTTTTAACAATCCCATGATAGGTTTCTCCCACTGTGTGCCATGTAAGTAAGCCATTGGGCATTATTTGATACGAGGGGATGACAAAACGCAGTGAATCACCACGACAAGGATATAATGCAACTGTTTTCGTGTTTTATTTTGCTAAATATCAACCTCTGTCAACCTCAAGCAAATTGGTTTGCTGTGTACCAGCCTCACGATCCCTATTTTGTTTGACTTTTATCTTGGTATCCCCCAACAACGCAAAATCTGGAATAGAAGCACCACAAACTCCAGGAAAGAAAATATGCAAGGAACACTGTGTGTTTGGGGTAGGTAGAAGTCAAACTTATGCATTAAAGTGCATGTAAAAAAATTGAAACTACAACGGCTTGTTAAGGTGACTACTCACTTCATTTTTACTGAAAGAGCTTGTTTCACAGATACTAACCATCCACTTCCAGGTGACTTCATCATAAGGACATAACTAATTGTAATGTTTTCATGATCCATGATGCCAAGGGGTTAAGCCAAACAGTGAATGGTCACACGAATGTCAGCTCCCAATATGTTGTAGTGTGCGAGTGAGTTAGTATTTATCGTCACATCGGCAATATTGCGGTCATATCGGGACGAGAACAAGTAGGAATTACAGTGTACTTAAGAAAATTACAAACTAAAACCCTGTTGACGAAGAACAGTACAACCACTAGCATATCACAGGCATCAGTTTAGGACTAGTAACTAATATAAAGCAATTTAACTATAAAGGACAATATTATATATAAATGGGGTATAGACTGCCAACAACTGAACGTAGATCACCACACTAGGGACCATGGGGACTTACATTACTTTTGCTACCTGCATGGGCCCCGATTTACACCATCCCCTCAGCTAAGCCACTGGCATTTATGCAGAGAATCAGCCATACATTAAAATAACAAAAATACTAACATTAAAAACCTGGGAACCTTAAATTTACATCAAAACGCTTGGGAACTTACATACTCTCTCAGGAGGACAATGATTTTACAGCACTTTGGGGGTACAACCATTAACAATTTGAGTTACAAATTTAACCTCCAATTACAAAATATTTATCTATTTATCTAAGTCAGTTAGCAGTTCAAAATGCCAGAATTAAATGAGAACTGGTATTGTTATAACGACCCTTCATAGATCTCGATTTGAAATACTTGTCCCTTGTGATGGAATACTCAACACAGTCAAGCAAAATATGTATGCTTGACCATGGGTCTTTCATCACAAGAGATACAAAACGGAGGATCCTCACCATTTAGTATAAATTCGTGCGTGTATCGTCGCATGATGATCTCTTCAAATCTGGACTGATAACCCAAATAGGTATAACCAGTATTGGAGTATCGCAAGTGTTTTATTTATACCTGCTTGGGAGAAATTCCTACATGGCTGGGTAACCAAAAAACAGAAGATGTCTTATTGGCCAGTAGCAAGATCATTTCACAATTCAAAAATTTCAATTAAAAGTGGATGTTTACATGATACGTTTCTAATAGCCTGAAGGCAAGAAGGAGAGTCTTAACAGATGATATATTGTTTATACTTAGGGTGCCTATTAATATACTTTAAGGCTGTTTAAATGGCGTTTGCTTCCGCTGTGAAAATAGAACTGTTGTCAGGCAATCGGGAAGATATTGTTCTGGATCCAATGACAGTGGCACAAGCTACAGTATTGTATCCACTACGTAATTGACTAAATTCGTGTTTATATTGTAGTTCATTAGTTTCTGATATTTTAAAATGTGGTCAATGTTAAGTCCATTTGGGGCCTGACCAACTGCCAAGAAGGAGAAGAAAGAAGACGGGATGGAGCTAGATTATCAAGCTCAGAAATAAATTGCCGGCTGCAGAAATAAATTGTTTAATTCTCAAACCAAGAGGCGGAACGGGAGAAGATTTCTTGTATAAATCCTCATAGAGAGGAGTGAAGACACAGTTGCTGGGTTTGTCTCATTGGAATATAGTTTTGTTATACATTGTAAAGCTAATTTTATACGGCGACGCTCAAGAAATGGTTTATCACCCTCGCCGTAGAGACTGTCAACAGGCAAGGTTCCAAAGGACCCAAGACAAAGTCTTAAACCTTGGTGGTGGACAGAATCAAGTATTTTTAAGTTGCTTGTGCAGACTCCACCATATACGATGGAGCCGTAATGAAGGTTAGATCATAGTTTTACCAATGATCTATATAAGTAAAGGAGGGTAGTTTGATCCCCTCCCCACTTAGAATTGGAAAAAAATATGCGGCAAAAAGGTAAAATGTTAATCAAAGATAAGACCCAAGCACTCGGCCATCTTAACAATATTGAAGTGCCATCTAGAAATAGTTCAGGGTCTTTGTGTGGTTTGTATTTACGGCAAAAATGTATGCAATTATTTTTGGAATTAGAAAACTTAAAGCCGTTTTCAAGACATCATTTATCTACTTTGATTAAACACAAAAGCATTCAAAACCATGCATATTTTTGCCACGACAGGATATTTTAAAATCATCCACAAAGAGTGATCCATCAACTGAATGGTTTAAAACCTTAAACTGTTGATCTTGATGCTAAACAATGTGACAGACATAATACTGCCTTGTGGAACACCCTGATCCGGATTGTAATGATCAGACAGGGTAGATCCACTCGGACTTGAAATTGCCTGTCATTTAAAAAAAGTAGGATATAAATTGCGGCAAGCGGCCCCGCCATCCAAAGTCATATCAGTGTCATAAAATCCAATGTTTCTTGGTTGTGTCGTATACTGTTTCTGAATCGAGAAATATCGAGACCGCACGGCATTCTTCACAAACGATTCTAAACACACTGAATGATCAATAGTACTTCTGTTTTTATGGAAACCAAATTGAATAATATCTGTTATTAAGTTATTAGTTTCCATGTACCAAACAAGTCGATTATTGATCCCTGGTCTTGGAAAAGGAGCTAGTTAATGAAATGAGTGAGTGAGTTTAGTTTTACGAGGCACTCAGCAATATTCCAGACATATGGCGGTGGTCTGTAAATAATCGAGTATGGACAAGACAATCCAGTGATCAACAACATGAACATCGGTCTGCGCAATTGGGAACCGATGACATGTGGCAACCAAGTCAGCGAGCCTGACCACCCGATCCCGTTAGTCGCCTCTTACGACAAGCACAGTCGCCTTTTATGACAAGCATGGGTTGCTGAAGATCTATTCTACCCCGGGACCTTCACGGGTCCCATACTTTAGAAATTGGTGCACGTGCATTGATTTTGGAGACATAGGTTCGCAAAGATTGGCGTTATTTACCCTAGTCCGATGGAGCGGGCTCCATACGGACCCCAAGACTATAAATATTGTGGTCAGTGGTAAACTATCTTAATGGGACGTTAGGTAATCTTCAATTTACCATTTTTCTTTCTTAAAATCAGATTAAGATTCAAAAACAATTTCCAATATAAAGTGTTAGATGTGTTATTGCACATACCCTACTGGGGACTGATGGGGTCTGATTGCAGACCCCGCTGACAAATCTTTGACCAGCATTCAGAATTGCTCAAGGCAATCGGATTCATTGAACCCTTTCAAGTTTTCTCTCACTTGTGGGCCTAGAACACGTTCTAAATGGACTATCAACACGTATTTGAACTTATGCAACGGGACCTTGGTGGAGATCAAACTGATGAAAGTGATGATCTATCTGATGAAGATTATCATCTGTTGCATCTGAAAGCAACATTTCTCGATTCTGGTGTTACCCCCAACATCAATCATAGTACAGAGATGAGCACCAAATATGGATTATTACAAGTACGGTCAACCATGTCTAGGGAGCGGTTTCAACACCTGACGACGTATCTCAGATTTGATGACAAAGCCGAACGATCCCAGAGACAAGAACGTGATAAACTGGCTCCAATTCGTAACGTGTTTTATACATTGAATGCCCGACTTCAACGTTTTTATTCTCCAGGCGCGTATCTCACAGCAGATGAACAATTGGTGCCCTTTAGGGGAAGATACGGCTTCAAGCAATATATTCCATCAAAGCCAGACAAATATGGACTCAAAATATTTTTGAATGTTGATGCCAAAACGTTCTACCCACAGAAGCCGTACCCCTATATTGGAAAGGAGGCTGGTAGAATGCATGTTGGCATTGGAGAAAAGGTCGTCACAGATCTGGCACAACCTTATGCCCGTTCTGGAAGAAATGAACAACTATTTAACTTTTCTGAATATGGCTCAGAACTTTCAGAAGGCTCAACTTACTCTTGTTGGAACGGTGCATTCAAACAGAGCATTTGTTCCAGCTGCATTTCTACCAATACGTGCATGTTCAGGAAACTGCAACTACGGTGTCGTATCTACCAAAGAAGTCAAAAGCTCTCCTTTAGCTCTCAACCATGCATTGCTCTCCTGATGTCATTGTCGACAAGAATCACAAGCCTGAAATGATTCTGTTCTACAATGAAACAAAAAGTGGTGTGGATTCCCTAGACCAGATTGCACACCGATATAGTGTCAAGAGAAAAACCAACATATGGCCTGTTGTGTATTTCATGAATATGGTCGACATAGCTGCCATTGTTGCCTATGTCATCTGGCTGGGAAAGAATCCACTCTGGCTGAACAAACAGAGAACAAGGCGCGACATTTCCTTTTGGAACTGGGCGAGGCACTAACAGGACCAAACATTCAAACACCCGCGATCAACTTCGAAGTGACTTTGCAAATGCTGGGTACACAGCTGAAGTACATACAACAAGCAGCGAAGCAGGTCCACCTACAAAGAAAAGACGCTGCCATTCTTGTTCCAGAAGCAGTGGTAGGAAGGTGAAAACCAAGTACCAAGTGCATGAAACCAACATGTCCACAACGTGGACGGTTTGTGTGTCATGACTGCACTCAATAATAACTCAGTGCTGGAAGTAACAATTGTTCGTTTCAGACATGGGCTCGAGTCAATATTGAATGTTGACACTCCTGAACAATGTTGTATTTCGTTACACTTTTGTTTGTCCTCATACGTCATACGTGATAATCATTCATGTGTTTCTGTTCCAATTTAGTTTGTATAATCAACGTTAGTAGCTGGGTGTTCACACATTCTTTGTGAAATTGAGTTTAATGTAGTACGAAAGTATTCTGCAGCACAATATCCTCAGTATGGGGCAGTGGAAGATCTGGTTCTTTCTGGTTTGGCTGGTCTTGTTGCCCGACAGTTAGCACAGGTTTGGGGTTACCCTCAATTTCAGTGATGCTATCTCTGCCAATGTGACATGGCGACCCTGCAAATAGAATCATTCACGTATAAGAATTCATTTGTTAGTGAATTTGCTGGTACCAATTCAATCACATTGTACATTGTACCGATTTGTGACCTATATTTATAAGGTGAGAAATAAATATCTTTTTGTGTTAATCAGTGTTGACTTATACCGATCGTGTACGAATAAAGAGATCAAACATCAATTTTATGACGTAATACTGAAAAGCATTATGAAATGGATTACATGCGCAGACGCAAATGTATACATACTTACCTTGGTAAGGTATTTGTCATCGTATTTTCCTGGAGTCGGATAGACCAAGGTGGTTGCCGGTGGTGCCAGCTTCTCTCCATACTGCACACGTAAAACCCTACTGTTTACAGTGTCTGAATAACTTTTTGTAGTTTCTTGTCTTACAAATCAGTGTATAAAAAGTATTACATGAAAATGACAATGGTGAAACTGAAATTATTTATGGTTTAACATACTTACCACACCAGATGGACTTTGGTTACAGACTTTCTGTAACATTTGGGCTTCCATCGCATAAGGGTTAATTAAAGGTACGCCGTGCTTTAGCATTTAACATTTTCAGTTTGTTCAAGTTGGATGGCGACGGAAATAATGCTCAGCCTTCTTCCGTGCCTCTGGCTTGTTTGCAGGTATCATTAAACCATGGTTTTCGAATGTGTTGATTTGTAGTGGACTTAGGAATACATTCATCGGCTATCTTCTTCAGCTCATCTGAAAATCACCCAGAATAATGCAGGGCTTGTGGAGTTGGTCATAGAGATCGTGAAGTTAGGACTGAATACAAGAAGATGGTGGAAGGTACAGGTACACCATGTAAAACCAATGTGCAACGTTACACGGAGTGCTACAGCTTAAAGCGGAGTATTTAGATGGACAGGACTATCGATGATACCATTTATTAATGAGATAGTTGAACCTCCAGTCGCGTTGGGCCCAGGAGGGAAAAAGACATTACGCCAGTTCAGTTAATTAGTATTATTTCATAGTTCTCCATGCCATTATTCAACAAAATCATGTAGTTAGGTTTAATTGTTAAATTAAAAGTCTAAATTATAAATAACTTAATTGAGTCTGCTGATGTAGTTTCCACAGTTTATTCTTCAAGTTGCACACAGACCCGACTTTTATAGGTCTTCGCAGCTAAGGAAACTACGTCAGCAATTGGAGGTTGACAAGGTGAGCTATATTAATTACAAGCTGTTTACTTAGCAACTTGGCAACTAGATGTTGTTATAAGAGATTAACGGATTAGCGTCTGCCAAGCTTGAAACTTATGACAATAAAAGTGGACAAATTAAATATATACATAAATTATGTTAAAATATTACAGTAAAAATACTCTAAAGTACTTGTGTGTAAAATATGAAAAAAGGTACACATTTTGTCACTGGCTCACCTTGACAACCGCCAATTCAATTAATTAGTATTATTTCATAGTTCTCCATGCCACTGTTTAACAAAATCATGTAGTTAGGCTTAATTGTTAAATTAAAAGTCTAAGTTATAAATAACTTAATTGAGTCTGCTGACGTATGTATATTTTGTTTATTAAGGGACGAATCTTTATAATAATTATCTTTCTTGTCTCCCTTAGTACATATTCCAACTGACTGTAAATATTGAGATGGCTACTGTGTACAAAACTATTATTGTCTTTACATTGAAATGCCACTGCAAGGTGAACTAAATATTATAGATAATTGATCATTCCTTCATATTTGCAGGTGTGTTGTGATGAATATATTCCAAGTCATAATTAAATTTGCCATTAATTGTATTATATTGAATAACACAAAGTGAATGTTTAAAATGAAATGTTATCTTTATATTACATTTGATACTGAATATGGGAAGTAATTGTTAATGATTTGTGTATCTGGTAAATGTATATGATAATGAAGAGATTTGAGTTTGTGATGTGTATTATGTATTATGTTGTAATGGACACACTTCCAGAATAAATGTGTCTCTTTGCTATACATTTCGTGTAAGGCTTGGATTTATGAGTCTCAGTGAATGTGTGTGTGTGTGTGTGTGTGAGTGTGTGTGTGTGTTTGTGTTTGTGTGTGTGTGTGTGTGTGTGTGTGTATTTGTTTGTGTATCTATGTTTGTAATGAATCTAGTAGAGGGCGAAGATCTGTATCGTGATTCAAGAGTGCTATTGCGAATCTTGTTCATTAAGTTTAGGACCCGTGAAGATACGTGGTAGAACAGGTCTTCAGCAACCCACGCTTGCCATAAAAAGCGACTGTGTGTGCGGCGTAAAAGTAAACTCACTCACTCATGAAGGTCAGGGTGCTCATCCATCTAAAGAATGAAAATGTCAGTCATTGATCTGACTGTGATTCCAAACGTGAACTCTTTAGCTAAGCCTACAGGAACCCACGTAACGATGGCGTTCCGAGGAATGGTTCTGTATTCAATAGTTATCTGCAATATTTAACTACGACACCCTGAAGATACCCCAGTCCAATGATTTTTCTGCGTATTTTCGGCCTATGAAACAAGTGCGTATTTGGGATATATAGTAACACGTGTGTCCCAGCTCCCTTTAAGATCACTATGCGGGGCAGTTCTGTTCTTATAACGAACAACTGCTGACTCTAGGCATTTCGTGACCTGGCAAGCCCTCTTTCAACCTTTCAGCAAGATGCGTGTTGTGATATCGATAACTCAAAAAAAATATGCCGACTTCAGGAATGACAAAGGTTCCCATAGATAAGAGGCTACAGAGATTGACTCGAATTTGCGTGTAACTTGATACCGTTGAATGTTCCAATCAGCATTCTCTCACGTAAGTGTGTGAGTTCAGTTTTACGCCGCATTTAGCACTATTCTAGCGCTAATACGGCGGTTGACACAGAGTGGGTGAGTTAAAATTTTACATCGCATCGGCAATATTACAGCCATACAGAGATAAAAACAAGGTAATCAATCTAAAATATTCGTCGAGGAAAGACAGTAAAGCGGACTAGATTCTCACAGATATATTGATGTTAAAACTAGTCAGGAAGTTTAAAAGCTAGAAAAGACGATACAGTGTATAAAAACAGGCAAAAGATCGCCAACAAGTGATGGTACATCACCATGACACAGATTGACACAGGAAAAGGGCGTCACACATTGTACCCATGTGGAGAATCGAACCCGGGTCATCAGTGTGACAAGCGGACGCTTTACTATCAGACCCCATTTGCCGAAGAAGAAAGACTATAGGGATTGACTTGAACGTGTTTGTGACTTGATAAGAATGGAGGAATGTTGCAACCAGCAATATTTCGTGTAAGTGACTCCGGGCTATAAATATTAAAACGTGCACCATATCATCAGTGATGTACCACCAAAGCCTTATGGCCACTGTTGAAGAACATAACAGATATCCACAACAAAACATCACGTCCTGACGTAATTTATTGTTTTGCCGTTTTATTCAATGTGTTTTGTATTGCCTTCATGGCAACTTGGGTCATTTCTGGAACACTTTTATGGTCACCTGCGGGTTTCGGAAAGGGTTGAGTTGTGACGACGGTTTCGTGCTGTTTGAAATCCTAGCGACGAGTGATGAGGCCAATAAACACCAAGAAAATAAGGAAGAGGAGAGATAGTCTGAAAAGGACATATGTTTTAACAATATATCGAGTTAGACATGAGTGGATCTGATTGACAACGGTGTGAAGTGAAGAACAATTAATTATGGTGATGGGTGCTCTGCATTTCCTGGCATAAATGAATTCAGTCAATCGCTTTTTCATCCACAATCCTTATCTCTACAGGTAACTCATTGTCCCTGATTTTATAGACAATGTTGTCATGGTAATATAAGAAAGTCCTCTGGAGAACTCAGTGCTTTGCAGAACTCGGTGGTTTTAAAAATGCAACGTTAATGTCTTTCAACATGCAAAATGCGTTATTGACATATATCAATATTAATCAAGAAATAATGAACACATTCTTATTATGAACTGGGGCATGTGAGCAATGTATTGTTGGGCTACGAGTACGTATACCTGCATTGCTGATACTGCAGTACTTACAATATGCATCCCAACAAAATAGTGATTGTTTCTAGATTGAAGATGTTTTCTCAATACTTCCTGGGAATACTACATACTGCACTGCGCTATCCTTCTTGTACATTCACCTAAAATCAAGCAAGCCTTAAAACGTTGTTAGACCTGAGAGTGTCGTATTCTTTCACTCGCTTATGATCTATAGCCCGTATTATGCTGTTCGTCCTGCATTGTGCATCATGCCTTTTTATGATAACATGATAGAGCTAAGGAATACTTTGTAACACTTTAACTGTTTTGCTCTCCTTTGTTGACAGATACAATTAATATATGATTCATGTCTGTTTCTAGGAGCTTTCACTGTCACGATAAATTTGCAATACAGCCAACGTGGCATTGTATCACTGAAAGGTTACGAACTATAATTTATTTGTTACAATAATCCATACTTGTTAATGGTTTCAAGCATAATGTTTTTGAAGTTTTCAATAAAGTATAATAGTAACATGCTCTCTGAAACAGTGTATGGGGAAATAATATTTACATGTAAAAACAGACTTTGTAACTTCTAATTGACGTTACTGATTTGATGACTTGTATAAGATCTAATTGAGACTAAAGTGCAGGGTTGTAGTAAGAATTGCCAAGATATGCAACCGGAGTTTACAGTCAAAAACATTTATGTGCCTGCCCAAGTGAAGTTTCAATGTTCAATTTAACCGAGAAAAGCGACACTATATAACTTACATTTTCTTTATAATTAAGTTTAGACGATTTCACAGTAATTCTAACTGCTATCAAATTGTCATTTTGTATTCAAATATTCATTCAACAGATAAGAAGCGGAACACCCATGAACGATGCAAACAAGAAAAAGAAGACAAGATGGAAACCCACGATAACAGACAGCTCCACAAAGCCTGCAGGAAAGGGGACCTGGGCCGAGTGAAACACATCCTGTTCCAAGGTTCGGTTGATGTCAACAGTAGAGGTGAGAAGCACAGAAAGACACCACTTATGGTGGCGGCTCAAGAGGGACATGTAAAACTAGTTCACTTTTTCGTACGCAAAGGAGCTGATGTATCACTCGTAGATGAAAACGGAGACAATGTCCTGCACATGGCCTGCAGAGGAGGACTTATGGCTATTGTGAAGTATATAGTCAAACATACTACTGTTGATATTAACAGTAAGGGAATGCGTGGATCAACTCCATTGCTCCAGACTGTATATTGTGGTTACATGGACGTGTTCATTTTCCTAGTGTCCAAGGAAGCTAATGTGTCACACGTGGATGACGATGGTGAGAATATCCTGCACTTGGCATGCAGAGGAGGGCATGAGTATATGGTGAGGTATGTACTCGAGGAATGCAGTGTTGATATTAACAGTAGGGGGAATAACGGAGAAACCTCTCTGATGAAGGCTGCATCAGAAGGACACATACACGTTTTTAGGTGCCTCATGTCATTTGGAGCTAATAGGCATCTCGTGGATACTGACGGAGACAACATACTTCATCATGCTTCAATTGCGGGACATGGAAACATGGTTGTGTTTATCGTAACACGAGAGATGGTGGACATTAACAGTAGAGGTAAATACGAGAGGACACCATTGATGAGAGCAGCATATTATGGACATAGAGAAATTTGTGATCTGCTTGTGAGGTTTGGTGGTCGAATGGACTTAGTGGATGATAAGGGTCACAACATCCTTCATCTTTCCGCTTTGAGTGGACAGGTCGAGATGATGAAGTATATCCTTTCCCTAAACACCACAGACATTGACAGTAGAACACAAACGGGAGCAACCCCGCTGATGAAGGCTGCATATGTAGGACACAAAAACGTTTTTGAGTTCCTCGTATCTAATGGAGCTAATGTGTCACATGTTGATGATAGGGGAGACAACATACTTCATCATGCCTCATTCGGGGGCCATACAGACATGGTTCAGTATATCCTGTCACAAAACCTGGTGAATATCAACAGTCGTGAAAAATACGGAGCTACCCCTCTGATGAAGGCTGCTCTTATGGGACACATCAATGTTTTTGAGTACCTCGTGCGCATGAAAGCTAATGTGTCACAGGTTGATGGTAATGGAGAAAACATACTTCATTATGCTTCATTAAGGGATGATACAAAGATGGTTCAGTATATCCTGTCACGAGAAATGGTGAATATCAACAGCAGAGGAAAACACAGGAGGACAGCTTTGATGAAGGCGGCATATTATGGAAAAGGAAAGGTGGTTGATCTGCTTGTGCGTGAAGGTGGTTTAACAAACATAGTAGATGTTTGGGGTAATAACATACTTCATCTGGCCACTTTAGGTGGACATCTGGAGATAGTGGGGTATATCCTTTCACAGAACCTTGTCGACATAAACGACAGGAACAAGGATGGGGACACAGCAGCCATTCTAGCAAACCGTGCAGGAAGACCTGACATGTATAACCTCTTTGATTCTCATGTTTGACGAGTAATATCAATGTAAATTGTTAGTATTTTGCCACACAGTGTGATACGGTAGAAAAATTAAACATGGTTCTTTGAAGGCGTGTAACTACGGAAGCGTATTAGGGCCACGGTGAAAATGTTTTGTGGTGTCACTATCTCTACGTAGAACTTACTGTCTCCTACGTAGGACTTATGTAACTACAGACATTGATGTACTCCTGTTATTTTCTTGTTAGTCTTTATTTTGTGAAGGATTGAAGCTATAACTCAGTTTGCGACATGCTATAATATATACTGATGATCCCATGTTAGATTTGTCTCGATTGTCGTTCTGTGCAAATGTTAAACAATGTTAAACAGTTGTTGACATGGAAGTTATGCACACTCATGTCCACTTGTTATTCACTCTAAGTCGTTTCCTTGTGTTGTAGTTTGTATTCAAGACATAGTTCCTGATATTCATGTTTACTGACCATCTTCCTTGTGCTTTCATGCAAGGGGTGAAGTATATGGATGGACGACATCCTCCGGTGTCTTACATTGTACGGGAACGTCTTCTTGAGAACAAGACTAGTTCTGCTAGTTTGTGTCATTATGGTGTATGTGTATATATCCCGCTATGAATCTATATCCTAAATGGACCCCTCTTTGATAACTGTGATCGAAGCTGACACACCTCCTCACTCAGCATGCAGTCTAAGGGAGGGAATTATAGTCTCTCTAGTAAGCTAAGTACTTGTCATGCTGTCTTCGAGCAAGGGTTGTGAGCATGCTGGCAAGGTGAACAATATTGCATTGGGGACGAGTGTGAAGAACGGACAGGTAAGTGCGTATACTGAACAGTGCAAGTTTTAATAGACAGAAGGTTGTAATTTATGACTTTACCTGTTTCGGTGATAGAGGGCGGGTTCACAACATGTGTTTTAGAAAATGGTGGACGCAGACCTAGAAGCTGCCCCGGCGCTAACTACTGTCACAATTCAGACTAAAACCTGAAGAGTTCCCAGTTCATACCAGGCAACCATATAACCAGCGACAGCGCCTGGGACGAATTTTAGAGGGAAATGAGCGCTAATTTCGGTATTTTTGCATCACGAGTGTCAAAGATAAGACAGATGCTCTTATTATTTACGGTGGGAAATAAATTTCAAGACTAGAGAAGAGTTTACCGGATTCTGAAGATGCAGCGTTAGACGTAGAAGCTGAAAGATTATTATTTTTAAAAATGAAACCTCACTCTCAAGAAAGCACCACATCTTATGCAGCTAGATTAAGAGAGAAAGCACACGATTATGAATTTGGTAATTCGAAAGATGAACGAATTCTTTAACGTTAAATCCAAACCAGTGAGAACTAAAATTTGATACAAGGACAATCAACAAATCATTTAATCTTAACCAGTTCCTCACTGAAGCATGACAGGTCGAAGACAAAAGGTCACAAATACAGGAAATGAGGCCTGAGAGTGCAAGTGGTACAAAATAATGGACGGGGATGAGGATTCTAGAATCATGGATTTCAAGGACAGCAGTGTACGTACTGTGGACTGACAGGCGTACACAAACCAGGCATGAATAGCTCAACATTCAGGTCATAAATCAAGGCAAACACAAGGTAAATACAAACACAAGACTGTGAAGAAACCAGAGGCTGCAGATGTTCAGATTCATCAGATGAAGAATGTTTCAAGTCTCACCTGTTCATTATAGTAATCAAGAAGGTGGAAAGTCGCAGTAAAACGGTACCAATTGTCATTAATGATGTGCCTCTACACATAGAACCTGACTTTGGGGCAGATGTTAATATAATGGACGAATTTCAGTTTGACAGTTTGGTAAAAGAAAGCAAAGTACAACTGGTGGTACAGCACATTTAGATTTAATCAAGTTCAAGTTAACAGTTAACGGAGAGTTCGAGACTACAGTTAAAAATCCAACGAATGATATCAAGACAAAGTTCATCGTTGTGAAAGGACACACCAAACTCACCCCCGCTGATTAGAGGAAAATCTCTCGTGGAGTTAGGAATGTTGCAAATCAGAGAAGATGGATGACTCAAAGCAGGAAACAATCTTCGAGACAAAACAGAGCAAGTTGTGAAGGAAACTTGTAACACGGAAAACATGATGGAGGAATCCTGACATTTGTTCAATGAAATTGGGAAGATTTTTGTGATCTCAGGAGTATTAGAGACTTTCCATGTTCCTTACCAATGAAACCGATGCTGTATCAATGGCGCAGAAGCCACGCCAGATTCCATGTTATCTTCAGAAACCTTTGAAAGAGTTGATTGAGCAGGGTCTTGAGAACGATATCTATGAACGTGTCCCTACATACGAACTAATAACTTCGCCACTGGTTGTACAACTGAAACCAAAGTTAAAAGGTGTAGCACAGAAAATACTTTCACCAAACATGATCAGAGCCAGTATTGACATGAGGGTCGCAAACAAGAGTATGGAAAAAAGCAGAATCATACAGGCACCAGTTGTTGATTCCATCTACAAATTCAACGACTGTGTCATCCTTTCCAAGCTGGATATGCGTCAGAGATACCGACAACTTGTAATGGACCAAGCCTGAAGAAACGTCACAACATTCAGAACGTCCTGGGGGTAACTACAGGTCGAAACGGCTGATATTTGAAGCTAAAGCATCCCAAGATCTGTTTGAGTAAGGAAGAGCATGACAAAACAAAAGTGACTTCGGTATCACACTAAACAGGGACAAGTGTCACTTTGGAGTCAAGGCCATGGGGTTCTAAGGTCACATCTATACTGAGTGAAAGCTGAAACCCACCGAATGAAAGCTGAAATCTGTGAAGAATTATAAAGCACCGAAGTCGAAGGAAGTGATTAGAAGTTGTCAGGGGATGACTGGATATCTCTCGAAATTCATTCCAAAATATGCAATCCTTGCAGCTCTTCTCCGAGAACTGGCCCACAAGAATGCCAAATTCCATTGGGGCAAAGCAGAAAATAGTGCTTTCCAAGACCCCAAAGACCATCTCACAAATGGTATAACTGTCACCTACTTCGATTCCAGAAAACCAACAGTGGTACGTGTGGAAGCAAGTTACTGAGGAGGAATAGCAGTGGGAATATTCCAAGAAACTGACAAGGTATGCAGTCAGTTCACAACATGTCTGACACAGAAAAATGCTACAGTCAAACAGAAAAGGATGCTATAGATCAGGTAGGTGAAACAACGTTTCGGCATGTACCTGCTTGGAGCACCTAGACTCAAAATCACCACAGCACAGAGACCCTTGTTCCCATTGTTCAACAAAGCTAGCGTCAAACTGCCACAGAGAACAGGAAGATGGGTGGTGGATATGTAGAATATTGACTATGATCTGATCTATGAGCCAGTGAGAGTGAGTGAGTGAGTGAGTGAGTTTAGCAATATTGCAGCTATATGGCGGTGGTCTGTAAATAATCGAGGCTGGACCAGACAATTCAGTGATCAACAACATGAGCATCGATCTGCACATTTGGGAACCGATGACATGTGTCAACCAAGTCAGCGAGTCTGACCACCTGATCCCGTTAGTCGCCTCTCACGAAAGGCACAGTCGCCTTTTATGGCAAGCATGGGTGTTCTATTCTACACCAGGACCTTCACGGGTCACCAGGGAGAGACGCTGCAGACCCACTCAACTTCCTTTCATGCCATCCCTTACTGGGGACTGGACACGGCAACACAGAAGAAACTGTTAAAGCTTCATAGAAAAAGAACATACAGTGGTGTTCAGAACTAAACGAGATAAAGGGAGATGAACAGTTACAGAAAATCAAACAAAATCAATACAAAAGGAAAACTGGGAACAGCACTGAAAAGACCCAGATGTTCTGTTGTTCTATGGAATTCAGAAAGATATAGTGTTTTCAATGGAATTATCTTCGGACTTCACAAGTTTGAAATTGCGAGACAATTACAAAGAATTGTAATCAAGGCCAGACACTCCCTAGGCCACACAGGCATGTCCAAGACTAAAATAATGCTAAGAGAAATATATTGATTCCCAAGCATGGACAGTGTGATAGAAGCAGCCATAAATGATTGCTATGAATGCCAAGTGACGACAAAGGGTCATACCAGAGAGCCTGTGGAAAGAACAACTATACCTGACAGACCACGGGAGGTGGTATCCATGGACTGTAGCTGGATGGTCACTACAATCTCGTGCACGATGTGGCACGACAAATAGAAACTGATATATAGTTCACAGCAAGTAACGGACTTTGCTTTCAAAGGTGGATTCAAGCACCACAGAATTCACCCGAATGCGAACGGACAAGTCGAAAACTTTTTGAAGCTACTGAACAAAACTGAACAGATTGCTCCATGCAGAATAAAGACAGCCGATCAGCAGTACTCTGTATAGGATACAGATCCACACCTCCTCCAATTTCAGGTGTGATGCAATACAGAGCTTTTATGAACAGGGATGTGAGAATCAGGCTGGACCCAAACACACCAAACACTACACCCAACCCCAACCCATCCCCAAGCCCCAACCACCCACCCAACCCAAAACATCCACTAAACGCCCCCTCCTCCCCACACCAACTACCACCTCCCCCATCCTCCCAATCAAACCCCGGCCCAAAACTGCCACACCTCCCCCATAACCCACCCTCAAAACAAACCTCCGCCCAACTATTACACAACCCACATACCCAGCTATCATAAAGCCCCACTCACGTAAGCACAAAACCCCCACCACACCTACAACCAACTCCAACATCACGCTCACCCCCCAAAAACTTAATCAAAACCTCAACATCCTTGTAGAATGTATCACCACCATAGCCCTCACTCAAAATCCCACCGCCAAGAAAATTCACACAATTGCCCGCAAACTCAATATTTACCATAAGCCCCTGGCCAGTCTCCTCGTAGCTGTCAAAACTCTTTCCTAAACTACACCCACTAAGCTGCTCTAGCATACCTACCCTATTTATCAAAATTATGTGCCCCACCCATGATCTTTAATAAACTGTTATTCCAAATCACTGCGATCATGGCTCTGATGCAGTGGAACTGCAACAGTCTCCGAGCAAACGGGCATGAGCTTAAGGCACTCATCGCCCAAAACAAAATTGCCCCCCAAGTTAATCTTTTTACAGGAAACAAAATTATCCCCCAGAAATGCCTTCAAAATACCAGGCTTTTTTTACATTCGGAAAGACCGCCCTCGGCCCGTAAATAACCCCGGCCCCCCTCAGGAGGGCTGGGCATCTTCATATCAGACCAATTAACTTATTCCGAAATTGACATACCAACTTTAGACCTCGAAGTCCTGGCCATAAAAACCACCATTAAAAATAAAGAACTTACCTTTATAAACGTCTATAGAAGTCCATCAGTCAAATTCAATATAAAAGATTTAGAAACCATTTCAAAATTCATAACCCCCAACACCTTCATCCTCGGGGACTTCAATGCCCACCATCCATCATGGGGCACCAAACCATATACCTGCCGAAATGGACTTCTCCTATCAGACTGGCTAGACAACCACAACCTCATTACCCTCCACGACAGCCAGCCCACTAGAATTCCCCTATCTCACTTTCAACTCCCAAGCGCTATAGATCTATCCATCACATCACCAACCTTACCAAAAGCTTGCCTATGGGAGGCACACCAAGACACCTGGGGCAGTGACCACTGCCCCATCAAAATAACAATACCCCACCTACAAGCACAGCACCAACCCAACACTACCCCAACACCACCCACAGAAACAAAATACAATAAAAAAAGCAGACGGGAATAAATTCCATAACATTTGCTGCCAAATCAATACAAAAGACATATACAACCACGACATTAACACCTTTAACTCTAACCTCACAAACACCATAATAGACATCACAAATATATACATCCCCACTTTTCGGCCCACCCCTGCACTAAAAACAGTCCCCTGGTGGAGCACAGAAATCATTAACGCCAGGAAGGCAAGAAAAAAGCCCCTCAATCAAGCTAAGAAGGGCCGTTCCAAAATCTTTTGGGCCAAAAAACTAAGAAACAACACCAAAAAAGCTATCACGGCTGCCAAAATAAACCACTGGCGAAAGCTTTGCTCATCCCTCAAATTTAGGCAAACTGTGGAACAAATTTAAAGGTATACAGGGAAATTAAAAAAACCTCATTCAATCCAATCTCTCGGACCACCCCACAAACAAAGACAAAACGATGCAATGACAGCCCACTTTTCGGACACAAGCAGCTCCACCAACTACCCCCACCCCCCCCACACACACACACCTACCCCTTAATAAATCAATAAATATACACGAACTCAAACACAAAAAGACAGTCTCAGCCCGGGGTCCAGATCAAATCACCTACACAATCATAACAAACTCCCCCCTAACATGCTCTCTCTCACCCTAACACTATTTAATAAAATCTGGACCCTAGGAACCCTACCCAACTCTTGGAAAACAGCCAAGGTGGTGCCAATCCTGAAACCAGGGAAACCCACCAACTCCCCAGATTCCTTTAGGCCAATTTCACTAACTTCACATCTTTGCAAAACCATGGAAACAATAGTAAACAATAGGTTAAAGCGCCATATTCAATCCAACCAACTAAACAACTAACAGGACCAGAGCGGCTTCACTCCAAATCGACAAACTTTAGACCACATTTTGCATTTGGATGATATTAGAGTCGCACAAGTACAGAAACAATACACATTGGCCATTTTCATCGATTTTAGTAAAGCATTCGACATGGTTTGGCACAACGGCCTCATCAAAAACTCCAAGAAAATGCCATACACGGAAATATTCTAAATTTCATTCACCAGACAAATAATAGTCAAAACTCACAACACCCTTTCGGACCCATATCTCTTAGAAAATGCCACCCCCATGGGCAGTATCCTATCAACAACTCTCTTTAACTTCATGATTAATGACATTTTCCCTGAAAAATGGCCGGATATCCACAGCCATATTTGCAGATGACATTTCATTTTTGATCTCCTCTACTTCAATCACACAAGACACTACTAAAGCCCAGCGCATGTTAAATCACGTTCAAAATTGGGCCCATAAGTGGGGGTTCCATATTAACGTTAAAAAACCGTGGGCATCTTATTAAAAAAAACAGCATATGCAAAATTATACCCCAAACTACACTTATACAATCAAAAAATCATTTTCGAAATGGAAGCCAAATTTCTAGGAATAATGTTTGATCAACACCTAACATGGACTCCCCATATTAATAACTTGGTCAACAATTGTCAAAAAGACTTAAATTTAATGAAATGTATTCGTGGCACCACATGGGGAGCTGACAAACAAACACGTATAAACAGATACCATTGCCTCATACAGTTGAAACCGGACTACGCCACTCCAGTCCTGCTCACTCTCTCTCCCCCTACAACCTCCAAAAGCCAACTCCATCCAATATAAAGCCCTCAAACTAGCCCTAGGGGTCAGGACTGGCACCCCCCTATCCACACTCCTACTCACAGGCATCCCTTCAATCAGTACAAGAATAAACCAAACCGCACTCAATTTGGGGCCCGATATAACCCCTTCTATAACACCATTAAAGCAAAATACACTAACATAAAAAAATCCATGCTTAAAAAGTTTAAAAACAATAAAATTTCGGACCATTCCATTCACATCTCACGAGTCTACTGCATGCACAACAACTAGACACAATACAAAACACAACTCCCATAGCAAACTACATACACCACCCACAACAGACACCACACTACAAGCTACTATACTCAACTCCACAACAAAACCTGACACTCACTCCAAAACAAACATCATCCAAACCCACTTAGACACTCACTACCCCAACCATACACATACATACAGACGCATCCATCTCACCACACAAAACAGCAGGAATAGGCATACACGTACAAACAACCCCCTCCATCACCACAAACTTTCACCTTACGAATCACATAACATCACAACCGCAGAACTGCTAGCTATCCTCACAGCCCTACACACTATCCCCACCCTCCCAGCCACCCACTTCCTAATTGTATCCGACTCCCTCTCAGCCATCAAACAACTCCAAAACAAATACTCTAAATCCTGTCCCCACCTCATTCACCAAATCACCCTACAAACCAGCACTCTTCAGGAACTTAACAAAAATATCACTCTACTATGGATCCCAGCACACACACAAACAACATAGGCAATAATACAGCAGACATAACAGCAAAATTAGCAACTACCCACCCATCCCCACACATTCCATTCCACACCTCAAAAACAGAAATCAAACAGCTCATCAAAACAAATACATCCACGCTCAACTTTACAAATCCATCATCACACAACTCATTACTAAAACACCTTCATTCTCAAACACCCCCCACACAAACACCCTCATTGCACGACTCATCACAGGCAACACCAACCTTAACTACAATTTATACAGACAAAACAGACACCCAGATGAGTGACTGAGTTTTACGCCGCACCCAGCAATATTTCAGCTATATGGCGGCGGTCTGTAAATAATCGAGGCTGGACCAAACAATCCAGTGATCAACAACATGAACATCGATCTGCGCAATTGGGAACCGATAACATGTCCCAACCAAGTCAGCAAGCCTGACCACCCGATCCCGTTAGTCGCCTCTTACGACAAACATAGTCGCCTTTTATGGCAAGCATGTGTTGCTGAAGGGCTATTCTACCCCGGGACCTTCACAGGTCACACCCAGATGGGCTCTGCCCACACTGCAAAACAAAAGAATCAATAACACACATAATGTAAACAACAACACACCAACATTACCCAACTACACAGCTCAATACCACCAAAATATCACGATAACATACACCTCCTACTCAACCCCGCTAACGCATAACATATTTTCAACGCCATTGCAACTTTCATTTTAAACTCTGCCATAGCTCACAAAATATAAATCATAAACACTCTCCGCCATAATATCTCCAGCCACGTTCTACCGTAAGCCACCTAACGGTCCCACAAGCCGGTGCGCGGTCGTCTTCTCCGACGTCCACGCCCAGCTACACGCTCTCCGCCTGTACTTAATCCCCTCATTCTCTTCCCACAGAGGTTACTTCTCATATCTTCCTACGTAACCTCTGTTCTAATACGACCCTTTAATGGTGCGAGTGTTCAAGACTCGTGATTGGAGGTAATCAGATTTAGTAGTGCAGTCAGCGACCTTGTTTCAAAAGTGATCGTTCGCAAGATCTCGGTAATTTCCGGATGCATCTTGAAAACTAGAACCTCTTCCCGAGCGCGATACTCAAATGTTCCTTCTAGACAGAACTCAGTCACGTTTCTCCACATTGCTTGCATTTGTCAAGTTGAATCTAGGTCGATGTAACACGTGTTCTGATTGGACAGAAAAAAGGGAAATAAATCTGCTGCCATTTTTCGCCGCTAGAATAGAGGTATGTAGGAAGATATGACAAGCAACCTCTACCGTCAGCTCAGTCATCACTTCTTAACCTATACCAATCCATATCTTATCCTATATTTTATTATATATCACATATATTTTCATAACCAAAAAAATATTTTATCCCACAACATCATGTACATAACAAAGCACACTACAACCAGACCCCAACCACCACCACCCCCAACCATTGTACATATATCACCGTTAATTCATCAAACTTCACAGTCACCTATATTTTAGTACTTATTTTATCATATACCATACCCATTATAACCAAAACATATCTTAAACTTATTCTCTCCCATTTTTAGCCAGTTCACCACTTCTTAATCAACACTCAATTTTAGCAAACACAGGCCCCAGCCTTACAGCGCTTCATTCCCCCTCCACCCCTCACCCTTTATCTACTTTATTTTTATTTATATCTAGAGTGCATACAGCCTAACTGTATTATTCACTGTTACCCCCTATGCTATACCACCCCCTCCCACCTCAACATCCCCTTCCCCACCTGCCACCCTCAACGGCTCCACACACCCCACCCATTTTTACACCCAACTATTTTCCAATCTTTCTACAACTTATATCAACAAGTTAACTACCCTCTCCCCTCTTTCCTTTCGGCATCCAACCAACATGGTCCCATCCAAACTACTTAGGTTTACTACTTTCATTTACCACTTTTTGGGGTAGGTGGTTTAATTTATTACCAGTATTTATTATTAAATTTACCCCCACCTACCCCGTCGGCGATATTGGCAAAATGTTAATAGCCGACGTAAAACGCCTGTAAACTATAACTATGCATCATTCCTGCTTGACAACAGTACAAGAATCTGTACCGGAACGTCGCAATCACGCAACAAAGAAGCAACAATTTGTCCTATTTGTACACCTCAACTTCTAAAATGCCACCCAAACAAGTTATCCGCCGTCTACATGGAGACGTGGCAGTTCACACACATTGTCCCGTTTTGAGAAGAAGCACATCCTTTCAAGTAACCACCTTACTTTCCTGAGATGTCGTGACCAACAAATCATACCTAAAGGCCTACAGCTCCGCTCCCCTATCCAGTCTGTGGCAGCTAAAACCATTCTTCACCAGGCGTCTAGAAAACTCCTCGCATCCGGCACCATCGTAAAGTCAAGGCCACATCTATGTCCGCCATCAATGACATCCACACCTCTCTCAGCTCCACCTTCGACCCCGAACTCTTCTCATCCTTACGGGCTGCCCAAACCATCGCCAGCAACAAACTAGATACCTCAACTAAGGCAGGACACATCAAGAAGCTACAACAACTCACCACCTCAGCAACCAAACGGAAGAAGACCACAAGCCCGCGATATCCACAACACAGTCGTCAACCTCAGCAAGAAGCAACTCACCAACCAACAGGTCAGTGCCCTTGCCAAAGGTCTCAAGTTTGCCCCCACACCATCCAAAATCAAATCTTTGTCGCCATCATTGAGAAAGGCCTCCAACAGCTTGCACCCGGTGGAAAGATTGACTTCATCAGACACCAGATCATCAGCATTCTCCACAAAGCCCAACCTCAAAAACCCAATATCACATAAGCTGAGAAACAAGTCATTAAACAACTAAAACAGGATCCAGATATTGTCGTCGCTCCAGCTGACAAGGGCAGAGCCACTGTAATCCTAGACAAAGACCACGTCCACTCCATGGTGGACAACCTCCTAGATGACACCTCAACCTACAGGAAGATGAAGAAGGATCCTTCTGCCAAGCTTAATCGTCAGCACAAGGCTACGTTAAAGACGCTCCACAATAAATATGAACTCTCAAGAGATCTGTATCGCAAACTGACAGTATCTCACCCCCAGCCATCTTATGCCAGAGTCACAGTCAAAATCCACATGAACCCCGTCAGAGCTCGTCTATTAGTCTGTTCCCGTGACACCGTATTCTACAGTACCGCCCAGCACCTTACCCAAGTACTCTCCCCACTGGATAAATCTGCCAACTTTTATACGTGTCAAAGGGTGTGTGTGTGCGTGTCCGTGTGCGTGCGCGTGCGTGTGGGTGCGCGTGTGCGTGTGCGTGTGCGTGTGCGTGTGTTACAAATAAACCAACACATTCGGGTTATCAGCAATCTTCAGTCACGTCTTATAACAGTAACTGAAGACCTAGGTTAGACCTCGGTTAGGATCTTCAACGACCGATGACTGTCGCAAGATGTGACTAGCGGATGGGGTGGTCAGGCTAACTGACTAGGTTGACACATGCTATCGTATGACAGTTGCGTAGATCGACGCTCAAGTTGTTGATCACTGGATTGTCTGGTACAGACTCAGTTATCTACAGACCGACAGAATATAACTGGAATATCAAATAACAAACAAACTCAAGATTGAATATGTTTATTGCAGCTAATGTGTGGATTCCCCAACTCAACATATTCATCATGCCAGTTATATTCCTGTTTATTGCTTCATCCAGTTTTCAGCACATCATGAATATTCATCTTTGACATCATCACGCATAGCGACTAGTAGTGGCTGTTGTGTTCCAGTAAAATCATTAGAGTATCACAATGTGAGTTACAACTAGCTAGCATATATCTTTAAAAGTAGAAACCTATTTTAGGAAAATGCAATGTAAAGCTTGGCTATTGACCGCCAGCAACTGTCGGGAAGGACCATACTAGGACCTTGTTCCGGACTCGATTATTTGGAGGCCAGCGTCGTGTAACTGCTGATTGCCTGTCATTGCTGGGGTCAGCATATTAGATCAGTAAGATCTCGATAATCTAGATGCTTTCTGTAAATGTCGCTTGGATTTCCGCATTCACGAATCACGGGTACAGAGTAATGCCCATATATACATGCAAGTACACGTCTTGAACAAGACAGAAAGGTGTTGGTTTCTGGACTTGGGTGATATGGACAAGCAAGATGTCTGGATATCCACAAGTAGAGGCTCAAACTTTGTCCAGGCAATAAGGAAGTCGCATGTCCAGAGCTATCCAGCGCTGTGCCTTTCGTTGTTATAGATTTAGACTCATGCTAAGAATAAGATCCACCAAGTTACGTTCAGTGAATCCAGATTCCTCCATGAACCCAGTTAACATAGATCTGATGTTTGCATTTAAATCTGCGGTAATAGCGGATCCATCAACTATAAACCACAGGTGCTCATAACAAATTCTCTATTTGTCGCCGGTCACGGTACTTTAGGATCATTCATAAATATTCTCCTGTTGTGCTAACCATGTCTGTTTGTTCAAGGCATGGCCATACTTGCTTCCATACTCCTTCAATACATGAAAGTTGAATGTACAATAAGTGCCTGCATCTCCCTGGTATCATTATTAACACTCTACGAACAATCCAGTGTGAAAGGAGCGTAGGCGTAGAAAACATTGTATATATAAACATATTGACCGTTGGGTCGTGTAATACGCCAAGGGGAGTTCAGACTATCGATTCATCATACAGCATTCCTGCAACAAGAGTTGTAAAAGTGAATTATACGATGATTAAGTTGAGGAAGGCTAGAAAGTTGGCTACAGAAGGTGTAATGTGGTCTCATGGGTCATCCACAGGGAGTGGAGATGAGAGATGTGGCAATGGCCAACACTTTCTGGACAGAGGACTCCAGGACTCGCTGTGCTGCTGTAGAAATTCGAGGTCTTCAACTGGACCAGTAAAATGAGAGAAATGTGAAGAGCTGGATGATGTAAGTTGGAGAGGTTTCTCTAAGCGCTCCTAGCGGTTGTGAGTCTGACATAAATTAAGGACTTATGTATGGTTGTGATTGCGCAACGATAGGTACGTGAGACAAGCTCAGATCAAGGAAACAGTGCGAAGGGAACATACTTGAAGCAACGAGAAATTCTGATACCTAAGTGAGTGGGTGACCGAGTTTAGCTTTACGCCGCACTCAGCAATATTCCAGCTATATGGCGGCGGTCTGTAAATAATCGAGTCTGGATCAGAGAATCCAGTGATCACCAGCATATGCCTCGATATACACAAATGGGAACCGATGACATGTTTCAACCAAGTCAGCGAGCCTGACCACCCAATCCCGTTACGACAAATATAGTCGCCTTCTAGGACAAGCATGAGTTGTTGAAGGCCTATCGTATCCCGGACCTTCACGGGTGTCTGATACCAAACAATCTATGTCGAAACGTCGTCTTTCACAGAACAATGCAGGTGTACATTCATAAAGTTTTCATCATATTTCAATGAGAAATCAATGGAAGTAACTGATACATAATGGAGGTAACGAAGAAATGCTCGTAACAGCGATGTTTTGAAAGAAATGTGAATCAAAAAAATATTCGAAGCCACCAGAAATTAATCGGAGCAAACAAAAATGCTTGCGGCAACGAGAAAATACTTGAAGCAGTGAGAACATACTCGTAATTTAAAGTTTTGGATAAAAATATTTTAAATTATGAGAAAATACTCAAAGTAAGGACAAAATTATAGAAATAAGAGAAAATGCTAGTATTATATCAATATTAAATAGAAAAAAAAGTATTATATGTTATAAAGTGACAGCATTAGTCTTTCGTAGATGTTAGCTCTTCGACCGGTCTTTCAGTTATGGAAAAAACAAATACCTAGTGTTACCTAGTGGAAGGGAAGCATGTTGTTGACAGGATGGCGAGTTTTGGATAGTATTACACCATGTCGCGATGTCATGGTCATGTAAACGTACCTGCAATACACGCTGTCATGTAGCACGCCAGTTGTCCGGATATGTTAGCACGTGTGATGTATTTGGTGATGGTTCCCTTCCTTTCGGGGATCAATGTAAAGAACACTCCCAGGGTCAACCCAATCGCCGCTAGATGGTTTTGGCCGCAGAATGCGTAAGTCCCTATCACTTCAGAACGTTTCTGGGAACGAGAATGTCGACGATGATCAACCAGACTGCATGTTTCATCCTAGTCTCTTTAGGTCTGTGAATGACCCTGTGTGTTTAACGCCTTAGCAATGAATATATTAGTAACTGTTATATCACGGTTTGTTATAGTGGAGAGGAGATCGTAGCAAGATATTAAAGGTTTACGGCTTTGGTTAAACCCGTTACCACGGGTATAGAGCTGGAAACCAAAGGATCCAAGTCCAGGTGAATGCATGATTCGAATCTAGGATCATATGGTGATATGTATTGCTGATCTATACTACAAACAAAAACACCCTAAATAACACCCTAAAATCTGATAGTAATATATCATATGGTGATATGTATTGCTGATCTATACTACAAACAAAAACACCCTCAATAACACCCTAAAATCTGATAGTAATATATCATATGGTGATATGTATTGCTGATCTATACTACAAACGAAAACACCCTAAATAACACCCTAAAATCTGATAGTAATATATCATATGGTGATATGTATTGCTGATCTATACTACAAACAAAAACACCCTAAATAACACCCTAAAATCTGATAGTAATATATCATATGGTGATATGTATTGCTGATCTATACTACAAACAAAAACACCCTAAATAACACCCTACAATCTGATAGTAATATATCATATGGTGATATGTATTGCTGATCTATACTACAAACGAAAACACCCTAAATAACACCCTAAAATCTGATAGTAATATATCATATGGTGATATGTATTGCTGATCTATACTACAAACAAAAACACCCTAAATAACACCCTAAAATCTGATAGTAATATATCATATGGTGATATGTATTGCTGATCTATACTACAAACGAAAACACCCTAAATAACACCCTAAAATCTGATAGTAATATATAAACGTGGTATGCCATAAATGAAACTTGGGGCGTCTTCATGGGATGTCTGTCTTCCACAGGTACTACGCTGTTGTGTCTGTGCGTTTGCATCAAGCATCGTTGGTCTGGTATGTTCCAGCACCCTTGTTTTAGACTTATTATCCCCTGCACCGCGTTTTGCGGGGGTATTATAACGCACCCCGTCTGTCCGTACACATTTAACTTTTCCGGAGCAGAACTCCGTTCAATATTTCACCAAAATGTGACACATAGAGTGGTCTAGTGGTATACTGGTGCCTTTTGATAGTGTAGGAATTCTGAATAAACCATTTTTGGCGGTTCCATGGCAACACGTTTGACTTCGCCTGACATTGGAGGTAATGCGGGGGTATTGATGGCTGTGTCTCCTTGTGTGATAATGTTTCATTTCACTCAAACTCAACGAATATTGATTCAGTTCCTCCCCTGCATGTTTTGATATGTCTTTTAAAGTACCCATTAAGTACACAGAACGTTTCAGTTATCTTAGAGTATCAATGACCTCACAGCGTTTAATCATAAGTTTATATATGACTATCAAATTTTATGGTGTCCCTATACGTTTGTATGTAGTATATTTCGGTGGGTAGATTAGCCAGTTTGTTTCATGCCTCTACCATTTGACTACAGTTGGGCATTATACGTATCAGAATAAATACATACACCACAGATGAACACTTGTGATGAGCAATCATTGCAACTGTAATTGAATCCAGTACCTCAACGTCAAATTCATTGTCTGAAACTGTCAGTTATATGATTTCATAACGACACGCGAATCTTGAAATTGGCAGTACTTGTTAACGTCAAAACGACCACAATTATCAACACAAAACAAAGGGATTCTGATGAATTATGCTTGTTACATTCACTCACTCACTCACCGTCAGGATCCCCCCAGAAAGCGTCCTGTTGGTGAGGTCCAGCACGATGTCTCTGTTCTCCCAGTGCCAAGTCCCGTTAGTTGATGCTACGTACTGTTCCAACGCCTCACGATTCTTAATCAGAATCCCAAGCAGCTGATAACCGTAAAGTGAGTTTACAAATGTCTTAATGCCAAACAACCCGCCTATCCTCAAGAAATCAGAGCTCGAAAAGCCCATAATGTAAACGATGGGATAGAAACCGTAGGAACACAGGAACTGAAACCAAAAGAAAACACTATTTTACATGGACATGATAATACTGGGACAAAGAACAAAATGGCTACTTCTAGACAGGTGATATCCCCACGTCTCTAGAATAGCGCTCTGTCTTCATCTGATTCTCGATTATGCTTATCATAATCGATCATTATACCATTCACAACAGACCCGTGAAAGTCCCGGGGTAGAACAGACCTTCAGCAACCCATGCTTGCCATAAAAGGCGACTCAGCTTGTCGTAAGAGCCGACCAACGGGATTGGGTGGTCAGACTCGCTGACTTGGTTGACACATGTAATCGGTTTCCAATTGCGCAGATCGATGCTCATGTTGTTGATCACTGAATTGTCTGGTCCAGACTCGATTATTTACAGACCGCCGCCATATAGCTGGAATATTGCTGAGTGCGGCGCAAAAGTAAACTCACTCACTCACCCATTCACAACACATGGTAATGGATATGAATATAAAAGATAATATATATATATAATATATATAATTTATATGCCACTCAAAGAACAGGGGTACTTGTTACATATTACCTCGAACGACAATCCAGCTACACCCACTCTTTCCCCGAACCAAAGCAGCGTGGAGTCAACGAAGTCAACGAAGGCCATAAAAATCATCTGGGTGACCATGACACTTGTGACGATCGGTACAGCGTCTTTAGCACCTTCTGACACGGCTTCGAGAAGGCTGTTGAACTTACTGTGTAGCATAATGTTATGAGGCGGCAATGTTTCATCTGAGGATGAAGACGTTTATGGATAGAGAACTTCTTTCTTGCATCCACTGCAAGGAAGAAGTTGTCTATCCATGAAAGTAATCCTAAGTTCATCCCCAGCATACTAACTTCTGAAATGACACTTAAAGAAGAAATGTTTCACCTGCTATACATTGTATGTGTAGAGGCAGTAAAGGGTAGAGATTTGCTGAATTTTGACCTGGGTTATAACGTTTTAGGCATCTCTATCGCCATCAAAGTTGTGAAGAATGATATGGACATTTCCAGCGATTTATTTTTGTGTAAGAAAGGGGAGACAGATATTTACTCTTATCTCACAGCTTTTAAAAAAAACCGTATTGAGACCACCATTATGAATGAATACATATATGAAGAATGTAGTTTGTGACTGACGGAACGGGGATGTTGTAGGCGTCATGTGGCTGGATCCTAGTCGGCTGTGTCTCTGGGGCAATCAGCTTTGATATAGCTAGGGCTGCAGGGGCGGACATGACGCTGGCTGCTAGCAGGTGATTGGCTGGAGCCTCGTAATAACAAAAAGACATAGTCATCAATATCCCCCGTGATGGCAAAATATTCTTCAAGAATATGTCAAATGGTGACGACAAGTCTTATGCTGTTCATCACATTCTTCACATCTAACGAAAGCATACCTATGTAAACTATTATTATACCAAGATGCGTGTATGAAGAACAGAAGCTGTATGAATGCTTCCATGGTTTGATGTACTTCAGTAACTAATCTCCATTGAGTGGCACTGATGATTTGTGTCATTTCTTGAATACCCGTAAACTAGAAGGAGAATATCGAAACACCAATTTCAATCAAGGTAAGAGTTGTTGCCATGGAAATGCAAAAAAACACACATGTAATTGAGAAATATGGATCTACCAAAAAGAACCAGTTCACCACCAGACCTATCCATATGCCACGTTTGGTAAAGAAACAGTGAAGGGTTTTCAAGTTCTACCCCGGACAAAAGCACCAACACCAACACTAATTTCAGCCGAAGTCAAACGTGTTGACATGGAAGCGCAAAATATATTTTTTAATTAAAAAATCCAAAACTATCAAAGGGCAACGATTTAGCGCGGGACCTCTCTACCCAGCGAACACACAACGTTTGTACACCGATTTCTAAAGGTTTCTGTGAAAATGTTTCATGAGTACGTTCCATGTTGTGAACATTTTGTCAAATGAAATAGTATGTCATGTGTTTCATTTCTATCACTGATTTCTTTATGTACCTTTTACAATACATGAACCATTTTATTGTAAATATGATTTCCCGTTCACTCTGTGAGTCCACGTTTAGCTTTCAATGTGTGGACATCTTCTTATCGCTTGCGTAAGAGGCGAGTAACTGGATTGGGTGGTCAGGCTCGCTGACTTGGTTGACACATGTCATCGGTTCCCATTTGCGCAGATCGATGTTCATGTTGTTGATCAGTGGATTGTCTGGTCCAGAATCGATTATTTACAGACCACGGCCATATAGCTGGAATATTGCTGAGTGCGACGTAAAAGTAAACTCACTCACTCACTCATTCTTATCCCTTGTATCGGTCTCCGCTCTCAGGGCATTTCCCAGATGCTGTGTCATGTCACAGCACGAAATCTTTACATGGCAGGCGGGAAGTTTCACCACACTGATAGATTTAGAAGACTGTCCATTTTACTTTTGTGTCCGGAAAGGAATAATACCCTTACGTTTCGGTGGACAATAACGTCACTACATGAACTGTTCAGTCTGTAATGCCAACACTAATGCCTGAAAGTTCATTCTTCTTAGAACATGGCACGAGCGTACATTATTGAACGGTAAATATATAAATACATCATTATATGTAATGGCACCATTGTAGATGTATCTCTGGATGATGGTATTACGTATCTTATTTTCACGTCAATTTCTGAATGATCTTTTTGTGGTGATCTTACACGGGTGTTTGTCGGGTATGCAATTACCTTGTTAATAAACGTCTAGGTATAAGTGTACAGTTACACAACTCCACGTCCATCATGTGAAAAAACAACTATACAAAATAGTCTAAAATAGAAGAAAATGTTTGCAGTGGTGTATCGCTCTGGGCACAGAGATCAGGTCACAAATCAGTTGACGTTAAGCAATAATGAGTTCTGAGAGTCTTGGGATAGGTGACCAGGTTTGTTAACCTGACTCCTGAGAATTTCTAGGCCCCACAACGAAGCACATTTGATTCATGTGGTTTCACCTTAGGTAAGTGAGTTTGTTCAAAATTGCCCGTTAACGCAGCAACGCCATCGACATCCACCTTTTTGGGTACAGAGGAAATGTTACTAATATGAGTCACTGAAGAAAAGTGTGCAATGATTCTAATCCTGGTACCTACCCCAAACGATGTCAGCATCCCGAATATCGTCCCTGTAATGCTGGCGAAACCAGCGGCCATGACAGTGTGTAACTCGGACGGTGTGAGATGAGGTAGGAACGGTTTGATGGCGAGTGGTGATTCTGCCTGGCAATGAACTAGCATTAAAATATCGCCCGTCAAAACAACATATTTTACTTGTAAATATCTTTAATGATGCAAACATAAATGACACGACCAATGATATGTAGACGGAAAAATTGAAATGGATGTCTTGTCACCATTAAAGTATAACCAAAAGTAATACCACAACCAAGATGGCCCATGAAACGTTTGATTATAAGAAACCTGGAGGATAGTACGAAAAACTAGAATTCAGACCCAGAACTATTGTATTATTGGAGACAACCCTCTACAAAAAACATAGAATAGATCGCCAACAACCGACGGTAGACCATCGCATCAGGGGCCATGAGGGAGTATTTATGTCTTTCATAAATAAGTACACAATTTCATCGTACTGGCCCAAACACAACATTGATTGCTGTGTTGACGGATTCCACGGGGCTGGTACCCAGACAGAAAGACAGCAACCATCCAAAATTGGCCACGAATCCCTGGAGAACCCCGTAGTAGTACAAGACGTTGATAGTCGAGGAGAACATCAGGACAAATGGCATCACCTGAGAACACAAGAAGCTGATCCGGACGTACGTACACATATATCCACACATATATGCTGTCACGTGCAAGGTCAGACAGTCACAAACTCACAGGCGCACGTGGGGAAACACAAAGTGACGTACACATTCAGACACAAAGATAAGGATACAGAGAAATTTATAGACATAATATGCTTACAAACAGGCACACTGACACACATAGACAGGCAAGCAAACGCAAACGCACGCACGCACACACGCGTACAGACGCACAGACATACAATCGGACATAAAAAGACACACATAGACAAACACAATCAGTCAGATTTCAAATACAGACACACACACCCACCCTGCTTTTACAATAAATCTCTCAATGCACGCAGGTCTGTCCAAACAGACATCAAGACAGCATCGGTAATTCTGCCTTGTTTATACACAAGACAGTGTAATATTGTAGCAAGGAGCAGCAAATGACATATCCTATTTGGTACATGGGTGTTTTCTTTAAAACATATCCTTCACATTAAATCTTTGAAGGGCATTTAGAAGTGGAAAGCATAAGAAAAGCCATATTTATCGATGTCAACTTCTTTATTGTGGAAAACATGACGTTTCGGAGTGTATGCTTGGTCCTTCATCAGTAGTTGAGAACATGATAAAGGAGCACGCATACTCTCCTGAACGTCGTGTTTTCCTCAATAAAGAAGTTGACATCCATAAACCTGGCTTTTAATCTCATGATTTCATCCTCCCGAATGTAGCTGTAATCTAAGAAGTTCTTGTACCTCTGTCGGGTCCAGTTCCAAGTAATCATGCTGACATAATTATCATGATATTATTTTAGGAGGTCTGTTCATTTGCGTATCGTTTGACTGCACACTTTGGACCAGACAATTAATGGGTGACATGGATCTACGCGATAGTCAGCAAGCATGATTTGCAAAACGGATCGATTCTAAACCAGGATCTTGACAAACATTATCATAATGACTCTTATATCATTCTTAGTCAAGCAAATGTTGACAGGTTTTAGTGCATTTATGACTCAGACAAACCATTGGGAGAAATGAAAATGAGGAACGATCTTGGCAATCGTTTTACGGCTAGTCAAGGAAACATCCATTTGTACGCCATCTTATTCTGTTAAATATTGAATGGGATATTGGGGACCCTTTCAGTCACGCGATCCACTTACCCGAAATGCAAACTCGTGATCTCGATATTTTTTTCCGAATACAAATTCAGAGCCTTTATCAGTGTGCTCCAAGTATTCTTTTAGTCTTTCTCCGAGCCATTGGAAACTGCGAAACCCGAAACTGGTTCTGAGTATCAGCAACGCAAACAGAAACTGGGTCCCGATACCCCAAAATACTGCGTGCCAGTTGACCTGAAATTGTAATGTAAAACCATGCGCCACAGATATAGCCTCAAAGCTGTTCATTATTATTCATACAGACGAGCCATTCCGTGTAAAATGCTTTGATCTGACCAGACAGTAAGAACATAATAGTGATATGTAAGTGGTTCAAACTGCGTCCGTTTTCAGTATGTCCTACTTAAGTTTATCACATATGGATAGTTTCATACCAAGTTAGCATTTCTCTGATTCTGTTCTTTTATATATTCAGCAAATTGCATTAAGGATTTCACCAGTTCTGATTTCCCCAACATGTTATTAGTCACTAGTATCTATTGTACACAGACCTGAGACTGAAATGATCGGTTGATTAGCTTACAGTTTTAAACAGAATCGAAGAATATCAGTATGCAGTGATATGGGTGAATTTAGTTTATGTCGCTATATGCACTATTTCCACAATATCACGAGTGAGGACACCAGAAATGGACTTCTGGATTTGTACCCATCTGGGTAATCAACCCGGGTATTCGGTGTCTCCAGGGGTTCAGCATGATAAATGGATAATATTCTTGTGTGTGATCAACAATTTGTTGTAACTTGTATCGTTTGTGTAATATCTTTCTAACCTTACCACAGTCTGATAGACGTTAACAATTCAAGTTACAGTCAATCTTTGATTAAGGTTTGAGGACGATAAAGACTGTCTGGTGTCAGTACTTTATGTTTACTCCTTTTCCTTTTTGGAGAACCACAAAGGCGAACCAAACCAGAGACACAATGTTCTCCGAGACGTTAACACTGATAAATTAAACAAAAAATCAGGTTGACAAGGACTGTCTAATGTGGGTTTGTCACCATCTTGTTTCAACTCCTTACCCTTTCTGGATGTTCGGATATCAGGAATCCTATAAGAATGAAGAAAGTCATTCCAGCGAGAGAGAGAAAGTTCTCCGCTTTGGTCACATTCAATCCCAGGTAGATCGCCATGAAGAGAACCATCCCTATATACAGCAACCTGCAAACACAAGGTGGCCACCCATCGGACCTGATGTCGGACAGCATCGTACCAACACTGAGCCGTTTGTATTTGCTTACATGTATGAGAAAATAAGGCAATGCCATCATTATGAAGCTCTACAAAAACTCTTGGTTACGGATGCTGGCCGTTATCGTTCAAGTCTGATAAAAATGTTAACCAGCAGGTGAAGTCCAACTCCATAAGTAATATATTGCCCGAAACATTTATTGTCGTATGTGAGTTTGGTTGTATTGTTTAACACCGCACTCCGTAATAACCCAGCTATATCTCTGCTACAGTAGGTCTTGTATATTTGCTCACCATCTGATTGTTCTCCTTATCGATGGTGAACCCTTTATCTTGGTGGCCCATGGGGACAAAATTTCATGAACACGAGTTGACAGCTTGATCTTGGCATAGACCAGGGCGACAAAACCGGTCCCAAGTAATAGCCTCAAAGAGCCTTCATCCCCGAAAGAAAATCTGATGCTGAAGCCAACATATACAGCGTAGGCAGTCAACGTCATCAGTGAGCATATGGCCACAATCACGTTCTTGTTGTGAATTATCTTCTTGCAAAGAGACGCTCTTGCCAAACCAAACGCCGCTCCACATCGTAGATAATGTTCTCTAGTGTCGAAAACGTCGTCAGGAGTGTGTGATATAAACATGTCTGCACCTTCCTGGCCATTTTCATGTTCTACTCTTGGGCACATTCCCTCCGGAAACAGTGCCTTCTGAAAACAGACAGATCAGCAGCAGGTTCATCACTATGACTACTACGACATGTCATCATCGCTGTTGTATGTCGAAGGGCCACGGGCATTTCCCGAGGGAAGAGGGCTTACGTAAACGCTATAACACCCATCCTCGGTTATGGTTGAAAATGTAAACACGAGGGCGAGGATTTTCATATTTAATATTCAATAGTTACATTTTCAGCCAATACCGAGGGATCGTGTAAAATCTGTCATATATATCGAAGGAACAGACAAATTTATCAAAATCATATAATGATAGATAATTAGATAATCAAGCAATGAAGAAACATAACAGCAACCGAAGCGGTAGTGAAATCTATGTAATGACAGTAGGCCTAACTATTAATAGACAATTTAACGCAAGTATTTTCATCGACTCAGTAGACGTGAAGTGGAGCATCCGATTCGTTATCTGACAGAAGCGGTTCTATTCCAGATGGGAATTGTACTTCCAATTTGATGACATGTATCAATTGATTTCAAACACTTGAATGTTGATGTTGAAAGAAATCTTTTCGAGAAAATCTACTTTCGGAATATTGTATAGAATGTTCCAGGGATATTGTATACAACCCTGAAAGGACGTTTACCTCAGGAAAAATAACCTCCAAAACGAAGCAAATTTGACATCTGAGGTATATATATTTTCCAGTAATATCCACACACCCTGTTGTGTCCAACTTATAAATCGACCTAGGATGTACTTCAGATATAATTTCAATATTCGGCCTTACTGTTGAAATCAACTGAGATGAGACTAGCAGCAGAGGCCTCGCCTTGCACGCGCAATGCACGTGCCCTGCATGTTCTAACAGTACTATGGACGTCTGCTAACTGTACCGTGCACTGCCCGTCTTGCTTGGAACACACCTCTCCTACCGACAATCAGCCTCATTTTTCACAGTGATCCTTCGGAGGCCAGAGGATAAAACTGCCACGCTAGTAAGTGAAGCGCTGTAGGTTTGAAACTGGCTGTCGGCACTACATGTTGGAAATTGCCAATCATGTGATATTGTACTATCGCATTCAGTGATGATAAGAAAAACTCGTATCAGTCTTCAAAACAAGTAATAATTCAAAGTCAAGGGCTATTCCTCAGAAAATCTTCGGCAGAGGGACAGTATAGAGGAACATCTCGGGATAGTGGGGCCTATATTATGATAATGCAGGGGGCTCCGGAACATTATAACAAGATAATTGCCCGCGACCCAGGGACATTATTTAGATCATTGCTCGAGGAAACGAGATTGTACCAGATTTGAGGAAAATTACGAGAAAAGCGTCCTCTAAGAACAATAGACTGACGTCACCAGAAGTGTATAGGTATACCTTACTGATAGACAGAGACGGAAACTGGGTGTCACAAAAATATCCATGGACTGAGAGACAGATCGTTGATATCAATAATGATATCATAACAGGTGTTTCTTGACAATGATATAAATTCCTTGATGGAAAGAAACGTTGAAAGCAACTTACCTCTGGAATTTCTCGTTTGACGAGGACGATTGTCTCCACACGTTGTTGCCCAGCCATGACTCCGACAGTACAGTACAGGGACAATCACCTCAGGATTGTTTTATATGTGCATGCGTAAGTAAATAGGTTCTTGCGAAACCGCACCTGCCTGATATTTCAACAGGTGTGTGTTTCAAAGTGTAAAAACATACGCAATGTTTGTTTTATTAACCGATCTAAACACATTGATTGGACGTGATATAGATATCGGAATGTGTATAAACTTTAACTCGTACTAGGTGATGGTTTCCGTACATTAATGGTACTAAGTGATAGTTTCCGTATATTAATGCAGAATAGTATAAATGTGAGATACCAGTTGCAGTCTTTAGTATTGTGTTCGCTCCTGTTCTATTGTACTCTGATATAATGAACAGGTGTTTATTCAGCATTGTAATAGAAACTGACAGTAGAAACTGGAAACATTAAGTTTTTCATTTGCGTATCCTCTTTGTTCTCAATTCAAATATGCTCACAGGTGTGTCAGGCCTCATTTATGAGGGTTCCATTCTCAAATATATTTTAATTTTGACTGTTTTACTTATAGTCTTATGATTCCCTCCCACAATAGACCGATCTGGCGTGATATACTTGAAATATGTGATACCTCACAAACTCGTGGATCTAGGAGTGTACTAGCTAGCGTTGTGATCTACATTCAGTTGCTGGCGATCTATAGCACGTTTTTTTCGATACGTTCAGCCTATTATCTGTATCTTCAAATGCTATCAACTGGTTGTAACTTATGACTGTGATGACGTAATTATTCTACAGTCCATCGATGATAGCTTTGTATTCCTTATGATTCAAATTGACGATATGGTTACACTATTGCCGATGTGACGCTACTTTTAACCCACTCACTCTAAGAGTGTAATAGCAAATGATGACTTTATAATTTCAATGCACCATTTTATAGTTGCAAATCAATACACGTCGAAAACCCTTGCTCACTTACGTATGTCCCTATGTAAATCAAACTTTCTATTAAACAGAAGAAAAATAGACTCGAAACTGAGTATAAAAAGTCTACGCACTGAAAAAGGTACAGGGTTACATCATAACGCGAAATTGTATCACGTTTGTCTGTGGTTTCCCTCCAAAACAGCATATCTATGTCAACAATCGCTTCATCCAGTTTCGTTCGAACCATTAGTAATGTGTGTGCAATCAGTCGTTTCAGCTTGTGATGGAAACACAGTGTAGTTTCATAACAAAACGCCATATTATATGTTTGTCATTTGAAAGGTGTCCACATGGACACACGTACTGATATTGACATTCAAGTTTTTCAAAAGGGACGTTGAGTACATCTTTTCCTAAACGAAGTATATATGACAGTCTGTAGTGAAACATGATTCTGGTGAATATCATACCAAATATACAACTATTGTACTATGACTTTGTGCAGAACTTTGTTCGATGGTCCGATGTGAAAATAAAGTAAACCGTTCACTAATATGTGTTTAATGTGTTTTTTCCATTGTCGAGAGCACTGTTATCACATTTTCATATTAAACCGATGTAATACATACCTTACAACCATCTGGGTGCGGTTTAGCACTGCACACCGACACATTACAGCTATATGTTGGTGGTCTGTAAATAATCCTCTATCGTCCTCCAGGAAAATAACACCTACAGACACAGTGTTACCACTGAGGGAGCAAACAAGTGCATGTCTGTGGGACATGTTTCAACTTTATTGCAATAAACACTGTTTCCACATACTTAACATTTCTCGACCTCTAAAATGTTTCTGCATTTTGGACATGGTGGTATGCTTGTGTATGTGTGAGCGAAATCCATGAGATTTACACGAAGATACACGTACATCAGGTTCTCATTAGTTCATTAGCAATTGAAGTGACGATATGGGTGTGAGACCTTGGAAGCCCGTCAAAAAAGAGAGCTTTGAACTGCCACCCATCGATCACCTTACATACAGATACCATGTTTCTAAGTCTGAAACGTTCTGACCTTAACTTCAGACGACAGGCAATTATTATATCATTTTAACGCCACACCTATTTAGATAGCGCTCCAGAGTTGCCTTCCTTGACTGGCTGTTTATTTTGTTGACTTCCGGCTATCCTGAAAGTTGAATGGCGATTGAGGCACGATTTGCTCGAATGTTCCCGACACTGTGTCAGTATACAATAAGGCTGGTTGTTGTGTTGAAATCACACGGAGTTATATTGGAGTTTTGTGCTTCTGCCTGCCGACATCGTCTGTCTGTCAAATCATCTGACCTAGAAGACAGACGCTTCGAGCTTCACCATTGACTTTGTAAACTACCTTCAGTTAGTATATCTGATCTCACTGTAAGTGTCAAGATTCTGGAAACTTGATATTTAATATCTGTGAAACATTACTTTCGACTTGTTACCCAATTTCATTGTAGTAGAAGTCTGTATTGTAATTCATGGTAACTTGCCCATTGTTATTGTTGAATATGTTAGTCTTGTCATTGTTATGGTTTGCTGGTTCAAAGGGGATTTCTTATTAATTAACCGTAACAAGTGGCAAATAAAATGACTGCATTTATTCAATGAAAGAACATGTATTTGGTTGCTGTCAAATAGAGACAGTATTCATTTGATTTGTTTGATTGTACATTTGCCTTCATTTTGGCACACTTATGTGTAATGATCAAGGTTTTGGATTCGCGTTACTTCATTCTGGAATCTCCTAGGTCCACGTAAATATTCTTCCATTTCGTCCATGACATGTTGGCTAACTGGCCCGAAGTACATCAGCTGAAAATATGCAGAAGTATTCGTGACTAATGCATGGAAAACATAAATTTGACAATAGCAACCATCTATATATACCGACACATCTCTCCAAGCGTAACTTACAAAATGATGACACAATACGAACTCACAACTTACCAAATACTCAAAGATCGTCTTTCCACTTTTGCTCTATAAAATATGATATATTTTACGTGCCTGCTCCATTTTGTTGTCTCAGAAAATTCATCAAAGGCCAAACTGAGCAGGAAGAAATTGTCAGAACTATCTCTTAAGGTTCTTTGTTAAAAGTATTACAACTGAATGTTGATTACATGTCTGCCCGAGGAAGTAACAATATCTGATTATATGGTCAAACTAATAACATATTACGTTTTAAACATCGGTTGCAAAACACCCCACAAAACACTGGGTTATCTCTATTGAAACAGTCGTGGTATCACTGACACTGGAGCAATAAATTTCACATGGTACATCCCTCCTCTTAAATATTAACACCGAAGGCTCTTTAAGACTGTCCAACAAACTTTTATCTCAGTAATTAATAGACAGATCCAACTGTTAGACTAATATTACTTTTAATACAACGCTTGTGACGTTCTGACACGTCAGAATAACGTCAGAGTCTAACTAATAGGTGGAAACTCTTCCGAGAAAGAACCAATTGGCCCCGAAATTTTGGACCCTCACTCTTCCTCATCTTCAGTTGCAGACCTTACCGAAAATCCTGTGTACATTTTGTTTACTTCTATTTATGAGGAAATTTGTGATTTACCTTTAGAGAAACGGAGGCCAATTAAACAACTAAACGTGTCTTTTCCCAAAACAGAAATTGATTTACTAAATGAAATTATCTCTCTAAAACTTTCTGTGGACTGTTCATTACATGAAATAAATTCCTGCGTCTATGCTGCCGCGCGAACGTTGGAGGAACTTCACACAGTTTCCAAAGAAAAATCTTCTACTACTAAGAACGACAAACCAAGAAAAAACCGGTTTCAAGTGAAATTAACAGAAACTAGAAAATATATTTCCTGGATAGAGCTGTGCCTCAAATTACGATCATTAGGGAATCCCATGTCTAAACGACAAAAGGCAATTTGGAGAAAATTAAAATTACAGTACAAGACAACAAAAGAAAAGGTACTTCTCCAAATTGTCGATTCCCTTAAGGCAAAAATAAAAGTTTGGACAGAAAGAAAGAAAAAAATGGGAAAAGAGAAACAAATTCATCAAGCAAAATAAAATGTTTAGGAATAATGAAAAGCAATTCTATAGGCAACTTAAAACAAGTGGTGATGGTGGGCATGATGAGCGGCCTCCCATGGATGCCAATGAAAGGTTTTGGAAACAGTTGTGGTCTGTACCCGGCAACTGTAACCTGGAAGCACCATGGGTAAGTGATTATGACCATGCAATGCATGAGAAAGTAACTAGGTAGTTTGTCTGTTACCTCTCACCAGATTGCCTGAAAACTGTCATTAAAAAGTCCAAATCTAATACAGCTCCAGGGCCTGATGGCATTCGAAACCGGTACTGGAAACTGTTCCCTTGTGTCCAAACACCATTACTTCACTGTTTCAATTCTCTTGTGGACACAGGTGGTGTTCCTCCGTGGTTCTGCAAAGGTCGCACAATACTCCTTCCCAAAAAAGGAGACGTGACGGATCCAAAAAACTTCCGCCCTATCACATGTCTAAATACCCAATATAAATTATTCACAGGGTGTTTGACAAACCTCGTGTCATCTTACTGCTCTTCCAATGAGATAATGTACAGGGAGCAGAAGGGGGCGGGAAAGGGATGTTGGGGGTGCAAGGATCAACTTCTTGTACAGAAAATGATTTTGGAAGAGGCTAAAACCTATCACCGCAACCTCTCCATGTGCTGGATAGACTACAAAAAGGCATACGACTCTGTCCCTCACGAATGGATTCTGAAGTCTCTTCAGTGTATTGACCTCCCTGAGCGATTACTTGATTTACTCAAGTCTTTAATGAGTTGCTGGTCGACTCAACTTGAGATGTACTCACAAGGGCAGGTGCAGACGTCGGAATCTATTCCAATTAGAAGGGGGATTTTCCAGGGGGACTCCTTTAGTCCTTTGCTTTTTTGTCTGTCTCTGAATCCTTTGAGTTTTCTGCTCAATAGGGAGGAGGGTTATCATCCCGGACCTCCTCAGCACAGATCCCCAACACCTCTTACTCATCTCCTCTACATGGATGACATCGAGCTCCTTGCCAAGGGAGAGACCAATTTGAAAGAACAGGTTCTCCTTGTCGAGTCAGTCTCTAATGATATAGGCATGGCGTTTGGACTCGACAAATGTAATACTCTTCATTTGAAACGTGGCAAGGTAACTAATGATGGATCGGTCAAGTTACAAGGGGGAGGAGTTATTGAACATCTTGTGGAAGATCAGGCCTACACCTATCTTGGAATGCAAGTTCGAGACAAGCTCCAGAATGCCCAGATTCAAGATAAACTTCGGGCCGAGTATAAATCTCGTTTAAAGAAAATCTGGAGTTCAGAGCTAAATGCTCGAAACAAAGTCAAAGCCACCAATACTTTTGCTGTGCCAGTCCTCTCCTATTCCTTTGGAGTAGTTGATTGGACAAAACAAGACACCCAGAGTCTTGACCGCCTGACCAGAAGGATCATGTCTGATAACAGAGCACACCACCCTCGTTCCTCTCTTAATCGTTTATATATGCCAATCAATTCAGGAGGTCGGGGTTTGATTAATGTGGAAGCTCTTCATGACAGAATTTTATTGTGTACTTTTGCACATATTTATTTGTCAGATGATCCTCTGGTGATGCACGTTAAGATTTATGATGAAAGCAAGGAATTCCACAGCTACTTTAAACGTGCCAAGGTTGTTGGACACAATTTGAAATTTGAAGTTGATTTTGTTGATGGCGATGTACTGCTGGACGGTAAAGTGATGGGAGTAAACCAGGTGAAGTCTTTCACCAAGTCTGCCTAGAGTCGGTCCTTTGTGGAGAAGCTGTCTGAGAAGCCATTACATCGTGTGTATATGCAGTGTGTGGAACAGAACAGCAATCCAACCGACTCCTTCGCCTGGATGAAGTCGGCTGGTCTTAAATGTGAAACTGAGGGTTTCCTTTTTGGTGCTCAGGACCAGTCACTTCCCACTCGCAATCGCCAGAATGTTATTCTTAAAGAAAATATCAATATGAAATGTCGTCTTTGCAATCAATTTACAGAAACTGTCCAACACCTTGTTAGTGGATGCCCTTCCTTGGCACAAACAGCATATCTTAAAAGACATGATGGCATGGCTCGCTGCTTTTATTATCGTCTCCGCCATGCCTGTGGCTTTGACTCCGAGGTCCATCCATGGTACGACCCTGAGCATGTCCAGGGCGTCCTGGAAAATGACAGCTACAAACTTCTCTGGAATAGGCCAATATACAGCCTGAGACGAATTCCAGCCAACAAACCTGATCTTGTCCTTTTTGATAAAGCCAATGAAATTATTTATATCATAGAATTTTCTGTCCCTTTTGACAGCAATGTGATTGGCAACATTCAGGAAAAGCATGATAAATATGCGGACCTCGCCTTTGAAATGTCTCGCTTACATCCCAAGTACACTGTCGTCAGGCTCCCCATTGTTCTCTGTGCCCTTGGTTTGGTACCTCCTGATCTCTTGGCGCAGATGAGGAGAGTGCCCGGGTTCTCCACCGGGAGCACAGCCCTTCTGACAATCTGGGTAATGCAGAAGGCTGCAGTGTTGGGGAGCCTCCATATTCTCCGAAAAGTTCTTGGTGGGTTCGACTAGTCAGTGTTTCCTGGGAGAAGTCCCATTCGCTGTCTGGGCTGCGTGTAGAGGGGGCGAGGGCCCTGAGCTGATGATGAGCCTCACCGGCCTGACTGTGCCAGGATCACCCGAACCCTCTCTGCTGCATATCGATCTGAATCTGTAAAACATAATAATCTTAAACTGTATTTCCACTTGAGGTAATAGTACTTAGATTGCTTTCTTTTCCTGGTTTGCAGTTTTCGACCAACGTGTCACTGTTTTCATATTTCAGCAGAGTTTTGGATTTGGATTTCTTCATCAACCTTTTCATTGTCTTGACTGCATTCCCATTTGATTGTGGGCATCTTGGTGAAGACATATCATGATGTAGTAAGTATTACTGGGCAAAGGTGGCAACAAGTATAAGAACTGAATGGCGGGCCATTGTCTGTGATACAAAATATTAAAAAAAACAAAACAATGACAAAACATCTGGAATTACATGTGTGACATATAGTTACATTGTTAGTCTCGTCTATCAAATTAAAAGAGATCACATGCCATCTTCTCCATTGTCTGTGCTGAGAGTGGTTTGCTACCTTGCTGTTGCTGCTCAGTCTTGCAAATCTCACACATACTGATGAATTCGGTCAGATCCTTAACCATGCATGGCCAGTAGACCAGTTTTCCTGTCTTGTGACTGCACCCGTTAACTTCAGTGTGACTTGAATGCGTCCTTTTGATATTCAAATGTTGGATACTTGGTACAGTGACAACACGTTGACCTTTGAAGATGATGCCATCTTGAACTGCGAGTTCATCTCTGAAATTGAAATAGTCTTGGGCACACCTCGGAAGACCATTTCTTGTTTCATGCCATCCATTTTGGATCAGTCTGTTCATACCATGGTCAGCACGGGTAGCATCTGAAAGTTTCTCAAATGACTTGTCCGAGATTGAGACATACTGCTTCATGTCAATGGCTTCATTGTCTTTTCAGTCGGGGATCTGATAGAGACGACATGGCCAGTATCATCGTTGGAGGATCCTGTCTGTGGTCGGCTTGCACGACTGAGGGTGTCTGCTGCATACACCTCTGTACCTTCCTTGTAAATGTCTGTGGCATCAAACTTTTGAAGTTTCATCAACATCACCCGGCACTGTGTAAGCTCCTGTCCACTGCTTCTAATGGTATGTGGTCAGTGATGACATGTACTTTCCTCCCGTATGTGTAAAGTTCAAAGCATTCAACTCTGAACACAATAGCGAGCAGCTGCTTTTGGATCTGAGCATAGCAAATTTTGGACGGTTGTTCACCATTCCAAGAATACTTTGTACTCCTGTTTGTTTGATGGGGCTGGCATTTTTGCCAGCTGCCTCCACTTTGGATGGATCAATCTTGAGACCATTCTCTGTTAAAACCTGTTAAAAACTTCCTAGTTATTGAACGTCAGGTAACGCCAGCTTGAATTTGGACTTGCTAAACTTGATTTTCTTCTCCCGACATCTGTTCAAGAAAGCTGTAATTTTTCTATCATGGTCGTGATCAGCCTCCTCCTCCGTCTGTCCAATACCATTGATCATAAGATCATCATGTATGGCTTTCAGTCAACCTAGATTCGTCAGAGCTTCATCCATCCTTCTCTGAAATTCCTGGGCGTGGGTGATATTTTAAGGGCTTCGTCAATGTTCTACATCTGCCCCAAGAAGTCTTGAAGGTTGTCAGTAGACTGCTTTCCTTGCCCAGGGACATATGTCAAAATGTTTTTTGTTTTTTTTGTGCATCAGTCAAAGTGAAGAAACGAGCATTAGATAGTTCTGTCAGAATGCCATCAATAGTAGGTATTTGATAATGACACTTTTTCAAAGCTTTGTTCAATGGTTTTGGATCAATACACATTCATATTTTTCCACTTGGTTTGGCAACCACCACCATCACAGAGATTGATCCTATTGCTTCTGTGACCCGAGTCATAATGTCTTTTTGTTGAGTCGTTCCAGCTCATCTTTCAGCTTTCCGTTCATAGCTCCTGGAACGTCCCAACTGGGCGTCTTGACAAGCTCAACATCACCGTCTACCTCTAAGTGAAAATCACCTTCCAGGTTGCCCTCACCTTCACATATAATCTTTGAAATTTGCTGAGATGTCCTCCTGTTTGTCCACTGATGTTAATATCTGACAAATGTTGACACGTTATCTCCATTGGACCAGTCCTTGTATCATTGATACAGGGAGGAAGCATTCACCCACGTGAAGGGAACTAAGCTCTGAACTTATATATATTAATTAGTTTGCTGTCGGACGTTATTTCCGGCTGCAAATTACGTCAGTGCCGGATAAATTTTAAGTCAGTCTGACATGTGTCAGATTCGTGTGGTGCGACTATCGGACGCCTGGTGGCAGTTTGATAAGGTTTGGATGATTAACAGTCATCATCTGACGCTCATCTTATTGCAATCTGTTGTCTGCTCGACGCGCCTGATAGCCACCCATCACCAATTCGATTCTCATCAGGGGGTAACATTATATTTAACACTGTCTGATTGCTGTCCATTGTGACACTCGAGGTTAACCCCTCATTAACTCCACTGCCATCGTTCGGCAAGCAGTAACATCAGACTACAAATAGAGGATCAGCTGACATTTAGTCCGCAGATTTTCATCGGACACTACAGCAACAAGATCCTGGAGATGAATCCAAGAATGAACAGAAATGTTCGAGGAGAGACGGCAAAATCGACCTGCAAGGTACCCTGTGGTGTAGGACAACTTGAGACCAGGCTGGAGAACTGTGCTGGGTGGTAACACCCTTCGTTACTCTTGGTGCGTGGCTCTGGAGTAGTTCATCAAACGATTCTGGCGCTCTTCAGAAATGGAAGAATGCTATTCATTCATTCCATCTATAAGCTTGCAGCCGTGATCGAACCCAATAGCGATGTAGCCTTCTATGCATCTTCTCAGGATCCCAAAGTCATTGCAGGTCATCTTTCATCCGATTAATCCGATCAAAGTTGGATCTCTATAGGACCGAAAAAAGGGGACCCAGAAAAGGGTGTTGGGTGAATTTCGATTGGAACTCATCGGAACGCTGAAATTTTGCAAAACTGGGATCAGATGAGGTTCCGATGGTCAGTGTAATATGGTGTGGGTTAAATCTCACGAATGATCCTTAAATCATGAACAATGTCTGACAAACATCAGTTTATGAATTGCTATGAGGCTCGTCGTGATTAAGCATATTCTGTCCTATCGACGGCACCCATCACAAATACATGCAAAGGCAAACCAACTTTTATGATGTATTGCAATGAAACTGCTCACCTCAACTGGAAATACGGCGAGAGTTTTGAAACATGTTTGTTTCTGGCCTGATTTTCGAAGGGCTACATCTTTCTCGAACGTCCACTTCAGCATTTCATTGTACTCAAGAGTTGACAAATCTGAGAAAAGGAAGAATAATGTAAGCTATTGTCACGTCCACTACAGTTTGCAATAGCTCAAAAACTGGTAAGCTGGGAAAGCTTTGACAAAACAAATTGCAGGCAATACTACAGATACAGCATATGCTTCAGTGGTCACAGAAGTGCAGTGTCTTTAAAAAATTGAAATAATAAGTACAGTGCATTTGTTATGTTACCACTCATATCATTACTGTCCCTTTGCCGGTATAAATATACGCAGAGATAGCTGTGTGCATATGAACGGCTCCATGTTTTGATGCACAAGTAGAAGTCTCCTATCAAAATGTTCAGCACGTGTTTGTAAAATGGTAAAGGGCAATACTAATGATATCGCTACAAGTGCATTTCAGCGTGTCATCCAATTAATTGTAACTCCAGCCATGATGCAGTCATGCACATTGAAAGCCCATCTAACATTACACGATTTCAAGGAGGAATACATACCGCACCATATTGCTCGTTATCTGAAACTTTATACTTATCAGATTGTTAACATTTTTGTATTTGTTTCATGACGCACGGCATGTGTTTGGTCTATTAAACTGAGTGAGTGAGCTGTCTAAATTACACATATATGTCCCAGATAAAGGATCTGTGAATGATGATACACAGGTAAATAGTGGAACCACGAGAGACTGAAATCTGCGATTGTGTGACATATGGGCTTGATGTGCAAAATGCAGGTTAGTTGTCATCGCTTAAATGGTAATATGGCAAATCATTTTGCTGTGTTCAGTTTATAATTCATTTATTAAGAGGAAAGCATTGAGTGAGTGAGTGAGTGAGTGAACAGGCTAACACATAACATGACATAATGATCTATTTATTCATTGACACACTGATATCACATCAATCAAAAAATACCAATATCCCTTACTTATTTTGGCCGGTATATTAGAGATTGGTAGCTCAAAATGTACTGTGAACATATTGGAACTTACATACCCTCTCATAAAGAGAATGTTTTAACAATATTTTAAACTCTATTAGGACACAGCCACGAACAGTCTCGGTTGCTAATCTAATAATGCAGCACTAATTAAAGAGTGAGCGAGTTAATACGTCACATCGGCAATATTTCAGCCATAGCGTGACAAGAACATTTAATGCTGAAATCGAATATATGTATTTCATAAACACCTGTCGTCAAAGGACTGTAAAACAACTAGAATATCACAATTACAATTAAAACTAATGTGGAAAGTTAAAACTAATATCACTTTTTGGACGAGACAATAAAAAATACGGGCTATATATCACAACCGACTGAAGGAAGATCACCATATCAGGCACTAATTAAAGAACATTACTTTGATCGATTTACAAGAGGCATTAGTCAAGACTTTTCAATAAATTTTATCTATTGAAGAAAGCAATGATTAAATGAAAACTGACTCTGAAATGTTTATATCTCTCAAACACTTTGTCTAAATCTTGGTCTTCAGTGATAACTCCATGGAATATTCACCCATTGTGTAGCAGACATTCGAGGATGGATGTGGTGAATGTAATCGCCCATATGCATTGTTCACTCACTAGTTCCATGGTATAATCCCACGGTTATTCTACACTAAACGTATAATATTCTCCAATACTTTCAACAAAAAGCATGTCATTTACATGATGTTGAGGTGATGCTTATTACACATAGAGAACACTAAACGACCTTCCGTGTAATACCATTATTATGAAACGAGCCATAATGAATATGGTATTTCACGGAAGGTCGTTTAGTATTCTGTTTATTACTCGTTAACATAAATTGACAGAAACGAAATTGCCTACAGTCTGAGGACTCTCTGCAATTCGGCGACTCAAGCAAGGTGTATTAAAACTGCAACAGCCACATTAGCATTGTGACGTCACAACTTTGAACCATTTTGACGTCATACGTCAAGTGGTATTACACTAGTGTAATATTGCCGTAAAATATTAGACTGCAGTATCTTCCACGGGCGAGTAATAATATTTGATATTCTTAATACCTGTCTTTTTACCAGTGTAATTTACAAAAAGGTGATATCATTCTTATGCTTTGGGGAAGATACTCTGGGCTTCAGGTACAATTTACCTCCTACAAGAAGTGTCTTCCTGTCCATAAGTAGATCCTCATCCTCAAATGATGACGACCACATATCGTCGGGTATGGAGACACCGAGCCCCTTGGCGAAGTCACCGCATTGGTAGAGGGACACTGCGCTGAACTCGTATCCCTTCCTTGATAAGAAACCCGTCAGCTGGGACCAACTTCCTGGTTTCTCAACGTCGAGAACTGTAATGTGTGCATTTGGAATTATTCAACAATCTTTCATTCTTCATCTTTTATTGAGCATCGCTTGTCCTACTTAGTGAAAACATCTACTTTGTTACACTGCCATATTGATAGATTCTACAAACCGGTTACAGTCCCCTAAAAATACAGAAACTGGAAAATTATGTCATTCTGTTCCTATGACTTTCAGCATGTGGGCCCGTGGTGTCTTAAATACATGTGTCCCTGCCCCCCAAAGTGATCATCAGAATCAAGGTGCAGGCAAGTACCCAAACACGAATGGTGTTGTCACTTGCATATAAAATGTACAGTTACCTTAGAGTATTGACAAATATTGGACTTACCAAGAAGAATTCTTGGATTTCCGAGCTCCTGTGAAACAAACGGCGATTAATATGAATATGATGATTTCGTGGGTCCCTTAGCTTATCTCCTTGACATTAATATCGTTTTCCTTTCCTTTTCTATGTAAGGGTAGACATTCCAGTGTATGCCTGATTAGATTCAATATACACAACCATTTACACGGCTGGCTAATCAGAAGTGATAGGGATTGCCTCGTCCTTGGTATTTATCAGAAGAACCATGTATCATAAGCATGATGCGTAATATTATAGCATAATATTTGCTTCAAAGCATTATACAGACCTTAAATGAAAACAGAACCTTGATGTCAGTAAGATCGTTCACAGTGTCTTTGATTTGACGTATCTCAGCCGTCTCGTCCCTCCCCTTCTCGGGAGGCATATAGATGTTCACTCTATACAAGTGGGCGTCTCTGTCATCACCCAGTACCGACAGTGGGAGGTACAACAGGCAAACAAAGAGAAGCATCATTGCAAGTCGTTATCTGTAGCACAAAAAGGAATCTGTGATCAATCAAGGCCTCTTGAAACGTGACTTATTACATTGAGAACTCGATGAAAACTGTCAGACAGATCGAGAAATGCAGTGTAGACAGCCATCATTTCCCGAAGCATCTATTGATATGCCATGGCAGCGCTGCTAGTCTATCTAGTAATAGTAATCCAGTGTATTGTGCTGTCTAGTAATAGTAATCTAGTGTAGGGTACTGTCTTGTAATAGTAATCTAGTGTAGGGTACTGTCTTGTGATGGTAATCTAGTGTAGGGTACTGTCTATTGATAGTTATCTAGAGTACTCAACACTTGCTAAGGTGTTAGGAACAAACGATACAAATACAATGCAGGTATGGAATCCGAGAAGGGACATTGTCGCGTTGTCGCCCTCTCAAAAACAAGCAAGAATTAAGCAAAGCGCGAAAATGCGACAATGCATTGTCCCGATGTTGCGTGTCGCGGTTCGAATAACATTTTCTCTGTTCCTCTAAAGTGCGACATGCGACATAGCGACAATTTTCAACGTCAAAATATGTCGCGTTGTCGCATTGTCGCCCTATCTAAGATATGTAAGAATTCACTCAAACGGGACATGCGACAACGCGACAACGCGACATTTCATCATCGCGCTTTATTAAAATATTGACCATAATTTGCATTTAACAAATTGACGAAAACGCGACACGCGACAATGCGACAAAATATACTTAGCACTGTCGCCCTTTTCTGTTACCGGTGCGCATGTGTAGAAAGTCAATTAATCTAAGCATGCGCAGAAAATGTTAAACTCTATTTCAGACTTCACTGGTCTTTCGTTACCTCCAATGTTTTTTAAAATGAAGTAGTGCCCGAAATGGCAGCTGGGCTGCTTTTCTTGAGCTTGTTTTACATATTGTAAATGTAGTTAGCCATTCAAGTGTGCTCTAGCAGCAAAACGAATTATTAGCGCAACTATTCATTGTAATCACGGTACACTATGCCCTTGTCATTCAAGGCGGGACAATTTCACGTGCAGAGTTATTCTCTTAGTCACACCAGACAACTATAACCATAAGTTCGAATCCCAGCACCAGACACATGAATCACTTTGGACATTTCGATGACAGGTTGTGATCACAGGTCGTGAAAAACTAAAATATTGTTAAAATTCATCAACATCATGTGTCCTCGAATGGGTCACTATGTTCCATAATGTGGCTCCCGACAGTTTCATGGTACAGTCCTGTCCGACGCTGATGAATTTGTCTGAGATCTGCCTCTGTTCGCCCAGCAGTGGATGGATACCCAGTAGAATGAGACATCACTTAACCATCCGGCACCTCAAAGACAGTTTAGGTCGGCTTTGAACGTGATAATGGGAAACCGCCTTACAAATGGACTGTTATCATTGTGATATACTATCCCAAGAAATAAACGCATAGACGAGAAATCTGTTGCGAAAAATTTCAAACATGAACGCCTTACAAATGGACTGTTAGCCGTAGGATATTAGAAACAATGCCATCACTTGGTAGAGTTGCTTACACGTGTAGAGGCAGAAACCAGTTTTCCCTCCCTCACTCCACTCCATTCCGCTCCACTCCTCTCACTCTTCCGCCGCTCAACTCCACTCACCCAAGGTTTATTAGTAAATAGCAAGGTATAATGTAATTGTGATGTATTGTGATGCCCGTTTTCATTTCTGTGTGAATCCTATTCTATTAATCCTGCACATAGCCTGATTCACAATATACCTCATACATTTCTCATACGGATACTATATCCAGCGATACACGTGTACTTGCATCGTTTCAAACGGTTGCTATATCATAATAATTTGCAGCAAAATGGGCAGCCTGAATACTACCATTCCATAAAGCAACGACTTTGAGCCACTCTGGACTTCACGGATAGATGTACGTTCATTTATTATTGTTCTGATTTCGATCCCTGGGTATCTGAACTCTTTGAAAATATCGAAAAATAATCATGCTTGTGATAGTTTGTTTTTTTACATTCCGCTGTTACGAAAAAATGTTTGATGAAATGTCGCATCGTCGCATTGTCGCGTGTCGCGCTTTGTTAAAATATTGACTGCAGCCTGTATTATAAGATATTAACTAAAACGCGACGCACGACAATCCGACAATGCGACAATGCGACAACGCGACCTTTTGATGAAATGTCGTGTTGTCGCATTGTCGCGTGTCACGTGTCACGTGTCACGTGTCGCGTTTTATTAGTTACGGCGGAATCCAAAAACTATCACAAATATGATTATTTTTATATGCATTTTAAGAGCTGAGATACCCGTGAATCGAACTATGATAAATGAACGTCCATGTTGCCGTGTAGTGTGTGGGTTAAGAGTGCGTGGTTAATGGAATGACGTGCTCAGACTGTCCATTTTGCTGAAGAATATTATGATTGAGTAGGTGCATGTTTGAAACGATACAAGTACATGAGTATCGCTGGATATAGTATCCATATCAGAAAGTATGAGATATATTGTGAATCGTCTCATGTGCAGGGTTAATAAGACAGGATTGCAACAGAACTAAAAACAGACATCCCAACTCATTATTGTAATGAAATACCTTGCTAATTTGCGAAGCTTCCTAAATCTTGAGAGAGTGGAGAGGCGGCGGAGTGAGGAGTGGAGTGGAGCGAAATAGAGAGGAGTGGGCTAGGGAGGAGAGGAGAAGAACGGAGCGCTAGGGGAGAGAAGCGGGACGAGGGGAGAGGAGAGGTGTGGTGTGGAATGGAGTTGAACTTTGCAGAGTAGGAAGAGGTGAGGGAGGGAGAGTTGCTTTCTGGCACTTCAAGGGTACGCAACACTACCAAGCCATTTAATCGTTTCTAATAAACCATCCCTGCAAAAGAGACGCATAGGCTATTTGTATTTTTACAACTGTAGTAATTACCTGTCTTGTTCACACAATCGTCAAAATATGTAACAATTTACTGACTGGCAATAAAAATCAAGATTACTTTCCGAAATTGGCATTCGTTTTGAAGGCTTTTCAAAGTCAAATCACTACGTCTTGACTCGACACGGAATATCGTCATTGAAAGAGTGCATGCAGGAGATTACCAGTCTTCTGTGGCCAGGCGTCTGAATGTTAGTCTGAGCAAGATATAATGACTTGCAGCTCGTTGCAGCCGAACAGCTATAAGAAATCACCGGCCCCGTGCTGGCAGACCTCGAGTTACCACTGCAGCTCAAGATCGGTACATCCTGGTGCTACAGTTGCGTGATCGTACTCCCACGGGTGAGAGCACAACAGCCAGGGCACTTGGGCTTTAGAGGATGTCAGATCATAGTGTACGGAACAGGTTAAAAGAAATTCGTTTGAGAGCCAGAAAGCCCGACGTCAGGGTCGTGCTACGTCGTCATCATCGCGCTCCACGTCTTCGCTATGCACTAAAGTCTGTTTATGGACGAGTTATACATGTTTGACATTTTTTCGCAACAGATTTCTCGTATATGCGTTTATTTCTTGGGATAGTATATCACAATGATAACAGTCCATTTGTAAGGCGGTTTCCCATTATCACGTTCAAAGCCGACCTAAACTGTCTTTGAGGTGTCGGGTGGTTAAGTGATATCTCACTCTACCTGGTATCCATCCACTGCTGGCTGAACAGAGGCAGATCTCAGACAAATTCATCAGCGTCGGACAGGACTGTACCATGAAACTGTCGGGAGCCACATTATGGAACAAAGTGACCCATTCGAGGACATCACCTGATGTTTCTGCCGATGTGGCTTGAATTTTAACAATATTTTAGTTTTTCACAACCTGTCAACACAACCTGTCATCGAAATGTCCAAAGTGGTTAATGTGTCTGGTGCTGGGATTCGAACTTATGATAATAGTTATCTGGTGTGACTAAGAGACTATCTCTGCACAGCAAATTGCCCCGCCTTGAATGACAAGGGCATAGTGTACCGTAATTACAATGAATAGTTGCGCTAATAATTCGTTTTGCTGTTAAACACACACTTCATTGGCTAAATACATTAATTTTATATATAAAATAATTTTCAAACCAAAAATGAAGGTTTGCATTAAGTTCAAGAAAAGCAGCCCAACTGCCATTTCGAGCACTACTTCATTTTAAAAACCATTGGAAGTAGCAAAAATACCATAGAAGACTCTCTAGGCATGCGCACCGGTAATCGAAAAGTGCGACAACGCGACAATGCGGCATTTCAATGTGTCGCATTGTCGCGTGTCGTTTTTTAGTAAATGATTTGGTTTTTTTCTTTACACATCTTAGACAGGGCGACAATGCGACATCGCTACATATGTGACGTTGAAAATTGTCGGTATGTCGCGTGTCGCACTTTGACGGAACAGAGAAAGTGTTCTTCAAACCGCCACACGCAACATCGCGACGATGCGACAAATGGGCGAAATGGCGCGTTGTCGCATTCTCGCGCTTTGGTTAATTTTTGCCTCATTTTGCTTGTTTTTGAGAGGGCGACAATGCGTCAACGCAACAATGTCCCTTCTCGGATTCCATATGCAGGAGAGATGCAGGATGCGCATTTCTATCTTCGTGTAGACTTTGCGACTTTTACTTAATGTGAACAACAATAAGGCATTGGTATACTATGTTCTTTAAACGCCATTTTCACTTTACGTTTGTACCATTCACTGTTATGTATAATATCAACGGTTCTCGTGACAATATGGCTGAAATACTGCCGGTGTGACGTTAAATATCAACTCACTCACTCACTTTACGATTGAAAGATTTGGGAGGGACATATATCGGTGTCAGCCAATGTTTATATGACAGTGAATATTTTAGAGGGCATCACAACTTGCACTTCCTCGTGATCATGGTTGTTTGTATTCGCTTTTGAAAGATGATTTATGTATGACGTGTACAAAACCGGCTAGAAACAAAGACTAACAATTAGGTGATGAAAGATGGTTGTCAGAATTAATCGTTTACAGTGATTTATCGGTCACCTTGAAAAACATCAAAATCAAGAATGACACCCTATGCATGTGACACCCTACTGTATTGTGCACGGGCTCCCCATGCATTATGTTTAGTCCCAGGGGTGGTGGTGAAGGAAAATGGTTGTGCGTTTATAAGACGTTTTCCTTTGAAAAGTTTCTTAGAGCTTCCTATGCAAACTAAAAGGTTCCCCTACATTTTTGATGAGTATCCACAGTAACTTTTGAAAATACATTTTCAGTCAGGTGCAGCGATAGACTGGTGGCCAAACTGGGTGTTCGTCACACTACTCTCGAGTTCCAACACACACACACACACACACACACACACACACACACACACACACACACACACACACACACACACACACACACACACACACACACACACACACACACACACACACACACACACACACACACACACACACACACACACACACACTGTCTGGCGTCCACTACCGTGATGATGTAGTAACAGAACTGACAGAAGTTATTTACTTACCTTTACGTCTGTCGTAATGAAATCAGCAGGAACACATAACGTCAGAAAGTCACAGGCTTATATACACGTAGCTGGTATGCAAATGACAAGATATCCATCACTACACATAATAATACACACTGTGACTATCTTCAGAATCGTTATGTATGAGATCACCATACTAGGTAACATGGTGTTTTGTGCTGGTTCCTGGGGCGTTCTCGTGACGGCAACTGAGTCTAGTGCTGGTTTCTGGGGCGTTCTCGTGACGGTAACTGTGTCTAGTGCTGGTTTCTTGAGCAGGAAATCAAGACAGTTACATAATTCACTATGAACTGTTAGGAACACATCAGTCAGTAGTATACTAGTGCGTTTGGTGACCGACGATAATGAATACATTATGGGGTGAGTGAGTGAGTTTAGTTTTATGCCGCACTCAGCAATATTCCAGCTATATGGCGGCGGTCTGTAAATAATCGAGGCTGGACCAGACAATCCAGTGATCAACAGCATGAGCATCGATCTGCGCAATTGGGAACCGATGACATGTGGCAACCAAGTTAGCGAGCCTGACCACCTGATCCCATTAGTCGCCCCCTGCGACATGCATAGTCGCCATGTAAGACAAGTATGGGTTGCTGAAGGCCTGTTCTACCCCGGGACCTTCACGGGTGGAATACATTATGGGCAGCATTACGTTGTTTCTTCGGTGAAGTACCACAAAACTATGCACATTAACCGAGTCTAAAATAGCTAAAATCCACATTCGTGTTGCAATGAATAAAGTGATATATAATCTGCTGAGGAATTCGTCGGATGGGAATAATCTGCTTTTTGGTTTTCACGACTGTTTCTGCCTGAGCCAGGGTGAAAGACAAGTATTTTATTAATATGGCCTTGTTTGACTTCTGAGATACAGCATGTACAGATAGCATACACGTGGCTGGTATCAGTCACTAACCAGGCTGTTCCAGTAGATCCAGTTCGGATTCCTTAAGCATGAGCTGAGGAGTTGTCAGTTTGGTATAGTTGATGAATGCATAGAAACAACGTGTATCTAAATGCTGTTCATTCTTCGCTTCAGCTATTAGCAAGATGTTACGCAGCCTATCTATATATCAATGGATACATTTCCCATAAGCAAGATAAGCTATAAAACTTGAAACTTTACTGCAAAAGTAATGCTGACGTTGACAGTGTTGGAACCACATACTGGAAACTGGAACATCCCATTATGCATTCAATCTTTTTCGTAACTTACGGATGCACGATTACAGCTAACTGAAGGCAGTCTGTAAATAACCAAGTCAGGTCCCTGGCAATCATGTGACTGGCATCATGAACATCGAAATGTATGAACAAAAGACTGTGAATTATTATTTAAAGTATAGATGAAGAATACATGTGTTAAGAGTTCTCAAGAGTAAGAGTAATTTGTTTTATCACACCAGGGAGAAATTACCACAATAGCGGCGAGTATAGATTTTTTTTCAATATTAAATGTGGGAATACAGACTCAGCTGCAGGGTGAATGGGTGAGGGAAAGTATAGCTAAACTGGAGGAATAGTCGTACATGAAGTGTTCACGACAATGAGAAGATTGAGGGATACACACCACGTTTGATTAATTCTTTACTCGCCAGTGGGAATACACGTAATGAATGGGCTGTGGGGAAGTCTATTAATGTTTAAGGCGTTCGCTCGTCACACAGAGGACGTGAGTTTGATTAATCCATTGACACAATAATTTAACCACAAATTATTAAAATACATGTATGTACAAGGCATATGAATAAAATCATGGATTAAATCCATGTTCTTTAAAACAAACAATAGTTGAAATTAAACGGAAGTGGAAAGATCCTTAAAAGGTTTACTTTGAAGTATTTATCCCAGGTGATGAAAAATCAATACAGTCAAGCACGGCTTGGTCATGAGTCTCTCATCACAAGGGATGCAAAATGGAGGATCCTCGCCGTTTATTAAAGATTTTATTTACACTAGGGGTACAAATAGATTCATCATTTATTGATCCCGTCATTAACTCTACTCATTTCGACATTTAATTACCTTAAATCGACCGTTTAGACAACAGTGCACAATCTCTCCCGCGAACGATATTTCAACCAGAGGGCCGCTCCTCCAAAACGTAATATGAGGTGTACCTGCTGTATGGCTGCTGTAGTATTTATCTACATTTCCGAGGGTAAATTATCTAGGTTTGTCTAAACCTGCAATCGCGACAACTGTTTTGAAAAATAAAAGCTTTATGTTTGCACAATCTACTGCCGTTTAATTTTGCCCCCTGCTTTGCTTATTTTCCGAGATACAACATGTTTTCAAACTCGATTCTTTCAAAATCGCTTGTTTTAATGGATATAAATCATTCTGTAACAAGCGATATCAAGCAAACTCTTTTTGGTCATGATTCAAAAACATATGTAACTACAAGTAGGAAGTAAATTGATCCTCTAACTTGATGAAAACAAACCATAACCGATCATCCGCCAGTCTGAGAATAAATGCTATTCAGGATTGTTTACACCGAATTACAAACTGTAAACTACTTTCTACTGGTAGTACAATATTTATTCAATTGATAGACAATAGGATTTTGCATGACACTACTTATATAACATAATAACTTTCACTCTTGAAAGCGAGGTGGGTGGCAATATAACACTACTTACAATATTATTTTTCACTTCGAGCAAAACCTCGATCGTTTCTGAAGAAGAAATCCGTATGTTACAAGTTGTGTCATGCAAAATCCTTTTGGTTATCAATTATTTACCAGTAAGTAGCTTTGATTTTTTAACTCAATGGAAACAAATCTAAAGAGCATCCTCTATCTTGGAACCGAGGTGTCCAACCACCCGATTTAATATGTACAGGCTTCCATAACGTCCTTCGCACTCACATTTTTAGCACGAACTGGGGGTCCCATGGATAACTGTGCATGGTGACACAATAACCCGGCACCTGGGAGCTAGTTACACATTTTATATGCAACTAACTGTAAATCTTTCCTCATATGACGCCACTGTAGGGCTCTGGCGACAGGGCTACGCAACCTGTCTATGGTTTTGTCGGCGGGTGAGACTGAAGGGGGCGAATTTTTGGCAACTCTTAATAGCTCGGTATTAATCAACCACGCGTTTTATTTTAAGAAATATAATGGTGTTCCGCTTAAGACTAACCACAGGTCGTTCATATGTAATGGTTAAATGAGTACAAAACTAGGAGTTTATTCATGTGTATACTTCGAATGGCCAATGAGACATCGTCGCATGAAGACGTCCTCAAACTTGGATTGACAACAGTCATGCCTATTTGGGATAACGGATATACGATCTAATCGTAGCGAATAGAGTATATTTTGGGTGTTTTTTAACAATATAGTTCACAACCATATATATGGCGTTTGCTTCTGCTGAAAAATTGGAGCAGTGATATGGTAATCGAGAAGATATTGTTCTGATCCCATCACACTGGCACAAGCGATACCATTGTATCCTAGTTACATAGCACGTTGGTCATGATATTGACCACCACAATATCTTGTCCGGACTCGATTAATTACGCCCTTTATCTGGAATATTGCTGAGTGCGGCGTTAAACAAGAAACAAAGATATCTCCATATCAAAAATGTTAAAGTGACTATTCGGCCAATTACCAACCAAGGAGTAGTTCGTAGATATTCACAGATCACATCGTCCAGAGTGATGCCATTTAGGTTGGTGAAGGCGCCTCTTTTTACTGACTGTGTTCCTGTGAATATTATGCTGAACACATGACTTACCTTTACTTGCTTTCGTCTTATGATTATAAAACATATCTGAACTTGTATGTTTTGAATCTACCTCGAAACCTTTTCAAGGTGTACCTGTTCACTTACGCTATTTAATCACCAATGTGGGTCTACCAGTATAAAAGCATTATCATATTATGGTTAGTGGTATGGATATGAATATGCAAATGAAGTAATCTGCAGAGAACTTCTTTCACGCAGTTACTTCTTTTTAACAATCCCATGATAGGTTTCTCCCACTGTGTGCCATGTAAGTAAGCCATTGGGCATTATTTGATACGAGGGGATGACAAAACGCAGTGAATCACCACGACAAGGATATAATGCAACTGTTTTCATGTTTTATTTTGCTAAATATCAACCTCTGTCAACCTCAAGCAAATTGGTTTGCTGTGTACCAGCCTCACGATCCCTATTTTGTTTGACTTTTATCTTGGTATCCCCCAACAACGCAAAATCTGGAATAGAAGCACCACAAACTCCAGGAAAGAAAATATGCAAGGAACACTGTGTGTTTGGGGTAGGTAGAAGTCAAACTTATGCATTAAAGTGCATGTAAAAAAATTGAAACTACAACGGCTTGTTAAGGTGACTACTCACTTCATTTTTACTGAAAGAGCTTGTTTCACAGATACTAACCATCCACTTCCAGGTGACTTCATCATAAGGACATAACTAATTGTAATGTTTTCATGATCCATGATGCCAAGGGGTTAAGCCAAACAGTGAATGGTCACACGAATGTCAGCTCCCAATATGTTGTAGTGTGCGAGTGAGTTAGTATTTATCGTCACATCGGCAATATTGCGGTCATATCGGGACGAGAACAAGTAGGAATTACAGTGTACTTAAGAAAATTACAAACTAAAACCCTGTTGACGAAGAACAGTACAACCACTAGCATATCACAGGCATCAGTTTAGGACTAGTAACTAATATAAAGCAATTTAACTATAAAGGACAATATTATATATAAATGGGGTATAGACTGCCAACAACTGAACGTAGATCACCACACTAGGGACCATGGGGACTTACATTACTTTTGCTACCTGCATGGGCCCCGATTTACACCATCCCCTCAGCTAAGCCACTGGCATTTATGCAGAGAATCAGCCATACATTAAAATAACAAAAATACTAACATTAAAAACCTGGGAACCTTAAATTTACATCAAAACGCTTGGGAACTTACATACTCTCTCAGGAGGACAATGATTTTACAGCACTTTGGGGGTACAACCATTGAGTTACAAATTTAACCTCCAATTACAAAATATTTATCTATTTATCTAAGTCAGTTAGCAGTTCAAAATGCCAGAATTAAATGAGAACTGGTATTGTTATAACGACCCTTCATAGATCTCGATTTGAAATACTTGTCCCTTGTGATGGAATACTCAACACAGTCAAGCAAAATATGTATGCTTGACCATGGGTCTTTCATCACAAGAGATACAAAACGGAGGATCCTCACCATTTAGTATAAATTCGTGCGTGTATCGTCGCATGATGATCTCTTCAAATCTGGACTGATAACCCAAATAGGTATAACCAGTATTGGAGTATCGCAAGTGTTTTATTTATACCTGCTTGGGAGAAATTCCTACATGGCTGGGTAACCAAAAAACAGAAGATGTCTTATTGGCCAGTAGCAAGATCATTTCACAATTCAAAAATTTCAATTAAAAGTGGATGTTTACATGATACGTTTCTAATAGCCTGAAGGCAAGAAGGAGAGTCTTAACAGATGATATATTGTTTATACTTAGGGTGCCTATTAATATACTTTAAGGCTGTTTAAATGGCGTTTGCTTCCGCTGTGAAAATAGAACTGTTGTCAGGCAATCGGGAAGATATTGTTCTGGATCCAATGACAGTGGCACAAGCTACAGTATTGTATCCACTACGTAATTGACTAAATTCGTGTTTATATTGTAGTTCATTAGTTTCTGATATTTTAAAATGTGGTCAATGTTAAGTCCATTTGGGGCCTGACCAACTGCCAAGAAGGAGAAGAAAGAAGACGGGATGGAGCTAGATTATCAAGCTCAGAAATAAATTGCCGGCTGCAGAAATAAATTGTTTAATTCTCAAACCAAGAGGCGGAACGGGAGAAGATTTCTTGTATAAATCCTCATAGAGAGGAGTGAAGACACAGTTGCTGGGTTTGTCTCATTGGAATATAGTTTTGTTATACATTGTAAAGCTAATTTTATACGGCGACGCTCAAGAAATGGTTTATCACCCTCGCCGTAGAGACTGTCAACAGGCAAGGTTCCAAAGGACCCAAGACAAAGTCTTAAACCTTGGTGGTGGACAGAATCAAGTATTTTTAAGTTGCTTGTGCAGACTCCACCATATACGATGGAGCCGTAATGAAGGTTAGATCATAGTTTTACCAATGATCTATATAAGTAAAGGAGGGTAGTTTGATCCCCTCCCCACTTAGAATTGGAAAAAAATATGCGGCAAAAAGGTAAAATGTTAATCAAAGATAAGACCCAAGCACTCGGCCATCTTAACAATATTGAAGTGCCATCTAGAAATAGTTCAGGGTCTTTGTGTGGTTTGTATTTACGGCAAAAATGTATGCAATTATTTTTGGAATTAGAAAACTTAAAGCCGTTTTCAAGACATCATTTATCTACTTTGATTAAACACAAAAGCATTCAAAACCATGCATATTTTTGCCACGACAGGATATTTTAAAATCATCCACAAAGAGTGATCCATCAACTGAATGGTTTAAAACCTTAAACTGTTGATCTTGATGCTAAACAATGTGACAGACATAATACTGCCTTGTGGAACACCCTGATCCGGATTGTAATGATCAGACAGGGTAGATCCACTCGGACTTGAAATTGCCTGTCATTTAAAAAAAGTAGGATATAAATTGCGGCAAGCGGCCCCGCCATCCAAAGTCATATCAGTGTCATAAAATCCAATGTTTCTTGGTTGTGTCGTATACTGTTTCTGAATCGAGAAATATCGAGACCGCACGGCATTCTTCACAAACGATTCTAAACACACTGAATGATCAATAGTACTTCTGTTTTTATGGAAACCAAATTGAATAATATCTGTTATTAAGTTATTAGTTTCCATGTACCAAACAAGTCGATTATTGATCCCTGGTCTTGGAAAAGGAGCTAGTTAATGAAATGAGTGAGTGAGTTTAGTTTTACGAGGCACTCAGCAATATTCCAGACATATGGCGGTGGTCTGTAAATAATCGAGTATGGACAAGACAATCCAGTGATCAACAACATGAACATCGGTCTGCGCAATTGGGAACCGATGACATGTGGCAACCAAGTCAGCGAGCCTGACCACCCGATCCCGTTAGTCGCCTCTTACGACAAGCACAGTCGCCTTTTATGACAAGCATGGGTTGCTGAAGATCTATTCTACCCCGGGACCTTCACGGGTCCCATACTTTAGAAATTGGTGCACGTGCATTGATTTTGGAGACATAGGTTCGCAAAGATTGGCGTTATTTACCCTAGTCCGATGGAGCGGGCTCCATACGGACCCCAAGACTATAAATATTGTGGTCAGTGGTAAACTATCTTAATGGGACGTTAGGTAATCTTCAATTTACCATTTTTCTTTCTTAAAATCAGATTAAGATTCAAAAACAATTTCCAATATAAAGTGTTAGATGTGTTATTGCACATACCCTACTGGGGACTGATGGGGTCTGATTGCAGACCCCGCTGACAAATCTTTGACCAGCATTCAGAATTGCTCAAGGCAATCGGATTCATTGAACCCTTTCAAGTTTTCTCTCACTTGTGGGCCTAGAACACGTTCTAAATGGACTATCAACACGTATTTGAACTTATGCAACGGGACCTTGGTGGAGATCAAACTGATGAAAGTGATGATCTATCTGATGAAGATTATCATCTGTTGCATCTGAAAGCAACATTTCTCGATTCTGGTGTTACCCCCAACATCAATCATAGTACAGAGATGAGCACCAAATATGGATTATTACAAGTACGGTCAACCATGTCTAGGGAGCGGTTTCAACACCTGACGACGTATCTCAGATTTGATGACAAAGCCGAACGATCCCAGAGACAAGAACGTGATAAACTGGCTCCAATTCGTAACGTGTTTTATACATTGAATGCCCGACTTCAACGTTTTTATTCTCCAGGCGCGTATCTCACAGCAGATGAACAATTGGTGCCCTTTAGGGGAAGATACGGCTTCAAGCAATATATTCCATCAAAGCCAGACAAATATGGACTCAAAATATTTTTGAATGTTGATGCCAAAACGTTCTACCCACAGAAGCCGTACCCCTATATTGGAAAGGAGGCTGGTAGAATGCATGTTGGCATTGGAGAAAAGGTCGTCACAGATCTGGCACGACCTTATGCCCGTTCTGGAAGAAATGAACAACTATTTCACTTTTCTGAATATGGCTCAGAACTTTCAGAAGGCTCAACTTACTCTTGTTGGAACGGTGCATTCAAACAGAGCATTTGTTCCAGCTGCATTTCTACCAATACGTGCATGTTCAGGAAACTGCAACTACGGTGTCGTATCTACCAAAGAAGTCAAAAGCTCTCCTTTAGCTCTCAACCATGCATTGCTCTCCTGATGTCATTGTCGACAAGAATCACAAGCCTGAAATGATTCTGTTCTACAATGAAACAAAAAGTGGTGTGGATTCCCTAGACCAGATTGCACACCGATATAGTGTCAAGAGAAAAACCAACATATGGCCTGTTGTGTATTTCATGAATATGGTCGACATAGCTGCCATTGTTGCCTATGTCATCTGGCTGGGAAAGAATCCACTCTGGCTGAACAAACAGAGAACAAGGCGCGACATTTCCTTTTGGAACTGGGCGAGGCACTAACAGGACCAAACATTCAAACACCCGCGATCAACTTCGAAGTGACTTTGCAAATGCTGGGTACACAGCTGAAGTACATACAACAAGCAGCGAAGCAGGTCCACCTACAAAGAAAAGACGCTGCCATTCTTGTTCCAGAAGCAGTGGTAGGAAGGTGAAAACCAAGTACCAAGTGCATGAAACCAACATGTCCACAACGTGGACGGTTTGTGTGTCATGACTGCACTCAATAATAACTCAGTGCTGGAAGTAACAATTGTTCGTTTCAGACATGGGCTCGAGTCAATATTGAATGTTGACACTCCTGAACAATGTTGTATTTCGTTACACTTTTGTTTGTCCTCATACGTCATACGTGATAATCATTCATGTGTTTCTGTTCCAATTTAGTTTGTATAATCAACGTTAGTAGCTGGGTGTTCACACATTCTTTGTGAAATTGAGTTTAATGTAGTACGAAAGTATTCTGCAGCACAATATCCTCAGTATGGGGCAGTGGAAGATCTGGTTCTTTCTGGTTTGGCTGGTCTTGTTGCCCGACAGTTAGCACAGGTTTGGGGTTACCCTCAATTTCAGTGATGCTATCTCTGCCAATGTGACATGGCGACCCTGCAAATAGAATCATTCACGTATAAGAATTCATTTGTTAGTGAATTTGCTGGTACCAATTCAATCACATTGTACATTGTACCGATTTGTGACCTATATTTATAAGGTGAGAAATAAATATCTTTTTGTGTTAATCAGTGTTGACTTATACCGATCGTGTACGAATAAAGAGATCAAACATCAATTTTATGACGTAATACTGAAAAGCATTATGAAATGGATTACATGCGCAGACGCAAATGTATACATACTTACCTTGGTAAGGTATTTGTCATCGTATTTTCCTGGAGTCGGATAGACCAAGGTGGTTGCCGGTGGTGCCAGCTTCTCTCCATACTGCACACGTAAAACCCTACTGTTTACAGTGTCTGAATAACTTTTTGTAGTTTCTTGTCTTACAAATCAGTGTATAAAAAGTATTACATGAAAATGACAATGGTGAAACTGAAATTATTTATGGTTTAACATACTTACCACACCAGATGGACTTTGGTTACAGACTTTCTGTAACATTTGGGCTTCCATCGCATAAGGGTTAATTAAAGGTACGCCGTGCTTTAGCATTTAACATTTTCAGTTTGTTCAAGTTGGATGGCGACGGAAATAATGCTCAGCCTTCTTCCGTGCCTCTGGCTTGTTTGCAGGTATCATTAAACCATGGTTTTCGAATGTGTTGATTTGTAGTGGACTTAGGAATACATTCATCGGCTATCTTCTTCAGCTCATCTGAAAATCACCCAGAATAATGCAGGGCTTGTGGAGTTGGTCATAGAGATCGTGAAGTTAGGACTGAATACAAGAAGATGGTGGAAGGTACAGGTACACCATGTAAAACCAATGTGCAACGTTACACGGAGTGCTACAGCTTAAAGCGGAGTATTTAGATGGACAGGACTATCGATGATACCATTTATTAATGAGATAGTTGAACCTCCAGTCGCGTTGGGCCCAGGAGGGAAAAAGACATTACGCCAGTTCAGTTAATTAGTATTATTTCATAGTTCTCCATGCCATTATTCAACAAAATCATGTAGTTAGGTTTAATTGTTAAATTAAAAGTCTAAATTATAAATAACTTAATTGAGTCTGCTGATGTAGTTTCCACAGTTTATTCTTCAAGTTGCACACAGACCCGACTTTTATAGGTCTTCGCAGCTAAGGAAACTACGTCAGCAATTGGAGGTTGACAAGGTGAGCTATATTAATTACAAGCTGTTTACTTAGCAACTTGGCAACTAGATGTTGTTATAAGAGATTAACGGATTAGCGTCTGCCAAGCTTGAAACTTATGACAATAAAAGTGGACAAATTAAATATATACATAAATTATGTTAAAATATTACAGTAAAAATACTCTAAAGTACTTGTGTGTAAAATATGAAAAAAGGTACACATTTTGTCACTGGCTCACCTTGACAACCGCCAATTCAATTAATTAGTATTATTTCATAGTTCTCCATGCCACTGTTTAACAAAATCATGTAGTTAGGCTTAATTGTTAAATTAAAAGTCTAAGTTATAAATAACTTAATTGAGTCTGCTGACGTATGTATATTTTGTTTATTAAGGGACGAATCTTTATAATAATTATCTTTCTTGTCTCCCTTAGTACATATTCCAACTGACTGTAAATATTGAGATGGCTACTGTGTACAAAACTATTATTGTCTTTACATTGAAATGCCACTGCAAGGTGAACTAAATATTATAGATAATTGATCATTCCTTCATATTTGCAGGTGTGTTGTGATGAATATATTCCAAGTCATAATTAAATTTGCCATTAATTGTATTATATTGAATAACACAAAGTGAATGTTTAAAATGAAATGTTATCTTTATATTACATTTGATACTGAATATGGGAAGTAATTGTTAATGATTTGTGTATCTTGTAAATGTATATGATAATGAAGAGATTTGAGTTTGTGATGTGTATTATGTATTATGTTGTAATGGACACACTTCCAGAATAAATGTGTCTCTTTGCTATACATTTCGTGTAAGGCTTGGATTTATGAGTCTCAGTGAATGTGTGTGTGTGTGTGTGTGAGTGTGTGTGTGTGTTTGTGTTTGTGTGTGTGTGTGTGTGTGTGTGTGTATTTGTTTGTGTATCTATGTTTGTAATGAATCTAGTAGAGGGCGAAGATCTGTATCGTGATTCAAGAGTGCTATTGCGAATCTTGTTCATTAAGTTTAGGACCCGTGAAGATACGTGGTAGAACAGGTCTTCAGCAACCCACGCTTGCCATAAAAAGCGACTGTGTGTGCGGCGTAAAAGTAAACTCACTCACTCATGAAGGTCAGGGTGCTCATCCATCTAAAGAATGAAAATGTCAGTCATTGATCTGACTGTGATTCCAAACGTGAACTCTTTAGCTAAGCCTACAGGAACCCACGTAACGATGGCGTTCCGAGGAATGGTTCTGTATTCAATAGTTATCTGCAATATTTAACTACGACACCCTGAAGATACCCCAGTCCAATGATTTTTCTGCGTATTTTCGGCCTATGAAACAAGTGCGTATTTGGGATATATAGTAACACGTGTGTCCCAGCTCCCTTTAAGATCACTATGCGGGGCAGTTCTGTTCTTATAACGAACAACTGCTGACTCTAGGCATTTCGTGACCTGGCAAGCCCTCTTTCAACCTTTCAGCAAGATGCGTGTTGTGATATCGATAACTCAAAAAAAATATGCCGACTTCAGGAATGACAAAGGTTCCCATAGATAAGAGGCTACAGAGATTGACTCGAATTTGCGTGTAACTTGATACCGTTGAATGTTCCAATCAGCATTCTCTCACGTAAGTGTGTGAGTTCAGTTTTACGCCGCATTTAGCACTATTCTAGCGCTAATACGGCGGTTGACACAGAGTGGGTGAGTTAAAATTTTACATCGCATCGGCAATATTACAGCCATACAGAGATAAAAACAAGGTAATCAATCTAAAATATTCGTCGAGGAAAGACAGTAAAGCGGACTAGATTCTCACAGATATATTGATGTTAAAACTAGTCAGGAAGTTTAAAAGCTAGAAAAGACGATACAGTGTATAAAAACAGGCTATAGATCGCCAACAAGTGATGGTACATCACCATGACACAGATTGACACAGGAAAAGGGCGTCACACATTGTACCCATGTGGAGAATCGAACCCGGGTCATCAGTGTGACAAGCGGACGCTTTACTATCAGACCCCATTTGCCGAAGAAGAAAGACTATAGGGATTGACTTGAACGTGTTTGTGACTTGATAAGAATGGAGGAATGTTGCAACCAGCAATATTTCGTGTAAGTGACTCCGGGCTATAAATATTAAAACGTGCACCATATCATCAGTGATGTACCACCAAAGCCTTATGGCCACTGTTGAAGAACATAACAGATATCCACAACAAAACATCACGTCCTGACGTAATTTATTGTTTTGCCGTTTTATTCAATGTGTTTTGTATTGCCTTCATGGCAACTTGGGTCATTTCTGGAACACTTTTATGGTCACCTGCGGGTTTCGGAAAGGGTTGAGTTGTGACGACGGTTTCGTGCTGTTTGAAATCCTAGCGACGAGTGATGAGGCCAATAAACACCAAGAAAATAAGGAAGAGGAGAGATAGTCTGAAAAGGACATATGTTTTAACAATATATCGAGTTAGACATGAGTGGATCTGATTGACAACGGTGTGAAGTGAAGAACAATTAATTATGGTGATGGGTGCTCTGCATTTCCTGGCATAAATGAATTCAGTCAATCGCTTTTTCATCCACAATCCTTATCTCTACAGGTAACTCATTGTCCCTGATTTTATAGACAATGTTGTCATGGTAATATAAGAAAGTCCTCTGGAGAACTCAGTGCTTTGCAGAACTCGGTGGTTTTAAAAATGCAACGTTAATGTCTTTCAACATGCAAAATGCGTTATTGACATATATCAATATTAATCAAGAAATAATGAACACATTCTTATTATGAACTGGGGCATGTGAGCAATGTATTGTTGGGCTACGAGTACGTATACCTGCATTGCTGATACTGCAGTACTTACAATATGCATCCCAACAAAATAGTGATTGTTTCTAGATTGAAGATGTTTTCTCAATACTTCCTGGGAATACTACATACTGCACTGCGCTATCCTTCTTGTACATTCACCTAAAATCAAGCAAGCCTTAAAACGTTGTTAGACCTGAGAGTGTCGTATTCTTTCACTCGCTTATGATCTATAGCCCGTATTATGCTGTTCGTCCTGCATTGTGCATCATGCCTTTTTATGATAACATGATAGAGCTAAGGAATACTTTGTAACACTTTAACTGTTTTGCTCTCCTTTGTTGACAGATACAATTAATATATGATTCATGTCTGTTTCTAGGAGCTTTCACTGTCACGATAAATTTGCAATACAGCCAACGTGGCATTGTATCACTGAAAGGTTACGAACTATAATTTATTTGTTACAATAATCCATACTTGTTAATGGTTTCAAGCATAATGTTTTTGAAGTTTTCAATAAAGTATAATAGTAACATGCTCTCTGAAACAGTGTATGGGGAAATAATATTTACATGTAAAAACAGACTTTGTAACTTCTAATTGACGTTACTGATTTGATGACTTGTATAAGATCTAATTGAGACTAAAGTGCAGGGTTGTAGTAAGAATTGCCAAGATATGCAACCGGAGTTTACAGTCAAAAACATTTATGTGCCTGCCCAAGTGAAGTTTCAATGTTCAATTTAACCGAGAAAAGCGACACTATATAACTTACATTTTCTTTATAATTAAGTTTAGACGATTTCACAGTAATTCTAACTGCTATCAAATTGTCATTTTGTATTCAAATATTCATTCAACAGATAAGAAGCGGAACACCCATGAACGATGCAAACAAGAAAAAGAAGACAAGATGGAAACCCACGATAACAGACAGCTCCACAAAGCCTGCAGGAAAGGGGACCTGGGCCGAGTGAAACACATCCTGTTCCAAGGTTCGGTTGATGTCAACAGTAGAGGTGAGAAGCACAGAAAGACACCACTTATGGTGGCGGCTCAAGAGGGACATGTAAAACTAGTTCACTTTTTCGTACGCAAAGGAGCTGATGTATCACTCGTAGATGAAAACGGAGACAATGTCCTGCACATGGCCTGCAGAGGAGGACTTATGGCTATTGTGAAGTATATAGTCAAACATACTACTGTTGATATTAACAGTAAGGGAATGCGTGGATCAACTCCATTGCTCCAGACTGTATATTGTGGTTACATGGACGTGTTCATTTTCCTAGTGTCCAAGGAAGCTAATGTGTCACACGTGGATGACGATGGTGAGAATATCCTGCACTTGGCATGCAGAGGAGGGCATGAGTATATGGTGAGGTATGTACTCGAGGAATGCAGTGTTGATATTAACAGTAGGGGGAATAACGGAGAAACCTCTCTGATGAAGGCTGCATCAGAAGGACACATACACGTTTTTAGGTGCCTCATGTCATTTGGAGCTAATAGGCATCTCGTGGATACTGACGGAGACAACATACTTCATCATGCTTCAATTGCGGGACATGGAAACATGGTTGTGTTTATCGTAACACGAGAGATGGTGGACATTAACAGTAGAGGTAAATACGAGAGGACACCATTGATGAGAGCAGCATATTATGGACATAGAGAAATTTGTGATCTGCTTGTGAGGTTTGGTGGTCGAATGGACTTAGTGGATGATAAGGGTCACAACATCCTTCATCTTTCCGCTTTGAGTGGACAGGTCGAGATGATGAAGTATATCCTTTCCCTAAACACCACAGACATTGACAGTAGAACACAAACGGGAGCAACCCCGCTGATGAAGGCTGCATATGTAGGACACAAAAACGTTTTTGAGTTCCTCGTATCTAATGGAGCTAATGTGTCACATGTTGATGATAGGGGAGACAACATACTTCATCATGCCTCATTCGGGGGCCATACAGACATGGTTCAGTATATCCTGTCACAAAACCTGGTGAATATCAACAGTCGTGAAAAATACGGAGCTACCCCTCTGATGAAGGCTGCTCTTATGGGACACATCAATGTTTTTGAGTACCTCGTGCGCATGAAAGCTAATGTGTCACAGGTTGATGGTAATGGAGAAAACATACTTCATTATGCTTCATTAAGGGATGATACAAAGATGGTTCAGTATATCCTGTCACGAGAAATGGTGAATATCAACAGCAGAGGAAAACACAGGAGGACAGCTTTGATGAAGGCGGCATATTATGGAAAAGGAAAGGTGGTTGATCTGCTTGTGCGTGAAGGTGGTTTAACAAACATAGTAGATGTTTGGGGTAATAACATACTTCATCTGGCCACTTTAGGTGGACATCTGGAGATAGTGGGGTATATCCTTTCACAGAACCTTGTCGACATAAACGACAGGAACAAGGATGGGGACACAGCAGCCATTCTAGCAAACCGTGCAGGAAGACCTGACATGTATAACCTCTTTGATTCTCATGTTTGACGAGTAATATCAATGTAAATTGTTAGTATTTTGCCACACAGTGTGATACGGTAGAATAATTAAACATGGTTCTTTGAAGGCGTGTAACTACGGAAGCGTATTAGGGCCACGGTGAAAATGTTTTGTGGTGTCACTATCTCTACGTAGAACTTACTGTCTCCTACGTAGGACTTATGTAACTACAGACATTGATGTACTCCTGTTATTTTCTTGTTAGTCTTTATTTTGTGAAGGATTGAAGCTATAACTCAGTTTGCGACATGCTATAATATATACTGATGATCCCATGTTAGATTTGTCTCGATTGTCGTTCTGTGCAAATGTTAAACAATGTTAAACAGTTGTTGACATGGAAGTTATGCACACTCATGTCCACTTGTTATTCACTCTAAGTCGTTTCCTTGTGTTGTAGTTTGTATTCAAGACATAGTTCCTGATATTCATGTTTACTGACCATCTTCCTTGTGCTTTCATGCAAGGGGTGAAGTATATGGATGGACGACATCCTCCGGTGTCTTACATTGTACGGGAACGTCTTCTTGAGAACAAGACTAGTTCTGCTAGTTTGTGTCATTATGGTGTATGTGTATATATCCCGCTATGAATCTATATCCTAAATGGACCCCTCTTTGATAACAGTGATCGAAGCTGACACACCTCCTCACTCAGCATGCAGTCTAAGGGAGGGAATTATAGTCTCTCTAGTAAGCTAAGTACTTGTCATGCTGTCTTCGAGCAAGGGTTGTGAGCATGCTGGCAAGGTGAACAATATTGCATTGGGGACGAGTGTGAAGAACGGACAGGTAAGTGCGTATACTGAACAGTGCAAGTTTTAATAGACAGAAGGTTGTAATTTATGACTTTACCTGTTTCGGTGATAGAGGGCGGGTTCACAACATGTGTTTTAGAAAATGGTGGACGCAGACCTAGAAGCTGCCCCGGCGCTAACTACTGTCACAATTCAGACTAAAACCTGAAGAGTTCCCAGTTCATACCAGGCAACCATATAACCAGCGACAGCGCCTGGGACGAATTTTAGAGGGAAATGAGCGCTAATTTCGGTATTTTTGCATCACGAGTGTCAAAGATAAGACAGATGCTCTTATTATTTACGGTGGGAAATAAATTTCAAGACTAGAGAAGAGTTTACCGGATTCTGAAGATGCAGCGTTAGACGTAGAAGTTGAAAGATTATTATTTTTAAAAATGAAACCTCACTCTCAAGAAAGCACCACATCTTATGCAGCTAGATTAAGAGAGAAAGCACACGATTATGAATTTGGTAATTCGAAAGATGAACGAATTCTTTAACGTTAAATCCAAACCAGTGAGAACTAAAATTTGATACAAGGACAATCAACAAATCATTTAATCTTAACCAGTTCCTCACTGAAGCATGACAGGTCGAAGACAAAAGGTCACAAATACAGGAAATGAGGCCTGAGAGTGCAAGTGGTACAAAATAATGGACGGGGATGAGGATTCTAGAATCATGGATTTCAAGGACAGCAGTGTACGTACTGTGGACTGACAGGCGTACACAAACCAGGCATGAATAGCTCAACATTCAGGTCATAAATCAAGGCAAACACAAGGTAAATACAAACACAAGACTGTGAAGAAACCAGAGGCTGCAGATGTTCAGATTCATCAGATGAAGAATGTTTCAAGTCTCACCTGTTCATTATAGTAATCAAGAAGGTGGAAAGTCGCAGTAAAACGGTACCAATTGTCATTAATGATGTGCCTCTACACATAGAACCTGACTTTGGGGCAGATGTTAATATAATGGACGAATTTCAGTTTGACAGTTTGGTAAAAGAAAGCAAAGTACAACTGGTGGTACAGCACATTTAGATTTAATCAAGTTCAAGTTAACAGTTAACGGAGAGTTCGAGACTACAGTTAAAAATCCAACGAATGATATCAAGACAAAGTTCATCGTTGTGAAAGGACACACCAAACTCACCCCCGCTGATTAGAGGAAAATCTCTCGTGGAGTTAGGAATGTTGCAAATCAGAGAAGATGGATGACTCAAAGCAGGAAACAATCTTCGAGACAAAACAGAGCAAGTTGTGAAGGAAAATTGTAACACGGAAAACATGATGGAGGAATCCTGACATTTGTTCAATGAAATTGGGAAGATTTTTGTGATCTCAGGAGTATTAGAGACTTTCCATGTTCCTTACCAGTGAAACCGATGCTGTATCAATGGCGCAGAAGCCACGCCAGATTCCATGTTATCTTCAGAAACCTTTGAAAGAGTTGATTGAGCAGGGTCTTGAGAACGATATCTATGAACGTGTCCCTACATACGAACTAATAACTTCGCCACTGGTTGTACAACTGAAACCAAAGTTAAAAGGTGTAGCACAGAAAATACTTTCACCAAACATGATCAGAGCCAGTATTGACATGAGGGTCGCAAACAAGAGTATGGAAAAAAGCAGAATCATACAGGCACCAGTTGTTGATTCCATCTACAAATTCAACGACTGTGTCATCCTTTCCAAGCTGGATATGCGTCAGAGATACCGACAACTTGTAATGGACCAAGCCTGAAGAAGCGTCACAACATTCAGAACGTCCTGGGGGTAACTACAGGTCGAAACGGCTGATATTTGAAGCTAAAGCATCCCAAGATCTGTTTGAGTAAGGAAGAGCATGACAAAACAAAAGTGACTTCGGTATCACACTAAACAGGGACAAGTGTCACTTTGGAGTCAAGGCCATGGGGTTCTAAGGTCACATCTATACTGAGTGAAAGCTGAAACCCACCGAATGAAAGCTGAAATCTGTGAAGAATTATAAAGCACCGAAGTCGAAGGAAGTGATTAGAAGTTGTCAGGGGATGACTGGATATCTCTCGAAATTCATTCCAAAATATGCAATCCTTGCAGCTCTTCTCCGAGAACTGGCCCACAAGAATGCCAAATTCCATTGGGGCAAAGCAGAAAATAGTGCTTTCCAAGACCCCAAAGACCATCTCACAAATGGTATAACTGTCACCTACTTCGATTCCAGAAAACCAACAGTGGTACGTGTGGAAGCAAGTTACTGAGGAGGAATAGCAGTGGGAATATTCCAAGAAACTGACAAGGTATGCAGTCAGTTCACAACATGTCTGACACAGAAAAATGCTACAGTCAAACAGAAAAGGATGCTATAGATCAGGTAGGTGAAACAACGTTTCGGCATGTACCTGCTTGGAGCACCTAGACTCAAAATCACCACAGCACAGAGACCCTTGTTCCCATTGTTCAACAAAGCTAGCGTCAAACTGCCACAGAGAACAGGAAGATGGGTGGTGGATATGTAGAATATTGACTATGATCTGATCTATGAGCCAGTGAGAGTGAGTGAGTGAGTGAGTGAGTTTAGCAATATTGCAGCTATATGGCGGTGGTCTGTAAATAATCGAGGCTGGACCAGACAATTCAGTGATCAACAACATGAGCATCGATCTGCACATTTGGGAACCGATGACATGTGTCAACCAAGTCAGCGAGTCTGACCACCTGATCCCGTTAGTCGCCTCTCACGAAAGGCACAGTCGCCTTTTATGGCAAGCATGGGTGTTCTATTCTACACCAGGACCTTCACGGGTCACCAGGGAGAGACGCTGCAGACCCACTCAACTTCCTTTCATGCCATCCCTTACTGGGGACTGGACACGGCAACACAGAAGAAACTGTTAAAGCTTCATAGAAAAAGAACATACAGTGGTGTTCAGAACTAAACGAGATAAAGGGAGATGAACAGTTACAGAAAATCAAACAAAATCAATACAAAAGGAAAACTGGGAACAGCACTGAAAAGACCCAGATGTTCTGTTGTTCTATGGAATTCAGAAAGATATAGTGTTTTCAATGGAATTATCTTCGGACTTCACAAGTTTGAAATTGCGAGACAATTACAAAGAATTGTAATCAAGGCCAGACACTCCCTAGGCCACACAGGCATGTCCAAGACTAAAATAATGCTAAGAGAAATATATTGATTCCCAAGCATGGACAGTGTGATAGAAGCAGCCATAAATGATTGCTATGAATGCCAAGTGACGACAAAGGGTCATACCAGAGAGCCTGTGGAAAGAACAACTATACCTGACAGACCACGGGAGGTGGTATCCATGGACTGTAGCTGGATGGTCACTACAATCTCGTGCACGATGTGGCACGACAAATAGAAACTGATATATAGTTCACAGCAAGTAACGGACTTTGCTTTCAAAGGTGGATTCAAGCACCACAGAATTCACCCGAATGCGAACGGACAAGTCGAAAACTTTTTGAAGCTACTGAACAAAACTGAACAGATTGCTCCATGCAGAATAAAGACAGCCGATCAGCAGTACTCTGTATAGGATACAGATCCACACCTCCTCCAATTTCAGGTGTGATGCAATACAGAGCTTTTATGAACAGGGATGTGAGAATCAGGCTGGACCCAAACACACCAAACACTACACCCAACCCCAACCCATCCCCAAGCCCCAACCACCCACCCAACCCAAAACATCCACTAAACGCCCCCTCCTCCCCACACCAACTACCACCTCCCCCATCCTCCCAATCAAACCCCGGCCCAAAACTGCCACACCTCCCCCATAACCCACCCTCAAAACAAACCTCCGCCCAACTATTACACAACCCACATACCCAGCTATCATAAAGCCCCACTCACGTAAGCACAAAACCCCCACCACACCTACAACCAACTCCAACATCACGCTCACCCCCCAAAAACTTAATCAAAACCTCAACATCCTTGTAGAATGTATCACCACCATAGCCCTCACTCAAAATCCCACCGCCAAGAAAATTCACACAATTGCCCGCAAACTCAATATTTACCATAAGCCCCTGGCCAGTCTCCTCGTAGCTGTCAAAACTCTTTCCTAAACTACACCCACTAAGCTGCTCTAGCATACCTACCCTATTTATCAAAATTATGTGCCCCACCCATGATCTTTAATAAACTGTTATTCCAAATCACTGCGATCATGGCTCTGATGCAGTGGAACTGCAACAGTCTCCGAGCAAACGGGCATGAGCTTAAGGCACTCATCGCCCAAAACAAAATTGCCCCCCAAGTTAATCTTTTTACAGGAAACAAAATTATCCCCCAGAAATGCCTTCAAAATACCAGGCTTTTTTTACATTCGGAAAGACCGCCCTCGGCCCGTAAATAACCCCGGCCCCCCTCAGGAGGGCTGGGCATCTTCATATCAGACCAATTAACTTATTCCGAAATTGACATACCAACTTTAGACCTCGAAGTCCTGGCCATAAAAACCACCATTAAAAATAAAGAACTTACCTTTATAAACGTCTATAGAAGTCCATCAGTCAAATTCAATATAAAAGATTTAGAAACCATTTCAAAATTCATAACCCCCAACACCTTCATCCTCGGGGACTTCAATGCCCACCATCCATCATGGGGCACCAAACAATATACCTGCCGAAATGGACTTCTCCTATCAGACTGGCTAGACAACCACAACCTCATTACCCTCCACGACAGCCAGCCCACTAGAATTCCCCTATCTCACTTTCAACTCCCAAGCGCTATAGATCTATCCATCACATCACCAACCTTACCAAAAGCTTGCCTATGGGAGGCACACCAAGACACCTGGGGCAGTGACCACTGCCCCATCAAAATAACAATACCCCACCTACAAGCACAGCACCAACCCAACACTACCCCAACACCACCCACAGAAACAAAATACAATAAAAAAAGCAGACGGGAATAAATTCCATAACATTTGCTGCCAAATCAATACAAAAGACATATACAACCACGACATTAACACCTTTAACTCTAACCTCACAAACACCATAATAGACATCACAAATATATACATCCCCACTTTTCGGCCCACCCCTGCACTAAAAACAGTCCCCTGGTGGAGCACAGAAATCATTAACGCCAGGAAGGCAAGAAAAAAGCCCCTCAATCAAGCTAAGAAGGTCCGTTCCAAAATCTTTGGGGCCAAAAAACTAAGAAACAACACCAAAAAAGCTATCACGGCTGCCAAAATAAACCACTGGCGAAAGCTTTGCTCATCCCTCAAATTTAGGCAAACTGTGGAACAAATTTAAAGGTATACAGGGAAATTAAAAAAAACCTCATTCAATCCAATCTCTCGGACCACCCCACAAACAAAGACAAAACGATGCAATGACAGCCCACTTTTCGGACACAAGCAGCTCCACCAACTACCCCCCCCCCCCCCCCCCCACACACACACACACACCTACCCCTTAATAAATCAATAAATATACACGAACTCAAACACAAAAAGACAGTCTCAGCCCGGGGTCCAGATCAAATCACCTACACAATCATAACAAACTCCCCCCTAACATGCTCCCTCTCACCCTAACACTATTTAATAAAATCTGGACCCTAGGAACCCTACCCAACTCTTGGAAAACAGCCAAGGTGGTGCCAATCCTGAAACCAGGGAAACCCACCAACTCCCCAGATTCCTTTAGGCCAATTTCACTAACTTCACATCTTTGCAAAACCATGGAAACAATAGTAAACAATAGGTTAAAGCGCCATATTCAATCCAACCAACTAAACAACTAACAGGACCAGAGCGGCTTCACTCCAAATCGACAAACTTTAGACCACATTTTGCATTTGGATGATATTAGAGTCGCACAAGTACAGAAACAATACACATTGGCCATTTTCATCGATTTTAGTAAAGCATTCGACATGGTTTGGCACAACGGCCTCATCAAAAACTCCAAGAAAATGCCATACACGGAAATATTCTAAATTTCATTCACCAGACAAATAATAGTCAAAACTCACAACACCCTTTCGGACCCATATCTCTTAGAAAATGCCACCCCCATGGGCAGTATCCTATCAACAACTCTCTTTAACTTCATGATTAATGACATTTTCCCTGAAAAATGGCCGGATATCCACAGCCATATTTGCAGATGACATTTCATTTTTGATCTCCTCTACTTCAATCACACAAGACACTACTAAAGCCCAGCGCATGTTAAATCACGTTCAAAATTGGGCCCATAAGTGGGGGTTCCATATTAACGTTAAAAAACCGTGGGCATCTTATTAAAAAAACAGCATATGCAAAATTATACCCCAAACTACACTTATACAATCAAAAAATCATTTTCGAAATGGAAGCCAAATTTCTAGGAATAATGTTTGATCAACACCTAACATGGACTCCCCATATTAATAACTTGGTCAACAATTGTCAAAAAGACTTAAATTTAATGAAATGTATTCGTGGCACCACATGGGGAGCTGACAAACAAACACGTATAAACAGATACCATTGCCTCATACAGTTGAAACCGGACTACGCCACTCCAGTCCTGCACTCTCTCTCCCCCTACAACCTCCAAAAGCCAACTCCATCCAATATAAAGCCCTCAAACTAGCCCTAGGGGTCAGGACTGGCACCCCCCTATCCACACTCCTACTCACAGGCATCCCTTCAATCAGTACAAGAATAAACCAAACCGCACTCAATTTGGGGCCCGATATAACCCCTTCTATAACACCATTAAAGCAAAATACACTAACATAAAAAATCCATGCTTAAAAAGTTTAAAAACAATAAAATTTCGGACCATTCCATTCACATCTCACGAGTCTACTGCATGCACAACAACTAGACACAATACAAAACACAACTCCCATAGCAAACTACATACACCACCCACAACAGACACCACACTACAAGCTACTATACTCAACTCCACAACAAAACCTGACACTCACTCCAAAACAAACATCATCCAAACCCACTTAGACACTCACTACCCCAACCATACACATACATACAGACGCATCCATCTCACCACACAAAACAGCAGGAATAGGCATACACGTACAAACAACCCCCTCCATCACCACAAACTTTCACCTTACAAATCACATAACATCACAACCGCAGAACTGCTAGCTATCCTCACAGCCCTACACACTATCCCCACCCTCCCAGCCACCCACTTCCTAATTGTATCCGACTCCCTCTCAGCCATCAAGCAACTCCAAAACAAATACTCTAAATCCTGTCCCCACCTCATTCACCAAATCACCCTACAAACCAGCACTCTTCAGGAACTTAACAAAAATATCACTCTACTATGGATCCCAGCACACACACAAACAACATAGGCAATAATACAGCAGACATAACAGCAAAATTAGCAACTACCCACCCATCCCCACACATTCCATTCCACACCTCAAAAACAGAAATCAAACAGCTCATCAAAACAAATACATCCACGCTCAACTTTACAAATCCATCATCACACAACTCATTACTAAAACACCTTCATTCTCAAACACCCCCCACACAAACACCCTCATTGCACGACTCATCACAGGCAACACCAACCGTAACTACAATTTATACAGACAAAACAGACACCCAGATGAGTGACTGAGTTTTACGCCGCACCCAGCAATATTTCAGCTATATGGCGGCGGTCTGTAAATAATCGAGGCTGGTCCAAACAATCCAGTGATCAACAACATGAACATCGATCTGCGCAATTGGGAACCGATAACATGTCCCAACCAAGTCAGCAAGCCTGACCACCCGATCCCGTTAGTCGCCTCTTACGACAAACATAGTCGCCTTTTATGGCAAGCATGTGTTGCTGAAGGGCTATTCTACCCCGGGACCTTCACAGGTCACACCCAGATGGGCTCTGCCCACACTGCAAAACAAAAGAATCAATAACACACATAATGTAAACAACAACACACCAACATTACCCAACTACACAGCTCAATACCACCAAAATATCACGATAACATACACCTCCTACTCAACCCCGCTAACGCATAACCTATTTTCAACGCCATTGCAACTTTCATTTTAAACTCTGCCATAGCTCACAAAATATAAATCATAAACACTCTCCGCCATAATATCTCCAGCCACGTTCTACCGTAAGCCACCTAACGGTCCCACAAGCCGGTGCGCGGTCGTCTTCTCCGACGTCCACGCCCAGCTACACGCTCTCCGCCTGTACTTAATCCCCTCATTCTCTTCCCACAGAGGTTACTTGTCATATCTTCCTACGTAACCTCTGTTCTAATACGACCCTTTAATGGTGCGAGTGTTCAAGACTCGTGATTGGAGGTAATCAGATTTAGTAGTGCAGTCAGCGACCTTGTTTCAAAAGTGATCGTTCGCAAGATCTCGGTAATTTCCGGATGCATCTTGAAAACTAGAACCTCTTCCCGAGCGCGATACTCAAATGTTCCTTCTAGACAGAACTCAGTCACGTTTCTCCACATTGCTTGCATTTGTCAAGTTGAATCTAGGTCGATGTAACACGTGTTCTGATTGGACAGAAAAAAGGGAAATAAATCTGCTGCCATTTTTCGCCGCTAGAATAGAGGTGTGTAGGAAGATATGACAAGCAACCTCTACCGTCAGCTCAGTCATCACGTCTTAACCTATACCAATCCATATCTTATCCTATATTTTATTATATATCACATATATTTTCATAACCAAAAGTATATTTTATCCCACAACATCATGTACATAACAAAGCACACTACAACCAGACCCCAACCACCACCACCCCCAACCATTGTACATATATCACCGTTAATTCATCAATCTTCACAATCACCTACATTTTAATACTTATTTTATCATATACCATACCCATTATAACCAAAACATATCTTAAACTTATTCTCCCCCATTTTTAGCCAGTTCACCACTTCTTAATCAACACTCAATTTTAGCAAACACAGCCTTAGCGCGCTTCATTCCCCCTCCACCCCTCACCCTTTATCTACTTTATTTTTATTTATATCTAGAGTGCATACAGCCTAACTGTATTATTCACTGTTACCCCCTATGCTATACCACCCCCTCCCGCCTCAACATCCCCTTCCCCACCTGCCACCCTCAACGGCTCCACACACCCCACCCATTTTTACACCCAACTATCTATTTTCCAATCTTTCTACAACTTATACCAACAAGTTAACTACCCTCTCCCCTCTTTCCTTTCGGCATCCAACCAATATGGTCCCATCCAAATTACTTAGGTTTACTACCTTCATTTACCACTTTTTGGGGTAGGTGGTTTAATTTATTACCAGTATTTATTATTAAACTTACCCCCACCTACCCCGTCGGCGATATTGGCAAAATGTTAATAGCCGACGTAAAACGCCAGTAAACTATAACTATGCATCATTCCTACTTGACAACAGTACAAAAATCTGTACCGGAACGTCGCAATCACGCAACAAAGAAGTCGTTATCCATAACAATTTGTCCTATTTGTACACCTCAACTTCTAAAATGCCACCCAAACAAGTTATCCGCCGTCTACATGGAGACGTGGCAGTTCACACACATTGTCCCGTTTTGAGAAGAAGCACATCCTTTCAAGTAACCAGCTCACTTTCCTGATGAGATGTCGTGACCAACAAATCATTCCTAAAGGCCTACAGCTCCGCTCCCCTATCCAGTCTGTGGCAGCTAAAACCATGGAATGACTTAACGAAAGCTGGAAGCCAGTATAAACAAGCGCTGATTGGAACCCGACAGTTATGATAACAATGATAGAAGCCAATGGTAATACATTACAGATGATGGGATATGTTTACATAACACAGGTAGGGGATTAAGGACGATGTACATGATTGGGGATAAGGATGGAAGCCAATGGTGGATGATGTTTACATAACACATGATTGGGGATTAAGGATGATGTACATGACTACATGAGGGTTGATGGGCATGTTTACATGGGGGTTGATGATGTACGAACACAAGTAGATAAGGATGTACACGGGTAGATTGGCTATACATGAATTACATAGATAGAATGTACACAGATAGATGTGATTAATTTATCAATAAGTCCCAGGCGGGTTCCAATCAGCGCTTGTTTATACTGGCTTCCAGCTTTCGTTTAGTCATTCCACTTGTTACTTTGTTATTGTTTTACCTGTACATATAAATATATCTCTGTACCCCATTCTCAATCACCTGCTGAAGGAGTAAGCATTAACTCCGAAACGTTGTGTTCTCATATAAAGAAGTTGATATCCATAAAATCTTCATCCTTATGCATTTCACTTCTAAATGCCCTTCAAAGACTTCATTCTTCACCAGGCGTCTAGAAAACTCCTCACTGAGCGCATCCGGCACCATCGTAAAGTCAAGGCCACATTTATGTCCGCCATCAATGACATCCACACCTCTCTCAGCTCCACCTTCGACCCCGAACTCTTCTCATCCTAACGGACTGCCCAAACCATCGCCCACAACAAACGAGATACCTCAACTAAGGCAGGGCACATCAAGAAGCTACAACAACTCACCACCTCAGCAACTAAACGGAAGAAGACCACAAGCCCACGATATCCACAACACAGTCGTCAACCTCAGCAAGAAGCAACTCACCAACCAACAGGTCAGTGCCCTTGCCAAAGGTCTCAAGTTTGCCCCCACACCATCCAAAATCAATTCGGACATCTTTGTCGACAACATTGAGAAAGGCCTCCAACAGCTTGCACCCGGTGAAAAGATTGACTTCATCAGACACCAGATCATCAGCATTCTCCACAAACCCCAACCTCAAAAAGCCAATATCACATAAGCTGAGAAACAAGTCATTAAACAACTAAAACAGGATCCAGATATTGTCGTCGCTCCAGCTGACAAGGGCAGAGCCACTGTAATCCTAGACAAAGACCACGTCCACTCCATGGTGGACAACCTCCTAGATGACACCTCAACCTACAGGAAGATGAAGAGGGATCCTTCTGCCAAGCTTAATCGTCAGCACAAGGCTACGTTAAAGACGCTCCACAATAAATATGAACTCTCAAGAGATCTGTATCGCAAACTGACAGTATCTCACCCCCAGCCATCTTATGCCAGAGTCACAGTCAAAATCCACATGAACCCCGTCAGAGCTCGTCTATTAGTCTGTTCCCGTGACACCGTATTCTACAGTACCGCCCAGCACCTTACCCAAGTACTCTCCCCACTGGATAAATCTGCCAACTTTTATACGTGTCAAAGGGTGTGTGTGTGCGTGTCCGTGTGCGTGCGCGTGCGTGTGGGTGCGCGTGTGCGTGTGCGTGTGCGTGTGTTACAAATAAACCAACACATTCGGGTTATCAGCAATCTTCAGTCACGTCTTATAACAGTAACTGAAGACCTAGGTTAGACCTCGGTTAGGATCTTCAACGACCGATGACTGTCGCAAGATGTGACTAGTGGATGGGGTGGTCAGGCTAACTGACTAGGTTGACACATGCTATCGTATGACAGTTGCGTAGATCGACGCTCAAGTTGTTGATCACTGGATTGTCTGGTACAGACTCAGTTATCTACAGACCGACAGAATATAACTGGAATATCAAATAACAAACAAACTCAAGATTGAATATGTTTATTGCAGTTAATGTGTGGATTCCCCAACTCAACATATTCATCATGCCAGTTATATTCCTGTTTATTGCTTCATCCAGTTTTCAGCACATCATGAATATTCATCTTTGACATCATCACGCATAGCGACTAGTAGTGGCTGTTGTGTTCCAGTAAAATCATTAGAGTATCACAATGTGAGTTACAACTAGCTAGCATATATCTTTAAAAGTAGAAACCTATTTTAGGAAAATGCAATGTAAAGCTTGGCTATTGACCGCCAGCAACTGTCGGGAAGGACCATACTAGGACCTTGTTCCGGACTCGATTATTTGGAGGCCAGCGTCGTGTAACTGCTGATTGCCTGTCATTGCTGGGGTCAGCATATTAGATCAGTAAGATCTCGATAATCTAGATGCTTTCTGTAAATGTCGCTTGGATTTCCGCATTCACGAATCACGGGTACAGAGTAATGCCCATATATACATGCAAGTACACGTCTTGAACAAGACAGAAAGGTGTTGGTTTCTGGACTTGGGTGATATGGACAAGCAAGATGTCTGGATATCCACAAGTAGAGGCTCAAACTTTGTCCAGGCAATAAGGAAGTCGCATGTCCAGAGCTATCCAGCGCTGTGCCTTTCGTTGTTATAGATTTAGACTCATGCTAAGAATAAGATCCACCAAGTTACGTTCAGTGAATCCAGATTCCTCCATGAACCCAGTTAACATAGATCTGATGTTTGCATTTAAATCTGCGGTAATAGCGGATCCATCAACTATAAACCACAGGTGCTCATAACAAATTCTCTATTTGTCGCCGGTCACGGTACTTTAGGATCATTCATAAATATTCTCCTGTTGTGCTAACCATGTCTGTTTGTTCAAGGCATGGCCATACTTGCTTCCATACTCCTTCAATACATGAAAGTTGAATGTACAATAAGTGCCTGCATCTCCCTGGTATCATTATTAACACTCTACGAACAATCCAGTGTGAAAGGAGCGTAGGCGTAGAAAACATTGTATATATAAACATATTGACCGTTGGGTCGTGTAATACGCCAAGGGGAGTTCAGACTATCGATTCATCATACAGCATTCCTGCAACATGAGTTGTAAAAGTGAATTATACGATGATTAAGTTGAGGAAGGCTAGAAAGTTGGCTACAGAAGGTGTAATGTGGTCTCATGGGTCATCCACAGGGAGTGGAGATGAGAGATGTGGCAATGGCCAACACTTTCTGGACAGAGGACTCCAGGACTCGCTGTGCTGCTGTAGAAATTCGAGGTCTTCAACTGGACCAGTAAAATGAGAGAAATGTGAAGAGCTGGATGATGTAAGTTGGAGAGGTTTCTCTAAGCGCTCCTAGCGGTTGTGAGTCTGACATAAATTAAGGACTTATGTATGGTTGTGATTGCGCAACGATAGGTACGTGAGACAAGCTCAGATCAAGGAAACAGTGCGAAGGGAACATACTTGAAGCAACGAGAAATTCTGATACCTAAGTGAGTGGGTGACCGAGTTTAGCTTTACGCCGCACTCAGCAATATTCCAGCTATATGGCGGCGGTCTGTAAATAATCGAGTCTGGATCAGAGAATCCAGTGATCACCAGCATATGCCTCGATATACACAAATGGGAACCGATGACATGTTTCAACCAAGTCAGCGAGCCTGACCACCCAATCCCGTTACGACAAATATAGTCGCCTTCTAGGACAAGCATGAGTTGTTGAAGGCCTATCGTATCCCGGACCTTCACGGGTGTCTGATACCAAACAATCTATGTCGAAACGTCGTCTTTCACAGAACAATGCAGGTGTACATTCATAAAGTTTTCATCATATTTCAATGAGAAATCAATGGAAGTAACTGATACATAATGGAGGTAACGAAGAAATGCTCGTAACAGCGATGTTTTGAAAGAAATGTGAATCAAAAAAATATTCGAAGCCACCAGAAATTAATCGGAGCAAACAAAAATGCTTGCGGCAACGAGAAAATACTTGAAGCAGTGAGAACATACTCGTAATTTAAAGTTTTGGATAAAAATATTTTAAATTATGAGAAAATACTCAAAGTAAGGACAAAATTATAGAAATAAGAGAAAATGCTAGTATTATATCAATATTAAATAGAAAAAAAGTATTATATGTTATAAAGTGACAGCATTAGTCTTTCGTAGATGTTAGCTCTTCGACCGGTCTTTCAGTTATGGAAAAAACAAATACCTAGTGTTACCTAGTGGAAGGGAAGCATGTTGTTGACAGGATGGCGAGTTTTGGATAGTATTACACCATGTCGCGATGTCATGGTCATGTAAACGTACCTGCAATACACGCTGTCATGTAGCACGCCAGTTGTCCGGATATGTTAGCACGTGTGATGTATTTGGTGATGGTTCCCTTCCTTTCGGGGATCAATGTAAAGAACACTCCCAGGGTCAACCCAATCGCCGCTAGATGGTTTTGGCCGCAGAATGCGTAAGTCCCTATCACTTCAGAACGTTTCTGGGAACGAGAATGTCGACGATGATCAACCAGACTGCATGTTTCATCCTAGTCTCTTTAGGTCTGTGAATGACCCTGTGTGTTTAACGCCTTAGCAATGAATATATTAGTAACTGTTATATCACGGTTTGTTATAGTGGAGAGGAGATCGTAGCAAGATATTAAAGGTTTACGGCTTTGGTTAAACCAGTTACCACGGGTATAGAGCTGGAAACCAAAGGATCCAAGTCCAGGTGAATGCATGATTCGAATCTAGGATCATATGGTGATATGTATTGCTGATCTATACTACAAACAAAAACACCCTAAATAACACCCTAAAATCTGATAGTAATATATCATATGGTGATATGTATTGCTGATCTATACTACAAACAAAAACACCCTCAATAACACCCTAAAATCTGATAGTAATATATCATATGGTGATATGTATTGCTGATCTATACTACAAACGAAAACACCCTAAATAACACCCTAAAATCTGATAGTAATATATCATATGGTGATATGTATTGCTGATCTATACTACAAACAAAAACACCCTAAATAACACCCTAAAATCTGATAGTAATATATCATATGGTGATATGTATTGCTGATCTATACTACAAACAAAAACACCCTAAATAACACCCTACAATCTGATAGTAATATATCATATGGTGATATGTATTGCTGATCTATACTACAAACAAAAACACCCTAAATAACACCCTAAAATCTGATAGTAATATATCATATGGTGATATGTATTGCTGATCTATACTACAAACGAAAACACCCTAAATAACACCCTAAAATCTGATAGTAATATATAAACGTGGTATGCCATAAATGAAACTTGGGGCGTCTTCATGGGATGTCTGTCTTCCACAGGTACTACGCTGTTGTGTCTGTGCGTTTGCATCAAGCATCGTTGGTCTGGTATGTTCCAGCACCCTTGTTTTAGACTTATTATCCCCTGCACCGCGTTTTGCGGGGGTATTATAACGCACCCCGTCTGTCCGTACACATTTAACCTTTCCGGAGCAGAACTCCGTTCAATATTTCACCAAAATGTGACACATAGAGTGGTCTAGTGGTATACTGGTGCCTTTTGATAGTGTAGGAATTCTGAATAAACCATTTTTGGCGGTTCCATGGCAACACGTTTGACTTCGCCTGACATTGGAGGTAATGCGGGGGTATTGATGGCTGTGTCTCCTTGTGTGATAATGTTTCATTTCACTCAAACTCAACGAATATTGATTCAGTTCCTCCCCTGCATGTTTTGATATGTCTTTTAAAGTACCCATTAAGTACACAGAACGTTTCAGTTATCTTAGAGTATCAATGACCTCACAGCGTTTAATCATAAGTTTATATATGACTATCAAATTTTATGGTGTCCCTATACGTTTGTATGTAGTATATTTCGGTGGGTAGATTAGCCAGTTTGTTTCATGCCTCTACCATTTGACTACAGTTGGGCATTATACGTATCAGAATAAATACATACACCACAGATGAACACTTGTGATGAGCAATCATTGCAACTGTAATTGAATCCAGTACCTCAACGTCAAATTCATTGTCTGAAACTGTCAGTTATATGATTTCATAACGACACGCGAATCTTGAAATTGGCAGTACTTGTTAACGTCAAAACGACCACAATTATCAACACAAAACAAAGGGATTCTGATGAATTATGCTTGTTACATTCACTCACTCACTCACCGTCAGGATCCCCCCAGAAAGCGTCCTGTTGGTGAGGTCCAGCACGATGTCTCTGTTCTCCCAGTGCCAAGTCCCGTTAGTTGATGCTACGTACTGTTCCAACGCCTCACGATTCTTAATCAGAATCCCAAGCAGCTGATAACCGTAAAGTGAGTTTACAAATGTCTTAATGCCAAACAACCCGCCTATCCTCAAGAAATCAGAGCTCGAAAAGCCCATAATGTAAACGATGGGATAGAAACCGTAGGAACACAGGAACTGAAACCAAAAGAAAACACTATTTTACATGGACATGATAATACTGGGACAAAGAACAAAATGGCTACTTCTAGACAGGTGATATCCCCACGTCTCTAGAATAGCGCTCTGTCTTCATCTGATTCTCGATTATGCTTATCATAATCGATCATTATACCATTCACAACAGACCCGTGAAAGTCCCGGGGTAGAACAGACCTTCAGCAACCCATGCTTGCCATAAAAGGCGACTCAGCTTGTCGTAAGAGCCGACCAACGGGATTGGGTGGTCAGACTCGCTGACTTGGTTGACACATGTAATCGGTTTCCAATTGCGCAGATCGATGCTCATGTTGTTGATCACTGAATTGTCTGGTCCAGACTCGATTATTTACAGACCGCCGCCATATAGCTGGAATATTGCTGAGTGCGGCGCAAAAGTAAACTCACTCACTCACCCATTCACAACACATGGTAATGGATATGAATATAAAAGATAATATATATATATAATATATATAATTTATATGCCACTCAAAGAACAGGGGTACTTGTTACATATTACCTCGAACGACAATCCAGCTACACCCACTCTTTCCCCGAACCAAAGCAGCGTGGAGTCAACGAAGTCAACGAAGGCCATAAAAATCATCTGGGTGACCATGACACTTGTGACGATCGGTACAGCGTCTTTAGCACCTTCTGACACGGCTTCGAGAAGGCTGTTGAACTTACTGTGTAGCATAATGTTATGAGGCGGCAATGTTTCATCTGAGGATGAAGACGTTTATGGATAGAGAACTTCTTTCTTGCATCCACTGCAAGGAAGAAGTTGTCTATCCATGAAAGTAATCCTAAGTTCATCCTCAGCATACTAACTTCTGAAATGACACTTAAAGAAGAAATGTTTCACCTGCTATACATTGTATGTGTAGAGGCAGTAAAGGGTAGAGATTTGCTGAATTTTGACCTGGGTTATAACGTTTTAGGCATCTCTATCGCCATCAAAGTTGTGAAGAATGATATGGACATTTCCAGCGATTTATTTTTGTGTAAGAAAGGGGAGACAGATATTTACTCTTATCTCACAGCTTTTAAAAAAAACCGTATTGAGACCACCATTATGAATGAATACATATATGAAGAATGTAGTTTGTGACTGACGGAACGGGGATGTTGTAGGCGTCATGTGGCTGGATCCTAGTCGGCTGTGTCTCTGGGGCAATCAGCTTTGATATAGCTAGGGCTGCAGGGGCGGACATGACGCTGGCTGCTAGCAGGTGATTGGCTGGAGCCTCGTAATAACAAAAAGACATAGTCATCAATATCCCCCGTGATGGCAAAATATTCTTCAAGAATATGTCAAATGGTGACGACAAGTCTTATGCTGTTCATCACATTCTTCACATCTAACGAAAGCATACCTATGTAAACTATTATTATACCAAGATGCGTGTATGAAGAACAGAAGCTGTATGAATGCTTCCATGGTTTGATGTACTTCAGTAACTAATCTCCATTGAGTGGCACTGATGATTTGTGTCATTTCTTGAATACCCGTAAACTAGAAGGAGAATATCGAAACACCAATTTCAATCAAGGTAAGAGTTGTTGCCATGGAAATGCAAAAAAACACACATGTAATTGAGAAATGTGGATCTACCAAAAATAACCAGTTCACCACCAGACCTATCCATATGCCACGTTTGGTAAAGAAACAGTGAAGGGTTTTCAAGTTCTACCCCGGACAAAAGCACCAACACCAACACTAATTTCAGCCGAAGTCAAACGTGTTGGCATGGAAGCGCAAAATATATTTTTTAATTAAAAAATCCAAAACTATCAAAGGGCAACGATTTAGCGCGGGACCTCTCTACCCAGCGAACACACAACGTTTGTACACCGATTTCTAAAGGTTTCTGTGAAAATGTTTCATGAGAACGTTCCATGTTGTGAACATTTTGTCAAATGAAATAGTATGTCATGTGTTTCATTTCTATCACTGATTTCTTTATGTACCTTTTACAATACATGAACCATTTTATTGTAAATATGATTTCCCGTTCACTCTGTGAGTCCACGTTTAGCTTTCAATGTGTGGACATCTTCTTATCGCTTGCGTAAGAGGCGAGTAACTGGATTGGGTGGTCAGGCTCGCTGACTTGGTTGACACATGTCATCGGTTCCCATTTGCGCAGATCGATGTTCATGTTGTTGATCAGTGGATTGTCTGGTCCAGAATCGATTATTTACAGACCACGGCCATATAGCTGGAATATTGCTGAGTGCGACGTAAAAGTAAACTCACTCACTCACTCATTCTTATCCCTTGTATCGGTCTCCGCTCTCAGGGCATTTCCCAGATGCTGTGTCATGTCACAGCACGAAATCTTTACATGGCAGGCGGGAAGTTTCACCACACTGATAGATTTAGAAGACTGTCCATTTTACTTTTGTGTCCGGAAAGGAATAATACCCTTACGTTTCGGTGGACAATAACGTCACTACATGAACTGTTCAGTCTGTAATGCCAACACTAATGCCTGAAAGTTCATTCTTCTTAGAACATGGCACGAGCGTACATTATTGAACGGTAAATATATAAATACATCATTATATGTAATGGCACCATTGTAGATGTATCTCTGGATGATGGTATTACGTATCTTATTTTCACGTCAATTTCTGAATGATCTTTTTGTGGTGATCTTACACGGGTGTTTGTCGGGTATGCAATTACCTTGTTAATAAACGTCTAGGTATAAGTGTACAGTTACACAACTCCACGTCCATCATGTGAAAAAACAACTATACAAAATAGTCTAAAATAGAAGAAAATGTTTGCAGTGGTGTATCGCTCTGGGCACAGAGATCAGGTCACAAATCAGTTGACGTTAAGCAATAATGAGTTCTGAGAGTCTTGGGATAGGTGACCAGGTTTGTTAACCTGACTCCTGAGAATTTCTAGGCCCCACAACGAAGCACATTTGATTCATGTGGTTTCACCTTAGGTAAGTGAGTTTGTTCAAAATTGCCCGTTAACGCAGCAACGCCATCGACATCCACCTTTTTGGGTACAGAGGAAATGTTACTAATATGAGTCACTGAAGAAAAGTGTGCAATGATTCTAATCCTGGTACCTACCCCAAACGATGTCAGCATCCCGAATATCGTCCCTGTAATGCTGGCGAAACCAGCGGCCATGACAGTGTGTAACTCGGACGGTGTGAGATGAGGTAGGAACGGTTTGATGGCGAGTGGTGATTCTGCCTGGCAATGAACTAGCATTAAAATATCGCCCGTCAAAACAACATATTTTACTTGTAAATATCTTTAATGATGCAAACATAAATGACACGACCAATGATATGTAGACGGAAAAATTGAAATGGATGTCTTGTCACCATTAAAGTATAACCAAAAGTAATACCACAACCAAGATGGCCCATGAAACGTTTGATTATAAGAAACCTGGAGGATAGTACGAAAAACTAGAATTCAGACCCAGAACTATTGTATTATTGGAGACAACCCTCTACAAAAAACATAGAATAGATCGCCAACAACCGACGGTAGACCATCGCATCAGGGGCCATGAGGGAGTATTTATGTCTTTCATAAATAAGTACACAATTTCATCGTACTGGCCCAAACACAACATTGATTGCTGTGTTGACGGATTCCACGGGGCTGGTACCCAGACAGAAAGACAGCAACCATCCAAAATTGGCCACGAATCCCTGGAGAACCCCGTAGTAGTACAAGACGTTGATAGTCGAGGAGAACATCAGGACAAATGGCATCACCTGAGAACACAAGAAGCTGATCCGGACGTACGTACACATATATCCACACATATATGCTGTCACGTGCAAGGTCAGACAGTCACAAACTCACAGGCGCACGTGGGGAAACACAAAGTGACGTACACATTCAGACACAAAGATAAGGATACAGAGAAATTTATAGACATAATATGCTTACAAACAGGCACACTGACACACATAGACAGGCAAGCAAACGCAAACGCACGCACGCACACACGCGTACAGACGCACAGACATACAATCGGACATAAAAAGACACACATAGACAAACACAATCAGTCAGATTTCAAATACAGACACACGCACCCACCCTGCTTTTACAATAAATCTCTCAATGCACGCAGGTCTGTCCAAACAGACATCAAGACAGCATCGGTAATTCTGCCTTGTTTATACACAAGACAGTGTAATATTGTAGCAAGGAGCAGCAAATGACATATCCTATTTGGTACATGGGTGTTTTCTTTAAAACATATCCTTCACATTAAATCTTTGAAGGGCATTTAGAAGTGGAAAGCATAAGAAAAGCCATATTTATCGATGTCAACTTCTTTATTGTGGAAAACATGACGTTTCGGAGTGTATGCTTGGTCCTTCATCAGTAGTTGAGAACATGATAAAGGAGCACGCATACTCTCCTGAACGTCGTGTTTTCCTCAATAAAGAAGTTGACATCCATAAACCTGGCTTTTAATCTCATGATTTCATCCTCCCGAATGTAGCTGTAATCTAAGAAGTTCTTGTACCTCTGTCGGGTCCAGTTCCAAGTAATCATGCTGACATAATTATCATGATATTATTTTAGGAGGTCTGTTCATTTGCGTATCGTTTGACTGCACACTTTGGACCAGACAATTAATGGGTGACATGGATCTACGCGATAGTCAGCAAGCATGATTTGCAAAACGGATCGATTCTAAACCAGGATCTTGACAAACATTATCATAATGACTCTTATATCATTCTTAGTCAAGCAAATGTTGACAGGTTTTAGTGCATTTATGACTCAGACAAACCATTGGGAGAAATGAAAATGAGGAACGATCTTGGCAATCGTTTTACGGCTAGTCAAGGAAACATCCATTTGTACGCCATCTTATTCTGTTAAATATTGAATGGGATATTGGGGACCCTTTCAGTCACGCGATCCACTTACCCGAAATGCAAACTCGTGATCTCGATATTTTTTTCCGAATACAAATTCAGAGCCTTTATCAGTGTGCTCCAAGTATTCTTTTAGTCTTTCTCCGAGCCATTGGAAACTGCGAAACCCGAAACTGGTTCTGAGTATCAGCAACGCAAACAGAAACTGGGTCCCGATACCCCAAAATACTGCGTGCCAGTTGACCTGAAATTGTAATGTAAAACCATGCGCCACAGATATAGCCTCAAAGCTGTTCATTATTATTCATACAGACGAGCCATTCCGTGTAAAATGCTTTGATCTGACCAGACAGTAAGAACATAATAGTGATATGTAAGTGGTTCAAACTGCGTCCGTTTTCAGTATGTCCTACTTAAGTTTATCACATATGGATAGTTTCATACCAAGTTAGCATTTCTCTGATTCTGTTCTTTTATATATTCAGCAAATTGCATTAAGGATTTCACCAGTTCTGATTTCCCCAACATGTTATTAGTCACTAGTATCTATTGTACACAGACCTGAGACTGAAATGATCGGTTGATTAGCTTACAGTTTTAAACAGAATCGAAGAATATCAGTATGCAGTGATATGGGTGAATTTAGTTTATGTCGCTATATGCACTATTTCCACAATATCACGAGTGAGGACACCAGAAATGGACTTCTGGATTTGTACCCATCTGGGTAATCAACCCGGGTATTCGGTGTCTCCAGGGGTTCAGCATGATAAATGGATAATATTCTTGTGTGTGATGAACAATTTGTTGTAACTTGTATCGTTTGTGTAATATCTTTCTAACCTTACCACAGTCTGATAGACGTTAACAATTCAAGTTACAGTCAATCTTTGATTAAGGTTTGAGGACGATAAAGACTGTCTGGTGTCAGTACTTTATGTTTACTCCTTTTCCTTTTTGGAGAACCACAAAGGCGAACCAAACCAGAGACACAATGTTCTCCGAGACGTTAACACTGATAAATTAAACAAAAAATCAGGTTGACAAGGACTGTCTAATGTGGGTTTGTCACCATCTTGTTTCAACTCCTTACCCTTTCTGGATGTTCGGATATCAGGAATCCTATAAGAATGAAGAAAGTCATTCCAGCGAGAGAGAGAAAGTTCTCCGCTTTGGTCACATTCAATCCCAGGTAGATCGCCATGAAGAGAACCATCCCTATATACAGCAACCTGCAAACACAAGGTGGCCACCCATCGGACCTGATGTCGGACAGCATCGTACCAACACTGAGCCGTTTGTATTTGCTTACATGTATGAGAAAATAAGGCAATGCCATCATTATGAAGCTCTACAAAAACTCTTGGTTACGGATGCTGGCCGTTATCGTTCAAGTCTGATAAAAATGTTAACCAGCAGGTGAAGTCCAACTCCATAAGTAATATATTGCCCGAAACATTTATTGTCGTATGTGAGTTTGGTTGTATTGTTTAACACCGCACTCCGTAATAACCCAGCTATATCTCTGCTACAGTAGGTCTTGTATATTTGCTCACCATCTGATTGTTCTCCTTATCGATGGTGAACCCTTTATCTTGGTGGCCCATGGGGACAAAATTTCATGAACACGAGTTGACAGCTTGATCTTGGCATAGACCAGGGCGACAAAACCGGTCCCAAGTAATAGCCTCAAAGAGCCTTCATCCCCGAAAGAAAATCTGATGCTGAAGCCGACATATACAGCGTAGGCAGTCAACGTCATCAGTGAGCATATGGCCACAATCACGTTCTTGTTGTGAATTATCTTCTTGCAAAGAGACGCTCTTGCCAAACCAAACGCCGCTCCACATCGTAGATAATGTTCTCTAGTGTCGAAAACGTCGTCAGGAGTGTGTGATATAAACATGTCTGCACCTTCCTGGCCATTTTCATGTTCTACTCTTGGGCACATTCCCTCCGGAAACAGTGCCTTCTGAAAACAGACAGATCAGCAGCAGGTTCATCACTATGACTACTACGACATGTCATCATCGCTGTTGTATGTCGAAGGGCCACGGGCATTTCCCGAGGGAAGAGGGCTTACGTAAACGCTATAACACCCATCCTCGGTTATGGTTGAAAATGTAAACACGAGGGCGAGGATTTTCATATTTAATATTCAATAGTTACATTTTCAGCCAATACCGAGGGATCGTGTAAAATCTGTCATATATATCGAAGGAACAGACAAATTTATCAAAATCATATAATGATAGATAATTAGATAATCAAGCAATGAAGAAACATAACAGCAACCGAAGCGGTAGTGAAATCTATGTAATGACAGTAGGCCTAACTATTAATAGACAATTTAACGCAAGTATTTTCATCGACTCAGTAGACGTGAAGTGGAGCATCCGATTCGTTATCTGACAGAAGCGGTTCTATTCCAGATGGGAATTGTACTTCCAATTTGATGACATGTATCAATTGATTTCAAACACTTGAATGTTGATGTTGAAAGAAATCTTTTCGAGAAAATCTACTTTCGGAATATTGTATAGAATGTTCCAGGGATATTGTATACAACCCTGAAAGGACGTTTACCTCAGGAAAAATAACCTCCAAAACGAAGCAAATTTGACATCTGAGGTATATATATTTTCCAGTAATATCCACACACCCTGTTGTGTCCAACTTATAAATCGACCTAGGATGTACTTCAGATATAATTTCAATATTCGGCCTTACTGTTGAAATCAACTGAGATGAGACTAGCAGCAGAGGCCTCGCCTTGCACGCGCAATGCACGTGCCCTGCATGTTCTAACAGTACTATGGACGTCTGCTAACTGTACCGTGCACTGCCCGTCTTGCTTGGAACACACCTCTCCTACCGACAATCAGCCTCATTTTTCACAGTGATCCTTCGGAGGCCAGAGGATAAAACTGCCACGCTAGTAAGTGAAGCGCTGTAGGTTTGAAACTGGCTGTCGGCACTACATGTTGGAAATTGCCAATCATGTGATATTGTACTATCGCATTCAGTGATGATAAGAAAAACTCGTATCAGTCTTCAAAACAAGTAATAATTCAAAGTCAAGGGCTATTCCTCAGAAAATCTTCGGCAGAGGGATAGTATAGAGGAACATCTCGGGATAGTGGGGCCTATATTATGATAATGCAGGGGGCTCCGGAACATTATAACAAGATAATTGCCCGCGACCCAGGGACATTATTTAGATCATTGCTCGAGGAAACGAGATTGTACCAGATTTGAGGAAAATTACGAGAAAAGCGTCCTCTAAGAACAATAGACTGACGTCACCAGAAGTGTATAGGTATACCTTACTGATAGACAGAGACGGAAACTGGGTGTCACAAAAATATCCATGGACTGAGAGACAGATCGTTGATATCAATAATGATATCATAACAGGTGTTTCTTGACAATGATATAAATTCCTTGATGGAAAGAAACGTTGAAAGCAACTTACCTCTGGAATTTCTCGTTTGACGAGGACGATTGTCTCCACACGTTGTTGCCCAGCCATGACTCCGACAGTACAGTACAGGGACAATCACCTCAGGATTGTTTTATATGTGCATGCGTAAGTAAATAGGTTCTTGCGAAACCGCACCTGCCTGATATTTCAACAGGTGTGTGTTTCAAAGTGTAAAAACATACGCAATGTTTGTTTTATTAACCGATCTAAACACATTGATTGGACGTGATATAGATATCGGAATGTGTATAAACTTTAACTCGTACTAGGTGATAGTTTCCGTACATTAATGGTACTAAGTGATAGTTTCCGTATATTAATGCAGAATAGTATAAATGTGAGATACCAGTTGCAGTCTTTAGTATTGTGTTCGCTCCTGTTCTATTGTACTCTGATATAATGAACAGGTGTTTATTCAGCATTGTAATAGAAACTGACAGTAGAAACTGGAAACATTAAGTTTTTCATTTGCGTATCCTCTTTGTTCTCAATTCAAATATGCTCACAGGTGTGTCAGGCCTCATTTATGAGGGTTCCATTCTCAAATATATTTTAATTTTGACTGTTTTACTTATAGTCTTATGATTCCCTCCCACAATAGACCGATCTGGCGTGATATACTTGAAATATGTGATACCTCACAAACTCGTGGATCTAGGAGTGTACTAGCTAGCGTTGTGATCTACATTCAGTTGCTGGCGATCTATAGCACGTTTTTTTCGATACGTTCAGCCTATTATCTGTATCTTCAAATGCTATCAACTGGTTGTAACTTATGACTGTGATGACGTAATTATTCTACAGTCCATCGATGATAGCTTTGTATTCCTTATGATTCAAATTGACGATATGGTTACACTATTGCCGATGTGACGCTACTTTTAACCCACTCACTCTAAGAGTGTAATAGCAAATGATGACTTTATAATTTCAATGCACCATTTTATAGTTGCAAATCAATACACGTCGAAAACCCTTGCTCACTTACGTATGTCCCTATGTAAATCAAACTTTCTATTAAACAGAAGAAAAATAGACTCGAAACTGAGTATAAAAAGTCTACGCACTGAAAAAGGTACAGGGTTACATCATAACGCGAAATTGTATCACGTTTGTCTGTGGTTTCCCTCCAAAACAGCATATCTATGTCAACAATCGCTTCATCCAGTTTCGTTCGAACCATTAGTAATGTGTGTGCAATCACTCGTTTCAGCTTGTGATGGAAACACAGTGTAGTTTCATAACAAAACGCCATATTATATGTTTGTCATTTGAAAGGTGTCCACATGGACACACGTACTGATATTGACATTCAAGTTTTTCAAAAGGGACGTTGAGTACATCTTTTCCTAAACGAAGTATATATGACAGTCTGTAGTGAAACATGATTCTGGTGAATATCATACCAAATATACAACTATTGTACTATGACTTTGTGCAGAACTTTGTTCGATGGTCCGATGTGAAAATAAAGTAAACCGTTCACTAATATGTGTTTAATTAGTTTTTTCCATTGTCGAGAGCACTGTTATCACATTTTCATATTAAACCGATGTAATACATACCTTACAACCATCTGGGTGCGGTTTAGCACTGCACACCGACACATTACAGCTATATGTTGGTGGTCTGTAAATAATCCTCTATCGTCCTCCAGGAAAATAACACCTACAGACACAGTGTTACCACTGAGGGAGCAAACAAGTGCATGTCTGTGGGACATGTTTCAACTTTATTGCAATAAACACTGTTTCCACATACTTAACATTTCTCGACCTCTAAAATGTTTCTGCATTTTGGACATGGTGGTATGCTTGTGTATGTGTGAGCGAAATCCATGAGATTTACACGAAGATACACGTACATCAGGTTCTCATTAGTTCATTAGCAATTGAAGTGACGATATGGGTGTGAGACCTTGGAAGCCCGTCAAAAAAGAGAGCTTTGAACTGCCACCCATCGATCACCTTACATACAGATCCCATGTTTCTAAGTCTGAAACGTTCTGACCTTAACTTCAGACGACAGGCAATTATTATATCATTTTAACGCCACACCTATTTAGATAGCGCTCCAGAGTTGCCTTCCTTGACTGGCTGTTTATTTTGTTGACTTCCGGCTATCCTGAAAGTTGAATGGCGATTGAGGCACGATTTGCTCGAATGTTCCCGACACTGTGTCAGTATACAATAAGGCTGGTTGTTGTGTTGAAATCACACGGAGTTATATTGGAGTTTTGTGCTTCTGCCTGCCGACATCGTCTGTCTGTCAAATCATCTGACCTAGAAGACAGACGCTTCGAGCTTCACCATTGACTTTGTAAACTACCTTCAGTTAGTATATCTGATCTCACTGTAAGTGTCAAGATTCTGGAAACTTGATATTTAATATCTGTGAAACATTACTTTCGACTTGTTACCCAATTTCATTGTAGTAGAAGTCTGTATTGTAATTCATGGTAACTTGCCCATTGTTATTGTTGAATATGTTAGTCTTGTCATTGTTATGGTTTGCTGGTTCAAAGGGGATTTCTTATTAATTAACCGTAACAAGTGGCAAATAAAATGACTGCATTTATTCAATGAAAGAACATGTATTTGGTTGCTGTCAAATAGAGACAGTATTCATTTGATTTGTTTGATTGTACATTTGCCTTCATTTTGGCACACTTATGTGTAATGATCAAGGTTTTGGATTCGCGTTACTTCATTCTGGAATCTCCTAGGTCCACGTAAATATTCTTCCATTTCGTCCATGACATGTTGGCTAACTGGCCCGAAGTACATCAGCTGAAAATATGCAGAAGTATTCGTGACTAATGCATGGAAAACATAAATTTGACAATAGCAACCATCTATATATACCGACACATCTCTCCAAGCGTAACTTACAAAATGATGACACAATACGAACTCACAACTTACCAAATACTCAAAGATCGTCTTTCCACTTTTGCTCTATAAAATATGATATATTTTACGTGCCTGCTCCATTTTGTTGTCTCAGAAAATTCATCAAAGGCCAAACTGAGCAGGAAGAAATTGTCAGAACTATCTCTTAAGGTTCTTTGTTAAAAGTATTACAACTGAATGTTGATTACATGTCTGCCCGAGGAAGTAACAATATCTGATTATATGGTCAAACTAATAACATATTACGTTTTAAACATCGGTTGCAAAACACCCCACAAAACACTGGGTTATCTCTATTGAAACAGTCGTGGTATCACTGACACTGGAGCAATAAATTTCACATGGTACATCCCTCCTCTTAAATATTAACACCGAAGGCTCTTTAAGACTGTCCAACAAACTTTTATCTCAGTAATTAATAGACAGATCCAACTGTTAGACTAATATTACTTTTAATACAACGCTTGTGACGTTCTGACACGTCCGAATAACGTCAGAGTCTAACTAATAGGTGGAAACTCTTCCGAGAAAGAACCAATTGGCCCCGAAATTTTGGACCCTCACTCTTCCTCATCTTCAGTTGCAGACCTTACCGAAAATCCTGTGTACATTTTGTTTACTTCTATTTATGAGGAAATTTGTGATTTACCTTTAGAGAAACGGAGGCCAATTAAACAACTAAACGTGTCTTTTCCCAAAACAGAAATTGATTTACTAAATGAAATTATCTCTCTAAAACTTTCTGTGGACTGTTCATTACATGAAATAAATTCCTGCGTCTATGCTGCCGCGCGAACGTTGGAGGAACTTCACACAGTTTCCAAAGAAAAATCTTCTACTACTAAGAACGACAAACCAAGAAAAAACCGGTTTCAAGTGAAATTAACAGAAACTAGAAAATATATTTCCTGGATAGAGCTGTGCCTCAAATTACGATCATTAGGGAATCCCATGTCTAAACGACAAAAGGCAATTTGGAGAAAATTAAAATTACAGTACAAGACAACAAAAGAAAAGGTACTTCTCCAAATTGTCGATTCCCTTAAGGCAAAAATAAAAGTTTGGACAGAAAGAAAGAAAAAAATGGGAAAAGAGAAACAAATTCATCAAGCAAAATAAAATGTTTAGGAATAATGAAAAGCAATTCTATAGGCAACTTAAAACAAGTGGTGATGGTGGGCATGATGAGCGGCCTCCCATGGATGCCAATGAAAGGTTTTGGAAACAGTTGTGGTCTGTACCCGGCAACTGTAACCTGGAAGCACCATGGGTAAGTGATTATGACCATGCAATGCATGAGAAAGTAACTAGGTCGTTTGTCTGTTACCTCTCACCAGATTGCCTGAAAACTGTCATTAAAAAGTCCAAATCTAATACAGCTCCAGGGCCTGATGGCATTCGAAACCGGTACTGGAAACTGTTCCCTTGTGTCCAAACACCATTACTTCACTGTTTCAATTCTCTTGTGGACACAGGTGGTGTTCCTCCGTGGTTCTGCAAAGGTCGCACAATACTCCTTCCCAAAAAAGGAGACGTGACGGATCCAAAAAACTTCCGCCCTATCACATGTCTAAATACCCAATATAAATTATTCACAGGGTGTTTGACAAACCTCGTGTCATCTTACTGCTCTTCCAATGAGATAATGTACAGGGAGCAGAAGGGGGCGGGAAAGGGATGTTGGGGGTGCAAGGATCAACTTCTTGTACAGAAAATGATTTTGGAAGAGGCTAAAACCTATCACCGCAACCTCTCCATGTGCTGGATAGACTACAAAAAGGCATACGACTCTGTCCCTCACGAATGGATTCTGAAGTCTCTTCAGTGTATTGACCTCCCTGAGCGATTACTTGATTTACTCAAGTCTTTAATGAGTTGCTGGTCGACTCAACTTGAGATGTACTCACAAGGGCAGGTGCAGACGTCGGAATCTATTCCAATTAGAAGGGGGATTTTCCAGGGGGACTCCTTTAGTCCTTTGCTTTTTTGTCTGTCTCTGAATCCTTTGAGTTTTCTGCTCAATAGGGAGGAGGGTTATCATCCCGGACCTCCTCAGCACAGATATCCAACACCTCTTACTCATCTCCTCTACATGGATGACATCGAGCTCCTTGCCAAGGGAGAGACCAATTTGAAAGAACAGGTTCTCCTTGTCGAGTCAGTCTCTAGTGATATAGGCATGGCGTTTGGACTCGACAAATGTAATACTCTTCATTTGAAACGTGGCAAGGTAACTAATGATGGATCGGTCAAGTTACAAGGGGGAGGAGTTATTGAACATCTTGTGGAAGATCAGGCCTACACCTATCTTGGAATGCAAGTTCGAGACAAGCTCCAGAATGCCCAGATTCAAGATAAACTTCGGGCCGAGTATAAATCTCGTTTAAAGAAAATCTGGAGTTCAGAGCTAAATGCTCGAAACAAAGTCAAAGCCACCAATACTTTTGCTGTGCCAGTCCTCTCCTATTCCTTTGGAGTAGTTGATTGGACAAAACAAGACACCCAGAGTCTTGACCGCCTGACCAGAAGGATCATGTCTGATAACAGAGCACACCACCCTCGTTCCTCTCTTAATCGTTTATATATGCCAATCAATTCAGGAGGTCGGGGTTTGATTAATGTGGAAGCTCTTCATGACAGAATTTTATTGTGTACTTTTGCACATATTTATTTGTCAGATGATCCTCTGGTGATGCACGTTAAGATTTATGATGAAAGCAAGGAATTCCACAGCTACTTTAAACGTGCCAAGGTTGTTGGACACAATTTGAAATTTGAAGTTGATTTTGTTGATGGCGATGTACTGCTGGACGGTAAAGTGATGGGAGTAAACCAGGTGAAGTCTTTCACCAAGTCTGCCTAGAGTCGGTCCTTTGTGGAGAAGCTGTCTGAGAAGCCATTACATCGTGTGTATATGCAGTGTGTGGAACAGAACAGCAATCCAACCGACTCCTTCGCCTGGATGAAGTCGGCTGGTCTTAAATGTGAAACTGAGGGTTTCCTTTTTGGTGCTCAGGACCAGTCACTTCCCACTCGCAATCGCCAGAATGTTATTCTTAAAGAAAATATCAATATGAAATGTCGTCTTTGCAATCAATTTACAGAAACTGTCCAACACCTTGTTAGTGGATGCCCTTCCTTGGCACAAACAGCATATCTTAAAAGACATGATGGCATGGCTCGCTGCTTTTATTATCGTCTCCGCCATGCCTGTGGCTTTGACTCCGAGGTCTGAGCATGTCCAGGGCGTCCTGGAAAATGACAGCTACAAACTTCTCTGGAATAGGCCAATATACAGCCTGAGACGAATTCCAGCCAACAAACCTGATCTTGTCCTTTTTGATAAAGCCAATGAAATTATTTATATCATAGAATTTTCTGTCCCTTTTGACAGCAATGTGATTGGCAACATTCAGGAAAAGCATGATAAATATGCGGACCTCGCCTTTGAAATGTCTCGCTTACATCCCAAGTACACTGTCTTCAGGCTCCCCATTGTTCTCTGTGCCCTTGGTTTGGTACCTCCTGATCTCTTGGCGCAGATGAGGAGAGTGCCCGGGTTCTCCACCGGGAGCACAGCCCTTCTGACAATCTGGGTAATGCAGAAGGCTGCAGTGTTGGGGAGCCTCCATATTCTCCGAAAAGTTCTTGGTGGGTTCGACTAGTCAGTGTTTCCTGGGAGAAGTCCCATTCGCTGTCTGGGCTGCGTGTAGAGGGGGCGAGGGCCCTGAGCTGATGATGAGCCTCACCGGCCTGACTGTGCCAGGATCACCCGAACCCTCTCTGCTGCATATCGATCTGAATCTGTAAAACATAATAATCTTAAACTGTATTTCCACTTGAGGTAATAGTACTTAGATTGCTTTCTTTTCCTGGTTTGCAGTTTTCGACCAACGTGTCACTGTTTTCATATTTCAGCAGAGTTTTGGATTTGGATTTCTTCATCAACCTTTTCATTGTCTTGACTGCATTCCCATTTGATTGTGGGCATCTTGGTGAAGACATATCATGATGTAGTAAGTATTACTGGGCAAAGGTGGCAACAAGTATAAGAACTGAATGGCGGGCCATTGTCTGTGATACAAAATATTAAAAAAAACAAAACAATGACAAAACATCTGGAATTACATGTGTGACATATAGTTACATTGTTAGTCTCGTCTATCAAATTAAAAGAGATCACATGCCATCTTCTCCATTGTCTGTGCTGAGAGTGGTTTGCTACCTTGCTGTTGCTGCTCAGTCTTGCAAATCTCACACATACTGATGAATTCGGTCAGATCCTTAACCATGCATGGCCAGTAGACCAGTTTTCCTGTCTTGTGAATGCACCCGTTAACTTCAGTGTGACTTGAATGCGTCCTTTTGATATTCAAATGTTGGATACTTGGTACAGTGACAACACGTTGACCTTTGAAGATGATGCCATCTTGAACTGCGAGTTCATCTCTGAAATTGAAATAGTCTTGGGCACACCTCGGAAGACCATTTCTTGTTTCATGCCATCCATTTTGGATCAGTCTGTTCATACCATGGTCAGCACGGGTAGCATCTGAAAGTTTCTCAAATGACTTGTCCGAGACTGAGACATACTGCTTCATGTCAATGGCTTCATTGTCTTTTCAGTCGGGGATCTGATAGAGACGACATGGCCAGTATCATCGTTGGAGGATCCTGTCTGTGGTCGGCTTGCACGACTGAGGGTGTCTGCTGCATACACCTCTGTACCTTCCTTGTAAATGTCTGTGGCATCAAACTTTTGAAGTTTCATCAACATCACCCGGCACTGTGTAAGCTCCTGTCCACTGCTTCTAATGGTATGTGGTCAGTGATGACATGTACTTTCCTCCCGTATGTGTAAAGTTCAAAGCATTCAACTCTGAACACAATAGCGAGCAGCTGCTTTTGGATCTGAGCATAGCAAATTTTGGACGGTTGTTCACCATTCCAAGAATACTTTGTACTCCTGTTTGTTTGATGGGGCTGGCATTTTTGCCAGCTGCCTCCACTTTGGATGGATCAATCTTGAGACCATTCTCTGTTAAAACCTGTTAAAAACTTCCTAGTTATTGAACGTCAGGTAACGCCAGCTTGAATTTGGACTTGCTAAACTTGATTTTCTTCTCCCGACATCTGTTCAAGAAAGCTGTAATTTTTCTATCATGGTCGTGATCAGCCTCCTCCTCCGTCTGTCCAATACCATTGATCATAAGATCATCATGTATGGCTTTCAGTCAACCTAGATTCGTCAGAGCTTCATCCATCCTTCTCTGAAATTCCTGGGCGTGGGTGATATTTTAAGGGCTTCGTCAATGTTCTACATCTGCCCCAAGAAGTCTTGAAGGTTGTCAGTAGACTGCTTTCCTTGCCCAGGGACATATGTCAAAATGTTTTTTGTTTTTTTTGTGCATCAGTCAAAGTGAAGAAACGAGCATTAGATAGTTCTGTCAGAATGCCATCAATAGTAGGTATTTGATAATGACACTTTTTCAAAGCTTTGTTCAATGGTTTTGGATCAATACACATTCATATTTTTCCACTTGGTTTGGCAACCACCACCATCACAGAGATTGATCCTATTGCTTCTGTGACCCGAGTCATAATGTCTTTTTGTTGAGTCGTTCCAGCTCATCTTTCAGCTTTCCGTTCATAGCTCCTGGAACGTCCCAACTGGGCGTCTTGACAAGCTCAACATCACCGTCTACCTCTAAGTGAAAATCACCTTCCAGGTTGCCCTCACCTTCACATATAATCTTTGAAATTTGCTGAGATGTCCTCCTGTTTGTCCACTGATGTTAATATCTGACAAATGTTGACACGTTATCTCCATTGGACCAGTCCTTGTATCATTGATACAGGGAGGAATCATTTACCCACGTGAAGGGAACTAAGCTCTGAACTTATATATATTAATTAGTTTGCTGTCGGACGTTATTTCCGGCTGCAAATTACGTCAGTGCCGGATAAATTTTAAGTCAGTCTGACATGTGTCAGATTCGTGTGGTGCGACTATCGGACGCCTGGTGGCAGTTTGATAAGGTTTGGATGATTAACAGTCATCATCTGACGCTCATCTTATTGCAATCTGTTGTCTGCTCGACGCGCCTGATAGCCACCCATCACCAATTCGATTCTCATCAGGGGGTAACATTATATTTAACACTGTCTGATTGCTGTCCATTGTGACACTCGAGGTTAACCCCTCATTAACTCCACTGCCATCGTTCGGCAAGCAGTAACATCAGACTACAAATAGAGGATCAGCTGACATTTAGTCCGCAGATTTTCATCGGACACTACAGCAACAAGATCCTGGAGATGAATCCAAGAATGAACAGAAATGTTCGAGGAGAGACGGCAAAATCGACCTGCAAGGTACCCTGTGGTGTAGGACAACTTGAGACCAGGCTGGAGAACTGTGCTGGGTGGTAACACCCTTCGTTACTCTTGGTGCGTGGCTCTGGAGTAGTTCATCAAACGATTCTGGCGCTCTTCAGAAATGGAAGAATGCTATTCATTCATTCCATCTATAAGCTTGCAGCCGTGATCGAACCCAATAGCGATGTAGCCTTCTATGCATCTTCTCAGGATCCCAAAGTCATTGCAGGTCATCTTTCATCCGATTAATCCGATCAAAGTTGGATCTCTATAGGACCGAAAAAAGGGGACCCAGAAAAGGGTGTTGGGTGAATTTCGATTGGAACTCATCGGAACGCTGAAATTTTGCAAAACTGGGATCAGATGAGGTTCCGATGGTCAGTGTAATATGGTGTGGGTTAAATCTCACGAATGATCCTTAAATCATGAACAATGTCTGACAAACATCAGTTTATGAATTGCTATGAGGCTCGTCGTGATTAAGCATATTCTGTCCTATCGACGGCACCCATCACAAATACATGCAAAGGCAAACCAACTTTTATGATGTATTGCAATGAAACTGCTCACCTCAACTGGAAATACGGCGAGAGTTTTGAAACATGTTTGTTTCTGGCCTGATTTTCGAAGGGCTACATCTTTCTCGAACGTCCACTTCAGCATTTCATTGTACTCAAGAGTTGACAAATCTGAGAAAAGGAAGAATAATGTAAGCTATTGTCACGTCCACTACAGTTTGCAATAGCTCAAAAACTGGTAAGCTGGGAAAGCTTTGACAAAACAAATTGCAGGCAATACTACAGATACAGCATATGCTTCAGTGGTCACAGAAGTGCAGTGTCTTTAAAAAATTGAAATAATAAGTACAGTGCATTTGTTATGTTACCACTCATATCATTACTGTCCCTTTGCCGGTATAAATATAAGCAGAGATAGCTGTGTGCATATGAACGGCTCCATGTTTTGATGCACAAGTAGAAGTCTCCTATCAAAATGTTCAGCACGTGTTTGTAAAATGGTAAAGGGCAATACTAATGATATCGCTACAAGTGCATTTCAGCGTGTCATCCAATTAATTGTAACTCCAGCCATGATGCAGTCATGCACATTGAAAGCCCATCTAACATTACACGATTTCAAGGAGGAATACATACCGCACCATATTGCTCGTTATCTGAAACTTTATACTTATCAGATTGTTAACATTTTTGTATTTGTTTCATGACGCACGGCATGTGTTTGGTCTATTAAACTGAGTGAGTGAGCTGTCTAAATTACACATATATGTCCCAGATAAAGGATCTGTGAATGATGATACACAGGTAAATAGTGGAACCACGAGAGACTGAAATCTGCGATTGTGTGACATATGGGCTTGATGTGCAAAATGCAGGTTAGTTGTCATCGCTTAAATGGTAATATGGCAAATCATTTTGCTGTGTTCAGTTTATAATTCATTTATTAAGAGGAAAGCATTGAGTGAGTGAGTGAGTGAGTGAACAGGCTAACACATAACATGACATAATGATCTATTTATTCATTGACACACTGATATCACATCAATCAAAAAATACCAATATCCCTTACTTATTTTGGCCGGTATATTACAGATTGGTAGCTCAAAATGTACTGTGAACATATTGGAACTTACATACCCTCTCATAAAGAGAATGTTTTAACAATATTTTAAACTCTATTAGGACACAGCCACGAACAGTCTCGGTTGCTAATCTAATAATGCAGCACTAATTAAAGAGTGAGCGAGTTAATACGTCACATCGGCAATATTTCAGCCATAGCGTGACAAGAACATTTAATGCTGAAATCGAATATATGTATTTCATAAACACCTGTCGTCAAAGGACTGTAAAACAACTAGAATATCACAATTACAATTAAAACTAATGTGGAAAGTTAAAACTAATATCACTTTTTGGACGAGACAATAAAAAATACGGGCTATATATCACAACCGACTGAAGGAAGATCACCATATCAGGCACTAATTAAAGAACATTACTTTGATCGATTTACAAGAGGCATTAGTCAAGACTTTTCAATAAATTTTATCTATTGAAGAAAGCAATGATTAAATGAAAACTGACTCTGAAATGTTTATATCTCTCAAACACTTTGTCTAAATCTTGGTCTTCAGTGATAACTCCATGGAATATTCACCCATTGTGTAGCAGACATTCGAGGATGGATGTGGTGAATGTAATCGCCCATATGCATTGTTCACTCACTAGTTCCATGGTATAATCCCACGGTTATTCTACACTAAACGTATAATATTCTCCAATACTTTCAACAAAAAGCATGTCATTTACATGATGTTGAGGTGATGCTTATTACACATAGAGAACACTAAACGACCTTCCGTGTAATACCATTATTATGAAACGAGCCATAATGAATATGGTATTTCACGGAAGGTCGTTTAGTATTCTGTTTATTACTCGTTAACATAAATTGACAGAAACGAAATTGCCTACAGTCTGAGGACTCTCTGCAATTCGGCGACTCAAGCAAGGTGTATTAAAACTGCAACAGCCACATTAGCATTGTGACGTCACAACTTTGAACCATTTTGACGTCATACGTCAAGTGGTATTACACTAGTGTAATATTGCCGTAAAATATTAGACTGCAGTATCTTCCACGGGCGAGTAATAATATTTGATATTCTTAATACCTGTCTTTTTACCAGTGTAATTTACAAAAAGGTGATATCATTCTTATGCTTTGGGGAAGATACTCTGGGCTTCAGGTACAATTTACCTCCTACAAGAAGTGTCTTCCTGTCCATAAGTAGATCCTCATCCTCAAATGATGACGACCACATATCGTCGGGTATGGAGACACCGAGCCCCTTGGCGAAGTCACCGCATTGGTAGAGGGACACTGCGCTGAACTCGTATCCCTTCCTTGATAAGAAACCCGTCAGCTGGGACCAACTTCCTGGTTTCTCAACGTCGAGAACTGTAATGTGTGCATTTGGAATTATTCAACAATCTTTCATTCTTCATCTTTTATTGAGCATCGCTTGTCCTACTTAGTGAAAACATCTACTTTGTTACACTGCCATATTGATAGATTCTACAAACCGGTTACAGTCCCCTAAAAATACAGAAACTGGAAAATTATGTCATTCTGTTCCTATGACTTTCAGCATGTGGGCCCGTGGTGTCTTAAATACATGTGTCCCTGCCCCCCAAAGTGATCATCAGAATCAAGGTGCAGGCAAGTACCCAAACACGAATGGTGTTGTCACTTGCATATAAAATGTACAGTTACCTTAGAGTATTGACAAATATTGGACTTACCAAGAAGAATTCTTGGATTTCCGAGCTCCTGTGAAACAAACAGCGATTAATATGAATATGATGATTTCGTGGGTCCCTTAGCTTATCTCCTTGATATTAATATCGTTTTCCTTTCCTTTTCTATGTAAGGGTAGACATTCCAGTGTATGCCTGATTAGATTCAATATACACAACCATTTACACGGCTGGCTAATCAGAAGTGATAGGGATTGCCTCGTCCTTGGTATTTATCAGAAGAACCATGTATCATAAGCATGATGCGTAATATTATAGCATAATATTTGCTTCAAAGCATTATACAGACCTTAAATGAAAACAGAACCTTGATGTCAGTAAGATCGTTCACAGTGTCTTTGATTTGACGTATCTCAGCCGTCTCGTCCCTCCCCTTCTCGGGAGGCATATAGATGTTCACTCTATACAAGTGGGCGTCTCTGTCATCACCCAGTACCGACAGTGGGAGGTACAACAGGCAAACAAAGAGAAGCATCATTGCAAGTCGTTATCTGTAGCACAAAAAGGAATCTGTGATCAATCAAGGCCTCTTGAAACGTGACTTATTACATTGAGAACTCGATGAAAACTGTCAGACAGATCGAGAAATGCAGTGTAGACAGCCATCATTTCCCGAAGCATCTATTGATATGCCATGGCAGCGCTGCTAGTCTATCTAGTAATAGTAATCCAGTGTATTGTGCTGTCTAGTAATAGTAATCTAGTGTAGGGTACTGTCTTGTAATAGTAATCTAGTGTAGGGTACTGTCTTGTGATGGTAATCTAGTGTAGGGTACTGTCTATTGATAGTTATCTAGAGTACTCAACACTTGCTAAGGTGTTAGGAACAAACGATACAAATACAATGCAGGTATGGAATCCGAGAAGGGACATTGTCGCGTTGTCGCCCTCTCAAAAACAAGCAAGAATTAAGCAAAGCGCGAAAATGCGACAATGCATTGTCCCGATGTTGCGTGTCGCGGTTCGAATAACATTTTCTCTGTTCCTCTAAAGTGCGACATGCGACATAGCGACAATTTTCAACGTCAAAATATGTCGCGTTGTCGCATTGTCGCCCTATCTAAGATATGTAAGAATTCACTCAAACGGGACATGCGACAACGCGACAACGCGACATTTCATCATCGCGCTTTATTAAAATATTGACCATAATTTGCATTTAACAAATTGACGAAAACGCGACACGCGACAATGCGACAAAATATACTTAGCATTGTCGCCCTTTTCTGTTACCGGTGCGCATGTGTAGAAAGTCAATTAATCTAAGCATGCGCAGAAAATGTTAAACTCTATTTCAGACTTCACTGGTCTTTCGTTACCTCCAATGTTTTTTAAAATGAAGTAGTGCCCGAAATGGCAGCTGGGCTGCTTTTCTTGAGCTTGTTTTACATATTGTAAATGTAGTTAGCCATTCAAGTGTGCTCTAGCAGCAAAACGAATTATTAGCGCAACTATTCATTGTAATCACGGTACACTATGCCCTTGTCATTCAAGGCGGGACAATTTCACGTGCAGAGTTATTCTCTTAGTCACACCAGACAACTATAACCATAAGTTCGAATCCCAGCACCAGACACATGAATCACTTTGGACATTTCGATGACAGGTTGTGATCACAGGTCGTGAAAAACTAAAATATTGTTAAAATTCATCAACATCATGTGTCCTCGAATGGGTCACTATGTTCCATAATGTGGCTCCCGACAGTTTCATGGTACAGTCCTGTCCGACGCTGATGAATTTGTCTGAGATCTGCCTCTGTTCGCCCAGCAGTGGATGGATACCCAGTAGAATGAGACATCACTTAACCATCCGGCACCTCAAAGACAGTTTAGGTCGGCTTTGAACGTGATAATGGGAAACCGCCTTACAAATGGACTGTTATCATTGTGATATACTATCCCAAGAAATAAACGCATAGACGAGAAATCTGTTGCGAAAAATTTCAAACATGAACGCCTTACAAATGGACTGTTAGCCGTAGGATATTAGAAACAATGCCATCACTTGGTAGAGTTGCTTACACGTGTAGAGGCAGAAACCAGTTTTCCCTCCCTCACTCCACTCCATTCCGCTCCACTCCTCTCACTCTTCCGCCGCTCAACTCCACTCACCCAAGGTTTATTAGTAAATAGCAAGGTATAATGTAATTGTGATGTATTGTGATGCCCGTTTTCATTTCTGTGTGAATCCTATTCTATTAATCCTGCACATAGCCTGATTCACAATATACCTCATACATTTCTCATACGGATACTATATCCAGCGATACACGTGTACTTGCATCGTTTCAAACGGTTGCTATATCATAATAATTTGCAGCAAAATGGGCAGCCTGAATACTACCATTCCATAAAGCAACGACTTTGAGCCACTCTGGACTTCACGGATAGATGTACGTTCATTTACTATTGTTCTGATTTCGATCCCTGGGTATCTGAACTCTTTGAAAATATCGAAAAATAATCATGCTTGTGATAGTTTGTTTTTTTACATTCCGCTGTTACGAAAAAATGTTTGATGAAATGTCGCATCGTCGCATTGTCGCGTGTCGCGCTTTGTTAAAATATTGACTGCAGCCTGTATTATAAGATATTAACTAAAACGCGACGCACGACAATCCGACAATGCGACAATGCGACAACGCGACCTTTTGATGAAATGTCGTGTTGTCGCATTGTCGCGTGTCACGTGTCACGTGTCGCGTTTTATTAGTTACGGCGGAATCCAAAAACTATCACAAATATGATTATTTTTATATGCATTTTAAGAGCTGAGATACCCGTGAATCGAACTATGATAAATGAACGTCCATGTTGCCGTGTAGTGTGTGGGTTAAGAGTGCGTGGTTAATGGAATGACGTGCTCAGACTGTCCATTTTGCTGAAGAATATTATGATTGAGTAGGTGCATGTTTGAAACGATACAAGTACATGAGTATCGCTGGATATAGTATCCATATCAGAAAGTATGAGATATATTGTGAATCGTCTCATGTGCAGGGTTAATAAGACAGGATTGCAACAGAACTAAAAACAGACATCCCAACTCATTATTGTAATGAAATACCTTGCTAATTTGCGAAGCTTCCTAAATCTTGAGAGAGTGGAGAGGCGGCGGAGTGAGGAGTGGAGTGGAGCGAAATAGAGAGGAGTGGGCTAGGGAGGAGAGGAGAAGAACGGAGCGCTAGGGGAGAGAAGCGGGACGAGGGGAGAGGAGAGGTGTGGTGTGGAATGGAGTTGAACTTTGCAGAGTAGGAAGAGGTGAGGGAGGGAGAGTTGCTTTCTGGCACTTCAAGGGTACGCAACACTACCAAGCCATTTAATCGTTTCTAATAAACCATCCCTGCAAAAGAGACGCATAGGCTATTTGTATTTTTACAACTGTAGTAATTACCTGTCTTGTTCACACAATCGTCAAAATATGTAACAATTTACTGACTGGCAATAAAAATCAAGATTACTTTCCGAAATTGGCATTCGTTTTGAAGGCTTTTCAAAGTCAAATCACTACGTCTTGACTCGACACGGAATATCGTCATTGAAAGAGTGCATGCAGGAGATTACCAGTCTTCTGTGGCCAGGCGTCTGAATGTTAGTCTGAGCAAGATATAATGACTTGCAGCTCGTTGCAGCCGAACAGCTATAAGAAATCACCGGCCCCGTGCTGGCAGACCTCGAGTTACCACTGCAGCTCAAGATCGGTACATCCTGGTGCTACAGTTGCGTGATCGTACTCCCACGGGTGAGAGCACAACAGCCAGGGCACTTGGGCTTTAGAGGATGTCAGATCATAGTGTACGGAACAGGTTAAAAGAAATTCGTTTGAGAGCCAGAAAGCCCGACGTCAGGGTCGTGCTACGTCGTCATCATCGCGCTCCACGTCTTCGCTATGCACTAAAGTCTGTTTATGGACGAGTTATACATGTTTGACATTTTTTCGCAACAGATTTCTCGTATATGCGTTTATTTCTTGGGATAGTATATCACAATGATAACAGTCCATTTGTAAGGCGGTTTCCCATTATCACGTTCAAAGCCGACCTAAACTGTCTTTGAGGTGTCGGGTGGTTAAGTGATATCTCACTCTACCTGGTATCCATCCACTGCTGGCTGAACAGAGGCAGATCTCAGACAAATTCATCAGCGTCGGACAGGACTGTACCATGAAACTGTCGGGAGCCACATTATGGAACAAAGTGACCCATTCGAGGACATCACCTGATGTTTCTGCCGATGTGGCTTGAATTTTAACAATATTTTAGTTTTTCACAACCTGTCAACACAACCTGTCATCGAAATGTCCAAAGTGGTTAATGTGTCTGGTGCTGGGATTCGAACTTATGATAATAGTTATCTGGTGTGACTAAGAGACTATCTCTGCACAGCAAATTGCCCCGCCTTGAATGACAAGGGCATAGTGTACCGTAATTACAATGAATAGTTGCGCTAATAATTCGTTTTGCTGTTAAACACACACTTCATTGGCTAAATACATTAATTTTATATATAAAATAATTTTCAAACCAAAAATGAAGGTTTGCATTAAGTTCAAGAAAAGCAGCCCAACTGCCATTTCGAGCACTACTTCATTTTAAAAACCATTGGAAGTAGCAAAAATACCATAGAAGACTCTCTAGGCATGCGCACCGGTAATCGAAAAGTGCGACAACGCGACAATGCGGCATTTCAATGTGTCGCATTGTCGCGTGTCGTTTTTTAGTAAATGATTTGGTTTTTTTCTTTACACATCTTAGACAGGGCGACAATGCGACATCGCTACATATGTGACGTTGAAAATTGTCGGTATGTCGCGTGTCGCACTTTGACGGAACAGAGAAAGTGTTCTTCAAACCGCCACACGCAACATCGCGACGATGCGACAAATGGGCGAAATGGCGCGTTGTCGCATTCTCGCGCTTTGGTTAATTTTTGCCTCATTTTGCTTGTTTTTGAGAGGGCGACAATGCGTCAACGCAACAATGTCCCTTCTCGGATTCCATATGCAGGAGAGATGCAGGATGCGCATTTCTATCTTCGTGTAGACTTTGCGACTTTTCCTTAATGTGAACAACAATAAGGCATTGGTATACTATGTTCTTTAAACGCCATTTTCACTTTACGTTTGTACCATTCACTGTTATGTATAATATCAACGGTTCTCGTGACAATATGGCTGAAATACTGCCGGTGTGACGTTAAATATCAACTCACTCACTCACTTTACGATTGAAAGATTTGGGAGGGACATATATCGGTGTCAGCCAATGTTTATATGACAGTGAATATTTTAGAGGGCATCACAACTTGCACTTCCTCGTGATCATGGTTGTTTGTATTCGCTTTTGAAAGATGATTTATGTATGACGTGTACAAAACCGGCTAGAAACAAAGACTAACAATTAGGTGATGAAAGATGGTTGTCAGAATTAATGGTTTACAGTGATTTATCGGTCACCTTGAAAAACATCAAAATCAAGAATGACACCCTATGCATGTGACACCCTACTGTATTGTGCACGGGCTCCCCATGCATTATGTTTAGTCCTAGGGGTGGTGGTGAAGGAAAATGGTTGTGCGTTTATAAGACGTTTTCCTTTGAAAAGTTTCTTAGAGCTTCCTATGCAAACTAAAAGGTTCCCCTACATTTTTGATGAGTATCCACAGTAACTTTTGAAAATACATTTTCAGTCAGGTGCAGCGATAGACTGGTGGCCAAACTGGGTGTTCGTCACACTACTCTCGAGTTCCAACACACACACACACACACACACACACACACACACACACACACACACACACACACACACACACACACACACACACACACACACACACACACACACACACACACACACACACACACACACACACACACACACACACACACACACACACACACACACACACACTCTGTCTGGCGTCCACTACCGTGATGATGTAGTAACAGAACTGACAGAAGTTATTTACTTACCTTTACGTCTGTCGTAATGAAATCAGCAGGAACACATAACGTCAGAAAGTCACAGGCTTATATACACGTAGCTGGTATGCAAATGACAAGATATCCATCACTACACATAATAATACACACTGTGACTATCTTCAGAATCGTTATGTATGAGATCACCATACTAGGTAACATGGTGTTTTGTGCTGGTTCCTGGGGCGTTCTCGTGACGGCAACTGAGTCTAGTGCTGGTTTCTGGGGCGTTCTCGTGACGGTAACTGTGTCTAGTGCTGGTTTCTTGAGCAGGAAATCAAGACAGTTACATAATTCACTATGAACTGTTAGGAACACATCAGTCAGTAGTATACTAGTGCGTTTGGTGACCGACGATAATGAATACATTATGGGGTGAGTGAGTGAGTTTAGTTTTATGCCGCACTCAGCAATATTCCAGCTATATGGCGGCGGTCTGTAAATAATCGAGGCTGGACCAGACAATCCAGTGATCAACAGCATGAGCATCGATCTGCGCAATTGGGAACCGATGACATGTGGCAACCAAGTTAGCGAGCCTGACCACCTGATCCCATTAGTCGCCCCCTGCGACATGCATAGTCGCCATGTAAGACAAGTATGGGTTGCTGAAGGCCTGTTCTACCCCGGGACCTTCACGGGTGGAATACATTATGGGCAGCATTACGTTGTTTCTTCGGTGAAGTACCACAAAACTATGCACATTAACCGAGTCTAAAATAGCTAAAATCCACATTCGTGTTGCAATGAATAAAGTGATATATAATCTGCTGAGGAATTCGTCGGATGGGAATAATCTGCTTTTTGGTTTTCACGACTGTTTCTGCCTGAGCCAGGGTGAAAGACAAGTATTTTATTAATATGGCCTTGTTTGACTTCTGAGATACAGCATGTACAGATAGCATACACGTGGCTGGTATCAGTCACTAACCAGGCTGTTCCAGTAGATCCAGTTCGGATTCCTTAAGCATGAGCTGAGGAGTTGTCAGTTTGGTATATTTGATGAATGCATAGAAACAACGTGTATCTAAATGCTGTTCATTCTTCGCTTCAGCTATTAGCAAGATGTTACGCAGCCTATCTATATATCAATGGATACATTTCCCATAAGCAAGATAAGCTATAAAACTTGAAACTTTACTGCAAAAGTAATGCTGACGTTGACAGTGTTGGAACCACATACTGGAAACTGGAACATCCCATTATGCATTCAATCTTTTTCGTAACTTACGGATGCACGATTACAGCTAACTGAAGGCAGTCTGTAAATAACCAAGTCAGGTCCCTGGCAATCATGTGACTGGCATCATGAACATCGAAATGTATGAACAAAAGACTGTGAATTATTATTTAAAGTATAGATGAAGAATACATGTGTTAAGAGTTCTCAAGAGTAAGAGTAATTTGTTTTATCACACCAGGGAGAAATTACCACAATAGCGGCGAGTATAGATTTTTTTTCAATATTAAATGTGGGAATACAGACTCAGCTGCAGGGTGAATGGGTGAGGGAAAGTATAGCTAAACTGGAGGAATAGTCGTACATGAAGTGTTCACGACAATGAGAAGATTGAGGGATACACACCACGTTTGATTAATTCTTTACTCGCCAGTGGGAATACACGTAATGAATGGGCTGTGGGGAAGTCTATTAATGTTTAAGGCGTTCGCTCGTCACACAGAGGACGTGAGTTTGATTAATCCATTGACACAATAATTTAACCACAAATTATTAAAATACATGTATGTACAAGGCATATGAATAAAATCATGGATTAAATCCATGTTCTTTAAAACAAACAATAGTTGAAATTAAACGGAAGTGGAAAGATCCTTAAAAGGTTTACTTTGAAGTATTTATCCCAGGTGATGAAAAATCAATACAGTCAAGCACGGCTTGGTCATGAGTCTCTCATCACAAGGGATGCAAAATGGAGGATCCTCGCCGTTTATTAAAGATTTTATTTACACTAGGGGTACAAATAGATTCATCATTTATTGATCCCGTCATTAACTCTACTCATTTCGACATTTAATTACCTTAAATCGACCGTTTAGACAACAGTGCACAATCTCTCCCGCGAACGATATTTCAACCAGAGGGCCGCTCCTCCAAAACGTAATATGAGGTGTACCTGCTGTATGGCTGCTGTAGTATTTATCTACATTTCCGAGGGTAAATTATCTAGGTTTGTCTAAACCTGCAATCGCGACAACTGTTTTGAAAAATAAAAGCTTTATGTTTGCACAATCTACTGCCGTTTAATTTTGCCCCCTGCTTTGCTTATTTTCCGAGATACAACATGTTTTCAAACTCGATTCTTTCAAAATCGCTTGTTTTAATGGATATAAATCATTCTGTAACAAGCGATATCAAGCAAACTCTTTTTGGTCATGATTCAAAAACATATGTAACTACAAGTAGGAAGTAAATTGATCCTCTAACTTGATGAAAACAAACCATAACCGATCATCCGCCAGTCTGAGAATAAATGCTATTCAGGATTGTTTACACCGAATTACAAACTGTAAACAACTTTCTACTGGTAGTACAATATTTATTCAATTGATAGACAATAGGATTTTGCATGACACTACTTATATAACATAATAACTTTCACTCTTGAAAGCGAGGTGGGTGGCAATATAACACTACTTACAATATTATTTTTCACTTCGAGCAAAACCTCGATCGTTTCTGAAGAAGAAATCCGTATGTTACAAGTTGTGTCATGCAAAATCCTTTTGGTTATCAATTATTTACCAGTAAGTAGCTTTGATTTTTTAACTCAATGGAAACAAATCTAAAGAGCATCCTCTATCTTGGAACCGAGGTGTCCAACCACCCGATTTAATATGTACAGGCTTCCATAACGTCCTTCGCACTCACATTTTTAGCACGAACTGGGGGTCCCATGGATAACTGTGCATGGTGACACAATAACCCGGCACCTGGGAGCTAGTTACACATTTTATATGCAACTAACTGTAAATCTTTCCTCATATGACGCCACTGTAGGGCTCTGGCGACAGGGCTACGCAACCTGTCTATGGTTTTGTCGGCGGGTGAGACTGAAGGGGGCGAATTTTTGGCAACTCTTAATAGCTCGGTATTAATCAACCACGCGTTTTATTTTAAGAAATATAATGGTGTTCCGCTTAAGACTAACCACAGGTCGTTCATATGTAATGGTTAAATGAGTACAAAACTAGGAGTTTATTCATGTGTATACTTCGAATGGCCAATGAGACATCGTCGCATGAAGACGTCCTCAAACTTGGATTGACAACAGTCATGCCTATTTGGGATAACGGATATACGATCTAATCGTAGCGAATAGAGTATATTTTGGGTGTTTTTTAACAATATAGTTCACAACCATATATATGGCGTTTGCTTCTGCTGAAAAATTGGAGCAGTGATATGGTAATCGAGAAGATATTGTTCTGATCCCATCACACTGGCACAAGCGATACCATTGTATCCTAGTTACATAGCACGTTGGTCATGATATTGACCACCACAATATCTTGTCCGGACTCGATTAATTACGCCCTTTATCTGGAATATTGCTGAGTGCGGCGTTAAACAAGAAACAAAGATATCTCCATATCAAAAATGTTAAAGTGACTATTCGGCCAATTACCAACCAAGGAGTAGTTCGTAGATATTCACAGATCACATCGTCCAGAGTGATGCCATTTAGGTTGGTGAAGGCGCCTCTTTTTACTGACTGTGTTCCTGTGAATATTATGCTGAACACATGACTTACCTTTACTTGCTTTCGTCTTATGATTATAAAACATATCTGAACTTGTATGTTTTGAATCTACCTCGAAACCTTTTCAAGGTGTACCTGTTCACTTACGCTATTTAATCACCAATGTGGGTCTACCAGTATAAAAGCATTATCATATTATGGTTAGTGGTATGGATATGAATATGCAAATGAAGTAATCTGCAGAGAACTTCTTTCACGCAGTTACTTCTTTTTAACAATCCCATGATAGGTTTCTCCCACTGTGTGCCATGTAAGTAAGCCATTGGGCATTATTTGATACGAGGGGATGACAAAACGCAGTGAATCACCACGACAAGGATATAATGCAACTGTTTTCATGTTTTATTTTGCTAAATATCAACCTCTGTCAACCTCAAGCAAATTGGTTTGCTGTGTACCAGCCTCACGATCCCTATTTTGTTTGACTTTTATCTTGGTATCCCCCAACAACGCAAAATCTGGAATAGAAGCACCACAAACTCCAGGAAAGAAAATATGCAAGGAACACTGTGTGTTTGGGGTAGGTAGAAGTCAAACTTATGCATTAAAGTGCATGTAAAAAAATTGAAACTACAACGGCTTGTTAAGGTGACTACTCACTTCATTTTTACTGAAAGAGCTTGTTTCACAGATACTAACCATCCACTTCCAGGTGACTTCATCATAAGGACATAACTAATTGTAATGTTTTCATGATCCATGATGCCAAGGGGTTAAGCCAAACAGTGAATGGTCACACGAATGTCAGCTCCCAATATGTTGTAGTGTGCGAGTGAGTTAGTATTTATCGTCACATCGGCAATATTGCGGTCATATCGGGACGAGAACAAGTAGGAATTACAGTGTACTTAAGAAAATTACAAACTAAAACCCTGTTGACGAAGAACAGTACAACCACTAGCATATCACAGGCATCAGTTTAGGACTAGTAACTAATATAAAGCAATTTAACTATAAAGGACAATATTATATATAAATGGGGTATAGACTGCCAACAACTGAACGTAGATCACCACACTAGGGACCATGGGGACTTACATTACTTTTGCTACCTGCATGGGCCCCGATTTACACCATCCCCTCAGCTAAGCCACTGGCATTTATGCAGAGAATCAGCCATACATTAAAATAACAAAAATACTAACATTAAAAACCTGGGAACCTTAAATTTACATCAAAACGCTTGGGAACTTACATACTCTCTCAGGAGGACAATGATTTTACAGCACTTTGGGGGTACAACCATTAACAATTTGAGTTACAAATTTAACCTCCAATTACAAAATATTTATCTATTTATCTAAGTCAGTTAGCAGTTCAAAATGCCAGAATTAAATGAGAACTGGTATTGTTATAACGACCCTTCATAGATCTCGATTTGAAATACTTGTCCCTTGTGATGGAATACTCAACACAGTCAAGCAAAATATGTATGCTTGACCATGGGTCTTTCATCACAAGAGATACAAAACGGAGGATCCTCACCATTTAGTATAAATTCGTGCGTGTATCGTCGCATGATGATCTCTTCAAATCTGGACTGATAACCCAAATAGGTATAACCAGTATTGGAGTATCGCAAGTGTTTTATTTATACCTGCTTGGGAGAAATTCCTACATGGCTGGGTAACCAAAAAACAGAAGATGTCTTATTGGCCAGTAGCAAGATCATTTCACAATTCAAAAATTTCAATTAAAAGTGGATGTTTACATGATACGTTTCTAATAGCCTGAAGGCAAGAAGGAGAGTCTTAACAGATGATATATTGTTTATACTTAGGGTGCCTATTAATATACTTTAAGGCTGTTTAAATGGCGTTTGCTTCCGCTGTGAAAATAGAACTGTTGTCAGGCAATCGGGAAGATATTGTTCTGGATCCAATGACAGTGGCACAAGCTACAGTATTGTATCCACTACGTAATTGACTAAATTCGTGTTTATATTGTAGTTCATTAGTTTCTGATATTTTAAAATGTGGTCAATGTTAAGTCCATTTGGGGCCTGACCAACTGCCAAGAAGGAGAAGAAAGAAGACGGGATGGAGCTAGATTATCAAGCTCAGAAATAAATTGCCGGCTGCAGAAATAAATTGTTTAATTCTCAAACCAAGAGGCGGAACGGGAGAAGATTTCTTGTATAAATCCTCATAGAGAGGAGTGAAGACACAGTTGCTGGGTTTGTCTCATTGGAATATAGTTTTGTTATACATTGTAAAGCTAATTTTATACGGCGACGCTAAAGAAATGGTTTATCAACCTCGCCGTAGAGACTGTCAACAGGCAAGGTTCCAAAGGACCCAAGACAAAGTCTTAAACCTTGGTGGTGGACAGAATCAAGTATTTTTAAGTTGCTTGTGCAGACTCCACCATATACGATGGAGCCGTAATGAAGGTTAGATCATAGTTTTACCAATGATCTATATAAGTAAAGGAGGGTAGTTTGATCCCCTCCCCACTTAGAATTGGAAAAAAATATGCGGCAAAAAGGTAAAATGTTAATCAAAGATAAGACCCAAGCACTCGGCCATCTTAACAATATTGAAGTGCCATCTAGAAATAGTTCAGGGTCTTTGTGTGGTTTGTATTTACGGCAAAAATGTATGCAATTATTTTTGGAATTAGAAAACTTAAAGCCGTTTTCAAGACATCATTTATCTACTTTGATTAAACACAAAAGCATTCAAAACCATGCATATTTTTGCCACGACAGGATATTTTAAAATCATCCACAAAGAGTGATCCATCAACTGAATGGTTTAAAACCTTAAACTGTTGATCTTGATGCTAAACAATGTGACAGACATAATACTGCCTTGTGGAACACCCTGATCCGGATTGTAATGATCAGACAGGGTAGATCCACTCGGACTTGAAATTGCCTGTCATTTAAAAAAAGTAGGATATAAATTGCGGCAAGCGGCCCCGCCATCCAAAGTCATATCAGTGTCATAAAATCCAATGTTTCTTGGTTGTGTCGTATACTGTTTCTGAATCGAGAAATATCGAGACCGCACGGCATTCTTCACAAACGATTCTAAACACACTGAATGATCAATAGTACTTCTGTTTTTATGGAAACCAAATTGAATAATATCTGTTATTAAGTTATTAGTTTCCATGTACCAAACAAGTCGATTATTGATCCCTGGTCTTGGAAAAGGAGCTAGTTAATGAAATGAGTGAGTGAGTTTAGTTTTACGAGGCACTCAGCAATATTCCAGACATATGGCGGTGGTCTGTAAATAATCGAGTATGGACAAGACAATCCAGTGATCAACAACATGAACATCGGTCTGCGCAATTGGGAACCGATGACATGTGGCAACCAAGTCAGCGAGCCTGACCACCCGATCCCGTTAGTCGCCTCTTACGACAAGCACAGTCGCCTTTTATGACAAGCATGGGTTGCTGAAGATCTATTCTACCCCGGGACCTTCACGGGTCCCATACTTTAGAAATTGGTGCACGTGCATTGATTTTGGAGACATAGGTTCGCAAAGATTGGCGTTATTTACCCTAGTCCGATGGAGCGGGCTCCATACGGACCCCAAGACTATAAATATTGTGGTCAGTGGTAAACTATCTTAATGGGACGTTAGGTAATCTTCAATTTACCATTTTTCTTTCTTAAAATCAGATTAAGATTCAAAAACAATTTCCAATATAAAGTGTTAGATGTGTTATTGCACATACCCTACTGGGGACTGATGGGGTCCGTGCAGACCCCGCTGACAAATCTTTGACCAGCATTCAGAATTGCTCAAGGCAATCGGATTCATTGAACCCTTTCAAGTTTTCTCTCACTTGTGGGCCTAGAACACGTTCTAAATGGACTATCAACACGTATTTGAACTTATGCAACGGGACCTTGGTGGAGATCAAACTGATGAAAGTGATGATCTATCTGATGAAGATTATCATCTGTTGCATCTGAAAGCAACATTTCTCGATTCTGGTGTTACCCCCAACATCAATCATAGTACAGAGATGAGCACCAAATATGGATTATTACAAGTACGGTCAACCATGTCTAGGGAGCGGTTTCAACACCTGACGACGTATCTCAGATTTGATGACAAAGCCGAACGATCCCAGAGACAAGAACGTGATAAACTGGCTCCAATTCGTAACGTGTTTTATACATTGAATGCCCGACTTCAACGTTTTTATTCTCCAGGCGCGTATCTCACAGCAGATGAACAATTGGTGCCCTTTAGGGGAAGATACGGCTTCAAGCAATATATTCCATCAAAGCCAGACAAATATGGACTCAAAATATTTTTGAATGTTGATGCCAAAACGTTCTACCCACAGAAGCCGTACCCCTATATTGGAAAGGAGGCTGGTAGAATGCATGTTGGCATTGGAGAAAAGGTCGTCACAGATCTGGCACGACCTTATGCCCGTTCTGGAAGAAATGAACAACTATTTAACTTTTCTGAATATGGCTCAGAACTTTCAGAAGGCTCAACTTACTCTTGTTGGAACGGTGCATTCAAACAGAGCATTTGTTCCAGCTGCATTTCTACCAATACGTGCATGTTCAGGAAACTGCAACTACGGTGTCGTATCTACCAAAGAAGTCAAAAGCTCTCCTTTAGCTCTCAACCATGCATTGCTCTCCTGATGTCATTGTCGACAAGAATCACAAGCCTGAAATGATTCTGTTCTACAATGAAACAAAAAGTGGTGTGGATTCCCTAGACCAGATTGCACACCGATATAGTGTCAAGAGAAAAACCAACATATGGCCTGTTGTGTATTTCATGAATATGGTCGACATAGCTGCCATTGTTGCCTATGTCATCTGGCTGGGAAAGAATCCACTCTGGCTGAACAAACAGAGAACAAGGCGCGACATTTCCTTTTGGAACTGGGCGAGGCACTAACAGGACCAAACATTCAAACACCCGCGATCAACTTCGAAGTGACTTTGCAAATGCTGGGTACACAGCTGAAGTACATACAACAAGCAGCGAAGCAGGTCCACCTACAAAGAAAAGACGCTGCCATTCTTGTTCCAGAAGCAGTGGTAGGAAGGTGAAAACCAAGTACCAAGTGCATGAAACCAACATGTCCACAACGTGGACGGTTTGTGTGTCATGACTGCACTCAATAATAACTCAGTGCTGGAAGTAACAATTGTTCGTTTCAGACATGGGCTCGAGTCAATATTGAATGTTGACACTCCTGAACAATGTTGTATTTCGTTACACTTTTGTTTGTCCTCATACGTCATACGTGATAATCATTCATGTGTTTCTGTTCCAATTTAGTTTGTATAATCAACGTTAGTAGCTGGGTGTTCACACATTCTTTGTGAAATTGAGTTTAATGTAGTACGAAAGTATTCTGCAGCACAATATCCTCAGTATGGGGCAGTGGAAGATCTGGTTCTTTCTGGTTTGGCTGGTCTTGTTGCCCGACAGTTAGCACAGGTTTGGGGTTACCCTCAATTTCAGTGATGCTATCTCTGCCAATGTGACATGGCGACCCTGCAAATAGAATCATTCACGTATAAGAATTCATTTGTTAGTGAATTTGCTGGTACCAATTCAATCACATTGTACATTGTACCGATTTGTGACCTATATTTATAAGGTGAGAAATAAATATCTTTTTGTGTTAATCAGTGTTGACTTATACCGATCGTGTACGAATAAAGAGATCAAACATCAATTTTATGACGTAATACTGAAAAGCATTATGAAATGGATTACATGCGCAGACGCAAATGTATACATACTTACCTTGGTAAGGTATTTGTCATCGTATTTTCCTGGAGTCGGATAGACCAAGGTGGTTGCCGGTGGTGCCAGCTTCTCTCCATACTGCACACGTAAAACCCTACTGTTTACAGTGTCTGAATAACTTTTTGTAGTTTCTTGTCTTACAAATCAGTGTATAAAAAGTATTACATGAAAATGACAATGGTGAAACTGAAATTATTTATGGTTTAACATACTTACCACACCAGATGGACTCTGGTTACAGACTTTCTGTAACATTTGGGCTTCCATCGCATAAGGGTTAATTAAAGGTACGCCGTGCTTTAGCATTTAACATTTTCAGTTTGTTCAAGTTGGATGGCGACGGAAATAATGCTCAGCCTTCTTCCGTGCCTCTGGCTTGTTTGCAGGTATCATTAAACCATGGTTTTCGAATGTGTTGATTTGTAGTGGACTTAGGAATACATTCATCGGCTATCTTCTTCAGCTCATCTGAAAATCACCCAGAATAATGCAGGGCTTGTGGAGTTGGTCATAGAGATCGTGAAGTTAGGACTGAATACAAGAAGATGGTGGAAGGTACAGGTACACCATGTAAAACCAATGTGCAACGTTACACGGAGTGCTACAGCTTAAAGCGGAGTATTTAGATGGACAGGACTATCGATGATACCATTTATTAATGAGATAGTTGAACCTCCAGTCGCGTTGGGCCCAGGAGGGAAAAAGACATTACGCCAGTTCAGTTAATTAGTATTATTTCATAGTTCTCCATGCCATTATTCAACAAAATCATGTAGTTAGGTTTAATTGTTAAATTAAAAGTCTAAATTATAAATAACTTAATTGAGTCTGCTGATGTAGTTTCCACAGTTTATTCTTCAAGTTGCACACAGACCCGACTTTTATAGGTCTTCGCAGCTAAGGAAACTACGTCAGCAATTGGAGGTTGACAAGGTGAGCTATATTAATTACAAGCTGTTTACTTAGCAACTTGGCAACTAGATGTTGTTATAAGAGATTAACGGATTAGCGTCTGCCAAGCTTGAAACTTATGACAATAAAAGTGGACAAATTAAATATATACATAAATTATGTTAAAATATTACAGTAAAAGTACTCTAAAGTACTTGTGTGTAAAATATGAAAAAAGGTACACATTTTGTCACTGGCTCACCTTGACAACCGCCAATTCAATTAATTAGTATTATTTCATAGTTCTCCATGCCACTGTTTAACAAAATCATGTAGTTAGGCTTAATTGTTAAATTAAAAGTCTAAGTTATAAATAACTTAATTGAGTCTGCTGACGTATGTATATTTTGTTTATTAAGGGACGAATCTTTATAATAATTATCTTTCTTGTCTCCCTTAGTACATATTCCAACTGACTGTAAATATTGAGATGGCTACTGTGTACAAAACTATTATTGTCTTTACATTGAAATGCCACTGCAAGGTGAACTAAATATTATAGATAATTGATCATTCCTTCATATTTGCAGGTGTGTTGTGATGAATATATTCCAAGTCATAATTAAATTTGCCATTAATTGTATTATATTGAATAACACAAAGTGAATGTTTAAAATGAAATGTTATCTTTATATTACATTTGATACTGAATATGGGAAGTAATTGTTAATGATTTGTGTATCTGGTAAATGTATATGATAATGAAGAGATTTGAGTTTGTGATGTGTATTATGTATTATGTTGTAATGGACACACTTCCAGAATAAATGTGTCTCTTTGCTATACATTTCGTGTAAGGCTTGGATTTATGAGTCTCAGTGAATGTGTGTGTGTGTGTGTGTGTGTGTGAGTGTGTGTGTGTGTTTGTGTTTGTGTGTGTGTGTGTGTGTGTGTGTGTGTGTATTTGTTTGTGTATCTATGTTTGTAATGAATCTAGTAGAGGGCGAAGATCTGTATCGTGATTCAAGAGTGCTATTGCGAATCTTGTTCATTAAGTTTAGGACCCGTGAAGATACGTGGTAGAACAGGTCTTCAGCAACCCACGCTTGCCATAAAAAGCGACTGTGTGTGCGGCGTAAAAGTAAACTCACTCACTCATGAAGGTCAGGGTGCTCATCCATCTAAAGAATGAAAATGTCAGTCATTGATCTGACTGTGATTCCAAACGTGAACTCTTTAGCTAAGCCTACAGGAACCCACGTAACGATGGCGTTCCGAGGAATGGTTCTGTATTCAATAGTTATCTGCAATATTTAACTACGACACCCTGAAGATACCCCAGTCCAATGATTTTTCTGCGTATTTTCGGCCTATGAAACAAGTGCGTATTTGGGATATATAGTAACACGTGTGTCCCAGCTCCCTTTAAGATCACTATGCGGGGCAGTTCTGTTCTTATAACGAACAACTGCTGACTCTAGGCATTTCGTGACCTGGCAAGCCCTCTTTCAACCTTTCAGCAAGATGCGTGTTGTGATATCGATAACTCAAAAAAAATATGCCGACTTCAGGAATGACAAAGGTTCCCATAGATAAGAGGCTACAGAGATTGACTCGAATTTGCGTGTAACTTGATACCGTTGAATGTTCCAATCAGCATTCTCTCACGTAAGTGTGTGAGTTCAGTTTTACGCCGCATTTAGCACTATTCTAGCGCTAATACGGCGGTTGACACAGAGTGGGTGAGTTAAAATTTTACATCGCATCGGCAATATTACAGCCATACAGAGATAAAAACAAGGTAATCAATCTAAAATATTCGTCGAGGAAAGACAGTAAAGCGGACTAGATTCTCACAGATATATTGATGTTAAAACTAGTCAGGAAGTTTAAAAGCTAGAAAAGACGATACAGTGTATAAAAACAGGCTATAGATCGCCAACAAGTGATGGTACATCACCATGACACAGATTGACACAGGAAAAGGGCGTCACACATTGTACCCATGTGGAGAATCGAACCCGGGTCATCAGTGTGACAAGCGGACGCTTTACTATCAGACCCCATTTGCCGAAGAAGAAAGACTATAGGGATTGACTTGAACGTGTTTGTGACTTGATAAGAATGGAGGAATGTTGCAACCAGCAATATTTCGTGTAAGTGACTCCGGGCTATAAATATTAAAACGTGCACCATATCATCAGTGATGTACCACCAAAGCCTTATGGCCACTGTTGAAGAACATAACAGATATCCACAACAAAACATCACGTCCTGACGTAATTTATTGTTTTGCCGTTTTATTCAATGTGTTTTGTATTGCCTTCATGGCAACTTGGGTCATTTCTGGAACACTTTTATGGTCACCTGCGAGTTTCGGAAAGGGTTGAGTTGTGACGACGGTTTCGTGCTGTTTGAAATCCTAGCGACGAGTGATGAGGCCAATAAACACCAAGAAAATAAGGAAGAGGAGAGATAGTCTGAAAAGGACATATGTTTTAACAATATATCGAGTTAGACATGAGTGGATCTGATTGACAACGGTGTGAAGTGAAGAACAATTAATTATGGTGATGGGTGCTCTGCATTTCCTGGCATAAATGAATTCAGTCAATCGCTTTTTCATCCACAATCCTTATCTCTACAGGTAACTCATTGTCCCTGATTTTATAGACAATGTTGTCATGGTAATATAAGAAAGTCCTCTGGAGAACTCAGTGCTTTGCAGAACTCGGTGGTTTTAAAAATGCAACGTTAATGTCTTTCAACATGCAAAATGCGTTATTGACATATATCAATATTAATCAAGAAATAATGAACACATTCTTATTATGAACTGGGGCATGTGAGCAATGTATTGTTGGGCTACGAGTACGTATACCTGCATTGCTGATACTGCAGTACTTACAATATGCATCCCAACAAAATAGTGATTGTTTCTAGATTGAAGATGTTTTCTCAATACTTCCTGGGAATACTACATACTGCACTGCGCTATCCTTCTTGTACATTCACCTAAAATCAAGCAAGCCTTAAAACGTTGTTAGACCTGAGAGTGTCGTATTCTTTCACTCGCTTATGATCTATAGCCCGTATTATGCTGTTCGTCCTGCATTGTGCATCATGCCTTTTTATGATAACATGATAGAGCTAAGGAATACTTTGTAACACTTTAACTGTTTTGCTCTCCTTTGTTGACAGATACAATTAATATATGATTCATGTCTGTTTCTAGGAGCTTTCACTGTCACGATAAATTTGCAATACAGCCAACGTGGCATTGTATCACTGAAAGGTTACGAACTATAATTTATTTGTTACAATAATCCATACTTGTTAATGGTTTCAAGCATAATGTTTTTGAAGTTTTCAATAAAGTATAATAGTAACATGCTCTCTGAAACAGTGTATGGGGAAATAATATTTACATGTAAAAACAGACTTTGTAACTTCTAATTGACGTTACTGATTTGATGACTTGTATAAGATCTAATTGAGACTAAAGTGCAGGGTTGTAGTAAGAATTGCCAAGATATGCAACCGGAGTTTACAGTCAAAAACATTTATGTGCCTGCCCAAGTGAAGTTTCAATGTTCAATTTAACCGAGAAAAGCGACACTATATAACTTACATTTTCTTTATAATTAAGTTTAGACGATTTCACAGTAATTCTAACTGCTATCAAATTGTCATTTTGTATTCAAATATTCATTCAACAGATAAGAAGCGGAACACCCATGAACGATGCAAACAAGAAAAAGAAGACAAGATGGAAACCCACGATAACAGACAGCTCCACAAAGCCTGCAGGAAAGGGGACCTGGGCCGAGTGAAACACATCCTGTTCCAAGGTTCGGTTGATGTCAACAGTAGAGGTGAGAAGCACAGAAAGACACCACTTATGGTGGCGGCTCAAGAGGGACATGTAAAACTAGTTCACTTTTTCGTACGCAAAGGAGCTGATGTATCACTCGTAGATGAAAACGGAGACAATGTCCTGCACATGGCCTGCAGAGGAGGACTTATGGCTATTGTGAAGTATATAGTCAAACATACTACTGTTGATATTAACAGTAAGGGAATGCGTGGATCAACTCCATTGCTCCAGACTGTATATTGTGGTTACATGGACGTGTTCATTTTCCTAGTGTCCAAGGAAGCTAATGTGTCACACGTGGATGACGATGGTGAGAATATCCTGCACTTGGCATGCAGAGGAGGGCATGAGTATATGGTGAGGTATGTACTCGAGGAATGCAGTGTTGATATTAACAGTAGGGGGAATAACGGAGAAACCTCTCTGATGAAGGCTGCATCAGAAGGACACATACACGTTTTTAGGTGCCTCATGTCATTTGGAGCTAATAGGCATCTCGTGGATACTGACGGAGACAACATACTTCATCATGCTTCAATTGCGGGACATGGAAACATGGTTGTGTTTATCGTAACACGAGAGATGGTGGACATTAACAGTAGAGGTAAATACGAGAGGACACCATTGATGAGAGCAGCATATTATGGACATAGAGAAATTTGTGATCTGCTTGTGAGGTTTGGTGGTCGAATGGACTTAGTGGATGATAAGGGTCACAACATCCTTCATCTTTCCGCTTTGAGTGGACAGGTCGAGATGATGAAGTATATCCTTTCCCTAAACACCACAGACATTGACAGTAGAACACAAACGGGAGCAACCCCGCTGATGAAGGCTGCATATGTAGGACACAAAAACGTTTTTGAGTTCCTCGTATCTAATGGAGCTAATGTGTCACATGTTGATGATAGGGGAGACAACATACTTCATCATGCCTCATTCGGGGGCCATACAGACATGGTTCAGTATATCCTGTCACAAAACCTGGTGAATATCAACAGTCGTGAAAAATACGGAGCTACCCCTCTGATGAAGGCTGCTCTTATCGGACACATCAATGTTTTTGAGTACCTCGTGCGCATGAAAGCTAATGTGTCACAGGTTGATGGTAATGGAGAAAACATACTTCATTATGCTTCATTAAGGGATGATACAAAGATGGTTCAGTATATCCTGTCACGAGAAATGGTGAATATCAACAGCAGAGGAAAACACAGGAGGACAGCTTTGATGAAGGCGGCATATTATGGAAAAGGAAAGGTGGTTGATCTGCTTGTGCGTGAAGGTGGTTTAACAAACATAGTAGATGTTTGGGGTAATAACATACTTCATCTGGCCACTTTAGGTGGACATCTGGAGATAGTGGGGTATATCCTTTCACAGAACCTTGTCGACATAAACGACAGGAACAAGGATGGGGACACAGCAGCCATTCTAGCAAACCGTGCAGGAAGACCTGACATGTATAACCTCTTTGATTCTCATGTTTGACGAGTAATATCAATGTAAATTGTTAGTATTTTGCCACACAGTGTGATACGGTAGAATAATTAAACATGGTTCTTTGAAGGCGTGTAACTACGGAAGCGTATTAGGGCCACGGTGAAAATGTTTTGTGGTGTCACTATCTCTACGTAGAACTTACTGTCTCCTACGTAGGACTTATGTAACTACAGACATTGATGTACTCCTGTTATTTTCTTGTTAGTCTTTATTTTGTGAAGGATTGAAGCTATAACTCAGTTTGCGACATGCTATAATATATACTGATGATCCCATGTTAGATTTGTCTCGATTGTCGTTCTGTGCAAATGTTAAACAATGTTAAACAGTTGTTGACATGGAAGTTATGCACACTCATGTCCACTTGTTATTCACTCTAAGTCGTTTCCTTGTGTTGTAGTTTGTATTCAAGACATAGTTCCTGATATTCATGTTTACTGACCATCTTCCTTGTGCTTTCATGCAAGGGGTGAAGTATATGGATGGACGACATCCTCCGGTGTCTTACATTGTACGGGAACGTCTTCTTGAGAACAAGACTAGTTCTGCTAGTTTGTGTCATTATGGTGTATGTGTATATATCCCGCTATGAATCTATATCCTAAATGGACCCCTCTTTGATAACAGTGATCGAAGCTGACACACCTCCTCACTCAGCATGCAGTCTAAGGGAGGGAATTATAGTCTCTCTAGTAAGCTAAGTACTTGTCATGCTGTCTTCGAGCAAGGGTTGTGAGCATGCTGGCAAGGTGAACAATATTGCATTGGGGACGAGTGTGAAGAACGGACAGGTAAGTGCGTATACTGAACAGTGCAAGTTTTAATAGACAGAAGGTTGTAATTTATGACTTTACCTGTTTCGGTGATAGAGGGCGGGTTCACAACATGTGTTTTAGAAAATGGTGGACGCAGACCTAGAAGCTGCCCCGGCGCTAACTACTGTCACAATTCAGACTAAAACCTGAAGAGTTCCCAGTTCATACCAGGCAACCATATAACCAGCGACAGCGCCTGGGACGAATTTTAGAGGGAAATGAGCGCTAATTTCGGTATTTTTGCATCACGAGTGTCAAAGATAAGACAGATGCTCTTATTATTTACGGTGGGAAATAAATTTCAAGACTAGAGAAGAGTTTACCGGATTCTGAAGATGCAGCGTTAGACGTAGAAGCTGAAAGATTATTATTTTTAAAAATGAAACCTCACTCTCAAGAAAGCACCACATCTTATGCAGCTAGATTAAGAGAGAAAGCACACGATTATGAATTTGGTAATTCGAAAGATGAACGAATTCTTTAACGTTAAATCCAAACCAGTGAGAACTAAAATTTGATACAAGGACAATCAACAAATCATTTAATCTTAACCAGTTCCTCACTGAAGCATGACAGGTCGAAGACAAAAGGTCACAAATACAGGAAATGAGGCCTGAGAGTGCAAGTGGTACAAAATAATGGACGGGGATGAGGATTCTAGAATCATGGATTTCAAGGACAGCAGTGTACGTACTGTGGACTGACAGGCGTACACAAACCAGGCATGAATAGCTCAACATTCAGGTCATAAATCAAGGCAAACACAAGGTAAATACAAACACAAGACTGTGAAGAAACCAGAGGCTGCAGATGTTCAGATTCATCAGATGAAGAATGTTTCAAGTCTCACCTGTTCATTATAGTAATCAAGAAGGTGGAAAGTCGCAGTAAAACGGTACCAATTGTCATTAATGATGTGCCTCTACACATAGAACCTGACTTTGGGGCAGATGTTAATATAATGGACGAATTTCAGTTTGACAGTTTGGTAAAAGAAAGCAAAGTACAACTGGTGGTACAGCACATTTAGATTTAATCAAGTTCAAGTTAACAGTTAACGGAGAGTTCGAGACTACAGTTAAAAATCCAACGAATGATATCAAGACAAAGTTCATCGTTGTGAAAGGACACACCAAACTCACCCCCGCTGATTAGAGGAAAATCTCTCGTGGAGTTAGGAATGTTGCAAATCAGAGAAGATGGATGACTCAAAGCAGGAAACAATCTTCGAGACAAAACAGAGCAGGTTGTGAAGGAAAATTGTAACACGGAAAACATGATGGAGGAATCCTGACATTTGTTCAATGAAATTGGGAAGATTTTTGTGATCTCAGGAGTATTAGAGACTTTCCATGTTCCTTACCAATGAAACCGATGCTGTATCAATGGCGCAGAAGCCACGCCAGATTCCATGTTATCTTCAGAAACCTTTGAAAGAGTTGATTGAGCAGGGTCTTGAGAACGATATCTATGAACGTGTCCCTACATACGAACTAATAACTTCGCCACTGGTTGTACAACTGAAACCAAAGTTAAAAGGTGTAGCACAGAAAATACTTTCACCAAACATGATCAGAGCCAGTATTGACATGAGGGTCGCAAACAAGAGTATGGAAAAAAGCAGAATCATACAGGCACCAGTTGTTGATTCCATCTACAAATTCAACGACTGTGTCATCCTTTCCAAGCTGGATATGCGTCAGAGATACCGACAACTTGTAATGGACCAAGCCTGAAGAAGCGTCACAACATTCAGAACGTCCTGGGGGTAACTACAGGTCGAAACGGCTGATATTTGAAGCTAAAGCATCCCAAGATCTGTTTGAGTAAGGAAGAGCATGACAAAACAAAAGTGACTTCGGTATCACACTAAACAGGGACAAGTGTCACTTTGGAGTCAAGGCCATGGGGTTCTAAGGTCACATCTATACTGAGTGAAAGCTGAAACCCACCGAATGAAAGCTGAAATCTGTGAAGAATTATAAAGCACCGAAGTCGAAGGAAGTGATTAGAAGTTGTCAGGGGATGACTGGATATCTCTCGAAATTCATTCCAAAATATGCAATCCTTGCAGCTCTTCTCCGAGAACTGGCCCACAAGAATGCCAAATTCCATTGGGGCAAAGCAGAAAATAGTGCTTTCCAAGACCCCAAAGACCATCTCACAAATGGTATAACTGTCACCTACTTCGATTCCAGAAAACCAACAGTGGTACGTGTGGAAGCAAGTTACTGAGGAGGAATAGCAGTGGGAATATTCCAAGAAACTGACAAGGTATGCAGTCAGTTCACAACATGTCTGACACAGAAAAATGCTACAGTCAAACAGAAAAGGATGCTATAGATCAGGTAGGTGAAACAACGTTTCGGCATGTACCTGCTTGGAGCACCTAGACTCAAAATCACCACAGCACAGAGACCCTTGTTCCCATTGTTCAACAAAGCTAGCGTCAAACTGCCACAGAGAACAGGAAGATGGGTGGTGGATATGTAGAATATTGACTATGATCTGATCTATGAGCCAGTGAGAGTGAGTGAGTGAGTGAGTGAGTTTAGCAATATTGCAGCTAAACTCATGGGCAAAAGAAACTTATCACTTTAAAATTTCCATTTACGCTTCTAAACAAAACTGAACTAGGTAAAACATACTGAGAAAACATTCGCTAAAACACATTTTTAAGCTGAGTAGGAAGCAAAAAACCCGAGATATTGTGATTTTCGTGAAAGCACGAAAAACAGTGAAAAAGGTTTTTTGAGTGTAACCAAAAGTTCTCGTGCACATTGGTTGCATAAATACAGCTGTTCGACAGTGCAATCATGCATTATCAAAAAGCATATCAAAGTTATGCCACGACTGTCATCGGAGCAACGCAATAGGGCCATCGGTATGGCCCATATGGGGGCGTCACAACGTCAGATTGCCAGAACATTCCACTGCAGCCAGGCAACAATCAGCAACCTCCTGAGACGTTTTCAGCAGACAGGTCAGACCACTGACCGTCCAAGATCAGGTAGACCAAGGGTTACGACGCCCGCCGAAGACCGCCATATCCGTACGATACACCTACGGAACAGATTCGTCACAGCGACGTCAACGGCGACCACAGCCTTGGGACACCGCATCAGCAGACGAACCGTACTAAGACGTCTCCGTGCTGCTGGTATCAGAGCTCGCCGTCCATTCCGTGGAATGCCCTTGACCCGCCAACATTGTCAACGTCGGCTGCAGTGGGCACGAACAGTACGTCGGTGGCAGCGACGTGACTGGCAGAGAGTGCTCTTCACTGATGAAAGTCGTTTCAACTTGTACAGAAATGATGGCCGAGCCCGTGTATACCGACGTAGAGGTGAGCGATTGGCGAGGAACTGCATTCAAGAGGTGCACCCATTTGGAGGAGGTGGTATCATGGTGTGGGGTGGGATTTGTGCTGATCAGAGGACACAGCTTGTCATCCTGCATGGAAATCTGACAGCCCAAAGGTATAGGGACGAAGTCTTGAGGCCAGTTGTTTTGCCCTTTGTGCGTCAACAGCCAAGAGGTGTTCTTTTGCAACAGGACAATGCACGTCCGCATACTGCCAGAATCGTTGAAGATTACCTCAACAACGCCAACATCAACGTTTTGCCCTGGCCAGCACGTTCCCCAGACATGAATCCCATTGAACACCTCTGGGATCATCTCGACAGACAGCTAAGACAACGACAGCAACCACCAGCAAATCGCCAACAATTGGAGCAAGTTCTCTTGGAACTGTGGCAGAGGATTCCTCCTGACGTCATCAGGCGTTTGACGACATCAATGCGGAGACGTGTACTAGCGTGCATTGATTCAAGGGGTGGACACACTAGGTACTGAGTGCTCAGACACTTCCAAGATTCAGTTTTCCACACACTCTGTGAATGCAATCCTCTGTGTAAACTTTCACGTCCACCCCATGTGTCATCTACCTCACTTCCTGCATGCATGAACATTGACAGGGCATCAACAAATACAGTTTTTGCTGTGTAAATGGCTTATCTTTCTTATATAAACATTCTTTCTGACATTTTTTTGTTTTTGTCGTTTTTAACACAAATAATGTCGGGTGATAAGTTTCTTTTGCCCATGAGTTTATATGGCGGTGGTCTGTAAATAATCGAGGCTGGACCAGACAATTCAGTGATCAACAACATGAGCATCGATCTGCACATTTGGGAACCGATGACATGTGTCAACCAAGTCAGCGAGTCTGACCACCTGATCCCGTTAGTCGCCTCTCACGAAAGGCACAGTCGCCTTTTATGGCAAGCATGGGTGTTCTATTCTACACCAGGACCTTCACGGGTCACCAGGGAGAGACGCTGCAGACCCACTCAACTTCCTTTCATGCCATCCCTTACTGGGGACTGGACACGGCAACACAGAAGAAACTGTTAAAGCTTCATAGAAAAAGAACATACAGTGGTGTTCAGAACTAAACGAGATAAAGGGAGATGAACAGTTACAGAAAATCAAACAAAATCAATACAAAAGGAAAACTGGGAACAGCACTGAAAAGACCCAGATGTTCTGTTGTTCTATGGAATTCAGAAAGATATAGTGTTTTCAATGGAATTATCTTCGGACTTCACAAGTTTGAAATTGCGAGACAATTACAAAGAATTGTAATCAAGGCCAGACACTCCCTAGGCCACACAGGCATGTCCAAGACTAAAATAATGCTAAGAGAAATATATTGATTCCCAAGCATGGACAGTGTGATAGAAGCAGCCATAAATGATTGCTATGAATGCCAAGTGACGACAAAGGGTCATACCAGAGAGCCTGTGGAAAGAACAACTATACCTGACAGACCACGGGAGGTGGTATCCATGGACTGTAGCTGGATGGTCACTACAATCTCGTGCACGATGTGGCACGACAAATAGAAACTGATATATAGTTCACAGCAAGTAACGGACTTTGCTTTCAAAGGTGGATTCAAGCACCACAGAATTCACCCGAATGCGAACGGACAAGTCGAAAACTTTTTGAAGCTACTGAACAAAACTGAACAGATTGCTCCATGCAGAATAAAGACAGCCGATCAGCAGTACTCTGTATAGGATACAGATCCACACCTCCTCCAATTTCAGGTGTGATGCAATACAGAGCTTTTATGAACAGGGATGTGAGAATCAGGCTGGACCCAAACACACCAAACACTACACCCAACCCCAACCCATCCCCAAGCCCCAACCACCCACCCAACCCAAAACATCCACTAAACGCCCCCTCCTCCCCACACCAACTACCACCTCCCCCATCCTCCCAATCAAACCCCGGCCCAAAACTGCCACACCTCCCCCATAACCCACCCTCAAAACAAACCTCCGCCCAACTATTACACAACCCACATACCCAGCTATCATAAAGCCCCACTCACGTAAGCACAAAACCCCCACCACACCTACAACCAACTCCAACATCACGCTCACCCCCCAAAAACTTAATCAAAACCTCAACATCCTTGTAGAATGTATCACCACCATAGCCCTCACTCAAAATCCCACCGCCAAGAAAATTCACACAATTGCCCGCAAACTCAATATTTACCATAAGCCCCTGGCCAGTCTCCTCGTAGCTGTCAAAACTCTTTCCTAAACTACACCCACTAAGCTGCTCTAGCATACCTACCCTATTTATCAAAATTATGTGCCCCACCCATGATCTTTAATAAACTGTTATTCCAAATCACTGCGATCATGGCTCTGATGCAGTGGAACTGCAACAGTCTCCGAGCAAACGGGCATGAGCTTAAGGCACTCATCGCCCAAAACAAAATTGCCCCCCAAGTTAATCTTTTTACAGGAAACAAAATTATCCCCCAGAAATGCCTTCAAAATACCAGGCTTTTTTTACATTCGGAAAGACCGCCCTCGGCCCGTAAATAACCCCGGCCCCCCTCAGGAGGGCTGGGCATCTTCATATCAGACCAATTAACTTATTCCGAAATTGACATACCAACTTTAGACCTCGAAGTCCTGGCCATAAAAACCACCATTAAAAATAAAGAACTTACCTTTATAAACGTCTATAGAAGTCCATCAGTCAAATTCAATATAAAAGATTTAGAAACCATTTCAAAATTCATAACCCCCAACACCTTCATCCTCGGGGACTTCAATGCCCACCATCCATCATGGGGCACCAAACCATATACCTGCCGAAATGGACTTCTCCTATCAGACTGGCTAGACAACCACAACCTCATTACCCTCCACGACAGCCAGCCCACTAGAATTCCCCTATCTCACTTTCAACTCCCAAGCGCTATAGATCTATCCATCACATCACCAACCTTACCAAAAGCTTGCCTATGGGAGGCACACCAAGACACCTGGGGCAGTGACCACTGCCCCATCAAAATAACAATACCCCACCTACAAGCACAGCACCAACCCAACACTACCCCAACACATGCACCCACAGAAACAAAATACAATAAAAAAAGCAGACGGGAATAAATTCCATAACATTTGCTGCCAAATCAATACAAAAGACATATACAACCACGACATTAACACCTTTAACTCTAACCTCACAAACACCATAATAGACATCACAAATATATACATCCCCACTTTTCGGCCCACCCCTGCACTAAAAACAGTCCCATGGTGGAGCACAGAAATCATTAACGCCAGGAAGGCAAGAAAAAAGCCCCTCAATCAAGCTAAGAAGGTCCGTTCCAAAATCTTTGGGGCCAAAAAACTAAGAAACAACACCAAAAAAGCTATCACGGCTGCCAAAATAAACCACTGGCGAAAGCTTTGCTCATCCCTCAAATTTAGGCAAACTGTGGAACAAATTTAAAGGTATACAGGGAAATTAAAAAAAACCTCATTCAATCCAATCTCTCGGACCACCCCACAAACAAAGACAAAACGATGCAATGACAGCCCACTTTTCGGACACAAGCAGCTCCACCAACTACCCCCCCCCCCCCCCCCCACACACACACACCTACCCCTTAATAAATCAATAAATATACACGAACTCAAACACAAAAAGACAGTCTCAGCCCGGGGTCCAGATCAAATCACCTACACAATCATAACAAACTCCCCCCTAACATGCTCCCTCTCACCCTAACACTATTTAATAAAATCTGGACCCTAGGAACCCTACCCAACTCTTGGAAAACAGCCAAGGTGGTGCCAATCCTGAAACCAGGGAAACCCACCAACTCCCCAGATTCCTTTAGGCCAATTTCACTAACTTCACATCTTTGCAAAACCATGGAAACAATAGTAAACAATAGGTTAAAGCGCCATATTCAATCCAACCAACTAAACAACTAACAGGACCAGAGCGGCTTCACTCCAAATCGACAAACTTTAGACCACATTTTGCATTTGGATGATATTAGAGTCGCACAAGTACAGAAACAATACACATTGGCCATTTTCATCGATTTTAGTAAAGCATTCGACATGGTTTGGCACAACGGCCTCATCAAAAACTCCAAGAAAATGCCATACACGGAAATATTCTAAATTTCATTCACCAGACAAATAATAGTCAAAACTCACAACACCCTTTCGGACCCATATCTCTTAGAAAATGCCACCCCCATGGGCAGTATCCTATCAACAACTCTCTTTAACTTCATGATTAATGACATTTTCCCTGAAAAATGGCCGGATATCCACAGCCATATTTGCAGATGACATTTCATTTTTGATCTCCTCTACTTCAATCACACAAGACACTACTAAAGCCCAGCGCATGTTAAATCACGTTCAAAATTGGGCCCATAAGTGGGGGTTCCATATTAACGTTAAAAAACCGTGGGCATCTTATTAAAAAAACAGCATATGCAAAATTATACCCCAAACTACACTTATACAATCAAAAAATCATTTTCGAAATGGAAGCCAAATTTCTAGGAATAATGTTTGATCAACACCTAACATGGACTCCCCATATTAATAACTTGGTCAACAATTGTCAAAAAGACTTAAATTTAATGAAATGTATTCGTGGCACCACATGGGGAGCTGACAAACAAACACGTATAAACAGATACCATTGCCTCATACAGTTGAAACCGGACTACGCCACTCCAGTCCTGCACTCTCTCTCCCCCTACAACCTCCAAAAGCCAACTCCATCCAATATAAAGCCCTCAAACTAGCCCTAGGGGTCAGGACTGGCACCCCCCTATCCACACTCCTACTCACAGGCATCCCTTCAATCAGTACAAGAATAAACCAAACCGCACTCAATTTGGGGCCCGATATAACCCCTTCTATAACACCATTAAAGCAAAATACACTAACATAAAAAATCCATGCTTAAAAAGTTTAAAAACAATAAAATTTCGGACCATTCCATTCACATCTCACGAGTCTACTGCATGCACAACAACTAGACACAATACAAAACACAACTCCCATAGCAAACTACATACACCACCCACAACAGACACCACACTACAAGCTACTATACTCAACTCCACAACAAAACCTGACACTCACTCCAAAACAAACATCATCCAAACCCACTTAGACACTCACTACCCCAACCATACACATACATACAGACGCATCCATCTCACCACACAAAACAGCAGGAATAGGCATACACGTACAAACAACCCCCTCCATCACCACAAACTTTCACCTTACAAATCACATAACATCACAACCGCAGAACTGCTAGCTATCCTCACAGCCCTACACACTATCCCCACCCTCCCAGCCACCCACTTCCTAATTGTATCCGACTCCCTCTCAGCCATCAAGCAACTCCAAAACAAATACTCTAAATCCTGTCCCCACCTCATTCACCAAATCACCCTACAAACCAGCACTCTTCAGGAACTTAACAAAAATATCACTCTACTATGGATCCCAGCACACACACAAACAACATAGGCAATAATACAGCAGACATAACAGCAAAATTAGCAACTACCCACCCATCCCCACACATTCCATTCCACACCTCAAAAACAGAAATCAAACAGCTCATCAAAACAAATACATCCACGCTCAACTTTACAAATCCATCATCACACAACTCATTACTAAAACACCTTCATTCTCAAACACCCCCCACACAAACACCCTCATTGCACGACTCATCACAGGCAACACCAACCGTAACTACAATTTATACAGACAAAACAGACACCCAGATGAGTGACTGAGTTTTACGCCGCACCCAGCAATATTTCAGCTATATGGCGGCGGTCTGTAAATAATCGAGGCTGGACCAAACAATCCAGTGATCAACAACATGAACATCGATCTGCGCAATTGGGAACCGATAACATGTCCCAACCAAGTCAGCAAGCCTGACCACCCGATCCCGTTAGTCGCCTCTTACGACAAACATAGTCGCCTTTTATGGCAAGCATGTGTTGCTGAAGGGCTATTCTACCCCGGGACCTTCACAGGTCACACCCAGATGGGCTCTGCCCACACTGCAAAACAAAAGAATCAATAACACATAATGTAAACAACAACACACCAACATTACCCAACTACACAGCTCAATACCACCAAAATATCACGATAACATACACCTCCTACTCAACCCCGCTAACGCATAACCTATTTTCAACGCCATTGCAACTTTCATTTTAAACTCTGCCATAGCTCACAAAATATAAATCATAAACACTCTCCGCCATAATATCTCCAGCCACGTTCTACCGTAAGCCACCTAACGGTCCCACAAGCCGGTGCGCGGTCGTCTTCTCCGACGTCCACGCCCAGCTACACGCTCTCCGCCTGTACTTAATCCCCTCATTCTCTTCCCACAGAGGTTACTTGTCATATCTTCCTACGTAACCTCTGTTCTAATACGACCCTTTAATGGTGCGAGTGTTCAAGACTCGTGATTGGAGGTAATCAGATTTAGTAGTGCAGTCAGCGACCTTGTTTCAAAAGTGATCGTTCGCAAGATCTCGGTAATTTCCGGATGCATCTTGAAAACTAGAACCTCTTCCCGAGCGCGATACTCAAATGTTCCTTCTAGACAGAACTCAGTCACGTTTCTCCACATTGCTTGCATTTGTCAAGTTGAATCTAGGTCGATGTAACACGTGTTCTGATTGGACAGAAAAAAGGGAAATAAATCTGCTGCCATTTTTCGCCGCTAGAATAGAGGTGTGTAGGAAGATATGACAAGCAACCTCTACCGTCAGCTCAGTCATCACGTCTTAACCTATACCAATCCATATCTTATCCTATATTTTATTATATATCACATATATTTTCATAACCAAAAGTATATTTTATCCCACAACATCATGTACATAACAAAGCACAGTACAACCAGACCCCAACCACCACCACCCCCAACCATTGTACATATATCACCGTTAATTCATCAATCTTCACAATCACCTACATTTTAATACTTATTTTATCATATAGCATACCCATTATAACCAAAACATATCTTAAACTTATTCTCCCCCATTTTTAGCCAGTTCACCACTTCTTAATCAACACTCAATTTTAGCAAACACAGGCCCCAGCCTTACAGCGCTTCATTCCCCCTCCACCCCTCACCCTTTATCTACTTTATTTTTATTCATATCTAGAGTGCATACAGCCTACCTGTATTATTCACTGTTACCCCCTATGCTATACCACCCCCTCCCGCCTCAACATCCCCTTCCCCACCTGCCACCCTCAACGGCTCCACACACCCCACCCATTTCTACACCCAACTATCTATTTTCCAATCTTTCTACAACTTATACCAACAAGTTAACTACCCTCTCCCCTCTTTCCTTTCGGCATCCAACCAACATGGTCCCATCCAAATTACTTAGGTTTACTACCTTCATTTACCACTTTTTGGGGTAGGTGGTTTAATTTATTACCAGTATTTAATATTAAATTTACCCCCACCTACCCCGTCGGCGATATTGGCAAAATGTTAATAGCCGACGTAAAACGCCAGTAAACTATAACTATGCATCATTCCTGCTTGACAACAGTACAAGAATCTGTACCGGAACGTCGCAATCACGCAACAAAGAAGTAACAATTTGACCTATTTGTACACCTCAACTTCTAAAATGCCACCCAAACAAGTTATCCGCCGTCTACATGGAGACGTGGCAGTTCACACACATTGTCCCGTTTTGAGAAGAAGCACATCCTTTCAAGTAACCACCTTACTTTCCTGATGAGATGTCGTGACCAACAAATCATACCTAAAGGCCAACAGCTCCGCTCCCCTATCCAGTCTGTGGCAACTAAAACCATTCTTCACCAGGCGTCTAGAAAACTCCTCGCTGAGCGCATCGTAAAGTCAAGGCCACATCTATGTCCGCCATCAGTGACATCCACACCTCTCTCAGCTCCACCTTCGACCCCGAACTCTTCTCATCCTTACGGGCTGCCCAAACCATCGCCAGCAACAAACTAGATACCTCAACTAAGGCAGGACACATCAAGAAGCTACAACAACTCACCACCTCAGCAACCAACCGGAAGAAGACCACAAGCCCGCGATATCCACAACACAGTCGTCAACCTCAGCAAGAAGCAACTCACCAACCAACAGGTCAGTGCCCTTGCCAAAGGTCTCAAGTTTGCCCCCACACCATCCAAAATCAAATCTTTGTCGCCATCATTGAGAAAGGCCTCCAACAGCTTGCACCCGGTGGAAAGATTGACTTCATCAGACCCCAGATCATCAGCATTCTCCACAAAGCCCAACCTCAAAAACCCAATATCACATAAGCTGAGAAACAAGTCATTAAACAACTAAAACAGGATCCAGATATTGTCGTCGCTCCAGCTGACAAGGGCAGAGCCACTGTAATCCTAGACAAAGACCACGTCCACTCCATGGTGGACAACCTCCTAGATGACACCTCAACCTACAGGAAGATGAAGAGGGATCCTTCTGCCAAGCTTCATCGTCAGCACAAGGCTACGTTAAAGACGCTCCACAATAAATATGAACTCTCAACAGATCTGTATCGCAAACTGACAGTATCTCACCCCCAGCCATCTTATGCCAGAGTCACAGTCAAAATCCACATGAACCCCGTCAAAGCTAGTCTATTAGTCTGTTCCCGTGACACCGTATTCTACAGTACCGCCCAGCACCTTACCCAAGTACTCTCCCCACTGGATAAATCTGCCAACTTTTATACGTGTCAAAGGGTGTGTGTGCGTGTGCGTGCGCGTGCGCGTGCGCGTGCGTGTGGGTGCGTGTGTGCGTGTGCGTGTGCGTGTGCGTGTGCGTGTGTTACAAATAAACCAACACATTCGGGTTATCAGCAATCTTCAGTCACGTCTTATACCAGTAACTGAAGACCTAGGTTAGACCTCGGTTAGGATCTTCAACGACCGATGACTGTCGCAAGATGTGATTAGCGGATGGGGTGGTCAGGCTAACTGACTAGGTTGACACATGCTATCGTATGACAGTTGCGTAGATCGACGCTCAAGTTGTTGATCACTGGATTGTCTGGTACAGACTCAGTTATCTACAGACCGACAGAATATAACTGGAATATCAAATAACAAACAAACTCAAGATTGAATATGTTTATTGCAGTTAATGTGTGGATTCCCCAACTCAACATATTCATCATGCCAGTTATATTCCTGTTTATTGCTTCATCCAGTTTTCAGCACATCATGAATATTCATCTTTGACATCATCACGCATAGCGACTAGTAGTGGCTGTTGTGTTCCAGTAAAATCATTAGAGTATCACAATGTGAGTTAGCATAGCATATAGCATAAACTAGCTAGCATATATCTTTAAAAGTAGAAACCTATTTTAGGAAAATGCAATGTAAAGCTTGGCTATTGACCGCCAGCAACTGTCGGGAAGGACCATACTAGGACCTTGTTCCGGACTCGATTATTTGGAGGCCAGCGTCGTGTAACTGCTGATTGCCTGTCATTGCTCAGGTCAGCATATTAGATCAGTAAGATCTCGATAATCTGGATGCTTTCTGTAAATGTCGCTTGGATTTCCGCATTCACGAATCACGGGTACAGAGTAATGCCCATATATACATGCAAGTACACGTCTTGAACAAGACAGAAAGGTGTTGGTTTCTGGACTTGGGTGATATGGACAAGCAAGATGTCTGGATATCCACAAGTAGAGGCTCAAACTTTGTCCAGGCAATAAGGAAGTCGCATGTCCAGAGCTATCCAGCGCTGTGCCTTTCGTTGTTATAGATTTAGACTCATGCTAAGAATAAGATCCACCAAGTTACGTTCAGTGAATCCAGATTCCTCCATGAACCCAGTTAACATAGATCTGATGTTTGCATTTAAATCTGCGGTAATAGCGGATCCATCAACTATAAACCACAGGTGCTCATAACAAATTCTCTATTTGTCGCCGGTCACGGTACTTTAGGATCATTCATAAATATTCTCCTGCTGTGCTAACCATGTCTGTTTGTTCAAGGCATGGCCATACTTGCTTCCATACTCCTTCAATACATGAAAGTTGAATGTACAATAAGTGCCTGCATCTCCCTGGTATCATTATTAACACTCTACGAACAATCCAGTGTGAAAGGAGCGTAGGCGTAGAAAACATTGTATATATAAACATATTGACCGTTGGGTCGTGTAATACGCCAAGGGGAGTTCAGACTATCGATTCATCATACAGCATTCCTGCAACAAGAGTTGTAAAAGTGAATTATACGATGATTAAGTTGAGGAAGGCTAGAAAGTTGGCTACAGAAGGTGTAATGTGGTCTCATGGGTCATCCACAGGGAGTGGAGATGAGAGATGTGGCAATGGCCCAACACTTTCTGGACAGAGGACTCCAGGACTCGCTGTGCTGCTGTAGAAATTCGAGGTCTTCAACTGGACCAGTAAAATGAGAGAAATGTGAAGAGCTGGATGATGTAAGTGGGAGAGGTTTCTCTAAGCGCTCCTAGCGGTTGTGAGTCTGACATAAATTAAGGACTTATGTATGGTTGTGATTGCGCAACGATAGGTACGTGAGACAAGCTCAGATCAAGGAAACAGTGCGAAGGGAACATACTTGAAGCAACGAGAAATTCTGATACCTAAGTGAGTGGGTGACCGAGTTTAGCTTTACGCCGCACTCAGCAATATTCCAGCTATATGGCGGCGGTCTGTAAATAATCGAGTCTGGATCAGAGAATCCAGTGATCACCAGCATATGCCTCGATATACACAAATGGGAACCGATGACATGTTTCAACCAAGTCAGCGAGCCTGACCACCCAATCCCGTTACGACAAATATAGTCGCCTTCTAGGGCAAGCATGAGTTGTTGAAGGCCTATCGTATCCCGGACCTTCACGGGTGTCTGATACCAAACAATCTATGTCGTCTTTCACAGAACAATGCAGGTGTACATTCATAAAGTTTTCATCATATTTCAATGAGAAATCAATGGAAGTAACTGATACATAATGGAGGTAACGAAGAAATACTCGTAACAGCGATGTTTTGAAAGAAACGTGAATCAAAAAAATATTCGAAGCCACCAGAAATTAATCGGAGCAAACAAAAATGCTTGCGGCAACGAGAAAATACTTGAAGCAGTGAGAACATACTCGTAAAGTTTTGGATAAAAATATTTTAAATTATGAGAAAATACTCAAAGTAAGGACAAAATTATAGAAATAAGAGAAAATGCTGGTATTATATCAATATTAAATAGAAAAAAAGTATTATATGTTATAAAGTGACAGCATTAGTCTTTCGTAGATGTTAGCTCTTCGACCGGTCTTTCAGTTATGGAAAAAACAAATACCTAGTGTTACCTAGTGGAAGGGAAGCATGTTGTTGACAGGATGGCGAGTTTTGGATAGTATTACACCATGTCGCGATGTCATGGTCATGTAAACGTACCTGCAATACACGCTGTCATGTAGCACGCCAGTTGTCCGGATATGTTAGCACGTGTGATGTATTTGGTGATGGTTCCCTTCCTTTCGGGGATCAATGTAAAGAACACTCCCAGGGTCAACCCAATCGCCGCTAGATGGTTTTGGCCGCAGAATGCGTAAGTCCCTATCACTTCAGAACGTTTCTGGGAACGAGAATGTCGACGATGATCAACCAGACTGCATGTTTCATCCTAGTCTCTTTAGGTCTGTGAATGACCCTGTGTGTTTAACGCCTTAGCAATGAATATATTAGTAACTGTTATATCACGGTTTGTTATAGTGGAGAGGAGATCGTAGCAAGATATTAAAGGTTTACGGCTTTGGTTAAACCCGCTACCACGGATATAGAGCTGGAAACCAAAGGATCCAAGTCCAGGTGAATGCATGATTCGAATCTAGGATCATATGGTGATATGTATTGCTGATCTATACTACAAACAAAAACACCCTAAATAACACCCTAAAATCTGATAGTAATATATAAACGTGGTATGCCATTTATACTCTAAATGAAACTTGGGGCGTCTTCATGGGATGTCTGTCTTCCACAGGCACTACGCTGTTGTGTCTGTGCGTTTGCATCAAGCATCGTTGGTCTGGTATGTTCCAGCATCCTTGTTTTAGACTTATTATCCCCCGCACCGCGTTTTGCGGGGGTATTATAACGCACCCCGTCTGTCCGTACACATTTAACTTTTCCGGAGCAGAACTCCGTTCAATATTTCACCAAAATGTTACACATAGAGTGGTCTAGTGGTATACTGGTGCCTTTTGATAGTGTAGGAATTCTGAATAAACCATTTTTGGCGGTTCCATGGCAACACGTTTGACTTCGCCTGACATTGGAGGTAATGCGGGGGTATTGATGGCTGTGTCTCCTTGTGTGATAATGTTTCATTTCACTCAAACTCAACGAATATTGATTCAGTTCCTCCACTGCATGTTTTGATATGTCGTTTAAAGTACCCATTAAGTACACAGAACGTTTCAGTTATCTTAGAGTATCAATGACCTCACAGCGTTTAATCATAAGTTTATATATGACTATCAAATTTTATGGTGTCCCTATACGTTTGTATGTAGTATATTTCGGTGGGTAGATTAGCCAGTTTGTTTCATGCCTCTACCATTTGACTACAGTTGGGCATTATACGTATCAGAATAAATACATACACCACAGATGAACACTTGTGATGAGCAATCATTGCAACTGTAATTGAATCCAGTACCTCAACGTCAAATTCATTGTCTGAAACTGTCAGTTATATGATTTCATAACGACACGCGAATCTTGAAATTGGCAGTACTTGTTAACGTCAAAACGACCACAATTATCAACACAAAACAAAGGGATTCTGATGAATTATGCTTGTTACATTCACTCACTCACTCACCGTCAGGATCCCCCCAGAAAGCGTCCTGTTGGTGAGGTCCAGCACGATGTCTCTGTTCTCCCAGTGCCAAGTCCCGTTAGTTGATGCTACGTACTGTTCCAACGCCTCACGATTCTTAATCAGAATCCCAAGCAGCTGATAACCGTAAAGTGAGTTTACAAATGTCTTAATGCCAAACAACCCGCCTATCCTCAAGAAATCAGAGCTCGAAAAGCCCATAATGTAAACGATGGGATAGAAACCGTAGGAACACAGGAACTGAAACCAAAAGAAAATACCATTTTACATGGACATGATAATACTGGGACAAAGAACAAAATGGCTACTTCTAGACAGGTGATATCCCCACGTCTCTAGAATAGTGCTCTGTCTTCATCTGATTCTCGATTATGCTTATCATAATCGATCATTATACCATTCACAACAGACCCGTGAAAGTCCCGGGGTAGAACAGACCTTCAGCAACCCATGCTTGCCATAAAAGGCGACTCAGCTTGTCGTAAGAGCCGACTAACGGGATTGGGTGGTCAGACTCGCTGACTTGGTTGACACATGTAATCGGTACCAATTGCGCAGATCGATGCTCATGTTGTTGATCACTGAATTGTCTGGTCCAGACTCGATTATTTACAGACCGCCGCCATATAGCTGGAATATTGCTGAGTGCGGCTCAAAAGTAAACTCACTCACTCACCCATTCACAACACATGGTAATGGATATGAATATAAAAGATAATAAATATATATATATATATAATTTACATGCCACTCAAAGAACAGGGGTACTTTTTACATATTACCTCGAACGACAGTCCAGCTACACCCACTCTTTCCCCGAACCAAAGCAGCGTGGAGTCAACGAAGTCAACGAAGGCCATAAAAATCATCTGGGTGACCATGACACTTGTGACGATCGGTACAGCGTCTTTAGCACCTTCTGACACGGCTTCGAGAAGGCTGTTGAACTTACTGTGTAGCATAATGTTATGAGGCGGCAATGTTTCATCTGAGGATGAAGACGTTTATGGATAGAGAACTTCTTTCTTGCATCCACTGCAAGGAAGAAGTTGTCTATCCATGAAAGCAATCCTAAGTTCATCCTCATCATACTAACTTCTGAAATGACACTTAAAGAAGAAATGTTTCACTTGCTATACATTGTATGTGTAGAGGCAGTAAAGGGTAGAGATTTGCTGAATTTTGACCTGGGTTATAACGTTTTAGGCATCTCTATCGCCATCAAAGTTGTGAAGAATGATATGGACATTTCCAGCGATTTATTTTTGTGTAAGAAAGGGGAGACAGATATTTACTCTTATCTCACAGCTTTTAAAAAAAAACCGTATTGAGACCACCATTATGAATGAATACATATATGAAGAATGTAGTTTGTGACTGACGGAACGGGGATGTTGTAGGCGTCATGTGGCTGGATCCTAGTCGGCTGTGTCTCTGGGGCAATCAGCTTTGATATAGCTAGGGCTGCAGGGGCGGACATGACGCTGGCTGCTAGCAGGTGATTGGCTGGAGCCTCGTAATAACAAAAAGACATAGTCATCAATATCCCCCGTGATGGCAAAATATTCTTCAAGAATATGTCAAATGGTGATGACAAGTCTTATGCTGTTCATCACATTCTTCACATCTAACGAAAGCATACCTATGTAAACTATTATTATACCAAGATGCGTGTATGAAGAACAGAAGCTGTATGAATGCTTCCATGGTTTGATGTACTTCAGTAACTAATCTCCATTGAGTGGCACTGATGATTTGTGTTATTTCTTGAATACCCGTAAACTAGAAGGAGAATATTGAAACACCAATTTCAATCAAGGTAAGAGTTGTTGCCATGGAAATGCAAAAAAACACACATGTAATTGAGAAATGTGGATCTACCAAAAAGAACCAGTTCACCACCAGACCTATCCATATGCCACGTTTGGTGAAGAAACAGTGAAGGGTTTTCAAGTTCTACCTCGGACAAAAGCACCAACACCAACACTAATTTCAGCCGAAGTCAAACGTGTTGGCATGGAAGCGCAAAATATATTTTTTAATTAAAAAATCCAAAACTATCAAAGGGCAACGATTTAGCGCGGGACCTCTCTACCCAGCGAACACACAACGTTTGTACACCGATTTCTAAAGGTTTCTGTGAAAATGTTTCATGAGTACGTTCCATGTTGCGAACATTTTGTCAAATGAAATAGTATGTCATGTGTTTCATTTCTATCACTGATTTCTTTATGTACCTTTTACAATACATGAACCATTGTATTGTAAATATGATTTCCCGTTCACTCTGTGAGTCCACGTTTAGCTTTCAATGTGTGGACATCTTCTTATCGCTTGCGTAAGAGGCGAGTAACTGGATTGGGTGGTCAGGCTCGCTGACTTGGTTGACACATGTCATCGGTTCCCATTTGCGCAGATCGATGTTCATGTTGTTGATCACTGGATTGTCTGGTCCAGAATCGATTATTTACAGACCACGGCCATATAGCTGGAATATTGCTGAGTGCGACGTAAAAGTAAACTCACTCACTCACTCATTCTTATCCCTTGTATCGGTCTCCGCTCTCAGGGCATTTCCCAGATGCTGTGTCATGTCACAGCACGAAATCTTTACATGGCAGGCGGGAAGTTTCACCACACTGATAGATTTAGAAGACTGTCCATTTTACTTTTGTGTCCGGAAAGGAATAATACCCTTACGTTTCGGTGGACAATAACGTCACTACATGAACTGTTCAGTCTGTAATGCCAACACTAATGCCTGAAAGTTCATTCTTCTTAGAACATGGCACGAGCGTACATTATTGAACGGTAAATATATAAATACATCATTATATGTAATGGCACCATTGTAGATGATTCTCTGGATGATGGTATTACGTATCTTATTTTCACGTCAATTTCTGAATGATCTTTTTGTGGTGATCTTACACGGGTGTTTGTCGGGTATGCAATTACCTTGTTAATAAACGTATAAGTGAACAGTTACACAACTCCACGTCCATCATGTGAAAAAACAACTATACAAAATAGTCTAAAATAGAAGAAAATGTTTGCAGTGGTGTATCGCTCTGGGCACAGAGATCAGGTCACAAATCAGTTGACGTTAAGCAATAATGAGTTCTGAGAGTCTTGGAATAGGTGACCAGGTTTGTTAACCTGACTCCTGAGAATTTCTAGGCCCCACAACGAAGCACATTTGATTCATGTGGTTTCACCTTAGGTAAGTGAGTTTGTTCAAAATTGCCCGTTAACGCAGCAACGCCATCGACATCCACCTTTTTGGGTACAGAGGAAATGTTACTAATATGAGTCACTGAAGAAAAGTGTGCAATGATTCTAATCCTGGTACCTACCCCAAACGATGTCAGCATCCCGAATATCGTCCCTGTAATGCTGGCGAAACCAGCGGCCATGACAGTGTGTAACTCGGACGGTGTGAGATGAGGTAGGAACGGTTTGATGGCGAGTGGTGATTCTGCCTGGCAATGAACTAGCATTAAAATATCGCCCGTTAAAACAACATATTTTACTTGTAAATATCTTTAATGATGCAAACATAAATGACATGACCAATCATATGTAGACGGATAAATTGAAATGGATGTCTTATCACCATTAAAGTATAACCAAAAGTAATACCACAACCAAGATGGCCCATGAAACGTTTGATTATAAGAAACCTGGAGGATAGTACGAAAAACTAGAATTCAGACCCAGAACTATTGTATTATTGGAGACAACCCTCTACAAACAAACATAGAATAGATCGCCAACACCCGACGGTAGACCATCGCATCAGGGGCCATGAGGGAGTATTACTGAGGTTATGTCTTTCATAAATAAGTACACAATTCCATCGTACTGGCCCAAACACAACATTGATTGCTGTGTTAACGGATTCCACGGGGCTGGTACCCAGACAGAAAGACAACAACCATCCAAAATTGGCCACGAATCCCTGGAGAACCCCGTAGTAGTACAAGACGTTGATAGTCGAGGAGAACATCAGGACAAATGGCATCACCTGAGAACACAAGAATACCTGAAGCTGATCCGAACTTACTTATACATATATACAGTCACAATCTCACAGGCGAACATTGGGAAACACAAAGTGACGTACACATTCAGACACAAAGATAAGGATACAGAGAAATTTATAGACATAATATGCTTACAAACAGGCACACTGACACACATAGACAGGCAAGCAAAGCAAACGCAAACGCACGCACGCACACACGCGTACAGACGCACAGACATACAATCGGACATAAACAGACACACATAGACAAACACAATCAGTCAGATTTCAAATACAGACACACGCACCCACCCTGCTTTTACAATAAATCTCTCAATGCACGCAGGTCTGTCCAAACAGACATCAAGACAGCATCGGTAATTCTGCCTTGTTTATACACAAGACAGTGTAATATTGTAGCAAGGAGCAGCAAATGACATATCCTATTTGGTACATGGGTGTTTTCTTTAAAACATATCCTTCACATTAAATCTTTGAAGGGCATTTAGAAGTGGAAAGCATAAGAAAAGCCATATTTATCGATGTCAACTTCTTTATTGTGGAAAACATGACGTTTCGGAGTGTATGCTTGGTCCTTCATCAGTAGTTGAGAACATGATAAAGGAGCACGCATACTCTCCTGAACGTCGTGTTTTCCACAATAAAGAAGTTGACATCCATAAACCTGGCTTTTAATCTCATGATTTCATCCTCCCGAATGTAGCTGTAATCTAAGAAGTTCTTGTACCTCTGTCGGGTCCAGTTCCAAGTAATCATGCTGACATAATTATCATGATATTATTTTAGGAGGTCTGTTCATTTGCGTATCGTTTGACTGCACACTTTGGACCAGACAATTAATGGGTGACATGGATCTACGCGATAGTCAGCAAGCATGATTTGCAAAACGGATCGATTCTAAACCAGGATCTTGACAAACATTATCATAATGACTCTTATATCATTCTCAGTCAAGCAAATGTTGACAGGTTTTAGTGCATTTATGACTCAGACAAACCATTGGGAGAAATGAAAATGAGGAACGATCTTGGCAATCGTTTTACGGCTAGTCAAGGAAACATCCATTTGTACGCCATCTTATTCTGTTAAATATTGAATGGGATATTGAGGACCCTTTCAGTCACGCGATCCACTTACCCGAAATGCAAACTCGTGATCTCGATATTTTTTTCCGAATACAAATTCAGAGCCTTTATCAGTGTGCTCCAAGTATTCTTTTAGTCTTTCTCCGAGCCATTGGAAACTGCGAAACCCGAAACTGGTTCTGAGTATCAGCAACGCAAACAGAAACTGGGTCCCGATACCCCAAAATACTGCGTGCCAGTTGACCTGAAATTGTAATGTAAAACCATGCGCCACAGATATAGCCTCAAAGCTGTTCATTATTATTCATACAGACGAGCCATTCCGTGTAAAATGCTTTGATCTGACCAGACAGTAAGAACATAATAGTGATATGTAAGTGGTTCAAACTGCGTCCGTTTTCAGTATGTCCTACTTAAGTTTATCACATATGGATAGTTTCATACCAAGTTAGCATTTCTCTGATTCTGTTCTTTTATATATTCAGCAAATTGCATTAAGGATTTCACCAGTTCTGATTTCCCCAACATGTTATTAGTCACTAGTATTTATTGTACACAGACCTGAGACTGAAATGATCGGTTGATTAGCTTACAGTTTTAAACAGAATCGAAGAATATCAGTATGCAGTGATATGGGTGAATTTAGTTTATGTCGCTATATGCACTATTTCCACAATATCACGAGTGAGGACACCAGAAATGGACTTCTGGATTTGTACCCATCTGGGTAATCAACCCGGGTATTCGGTGTCTACAGGGGTTCAGCATGATAAATGGATAATATTCTTGTGTGTGATCAACAATTTGTTGTAACTTGTATCGTTTGTGTAATATCTTTCTAACCTTACCACAGTCTGATAGACGTTAACAATTCAAGTTACAGTCAATCTTTGATTAAGGTTTGAGGACGATAAAGACTGTCTGGTGTCAGTACTTTATGTTTACTCCTTTTCCTTTTTGGAGAACCACAAAGGCGAACCAAACCAGAGACACAATGTTCTCCGAGACGTTAACACTGATAAATTAAACAAAAAATCAGGTTGACAAGGACTGTCTAATGTGGGTTTGTCACCATCTTGTTTCAACTCCTTACCCTTTCTGGATGTTCGGATATCAGGAATCCTATAAGAATGAAGAAAGTCATTCCAGCGAGAGAGAGAAAGTTCTCCGCTTTGGTCACATTCAATCCCAGGTAGATCGCCATGAAGAGAACCATCCCTATATACAGCAACCTGCAAACACAAGGTGGCCACCCATCGGACCTGATGTCGGACAGCATCGTACCAACACTGAGCCGTTTGTATTTGCTTACATGTATGAGAAAATAAGGCAATGCCATCATTATGAAGCTCTACAAAAACTCTTGGTTACGGATGCTGGCCGTTATCGTTCAAGTCTGATAAAAATGTTAACCAGCAGGTGAAGTCCAACTCCATAAGTAATATATTGCCCGAAACATTTATTGTCGTATGTGAGTTTGGTTGTATTGTTTAACACCGCACTCCGTAATAACCCAGCTATATCTCTGCTACAGTAGGTCTTGTATATTTGCTCACCATCTGATTGTTCTCCTTATCGATGGTGAACCCTTTATCTTGGTGGCCCATGGGGACAAAATTTCATGAACACGAGTTGACAGCTTGATCTTGGCATAGACCAGGGCGACAAAACCGGTCCCAAGCAATAGCCTCAAAGAGCCTTCATCCCCGAAAGAAAATCTGATGCTGAAGCCGACATATACAGCGTAGGCAGTCAACGTCATCAGTGAGCATATGGCCACAATCACGTTCTTGTTGTGAATTATCTTCTTGCAAAGAGACGCTCTTGCCAAACCAAACGCCGCTCCACATCGTAGATAATGTTCGCTAGTGTCGAAAACGTCGTCAGGAGTGTGTGATATAAACATGTCTGCACCTTCCTGGCCATTTTCATGTTCTACTCTTGGGCACATTCCCTCCGGAAACAGTGCCTTCTGAAAACAGACAGATCAGCAGCAGGTTCATGACTATGACTACTACGACATGTCATCATCGCTGTTGTATGTCGAAGGGCCACGGGCATTTCCCGAGGGAAGAGGGCTTACGAAAACGCTATTACACCAATCCTCGGTTATGGTTGAAAATGTAAACACGAGGGCGAGGATTTTCATATTTAATATTCAATAGTTACATTTTTAGCCAATACAGAGGGATCGTGTAAAATCTGTCATATATATCGAAGGAACAGACAAATTTATCAAAATCATATAATGATAGATAAATTAGATAATCAGGTAATGAAGCTACATAACAGCAACCGAAGCGGTAGTGAAATCTATGTAATGACAGTAGGCCTAACTATTAATAGATAATTTAACGCCAGTATTTTCGTCGACTTAGTAGAGGTGACGTGGAGCATCCGATTCATGATCTGACAGAAGCGGTTCTATTCCAGATAGGAACTGTACTTCCAATTTGATGACATGTATCAATTGATTTCAAACACTTGAATGTTGATGTTGAAAGAATTCATTTCGAGAAAATCTACTTTCGGAATATTGTATAGAATGTTCCAGGGATATTGTATACAACCCTGAAAGGACGTTTACCTCAGGAAAAATAACCTCCAAAACGAAGCAAATTTGACATCTGAGGTTTATATTTTCCAGTAATATCCACACACCCCGTTATGTCCAACTTATAAATCTACCTAATATGTACTTCAGATATAATTTCAATATTCGGCCTTACTGTTGAAATCAGCTGGGATGAGACTAGCAGCAGAGGCCTCGCCTTGCACGCGCAATGCACGTGCCCTGCATGTTCTAACAGTACTATGGACGTGTGCTAACTGTACCGTGCACTGCCCGTCTTGCTTGGAACACACCTCTCATACCGACAATCAGTCTCATTTTTCACAGTGATCCTTCGTAGGCCAGAGGATAAAACTGCCACGCTAGTAAGTGAAGCGTTGTAGGTTTGAAACCGGCTGTCGGCACTACATGTTGGAAATTGCCAATCATGTGATATTGTACTATCGCATTCAGTGATGACAAGAAGAACTAGTATCAGTCTTCAAAACAAGTAATAATTCAAAGTCAACGGCTATTCCTCAGAACATCTTCGGCAGAGGGACAGTATAGAGGAACATCTCGGGATAGAGGGGCCTATATTATGATAACGCAGGGGGCTCCGGAACATTATAACAAGATAATTGCCCGCGACCCAGGGACATTATTTAGATCATTGCTCGAGGAAACGAGATTGTACCAGATTTGAGGAAAATTACGAGAAAAGCGTCCTCTAAGAACAATAGACTGACGTCACCAGAAGTGTATAGGTATACCTCACTGATAGACAGAGACGGAAACTGGGTGTCACAAAAATATCCATGGACTGAGAGACAGATCCTTGATATCAGTTATGATATCATAACAGGTGTTTCTTGACAATGATATAAATTCCTTGATGGAAAGAAATGTTGAAAGCAACTTACCTCTGGAATTTCTCGTTTGACGAGGACGATTGTCTCCACACGTTGTTGCCCAGCCATGACTCCGACAGTACAGTACAGGGACAATCACCTCAGGATTGTTTTATATGTGCATGCGTAAGTAAATAGGTTCTTGCGAAACCGCACCTGCCTGATATTTCAACAGGTGTGTGTTTCAAAGTGTAAAAACATACGCAATGTTTGTTTTATTAACCGATCTAAACACATTGATTGGACGTGATATAGATATCGGAATGTGTATAAACTTTAACTCGTACTAGGTGATAGTTTCCGTACATTAATGGTACTAAGTGATAGTTTCCGTATATTAATGCAGAATAGTATAAATGTGAGATACCAGTTGCAGTCTTTAGTATTGTGTTCGCTCCTGTTCTATTGTACTCTGATATAATGAACAGGTGTTTATTCAGCATTGTAATAGAAACTGACAGTAGAAACTGGAAACATTAAGTTTTTCATTTGCGTATCCTCTTTGTTCTGAATTCAAATATGCTCACAGGTGTGTCAGGCCTCATTTATGAGGGTTCCATTCTCAAATATATTTTAATTTTGACTGTTTTACTTATAGTCTTATGATTCCCTCCCACAATAGACCGATCTGGCGTGATATACTTGAAATATGTGATACCTCACAAACTCGTGGATCTAGGAGTGTACTAGCTAGCGTTGTGATCTACATTCAGTTGCTGGCGATCTATAGCACGTTTTTTTCGATACGTTCAGCCTATTATCTGTATCTTCAAATGCTATCAACTGGTTGTAACTTATGACTGTGATGACGTAATTATTCTACAGTCCATCGATGATAGCTTTGTATTCCTTATGATTCAAATTGACGATATGGTTACACTATTGCCGATGTGACGCTACTTTTAACCCACTCACTCTAAGAGTGTAATAGCAAATGATGACTTTATAATTTCAATGCACCATTTTATAGTTGCAAATCAATACACGTCGAAAACCCTTGCTCACTTACGTATGTTCCTATGTAAATCAAACTTTCTATTAAACAGAAGAAAAATAGACTCGAAACTGAGTATAAAAAGTCTACGCACTGAAAAAGGTACAGGGTTACATCATAACGCGAAATTGTATCACGTTTGTCTGTGGTTTCCCTCTAAAACAGCATATCTATGTCAACAATCGCTTCATCCAGTTTCGTTCGAACCATTAGTAATGTGTGTGCAATCAGTCGTTTCAGCTTGTGATGGAAACACAGTGTAGTTTCATAACAAAACGCCATATTATATGTTTGTCATTTGAAAGGTGTCCACATGGACACACGTACTGATATTGACATTCAAGTTTTTCAAAAGGGACGTTGAGTACATCTTTTCCTAAACGAAGTATATATGACAGTCTGTAGTGAAACATGATTCTGGTGAATATCATACCAAATATACAACTATTGTACTATGACTTTGTGCAGAACTTTGTTCGATGGTCCGATGTGAAAATAAAGTAAACCGTTCACTAATATGTGTTTAATGTGTTTTTTCCATTGTCGAGAGCACTGTTATCACATTTTCATATTAAACCGATGTAATACATACCTTACAACCATCTGGGTGCGGTTTAGCACTGCACACCGACACATTACAGCTATATGTTGGTGGTCTGTAAATAATCCTCTATCGTCCTCCAGGAAAATAACACCTACAGACACAGAGTTACCACTGAGGGAGCAAACAAGTGCATGTCTGTGGGACATGTTTCAACTTTATTGCAATAAACACTGTTTCCACATACTTAACATTTCTCGACCTCTAAAATGTTTCTGCATTTTGGACATGGTGGTATGCTTGTGTATGTGTGAGCGAAATCCATGAGATTTACACGAAGATACACGTACATCAGGTTCTCATTAGTTCATTAGCAATTGAAGTGACGATATGGGTGTGAGACCTTGGAAGCCCGTCAAAAAAGAGAGCTTTGAACTGCCACCCATCGATCACCTTACATACAGATCCCATGTTTCTAAGTCTGAAACGTTCTGACCTTAACTTCAGACGACAGGCAATTATTATATCATTTTAACGCCACACCTATTTAGATAGCGCTCCAAAGTTGCCTTCCTTGACTGGCTGTTTATTTTGTTGACTTCCGGCTATCCTGAAAGTTGAATGGCGATTGAGGCACGATTTGCTCGAATGTTCCCGACACTGTGTCAGTATACAATAAGGCTGGTTGTTGTGTTGAAATCACACGGAGTTATATTGGAGTTTTGTGCTTCTGCCTGCCGACATCGTCTGTCTGTCAAATCATCTGACCTAGAAGACAGACGCTTCGAGCTTCACCATTGACTTTGTAAACTACCTTCAGTTAGTATATCTGATCTCACTGTAAGTGTCAAGGTTCTGGAAACTTGATATTTAATATCTGTGAAACATTACTTTCGACTTGTTACCCAATTTCATTGTAGTAGAAGTCTGTATTGTAATTCATGGTAACTTGCCCATTGTTATTGTTGAATATGTTAGTCTTGTCATTGTTATGGTTTGCTGGTTCAAAGGGGATTTCTTATTAATTAACCGTAACAAGTGGCAAATAAAATGACTGCATTTATTCAATGAAAGAACATGTATTTGGTTGCTGTCAAATAGAGACAGTATTCATTTGATTTGTTTGATTGTACATTTGCCTTCATTTTGGCACACTTATGTGTAATGATCAAGGTTTTGGATTCGCGTTACTTCATTCTGGAATCTCCTAGGTCCACGTAAATATTCTTCCATTTCGTCCATGACATGTTGGCTAACTGGCCCGAAGTACATCAGCTGAAAATATGCAGAAGTATTCGTGACTAATGCATGGAAAACATAAATTTGACAATAGCAACCATCTATATATACCGACACATCTCTCCAAGCGTAACTTACAAAATGATGACACAATACGAACTCACAACTTACCAAATACTCAAAGATCGTCTTTCCACTTTTGCTCTATAAAATATGATATATTTTACGTGCCTGCTCCATTTTGTTGTCTCAGAAAATTCATCAAAGGCCAAACTGAGCAGGAAGAAATTGTCAGAACTATCTCTTAAGGTTCTTTGTTAAAAGTATTACAACTGAATGTTGATTACATGTCTGCCCGAGGAAGTAACAATATCTGATTATATGGTCAAACTAATAACATATTACGTTTTAAACATCGGTTGCAAAACACCCCACAAAACACTGGGTTATCTCTATTGAAACAGTCGTGGTATCACTGACACTGGAGCAATAAATTTCACATGGTACATCCCTCCTCTTAAATATTAACACCGAAGGCTCTTTAAGACTGTCCAACAAACTTTTATCTCAGTAATTAATAGACAGATCCAGCTGTTAGACTAATATTACTTTTAATACAACGCTTGTGACGTTCTGACACGTCCGAATAACGTCAGAGTCTAACTAATAGGTGGAAACTCTTCCGAGAAAGAACCAATTGGCCCCGAAATTTTGGACCCTCACTCTTCCTCATCTTCAGTTGCAGACCTTACCGAAAATCCTGTGTACATTTTGTTTACTTCTATTTATGAGGAAATTTGTGATTTACCTTTAGAGAAACGGAGGCCAATTAAACAACTAAACGTGTCTTTTCCCAAAACAGAAATTGATTTACTAAATGAAATTATCTCTCTAAAACTTTCTGTGGACTGTTCATTACATGAAATAAATTCCTGCGTCTATGCTGCCGCGCGAACGTTGGAGGAACTTCACACAGTTTCCAAAGAAAAATCTTCTACTACTAAGAACGACAAACCAAGAAAAAACCGGTTTCAAGTGAAATTAACAGAAACTAGAAAATATATTTCCTGGATAGAGCTGTGCCTCAAATTACGATCATTAGGGAATCCCATGTCTAAACGACAAAAGGCAATTTGGAGAAAATTAAAATTACAGTACAAGACAACAAAAGAAAAGGTACTTCTCCAAATTGTCGATTCCCTTAAGGCAAAAATAAAAGTTTGGACAGAAAGAAAGAAAAAAATGGGAAAAGAGAAACAAATTCATCAAGCAAAATAAAATGTTTAGGAATAATGAAAAGCAATTCTATAGGCAACTTAAAACAAGTGGTGATGGTGGGCATGATGAGCGGCCTCCCATGGATGCCAATGAAAGGTTTTGGAAACAGTTGTGGTCTGTACCCGGCAACTGTAACCTGGAAGCACCATGGGTAAGTGATTATGACCATGCAATGCATGAGAAAGTAACTAGGTCGTTTGTCTGTTACCTCTCACCAGATTGCCTGAAAACTGTCATTAAAAAGTCCAAATCTAATACAGCTCCAGGGCCTGATGGCATTCGAAACCGGTACTGGAAACTGTTCCCTTGTGTCCAAACACCATTACTTCACTGTTTCAATTCTCTTGTGGACACAGGTGGTGTTCCTCCGTGGTTCTGCAAAGGTCGCACAATACTCCTTCCCAAAAAAGGAGACGTGACGGATCCAAAAAACTTCCGCCCTATCACATGTCTAAATACCCAATATAAATTATTCACAGGGTGTTTGACAAACCTCGTGTCATCTTACTGCTCTTCCAATGAGATAATGTACAGGGAGCAGAAGGGGGCGAGAAAGGGATGTTGGGGGTGCAAGGATCAACTTCTTGTACAGAAAATGATTTTGGAAGAGGCTAAAACCTATCACCGCAACCTCTCCATGTGCTGGATAGACTACAAAAAGGCATACGACTCTGTCCCTCACGAATGGATTCTGAAGTCTCTTCAGTGTATTGACCTCCCTGAGCGATTACTTGATTTACTCAAGTCTTTAATGAGTTGCTGGTCGACTCAACTTGAGATGTACTCACAAGGGCAGGTGCAGACGTCGGAATCTATTCCAATTAGAAGGGGGATTTTCCAGGGGGACTCCTTTAGTCCTTTGCTTTTTTGTCTGTCTCTGAATCCTTTGAGTTTTCTGCTCAATAGGGAGGAGGGTTATCATCCCGGACCTCCTCAGCACAGATCCCCAACACCTCTTACTCATCTCCTCTACATGGATGACATCGAGCTCCTTGCCAAGGGAGAGACCAATTTGAAAGAACAGGTTCTCCTTGTCGAGTCAGTCTCTAATGATATAGGCATGGCGTTTGGACTCGACAAATGTAATACTCTTCATTTGAAACGTGGCAAGGTAACTAATGATGGATCGGTCAAGTTACAAGGGGGAGGAGTTATTGAACATCTTGTGGAAGATCAGGCCTACACCTATCTTGGAATGCAAGTTCGAGACAAGCTCCAGAATGCCCAGATTCAAGATAAACTTCGGGCCGAGTATAAATCTCGTTTAAAGAAAATCTGGAGTTCAGAGCTAAATGCTCGAAACAAAGTCAAAGCCACCAATACTTTTGCTGTGCCAGTCCTCTCCTATTCCTTTGGAGTAGTTGATTGGACAAAACAAGACACCCAGAGTCTTGACCGCCTGACCAGAAGGATCATGTCTGATAACAGAGCACACCACCCTCGTTCCTCTCTTAATCGTTTATATATGCCAATCAATTCAGGAGGTCGGGGTTTGATTAATGTGGAAGCTCTTCATGACAGAATTTTATTGTGTACTTTTGCACATATTTATTTGTCAGATGATCCTCTGGTGATGCACGTTAAGATTTATGATGAAAGCAAGGAATTCCACAGCTACTTTAAACGTGCCAAGGTTGTTGGACACAATTTGAAATTTGAAGTTGATTTTGTTGATGGCGATGTACTGCTGGACGGTAAAGTGATGGGAGTAAACCAGGTGAAGTCTTTCACCAAGTCTGCCTAGAGTCGGTCCTTTGTGGAGAAGCTGTCTGAGAAGCCATTACATCGTGTGTATATGCAGTGTGTGGAACAGAACAGCAATCCAACCGACTCCTTCGCCTGGATGAAGTCGGCTGGTCTTAAATGTGAAACTGAGGGTTTCCTTTTTGCTGCTCAGGACCCACTCGCAATCGCCAGAATGTTATTCTTAAAGAAAATATCAATATGAAATGTCGTCTATGCAATCAGTTTACAGAAACTGTCCAACACCTTGTTAGTGGATGCCCTTCCTTGGCACAAACAGCATATCTTAAAAGACATGATGGCATGGCTCGCTGCTTTTATTATCGTCTCCGCCATGCCTGTGGCTTTGACTCCGAGGTCCATCCATGGTACGACCCTGAGCATGTCCAGGGCGTCCTGGAAAATGACAGCTACAAACTTCTCTGGAATAGGCCAATATACAGCCTGAGACGAATTCCAGCCAACAAACCTGATCTTGTCCTTTTTGATAAAGCCAATGAAATTATTTATATCATAGAATTTTCTGTCCCTTTTGACAGCAATGTGATTGGCAACATTCAGGAAAAGCATGATAAATATGCGGACCTCGCCTTTGAAATGTCTCGCTTACATCCCAAGTACACTGTCGTCAGGCTCCCCATTGTTCTCTGTGCCCTTGGTTTGGTACCTCCTGATCTCTTGGCGCAGATGAGGAGAGTGCCCGGGTTCTCCACCGGGAGCACAGCCCTTCTGACAATCTGGGTAATGCAGAAGGCTGCAGTGTTGGGGAGCCTCCATATTCTCCGAAAAGTTCTTGGTGGGTTCGACTAGTCAGTGTTTCCTGGGAGAAGTCCCATTCGCTGTCTGGGCTGCGTGTAGAGGGGGCGAGGGCCCTGAGCTGATGATGAGCCTCACCGGCCTGACTGTGCCATCACCCGAACCCTCTCTGCTGCATATCGATCTGAATCTGTAAAACATAATAATCTTAAACTGTATTTCCACTTGAGGTAATAGTACTTAGATTGCTTTCTTTTCCTGGTTTGCAGTTTTCGACCAACGTGTCACTGTTTTCATATTTCAGCAGAGTTTTGGATTTGGATTTCTTCATCAACCTTTTCATTGTCTTGACTGCATTCCCATTTGATTGTGGGCATCTTGGTGAAGACATATCATGATGTAGTAAGTATTACTGGGCAAAGGTGGCAACAAGTATAAGAACTGAATGGCGGGCCATTGTCTGTGATACAAAATATTAAAAAAAACAAAACAATGACAAAACATCTGGAATTACATGTGTGACATATAGTTACATTGTTAGTCTCGTCTATCAAATTAAAAGAGATCACATGCCATCTTCTCCATTGTCTGTGCTGAGAGTGGTTTGCTACCTTGCTGTTGCTGCTCAGTCTTGCAAATCTCACACATACTGATGAATTCGGTCAGATCCTTAACCATGCATGGCCAGTAGACCAGTTTTCCTGTCTTGTGAATGCACCCGTTAACTTCAGTGTGACTTGAATGCGTCCTTTTGATATTCAAATGTTGGATACTTGGTACAGTGACAACACGTTGACCTTTGAAGATGATGCCATCTTGAACTGCGAGTTCATCTCTGAAATTGAAATAGTCTTGGGCACACCTCGGAAGACCATTTCTTGTTTCATGCCATCCATTTTGGATCAGTCTGTTCATACCATGGTCAGCACGGGTAGCATCTGAAAGTTTCTCAAATGACTTGTCCGAGATTGAGACATACTGCTTCATGTCAATGGCTTCATTGTCTTTTCAGTCGGGGATCTGATAGAGACGACATGGCCAGTATCATCGTTGGAGGATCCTGTCTGTGGTCGGCTTGCACGACTGAGGGTGTCTGCTGCATACACCTCTGTACCTTCCTTGTAAATGTCTGTGGCATCAAACTTTTGAAGTTTCATCAACATCACCCGGCACTGTGTAAGCTCCTGTCCACTGCTTCTAATGGTATGTGGTCAGTGATGACATGTACTTTCCTCCCGTATGTGTAAAGTTCAAAGCATTGAACTCTGAACACAATAGCGAGCAGCTGCTTTTGGATCTGAGCATAGCAAATTTTGGACGGTTGTTCACCATTCCAAGAATACTTTGTACTCCTGTTTGTTTGATGGGGCTGGCATTTTTGCCAGCTGCCTCCACTTTGGATGGATCAATCTTGAGACCATTCTCTGTTAAAACCTGTTAAAAACTTCCTAGTTATTGAACGTCAGGTAACGCCAGCTTGAATTTGGACTTGCTAAACTTGATTTTCTTCTCCCGACATCTGTTCAAGAAAGCTGTAATTTTTCTATCATGGTCGTGATCAGCCTCCTCCTCCGTCTGTCCAATACCATTGATCATAAGATCATCATGTATGGCTTTCAGTCAACCTAGATTCGTCAGAGCTTCATCCATCCTTCTCTGAAATTCCTGGGCGTGGGTGATATTTTAAGGGCTTCGTCAATGTTCTACATCTGCCCCAAGAAGTCTTGAAGGTTGTCAGTAGACTGCTTTCCTTGCCCAGGGACATATGTCAAAATGTTTTTTGTTTTTTTTGTGCATCAGTCAAAGTGAAGAAACGAGCATTAGATAGTTCTGTCAGAATGCCATCAATAGTAGGTATTTGATAATGACACTTTTTCAAAGCTTTGTTCAATGGTTTTGGATCAATACACATTCATATTTTTCCACTTGGTTTGGCAACCACCACCATCACAGAGATTGATCCTATTGCTTCTGTGACCCGAGTCATAATGTCTTTTTGTTGAGTCGTTCCAGCTCATCTTTCAGCTTTCCGTTCATAGCTCCTGGAACGTCCCAACTGGGCGTCTTGACAAGCTCAACATCACCGTCTACCTCTAAGTGAAAATCACCTTCCAGGTTGCCCTCACCTTCACATATAATCTTTGAAATTTGCTGAGATGTCCTCCTGTTTGTCCACTGATGTTAATATCTGACAAATGTTGACACGTTATCTCCATTGGACCAGTCCTTGTATCATTGATACAGGGAGGAATCATTTACCCACGTGAAGGGAACTAAGCTCTGAACTTATATATATTAATTAGTTTGCTGTCGGACGTTATTTCCGGCTGCAAATTACGTCAGTGCCGGATAAATTTTAAGTCAGTCTGACATGTGTCAGATTCGTGTGGTGCGACTATCGGACGCCTGGTGGCAGTTTGATAAGGTTTGGATGATTAACAGTCATCATCTGACGCTCATCTTATTGCAATCTGTTGTCTGCTCGACGCGCCTGATAGCCACCCATCACCAATTCGATTCTCATCAGGGGGTAACATTATATTTAACACTGTCTGATTGCTGTCCATTGTGACACTCGAGGTTAACCCCTCATTAACTCCACTGCCATCGTTCGGCAAGCAGTAACATCAGACTACAAATAGAGGATCAGCTGACATTTAGTCCGCAGATTTTCATCGGACACTACAGCAACAAGATCCTGGAGATGAATCCAAGAATGAACAGAAATGTTCGAGGAGAGACGGCAAAATCGACCTGCAAGGTACCCTGTGGTGTAGGACAACTTGAGACCAGGCTGGAGAACTGTGCTGGGTGGTAACACCCTTCGTTACTCTTGGTGCGTGGCTCTGGAGTAGTTCATCAAACGATTCTGGCGCTCTTCAGAAATGGAAGAATGCTATTCATTCATTCCATCTATAAGCTTGCAGCCGTGATCGAACCCAATAGCGATGTAGCCTTCTATGCATCTTCTCAGGATCCCAAAGTCATTGCAGGTCATCTTTCATCCGATTAATCCGATCAAAGTTGGATCTCTATAGGACCGAAAAAAGGGGACCCAGAAAAGGGTGTTGGGTGAATTTCGATTGGAACTCATCGGAACGCTGAAATTTTGCAAAACTGGGATCAGATGAGGTTCCGATGGTCAGTGTAATATGGTGTGGGTTAAATCTCACGAATGATCCTTAAATCATGAACAATGTCTGACAAACATCAGTTTATGAATTGCTATGAGGCTCGTCGTGATTAAGCATATTCTGTCCTATCGACGGCACCCATCACAAATACATGCAAAGGCAAACCAACTTTTATGATGTATTGCAATGAAACTGCTCACCTCAACTGGAAATACGGCGAGAGTTTTGAAACATGTTTGTTTCTGGCCTGATTTTCGAAGGGCTACATCTTTCTCGAACGTCCACTTCAGCATTTCATTGTACTCAAGACTTGACAAATCTGAGAAAAGGAAGAATAATGTAAGCTATTGTCACGTCCACTACAGTTTGCAATAGCTCAAAAACTGGTAAGCTGGGAAAGCTTTGACAAAACAAATTGCAGGCAATACTACAGATACAGCATATGCTTCAGTGGTCACAGAAGTGCAGTGTCTTTAAAAAATTGAAATAATAAGTACAGTGCATTTGTTATGTTACCACTCATATCATTACTGTCCCTTTGCCGGTATAAATATAAGCAGAGATAGCTGTGTGCATATGAACGGCTCCATGTTTTGATGCACAAGTAGAAGTCTCCTATCAAAATGTTCAGCACGTGTTTGTAAAATGGTAAAGGGCAATACTAATGATATCGCTACAAGTGCATTTCAGCGTGTCATCCAATTAATTGTAACTCCAGCCATGATGCAGTCATGCACATTGAAAGCCCATCTAACATTACACGATTTCAAGGAGGAATACATACCGCACCATATTGCTCGTTATCTGAAACTTTATACTTATCAGATTGTTAACATTTTTGTATTTGTTTCATGACGCACGGCATGTGTTTGGTCTATTAAACTGAGTGAGTGAGCTGTCTAAATTACACATATATGTCCCAGATAAAGGATCTGTGAATGATGATACACAGGTAAATAGTGGAACCACGAGAGACTGAAATCTGCGATTGTGTGACATATGGGCTTGATGTGCAAAATGCAGGTTAGTTGTCATCGCTTAAATGGTAATATGGCAAATCATTTTGCTGTGTTCAGTTTATAATTCATTTATTAAGAGGAAAGCATTGAGTGAGTGAGTGAGTGAGTGAACAGGCTAACACATAACATGACATAATGATCTATTTATTCATTGACACACTGATATCACATCAATCAAAAAATACCAATATCCCTTACTTATTTTGGCCGGTATATTACAGATTGGTAGCTCAAAATGTACTGTGAACATATTGGAACTTACATACCCTCTCATAAAGAGAATGTTTTAACAATATTTTAAACTCTATTAGGACACAGCCACGAACAGTCTCGGTTGCTAATCTAATAATGCAGCACTAATTAAAGAGTGAGCGAGTTAATACGTCACATCGGCAATATTTCAGCCATAGCGTGACAAGAACATTTAATGCTGAAATCGAATATATGTATTTCATAAACACCTGTCGTCAAAGGACTGTAAAACAACTAGAATATCACAATTACAATTAAAACTAATGTGGAAAGTTAAAACTAATATCACTTTTTGGACGAGACAATAAAAAATACGGGCTATATATCACAACCGACTGAAGGAAGATCACCATATCAGGCACTAATTAAAGAACATTACTTTGATCGATTTACAAGAGGCATTAGTCAAGACTTTTCAATAAATTTTATCTATTGAAGAAAGCAATGATTAAATGAAAACTGACTCTGAAATGTTTATATCTCTCAAACACTTTGTCTAAATCTTGGTCTTCAGTGATAACTCCATGGAATATTCACCCATTGTGTAGCAGACATTCGAGGATGGATGTGGTGAATGTAATCGCCCATATGCATTGTTCACTCACTAGTTCCATGGTATAATCCCACGGTTATTCTACACTAAACGTATAATATTCTCCAATACTTTCAACAAAAAGCATGTCATTTACATGATGTTGAGGTGATGCTTATTACACATAGAGAACACTAAACGACCTTCCGTGTAATACCATTATTATGAAACGAGCCATAATGAATATGGTATTTCACGGAAGGTCGTTTAGTATTCTGTTTATTACTCGTTAACATAAATTGACAGAAACGAAATTGCCTACAGTCTGAGGACTCTCTGCAATTCGGCGACTCAAGCAAGGTGTATTAAAACTGCAACAGCCACATTAGCATTGTGACGTCACAACTTTGAACCATTTTGACGTCATACGTCAAGTGGTATTACACTAGTGTAATATTGCCGTAAAATATTAGACTGCAGTATCTTCCACGGGCGAGTAATAATATTTGATATTCTTAATACCTGTCTTTTTACCAGTGTAATTTACAAAAAGGTGATATCATTCTTATGCTTTGGGGAAGATACTCTGGGCTTCAGGTACAATTTACCTCCTACAAGAAGTGTCTTCCTGTCCATAAGTAGATCCTCATCCTCAAATGATGACGACCACATATCGTCGGGTATGGAGACACCGAGCCCCTTGGCGAAGTCACCGCATTGGTAGAGGGACACTGCGCTGAACTCGTATCCCTTCCTTGATAAGAAACCCGTCAGCTGGGACCAACTTCCTGGTTTCTCAACGTCGAGAACTGTAATGTGTGCATTTGGAATTATTCAACAATCTTTCATTCTTCATCTTTTATTGAGCATCGCTTGTCCTACTTAGTGAAAACATCTACTTTGTTACACTGCCATATTGATAGATTCTACAAACCGGTTACAGTCCCCTAAAAATACAGAAACTGGAAAATTATGTCATTCTGTTCCTATGACTTTCAGCATGTGGGCCCGTGGTGTCTTAAATACATGTGTCCCTGCCCCCCAAAGTGATCATCAGAATCAAGGTGCAGGCAAGTACCCAAACACGAATGGTGTTGTCACTTGCATATAAAATGTACAGTTACCTTAGAGTATTGACAAATATTGGACTTACCAAGAAGAATTCTTGGATTTCCGAGCTCCTGTGAAACAAACAGCGATTAATATGAATATGATGATTTCGTGGGTCCCTTAGCTTATCTCCTTGACATTAATATCGTTTTCCTTTCCTTTTCTATGTAAGGGTAGACATTCCAGTGTATGCCTGATTAGATTCAATATACACAACCATTTACACGGCTGGCTAATCAGAAGTGATAGGGATTGCCTCGTCCTTGGTATTTATCAGAAGAACCATGTATCATAAGCATGATGCGTAATATTATAGCATAATATTTGCTTCAAAGCATTATACAGACCTTAAATGAAAACAGAACCTTGATGTCAGTAAGATCGTTCACAGTGTCTTTGATTTGACGTATCTCAGCCGTCTCGTCCCTCCCCTTCTCGGGAGGCATATAGATGTTCACTCTATACAAGTGGGCGTCTCTGTCATCACCCAGTACCGACAGTGGGAGGTACAACAGGCAAACAAAGAGAAGCATCATTGCAAGTCGTTATCTGTAGCACAAAAAGGAATCTGTGATCAATCAAGGCCTCTTGAAACGTGACTTATTACATTGAGAACTCGATGAAAACTGTCAGACAGATCGAGAAATGCAGTGTAGACAGCCATCATTTCCCGAAGCATCTATTGATATGCCATGGCAGCGCTGCTAGTCTATCTAGTAATAGTAATCCAGTGTATTGTGCTGTCTAGTAATAGTAATCTAGTGTAGGGTACTGTCTTGTAATAGTAATCTAGTGTAGGGTACTGTCTTGTGATGGTAATCTAGTGTAGGGTACTGTCTATTGATAGTTATCTAGAGTACTCAACACTTGCTAAGGTGTTAGGAACAAACGATACAAATACAATGCAGGTATGGAATCCGAGAAGGGACATTGTCGCGTTGTCGCCCTCTCAAAAACAAGCAAGAATTAAGCAAAGCGCGAAAATGCGACAATGCATTGTCCCGATGTTGCGTGTCGCGGTTCGAATAACATTTTCTCTGTTCCTCTAAAGTGCGACATGCGACATAGCGACAATTTTCAACGTCAAAATATGTCGCGTTGTCGCATTGTCGCCCTATCTAAGATATGTAAGAATTCACTCAAACGGGACATGCGACAACGCGACAACGCGACATTTCATCATCGCGCTTTATTAAAATATTGACCATAATTTGCATTTAACAAATTGACGAAAACGCGACACGCGACAATGCGACAAAATATACTTAGCATTGTCGCCCTTTTCTGTTACCGGTGCGCATGTGTAGAAAGTCAATTAATCTAAGCATGCGCAGAAAATGTTAAACTCTATTTCAGACTTCACTGGTCTTTCGTTACCTCCAATGTTTTTTAAAATGAAGTAGTGCCCGAAATGGCAGCTGGGCTGCTTTTCTTGAGCTTGTTTTACATATTGTAAATGTAGTTAGCCATTCAAGTGTGCTCTAGCAGCAAAACGAATTATTAGCGCAACTATTCATTGTAATCACGGTACACTATGCCCTTGTCATTCAAGGCGGGACAATTTCACGTGCAGAGTTATTCTCTTAGTCACACCAGACAACTATAACCATAAGTTCGAATCCCAGCACCAGACACATGAATCACTTTGGACATTTCGATGACAGGTTGTGATCACAGGTCGTGAAAAACTAAAATATTGTTAAAATTCATCAACATCATGTGTCCTCGAATGGGTCACTATGTTCCATAATGTGGCTCCCGACAGTTTCATGGTACAGTCCTGTCCGACGCTGATGAATTTGTCTGAGATCTGCCTCTGTTCGCCCAGCAGTGGATGGATACCCAGTAGAATGAGACATCACTTAACCATCCGGCACCTCAAAGACAGTTTAGGTCGGCTTTGAACGTGATAATGGGAAACCGCCTTACAAATGGACTGTTATCATTGTGATATACTATCCCAAGAAATAAACGCATAGACGAGAAATCTGTTGCGAAAAATTTCAAACATGAACGCCTTACAAATGGACTGTTAGCCGTAGGATATTAGAAACAATGCCATCACTTGGTAGAGTTGCTTACACGTGTAGAGGCAGAAACCAGTTTTCCCTCCCTCACTCCACTCCATTCCGCTCCACTCCTCTCACTCTTCCGCCGCTCAACTCCACTCACCCAAGGTTTATTAGTAAATAGCAAGGTATAATGTAATTGTGATGTATTGTGATGCCCGTTTTCATTTCTGTGTGAATCCTATTCTATTAATCCTGCACATAGCCTGATTCACAATATACCTCATACATTTCTCATACGGATACTATATCCAGCGATACACGTGTACTTGCATCGTTTCAAACGGTTGCTATATCATAATAATTTGCAGCAAAATGGGCAGCCTGAATACTACCATTCCATAAAGCAACGACTTTGAGCCACTCTGGACTTCACGGATAGATGTACGTTCATTTACTATTGTTCTGATTTCGATCCCTGGGTATCTGAACTCTTTGAAAATATCGAAAAATAATCATGCTTGTGATAGTTTGTTTTTTTACATTCCGCTGTTACGAAAAAATGTTTGATGAAATGTCGCATCGTCGCATTGTCGCGTGTCGCGCTTTGTTAAAATATTGACTGCAGCCTGTATTATAAGATATTAACTAAAACGCGACGCACGACAATCCGACAATGCGACAATGCGACAACGCGACCTTTTGATGAAATGTCGTGTTGTCGCATTGTCGCGTGTCACGTGTCACGTGTCGCGTTTTATTAGTTACGGCGGAATCCAAAAACTATCACAAATATGATTATTTTTATATGCATTTTAAGAGCTGAGATACCCGTGAATCGAACTATGATAAATGAACGTCCATGTTGCCGTGTAGTGTGTGGGTTAAGAGTGCGTGGTTAATGGAATGACGTGCTCAGACTGTCCATTTTGCTGAAGAATATTATGATTGAGTAGGTGCATGTTTGAAACGATACAAGTACATGAGTATCGCTGGATATAGTATCCATATCAGAAAGTATGAGATATATTGTGAATCGTCTCATGTGCAGGGTTAATAAGACAGGATTGCAACAGAACTAAAAACAGACATCCCAACTCATTATTGTAATGAAATACCTTGCTAATTTGCGAAGCTTCCTAAATCTTGAGAGAGTGGAGAGGCGGCGGAGTGAGGAGTGGAGTGGAGCGAAATAGAGAGGAGTGGGCTAGGGAGGAGAGGAGAAGAACGGAGCGCTAGGGGAGAGAAGCGGGACGAGGGGAGAGGAGAGGTGTGGTGTGGAATGGAGTTGAACTTTGCAGAGTAGGAAGAGGTGAGGGAGGGAGAGTTGCTTTCTGGCACTTCAAGGGTACGCAACACTACCAAGCCATTTAATCGTTTCTAATAAACCATCCCTGCAAAAGAGACGCATAGGCTATTTGTATTTTTACAACTGTAGTAATTACCTGTCTTGTTCACACAATCGTCAAAATATGTAACAATTTACTGACTGGCAATAAAAATCAAGATTACTTTCCGAAATTGGCATTCGTTTTGAAGGCTTTTCAAAGTCAAATCACTACGTCTTGACTCGACACGGAATATCGTCATTGAAAGAGTGCATGCAGGAGATTACCAGTCTTCTGTGGCCAGGCGTCTGAATGTTAGTCTGAGCAAGATATAATGACTTGCAGCTCGTTGCAGCCGAACAGCTATAAGAAATCACCGGCCCCGTGCTGGCAGACCTCGAGTTACCACTGCAGCTCAAGATCGGTACATCCTGGTGCTACAGTTGCGTGATCGTACTCCCACGGGTGAGAGCACAACAGCCAGGGCACTTGGGCTTTAGAGGATGTCAGATCATAGTGTACGGAACAGGTTAAAAGAAATTCGTTTGAGAGCCAGAAAGCCCGACGTCAGGGTCGTGCTACGTCGTCATCATCGCGCTCCACGTCTTCGCTATGCACTAAAGTCTGTTTATGGACGAGTTATACATGTTTGACATTTTTTCGCAACAGATTTCTCGTATATGCGTTTATTTCTTGGGATAGTATATCACAATGATAACAGTCCATTTGTAAGGCGGTTTCCCATTATCACGTTCAAAGCCGACCTAAACTGTCTTTGAGGTGTCGGGTGGTTAAGTGATATCTCACTCTACCTGGTATCCATCCACTGCTGGCTGAACAGAGGCAGATCTCAGACAAATTCATCAGCGTCGGACAGGACTGTACCATGAAACTGTCGGGAGCCACATTATGGAACAAAGTGACCCATTCGAGGACATCACCTGATGTTTCTGCCGATGTGGCTTGAATTTTAACAATATTTTAGTTTTTCACAACCTGTCAACACAACCTGTCATCGAAATGTCCAAAGTGGTTAATGTGTCTGGTGCTGGGATTCGAACTTATGATAATAGTTATCTGGTGTGACTAAGAGACTATCTCTGCACAGCAAATTGCCCCGCCTTGAATGACAAGGGCATAGTGTACCGTAATTACAATGAATAGTTGCGCTAATAATTCGTTTTGCTGTTAAACACACACTTCATTGGCTAAATACATTAATTTTATATATAAAATAATTTTCAAACCAAAAATGAAGGTTTGCATTAAGTTCAAGAAAAGCAGCCCAACTGCCATTTCGAGCACTACTTCATTTTAAAAACCATTGGAAGTAGCAAAAATACCATAGAAGACTCTCTAGGCATGCGCACCGGTAATCGAAAAGTGCGACAACGCGACAATGCGGCATTTCAATGTGTCGCATTGTCGCGTGTCGTTTTTTAGTAAATGATTTGGTTTTTTTCTTTACACATCTTAGACAGGGCGACAATGCGACATCGCTACATATGTGACGTTGAAAATTGTCGGTATGTCGCGTGTCGCACTTTGACGGAACAGAGAAAGTGTTCTTCAAACCGCCACACGCAACATCGCGACGATGCGACAAATGGGCGAAATGGCGCGTTGTCGCATTCTCGCGCTTTGGTTAATTTTTGCCTCATTTTGCTTGTTTTTGAGAGGGCGACAATGCGTCAACGCAACAATGTCCCTTCTCGGATTCCATATGCAGGAGAGATGCAGGATGCGCATTTCTATCTTCGTGTAGACTTTGCGACTTTTCCTTAATGTGAACAACAATAAGGCATTGGTATACTATGTTCTTTAAACGCCATTTTCACTTTACGTTTGTACCATTCACTGTTATGTATAATATCAACGGTTCTCGTGACAATATGGCTGAAATACTGCCGGTGTGACGTTAAATATCAACTCACTCACTCACTTTACGATTGAAAGATTTGGGAGGGACATATATCGGTGTCAGCCAATGTTTATATGACAGTGAATATTTTAGAGGGCATCACAACTTGCACTTCCTCGTGATCATGGTTGTTTGTATTCGCTTTTGAAAGATGATTTATGTATGACGTGTACAAAACCGGCTAGAAACAAAGACTAACAATTAGGTGATGAAAGATGGTTGTCAGAATTAATGGTTTACAGTGATTTATCGGTCACCTTGAAAAACATCAAAATCAAGAATGACACCCTATGCATGTGACACCCTACTGTATTGTGCACGGGCTCCCCATGCATTATGTTTAGTCCCAGGGGTGGTGGTGAAGGAAAATGGTTGTGCGTTTATAAGACGTTTTCCTTTGAAAAGTTTCTTAGAGCTTCCTATGCAAACTAAAAGGTTCCCCTACATTTTTGATGAGTATCCACAGTAACTTTTGAAAATACATTTTCAGTCAGGTGCAGCGATAGACTGGTGGCCAAACTGGGTGTTCGTCACACTACTCTCGAGTTCCAACACACACACACACACACACACACACACACACACACACACACACACACACACACACACACACACACACACACACACACACACACACACACACACACACACACACACACACACACACACACACACACACACACACACACTGTCTGGCGTCCACTACCGTGATGATGTAGTAACAGAACTGACAGAAGTTATTTACTTACCTTTACGTCTGTCGTAATGAAATCAGCAGGAACACATAACGTCAGAAAGTCACAGGCTTATATACACGTAGCTGGTATGCAAATGACAAGATATCCATCACTACACATAATAATACACACTGTGACTATCTTCAGAATCGTTATGTATGAGATCACCATACTAGGTAACATGGTGTTTTGTGCTGGTTCCTGGGGCGTTCTCGTGACGGCAACTGAGTCTAGTGCTGGTTTCTGGGGCGTTCTCGTGACGGTAACTGTGTCTAGTGCTGGTTTCTTGAGCAGGAAATCAAGACAGTTACATAATTCACTATGAACTGTTAGGAACACATCAGTCAGTAGTATACTAGTGCGTTTGGTGACCGACGATAATGAATACATTATGGGGTGAGTGAGTGAGTTTAGTTTTATGCCGCACTCAGCAATATTCCAGCTATATGGCGGCGGTCTGTAAATAATCGAGGCTGGACCAGACAATCCAGTGATCAACAGCATGAGCATCGATCTGCGCAATTGGGAACCGATGACATGTGGCAACCAAGTTAGCGAGCCTGACCACCTGATCCCATTAGTCGCCCCCTGCGACATGCATAGTCGCCATGTAAGACAAGTATGGGTTGCTGAAGGCCTGTTCTACCCCGGGACCTTCACGGGTGGAATACATTATGGGCAGCATTACGTTGTTTCTTCGGTGAAGTACCACAAAACTATGCACATTAACCGAGTCTAAAATAGCTAAAATCCACATTCGTGTTGCAATGAATAAAGTGATATATAATCTGCTGAGGAATTCGTCGGATGGGAATAATCTGCTTTTTGGTTTTCACGACTGTTTCTGCCTGAGCCAGGGTGAAAGACAAGTATTTTATTAATATGGCCTTGTTTGACTTCTGAGATACAGCATGTACAGATAGCATACACGTGGCTGGTATCAGTCACTAACCAGGCTGTTCCAGTAGATCCAGTTCGGATTCCTTAAGCATGAGCTGAGGAGTTGTCAGTTTGGTATAGTTGATGAATGCATAGAAACAACGTGTATCTAAATGCTGTTCATTCTTCGCTTCAGCTATTAGCAAGATGTTACGCAGCCTATCTATATATCAATGGATACATTTCCCATAAGCAAGATAAGCTATAAAACTTGAAACTTTACTGCAAAAGTAATGCTGACGTTGACAGTGTTGGAACCACATACTGGAAACTGGAACATCCCATTATGCATTCAATCTTTTTCGTAACTTACGGATGCACGATTACAGCTAACTGAAGGCAGTCTGTAAATAACCAAGTCAGGTCCCTGGCAATCATGTGACTGGCATCATGAACATCGAAATGTATGAACAAAAGACTGTGAATTATTATTTAAAGTATAGAGTAAGAGTAATTTGTTTTATCACACCAGGGAGAAATTACCACAATAGCGGCGAGTATAGATTTTTTTTCAATATTAAATGTGGGAATACAGACTCAGCTGCAGGGTGAATGGGTGAGGGAAAGTATAGCTAAACTGGAGGAATAGTCGTACATGAAGTGTTCACGACAATGAGAAGATTGAGGGATACACACCACGTTTGATTAATTCTTTACTCGCCAGTGGGAATACACGTAATGAATGGGCTGTGGGGAAGTCTATTAATGTTTAAGGCGTTCGCTCGTCACACAGAGGACGTGAGTTTGATTAATCCATTGACACAATAATTTAACCACAAATTATTAAAATACATGTATGTACAAGGCATATGAATAAAATCATGGATTAAATCCATGTTCTTTAAAACAAACAATAGTTGAAATTAAACGGAAGTGGAAAGATCCTTAAAAGGTTTACTTTGAAGTATTTATCCCAGGTGATGAAAAATCAATACAGTCAAGCACGGCTTGGTCATGAGTCTCTCATCACAAGGGATGCAAAATGGAGGATCCTCGCCGTTTATTAAAGATTTTATTTACACTAGGGGTACAAACAGATTCATCATTTATTGATCCCGTCATTAACTCTACTCATTTCGACATTTAATTACCTTAAATCGACCGTTTAGACAACAGTGCACAATCTCTCCCGCGAACGATATTTCAACCAGAGGGCCGCTCCTCCAAAACGTAATATGAGGTGTACCTGCTGTATGGCTGCTGTAGTATTTATCTACATTTCCGAGGGTAAATTATCTAGGTTTGTCTAAACCTGCAATCGCGACAACTGTTTTGAAAAATAAAAGCTTTATGTTTGCACAATCTACTGCCGTTTAATTTTGCCCCCTGCTTTGCTTATTTTCCGAGATACAACATGTTTTCAAACTCGATTCTTTCAAAATCGCTTGTTTTAATGGATATAAATCATTCTGTAACAAGCGATATCAAGCAAACTCTTTTTGGTCATGATTCAAAAACATATGTAACTACAAGTAGGAAGTAAATTGATCCTCTAACTTGATGAAAACAAACCATAACCGATCATCCGCCAGTCTGAGAATAAATGCTATTCAGGATTGTTTACACCGAATTACAAACTGTAAACTACTTTCTACTGGTAGTACAATATTTATTCAATTGATAGACAATAGGATTTTGCATGACACTACTTATATAACATAATAACTTTCACTCTTGAAAGCGAGGTGGGTGGCAATATAACACTACTTACAATATTATTTTTCACTTCGAGCAAAACCTCGATCGTTTCTGAAGAAGAAATCCGTATGTTACAAGTTGTGTCATGCAAAATCCTTTTGGTTATCAATTATTTACCAGTAAGTAGCTTTGATTTTTTAACTCAATGGAAACAAATCTAAAGAGCATCCTCTATCTTGGAACCGAGGTGTCCAACCACCCGATTTAATATGTACAGGCTTCCATAACGTCCTTCGCACTCACATTTTTAGCACGAACTGGGGGTCCCATGGATAACTGTGCATGGTGACACAATAACCCGGCACCTGGGAGCTAGTTACACATTTTATATGCAACTAACTGTAAATCTTTCCTCATATGACGCCACTGTAGGGCTCTGGCGACAGGGCTACGCAACCTGTCTATGGTTTTGTCGGCGGGTGAGACTGAAGGGGGCGAATTTTTGGCAACTCTTAATAGCTCGGTATTAATCAACCACGCGTTTTATTTTAAGAAATATAATGGTGTTCCGCTTAAGACTAACCACAGGTCGTTCATATGTAATGGTTAAATGAGTACAAAACTAGGAGTTTATTCATGTGTATACTTCGAATGGCCAATGAGACATCGTCGCATGAAGACGTCCTCAAACTTGGATTGACAACAGTCATGCCTATTTGGGATAACGGATATACGATCTAATCGTAGCGAATAGAGTATATTTTGGGTGTTTTTTAACAATATAGTTCACAACCATATATATGGCGTTTGCTTCTGCTGAAAAATTGGAGCAGTGATATGGTAATCGAGAAGATATTGTTCTGATCCCATCACACTGGCACAAGCGATACCATTGTATCCTAGTTACATAGCACGTTGGTCATGATATTGACCACCACAATATCTTGTCCGGACTCGATTAATTACGCCCTTTATCTGGAATATTGCTGAGTGCGGCGTTAAACAAGAAACAAAGATATCTCCATATCAAAAATGTTAAAGTGACTATTCGGCCAATTACCAACCAAGGAGTAGTTCGTAGATATTCACAGATCACATCGTCCAGAGTGATGCCATTTAGGTTGGTGAAGGCGCCTCTTTTTACTGACTGTGTTCCTGTGAATATTATGCTGAACACATGACTTACCTTTACTTGCTTTCGTCTTATGATTATAAAACATATCTGAACTTGTATGTTTTGAATCTACCTCGAAACCTTTTCAAGGTGTACCTGTTCACTTACGCTATTTAATCACCAATGTGGGTCTACCAGTATAAAAGCATTATCATATTATGGTTAGTGGTATGGATATGAATATGCAAATGAAGTAATCTGCAGAGAACTTCTTTCACGCAGTTACTTCTTTTTAACAATCCCATGATAGGTTTCTCCCACTGTGTGCCATGTAAGTAAGCCATTGGGCATTATTTGATACGAGGGGATGACAAAACGCAGTGAATCACCACGACAAGGATATAATGCAACTGTTTTCATGTTTTATTTTGCTAAATATCAACCTCTGTCAACCTCAAGCAAATTGGTTTGCTGTGTACCAGCCTCACGATCCCTATTTTGTTTGACTTTTATCTTGGTATCCCCCAACAACGCAAAATCTGGAATAGAAGCACCACAAACTCCAGGAAAGAAAATATGCAAGGAACACTGTGTGTTTGGGGTAGGTAGAAGTCAAACTTATGCATTAAAGTGCATGTAAAAAAATTGAAACTACAACGGCTTGTTAAGGTGACTACTCACTTCATTTTTACTGAAAGAGCTTGTTTCACAGATACTAACCATCCACTTCCAGGTGACTTCATCATAAGGACATAACTAATTGTAATGTTTTCATGATCCATGATGCCAAGGGGTTAAGCCAAACAGTGAATGGTCACACGAATGTCAGCTCCCAATATGTTGTAGTGTGCGAGTGAGTTAGTATTTATCGTCACATCGGCAATATTGCGGTCATATCGGGACGAGAACAAGTAGGAATTACAGTGTACTTAAGAAAATTACAAACTAAAACCCTGTTGACGAAGAACAGTACAACCACTAGCATATCACAGGCATCAGTTTAGGACTAGTAACTAATATAAAGCAATTTAACTATAAAGGACAATATTATATATAAATGGGGTATAGACTGCCAACAACTGAACGTAGATCACCACACTAGGGACCATGGGGACTTACATTACTTTTGCTACCTGCATGGGCCCCGATTTACACCATCCCCTCAGCTAAGCCACTGGCATTTATGCAGAGAATCAGCCATACATTAAAATAACAAAAATACTAACATTAAAAACCTGGGAACCTTAAATTTACATCAAAACGCTTGGGAACTTACATACTCTCTCAGGAGGACAATGATTTTACAGCACTTTGGGGGTACAACCATTAACAATTTGAGTTACAAATTTAACCTCCAATTACAAAATATTTATCTATTTATCTAAGTCAGTTAGCAGTTCAAAATGCCAGAATTAAATGAGAACTGGTATTGTTATAACGACCCTTCATAGATCTCGATTTGAAATACTTGTCCCTTGTGATGGAATACTCAACACAGTCAAGCAAAATATGTATGCTTGACCATGGGTCTTTCATCACAAGAGATACAAAACGGAGGATCCTCACCATTTAGTATAAATTCGTGCGTGTATCGTCGCATGATGATCTCTTCAAATCTGGACTGATAACCCAAATAGGTATAACCAGTATTGGAGTATCGCAAGTGTTTTATTTATACCTGCTTGGGAGAAATTCCTACATGGCTGGGTAACCAAAAAACAGAAGATGTCTTATTGGCCAGTAGCAAGATCATTTCACAATTCAAAAATTTCAATTAAAAGTGGATGTTTACATGATACGTTTCTAATAGCCTGAAGGCAAGAAGGAGAGTCTTAACAGATGATATATTGTTTATACTTAGGGTGCCTATTAATATACTTTAAGGCTGTTTAAATGGCGTTTGCTTCCGCTGTGAAAATAGAACTGTTGTCAGGCAATCGGGAAGATATTGTTCTGGATCCAATGACAGTGGCACAAGCTACAGTATTGTATCCACTACGTAATTGACTAAATTCGTGTTTATATTGTAGTTCATTAGTTTCTGATATTTTAAAATGTGGTCAATGTTAAGTCCATTTGGGGCCTGACCAACTGCCAAGAAGGAGAAGAAAGAAGACGGGATGAAGCTAGATTATCAAGCTCAGAAATAAATTGCCGGCTGCAGAAATAAATTGTTTAATTCTCAAACCAAGAGGCGGAACGGGAGAAGATGTCTTGTATAAATCCTCATAGAGAGGAGTGAAGACACAGTTGCTGGGTTTGTCTCATTGGAATATAGTTTTGTTATACATTGTAAAGCTAATTTTATACGGCGACGCTAAAGAAATGGTTTATCAACCTCGCCGTAGAGACTGTCAACAGGCAAGGTTCCAAAGGACCCAAGACAAAGTCTTAAACCTTGGTGGTGGACAGAATCAAGTATTTTTAAGTTGCTTGTGCAGACTCCACCATATACGATGGAGCCGTAATGAAGGTTAGATCATAGTTTTACCAATGATCTATATAAGTAAAGGAGGGTAGTTTGATCCCCTCCCCACTTAGAATTGGAAAAAAATATGCGGCAAAAAGGTAAAATGTTAATCAAAGATAAGACCCAAGCACTCGGCCATCTTAACAATATTGAAGTGCCATCTAGAAATAGTTCAGGGTCTTTGTGTGGTTTGTATTTACGGCAAAAATGTATGCAATTATTTTTGGAATTAGAAAACTTAAAGCCGTTTTCAAGACATCATTTATCTACTTTGATTAAACACAAAAGCATTCAAAACCATGCATATTTTTGCCACGACAGGATATTTTAAAATCATCCACAAAGAGTGATCCATCAACTGAATGGTTTAAAACCTTAAACTGTTGATCTTGATGCTAAACAATGTGACAGACATAATACTGCCTTGTGGAACACCCTGATCCGGATTGTAATGATCAGACAGGGTAGATCCACTCGGACTTGAAATTGCCTGTCATTTAAAAAAAGTAGGATATAAATTGCGGCAAGCGGCCCCGCCATCCAAAGTCATATCAGTGTCATAAAATCCAATGTTTCTTGGTTGTGTCGTATACTGTTTCTGAATCGAGAAATATCGAGACCGCACGGCATTCTTCACAAACGATTCTAAACACACTGAATGATCAATAGTACTTCTGTTTTTATGGAAACCAAATTGAATAATATCTGTTATTAAGTTATTAGTTTCCATGTACCAAACAAGTCGATTATTGATCCCTGGTCTTGGAAAAGGAGCTAGTTAATGAAATGAGTGAGTGAGTTTAGTTTTACGAGGCACTCAGCAATATTCCAGACATATGGCGGTGGTCTGTAAATAATCGAGTATGGACAAGACAATCCAGTGATCAACAACATGAACATCGGTCTGCGCAATTGGGAACCGATGACATGTGGCAACCAAGTCAGCGAGCCTGACCACCCGATCCCGTTAGTCGCCTCTTACGACAAGCACAGTCGCCTTTTATGACAAGCATGGGTTGCTGAAGATCTATTCTACCCCGGGACCTTCACGGGTCCCATACTTTAGAAACTGGTGCACGTGCATTGATTTTGGAGACATAGGTTCGCAAAGATTGGCGTTATTTACCCTAGTCCGATGGAGCGGGCTCCATACGGACCCCAAGACTATAAATATTGTGGTCAGTGGTAAACTATCTTAATGGGACGTTAGGTAATCTTCAATTTACCATTTTTCTTTCTTAAAATCAGATTAAGATTCAAAAACAATTTCCAATATAAAGTGTTAGATGTGTTATTGCACATACCCTACTGGGGACTGATGGGGTCCGTGCAGACCCCGCTGACAAATCTTTGACCAGCATTCAGAATTGCTCAAGGCAATCGGATTCATTGAACCCTTTCAAGTTTTCTCTCACTTGTGGGCCTAGAACACGTTCTAAATGGACTATCAACACGTATTTGAACTTATGCAACGGGACCTTGGTGGAGATCAAACTGATGAAAGTGATGATCTATCTGATGAAGATTATCATCTGTTGCATCTGAAAGCAACATTTCTCGATTCTGGTGTTACCCCCAACATCAATCATAGTACAGAGATGAGCACCAAATATGGATTATTACAAGTACGGTCAACCATGTCTAGGGAGCGGTTTCAACACCTGACGACGTATCTCAGATTTGATGACAAAGCCGAACGATCCCAGAGACAAGAACGTGATAAACTGGCTCCAATTCGTAACGTGTTTTATACATTGAATGCCCGACTTCAACGTTTTTATTCTCCAGGCGCGTATCTCACAGCAGATGAACAATTGGTGCCCTTTAGGGGAAGATACGGCTTCAAGCAATATATTCCATCAAAGCCAGACAAATATGGACTCAAAATATTTTTGAATGTTGATGCCAAAACGTTCTACCCACAGAAGCCGTACCCCTATATTGGAAAGGAGGCTGGTAGAATGCATGTTGGCATTGGAGAAAAGGTCGTCACAGATCTGGCACGACCTTATGCCCGTTCTGGAAGAAATGAACAACTATTTAACTTTTCTGAATATGGCTCAGAACTTTCAGAAGGCTCAACTTACTCTTGTTGGAACGGTGCATTCAAACAGAGCATTTGTTCCAGCTGCATTTCTACCAATACGTGCATGTTCAGGAAACTGCAACTACGGTGTCGTATCTACCAAAGAAGTCAAAAGCTCTCCTTTAGCTCTCAACCATGCATTGCTCTCCTGATGTCATTGTCGACAAGAATCACAAGCCTGAAATGATTCTGTTCTACAATGAAACAAAAAGTGGTGTGGATTCCCTAGACCAGATTGCACACCGATATAGTGTCAAGAGAAAAACCAACATATGGCCTGTTGTGTATTTCATGAATATGGTCGACATAGCTGCCATTGTTGCCTATGTCATCTGGCTGGGAAAGAATCCACTCTGGCTGAACAAACAGAGAACAAGGCGCGACATTTCCTTTTGGAACTGGGCGAGGCACTAACAGGACCAAACATTCAAACACCCGCGATCAACTTCGAAGTGACTTTGCAAATGCTGGGTACACAGCTGAAGTACATACAACAAGCAGCGAAGCAGGTCCACCTACAAAGAAAAGACGCTGCCATTCTTGTTCCAGAAGCAGTGGTAGGAAGGTGAAAACCAAGTACCAAGTGCATGAAACCAACATGTCCACAACGTGGACGGTTTGTGTGTCATGACTGCACTCAATAATAACTCAGTGCTGGAAGTAACAATTGTTCGTTTCAGACATGGGCTCGAGTCAATATTGAATGTTGACACTCCTGAACAATGTTGTATTTCGTTACACTTTTGTTTGTCCTCATACGTCATACGTGATAATCATTCATGTGTTTCTGTTCCAATTTAGTTTGTATAATCAACGTTAGTAGCTGGGTGTTCACACATTCTTTGTGAAATTGAGTTTAATGTAGTACGAAAGTATTCTGCAGCACAATATCCTCAGTATGGGGCAGTGGAAGATCTGGTTCTTTCTGGTTTGGCTGGTCTTGTTGCCCGACAGTTAGCACAGGTTTGGGGTTACCCTCAATTTCAGTGATGCTATCTCTGCCAATGTGACATGGCGACCCTGCAAATAGAATCATTCACGTATAAGAATTCATTTGTTAGTGAATTTGCTGGTACCAATTCAATCACATTGTACATTGTACCGATTTGTGACCTATATTTATAAGGTGAGAAATAAATATCTTTTTGTGTTAATCAGTGTTGACTTATACCGATCGTGTACGAATAAAGAGATCAAACATCAATTTTATGACGTAATACTGAAAAGCATTATGAAATGGATTACATGCGCAGACGCAAATGTATACATACTTACCTTGGTAAGGTATTTGTCATCGTATTTTCCTGGAGTCGGATAGACCAAGGTGGTTGCCGGTGGTGCCAGCTTCTCTCCATACTGCACACGTAAAACCCTACTGTTTACAGTGTCTGAATAACTTTTTGTAGTTTCTTGTCTTACAAATCAGTGTATAAAAAGTATTACATGAAAATGACAATGGTGAAACTGAAATTATTTATGGTTTAACATACTTACCACACCAGATGGACTTTGGTTACAGACTTTCTGTAACATTTGGGCTTCCATCGCATAAGGGTTAATTAAAGGTACGCCGTGCTTTAGCATTTAACATTTTCAGTTTGTTCAAGTTGGATGGCGACGGAAATAATGCTCAGCCTTCTTCCGTGCCTCTGGCTTGTTTGCAGGTATCATTAAACCATGGTTTTCGAATGTGTTGATTTGTAGTGGACTTAGGAATACATTCATCGGCTATCTTCTTCAGCTCATCTGAAAATCACCCAGAATAATGCAGGGCTTGTGGAGTTGGTCATAGAGATCGTGAAGTTAGGACTGAATACAAGAAGATGGTGGAAGGTACAGGTACACCATGTAAAACCAATGTGCAACGTTACACGGAGTGCTACAGCTTAAAGCGGAGTATTTAGATGGACAGGACTATCGATGATACCATTTATTAATGAGATAGTTGAACCTCCAGTCGCGTTGGGCCCAGGAGGGAAAAAGACATTACGCCAGTTCAGTTAATTAGTATTATTTCATAGTTCTCCATGCCATTATTCAACAAAATCATGTAGTTAGGTTTAATTGTTAAATTAAAAGTCTAAATTATAAATAACTTAATTGAGTCTGCTGATGTAGTTTCCACAGTTTATTCTTCAAGTTGCACACAGACCCGACTTTTATAGGTCTTCGCAGCTAAGGAAACTACGTCAGCAATTGGAGGTTGACAAGGTGAGCTATATTAATTACAAGCTGTTTACTTAGCAACTTGGCAACTAGATGTTGTTATAAGAGATTAACGGATTAGCGTCTGCCAAGCTTGAAACTTATGACAATAAAAGTGGACAAATTAAATATATACATAAATTATGTTAAAATATTACAGTAAAAATACTCTAAAGTACTTGTGTGTAAAATATGAAAAAAGGTACACATTTTGTCACTGGCTCACCTTGACAACCGCCAATTCAATTAATTAGTATTATTTCATAGTTCTCCATGCCACTGTTTAACAAAATCATGTAGTTAGGCTTAATTGTTAAATTAAAAGTCTAAGTTATAAATAACTTAATTGAGTCTGCTGACGTATGTATATTTTGTTTATTAAGGGACGAATCTTTATAATAATTATCTTTCTTGTCTCCCTTAGTACATATTCCAACTGACTGTAAATATTGAGATGGCTACTGTGTACAAAACTATTATTGTCTTTACATTGAAATGCCACTGCAAGGTGAACTAAATATTATAGATAATTGATCATTCCTTCATATTTGCAGGTGTGTTGTGATGAATATATTCCAAGTCATAATTAAATTTGCCATTAATTGTATTATATTGAATAACACAAAGTGAATGTTTAAAATGAAATGTTATCTTTATATTACATTTGATACTGAATATGGGAAGTAATTGTTAATGATTTGTGTATCTGGTAAATGTATATGATAATGAAGAGATTTGAGTTTGTGATGTGTATTATGTATTATGTTGTAATGGACACACTTCCAGAATAAATGTGTCTCTTTGCTATACATTTCGTGTAAGGCTTGGATTTATGAGTCTCAGTGAATGTGTGTGTGTGTGTGTGTGAGTGTGTGTGTGTGTTTGTGTTTGTGTGTGTGTGTGTGTGTGTGTGTGTATTTGTTTGTGTATCTATGTTTGTAATGAATCTAGTAGAGGGCGAAGATCTGTATCGTGATTCAAGAGTGCTATTGCGAATCTTGTTCATTAAGTTTAGGACCCGTGAAGATACGTGGTAGAACAGGTCTTCAGCAACCCACGCTTGCCATAAAAAGCGACTGTGTGTGCGGCGTAAAAGTAAACTCACTCACTCATGAAGGTCAGGGTGCTCATCCATCTAAAGAATGAAAATGTCAGTCATTGATCTGACTGTGATTCCAAACGTGAACTCTTTAGCTAAGCCTACAGGAACCCACGTAACGATGGCGTTCCGAGGAATGGTTCTGTATTCAATAGTTATCTGCAATATTTAACTACGACACCCTGAAGATACCCCAGTCCAATGATTTTTCTGCGTATTTTCGGCCTATGAAACAAGTGCGTATTTGGGATATATAGTAACACGTGTGTCCCAGCTCCCTTTAAGATCACTATGCGGGGCAGTTCTGTTCTTATAACGAACAACTGCTGACTCTAGGCATTTCGTGACCTGGCAAGCCCTCTTTCAACCTTTCAGCAAGATGCGTGTTGTGATATCGATAACTCAAAAAAAATATGCCGACTTCAGGAATGACAAAGGTTCCCATAGATAAGAGGCTACAGAGATTGACTCGAATTTGCGTGTAACTTGATACCGTTGAATGTTCCAATCAGCATTCTCTCACGTAAGTGTGTGAGTTCAGTTTTACGCCGCATTTAGCACTATTCTAGCGCTAATACGGCGGTTGACACAGAGTGGGTGAGTTAAAATTTTACATCGCATCGGCAATATTACAGCCATACAGAGATAAAAACAAGGTAATCAATCTAAAATATTCGTCGAGGAAAGACAGTAAAGCGGACTAGATTCTCACAGATATATTGATGTTAAAACTAGTCAGGAAGTTTAAAAGCTAGAAAAGACGATACAGTGTATAAAAACAGGCTATAGATCGCCAACAAGTGATGGTACATCACCATGACACAGATTGACACAGGAAAAGGGCGTCACACATTGTACCCATGTGGAGAATCGAACCCGGGTCATCAGTGTGACAAGCGGACGCTTTACTATCAGACCCCATTTGCCGAAGAAGAAAGACTATAGGGATTGACTTGAACGTGTTTGTGACTTGATAAGAATGGAGGAATGTTGCAACCAGCAATATTTCGTGTAAGTGACTCCGGGCTATAAATATTAAAACGTGCACCATATCATCAGTGATGTACCACCAAAGCCTTATGGCCACTGTTGAAGAACATAACAGATATCCACAACAAAACATCACGTCCTGACGTAATTTATTGTTTTGCCGTTTTATTCAATGTGTTTTGTATTGCCTTCATGGCAACTTGGGTCATTTCTGGAACACTTTTATGGTCACCTGCGGGTTTCGGAAAGGGTTGAGTTGTGACGACGGTTTCGTGCTGTTTGAAATCCTAGCGACGAGTGATGAGGCCAATAAACACCAAGAAAATAAGGAAGAGGAGCGATAGTCTGAAAAGGACATATGTTTTAACAATATATCGAGTTAGACATGAGTGGATCTGATTGACAACGGTGTGAAGTGAAGAACAATTAATTATGGTGATGGGTGCTCTGCATTTCCTGGCATAAATGAATTCAGTCAATCGCTTTTTCATCCACAATCCTTATCTCTACAGGTAACTCATTGTCCCTGATTTTATAGACAATGTTGTCATGGTAATATAAGAAAGTCCTCTGGAGAACTCAGTGCTTTGCAGAACTCGGTGGTTTTAAAAATGCAACGTTAATGTCTTTCAACATGCAAAATGCGTTATTGACATATATCAATATTAATCAAGAAATAATGAACACATTCTTATTATGAACTGGGGCATGTGAGCAATGTATTGTTGGGCTACGAGTACGTATACCTGCATTGCTGATACTGCAGTACTTACAATATGCATCCCAACAAAATAGTGATTGTTTCTAGATTGAAGATGTTTTCTCAATACTTCCTGGGAATACTACATACTGCACTGCGCTATCCTTCTTGTACATTCACCTAAAATCAAGCAAGCCTTAAAACGTTGTTAGACCTGAGAGTGTCGTATTCTTTCACTCGCTTATGATCTATAGCCCGTATTATGCTGTTCGTCCTGCATTGTGCATCATGCCTTTTTATGATAACATGATAGAGCTAAGGAATACTTTGTAACACTTTAACTGTTTTGCTCTCCTTTGTTGACAGATACAATTAATATATGATTCATGTCTGTTTCTAGGAGCTTTCACTGTCACGATAAATTTGCAATACAGCCAACGTGGCATTGTATCACTGAAAGGTTACGAACTATAATTTATTTGTTACAATAATCCATACTTGTTAATGGTTTCAAGCATAATGTTTTTGAAGTTTTCAATAAAGTATAATAGTAACATGCTCTCTGAAACAGTGTATGGGGAAATAATATTTACATGTAAAAACAGACTTTGTAACTTCTAATTGACGTTACTGATTTGATGACTTGTATAAGATCTAATTGAGACTAAAGTGCAGGGTTGTAGTAAGAATTGCCAAGATATGCAACCGGAGTTTACAGTCAAAAACATTTATGTGCCTGCCCAAGTGAAGTTTCAATGTTCAATTTAACCGAGAAAAGCGACACTATATAACTTACATTTTCTTTATAATTAAGTTTAGACGATTTCACAGTAATTCTAACTGCTATCAAATTGTCATTTTGTATTCAAATATTCATTCAACAGATAAGAAGCGGAACACCCATGAACGATGCAAACAAGAAAAAGAAGACAAGATGGAAACCCACGATAACAGACAGCTCCACAAAGCCTGCAGGAAAGGGGACCTGGGCCGAGTGAAACACATCCTGTTCCAAGGTTCGGTTGATGTCAACAGTAGAGGTGAGAAGCACAGAAAGACACCACTTATGGTGGCGGCTCAAGAGGGACATGTAAAACTAGTTCACTTTTTCGTACGCAAAGGAGCTGATGTATCACTCGTAGATGAAAACGGAGACAATGTCCTGCACATGGCCTGCAGAGGAGGACTTATGGCTATTGTGAAGTATATAGTCAAACATACTACTGTTGATATTAACAGTAAGGGAATGCGTGGATCAACTCCATTGCTCCAGACTGTATATTGTGGTTACATGGACGTGTTCATTTTCCTAGTGTCCAAGGAAGCTAATGTGTCACACGTGGATGACGATGGTGAGAATATCCTGCACTTGGCATGCAGAGGAGGGCATGAGTATATGGTGAGGTATGTACTCGAGGAATGCAGTGTTGATATTAACAGTAGGGGGAATAACGGAGAAACCTCTCTGATGAAGGCTGCATCAGAAGGACACATACACGTTTTTAGGTGCCTCATGTCATTTGGAGCTAATAGGCATCTCGTGGATACTGACGGAGACAACATACTTCATCATGCTTCAATTGCGGGACATGGAAACATGGTTGTGTTTATCGTAACACGAGAGATGGTGGACATTAACAGTAGAGGTAAATACGAGAGGACACCATTGATGAGAGCAGCATATTATGGACATAGAGAAATTTGTGATCTGCTTGTGAGGTTTGGTGGTCGAATGGACTTAGTGGATGATAAGGGTCACAACATCCTTCATCTTTCCGCTTTGAGTGGACAGGTCGAGATGATGAAGTATATCCTTTCCCTAAACACCACAGACATTGACAGTAGAACACAAACGGGAGCAACCCCGCTGATGAAGGCTGCATATGTAGGACACAAAAACGTTTTTGAGTTCCTCGTATCTAATGGAGCTAATGTGTCACATGTTGATGATAGGGGAGACAACATACTTCATCATGCCTCATTCGGGGGCCATACAGACATGGTTCAGTATATCCTGTCACAAAACCTGGTGAATATCAACAGTCGTGAAAAATACGGAGCTACCCCTCTGATGAAGGCTGCTCTTATCGGACACATCAATGTTTTTGAGTACCTCGTGCGCATGAAAGCTAATGTGTCACAGGTTGATGGTAATGGAGAAAACATACTTCATTATGCTTCATTAAGGGATGATACAAAGATGGTTCAGTATATCCTGTCACGAGAAATGGTGAATATCAACAGCAGAGGAAAACACAGGAGGACAGCTTTGATGAAGGCGGCATATTATGGAAAAGGAAAGGTGGTTGATCTGCTTGTGCGTGAAGGTGGTTTAACAAACATAGTAGATGTTTGGGGTAATAACATACTTCATCTGGCCACTTTAGGTGGACATCTGGAGATAGTGGGGTATATCCTTTCACAGAACCTTGTCGACATAAACGACAGGAACAAGGATGGGGACACAGCAGCCATTCTAGCAAACCGTGCAGGAAGACCTGACATGTATAACCTCTTTGATTCTCATGTTTGACGAGTAATATCAATGTAAATTGTTAGTATTTTGCCACACAGTGTGATACGGTAGAATAATTAAACATGGTTCTTTGAAGGCGTGTAACTACGGAAGCGTATTAGGGCCACGGTGAAAATGTTTTGTGGTGTCACTATCTCTACGTAGAACTTACTGTCTCCTACGTAGGACTTATGTAACTACAGACATTGATGTACTCCTGTTATTTTCTTGTTAGTCTTTATTTTGTGAAGGATTGAAGCTATAACTCAGTTTGCGACATGCTATAATATATACTGATGATCCCATGTTAGATTTGTCTCGATTGTCGTTCTGTGCAAATGTTAAACAATGTTAAACAGTTGTTGACATGGAAGTTATGCACACTCATGTCCACTTGTTATTCACTCTAAGTCGTTTCCTTGTGTTGTAGTTTGTATTCAAGACATAGTTCCTGATATTCATGTTTACTGACCATCTTCCTTGTGCTTTCATGCAAGGGGTGAAGTATATGGATGGACGACATCCTCCGGTGTCTTACATTGTACGGGAACGTCTTCTTGAGAACAAGACTAGTTCTGCTAGTTTGTGTCATTATGGTGTATGTGTATATATCCCGCTATGAATCTATATCCTAAATGGACCCCTCTTTGATAACAGTGATCGAAGCTGACACACCTCCTCACTCAGCATGCAGTCTAAGGGAGGGAATTATAGTCTCTCTAGTAAGCTAAGTACTTGTCATGCTGTCTTCGAGCAAGGGTTGTGAGCATGCTGGCAAGGTGAACAATATTGCATTGGGGACGAGTGTGAAGAACGGACAGGTAAGTGCGTATACTGAACAGTGCAAGTTTTAATAGACAGAAGGTTGTAATTTATGACTTTACCTGTTTCGGCGATAGAGGGCGGGTTCACAACATGTGTTTTAGAAAATGGTGGACGCAGACCTAGAAGCTGCCCCGGCGCTAACTACTGTCACAATTCAGACTAAAACCTGAAGAGTTCCCAGTTCATACCAGGCAACCATATAACCAGCGACAGCGCCTGGGACGAATTTTAGAGGGAAATGAGCGCTAATTTCGGTATTTTTGCATCACGAGTGTCAAAGATAAGACAGATGCTCTTATTATTTACGGTGGGAAATAAATTTCAAGACTAGAGAAGAGTTTACCGGATTCTGAAGATGCAGCGTTAGACGTAGAAGCTGAAAGATTATTATTTTTAAAAATGAAACCTCACTCTCAAGAAAGCACCACATCTTATGCAGCTAGATTAAGAGAGAAAGCACACGATTATGAATTTGGTAATTCGAAAGATGAACGAATTCTTTAACGTTAAATCCAAACCAGTGAGAACTAAAATTTGATACAAGGACAATCAACAAATCATTTAATCTTAACCAGTTCCTCACTGAAGCATGACAGGTCGAAGACAAAAGGTCACAAATACAGGAAATGAGGCCTGAGAGTGCAAGTGGTACAAAATAATGGACGGGGATGAGGATTCTAGAATCATGGATTTCAAGGACAGCAGTGTACGTACTGTGGACTGACAGGCGTACACAAACCAGGCATGAATAGCTCAACATTCAGGTCATAAATCAAGGCAAACACAAGGTAAATACAAACACAAGACTGTGAAGAAACCAGAGGCTGCAGATGTTCAGATTCATCAGATGAAGAATGTTTCAAGTCTCACCTGTTCATTATAGTAATCAAGAAGGTGGAAAGTCGCAGTAAAACGGTACCAATTGTCATTAATGATGTGCCTCTACACATAGAACCTGACTTTGGGGCAGATGTTAATATAATGGACGAATTTCAGTTTGACAGTTTGGTAAAAGAAAGCAAAGTACAACTGGTGGTACAGCACATTTAGATTTAATCAAGTTCAAGTTAACAGTTAACGGAGAGTTCGAGACTACAGTTAAAAATCCAACGAATGATATCAAGACAAAGTTCATCGTTGTGAAAGGACACACCAAACTCACCCCCGCTGATTAGAGGAAAATCTCTCGTGGAGTTAGGAATGTTGCAAATCAGAGAAGATGGATGACTCAAAGCAGGAAACAATCTTCGAGACAAAACAGAGCAAGTTGTGAAGGAAACTTGTAACACGGAAAACATGATGGAGGAATCCTGACATTTGTTCAATGAAATTGGGAAGATTTTTGTGATCTCAGGAGTATTAGAGACTTTCCATGTTCCTTACCAATGAAACCGATGCTGTATCAATGGCGCAGAAGCCACGCCAGATTCCATGTTATCTTCAGAAACCTTTGAAAGAGTTGATTGAGCAGGGTCTTGAGAACGATATCTATGAACGTGTCCCTACATACGAACTAATAACTTCGCCACTGGTTGTACAACTGAAACCAAAGTTAAAAGGTGTAGCACAGAAAATACTTTCACCAAACATGATCAGAGCCAGTATTGACATGAGGGTCGCAAACAAGAGTATGGAAAAAAGCAGAATCATACAGGCACCAGTTGTTGATTCCATCTACAAATTCAACGACTGTGTCATCCTTTCCAAGCTGGATATGCGTCAGAGATACCGACAACTTGTAATGGACCAAGCCTGAAGAAGCGTCACAACATTCAGAACGTCCTGGGGGTAACTACAGGTCGAAACGGCTGATATTTGAAGCTAAAGCATCCCAAGATCTGTTTGAGTAAGGAAGAGCATGACAAAACAAAAGTGACTTCGGTATCACACTAAACAGGGACAAGTGTCACTTTGGAGTCAAGGCCATGGGGTTCTAAGGTCACATCTATACTGAGTGAAAGCTGAAACCCACCGAATGAAAGCTGAAATCTGTGAAGAATTATAAAGCACCGAAGTCGAAGGAAGTGATTAGAAGTTGTCAGGGGATGACTGGATATCTCTCGAAATTCATTCCAAAATATGCAATCCTTGCAGCTCTTCTCCGAGAACTGGCCCACAAGAATGCCAAATTCCATTGGGGCAAAGCAGAAAATAGTGCTTTCCAAGACCCCAAAGACCATCTCACAAATGGTATAACTGTCACCTACTTCGATTCCAGAAAACCAACAGTGGTACGTGTGGAAGCAAGTTACTGAGGAGGAATAGCAGTGGGAATATTCCAAGAAACTGACAAGGTATGCAGTCAGTTCACAACATGTCTGACACAGAAAAATGCTACAGTCAAACAGAAAAGGATGCTATAGATCAGGTAGGTGAAACAACGTTTCGGCATGTACCTGCTTGGAGCACCTAGACTCAAAATCACCACAGCACAGAGACCCTTGTTCCCATTGTTCAACAAAGCTAGCGTCAAACTGCCACAGAGAACAGGAAGATGGGTGGTGGATATGTAGAATATTGACTATGATCTGATCTATGAGCCAGTGAGAGTGAGTGAGTGAGTGAGTGAGTTTAGCAATATTGCAGCTATATGGCGGTGGTCTGTAAATAATCGAGGCTGGACCAGACAATTCAGTGATCAACAACATGAGCATCGATCTGCACATTTGGGAACCGATGACATGTGTCAACCAAGTCAGCGAGTCTGACCACCTGATCCCGTTAGTCGCCTCTCACGAAAGGCACAGTCGCCTTTTATGGCAAGCATGGGTGTTCTATTCTACACCAGGACCTTCACGGGTCACCAGGGAGAGACGCTGCAGACCCACTCAACTTCCTTTCATGCCATCCCTTACTGGGGACTGGACACGGCAACACAGAAGAAACTGTTAAAGCTTCATAGAAAAAGAACATACAGTGGTGTTCAGAACTAAACGAGATAAAGGGAGATGAACAGTTACAGAAAATCAAACAAAATCAATACAAAAGGAAAACTGGGAACAGCACTGAAAAGACCCAGATGTTCTGTTGTTCTATGGAATTCAGAAAGATATAGTGTTTTCAATGGAATTATCTTCGGACTTCACAAGTTTGAAATTGCGAGACAATTACAAAGAATTGTAATCAAGGCCAGACACTCCCTAGGCCACACAGGCATGTCCAAGACTAAAATAATGCTAAGAGAAATATATTGATTCCCAAGCATGGACAGTGTGATAGAAGCAGCCATAAATGATTGCTATGAATGCCAAGTGACGACAAAGGGTCATACCAGAGAGCCTGTGGAAAGAACAACTATACCTGACAGACCACGGGAGGTGGTATCCATGGACTGTAGCTGGATGGTCACTACAATCTCGTGCACGATGTGGCACGACAAATAGAAACTGATATATAGTTCACAGCAAGTAACGGACTTTGCTTTCAAAGGTGGATTCAAGCACCACAGAATTCACCCGAATGCGAACGGACAAGTCGAAAACTTTTTGAAGCTACTGAACAAAACTGAACAGATTGCTCCATGCAGAATAAAGACAGCCGATCAGCAGTACTCTGTATAGGATACAGATCCACACCTCCTCCAATTTCAGGTGTGATGCAATACAGAGCTTTTATGAACAGGGATGTGAGAATCAGGCTGGACCCAAACACACCAAACACTACACCCAACCCCAACCCATCCCCAAGCCCCAACCACCCACCCAACCCAAAACATCCACTAAACGCCCCCTCCTCCCCACACCAACTACCACCTCCCCCATCCTCCCAATCAAACCCCGGCCCAAAACTGCCACACCTCCCCCATAACCCACCCTCAAAACAAACCTCCGCCCAACTATTACACAACCCACATACCCAGCTATCATAAAGCCCCACTCACGTAAGCACAAAACCCCCACCACACCTACAACCAACTCCAACATCACGCTCACCCCCCAAAAACTTAATCAAAACCTCAACATCCTTGTAGAATGTATCACCACCATAGCCCTCACTCAAAATCCCACCGCCAAGAAAATTCACACAATTGCCCGCAAACTCAATATTTACCATAAGCCCCTGGCCAGTCTCCTCGTAGCTGTCAAAACTCTTTCCTAAACTACACCCACTAAGCTGCTCTAGCATACCTACCCTATTTATCAAAATTATGTGCCCCACCCATGATCTTTAATAAACTGTTATTCCAAATCACTGCGATCATGGCTCTGATGCAGTGGAACTGCAACAGTCTCCGAGCAAACGGGCATGAGCTTAAGGCACTCATCGCCCAAAACAAAATTGCCCCCCAAGTTAATCTTTTTACAGGAAACAAAATTATCCCCCAGAAATGCCTTCAAAATACCAGGCTTTTTTTACATTCGGAAAGACCGCCCTCGGCCCGTAAATAACCCCGGCCCCCCTCAGGAGGGCTGGGCATCTTCATATCAGACCAATTAACTTATTCCGAAATTGACATACCAACTTTAGACCTCGAAGTCCTGGCCATAAAAACCACCATTAAAAATAAAGAACTTACCTTTATAAACGTCTATAGAAGTCCATCAGTCAAATTCAATATAAAAGATTTAGAAACCATTTCAAAATTCATAACCCCCAACACCTTCATCCTCGGGGACTTCAATGCCCACCATCCATCATGGGGCACCAAACCATATACCTGCCGAAATGGACTTCTCCTATCAGACTGGCTAGACAACCACAACCTCATTACCCTCCACGACAGCCAGCCCACTAGAATTCCCCTATCTCACTTTCAACTCCCAAGCGCTATAGATCTATCCATCACATCACCAACCTTACCAAAAGCTTGCCTATGGGAGGCACACCAAGACACCTGGGGCAGTGACCACTGCCCCATCAAAATAACAATACCCCACCTACAAGCACAGCACCAACCCAACACTACCCCAACACCACCCACAGAAACAAAATACAATAAAAAAAGCAGACGGGAATAAATTCCATAACATTTGCTGCCAAATCAATACAAAAGACATATACAACCACGACATTAACACCTTTAACTCTAACCTCACAAACACCATAATAGACATCACAAATATATACATCCCCACTTTTCGGCCCACCCCTGCACTAAAAACAGTCCCCTGGTGGAGCACAGAAATCATTAACGCCAGGAAGGCAAGAAAAAAGCCCCTCAATCAAGCTAAGAAGGGCCGTTCCAAAATCTTTTGGGCCAAAAAACTAAGAAACAACACCAAAAAAGCTATCACGGCTGCCAAAATAAACCACTGGCGAAAGCTTTGCTCATCCCTCAAATTCAGTCAAACTGTGGAACAAATTTAAAGGTATACAGGGAAATTAAAAAAAAACCTCATTCAATCCAATCTCTCGGACCACCCCACAAACAAAGACAAAGCGATGCGATGACAGCCCACTTTTCGGACACTAGCAGCTCCACCAACTACTCACCCACCTTCCAACAACATACCGCCTACCATCACCCATTCACACCCTAACCCCCCCCCCCCCCCCCCCCCCACACACACACACACACACACCTACCCCTTAATAAATCAATAAATATACACGAACTCAAACACAAAAAGACAGTCTCAGCCCGGGGTCCAGATCAAATCACCTACACAATCATAACAAACTCCCCCCTAACATGCTCTCTCTCACCCTAACACTATTTAATAAAATCTGGACCCTAGGAACCCTACCCAACTCTTGGAAAACAGCCAAGGTGGTGCCAATCCTGAAACCAGGGAAACCCACCAACTCCCCAGATTCCTTTAGGCCAATTTCACTAACTTCACATCTTTGCAAAACCATGGAAACAATAGTAAACAATAGGTTAAAGCGCCATATTCAATCCAACCAACTCGTAAAACAGGACCAGAGCGGCTTCACTCCAAATCGACAAACTTTAGACCACATTTTGCATTTGGATGATATTAGAGTCGCACAAGTACAGAAACAATACACATTGGCCATTTGCATCGATTTTAGTAAAGCATTCGACACGGTTTGGCACAACGGCCTCATCAAAAACTCCAAGAAAATGCCATACACGGAAATATTCTAAATTTCATTCACCAGACAAATAATAGTCAAAACTCACAACACCCTTTCGGACCCATATCTCTTAGAAAATGCCACCCCCATGGGCAGTATCCTATCAACAACTCTCTTTAACTTCATGATTAATGACATTTTCCCTGAAAAATGGCCGGATATCCACCGCCATATTTGCAGATGACATTTCATTTTTGATCTCCTCTACTTCAATCACACAAGCCACTACTAAAGCCCAGCGCATGTTAAATCACGTTCAAAATTGGGCCCATAAGTGGGGGTTCCATATTAACGTTAAAAAACCGTGGGCATCTTAATATTAAAAAAACAGCATATGCAAAATTATACCCCAAACTACACTTATACAATAAAAAAATCATTTTCGAAATGGAAGCCAAATTTCTAGGAATAATGTTTGATCAACACCTAACATGGACTCCCCATATTAATAACTTGGTCAACAATTGTCAAAAAGACTTAAATTTAATGAAATGTATTCGTGGCACCACATGGGGAGCTGACAAACAAACACGTATAAACAGACACCATTGCCTCATACAGTTGAAACAGGACTACGCCACTCCAGTCCTGCACTCTCTCTCCCCCTACAACCTCCAAAAGCCAACTCCATCCAATATAAAGCCCTCAAACTAGCCCTAGGGGTCAGGACTGGCACCCCCCTATCCACACTCCTACTCACAGGCATCCCTTCAATCAGTACAAGAATAAACCAAACCGCACTCGATTTGGGGCCCGATATAACCCCTTCTATAACACCATTAAAACAAAATACACTAACATAAAAAAATCCATGCTTAAAAAGTTTAAAAACAATAAAATTTCGGACCATTCCATTCACATCTCACGAGTCTACTGCATGCACAACAACTACACACAATACAAAACACAACTCCCATAGCAAACTACATACACCACCCACAACAGACACCACACTACAAGCTACTATACTCAACTCCACAACAAAACCTGACACTCACTCCAAAACAAACATCATCCAAACCCACTTAGACACTCACTACCCCAACCATACACATACATACAGACGCATCCATCTCACCACACAAAACAGCAGGAATAGGCATACACGTACAAACAACCCCCTCCATCACCACAAACTTTCACCTTACAAATCACATAACATCACAACCGCAGAACTGCTAGCTATCCTCACAGCCCTACACACTATCCCCACCCTCCCAGCCACCCACTTCCTAATTGTATCCGAATCCCTCTCAGCCATCAAACAACTCCAAAACAAATACTCTAAATCCTGTCCCCACCTCATTCACCAAATCACCCTACAAACCAGCACTCTTCAGGAACTTAACAAAAATATCACTCTACTATGGATCCCAGCACACACACAAACAACATAGGCAATAATACAGCAGACATAACAGCAAAATTAGCAACTACCCACCCATCCCCACACATTCCATTCCAGACCTCAAAAACAGAAATCAAACAGCTCATCAAAACAAATACATCCACGCTCAACTTTACAAATCCATCATCACACAACTCATTACTAAAACACCTTCATTCTCAAACACCCCCCACACAAACACCCTCATTGCACGACTCATCACAGGCAACACCAACCTTAACTACAATTTATACAGACAAAACAGACACCCAGATGAGTGACTGAGTTTTACGCCGCACCCAGCAATATTTCAGCTATATGGCGGCGGTCTGTAAATAATCGAGGCTGGACCAAACAATCCAGTGATCAACAACATGAACATCGACCTGCGCAATTGGGAACCGATAACATGTCCCAGCCAAGTCAGCAAGCCTGACCACCCGATCCCGTTAGTCGCCTCTTACGACAAACATAGTCGCCTTTTATGGCAAGCATGTGTTGCTGAAGGGCTATTCTACCCCGGGACCTTCACAGGTCACACCCAGATGGACTCTGCCCACACTGCAAAACAAAAGAATCAATAACACACATAATGTAAACAACAACACACCAACATTACCCAACTACACAGCTCAATACCCCCTAAATATCACCATAACATACACCTCCTACTCAACCCCGCTAACGCAAAACCTATTTTCAACGCCATTGCAACTTTCATTTTAAACTCTGCCATAGCTCACAAAATATAAACACTCTCCGCCATAACATCTCCAGCCACGTCCGCCATCTTGCTCACAGTTCTACCGTAAGCCACCGAACGGTCCCACAAGCCGGTGCGCGGTCGTCTTCTCCGACGTCCACGCCCGGCTACACGCTCTCCGTCTGTACTTAATCCCCTCATTCTCTTCCCACAGAGGTTATTTGTCATATCTTCCTACGTAACCACTGTTCTAATACGACTCGTGATTGGAGGCAATCAGATTTAGTAGTGCAGTCAGCGACCTTGTTTCAAAAGTGATCGTTCGCAAGATCTCGGTAATTTCCGGATGCATCTTGAAAACTAGAACCTCTTCCCGAGCGCGATACTCAAATGTTCCTTCTAGACAGAACTCAGTCACGTTTCTCCACATTGCTTGCATTTGTCAAGTTGAATCTAGGTCGATGTAACACGTGTTCTGATTGGACAGAAAAAAGGGAAATAAATCTGCTGCCATTTTTCGCCGCTAGAATAGAGGTGTGTAGGAAGATATGACAAGCAACCTCTACCGTCAGCTCAGTCATCACGTCTTAACCTATACCAATCCATATCTTATCCTATATTTTATTATATATCACATATATTTTCATAACCAAAAAAATATTTTATCCCACAACATCATGTACATAACAAAGCACACTACAACCAGACCCCAACCACCACCACCCCCAACCATTGTACATATATCACCGTTAATTCATCAATCTTCACAATCACCTACATTTTAATACTTATTTTATCATATACCATACCCATTATAACCAAAACATATCTTAAACTTATTCTCCCCCATTTTTAGCCAGTTCACCACTTCTTAATCAACACTCAATTTTAGCAAACACAGGCCCCAGCCTTACAGCGCTTAATTCCCCCTCCACCCCTCACCCTTTATCTACTTTATTTTTATTCATATCTAGAGTGCATACAGCCTAACTGTATTATTCACTGTTACCCCCTATGCTATACCACCCCCTCCCGCCTCAACATCCCCTTCCCCACCTGCCACCCTCAACGGCTCCACACACCCCACCCATTTCTACACCCAACTATCTATTTTCCAATCTTTCTACAACTTATACCAACAAGTTAACTACCCTCTCCCCTCTTTCCTTTCGGCATCCAACCAACATGGTCCCATCCAAATTACTTAGGTTTACTACCTTCATTTACCACTTTTTGGGGTAGGTGGTTTAATTTATTACCAGTATTTAATATTAAATTTACCCCCACCTACCCCGTCGGCGATATTGGCAAAATGTTAATAGCCGACGTAAAACGCCAGTAAACTATAACTATGCATCATTCCTGCTTGACAACAGTACAAGAATCTGTACCGGAACGTCGCAATCACGCAACAAAGAAGTAACAATTTGACCTATTTGTACACCTCAACTTCTAAAATGCCACCCAAACAAGTTATCCGCCGTCTACATGGAGACGTGGCAGTTCACACACATTGTCCCGTTTTGAGAAGAAGCACATCCTTTCAAGTAACCACCTTACTTTCCTGATGAGATGTCGTGACCAACAAATCATACCTAAAGGCCAACAGCTCCGCTCCCCTATCCAGTCTGTGGCAGCTAAAACCATTCTTCACCAGGCGTCTAGAAAACTCCTCGCTGAGCGCATCGTAAAGTCAAGGCCACATCTATGTCCGCCATCAGTGACATCCACACCTCTCTCAGTTCCACCTTCGACCCCGAACTCTTCTCATCCTTACGGGCTGCCCAAACCATCGCCAGCAACAAACTAGATACCTCAACTAAGGCAGGACACATCAAGAAGCTACAACAACTCACCACCTCAGCAACCAACCGGAAGAAGACCACAAGCCCGCGATATCCACAACACAGTCGTCAACCTCAGCAAGAAGCAACTCACCAACCAACAGGTCAGTGCCCTTGCCAAAGGTCTCAAGTTTGCCCCCACACCATCCAAAATCAAATCTTTGTCGCCATCATTGAGAAAGGCCTCCAACAGCTTGCACCCGGTGGAAAGATTGACTTCATCAGACCCCAGATCATCAGCATTCTCCACAAAGCCCAACCTCAAAAAGCCAATATCACATAAGCTGAGAAACAAGTCATTAAACAACTAAAACAGGATCCAGATATTGTCGTCGCTCCAGCTGACAAGGGCAGAGCCACTGTAATCCTAGACAAAGACCACGTCCACTCCATGGTGGACAACCTCCTAGATGACACCTCAACCTACAGGAAGATGAAGAGGGATCCTTCTGCCAAGCTTCATCGTCAGCACAAGGCTACGTTAAAGACGCTCCACAATAAATATGAACTCTCAACAGATCTGTATCGCAAACTGACAGTATCTCACCCCCAGCCATCTTATGCCAGAGTCACAGTCAAAATCCACATGAACCCCGTCAGAGCTCGTCTATTAGTCTGTTCCCGTGACACCGTATTCTACAGTACCGCCCAGCACCTTACCCAAGTACTCTCCCCACTGGATAAATCTGCCAACTTTTATACGTGTCAAAGGGTGTGTGTGTGCGTGTCCGTGTGCGTGCGCGTGCGTGTGGGTGCGCGTGTGCGTGTGCGTGTGCGTGTGCGTGTGTTACAAATAAACCAACACATTCGGGTTATCAGCAATCTTCAGTCACGTCTTATAACAGTAACTGAAGACCTAGGTTAGACCTCGGTTAGGATCTTCAACGACCGATGACTGTCGCAAGATGTGACTAGCGGATGGGGTGGTCAGGCTAACTGACTAGGTTGACACATGCTATCGTATGACAGTTGCGTAGATCGACGCTCAAGTTGTTGATCACTGGATTGTCTGGTACAGACTCAGTTATCTACAGACCGACAGAATATAACTGGAATATCAAATAACAAACAAACTCAAGATTGAATATGTTTATTGCAGTTAATGTGTGGATTCCCCAACTCAACATATTCATCATGCCAGTTATATTCCTGTTTATTGCTTCATCCAGTTTTCAGCACATCATGAATATTCATCTTTGACATCATCACGCATAGCGACTAGTAGTGGCTGTTGTGTTCCAGTAAAATCATTAGAGTATCACAATGTGAGTTACAACTAGCTAGCATATATCTTTAAAAGTAGAAACCTATTTTAGGAAAATGCAATGTAAAGCTTGGCTATTGACCGCCAGCAACTGTCGGGAAGGACCATACTAGGACCTTGTTCCGGACTCGATTATTTGGAGGCCAGCGTCGTGTAACTGCTGATTGCCTGTCATTGCTGGGGTCAGCATATTAGATCAGTAAGATCTCGATAATCTAGATGCTTTCTGTAAATGTCGCTTGGATTTCCGCATTCACGAATCACGGGTACAGAGTAATGCCCATATATACATGCAAGTACACGTCTTGAACAAGACAGAAAGGTGTTGGTTTCTGGACTTGGGTGATATGGACAAGCAAGATGTCTGGATATCCACAAGTAGAGGCTCAAACTTTGTCCAGGCAATAAGGAAGTCGCATGTCCAGAGCTATCCAGCGCTGTGCCTTTCGTTGTTATAGATTTAGACTCATGCTAAGAATAAGATCCACCAAGTTACGTTCAGTGAATCCAGATTCCTCCATGAACCCAGTTAACATAGATCTGATGTTTGCATTTAAATCTGCGGTAATAGCGGATCCATCAACTATAAACCACAGGTGCTCATAACAAATTCTCTATTTGTCGCCGGTCACGGTACTTTAGGATCATTCATAAATATTCTCCTGTTGTGCTAACCATGTCTGTTTGTTCAAGGCATGGCCATACTTGCTTCCATACTCCTTCAATACATGAAAGTTGAATGTACAATAAGTGCCTGCATCTCCCTGGTATCATTATTAACACTCTACGAACAATCCAGTGTGAAAGGAGCGTAGGCGTAGAAAACATTGTATATATAAACATATTGACCGTTGGGTCGTGTAATACGCCAAGGGGAGTTCAGACTATCGATTCATCATACAGCATTCCTGCAACAAGAGTTGTAAAAGTGAATTATACGATGATTAAGTTGAGGAAGGCTAGAAAGTTGGCTACAGAAGGTGTAATGTGGTCTCATGGGTCATCCACAGGGAGTGGAGATGAGAGATGTGGCAATGGCCAACACTTTCTGGACAGAGGACTCCAGGACTCGCTGTGCTGCTGTAGAAATTCGAGGTCTTCAACTGGACCAGTAAAATGAGAGAAATGTGAAGAGCTGGATGATGTAAGTTGGAGAGGTTTCTCTAAGCGCTCCTAGCGGTTGTGAGTCTGACATAAATTAAGGACTTATGTATGGTTGTGATTGCGCAACGATAGGTACGTGAGACAAGCTCAGATCAAGGAAACAGTGCGAAGGGAACATACTTGAAGCAACGAGAAATTCTGATACCTAAGTGAGTGGGTGACCGAGTTTAGCTTTACGCCGCACTCAGCAATATTCCAGCTATATGGCGGCGGTCTGTAAATAATCGAGTCTGGATCAGAGAATCCAGTGATCACCAGCATATGCCTCGATATACACAAATGGGAACCGATGACATGTTTCAACCAAGTCAGCGAGCCTGACCACCCAATCCCGTTACGACAAATATAGTCGCCTTCTAGGACAAGCATGAGTTGTTGAAGGCCTATCGTATCCCGGACCTTCACGGGTGTCTGATACCAAACAATCTATGTCGAAACGTCGTCTTTCACAGAACAATGCAGGTGTACATTCATAAAGTTTTCATCATATTTCAATGAGAAATCAATGGAAGTAACTGATACATAATGGAGGTAACGAAGAAATGCTCGTAACAGCGATGTTTTGAAAGAAATGTGAATCAAAAAAATATTCGAAGCCACCAGAAATTAATCGGAGCAAACAAAAATGCTTGCGGCAACGAGAAAATACTTGAAGCAGTGAGAACATACTCGTAATTTAAAGTTTTGGATAAAAATATTTTAAATTATGAGAAAATACTCAAAGTAAGGACAAAATTATAGAAATAAGAGAAAATGCTAGTATTATATCAATATTAAATAGAAAAAAAAGTATTATATGTTATAAAGTGACAGCATTAGTCTTTCGTAGATGTTAGCTCTTCGACCGGTCTTTCAGTTATGGAAAAAACAAATACCTAGTGTTACCTAGTGGAAGGGAAGCATGTTGTTGACAGGATGGCGAGTTTTGGATAGTATTACACCATGTCGCGATGTCATGGTCATGTAAACGTACCTGCAATACACGCTGTCATGTAGCACGCCAGTTGTCCGGATATGTTAGCACGTGTGATGTATTTGGTGATGGTTCCCTTCCTTTCGGGGATCAATGTAAAGAACACTCCCAGGGTCAACCCAATCGCCGCTAGATGGTTTTGGCCGCAGAATGCGTAAGTCCCTATCACTTCAGAACGTTTCTGGGAACGAGAATGTCGACGATGATCAACCAGACTGCATGTTTCATCCTAGTCTCTTTAGGTCTGTGAATGACCCTGTGTGTTTAACGCCTTAGCAATGAATATATTAGTAACTGTTATATCACGGTTTGTTATAGTGGAGAGGAGATCGTAGCAAGATATTAAAGGTTTACGGCTTTGGTTAAACCCGTTACCACGGGTATAGAGCTGGAAACCAAAGGATCCAAGTCCAGGTGAATGCATGATTCGAATCTAGGATCATATGGTGATATGTATTGCTGATCTATACTACAAACAAAAACACCCTCAATAACACCCTAAAATCTGATAGTAATATATCATATGGTGATATGTATTGCTGATCTATACTACAAACGAAAACACCCTAAATAACACCCTAAAATCTGATAGTAATATATCATATGGTGATATGTATTGCTGATCTATACTACAAACAAAAACACCCTAAATAACACCCTAAAATCTGATAGTAATATATCATATGGTGATATGTATTGCTGATCTATACTACAAACAAAAACACCCTCAATAACACCCTACAATCTGATAGTAATATATCATATGGTGATATGTATTGCTGATCTATACTACAAACGAAAACACCCTAAATAACACCCTAAAATCTGATAGTAATATATCATATGGTGATATGTATTGCTGATCTATACTACAAACAAAAACACCCTAAATAACACCCTAAAATCTGATAGTAATATATCATATGGTGATATGTATTGCTGATCTATACTACAAACGAAAACACCCTAAATAACACCCTAAAATCTGATAGTAATATATAAACGTGGTATGCCATAAATGAAACTTGGGGCGTCTTCATGGGATGTCTGTCTTCCACAGGTACTACGCTGTTGTGTCTGTGCGTTTGCATCAAGCATCGTTGGTCTGGTATGTTCCAGCACCCTTGTTTTAGACTTATTATCCCCTGCACCGCGTTTTGCGGGGGTATTATAACGCACCCCGTCTGTCCGTACACATTTAACTTTTCCGGAGCAGAACTCCGTTCAATATTTCACCAAAATGTGACACATAGAGTGGTCTAGTGGTATACTGGTGCCTTTTGATAGTGTAGGAATTCTGAATAAACCATTTTTGGCGGTTCCATGGCAACACGTTTGACTTCGCCTGACATTGGAGGTAATGCGGGGGTATTGATGGCTGTGTCTCCTTGTGTGATAATGTTTCATTTCACTCAAACTCAACGAATATTGATTCAGTTCCTCCCCTGCATGTTTTGATATGTCGTTTAAAGTACCCATTAAGTACACAGAACGTTTCAGTTATCTTAGAGTATCAATGACCTCACAGCGTTTAATCATAAGTTTATATATGACTATCAAATTTTATGGTGTCCCTATACGTTTGTATGTAGTATATTTCGGTGGGTAGATTAGCCAGTTTGTTTCATGCCTCTACCATTTGACTACAGTTGGGCATTATACGTATCAGAATAAATACATACACCACAGATGAACACTTGTGATGAGCAATCATTGCAACTGTAATTGAATCCAGTACCTCAACGTCAAATTCATTGTCTGAAACTGTCAGTTATATGATTTCATAACGACACGCGAATCTTGAAATTGGCAGTACTTGTTAACGTCAAAACGACCACAATTATCAACACAAAACAAAGGGATTCTGATGAATTATGCTTGTTACATTCACTCACTCACTCACCGTCAGGATCCCCCCAGAAAGCGTCCTGTTGGTGAGGTCCAGCACGATGTCTCTGTTCTCCCAGTGCCAAGTCCCGTTAGTTGATGCTACGTACTGTTCCAACGCCTCACGATTCTTAATCAGAATCCCAAGCAGCTGATAACCGTAAAGTGAGTTTACAAATGTCTTAATGCCAAACAACCCGCCTATCCTCAAGAAATCAGAGCTCGAAAAGCCCATAATGTAAACGATGGGATAGAAACCGTAGGAACACAGGAACTGAAACCAAAAGAAAATACCATTTTACATGGACATGATAATACTGGGACAAAGAACAAAATGGCTACTTCTAGACAGGTGATATCCCCACGTCTCTAGAATAGTGCTCTGTCTTCATCTGATTCTCGATTATGCTTATCATAATCGATCATTATACCATTCACAACAGACCCGTGAAAGTCCCGGGGTAGAACAGACCTTCAGCAACCCATGCTTGCCATAAAAGGCGACTCAGCTTGTCGTAAGAGCCGACTAACGGGATTGGGTGGTCAGACTCGCTGACTTGGTTGACACATGTAATCGGTTTCCAATTGCGCAGATCGATGCTCATGTTGTTGATCACTGAATTGTCTGGTCCAGACTCGATTATTTACAGACCGCCGCCATATAGCTGGAATATTGCTGAGTGCGGCGCAAAAGTAAACTCACTCACTCACCCATTCACAACACATGGTAATGGATATGAATATAAAAGATAATATATATATATAATATATATAATTTATATGCCACTCAAAGAACAGGGGTACTTGTTACATATTACCTCGAACGACAATCCAGCTACACCCACTCTTTCCCCGAACCAAAGCAGCGTGGAGTCAACGAAGTCAACGAAGGCCATAAAAATCATCTGGGTGACCATGACACTTGTGACGATCGGTACAGCGTCTTTAGCACCTTCTGACACGGCTTCGAGAAGGCTGTTGAACTTACTGTGTAGCATAATGTTATGAGGCGGCAATGTTTCATCTGAGGATGAAGACGTTTATGGATAGAGAACTTCTTTCTTGCATCCACTGCAAGGAAGAAGTTGTCTATCCATGAAAGTAATCCTAAGTTCATCCCCAGCATACTAACTTCTGAAATGACACTTAAAGAAGAAATGTTTCACCTGCTATACATTGTATGTGTAGAGGCAGTAAAGGGTAGAGATTTGCTGAATTTTGACCTGGGTTATAACGTTTTAGGCATCTCTATCGCCATCAAAGTTGTGAAGAATGATATGGACATTTCCAGCGATTTATTTTTGTGTAAGAAAGGGGAGACAGATATTTACTCTTATCTCACAGCTTTTAAAAAAACCGTATTGAGACCACCATTATGAATGAATACATATATGAAGAATGTAGTTTGTGACTGACGGAACGGGGATGTTGTAGGCGTCATGTGGCTGGATCCTAGTCGGCTGTGTCTCTGGGGCAATCAGCTTTGATATAGCTAGGGCTGCAGGGGCGGACATGACGCTGGCTGCTAGCAGGTGATTGGCTGGAGCCTCGTAATAACAAAAAGACATAGTCATCAATATCCCCCGTGATGGCAAAATATTCTTCAAGAATATGTCAAATGGTGACGACAAGTCTTATGCTGTTCATCACATTCTTCACATCTAACGAAAGCATACCTATGTAAACTATTATTATACCAAGATGCGTGTATGAAGAACAGAAGCTGTATGAATGCTTCCATGGTTTGATGTACTTCAGTAACTAATCTCCATTGAGTGGCACTGATGATTTGTGTCATTTCTTGAATACCCGTAAACTAGAAGGAGAATATCGAAACACCAATTTCAATCAAGGTAAGAGTTGTTGCCATGGAAATGCAAAAATGTAATTACACATGTAATTGAGAAATGTGGATCTACCAAAAAGAACCAGTTCACCACCAGACTTATCCATATGCCACGTTTGGTGAAGAAACAGTGAAGGGTTTTCAAGTTCTACCCCGGACAAAAGCACCAACACCAACACTAATTTCAGCCGAAGTCAAACGTGTTGGCATGGAAGCGCAAAATATATTTTTTAATTAAAAAATCCAAAACTATCAAAGGGCAACGATTTAGCGCGGGACCTCTCTACCCAGCGAACACACAACGTTTGTACACCGATTTCTAAAGGTTTCTGTGAAAATGTTTCATGAGTACGTTCCATGTTGTGAACATTTTGTCAAATGAAATAGTATGTCATGTGTTTCATTTCTATCACTGATTTCTTTATGTACCTTTTACAATACATGAACCATTTTATTGTAAATATGATTTCCCGTTCACTCTGTGAGTCCACGTTTAGCTTTCAATGTGTGGACATCTTCTTATCGCTTGCGTAAGAGGCGAGTAACTGGATTGGGTGGTCAGGCTCGCTGACTTGGTTGACACATGTCATCGGTTCCCATTTGCGCAGATCGATGTTCATGTTGTTGATCACTGGATTGTCTGGTCCAGAATCGATTATTTACAGACCACGGCCATATAGCTGGAATATTGCTGAGTGCGACGTAAAAGTAAACTCACTCACTCACTCATTCTTATCCCTTGTATCGGTCTCCGCTCTCAGGGCATTTCCCAGATGCTGTGTCATGTCACAGCACGAAATCTTTACATGGCAGGCGGGAAGTTTCACCACACTGATAGATTTAGAAGACTGTCCATTTTACTTTTGTGTCCGGAAAGGAATAATACCCTTACGTTTCGGTGGACAATAACGTCACTACATGAACTGTTCAGTCTGTAATGCCAACACTAATGCCTGAAAGTTCATTCTTCTTAGAACATGGCACGAGCGTACATTATTGAACGGTAAATATATAAATACATCATTATATGTAATGGCACCATTGTAGATGTATCTCTGGATGATGGTATTACGTATCTTATTTTCACGTCAATTTCTGAATGATCTTTTTGTGGTGATCTTACACGGGTGTTTGTCGGGTATGCAATTACCTTGTTAATAAACGTCTAGGTATAAGTGTACAGTTACACAACTCCACGTCCATCATGTGAAAAAACAACTATACAAAATAGTCTAAAATAGAAGAAAATGTTTGCAGTGGTGTATCGCTCTGGGCACAGAGATCAGGTCACAAATCAGTTGACGTTAAGCAATAATGAGTTCTGAGAGTCTTGGGACAGGTGACCAGGTTTGTTAACCTGACTCCTGAGAATTTCTAGGCTCCACAACGAAGCACATTTGATTCATGTGGTTTCACCTTAGGTAAGTGAGTTTGTTCAAAATTGCCCGTTAACGCAGCAACGCCATCGACATCCACCTTTTTGGGTACAGAGGAAATGTTACTAATATGAGTCACTGAAGAAAAGTGTGCAATGATTCTAATCCTGGTACCTACCCCAAACGATGTCAGCATCCCGAATATCGTCCCTGTAATGCTGGCGAAACCAGCGGCCATGACAGTGTGTAACTCGGACGGTGTGAGATGAGGTAGGAACGGTTTGATGGCGAGTGGTGATTCTGCCTGGCAATGAACTAGCATTAAAATATCGCCCGTCAAAACAACATATTTTACTTGTAAATATCTTTAATGATGCAAACATAAATGACACGACCAATGATATGTAGACGGAAAAATTGAAATGGATGTCTTGTCACCATTAAAGTATAACCAAAAGTAATACCACAACCAAGATGGCCCATGAAACGTTTGATTATAAGAAACCTGGAGGATAGTACGAAAAACTAGAATTCAGACCCAGAACTATTGTATTATTGGAGACAACCCTCTACAAAAAACATAGAATAGATCGCCAACAACCGACGGTAGACCATCGCATCAGGGGCCATGAGGGAGTATTTATGTCTTTCATAAATAAGTACACAATTTCATCGTACTGGCCCAAACACAACATTGATTGCTGTGTTGACGGATTCCACGGGGCTGGTACCCAGACAGAAAGACAGCAACCATCCAAAATTGGCCACGAATCCCTGGAGAACCCCGTAGTAGTACAAGACGTTGATAGTCGAGGAGAACATCAGGACAAATGGCATCACCTGAGAACACAAGAAGCTGATCCGGACGTACGTACACATATATCCACACATATATGCTGTCAGGTGCAAAGTCAGACAGTCACAAACTCACAGGCGCACGTGGGGAAACACAAAGTGACGTACACATTCAGACACAAAGATAAGGATACAGAGAAATTTATAGACATAATATGCTTACAAACAGGCACACTGACACACATAGACAGGCAAGCAAACGCAAACGCACGCACGCACACACGCGTACAGACGCACAGACATACAATCGGACATAAAAAGACACACATAGACAAACACAATCAGTCAGATTTCAAATACAGACACACGCACCCACCCTGCTTTTACAATAAATCTCTCAATGCACGCAGGTCTGTCCAAACAGACATCAAGACAGCATCGGTAATTCTGCCTTGTTTATACACAAGACAGTGTAATATTGTAGCAAGGAGCAGCAAATGACATATCCTATTTGGTACATGGGTGTTTTCTTTAAAACATATCCTTCACATTAAATCTTTGAAGGGCATTTAGAAGTGGAAAGCATAAGAAAAGCCATATTTATCGATGTCAACTTCTTTATTGTGGAAAACATGACGTTTCGGAGTGTATGCTTGGTCCTTCATCAGTAGTTGAGAACATGATTAAGGAGCACGCATACTCTCCTGAACGTCGTGTTTTCCACAATAAAGAAGTTGACATCCATAAACCTGGCTTTTAATCTCATGATTTCATCCTCCCGAATGTAGCTGTAATCTAAGAAGTTCTTGTACCTCTGTCGGGTCCAGTTCCAAGTAATCATGCTGACATAATTATCATGATATTATTTTAGGAGGTCTGTTCATTTGCGTATCGTTTGACTGCACACTTTGGACCAGACAATTAATGGGTGACATGGATCTACGCGATAGTCAGCAAGCATTTGCAAAACGGATCGATTCTAAACCAGGATCTTGACAAACATTATCATAATGACTCTTATATCATTCTTAGTCAAGCAAATGTTGACAGGTTTTAGTGCATTTATGACTCAGACAAACCATTGGGAGAAATGAAAATGAGGAACGATCTTGGCAATCGTTTTACGGCTAGTCAAGGAAACATCCATTTGTACGCCATCTTATTCTGTTAAATATTGAATGGGATATTGGGGACCCTTTCAGTCACGCGATCCACTTACCCGAAATGCAAACTCGTGATCTCGATATTTTTTTCCGAATACAAATTCAGAGCCTTTATCAGTGTGCTCCAAGTATTCTTTTAGTCTTTCTCCGAGCCATTGGAAACTGCGAAACCCGAAACTGGTTCTGAGTATCAGCAACGCAAACAGAAACTGGGTCCCGATACCCCAAAATACTGCGTGCCAGTTGACCTGAAATTGTAATGTAAAACCATGCGCCACAGATATAGCCTCAAAGCTGTTCATTATTATTCATACAGACGAGCCATTCCGTGTAAAATGCTTTGATCTGACCAGACAGTAAGAACATAATAGTGATATGTAAGTGGTTCAAACTGCGTCCGTTTTCAGTATGTCCTACTTAAGTTTATCACATATGGATAGTTTCATACCAAGTTAGCATTTCTCTGATTCTGTTCTTTTATATATTCAGCAAATTGCATTAAGGATTTCACCAGTTCTGATTTCCCCAACATGTTATTAGTCACTAGTATTTATTGTACACAGACCTGAGACTGAAATGATCGGTTGATTAGCTTACAGTTTTAAACAGAATCGAAGAATATCAGTATGCAGTGATATGGGTGAATTTAGTTTATGTCGCTATATGCACTATTTCCACAATATCACGAGTGAGGACACCAGAAATGGACTTCTGGATTTGTACCCATCTGGGTAATCAACCCGGGTATTCGGTGTCTCCAGGGGTTCAGCATGATAAATGGATAATATTCTTGTGTGTGATCAACAATTTGTTGTAACTTGTATCGTTTGTGTAATATCTTTCTAACCTTACCACAGTCTGATAGACGTTAACAATTCAAGTTACAGTCAATCTTTGATTAAGGTTTGAGGACGATAAAGACTGTCTGGTGTCAGTACTTTATGTTTACTCCTTTTCCTTTTTGGAGAACCACAAAGGCGAACCAAACCAGAGACACAATGTTCTCCGAGACGTTAACACTGATAAATTAAACAAAAAATCAGGTTGACAAGGACTGTCTAATGTGGGTTTGTCACCATCTTGTTTCAACTCCTTACCCTTTCTGGATGTTCGGATATCAGGAATCCTATAAGAATGAAGAAAGTCATTCCAGCGAGAGAGAGAAAGTTCTCCGCTTTGGTCACATTCAATCCCAGGTAGATCGCCATGAAGAGAACCATCCCTATATACAGCAACCTGCAAACACAAGGTGGCCACCCATCGGACCTGATGTCGGACAGCATCGTACCAACACTGAGCCGTTTGTATTTGCTTACATGTATGAGAAAATAAGGCAATGCCATCATTATGAAGCTCTACAAAAACTCTTGGTTACGGATGCTGGCCGTTATCGTTCAAGTCTGATAAAAATGTTAACCAGCAGGTGAAGTCCAACTCCATAAGTAATATATTGCCCCAAACATTTATTGTCGTATGTGAGTTTGGTTGTATTGTTTAACACCGCACTCCGTAATAACCCAGCTATATCTCTGCTACAGTAGGTCTTGTATATTTGCTCACCATCTGATTGTTCTCCTTATCGATGGTGGACCCTTTATCTTGGTGGCCCATGGGGACAAAATTTCATGAACACGAGTTGACAGCTTGATCTTGGCATAGACCAGGGCGACAAAACCGGTCCCAAGCAATAGCCTCAAAGAGCCTTCATCCCCGAAAGAAAATCTGATGCTGAAGCCGACATATACAGCGTAGGCAGTCAACGTCATCAGTGAGCATATGGCCACAATCACGTTCTTGTTGTGAATTATCTTCTTGCAAAGAGACGCTCTTGCCAAACCAAACGCCGCTCCACATCGTAGATAATGTTCGCTAGTGTCGAAAACGTCGTCAGGAGTGTGTGATATAAACATGTCTGCACCTTCCTGGCCATTTTCATGTTCTACTCTTGGGCACATTCCCTCCGGAAACAGTGCCTTCTGAAAACAGACAGATCAGCAGCAGGTTCATGACTATGACTACTACGACATGTCATCATCGCTGTTGTATGTCGAAGGGCCACGGGCATTTCCCGAGGGAAGAGGGCTTACGAAAACGCTATAACACCAATCCTCGGTTATGGTTGAAAATGTAAACACGAGGGCGAGGATTTTCATATTTAATATTCAATAGTTACATTTTTAGCCAATACAGAGGGATCGTGTAAAATCTGTCATATATATCGAAGGAACAGACAAATTTATCAAAATCATATAATGATAGATAAATTAGATAATCAGGTAATGAAGCTACATAACAGCAACCGAAGCGGTAGTGAAATCTATGTAATGACAGTAGGCCTAACTATTAATAGATAATTTAACGCCAGTATTTTCGTCGACTTAGTAGAGGTGACGTGGAGCATCCGATTCATGATCTGACAGAAGCGGTTCGATTCCAGATAGGAACTGTACTTCCAATTTGATGACATGTATCAATTGATTTCAAACACTTGAATGTTGATGTTGAAAGAATTCATTTCGAGAAAATCTACTTTCGGAATATTGTATAGAATGTTCCAGGGATATTGTATACAACCCTGAAAGGACGTTTACCTCAGGAAAAATAACCTCCAAAACGAAGCAAATTTGACATCTGAGGTTTATATTTTCCAGTAATATCCACACACCCCGTTATGTCCAACTTATAAATCTACCTAATATGTACTTCAGATATAATTTCAATATTCGGCCTTACTGTTGAAATCAGCTGGGATGAGACTAGCAGCAGAGGCCTCGCCTTGCACGCGCAATGCACGTGCCCTGCATGTTCTAACAGTACTATGGACGTGTGCTAACTGTACCGTGCACTGCCCGTCTTGCTTGGAACACACCTCTCATACCGACAATCAGTCTCATTTTTCACAGTGATCCTTCGTAGGCCAGAGGATAAAACTGCCACGCTAGTAAGTGAAGCGTTGTAGGTTTGAAACCGGCTGTCGGCACTACATGTTGGAAATTGCCAATCATGTGATATTGTACTATCGCATTCAGTGATGACAAGAAGAACTAGTATCAGTCTTCAAAACAAGTAATAATTCAAAGTCAACGGCTATTCCTCAGAACATCTTCGGCAGAGGGACAGTATAGAGGAACATCTCGGGATAGAGGGGCCTATATTATGATAACGCAGGGGGCTCCGGAACATTATAACAAGATAATTGCCCGCGACCCAGGGACATTATTTAGATCATTGCTCGAGGAAACGAGATTGTACCAGATTTGAGGAAAATTACGAGAAAAGCGTCCTCTAAGAACAATAGACTGACGTCACCAGAAGTGTATAGGTATACCTCACTGATAGACAGAGACGGAAACTGGGTGTCACAAAAATATCCATGGACTGAGAGACAGATCCTTGATATCAGTTATGATATCATAACAGGTGTTTCTTGACAATGATATAAATTCCTTGATGGAAAGAAATGTTGAAAGCAACTTACCTCTGGAATTTCTCGTTTGACGAGGACGATTGTCTCCACACGTTGTTGCCCAGCCATGACTCCGACAGTACAGTACAGGGACAATCACCTCAGGATTGTTTTATATGTGCATGCGTAAGTAAATAGGTTCTTGCGAAACCGCACCTGCCTGATATTTCAACAGGTGTGTGTTTCAAAGTGTAAAAACATACGCAATGTTTGTTTTATTAACCGATCTAAACACATTGATTGGACGTGATATAGATATCGGAATGTGTATAAACTTTAACTCGTACTAGGTGATAGTTTCCGTACATTAATGGTACTAAGTGATAGTTTCCGTATATTAATGCAGAATAGTATAAATGTGAGATACCAGTTGCAGTCTTTAGTATTGTGTTCGCTCCTGTTCTATTGTACTCTGATATAATGAACAGGTGTTTATTCAGCATTGTAATAGAAACTGACAGTAGAAACTGGAAACATTAAGTTATTCATTTGCGTATCCTCTTTGTTCTCAATTCAAATATGCTCACAGGTGTGTCAGGCCTCATTTATGAGGGTTCCATTCTCAAATATATTTTAATTTTGACTGTTTTACTTATAGTCTTATGATTCCCTCCCACAATAGACCGATCTGGCGTGATATACTTGAAATATGTGATACCTCACAAACTCGTGGATCTAGGAGTGTACTAGCTAGCGTTGTGATCTACATTCAGTTGCTGGCGATCTATAGCACGTTTTTTTCGATACGTTCAGCCTATTATCTGTATCTTCAAATGCTATCAACTGGTTGTAACTTATGACTGTGATGACGTAATTATTCTACAGTCCATCGATGATAGCTTTGTATTCCTTATGATTCAAATTGACGATATGGTTACACTATTGCCGATGTGACGCTACTTTTAACCCACTCACTCTAAGAGTGTAATAGCAAATGATGACTTTATAATTTCAATGCACCATTTTATAGTTGCAAATCAATACACGTCGAAAACCCTTGCTCACTTACGTATGTTCCTATGTAAATCAAACTTTCTATTAAACAGAAGAAAAATAGACTCGAAACTGAGTATAAAAAGTCTACGCACTGAAAAAGGTACAGGGTTACATCATAACGCGAAATTGTATCACGTTTGTCTGTGGTTTCCCTCTAAAACAGCATATCTATGTCAACAATCGCTTCATCCAGTTTCGTTCGAACCATTAGTAATGTGTGTGCAATCAGTCGTTTCAGCTTGTGATGGAAACACAGTGTAGTTTCATAACAAAACGCCATATTATATGTTTGTCATTTGAAAGGTGTCCACATGGACACACGTACTGATATTGACATTCAAGTTTTTCAAAAGGGACGTTGAGTACATCTTTTCCTAAACGAAGTATATATGACAGTCTGTAGTGAAACATGATTCTGGTGAATATCATACCAAATATACAACTATTGTACTATGACTTTGTGCAGAACTTTGTTCGATGGTCCGATGTGAAAATAAAGTAAACCGTTCACTAATATGTGTTTAATGTGTTTTTTCCATTGTCGAGAGCACTGTTATCACATTTTCATATTAAACCGATGTAATACATACCTTACAACCATCTGGGTGCGGTTTAGCACTGCACACCGACACATTACAGCTATATGTTGGTGGTCTGTAAATAATCCTCTATCGTCCTCCAGGAAAATAACACCTACAGACACAGAGTTACCACTGAGGGAGCAAACAAGTGCATGTCTGTGGGACATGTTTCAACTTTATTGCAATAAACACTGTTTCCACATACTTAACATTTCTCGACCTCTAAAATGTTTCTGCATTTTGGACATGGTGGTATGCTTGTGTATGTGTGAGCGAAATCCATGAGATTTACACGAAGATACACGTACATCAGGTTCTCATTAGTTCATTAGCAATTGAAGTGACGATATGGGTGTGAGACCTTGGAAGCCCGTCAAAAAAGAGAGCTTTGAACTGCCACCCATCGATCACCTTACATACAGATCCCATGTTTCTAAGTCTGAAACGTTCTGACCTTAACTTCAGACGACAGGCAATTATTATATCATTTTAACGCCACACCTATTTAGATAGCGCTCCAAAGTTGCCTTCCTTGACTGGCTGTTTATTTTGTTGACTTCCGGCTATCCTGAAAGTTGAATGGCGATTGAGGCACGATTTGCTCGAATGTTCCCGACACTGTGTCAGTATACAATAAGGCTGGTTGTTGTGTTGAAATCACACGGAGTTATATTGGAGTTTTGTGCTTCTGCCTGCCGACATCGTCTGTCTGTCAAATCATCTGACCTAGAAGACAGACGCTTCGAGCTTCACCATTGACTTTGTAAACTACCTTCAGTTAGTATATCTGATCTCACTGTAAGTGTCAAGATTCTGGAAACTTGATATTTAATATCTGTGAAACATTACTTTCGACTTGTTACCCAATTTCATTGTAGTAGAAGTCTGTATTGTAATTCATGGTAACTTGCCCATTGTTATTGTTGAATATGTTAGTCTTGTCATTGTTATGGTTTGCTGGTTCAAAGGGGATTTCTTATTAATTAACCGTAACAAGTGGCAAATAAAATGACTGCATTTATTCAATGAAAGAACATGTATTTGGTTGCTGTCAAATAGAGACAGTATTCATTTGATTTGTTTGATTGTACATTTGCCTTCATTTTGGCACACTTATGTGTAATGATCAAGGTTTTGGATTCGCGTTACTTCATTCTGGAATCTCCTAGGTCCACGTAAATATTCTTCCATTTCGTCCATGACATGTTGGCTAACTGGCGCGAAGTACATCAGCTGAAAATATGCAGAAGTATTCGTGACTAATGCATGGAAAACATAAATTTGACAATAGCAACCATCTATATATACCGACACATCTCTCCAAGCGTAACTTACAAAATGATGACACAATACGAACTCACAACTTACCAAATACTCAAAGATCGTCTTTCCACTTTTGCTCTATAAAATATGATATATTTTACGTGCCTGCTCCATTTTGTTGTCTCAGAAAATTCATCAAAGGCCAAACTGAGCAGGAAGAAATTGTCAGAACTATCTCTTAAGGTTCTTTGTTAAAAGTATTACAACTGAATGTTGATTACATGTCTGCCCGAGGAAGTAACAATATCTGATTATATGGTCAAACTAATAACATATTACGTTTTAAACATCGGTTGCAAAACACCCCACAAAACACTGGGTTATCTCTATTGAAACAGTCGTGGTATCACTGACACTGGAGCAATAAATTTCACATGGTACATCCCTCCTCTTAAATATTAACACCGAAGGCTCTTTAAGACTGTCCAACAAACTTTTATCTCAGTAATTAATAGACAGATCCAACTGTTAGACTAATATTACTTTTAATACAACGCTTGTGACGTTCTGACACGTCCGAATAACGTCAGAGTCTAACTAATAGGTGGAAACTCTTCCGAGAAAGAACCAATTGGCCCCGAAATTTTGGACCCTCACTCTTCCTCATCTTCAGTTGCAGACCTTACCGAAAATCCTGTGTACATTTTGTTTACTTCTATTTATGAGGAAATTTGTGATTTACCTTTAGAGAAACGGAGGCCAATTAAACAACTAAACGTGTCTTTTCCCAAAACAGAAATTGATTTACTAAATGAAATTATCTCTCTAAAACTTTCTGTGGACTGTTCATTACATGAAATAAATTCCTGCGTCTATGCTGCCGCGCGAACGTTGGAGGAACTTCACACAGTTTCCAAAGAAAAATCTTCTACTACTAAGAACGACAAACCAAGAAAAAACCGGTTTCAAGTGAAATTAACAGAAACTAGAAAATATATTTCCTGGATAGAGCTGTGCCTCAAATTACGATCATTAGGGAATCCCATGTCTAAACGACAAAAGGCAATTTGGAGAAAATTAAAATTACAGTACAAGACAACAAAAGAAAAGGTAATTCTCCAAATTGTCGATTCCCTTAAGGCAAAAATAAAAGTTTGGACAGAAAGAAAGAAAAAAATGGGAAAAGAGAAACAAATTCATCAAGCAAAATAAAATGTTTAGGAATAATGAAAAGCAATTCTATAGGCAACTTAAAACAAGTGGTGATGGTGGGCATGATGAGCGGCCTCCCATGGATGCCAATGAAAGGTTTTGGAAACAGTTGTGGTCTGTACCCGGCAACTGTAACCTGGAAGCACCATGGGTAAGTGATTATGACCATGCAATGCATGAGAAAGTAACTAGGTCGTTTGTCTGTTACCTCTCACCAGATTGCCTGAAAACTGTCATTAAAAAGTCCAAATCTAATACAGCTCCAGGGCCTGATGGCATTCGAAACCGGTACTGGAAACTGTTCCCTTGTGTCCAAACACCATTACTTCACTGTTTCAATTCTCTTGTGGACACAGGTGGTGTTCCTCCGTGGTTCTGCAAAGGTCGCACAATACTCCTTCCCAAAAAAGGAGACGTGACGGATCCAAAAAACTTCCGCCCTATCACATGTCTAAATACCCAATATAAATTATTCACAGGGTGTTTGACAAACCTCGTGTCATCTTACTGCTCTTCCAATGAGATAATGTACAGGGAGCAGAAGGGGGCGAGAAAGGGATGTTGGGGGTGCAAGGATCAACTTCTTGTACAGAAAATGATTTTGGAAGAGGCTAAAACCTATCACCGCAACCTCTCCATGTGCTGGATAGACTACAAAAAGGCATACGACTCTGTCCCTCACGAATGGATTCTGAAGTCTCTTCAGTGTATTGACCTCCCTGAGCGATTACTTGATTTACTCAAGTCTTTAATGAGTTGCTGGTCGACTCAACTTGAGATGTACTCACAAGGGCAGGTGCAGACGTCGGAATCTATTCCAATTAGAAGGGGGATTTTCCAGGGGGACTCCTTTAGTCCTTTGCTTTTTTGTCTGTCTCTGAATCCTTTGAGTTTTCTGCTCAATAGGGAGGAGGGTTATCATCCCGGACCTCCTCAGCACAGATCCCCAACACCTCTTACTCATCTCCTCTACATGGATGACATCGAGCTCCTTGCCAAGGGAGAGACCAATTTGAAAGAACAGGTTCTCCTTGTCGAGTCAGTCTCTAATGATATAGGCATGGCGTTTGGACTCGACAAATGTAATACTCTTCATTTGAAACGTGGCAAGGTAACTAATGATGGATCGGTCAAGTTACAAGGGGGAGGAGTTATTGAACATCTTGTGGAAGATCAGGCCTACACCTATCTTGGAATGCAAGTTCGAGACAAGCTCCAGAATGCCCAGATTCAAGATAAACTTCGGGCCGAGTATAAATCTCGTTTAAAGAAAATCTGGAGTTCAGAGCTAAATGCTCGAAACAAAGTCAAAGCCACCAATACTTTTGCTGTGCCAGTCCTCTCCTATTCCTTTGGAGTAGTTGATTGGACAAAACAAGACACCCAGAGTCTTGACCGCCTGACCAGAAGGATCATGTCTGATAACAGAGCACACCACCCTCGTTCCTCTCTTAATCGTTTATATATGCCAATCAATTCAGGAGGTCGGGGTTTGATTAATGTGGAAGCTCTTCATGACAGAATTTTATTGTGTACTTTTGCACATATTTATTTGTCAGATGATCCTCTGGTGATGCACGTTAAGATTTATGATGAAAGCAAGGAATTCCACAGCTACTTTAAACGTGCCAAGGTTGTTGGACACAATTTGAAATTTGAAGTTGATTTTGTTGATGGCGATGTACTGCTGGACGGTAAAGTGATGGGAGTAAACCAGGTGAAGTCTTTCACCAAGTCTGCCTAGAGTCGGTCCTTTGTGGAGAAGCTGTCTGAGAAGCCATTACATCGTGTGTATATGCAGTGTGTGGAACAGAACAGCAATCCAACCGACTCCTTCGCCTGGATGAAGTCGGCTGGTCTTAAATGTGAAACTGAGGGTTTCCTTTTTGCTGCTCAGGACCCACTCGCAATCGCCAGAATGTTATTCTTAAAGAAAATATCAATATGAAATGTCGTCTATGCAATCAGTTTACAGAAACTGTCCAACACCTTGTTAGTGGATGCCCTTCCTTGGCACAAACAGCATATCTTAAAAGACATGATGGCATGGCTCGCTGCTTTTATTATCGTCTCCGCCATGCCTGTGGCTTTGACTCCGAGGTCCATCCATGGTACGACCCTGAGCATGTCCAGGGCGTCCTGGAAAATGACAGCTACAAACTTCTCTGGAATAGGCCAATATACAGCCTGAGACGAATTCCAGCCAACAAACCTGATCTTGTCCTTTTTGATAAAGCCAATGAAATTATTTATATCATAGAATTTTCTGTCCCTTTTGACAGCAATGTGATTGGCAACATTCAGGAAAAGCATGATAAATATGCGGACCTCGCCTTTGAAATGTCTCGCTTACATCCCAAGTACACTGTCGTCAGGCTCCCCATTGTTCTCTGTGCCCTTGGTTTGGTACCTCCTGATCTCTTGGCGCAGATGAGGAGAGTGCCCGGGTTCTCCACCGGGAGCACAGCCCTTCTGACAATCTGGGTAATGCAGAAGGCTGCAGTGTTGGGGAGCCTCCATATTCTCCGAAAAGTTCTTGGTGGGTTCGACTAGTCAGTGTTTCCTGGGAGAAGTCCCATTCGCTGTCTGGGCTGCGTGTAGAGGGGGCGAGGGCCCTGAGCTGATGATGAGCCTCACCGGCCTGACTGTGCCATCACCCGAACCCTCTCTGCTGCATATCGATCTGAATCTGTAAAACATAATAATCTTAAACTGTATTTCCACTTGAGGTAATAGTACTTAGATTGCTTTCTTTTCCTGGTTTGCAGTTTTCGACCAACGTGTCACTGTTTTCATATTTCAGCAGAGTTTTGGATTTGGATTTCTTCATCAACCTTTTCATTGTCTTGACTGCATTCCCATTTGATTGTGGGCATCTTGGTGAAGACATATCATGATGTAGTAAGTATTACTGGGCAAAGGTGGCAACAAGTATAAGAACTGAATGGCGGGCCATTGTCTGTGATACAAAATATTAAAAAAAACAAAACAATGACAAAACATCTGGAATTACATGTGTGACATATAGTTACATTGTTAGTCTCGTCTATCAAATTAAAAGAGATCACATGCCATCTTCTCCATTGTCTGTGCTGAGAGTGGTTTGCTACCTTGCTGTTGCTGCTCAGTCTTGCAAATCTCACACATACTGATGAATTCGGTCAGATCCTTAACCATGCATGGCCAGTAGACCAGTTTTCCTGTCTTGTGAATGCACCCGTTAACTTCAGTGTGACTTGAATGCGTCCTTTTGATATTCAAATGTTGGATACTTGGTACAGTGACAACACGTTGACCTTTGAAGATGATGCCATCTTGAACTGCGAGTTCATCTCTGAAATTGAAATAGTCTTGGGCACACCTCGGAAGACCATTTCTTGTTTCATGCCATCCATTTTGGATCAGTCTGTTCATACCATGGTCAGCACGGGTAGCATCTGAAAGTTTCTCAAATGACTTGTCCGAGATTGAGACATACTGCTTCATGTCAATGGCTTCATTGTCTTTTCAGTCGGGGATCTGATAGAGACGACATGGCCAGTATCATCGTTGGAGGATCCTGTCTGTGGTCGGCTTGCACGACTGAGGGTGTCTGCTGCATACACCTCTGTACCTTCCTTGTAAATGTCTGTGGCATCAAACTTTTGAAGTTTCATCAACATCACCCGGCACTGCGTAAGCTCCTGTCCACTGCTTCTAATGGTATGTGGTCAGTGATGACATGTACTTTCCTCCCGTATGTGTAAAGTTCAAAGCATTCAACTCTGAACACAATAGCGAGCAGCTGCTTTTGGATCTGAGCATAGCAAATTTTGGACGGTTGTTCACCATTCCAAGAATACTTTGTACTCCTGTTTGTTTGATGGGGCTGGTATTTTTGCCAGCTGCCTCCACTTTGGATGGATCAATCTTGAGACCATTCTCTGTTAAAACCTGTTAAAAACTTCCTAGTTATTGAACGTCAGGTAACGCCAGCTTGAATTTGGACTTGCTAAACTTGATTTTCTTCTCCCGACATCTGTTCAAGAAAGCTGTAATTTTTCTATCATGGTCGTGATCAGCCTCCTCCTCCGTCTGTCCAATACCATTGATCATAAGATCATCATGTATGGCTTTCAGTCAACCTAGATTCGTCAGAGCTTCATCCATCCTTCTCTGAAATTCCTGGGCGTGGGTGATATTTTAAGGGCTTCGTCAATGTTCTACATCTGCCCCAAGAAGTCTTGAAGGTTGTCAGTAGACTGCTTTCCTTGCCCAGGGACATATGTCAAAATGTTTTTTGTTTTTTTGTGTGCATCAGTCAAAGTGAAGAAACGAGCATTAGATAGTTCTGTCAGAATGCCATCAATAGTAGGTATTTGATAATGACACTTTTTCAAAGCTTTGTTCAATGGTTTTGGATCAATACACATTCATATTTTTCCACTTGGTTTGGCAACCACCACCATCACAGAGATTGATCCTATTGCTTCTGTGACCCGAGTCATAATGTCTTTTTGTTGAGTCGTTCCAGCTCATCTTTCAGCTTTCCGTTCATAGCTCCTGGAACGTCCCAACTGGGCGTCTTGACAAGCTCAACATCACCGTCTACCTCTAAGTGAAAATCACCTTCCAGGTTGCCCTCACCTTCACATATAATCTTTGAAATTTGCTGAGATGTCCTCCTGTTTGTCCACTGATGTTAATATCTGACAAATGTTGACACGTTATCTCCATTGGACCAGTCCTTGTATCATTGATACAGGGAGGAATCATTTACCCACGTGAAGGGAACTAAGCTCTGAACTTATATATATTAATTAGTTTGCTGTCGGACGTTATTTCCGGCTGCAAATTACGTCAGTGCCGGATAAATTTTAAGTCAGTCTGACATGTGTCAGATTCGTGTGGTGCGACTATCGGACGCCTGGTGGCAGTTTGATAAGGTTTGGATGATTAACAGTCATCATCTGACGCTCATCTTATTGCAATCTGTTGTCTGCTCGACGCGCCTGATAGCCACCCATCACCAATTCGATTCTCATCAGGGGGTAACATTATATTTAACACTGTCTGATTGCTGTCCATTGTGACACTCGAGGTTAACCCCTCATTAACTCCACTGCCATCGTTCGGCAAGCAGTAACATCAGACTACAAATAGAGGATCAGCTGACATTTAGTCCGCAGATTTTCATCGGACACTACAGCAACAAGATCCTGGAGATGAATCCAAGAATGAACAGAAATGTTCGAGGAGAGACGGCAAAATCGACCTGCAAGGTACCCTGTGGTGTAGGACAACTTGAGACCAGGCTGGAGAACTGTGCTGGGTGGTAACACCCTTCGTTACTCTTGGTGCGTGGCTCTGGAGTAGTTCATCAAACGATTCTGGCGCTCTTCAGAAATGGAAGAATGCTATTCATTCATTCCATCTATAAGCTTGCAGCCGTGATCGAACCCAATAGCGATGTAGCCTTCTATGCATCTTCTCAGGATCCCAAAGTCATTGCAGGTCATCTTTCATCCGATTAATCCGATCAAAGTTGGATCTCTATAGGACCGAAAAAAGGGGACCCAGAAAAGGGTGTTGGGTGAATTTCGATTGGAACTCATCGGAACGCTGAAATTTTGCAAAACTGGGATCAGATGAGGTTCCGATGGTCAGTGTAATATGGTGTGGGTTAAATCTCACGAATGATCCTTAAATCATGAACAATGTCTGACAAACATCAGTTTATGAATTGCTATGAGGCTCGTCGTGATTAAGCATATTCTGTCCTATCGACGGCACCCATCACAAATACATGCAAAGGCAAACCAACTTTTATGATGTATTGCAATGAAACTGCTCACCTCAACTGGAAATACGGCGAGAGTTTTGAAACATGTTTGTTTCTGGCCTGATTTTCGAAGGGCTACATCTTTCTCGAACGTCCACTTCAGCATTTCATTGTACTCAAGAGTTGACAAATCTGAGAAAAGGAAGAATAATGTAAGCTATTGTCACGTCCACTACAGTTTGCAATAGCTCAAAAACTGGTAAGCTGGGAAAGCTTTGACAAAACAAATTGCAGGCAATACTACAGATACAGCATATGCTTCAGTGGTCACAGAAGTGCAGTGTCTTTAAAAAATTGAAATAATAAGTACAGTGCATTTGTTATGTTACCACTCATATCATTACTGTCCCTTTGCCGGTATAAATATAAGCAGAGATAGCTGTGTGCATATGAACGGCTCCATGTTTTGATGCACAAGTAGAAGTCTCCTATCAAAATGTTCAGCACGTGTTTGTAAAATGGTAAAGGGCAATACTAATGATATCGCTACAAGTGCATTTCAGCGTGTCATCCAATTAATTGTAACTCCAGCCATGATGCAGTCATGCACATTGAAAGCCCATCTAACATTACACGATTTCAAGGAGGAATACATACCGCACCATATTGCTCGTTATCTGAAACTTTATACTTATCAGATTGTTAACATTTTTGTATTTGTTTCATGACGCACGGCATGTGTTTGGTCTATTAAACTGAGTGAGTGAGCTGTCTAAATTACACATATATGTCCCAGATAAAGGATCTGTGAATGATGATACACAGGTAAATAGTGGAACCACGAGAGACTGAAATCTGCGATTGTGTGACATATGGGCTTGATGTGCAAAATGCAGGTTAGTTGTCATCGCTTAAATGGTAATATGGCAAATCATTTTGCTGTGTTCAGTTTATAATTCATTTATTAAGAGGAAAGCATTGAGTGAGTGAGTGAGTGAGTGAACAGGCTAACACATAACATGACATAATGATCTATTTATTCATTGACACACTGATATCACATCAATCAAAAAATACCAATATCCCTTACTTATTTTGGCCGGTATATTACAGATTGGTAGCTCAAAATGTACTGTGAACATATTGGAACTTACATACCCTCTCATAAAGAGAATGTTTTAACAATATTTTAAACTCTATTAGGACACAGCCACGAACAGTCTCGGTTGCTAATCTAATAATGCAGCACTAATTAAAGAGTGAGCGAGTTAATACGTCACATCGGCAATATTTCAGCCATAGCGTGACAAGAACATTTAATGCTGAAATCGAATATATGTATTTCATAAACACCTGTCGTCAAAGGACTGTAAAACAACTAGAATATCACAATTACAATTAAAACTAATGTGGAAAGTTAAAACTAATATCACTTTTTGGACGAGACAATAAAAAATACGGGCTATATATCACAACCGACTGAAGGAAGATCACCATATCAGGCACTAATTAAAGAACATTACTTTGATCGATTTACAAGAGGCATTAGTCAAGACTTTTCAATAAATTTTATCTATTGAAGAAAGCAATGATTAAATGAAAACTGACTCTGAAATGTTTATATCTCTCAAACACTTTGTCTAAATCTTGGTCTTCAGTGATAACTCCATGGAATATTCACCCATTGTGTAGCAGACATTCGAGGATGGATGTGGTGAATGTAATCGCCCATATGCATTGTTCACTCACTAGTTCCATGGTATAATCCCACGGTTATTCTACACTAAACGTATAATATTCTCCAATACTTTCAACAAAAAGCATGTCATTTACATGATGTTGAGGTGATGCTTATTACACATAGAGAACACTAAACGACCTTCCGTGTAATACCATTATTATGAAACGAGCCATAATGAATATGGTATTTCACGGAAGGTCGTTTAGTATTCTGTTTATTACTCGTTAACATAAATTGACAGAAACGAAATTGCCTACAGTCTGAGGACTCTCTGCAATTCGGCGACTCAAGCAAGGTGTATTAAAACTGCAACAGCCACATTAGCATTGTGACGTCACAACTTTGAACCATTTTGACGTCATACGTCAAGTGGTATTACACTAGTGTAATATTGCCGTAAAATATTAGACTGCAGTATCTTCCACGGGCGAGTAATAATATTTGATATTCTTAATACCTGTCTTTTTACCAGTGTAATTTACAAAAAGGTGATATCATTCTTATGCTTTGGGGAAGATACTCTGGGCTTCAGGTACAATTTACCTCCTACAAGAAGTGTCTTCCTGTCCATAAGTAGATCCTCATCCTCAAATGATGACGACCACATATCGTCGGGTATGGAGACACCGAGCCCCTTGGCGAAGTCACCGCATTGGTAGAGGGACACTGCGCTGAACTCGTATCCCTTCCTTGATAAGAAACCCGTCAGCTGGGACCAACTTCCTGGTTTCTCAACGTCGAGAACTGTAATGTGTGCATTTGGAATTATTCAACAATCTTTCATTCTTCATCTTTTATTGAGCATCGCTTGTCCTACTTAGTGAAAACATCTACTTTGTTACACTGCCATATTGATAGATTCTACAAACCGGTTACAGTCCCCTAAAAATACAGAAACTGGAAAATTATGTCATTCTGTTCCTATGACTTTCAGCATGTGGGCCCGTGGTGTCTTAAATACATGTGTCCCTGCCCCCCAAAGTGATCATCAGAATCAAGGTGCAGGCAAGTACCCAAACACGAATGGTGTTGTCACTTGCATATAAAATGTACAGTTACCTTAGAGTATTGACAAATATTGGACTTACCAAGAAGAATTCTTGGATTTCCGAGCTCCTGTGAAACAAACAGCGATTAATATGAATATGATGATTTCGTGGGTCCCTTAGCTTATCTCCTTGACATTAATATCGTTTTCCTTTCCTTTTCTATGTAAGGGTAGACATTCCAGTGTATGCCTGATTAGATTCAATATACACAACCATTTACACGGCTGGCTAATCAGAAGTGATAGGGATTGACTCGTCCTTGGTATTTATCAGAAGAACCATGTATCATAAGCATGATGCGTAATATTATAGCATAATATTTGCTTCAAAGGATTATACAGACCTTAAATGAAAACAGAACCTTGATGTCAGTAAGATCGTTCACAGTGTCTTTGATTTGACGTATCTCAGCCGTCTCGTCCCTCCCCTTCTCGGGAGGCATATAGATGTTCACTCTATACAAGTGGGCGTCTCTGTCATCACCCAGTACCGACAGTGGGAGGTACAACAGGCAAACAAAGAGAAGCATCATTGCAAGTCGTTATCTGTAGCACAAAAAGGAATCTGTGATCAATCAAGGCCTCTTGAAACGTGACTTATTACATTGAGAACTCGATGAAAACTGTCAGACAGATCGAGAAATGCAGTGTAGACAGCCATCATTTCCCGAAGCATCTATTGATATGCCATGGCAGCGCTGCTAGTCTATCTAGTAATAGTAATCCAGTGTATTGTGCTGTCTAGTAATAGTAATCTAGTGTAGGGTACTGTCTTGTAATAGTAATCTAGTGTAGGGTACTGTCTTGTGATGGTAATCTAGTGTAGGGTACTGTCTATTGATAGTTATCTAGAGTACTCAACACTTGCTAAGGTGTTAGGAACAAACGATACAAATACAATGCAGGTATGGAATCCGAGAAGGGACATTGTCGCGTTGTCGCCCTCTCAAAAACAAGCAAGAATTAAGCAAAGCGCGAAAATGCGACAATGCATTGTCCCGATGTTGCGTGTCGCGGTTCGAATAACATTTTCTCTGTTCCTCTAAAGTGCGACATGCGACATAGCGACAATTTTCAACGTCAAAATATGTCGCGTTGTCGCATTGTCGCCCTATCTAAGATATGTAAGAATTCACTCAAACGGGACATGCGACAACGCGACAACGCGACATTTCATCATCGCGCTTTATTAAAATATTGACCATAATTTGCATTTAACAAATTGACGAAAACGCGACACGCGACAATGCGACAAAATATACTTAGCACTGTCGCCCTTTTCTGTTACCGGTGCGCATGTGTAGAAAGTCAATTAATCTAAGCATGCGCAGAAAATGTTAAACTCTATTTCAGACTTCACTGGTCTTTCGTTACCTCCAATGTTTTTTAAAATGAAGTAGTGCCCGAAATGGCAGCTGGGCTGCTTTTCTTGAGCTTGTTTTACATATTGTAAATGTAGTTAGCCATTCAAGTGTGCTCTAGCAGCAAAACGAATTATTAGCGCAACTATTCATTGTAATCACGGTACACTATGCCCTTGTCATTCAAGGCGGGACAATTTCACGTGCAGAGTTATTCTCTTAGTCACACCAGACAACTATAACCATAAGTTCGAATCCCAGCACCAGACACATGAATCACTTTGGACATTTCGATGACAGGTTGTGATCACAGGTCGTGAAAAACTAAAATATTGTTAAAATTCATCAACATCATGTGTCCTCGAATGGGTCACTATGTTCCATAATGTGGCTCCCGACAGTTTCATGGTACAGTCCTGTCCGACGCTGATGAATTTGTCTGAGATCTGCCTCTGTTCGCCCAGCAGTGGATGGATACCCAGTAGAATGAGACATCACTTAACCATCCGGCACCTCAAAGACAGTTTAGGTCGGCTTTGAACGTGATAATGGGAAACCGCCTTACAAATGGACTGTTATCATTGTGATATACTATCCCAAGAAATAAACGCATAGACGAGAAATCTGTTGCGAAAAATTTCAAACATGAACGCCTTACAAATGGACTGTTAGCCGTAGGATATTAGAAACAATGCCATCACTTGGTAGAGTTGCTTACACGTGTAGAGGCAGAAACCAGTTTTCCCTCCCTCACTCCACTCCATTCCGCTCCACTCCTCTCACTCTTCCGCCGCTCAACTCCACTCACCCAAGGTTTATTAGTAAATAGCAAGGTATAATGTAATTGTGATGTATTGTGATGCCCGTTTTCATTTCTGTGTGAATCCTATTCTATTAATCCTGCACATAGCCTGATTCACAATATACCTCATACATTCCTCATACGGATACTATATCCAGCGATACACGTGTACTTGCATCGTTTCAAACGGTTGCTATATCATAATAATTTGCAGCAAAATGGGCAGCCTGAATACTACCATTCCATAAAGCAACGACTTTGAGCCACTCTGGACTTCACGGATAGATGTACGTTCATTTATTATTGTTCTGATTTCGATCCCTGGGTATCTGAACTCTTTGAAAATATCGAAAAATAATCATGCTTGTGATAGTTTGTTTTTTTACATTCCGCTGTTACGAAAAAATGTTTGATGAAATGTCGCATCGTCGCATTGTCGCGTGTCGCGCTTTGTTAAAATATTGACTGCAGCCTGTATTATAAGATATTAACTAAAACGCGACGCACGACAATCCGACAATGCGACAATGCGACAACGCGACCTTTTGATGAAATGTCGTGTTGTCGCATTGTCGCGTGTCACGTGTCACGTGTCACGTGTCGCGTTTTATTAGTTACGGCGGAATCCAAAAACTATCACAAATATGATTATTTTTATATGCATTTTAAGAGCTGAGATACCCGTGAATCGAACTATGATAAATGAACGTCCATGTTGCCGTGTAGTGTGTGGGTTAAGAGTGCGTGGTTAATGGAATGACGTGCTCAGACTGTCCATTTTGCTGAAGAATATTATGATTGAGTAGGTGCATGTTTGAAACGATACAAGTACATGAGTATCGCTGGATATAGTATCCATATCAGAAAGTATGAGATATATTGTGAATCGTCTCATGTGCAGGGTTAATAAGACAGGATTGCAACAGAACTAAAAACAGACATCCCAACTCATTATTGTAATGAAATACCTTGCTAATTTGCGAAGCTTCCTAAATCTTGAGAGAGTGGAGAGGCGGCGGAGTGAGGAGTGGAGTGGAGCGAAATAGAGAGGAGTGGGCTAGGGAGGAGAGGAGAAGAACGGAGCGCTAGGGGAGAGAAGCGGGACGAGGGGAGAGGAGAGGTGTGGTGTGGAATGGAGTTGAACTTTGCAGAGTAGGAAGAGGTGAGGGAGGGAGAGTTGCTTTCTGGCACTTCAAGGGTACGCAACACTACCAAGCCATTTAATCGTTTCTAATAAACCATCCCTGCAAAAGAGACGCATAGGCTATTTGTATTTTTACAACTGTAGTAATTACCTGTCTTGTTCACACAATCGTCAAAATATGTAACAATTTACTGACTGGCAATAAAAATCAAGATTACTTTCCGAAATTGGCATTCGTTTTGAAGGCTTTTCAAAGTCAAATCACTACGTCTTGACTCGACACGGAATATCGTCATTGAAAGAGTGCATGCAGGAGATTACCAGTCTTCTGTGGCCAGGCGTCTGAATGTTAGTCTGAGCAAGATATAATGACTTGCAGCTCGTTGCAGCCGAACAGCTATAAGAAATCACCGGCCCCGTGCTGGCAGACCTCGAGTTACCACTGCAGCTCAAGATCGGTACATCCTGGTGCTACAGTTGCGTGATCGTACTCCCACGGGTGAGAGCACAACAGCCAGGGCACTTGGGCTTTAGAGGATGTCAGATCATAGTGTACGGAACAGGTTAAAAGAAATTCGTTTGAGAGCCAGAAAGCCCGACGTCAGGGTCGTGCTACGTCGTCATCATCGCGCTCCACGTCTTCGCTATGCACTAAAGTCTGTTTATGGACGAGTTATACATGTTTGACATTTTTTCGCAACAGATTTCTCGTATATGCGTTTATTTCTTGGGATAGTATATCACAATGATAACAGTCCATTTGTAAGGCGGTTTCCCATTATCACGTTCAAAGCCGACCTAAACTGTCTTTGAGGTGTCGGGTGGTTAAGTGATATCTCACTCTACCTGGTATCCATCCACTGCTGGCTGAACAGAGGCAGATCTCAGACAAATTCATCAGCGTCGGACAGGACTGTACCATGAAACTGTCGGGAGCCACATTATGGAACAAAGTGACCCATTCGAGGACATCACCTGATGTTTCTGCCGATGTGGCTTGAATTTTAACAATATTTTAGTTTTTCACAACCTGTCAACACAACCTGTCATCGAAATGTCCAAAGTGGTTAATGTGTCTGGTGCTGGGATTCGAACTTATGATAATAGTTATCTGGTGTGACTAAGAGACTATCTCTGCACAGCAAATTGCCCCGCCTTGAATGACAAGGGCATAGTGTACCGTAATTACAATGAATAGTTGCGCTAATAATTCGTTTTGCTGTTAAACACACACTTCATTGGCTAAATACATTAATTTTATATATAAAATAATTTTCAAACCAAAAATGAAGGTTTGCATTAAGTTCAAGAAAAGCAGCCCAACTGCCATTTCGAGCACTACTTCATTTTAAAAACCATTGGAAGTAGCAAAAATACCATAGAAGACTCTCTAGGCATGCGCACCGGTAATCGAAAAGTGCGACAACGCGACAATGCGGCATTTCAATGTGTCGCATTGTCGCGTGTCGTTTTTTAGTAAATGATTTGGTTTTTTTCTTTACACATCTTAGACAGGGCGACAATGCGACATCGCTACATATGTGACGTTGAAAATTGTCGGTATGTCGCGTGTCGCACTTTGACGGAACAGAGAAAGTGTTCTTCAAACCGCCACACGCAACATCGCGACGATGCGACAAATGGGCGAAATGGCGCGTTGTCGCATTCTCGCGCTTTGGTTAATTTTTGCCTCATTTTGCTTGTTTTTGAGAGGGCGACAATGCGTCAACGCAACAATGTCCCTTCTCGGATTCCATATGCAGGAGAGATGCAGGATGCGCATTTCTATCTTCGTGTAGACTTTGCGACTTTTCCTTAATGTGAACAACAATAAGGCATTGGTATACTATGTTCTTTAAACGCCATTTTCACTTTACGTTTGTACCATTCACTGTTATGTATAATATCAACGGTTCTCGTGACAATATGGCTGAAATACTGCCGGTGTGACGTTAAATATCAACTCACTCACTCACTTTACGATTGAAAGATTTGGGAGGGACATATATCGGTGTCAGCCAATGTTTATATGACAGTGAATATTTTAGAGGGCATCACAACTTGCACTTCCTCGTGATCATGGTTGTTTGTATTCGCTTTTGAAAGATGATTTATGTATGACGTGTACAAAACCGGCTAGAAACAAAGACTAACAATTAGGTGATGAAAGATGGTTGTCAGAATTAATGGTTTACAGTGATTTATCGGTCACCTTGAAAAACATCAAAATCAAGAATGACACCCTATGCATGTGACACCCTACTGTATTGTGCACGGGCTCCCCATGCATTATGTTTAGTCCCAGGGGTGGTGGTGAAGGAAAATGGTTGTGCGTTTATAAGACGTTTTCCTTTGAAAAGTTTCTTAGAGCTTCCTATGCAAACTAAAAGGTTCCCCTACATTTTTGATGAGTATCCACAGTAACTTTTGAAAATACATTTTCAGTCAGGTGCAGCGATAGACTGGTGGCCAAACTGGGTGTTCGTCACACTACTCTCGAGTTCCAACACACACACACACACACACACACACACACACACACACACACACACACACACACACACACACACACACACACACACACACACACACACACACACACACACACACACACACTGTCTGGCGTCCACTACCGTGATGATGTAGTAACAGAACTGACAGAAGTTATTTACTTACCTTTACGTCTGTCGTAATGAAATCAGCAGGAACACATAACGTCAGAAAGTCACAGGCTTATATACACGTAGCTGGTATGCAAATGACAAGATATCCATCACTACACATAATAATACACACTGTGACTATCTTCAGAATCGTTATGTATGAGATCACCATACTAGGTAACATGGTGTTTTGTGCTGGTTCCTGGGGCGTTCTCGTGACGGCAACTGAGTCTAGTGCTGGTTTCTGGGGCGTTCTCGTGACGGTAACTGTGTCTAGTGCTGGTTTCTTGAGCAGGAAATCAAGACAGTTACATAATTCACTATGAACTGTTAGGAACACATCAGTCAGTAGTATACTAGTGCGTTTGGTGACCGACGATAATGAATACATTATGGGGTGAGTGAGTGAGTTTAGTTTTATGCCGCACTCAGCAATATTCCAGCTATATGGCGGCGGTCTGTAAATAATCGAGGCTGGACCAGACAATCCAGTGATCAACAGCATGAGCATCGATCTGCGCAATTGGGAACCGATGACATGTGGCAACCAAGTTAGCGAGCCTGACCACCTGATCCCATTAGTCGCCCCCTGCGACATGCATAGTCGCCATGTATGACAAGTATGGGTTGCTGAAGGCCTGTTCTACCCCGGGACCTTCACGGGTGGAATACATTATGGGCAGCATTACGTTGTTTCTTCGGTGAAGTACCACAAAACTATGCACATTAACCGAGTCTAAAATAGCTAAAATCCACATTCGTGTTGCAATGAATAAAGTGATATATAATCTGCTGAGGAATTCGTCGGATGGGAATAATCTGCTTTTTGGTTTTCACGACTGTTTCTGCCTGAGCCAGGGTGAAAGACAAGTATTTTATTAATATGGCCTTGTTTGACTTCTGAGATACAGCATGTACAGATAGCATACACGTGGCTGGTATCAGTCACTAACCAGGCTGTTCCAGTAGATCCAGTTCGGATTCCTTAAGCGTGAGCTGAGGAGTTGTCAGTTTGGTATAGTTGATGAATGCATAGAAACAACGTGTATCTAAATGCTGTTCATTCTTCGCTTCAGCTATTAGCAAGATGTTACGCAGCCTATCTATATATCAATGGATACATTTCCCATAAGCAAGATAAGCTATAAAACTTGAAACTTTACTGCAAAAGTAATGCTGACGTTGACAGTGTTGGAACCACATACTGGAAACTGGAACATCCCATTATGCATTCAATCTTTTTCGTAACTTACGGATGCACGATTACAGCTAACTGAAGGCAGTCTGTAAATAACCAAGTCAGGTCCCTGGCAATCATGTGACTGGCATCATGAACATCGAAATGTATGAACAAAAGACTGTGAATTATTATTTAAAGTATAGATGAAGAATACATGTGTTAAGAGTTCTCAAGAGTAAGAGTAATTTGTTTTATCACACCAGGGAGAAATTACCACAATAGCGGCGAGTATAGATTTTTTTTCAATATTAAATGTGGGAATACAGACTCAGCTGCAGGGTGAATGGGTGAGGGAAAGTATAGCTAAACTGGAGGAATAGTCGTACATGAAGTGTTCACGACAATGAGAAGATTGAGGGATACACACCACGTTTGATTAATTCTTTACTCGCCAGTGGGAATACACGTAATGAATGGGCTGTGGGGAAGTCTATTAATGTTTAAGGCGTTCGCTCGTCACACAGAGGACGTGAGTTTGATTAATCCATTGACACAATAATTTAACCACAAATTATTAAAATACATGTATGTACAAGGCATATGAATAAAATCATGGATTAAATCCATGTTCTTTAAAACAAACAATAGTTGAAATTAAACGGAAGTGGAAAGATCCTTAAAAGGTTTACTTTGAAGTATTTATCCCAGGTGATGAAAAATCAATACAGTCAAGCACGGCTTGGTCATGAGTCTCTCATCACAAGGGATGCAAAATGGAGGATCCTCGCCGTTTATTAAAGATTTTATTTACACTAGGGGTACAAATAGATTCATCATTTATTGATCCCGTCATTAACTCTACTCATTTCGACATTTAATTACCTTAAATCGACCGTTTAGACAACAGTGCACAATCTCTCCCGCGAACGATATTTCAACCAGAGGGCCGCTCCTCCAAAACGTAATATGAGGTGTACCTGCTGTATGGCTGCTGTAGTATTTATCTACATTTCCGAGGGTAAATTATCTAGGTTTGTCTAAACCTGCAATCGCGACAACTGTTTTGAAAAATAAAAGCTTTATGTTTGCACAATCTACTGCCGTTTAATTTTGCCCCCTGCTTTGCTTATTTTCCGAGATACAACATGTTTTCAAACTCGATTCTTTCAAAATCGCTTGTTTTAATGGATATAAATCATTCTGTAACAAGCGATATCAAGCAAACTCTTTTTGGTCATGATTCAAAAACATATGTAACTACAAGTAGGAAGTAAATTGATCCTCTAACTTGATGAAAACAAACCATAACCGATCATCCGCCAGTCTGAGAATAAATGCTATTCAGGATTGTTTACACCGAATTACAAACTGTAAACTACTTTCTACTGGTAGTACAATATTTATTCAATTGATAGACAATAGGATTTTGCATGACACTACTTATATAACATAATAACTTTCACTCTTGAAAGCGAGGTGGGTGGCAATATAACACTACTTACAATATTATTTTTCACTTCGAGCAAAACCTCGATCGTTTCTGAAGAAGAAATCCGTATGTTACAAGTTGTGTCATGCAAAATCCTTTTGGTTATCAATTATTTACCAGTAAGTAGCTTTGATTTTTTAACTCAATGGAAACAAATCTAAAGAGCATCCTCTATCTTGGAACCGAGGTGTCCAACCACCCGATTTAATATGTACAGGCTTCCATAACGTCCTTCGCACTCACATTTTTAGCACGAACTGGGGGTCCCATGGATAACTGTGCATGGTGACACAATAACCCGGCACCTGGGAGCTAGTTACACATTTTATATGCAACTAACTGTAAATCTTTCCTCATATGACGCCACTGTAGGGCTCTGGCGACAGGGCTACGCAACCTGTCTATGGTTTTGTCGGCGGGTGAGACTGAAGGGGGCGAATTTTTGGCAACTCTTAATAGCTCGGTATTAATCAACCACGCGTTTTATTTTAAGAAATATAATGGTGTTCCGCTTAAGACTAACCACAGGTCGTTCATATGTAATGGTTAAATGAGTACAAAACTAGGAGTTTATTCATGTGTATACTTCGAATGGCCAATGAGACATCGTCGCATGAAGACGTCCTCAAACTTGGATTGACAACAGTCATGCCTATTTGGGATAACGGATATACGATCTAATCGTAGCGAATAGAGTATATTTTGGGTGTTTTTTAACAATATAGTTCACAACCATATATATGGCGTTTGCTTCTGCTGAAAAATTGGAGCAGTGATATGGTAATCGAGAAGATATTGTTCTGATCCCATCACACTGGCACAAGCGATACCATTGTATCCTAGTTACATAGCACGTTGGTCATGATATTGACCACCACAATATCTTGTCCGGACTCGATTAATTACGCCCTTTATCTGGAATATTGCTGAGTGCGGCGTTAAACAAGAAACAAAGATATCTCCATATCAAAAATGTTAAAGTGACTATTCGGCCAATTACCAACCAAGGAGTAGTTCGTAGATATTCACAGATCACATCGTCCAGAGTGATGCCATTTAGGTTGGTGAAGGCGCCTCTTTTTACTGACTGTGTTCCTGTGAATATTATGCTGAACACATGACTTACCTTTACTTGCTTTCGTCTTATGATTATAAAACATATCTGAACTTGTATGTTTTGAATCTACCTCGAAACCTTTTCAAGGTGTACCTGTTCACTTACGCTATTTAATCACCAATGTGGGTCTACCAGTATAAAAGCATTATCATATTATGGTTAGTGGTATGGATATGAATATGCAAATGAAGTAATCTGCAGAGAACTTCTTTCACGCAGTTACTTCTTTTTAACAATCCCATGATAGGTTTCTCCCACTGTGTGCCATGTAAGTAAGCCATTGGGCATTATTTGATACGAGGGGATGACAAAACGCAGTGAATCACCACGACAAGGATATAATGCAACTGTTTTCATGTTTTATTTTGCTAAATATCAACCTCTGTCAACCTCAAGCAAATTGGTTTGCTGTGTACCAGCCTCACGATCCCTATTTTGTTTGACTTTTATCTTGGTATCCCCCAACAACGCAAAATCTGGAATAGAAGCACCACAAACTCCAGGAAAGAAAATATGCAAGGAACACTGTGTGTTTGGGGTAGGTAGAAGTCAAACTTATGCATTAAAGTGCATGTAAAAAAATTGAAACTACAACGGCTTGTTAAGGTGACTACTCACTTCATTTTTACTGAAAGAGCTTGTTTCACAGATACTAACCATCCACTTCCAGGTGACTTCATCATAAGGACATAACTAATTGTAATGTTTTCATGATCCATGATGCCAAGGGGTTAAGCCAAACAGTGAATGGTCACACGAATGTCAGCTCCCAATATGTTGTAGTGTGCGAGTGAGTTAGTATTTATCGTCACATCGGCAATATTGCGGTCATATCGGGACGAGAACAAGTAGGAATTACAGTGTACTTAAGAAAATTACAAACTAAAACCCTGTTGACGAAGAACAGTACAACCACTAGCATATCACAGGCATCAGTTTAGGACTAGTAACTAATATAAAGCAATTTAACTATAAAGGACAATATTATATATAAATGGGGTATAGACTGCCAACAACTGAACGTAGATCACCACACTAGGGACCATGGGGACTTACATTACTTTTGCTACCTGCATGGGCCCCGATTTACACCATCCCCTCAGCTAAGCCACTGGCATTTATGCAGAGAATCAGCCATACATTAAAATAACAAAAATACTAACATTAAAAACCTGGGAACCTTAAATTTACATCAAAACGCTTGGGAACTTACATACTCTCTCAGGAGGACAATGATTTTACAGCACTTTGGGGGTACAACCATTAACAATTTGAGTTACAAATTTAACCTCCAATTACAAAATATTTATCTATTTATCTAAGTCAGTTAGCAGTTCAAAATGCCAGAATTAAATGAGAACTGGTATTGTTATAACGACCCTTCATAGATCTCGATTTGAAATACTTGTCCCTTGTGATGGAATACTCAACACAGTCAAGCAAAATATGTATGCTTGACCATGGGTCTTTCATCACAAGAGATACAAAACGGAGGATCCTCACCATTTAGTATAAATTCGTGCGTGTATCGTCGCATGATGATCTCTTCAAATCTGGACTGATAACCCAAATAGGTATAACCAGTATTGGAGTATCGCAAGTGTTTTATTTATACCTGCTTGGGAGAAATTCCTACATGGCTGGGTAACCAAAAAACAGAAGATGTCTTATTGGCCAGTAGCAAGATCATTTCACAATTCAAAAATTTCAATTAAAAGTGGATGTTTACATGATACGTTTCTAATAGCCTGAAGGCAAGAAGGAGAGTCTTAACAGATGATATATTGTTTATACTTAGGGTGCCTATTAATATACTTTAAGGCTGTTTAAATGGCGTTTGCTTCCGCTGTGAAAATAGAACTGTTGTCAGGCAATCGGGAAGATATTGTTCTGGATCCAATGACAGTGGCACAAGCTACAGTATTGTATCCACTACGTAATTGACTAAATTCGTGTTTATATTGTAGTTCATTAGTTTCTGATATTTTAAAATGTGGTCAATGTTAAGTCCATTTGGGGCCTGACCAACTGCCAAGAAGGAGAAGAAAGAAGACGGGATGGAGCTAGATTATCAAGCTCAGAAATAAATTGCCGGCTGCAGAAATAAATTGTTTAATTCTCAAACCAAGAGGCGGAACGGGAGAAGATTTCTTGTATAAATCCTCATAGAGAGGAGTGAAGACACAGTTGCTGGGTTTGTCTCATTGGAATATAGTTTTGTTATACATTGTAAAGCTAATTTTATACGGCGACGCTCAAGAAATGGTTTATCACCCTCGCCGTAGAGACTGTCAACAGGCAAGGTTCCAAAGGACCCAAGACAAAGTCTTAAACCTTGGTGGTGGACAGAATCAAGTATTTTTAAGTTGCTTGTGCAGACTCCACCATATACGATGGAGCCGTAATGAAGGTTAGATCATAGTTTTACCAATGATCTATATAAGTAAAGGAGGGTAGTTTGATCCCCTCCCCACTTAGAATTGGAAAAAAATATGCGGCAAAAAGGTAAAATGTTAATCAAAGATAAGACCCAAGCACTCGGCCATCTTAACAATATTGAAGTGCCATCTAGAAATAGTTCAGGGTCTTTGTGTGGTTTGTATTTACGGCAAAAATGTATGCAATTATTTTTGGAATTAGAAAACTTAAAGCCGTTTTCAAGACATCATTTATCTACTTTGATTAAACACAAAAGCATTCAAAACCATGCATATTTTTGCCACGACAGGATATTTTAAAATCATCCACAAAGAGTGATCCATCAACTGAATGGTTTAAAACCTTAAACTGTTGATCTTGATGCTAAACAATGTGACAGACATAATACTGCCTTGTGGAACACCCTGATCCGGATTGTAATGATCAGACAGGGTAGATCCACTCGGACTTGAAATTGCCTGTCATTTTAAAAAAGTAGGATATAAATTGCGGCAAGCGGCCCCGCCATCCAAAGTCATATCAGTGTCATAAAATCCAATGTTTCTTGGTTGTGTCGTATACTGTTTCTGAATCGAGAAATATCGAGACCGCACGGCATTCTTCACAAACGATTCTAAACACACTGAATGATCAATAGTACTTCTGTTTTTATGGAAACCAAATTGAATAATATCTGTTATTAAGTTATTAGTTTCCATGTACCAAACAAGTCGATTATTGATCCCTGGTCTTGGAAAAGGAGCTAGTTAATGAAATGAGTGAGTGAGTTTAGTTTTACGAGGCACTCAGCAATATTCCAGACATATGGCGGTGGTCTGTAAATAATCGAGTATGGACAAGACAATCCAGTGATCAACAACATGAACATCGGTCTGCGCAATTGGGAACCGATGACATGTGGCAACCAAGTCAGCGAGCCTGACCACCCGATCCCGTTAGTCGCCTCTTACGACAAGCACAGTCGCCTTTTATGACAAGCATGGGTTGCTGAAGATCTATTCTACCCCGGGACCTTCACGGGTCCCATACTTTAGAAATTGGTGCACGTGCATTGATTTTGGAGACATAGGTTCGCAAAGATTGGCGTTATTTACCCTAGTCCGATGGAGCGGGCTCCATACGGACCCCAAGACTATAAATATTGTGGTCAGTGGTAAACTATCTTAATGGGACGTTAGGTAATCTTCAATTTACCATTTTTCTTTCTTAAAATCAGATTAAGATTCAAAAACAATTTCCAATATAAAGTGTTAGATGTGTTATTGCACATACCCTACTGGGGACTGATGGGGTCCGTGCAGACCCCGCTGACAAATCTTTGACCAGCATTCAGAATTGCTCAAGGCAATCGGATTCATTGAACCCTTTCAAGTTTTCTCTCACTTGTGGGCCTAGAACACGTTCTAAATGGACTATCAACACGTATTTGAACTTATGCAACGGGACCTTGGTGGAGATCAAACTGATGAAAGTGATGATCTATCTGATGAAGATTATCATCTGTTGCATCTGAAAGCAACATTTCTCGATTCTGGTGTTACCCCCAACATCAATCATAGTACAGAGATGAGCACCAAATATGGATTATTACAAGTACGGTCAACCATGTCTAGGGAGCGGTTTCAACACCTGACGACGTATCTCAGATTTGATGACAAAGCCGAACGATCCCAGAGACAAGAACGTGATAAACTGGCTCCAATTCGTAACGTGTTTTATACATTGAATGCCCGACTTCAACGTTTTTATTCTCCAGGCGCGTATCTCACAGCAGATGAACAATTGGTGCCCTTTAGGGGAAGATACGGCTTCAAGCAATATATTCCATCAAAGCCAGACAAATATGGACTCAAAATATTTTTGAATGTTGATGCCAAAACGTTCTACCCACAGAAGCCGTACCCCTATATTGGAAAGGAGGCTGGTAGAATGCATGTTGGCATTGGAGAAAAGGTCGTCACAGATCTGGCACGACCTTATGCCCGTTCTGGAAGAAATGAACAACTATTTAACTTTTCTGAATATGGCTCAGAACTTTCAGAAGGCTCAACTTACTCTTGTTGGAACGGTGCATTCAAACAGAGCATTTGTTCCAGCTGCATTTCTACCAATACGTGCATGTTCAGGAAACTGCAACTACGGTGTCGTATCTACCAAAGAAGTCAAAAGCTCTCCTTTAGCTCTCAACCATGCATTGCTCTCCTGATGTCATTGTCGACAAGAATCACAAGCCTGAAATGATTCTGTTCTACAATGAAACAAAAAGTGGTGTGGATTCCCTAGACCAGATTGCACACCGATATAGTGTCAAGAGAAAAACCAACATATGGCCTGTTGTGTATTTCATGAATATGGTCGACATAGCTGCCATTGTTGCCTATGTCATCTGGCTGGGAAAGAATCCACTCTGGCTGAACAAACAGAGAACAAGGCGCGACATTTCCTTTTGGAACTGGGCGAGGCACTAACAGGACCAAACATTCAAACACCCGCGATCAACTTCGAAGTGACTTTGCAAATGCTGGGTACACAGCTGAAGTACATACAACAAGCAGCGAAGCAGGTCCACCTACAAAGAAAAGACGCTGCCATTCTTGTTCCAGAAGCAGTGGTAGGAAGGTGAAAACCAAGTACCAAGTGCATGAAACCAACATGTCCACAACGTGGACGGTTTGTGTGTCATGACTGCACTCAATAATAACTCAGTGCTGGAAGTAACAATTGTTCGTTTCAGACATGGGCTCGAGTCAATATTGAATGTTGACACTCCTGAACAATGTTGTATTTCGTTACACTTTTGTTTGTCCTCATACGTCATACGTGATAATCATTCATGTGTTTCTGTTCCAATTTAGTTTGTATAATCAACGTTAGTAGCTGGGTGTTCACACATTCTTTGTGAAATTGAGTTTAATGTAGTACGAAAGTATTCTGCAGCACAATATCCTCAGTATGGGGCAGTGGAAGATCTGGTTCTTTCTGGTTTGGCTGGTCTTGTTGCCCGACAGTTAGCACAGGTTTGGGGTTACCCTCAATTTCAGTGATGCTATCTCTGCCAATGTGACATGGCGACCCTGCAAATAGAATCATTCACGTATAAGAATTCATTTGTTAGTGAATTTGCTGGTACCAATTCAATCACATTGTACATTGTACCGATTTGTGACCTATATTTATAAGGTGAGAAATAAATATCTTTTTGTGTTAATCAGTGTTGACTTATACCGATCGTGTACGAATAAAGAGATCAAACATCAATTTTATGACGTAATACTGAAAAGCATTATGAAATGGATTACATGCGCAGACGCAAATGTATACATACTTACCTTGGTAAGGTATTTGTCATCGTATTTTCCTGGAGTCGGATAGACCAAGGTGGTTGCCGGTGGTGCCAGCTTCTCTCCATACTGCACACGTAAAACCCTACTGTTTACAGTGTCTGAATAACTTTTTGTAGTTTCTTGTCTTACAAATCAGTGTATAAAAAGTATTACATGAAAATGACAATGGTGAAACTGAAATTATTTATGGTTTAACATACTTACCACACCAGATGGACTTTGGTTACAGACTTTCTGTAACATTTGGGCTTCCATCGCATAAGGGTTAATTAAAGGTACGCCGTGCTTTAGCATTTAACATTTTCAGTTTGTTCAAGTTGGATGGCGACGGAAATAATGCTCAGCCTTCTTCCGTGCCTCTGGCTTGTTTGCAGGTATCATTAAACCATGGTTTTCGAATGTGTTGATTTGTAGTGGACTTAGGAATACATTCATCGGCTATCTTCTTCAGCTCATCTGAAAATCACCCAGAATAATGCAGGGCTTGTGGAGTTGGTCATAGAGATCGTGAAGTTAGGACTGAATACAAGAAGATGGTGGAAGGTACAGGTACACCATGTAAAACCAATGTGCAACGTTACACGGAGTGCTACAGCTTAAAGCGGAGTATTTAGATGGACAGGACTATCGATGATACCATTTATTAATGAGATAGTTGAACCTCCAGTCGCGTTGGGCCCAGGAGGGAAAAAGACATTACGCCAGTTCAGTTAATTAGTATTATTTCATAGTTCTCCATGCCATTATTCAACAAAATCATGTAGTTAGGTTTAATTGTTAAATTAAAAGTCTAAATTATAAATAACTTAATTGAGTCTGCTGATGTAGTTTCCACAGTTTATTCTTCAAGTTGCACACAGACCCGACTTTTATAGGTCTTCGCAGCTAAGGAAACTACGTCAGCAATTGGAGGTTGACAAGGTGAGCTATATTAATTACAAGCTGTTTACTTAGCAACTTGGCAACTAGATGTTGTTATAAGAGATTAACGGATTAGCGTCTGCCAAGCTTGAAACTTATGACAATAAAAGTGGACAAATTAAATATATACATAAATTATGTTAAAATATTACAGTAAAAATACTCTAAAGTACTTGTGTGTAAAATATGAAAAAAGGTACACATTTTGTCACTGGCTCACCTTGACAACCGCCAATTCAATTAATTAGTATTATTTCATAGTTCTCCATGCCACTGTTTAACAAAATCATGTAGTTAGGCTTAATTGTTAAATTAAAAGTCTAAGTTATAAATAACTTAATTGAGTCTGCTGACGTATGTATATTTTGTTTATTAAGGGACGAATCTTTATAATAATTATCTTTCTTGTCTCCCTTAGTACATATTCCAACTGACTGTAAATATTGAGATGGCTACTGTGTACAAAACTATTATTGTCTTTACATTGAAATGCCACTGCAAGGTGAACTAAATATTATAGATAATTGATCATTCCTTCATATTTGCAGGTGTGTTGTGATGAATATATTCCAAGTCATAATTAAATTTGCCATTAATTGTATTATATTGAATAACACAAAGTGAATGTTTAAAATGAAATGTTATCTTTATATTACATTTGATACTGAATATGGGAAGTAATTGTTAATGATTTGTGTATCTGGTAAATGTATATGATAATGAAGAGATTTGAGTTTGTGATGTGTATTATGTATTATGTTGTAATGGACACACTTCCAGAATAAATGTGTCTCTTTGCTATACATTTCGTGTAAGGCTTGGATTTATGAGTCTCAGTGAATGTGTGTGTGTGTGTGTGTGTGTGAGTGTGTGTGTGTGTTTGTGTTTGTGTGTGTGTGTGTGTGTGTGTGTGTATTTGTTTGTGTATCTATGTTTGTAATGAATCTAGTAGAGGGCGAAGATCTGTATCGTGATTCAAGAGTGCTATTGCGAATCTTGTTCATTAAGTTTAGGACCCGTGAAGATACGTGGTAGAACAGGTCTTCAGCAACCCACGCTTGCCATAAAAAGCGACTGTGTGTGCGGCGTAAAAGTAAACTCACTCACTCATGAAGGTCAGGGTGCTCATCCATCTAAAGAATGAAAATGTCAGTCATTGATCTGACTGTGATTCCAAACGTGAACTCTTTAGCTAAGCCTACAGGAACCCACGTAACGATGGCGTTCCGAGGAATGGTTCTGTATTCAATAGTTATCTGCAATATTTAACTACGACACCCTGAAGATACCCCAGTCCAATGATTTTTCTGCGTATTTTCGGCCTATGAAACAAGTGCGTATTTGGGATATATAGTAACACGTGTGTCCCAGCTCCCTTTAAGATCACTATGCGGGGCAGTTCTGTTCTTATAACGAACAACTGCTGACTCTAGGCATTTCGTGACCTGGCAAGCCCTCTTTCAACCTTTCAGCAAGATGCGTGTTGTGATATCGATAACTCAAAAAAAATATGCCGACTTCAGGAATGACAAAGGTTCCCATAGATAAGAGGCTACAGAGATTGACTCGAATTTGCGTGTAACTTGATACCGTTGAATGTTCCAATCAGCATTCTCTCACGTAAGTGTGTGAGTTCAGTTTTACGCCGCATTTAGCACTATTCTAGCGCTAATACGGCGGTTGACACAGAGTGGGTGAGTTAAAATTTTACATCGCATCATCAATATTACAGCCATACAGAGATAAAAACAAGGTAATCAATCTAAAATATTCGTCGAGGAAAGACAGTAAAGCGGACTAGATTCTCACAGATATATTGATGTTAAAACTAGTCAGGAAGTTTAAAAGCTAGAAAAGACGATACAGTGTATAAAAACAGGCTATAGATCGCCAACAAGTGATGGTACATCACCATGACACAGATTGACACAGGAAAAGGGCGTCACACATTGTACCCATGTGGAGAATCGAACCCGGGTCATCAGTGTGACAAGCGGACGCTTTACTATCAGACCCCATTTGCCGAAGAAGAAAGACTATAGGGATTGACTTGAACGTGTTTGTGACTTGATAAGAATGGAGGAATGTTGCAACCAGCAATATTTCGTGTAAGTGACTCCGGGCTATAAATATTAAAACGTGCACCATATCATCAGTGATGTACCACCAAAGCCTTATGGCCACTGTTGAAGAACATAACAGATATCCACAACAAAACATCACGTCCTGACGTAATTTATTGTTTTGCCGTTTTATTCAATGTGTTTTGTATTGCCTTCATGGCAACTTGGGTCATTTCTGGAACACTTTTATGGTCACCTGCGGGTTTCGGAAAGGGTTGAGTTGTGACGACGGTTTCGTGCTGTTTGAAATCCTAGCGACGAGTGATGAGGCCAATAAACACCAAGAAAATAAGGAAGAGGAGAGATAGTCTGAAAAGGACATATGTTTTAACAATATATCGAGTTAGACATGAGTGGATCTGATTGACAACGGTGTGAAGTGAAGAACAATTAATTATGGTGATGGGTGCTCTGCATTTCCTGGCATAAATGAATTCAGTCAATCGCTTTTTCATCCACAATCCTTATCTCTACAGGTAACTCATTGTCCCTGATTTTATAGACAATGTTGTCATGGTAATATAAGAAAGTCCTCTGGAGAACTCAGTGCTTTGCAGAACTCGGTGGTTTTAAAAATGCAACGTTAATGTCTTTCAACATGCAAAATGCGTTATTGACATATATCAATATTAATCAAGAAATAATGAACACATTCTTATTATGAACTGGGGCATGTGAGCAATGTATTGTTGGGCTACGAGTACGTATACCTGCATTGCTGATACTGCAGTACTTACAATATGCATCCCAACAAAATAGTGATTGTTTCTAGATTGAAGATGTTTTCTCAATACTTCCTGGGAATACTACATACTGCACTGCGCTATCCTTCTTGTACATTCACCTAAAATCAAGCAAGCCTTAAAACGTTGTTAGACCTGAGAGTGTCGTATTCTTTCACTCGCTTATGATCTATAGCCCGTATTATGCTGTTCGTCCTGCATTGTGCATCATGCCTTTTTATGATAACATGATAGAGCTAAGGAATACTTTGTAACACTTTAACTGTTTTGCTCTCCTTTGTTGACAGATACAATTAATATATGATTCATGTCTGTTTCTAGGAGCTTTCACTGTCACGATAAATTTGCAATACAGCCAACGTGGCATTGTATCACTGAAAGGTTACGAACTATAATTTATTTGTTACAATAATCCATACTTGTTAATGGTTTCAAGCATAATGTTTTTGAAGTTTTCAATAAAGTATAATAGTAACATGCTCTCTGAAACAGTGTATGGGGAAATAATATTTACATGTAAAAACAGACTTTGTAACTTCTAATTGACGTTACTGATTTGATGACTTGTATAAGATCTAATTGAGACTAAAGTGCAGGGTTGTAGTAAGAATTGCCAAGATATGCAACCGGAGTTTACAGTCAAAAACATTTATGTGCCTGCCCAAGTGAAGTTTCAATGTTCAATTTAACCGAGAAAAGCGACACTATATAACTTACATTTTCTTTATAATTAAGTTTAGACGATTTCACAGTAATTCTAACTGCTATCAAATTGTCATTTTGTATTCAAATATTCATTCAACAGATAAGAAGCGGAACACCCATGAACGATGCAAACAAGAAAAGGAAGACAAGATGGAAACCCACGATAACAGACAGCTCCACAAAGCCTGCAGGAAAGGGGACCTGGGCCGAGTGAAACACATCCTGTTCCAAGGTTCGGTTGATGTCAACAGTAGAGGTGAGAAGCACAGAAAGACACCACTTATGGTGGCGGCTCAAGAGGGACATGTAAAACTAGTTCACTTTTTCGTACGCAAAGGAGCTGATGTATCACTCGTAGATGAAAACGGAGACAATGTCCTGCACATGGCCTGCAGAGGAGGACTTATGGCTATTGTGAAGTATATAGTCAAACATACTACTGTTGATATTAACAGTAAGGGAATGCGTGGATCAACTCCATTGCTCCAGACTGTATATTGTGGTTACATGGACGTGTTCATTTTCCTAGTGTCCAAGGAAGCTAATGTGTCACACGTGGATGACGATGGTGAGAATATCCTGCACTTGGCATGCAGAGGAGGGCATGAGTATATGGTGAGGTATGTACTCGAGGAATGCAGTGTTGATATTAACAGTAGGGGGAATAACGGAGAAACCTCTCTGATGAAGGCTGCATCAGAAGGACACATACACGTTTTTAGGTGCCTCATGTCATTTGGAGCTAATAGGCATCTCGTGGATACTGACGGAGACAACATACTTCATCATGCTTCAATTGCGGGACATGGAAACATGGTTGTGTTTATCGTAACACGAGAGATGGTGGACATTAACAGTAGAGGTAAATACGAGAGGACACCATTGATGAGAGCAGCATATTATGGACATAGAGAAATTTGTGATCTGCTTGTGAGGTTTGGTGGTCGAATGGACTTAGTGGATGATAAGGGTCACAACATCCTTCATCTTTCCGCTTTGAGTGGACAGGTCGAGATGATGAAGTATATCCTTTCCCTAAACACCACAGACATTGACAGTAGAACACAAACGGGAGCAACCCCGCTGATGAAGGCTGCATATGTAGGACACAAAAACGTTTTTGAGTTCCTCGTATCTAATGGAGCTAATGTGTCACATGTTGATGATAGGGGAGACAACATACTTCATCATGCCTCATTCGGGGGCCATACAGACATGGTTCAGTATATCCTGTCACAAAACCTGGTGAATATCAACAGTCGTGAAAAATACGGAGCTACCCCTCTGATGAAGGCTGCTCTTATCGGACACATCAATGTTTTTGAGTACCTCGTGCGCATGAAAGCTAATGTGTCACAGGTTGATGGTAATGGAGAAAACATACTTCATTATGCTTCATTAAGGGATGATACAAAGATGGTTCAGTATATCCTGTCACGAGAAATGGTGAATATCAACAGCAGAGGAAAACACAGGAGGACAGCTTTGATGAAGGCGGCATATTATGGAAAAGGAAAGGTGGTTGATCTGCTTGTGCGTGAAGGTGGTTTAACAAACATAGTAGATGTTTGGGGTAATAACATACTTCATCTGGCCACTTTAGGTGGACATCTGGAGATAGTGGGGTATATCCTTTCACAGAACCTTGTCGACATAAACGACAGGAACAAGGATGGGGACACAGCAGCCATTCTAGCAAACCGTGCAGGAAGACCTGACATGTATAACCTCTTTGATTCTCATGTTTGACGAGTAATATCAATGTAAATTGTTAGTATTTTGCCACACAGTGTGATACGGTAGAATAATTAAACATGGCTCTTTGAAGGCGTGTAACTACGGAAGCGTATTAGGGCCACGGTGAAAATGTTTTGTGGTGTCACTATCTCTACGTAGAACTTACTGTCTCCTACGTAGGACTTATGTAACTACAGACATTGATGTACTCCTGTTATTTTCTTGTTAGTCTTTATTTTGTGAAGGATTGAAGCTATAACTCAGTTTGCGACATGCTATAATATATACTGATGATCCCATGTTAGATTTGTCTCGATTGTCGTTCTGTGCAAATGTTAAACAATGTTAAACAGTTGTTGACATGGAAGTTATGCACACTCATGTCCACTTGTTATTCACTCTAAGTCGTTTCCTTGTGTTGTAGTTTGTATTCAAGACATAGTTCCTGATATTCATGTTTACTGACCATCTTCCTTGTGCTTTCATGCAAGGGGTGAAGTATATGGATGGACGACATCCTCCGGTGTCTTACATTGTACGGGAACGTCTTCTTGAGAACAAGACTAGTTCTGCTAGTTTGTGTCATTATGGTGTATGTGTATATATCCCGCTATGAATCTATATCCTAAATGGACCCCTCTTTGATAACAGTGATCGAAGCTGACACACCTCCTCACTCAGCATGCAGTCTAAGGGAGGGAATTATAGTCTCTCTAGTAAGCTAAGTACTTGTCATGCTGTCTTCGAGCAAGGGTTGTGAGCATGCTGGCAAGGTGAACAATATTGCATTGGGGACGAGTGTGAAGAACGGACAGGTAAGTGCGTATACTGAACAGTGCAAGTTTTAATAGACAGAAGGTTGTAATTTATGACTTTACCTGTTTCGGTGATAGAGGGCGGGTTCACAACATGTGTTTTAGAAAATGGTGGACGCAGACCTAGAAGCTGCCCCGGCGCTAACTACTGTCACAATTCAGACTAAAACCTGAAGAGTTCCCAGTTCATACCAGGCAACCATATAACCAGCGACAGCGCCTGGGACGAATTTTAGAGGGAAATGAGCGCTAATTTCGGTATTTTTGCATCACGAGTGTCAAAGATAAGACAGATGCTCTTATTATTTACGGTGGGAAATAAATTTCAAGACTAGAGAAGAGTTTACCGGATTCTGAAGATGCAGCGTTAGACGTAGAAGCTGAAAGATTATTATTTTTAAAAATGAAACCTCACTCTCAAGAAAGCACCACATCTTATGCAGCTAGATTAAGAGAGAAAGCACACGATTATGAATTTGGTAATTCGAAAGATGAACGAATTCTTTAACGTTAAATCCAAACCAGTGAGAACTAAAATTTGATACAAGGACAATCAACAAATCATTTAATCTTAACCAGTTCCTCACTGAAGCATGACAGGTCGAAGACAAAAGGTCACAAATACAGGAAATGAGGCCTGAGAGTGCAAGTGGTACAAAATAATGGACGGGGATGAGGATTCTAGAATCATGGATTTCAAGGACAGCAGTGTACGTACTGTGGACTGACAGGCGTACACAAACCAGGCATGAATAGCTCAACATTCAGGTCATAAATCAAGGCAAACACAAGGTAAATACAAACACAAGACTGTGAAGAAACCAGAGGCTGCAGATGTTCAGATTCATCAGATGAAGAATGTTTCAAGTCTCACCTGTTCATTATAGTAATCAAGAAGGTGGAAAGTCGCAGTAAAACGGTACCAATTGTCATTAATGATGTGCCTCTACACATAGAACCTGACTTTGGGGCAGATGTTAATATAATGGACGAATTTCAGTTTGACAGTTTGGTAAAAGAAAGCAAAGTACAACTGGTGGTACAGCACATTTAGATTTAATCAAGTTCAAGTTAACAGTTAACGGAGAGTTCGAGACTACAGTTAAAAATCCAACGAATGATATCAAGACAAAGTTCATCGTTGTGAAAGGACACACCAAACTCACCCCCGCTGATTAGAGGAAAATCTCTCGTGGAGTTAGGAATGTTGCAAATCAGAGAAGATGGATGACTCAAAGCAGGAAACAATCTTCGAGACAAAACAGAGCAAGTTGTGAAGGAAACTTGTAACACGGAAAACATGATGGAGGAATCCTGACATTTGTTCAATGAAATTGGGAAGATTTTTGTGATCTCAGGAGTATTAGAGACTTTCCATGTTCCTTACCAATGAAACCGATGCTGTATCAATGGCGCAGAAGCCACGCCAGATTCCATGTTATCTTCAGAAACCTTTGAAAGAGTTGATTGAGCAGGGTCTTGAGAACGATATCTATGAACGTGTCCCTACATACGAACTAATAACTTCGCCACTGGTTGTACAACTGAAACCAAAGTTAAAAGGTGTAGCACAGAAAATACTTTCACCAAACATGATCAGAGCCAGTATTGACATGAGGGTCGCAAACAAGAGTATGGAAAAAAGCAGAATCATACAGGCACCAGTTGTTGATTCCATCTACAAATTCAACGACTGTGTCATCCTTTCCAAGCTGGATATGCGTCAGAGATACCGACAACTTGTAATGGACCAAGCCTGAAGAAGCGTCACAACATTCAGAACGTCCTGGGGGTAACTACAGGTCGAAACGGCTGATATTTGAAGCTAAAGCATCCCAAGATCTGTTTGAGTAAGGAAGAGCATGACAAAACAAAAGTGACTTCGGTATCACACTAAACAGGGACAAGTGTCACTTTGGAGTCAAGGCCATGGGGTTCTAAGGTCACATCTATACTGAGTGAAAGCTGAAACCCACCGAATGAAAGCTGAAATCTGTGAAGAATTATAAAGCACCGAAGTCGAAGGAAGTGATTAGAAGTTGTCAGGGGATGACTGGATATCTCTCGAAATTCATTCCAAAATATGCAATCCTTGCAGCTCTTCTCCGAGAACTGGCCCACAAGAATGCCAAATTCCATTGGGGCAAAGCAGAAAATAGTGCTTTCCAAGACCCCAAAGACCATCTCACAAATGGTATAACTGTCACCTACTTCGATTCCAGAAAACCAACAGTGGTACGTGTGGAAGCAAGTTACTGAGGAGGAATAGCAGTGGGAATATTCCAAGAAACTGACAAGGTATGCAGTCAGTTCACAACATGTCTGACACAGAAAAATGCTACAGTCAAACAGAAAAGGATGCTATAGATCAGGTAGGTGAAACAACGTTTCGGCATGTACCTGCTTGGAGCACCTAGACTCAAAATCACCACAGCACAGAGACCCTTGTTCCCATTGTTCAACAAAGCTAGCGTCAAACTGCCACAGAGAACAGGAAGATGGGTGGTGGATATGTAGAATATTGACTATGATCTGATCTATGAGCCAGTGAGAGTGAGTGAGTGAGTGAGTGAGTGAGTTTAGCAATATTGCAGCTATATGGCGGTGGTCTGTAAATAATCGAGGCTGGACCAGACAATTCAGTGATCAACAACATGAGCATCGATCTGCACATTTGGGAACCGATGACATGTGTCAACCAAGTCAGCGAGTCTGACCACCTGATCCCGTTAGTCGCCTCTCACGAAAGGCACAGTCGCCTTTTATGGCAAGCATGGGTGTTCTATTCTACACCAGGACCTTCACGGGTCACCAGGGAGAGACGCTGCAGACCCACTCAACTTCCTTTCATGCCATCCCTTACTGGGGACTGGACACGGCAACACAGAAGAAACTGTTAAAGCTTCATAGAAAAAGAACATACAGTGGTGTTCAGAACTAAACGAGATAAAGGGAGATGAACAGTTACAGAAAATCAAACAAAATCAATACAAAAGGAAAACTGGGAACAGCACTGAAAAGACCCAGATGTTCTGTTGTTCTATGGAATTCAGAAAGATATAGTGTTTTCAATGGAATTATCTTCGGACTTCACAAGTTTGAAATTGCGAGACAATTACAAAGAATTGTAATCAAGGCCAGACACTCCCTAGGCCACACAGGCATGTCCAAGACTAAAATAATGCTAAGAGAAATATATTGATTCCCAAGCATGGACAGTGTGATAGAAGCAGCCATAAATGATTGCTATGAATGCCAAGTGACGACAAAGGGTCATACCAGAGAGCCTGTGGAAAGAACAACTATACCTGACAGACCACGGGAGGTGGTATCCATGGACTGTAGCTGGATGGTCACTACAATCTCGTGCACGATGTGGCACGACAAATAGAAACTGATATATAGTTCACAGCAAGTAACGGACTTTGCTTTCAAAGGTGGATTCAAGCACCACAGAATTCACCCGAATGCGAACGGACAAGTCGAAAACTTTTTGAAGCTACTGAACAAAACTGAACAGATTGCTCCATGCAGAATAAAGACAGCCGATCAGCAGTACTCTGTATAGGATACAGATCCACACCTCCTCCAATTTCAGGTGTGATGCAATACAGAGCTTTTATGAACAGGGATGTGAGAATCAGGCTGGACCCAAACACACCAAACACTACACCCAACCCCAACCCATCCCCAAGCCCCAACCACCCACCCAACCCAAAACATCCACTAAACGCCCCCTCCTCCCCACACCAACTACCACCTCCCCCATCCTCCCAATCAAACCCCGGCCCAAAACTGCCACACCTCCCCCATAACCCACCCTCAAAACAAACCTCCGCCCAACTATTACACAACCCACATACCCAGCTATCATAAAGCCCCACTCACGTAAGCACAAAACCCCCACCACACCTACAACCAACTCCAACATCACGCTCACCCCCCAAAAACTTAATCAAAACCTCAACATCCTTGTAGAATGTATCACCACCATAGCCCTCACTCAAAATCCCACCGCCAAGAAAATTCACACAATTGCCCGCAAACTCAATATTTACCATAAGCCCCTGGCCAGTCTCCTCGTAGCTGTCAAAACTCTTTCCTAAACTACACCCACTAAGCTGCTCTAGCATACCTACCCTATTTATCAAAATTATGTGCCCCACCCATGATCTTTAATAAACTGTTATTCCAAATCACTGCGATCATGGCTCTGATGCAGTGGAACTGCAACAGTCTCCGAGCAAACGGGCATGAGCTTAAGGCACTCATCGCCCAAAACAAAATTGCCCCCCAAGTTAATCTTTTTACAGGAAACAAAATTATCCCCCAGAAATGCCTTCAAAATACCAGGCTTTTTTTACATTCGGAAAGACCGCCCTCGGCCCGTAAATAACCCCGGCCCCCTTCAGGAGGGCTGGGCATCTTCATATCAGACCAATTAACTTATTCCGAAATTGACATACCAACTTTAGACCTCGAAGTCCTGGCCATAAAAACCACCATTAAAAATAAAGAACTTACCTTTATAAACGTCTATAGAAGTCCATCAGTCAAATTCAATATAAAAGATTTAGAAACCATTTCAAAATTCATAACCCCCAACACCTTCATCCTCGGGGACTTCAATGCCCACCATCCATCATGGGGCACCAAACCATATACCTGCCGAAATGGACTTCTCCTATCAGACTGGCTAGACAACCACAACCTCATTACCCTCCACGACAGCCAGCCCACTAGAATTCCCCTATCTCACTTTCAACTCCCAAGCGCTATAGATCTATCCATCACATCACCAACCTTACCAAAAGCTTGCCTATGGGAGGCACACCAAGACACCTGGGGCAGTGACCACTGCCCCATCAAAATAACAATACCCCACCTACAAGCACAGCACCAACCCAACACTACCCCAACACCACCCACAGAAACAAAATACAATAAAAAAAGCAGACGGGAATAAATTCCATAACATTTGCTGCCAAATCAATACAAAAGACATATACAACCACGACATTAACACCTTTAACTCTAACCTCACAAACACCATAATAGACATCACAAATATATACATCCCCACTTTTCGGCCCACCCCTGCACTAAAAACAGTCCCCTGGTGGAGCACAGAAATCATTAACGCCAGGAAGGCAAGAAAAAAGCCCCTCAATCAAGCTAAGAAGGGCCGTTCCAAAATCTTTTGGGCCAAAAAACTAAGAAACAACACCAAAAAAGCTATCACGGCTGCCAAAATAAACCACTGGCGAAAGCTTTGCTCATCCCTCAAATTTAGGCAAACTGTGGAACAAATTTAAAGGTATACAGGGAAATTAAAAAAAAACTCATTCAATCCAATCTCTCGGACCACCCCACAAACAAAGACAAAACGATGCAATGACAGCCCACTTTTCGGACACAAGCAGCTCCACCAACTACCCCCCCCCCCCACACACACACACACACACACACCTACCCCTTAATAAATCAATAAATATACACGAACTCAAACACAAAAAGACAGTCTCAGCCCGGGGTCCAGATCAAATCACCTACACAATCATAACAAACTCCCCCCTAACATGCTCTCTCTCACCCTAACACTATTTAATAAAATCTGGACCCTAGGAACCCTACCCAACTCTTGGAAAACAGCCAAGGTGGTGCCAATCCTGAAACCAGGGAAACCCACCAACTCCCCAGATTCCTTTAGGCCAATTTCACTAACTTCACATCTTTGCAAAACCATGGAAACAATAGTAAACAATAGGTTAAAGCGCCATATTCAATCCAACCAACTAAACAACTAACAGGACCAGAGCGGCTTCACTCCAAATCGACAAACTTTAGACCACATTTTGCATTTGGATGATATTAGAGTCGCACAAGTACAGAAACAATACACATTGGCCATTTTCATCGATTTTAGTAAAGCATTCGACATGGTTTGGCACAACGGCCTCATCAAAAACTCCAAGAAAATGCCATACACGGAAATATTCTAAATTTCATTCACCAGACAAATAATAGTCAAAACTCACAACACCCTTTCGGACCCATATCTCTTAGAAAATGCCACCCCCATGGGCAGTATCCTATCAACAACTCTCTTTAACTTCATGATTAATGACATTTTCCCTGAAAAATGGCCGGATATCCACAGCCATATTTGCAGATGACATTTCATTTTTGATCTCCTCTACTTCAATCACACAAGACACTACTAAAGCCCAGCGCATGTTAAATCACGTTCAAAATTGGGCCCATAAGTGGGGGTTCCATATTAACGTTAAAAAACCGTGGGCATCTTATTAAAAAAACAGCATATGCAAAATTATACCCCAAACTACACTTATACAATCAAAAAATCATTTTCGAAATGGAAGCCAAATTTCTAGGAATAATGTTTGATCAACACCTAACATGGACTCCCCATATTAATAACTTGGTCAACAATTGTCAAAAAGACTTAAATTTAATGAAATGTATTCGTGGCACCACATGGGGAGCTGACAAACAAACACGTATAAACAGATACCATTGCCTCATACAGTTGAAACCGGACTACGCCACTCCAGTCCTGCTCTCTCTCTCTCCCCCTACAACCTCCAAAAGCCAACTCCATCCAATATAAAGCCCTCAAACTAGCCCTAGGGGTCAGGACTGGCACCCCCCTATCCACACTCCTACTCACAGGCATCCCTTCAATCAGTACAAGAATAAACCAAACCGCACTCAATTTGGGGCCCGATATAACCCCTTCTATAACACCATTAAAGCAAAATACACTAACATAAAAAAATCCATGCTTAAAAAGTTTAAAAACAATAAACTTTCGGACCATTCCATTCACATCTCACGAGTCTACTGCATGCACAACAACTAGACACAATACAAAACACAACTCCCATAGCAAACTACATACACCACCCACAACAGACACCACACTACAAGCTACTATACTCAACTCCACAACAAAACCTGACACTCACTCCAAAACAAACATCATCCAAACCCACTTAGACACTCACTACCCCAACCATACACATACATACAGACGCATCCATCTCACCACACAAAACAGCAGGAATAGGCATACACGTACAAACAACCCCCTCCATCACCACAAACTTTCACCTTACGAATCACATAACATCACAACCGCAGAACTGCTAGCTATCCTCACAGCCCTACACACTATCCCCACCCTCCCAGCCACCCACTTCCTAATTGTATCCGACTCCCTCTCAGCCATCAAACAACTCCAAAACAAATACTCTAAATCCTGTCCCCACCTCATTCACCAAATCACCCTACAAACCAGCACTCTTCAGGAACTTAACAAAAATATCACTCTACTATGGATCCCAGCACACACACAAACAACATAGGCAATAATACAGCAGACATAACAGCAAAATTAGCAACTACCCACCCATCCCCACACATTCCATTCCACACCTCAAAAACAGAAATCAAACAGCTCATCAAAACAAATACATCCACGCTCAACTTTACAAATCCATCATCACACAACTCATTACTAAAACACCTTCATTCTCAAACACCCCCCACACAAGCACCCTCATTGCACGACTCATCACAGGCAACACCAACCTTAACTACAATTTATACAGACAAAACAGACACCCAGATGAGTGACTGAGTTTTACGCCGCACCCAGCAATATTTCAGCTATATGGCGGCGGTCTGTAAATAATCGAGGCTGGACCAAACAATCCAGTGATCAACAACATGAACATCGATCTGCGCAATTGGGAACCGATAACATGTCCCAACCAAGTCAGCAAGCCTGACCACCCGATCCCGTTAGTCGCCTCTTACGACAAACATAGTCGCCTTTTATGGCAAGCATGTGTTGCTGAAGGGCTATTCTACCCCGGGACCTTCACAGGTCACACCCAGATGGGCTGTGCCCACACTGCAAAACAAAAGAATCAATAACACACATAATGTAAACAACAACACACCAACATTACCCAACTACACAGCTCAATACCACCAAAATATCACGATAACATACACCTCCTACTCAACCCCGCTAACGCATAACATATTTTCAACGCCATTGCAACTTTCATTTTAAACTCTGCCATAGCTCACAAAATATAAATCATAAACACTCTCCGCCATAATATCTCCAGCCACGTTCTACCGTAAGCCACCTAACGGTCCCACAAGCCGGTGCGCGGTCGTCTTCTCCGACGTCCACGCCCAGCTACACGCTCTCCGCCTGTACTTAATCCCCTCATTCTCTTCCCACAGAGGTTACTTGTCATATCTTCCTACGTAACCTCTGTTCTAATACGACCCTTTAATGGTGCGAGTGTTCAAGACTCGTGATTGGAGGTAATCAGATTTAGTAGTGCAGTCAGCGACCTTGTTTCAAAAGTGATCGTTCGCAAGATCTCGGTAATTTCCGGATGCATCTTGAAAACTAGAACCTCTTCCCGAGCGCGATACTCAAATGTTCCTTCTAGACAGAACTCAGTCACGTTTCTCCACATTGCTTGCATTTGTCAAGTTGAATCTAGGTCGATGTAACACGTGTTCTGATTGGACAGAAAAAAGGGAAATAAATCTGCTGCCATTTTTCGCCGCTAGAATAGAGGTATGTAGGAAGATATGACAAGCAACCTCTACCGTCAGCTCAGTCATCACTTCTTAACCTATACCAATCCATATCTTATCCTATATTTTATTATATATCACATATATTTTCATAACCAAAAAAATATTTTATCCCACAACATCATGTACATAACAAAGCACACTACAACCAGACCCCAACCACCACCACCCCCAACCATTGTACATATATCACCGTTAATTCATCAAACTTCACAGTCACCTATATTTTAGTACTTATTTTATCATATACCATACCCATTATAACCAAAACATATCTTAAACTTATTCTCTCCCATTTTTAGCCAGTTCACCACTTCTTAATCAACACTCAATTTTAGCAAACACAGGCCCCAGCCTTACAGCGCTTCATTCCCCCTCCACCCCTCACCCTTTATCTACTTTATTTTTATTTATATCTAGAGTGCATACAGCCTAACTGTATTATTCACTGTTACCCCCTATGCTATACCATCCCCTCCCACCTCAACATCCCCTTCCCCACCTGCCACCCTCAACGGCTCCACACACCCCACCCATTTTTACACCCAACTATTTTCCAATCTTTCTACAACTTATATCAACAAGTTAACTACCCTCTCCCCTCTTTCCTTTCGGCATCCAACCAACATGGTCCCATCCAAACTACTTAGGTTTACTACTTTCATTTACCACTTTTTGGGGTAGGTGGTTTAATTTATTACCAGTATTTATTATTAAATTTACCCCCACCTACCCCGTCGGCGATATTGGCAAAATGTTAATAGCCGACGTAAAACGCCTGTAAACTATAACTATGCATCATTCCTGCTTGACAACAGTACAAGAATCTGTACCGGAACGTCGCAATCACGCAACAAAGAAGCAACAATTTGTCCTATTTGTACACCTCAACTTCTAAAATGCCACCCAAACAAGTTATCCGCCGTCTACATGGAGACGTGGCAGTTCACACACATTGTCCCGTTTTGAGAAGAAGCACATCCTTTCAAGTAACCACCTTACTTTCCTGAGATGTCGTGACCAACAAATCATACCTAAAGGCCTACAGCTCCGCTCCCCTATCCAGTCTGTGGCAGCTAAAACCATTCTTCACCAGGCGTCTAGAAAACTCCTCGCATCCGGCACCATCGTAAAGTCAAGGCCACATCTATGTCCGCCATCAATGACATCCACACCTCTCTCAGCTCCACCTTCGACCCCGAACTCTTCTCATCCTTACGGGCTGCCCAAACCATCGCCAGCAACAAACTAGATACCTCAACTAAGGCAGGACACATCAAGAAGCTACAACAACTCACCACCTCAGCAACCAAACGGAAGAAGACCACAAGCCCGCGATATCCACAACACAGTCGTCAACCTCAGCAAGAAGCAACTCACCAACCAACAGGTCAGTGCCCTTGCCAAAGGTCTCAAGTTTGCCCCCACACCATCCAAAATCAAATCTTTGTCGCCATCATTGAGAAAGGCCTCCAACAGCTTGCACCCGGTGGAAAGATTGACTTCATCAGACACCAGATCATCAGCATTCTCCACAAAGCCCAACCTCAAAAACCCAATATCACATAAGCTGAGAAACAAGTCATTAAACAACTAAAACAGGATCCAGATATTGTCGTCGCTCCAGCTGACAAGGGCAGAGCCACTGTAATCCTAGACAAAGACCACGTCCACTCCATGGTGGACAACCTCCTAGATGACACCTCAACCTACAGGAAGATGAAGAGGGATCCTTCTGCCAAGCTTAATCGTCAGCACAAGGCTACGTTAAAGACGCTCCACAATAAATATGAACTCTCAAGAGATCTGTATCGCAAACTGACAGTATCTCACCCCCAGCCATCTTATGCCAGAGTCACAGTCAAAATCCACATGAACCCCGTCAGAGCTCGTCTATTAGTCTGTTCCCGTGACACCGTATTCTACAGTACCGCCCAGCACCTTACCCAAGTACTCTCCCCACTGGATAAATCTGCCAACTTTTATACGTGTCAAAGGGTGTGTGTGTGCGTGTCCGTGTGCGTGCGCGTGCGTGTGGGTGCGCGTGTGCGTGTGCGTGTGCGTGTGCGTGTGTTACAAATAAACCAACACATTCGGGTTATCAGCAATCTTCAGTCACGTCTTATAACAGTAACTGAAGACCTAGGTTAGACCTCGGTTAGGATCTTCAACGACCGATGACTGTCGCAAGATGTGACTAGCGGATGGGGTGGTCAGGCTAACTGACTAGGTTGACACATGCTATCGTATGACAGTTGCGTAGATCGACGCTCAAGTTGTTGATCACTGGATTGTCTGGTACAGACTCAGTTATCTACAGACCGACAGAATATAACTGGAATATCAAATAACAAACAAACTCAAGATTGAATATGTTTATTGCAGTTAATGTGTGGATTCCCCAACTCAACATATTCATCATGCCAGTTATATTCCTGTTTATTGCTTCATCCAGTTTTCAGCACATCATGAATATTCATCTTTGACATCATCACGCATAGCGACTAGTAGTGGCTGTTGTGTTCCAGTAAAATCATTAGAGTATCACAATGTGAGTTACAACTAGCTAGCATATATCTTTAAAAGTAGAAACCTATTTTAGGAAAATGCAATGTAAAGCTTGGCTATTGACCGCCAGCAACTGTCGGGAAGGACCATACTAGGACCTTGTTCCGGACTCGATTATTTGGAGGCCAGCGTCGTGTAACTGCTGATTGCCTGTCATTGCTGGGGTCAGCATATTAGATCAGTAAGATCTCGATAATCTAGATGCTTTCTGTAAATGTCGCTTGGATTTCCGCATTCACGAATCACGGGTACAGAGTAATGCCCATATATACATGCAAGTACACGTCTTGAACAAGACAGAAAGGTGTTGGTTTCTGGACTTGGGTGATATGGACAAGCAAGATGTCTGGATATCCACAAGTAGAGGCTCAAACTTTGTCCAGGCAATAAGGAAGTCGCATGTCCAGAGCTATCCAGCGCTGTGCCTTTCGTTGTTATAGATTTAGACTCATGCTAAGAATAAGATCCACCAAGTTACGTTCAGTGAATCCAGATTCCTCCATGAACCCAGTTAACATAGATCTGATGTTTGCATTTAAATCTGCGGTAATAGCGGATCCATCAACTATAAACCACAGGTGCTCATAACAAATTCGCTATTTGTCGCCGGTCACGGTACTTTAGGATCATTCATAAATATTCTCCTGTTGTGCTAACCATGTCTGTTTGTTCAAGGCATGGCCATACTTGCTTCCATACTCCTTCAATACATGAAAGTTGAATGTACAATAAGTGCCTGCATCTCCCTGGTATCATTATTAACACTCTACGAACAATCCAGTGTGAAAGGAGCGTAGGCGTAGAAAACATTGTATATATAAACATATTGACCGTTGGGTCGTGTAATACGCCAAGGGGAGTTCAGACTATCGATTCATCATACAGCATTCCTGCAACAAGAGTTGTAAAAGTGAATTATACGATGATTAAGTTGAGGAAGGCTAGAAAGTTGGCTACAGAAGGTGTAATGTGGTCTCATGGGTCATCCACAGGGAGTGGAGATGAGAGATGTGGCAATGGCCAACACTTTCTGGACAGAGGACTCCAGGACTCGCTGTGCTGCTGTAGAAATTCGAGGTCTTCAACTGGACCAGTAAAATGAGAGAAATGTGAAGAGCTGGATGATGTAAGTTGGAGAGGTTTCTCTAAGCGCTCCTAGCGGTTGTGAGTCTGACATAAATTAAGGACTTATGTATGGTTGTGATTGCGCAACGATAGGTACGTGAGACAAGCTCAGATCAAGGAAACAGTGCGAAGGGAACATACTTGAAGCAACGAGAAATTCTGATACCTAAGTGAGTGGGTGACCGAGTTTAGCTTTACGCCGCACTCAGCAATATTCCAGCTATATGGCGGCGGTCTGTAAATAATCGAGTCTGGATCAGAGAATCCAGTGATCACCAGCATATGCCTCGATATACACAAATGGGAACCGATGACATGTTTCAACCAAGTCAGCGAGCCTGACCACCCAATCCCGTTACGACAAATATAGTCGCCTTCTAGGACAAGCATGAGTTGTTGAAGGCCTATCGTATCCCGGACCTTCACGGGTGTCTGATACCAAACAATCTATGTCGAAACGTCGTCTTTCACAGAACAATGCAGGTGTACATTCATAAAGTTTTCATCATATTTCAATGAGAAATCAATGGAAGTAACTGATACATAATGGAGGTAACGAAGAAATGCTCGTAACAGCGATGTTTTGAAAGAAATGTAAATCAAAAAAATATTCGAAGCCACCAGAAATTAATCGGAGCAAACAAAAATGCTTGCGGCAACGAGAAAATACTTGAAGCAGTGAGAACATACTCGTAATTTAAAGTTTTGGATAAAAATATTTTAAATTATGAGAAAATACTCAAAGTAAGGACAAAATTATAGAAATAAGAGAAAATGCTAGTATTATATCAATATTAAATAGAAAAAAAAGTATTATATGTTATAAAGTGACAGCATTAGTCTTTCGTAGATGTTAGCTCTTCGACCGGTCTTTCAGTTATGGAAAAAACAAATACCTAGTGTTACCTAGTGGAAGGGAAGCATGTTGTTGACAGGATGGCGAGTTTTGGATAGTATTACACCATGTCGCGATGTCATGGTCATGTAAACGTACCTGCAATACACGCTGTCATGTAGCACGCCAGTTGTCCGGATATGTTAGCACGTGTGATGTATTTGGTGATGGTTCCCTTCCTTTCGGGGATCAATGTAAAGAACACTCCCAGGGTCAACCCAATCGCCGCTAGATGGTTTTGGCCGCAGAATGCGTAAGTCCCTATCACTTCAGAACGTTTCTGGGAACGAGAATGTCGACGATGATCAACCAGACTGCATGTTTCATCCTAGTCTCTTTAGGTCTGTGAATGACCCTGTGTGTTTAACGCCTTAGCAATGAATATATTAGTAACTGTTATATCACGGTTTGTTATAGTGGAGAGGAGATCGTAGCAAGATATTAAAGGTTTACGGCTTTGGTTAAACCCGTTACCACGGGTATAGAGCTGGAAACCAAAGGATCCAAGTCCAGGTGAATGCATGATTCGAATCTAGGATCATATGGTGATATGTATTGCTGATCTATACTACAAACAAAAACACCCTAAATAACACCCTAAAATCTGATAGTAATATATCATATGGTGATATGTATTGCTGATCTATACTACAAACAAAAACACCCTCAATAACACCCTAAAATCTGATAGTAATATATCATATGGTGATATGTATTGCTGATCTATACTACAAACAAAAACACCCTAAATAACACCCTAAAATCTGATAGTAATATATCATATGGTGATATGTATTGCTGATCTATACTACAAACGAAAACACCCTAAATAACACCCTACAATCTGATAGTAATATATCATATGGTGATATGTATTGCTGATCTATACTACAAACGAAAACACCCTAAATAACACCCTAAAATCTGATAGTAATATATCATATGGTGATATGTATTGCTGATCTATACTACAAACAAAAACACCCTAAATAACACCCTAAAATCTGATAGTAATATATCATATGGTGATATGTATTGCTGATCTATACTACAAACGAAAACACCCTAAATAACACCCTAAAATCTGATAGTAATATATAAACGTGGTATGCCATAAATGAAACTTGGGGCGTCTTCATGGGATGTCTGTCTTCCACAGGTACTACGCTGTTGTGTCTGTGCGTTTGCATCAAGCATCGTTGGTCTGGTATGTTCCAGCACCCTTGTTTTAGACTTATTATCCCCTGCACCGCGTTTTGCGGGGGTATTATAACGCACCCCGTCTGTCCGTACACATTTAACTTTTCCGGAGCAGAACTCCGTTCAATATTTCACCAAAATGTGACACATAGAGTGGTCTAGTGGTATACTGGTGCCTTTTGATAGTGTAGGAATTCTGAATAAACCATTTTTGGCGGTTCCATGGCAACACGTTTGACTTCGCCTGACATTGGAGGTAATGCGGGGGTATTGATGGCTGTGTCTCCTTGTGTGATAATGTTTCATTTCACTCAAACTCAACGAATATTGATTCAGTTCCTCCCCTGCATGTTTTGATATGTCTTTTAAAGTACCCATTAAGTACACAGAACGTTTCAGTTATCTTAGAGTATCAATGACCTCACAGCGTTTAATCATAAGTTTATATATGACTATCAAATTTTATGGTGTCCCTATACGTTTGTATGTAGTATATTTCGGTGGGTAGATTAGCCAGTTTGTTTCATGCCTCTACCATTTGACTACAGTTGGGCATTATACGTATCAGAATAAATACATACACCACAGATGAACACTTGTGATGAGCAATCATTGCAACTGTAATTGAATCCAGTACCTCAACGTCAAATTCATTGTCTGAAACTGTCAGTTATATGATTTCATAACGACACGCGAATCTTGAAATTGGCAGTACTTGTTAACGTCAAAACGACCACAATTATCAACACAAAACAAAGGGATTCTGATGAATTATGCTTGTTACATTCACTCACTCACTCACCGTCAGGATCCCCCCAGAAAGCGTCCTGTTGGTGAGGTCCAGCACGATGTCTCTGTTCTCCCAGTGCCAAGTCCCGTTAGTTGATGCTACGTACTGTTCCAACGCCTCACGATTCTTAATCAGAATCCCAAGCAGCTGATAACCGTAAAGTGAGTTTACAAATGTCTTAATGCCAAACAACCCGCCTATCCTCAAGAAATCAGAGCTCGAAAAGCCCATAATGTAAACGATGGGATAGAAACCGTAGGAACACAGGAACTGAAACCAAAAGAAAACACTATTTTACATGGACATGATAATACTGGGACAAAGAACAAAATGGCTACTTCTAGACAGGTGATATCCCCACGTCTCTAGAATAGCGCTCTGTCTTCATCTGATTCTCGATTATGCTTATCATAATCGATCATTATACCATTCACAACAGACCCGTGAAAGTCCCGGGGTAGAACAGACCTTCAGCAACCCATGCTTGCCATAAAAGGCGACTCAGCTTGTCGTAAGAGCCGACCAACGGGATTGGGTGGTCAGACTCGCTGACTTGGTTGACACATGTAATCGGTTTCCAATTGCGCAGATCGATGCTCATGTTGTTGATCACTGAATTGTCTGGTCCAGACTCGATTATTTACAGACCGCCGCCATATAGCTGGAATATTGCTGAGTGCGGCGCAAAAGTAAACTCACTCACTCACCCATTCACAACACATGGTAATGGATATGAATATAAAAGATAATATATATATATAATATATATAATTTATATGCCACTCAAAGAACAGGGGTACTTGTTACATATTACCTCGAACGACAATCCAGCTACACCCACTCTTTCCCCGAACCAAAGCAGCGTGGAGTCAACGAAGTCAACGAAGGCCATAAAAATCATCTGGGTGACCATGACACTTGTGACGATCGGTACAGCGTCTTTAGCACCTTCTGACACGGCTTCGAGAAGGCTGTTGAACTTACTGTGTAGCATAATGTTATGAGGCGGCAATGTTTCATCTGAGGATGAAGACGTTTATGGATAGAGAACTTCTTTCTTGCATCCACTGCAAGGAAGAAGTTGTCTATCCATGAAAGTAATCCTAAGTTCATCCTCAGCATACTAACTTCTGAAATGACACTTAAAGAAGAAATGTTTCACCTGCTATACATTGTATGTGTAGAGGCAGTAAAGGGTAGAGATTTGCTGAATTTTGACCTGGGTTATAACGTTTTAGGCATCTCTATCGCCATCAAAGTTGTGAAGAATGATATGGACATTTCCAGCGATTTATTTTTGTGTAAGAAAGGGGAGACAGATATTTACTCTTATCTCACAGCTTTTAAAAAAAACCGTATTGAGACCACCATTATGAATGAATACATATATGAAGAATGTAGTTTGTGACTGACGGAACGGGGATGTTGTAGGCGTCATGTGGCTGGATCCTAGTCGGCTGTGTCTCTGGGGCAATCAGCTTTGATATAGCTAGGGCTGCAGGGGCGGACATGACGCTGGCTGCTAGCAGGTGATTGGCTGGAGCCTCGTAATAACAAAAAGACATAGTCATCAATATCCCCCGTGATGGCAAAATATTCTTCAAGAATATGTCAAATGGTGACGACAAGTCTTATGCTGTTCATCACATTCTTCACATCTAACGAAAGCATACCTATGTAAACTATTATTATACCAAGATGCGTGTATGAAGAACAGAAGCTGTATGAATGCTTCCATGGTTTGATGTACTTCAGTAACTAATCTCCATTGAGTGGCACTGATGATTTGTGTCATTTCTTGAATACCCGTAAACTAGAAGGAGAATATCGAAACACCAATTTCAATCAAGGTAAGAGTTGTTGCCATGGAAATGCAAAAAAACACACATGTAATTGAGAAATGTGGATCTACCAAAAAGAACCAGTTCACCACCAGACCTATCCATATGCCACGTTTGGTAAAGAAACAGTGAAGGGTTTTCAAGTTCTACCCCGGACAAAAGCACCAACACCAACACTAATTTCAGCCGAAGTCAAACGTGTTGGCATGGAAGCGCAAAATATATTTTTTAATTAAAAAATCCAAAACTATCAAAGGGCAACGATTTAGCGCGGGACCTCTCTACCCAGCGAACACACAACGTTTGTACACCGATTTCTAAAGGTTTCTGTGAAAATGTTTCATGAGTACGTTCCATGTTGTGAACATTTTGTCAAATGAAATAGTATGTCATGTGTTTCATTTCTATCACTGATTTCTTTATGTACCTTTTACAATACATGAACCATTTTATTGTAAATATGATTTCCCGTTCACTCTGTGAGTCCACGTTTAGCTTTCAATGTGTGGACATCTTCTTATCGCTTGCGTAAGAGGCGAGTAACTGGATTGGGTGGTCAGGCTCGCTGACTTGGTTGACACATGTCATCGGTTCCCATTTGCGCAGATCGATGTTCATGTTGTTGATCAGTGGATTGTCTGGTCCAGAATCGATTATTTACAGACCACGGCCATATAGCTGGAATATTGCTGAGTGCGACGTAAAAGTAAACTCACTCACTCACTCATTCTTATCCCTTGTATCGGTCTCCGCTCTCAGGGCATTTCCCAGATGCTGTGTCATGTCACAGCACGAAATCTTTACATGGCAGGCGGGAAGTTTCACCATACTGATAGATTTAGAAGACTGTCCATTTTACTTTTGTGTCCGGAAAGGAATAATACCCTTACGTTTCGGTGGACAATAACGTCACTACATGAACTGTTCAGTCTGTAATGCCAACACTAATGCCTGAAAGTTCATTCTTCTTAGAACATGGCACGAGCGTACATTATTGAACGGTAAATATATAAATACATCATTATATGTAATGGCACCATTGTAGATGTATCTCTGGATGATGGTATTACGTATCTTATTTTCACGTCAATTTCTGAATGATCTTTTTGTGGTGATCTTACACGGGTGTTTGTCGGGTATGCAATTACCTTGTTAATAAACGTCTAGGTATAAGTGTACAGTTACACAACTCCACGTCCATCATGTGAAAAAACAACTATACAAAATAGTCTAAAATAGAAGAAAATGTTTGCAGTGGTGTATCGCTCTGGGCACAGAGATCAGGTCACAAATCAGTTGACGTTAAGCAATAATGAGTTCTGAGAGTCTTGGGATAGGTGACCAGGTTTGTTAACCTGACTCCTGAGAATTTCTAGGCCCCACAACGAAGCACATTTGATTCATGTGGTTTCACCTTAGGTAAGTGAGTTTGTTCAAAATTGCCCGTTAACGCAGCAACGCCATCGACATCCACCTTTTTGGGTACAGAGGAAATGTTACTAATATGAGTCACTGAAGAAAAGTGTGCAATGATTCTAATCCTGGTACCTACCCCAAACGATGTCAGCATCCCGAATATCGTCCCTGTAATGCTGGCGAAACCAGCGGCCATGACAGTGTGTAACTCGGACGGTGTGAGATGAGGTAGGAACGGTTTGATGGCGAGTGGTGATTCTGCCTGGCAATGAACTAGCATTAAAATATCGCCCGTCAAAACAACATATTTTACTTGTAAATATCTTTAATGATGCAAACATAAATGACACGACCAATGATATGTAGACGGAAAAATTGAAATGGATGTCTTGTCACCATTAAAGTATAACCAAAAGTAATACCACAACCAAGATGGCCCATGAAACGTTTGATTATAAGAAACCTGGAGGATAGTACGAAAAACTAGAATTCAGACCCAGAACTATTGTATTATTGGAGACAACCCTCTACAAAAAACATAGAATAGATCGCCAACAACCGACGGTAGACCATCGCATCAGGGGCCATGAGGGAGTATTTATGTCTTTCATAAATAAGTACACAATTTCATCGTACTGGCCCAAACACAACATTGATTGCTGTGTTGACGGATTCCACGGGGCTGGTACCCAGACAGAAAGACAGCAACCATCCAAAATTGGCCACGAATCCCTGGAGAACCCCGTAGTAGTACAAGACGTTGATAGTCGAGGAGAACATCAGGACAAATGGCATCACCTGAGAACACAAGAAGCTGATCCGGACGTACGTACACATATATCCACACATATATGCTGTCACGTGCAAGGTCAGACAGTCACAAACTCACAGGCGCACGTGGGGAAACACAAAGTGACGTACACATTCAGACACAAAGATAAGGATACAGAGAAATTTATAGACATAATATGCTTACAAACAGGCACACTGACACACATAGACAGGCAAGCAAACGCAAACGCACGCACGCACACACGCGTACAGACGCACAGACATACAATCGGACATAAAAAGACACACATAGACAAACACAATCAGTCAGATTTCAAATACAGACACACGCACCCACCCTGCTTTTACAATAAATCTCTCAATGCACGCAGGTCTGTCCAAACAGACATCAAGACAGCATCGGTAATTCTGCCTTGTTTATACACAAGACAGTGTAATATTGTAGCAAGGAGCAGCAAATGACATATCCTATTTGGTACATGGGTGTTTTCTTTAAAACATATCCTTCACATTAAATCTTTGAAGGGCATTTAGAAGTGGAAAGCATAAGAAAAGCCATATTTATCGATGTCAACTTCTTTATTGTGGAAAACATGACGTTTCGGAGTGTATGCTTGGTCCTTCATCAGTAGTTGAGAACATGATAAAGGAGCACGCATACTCTCCTTAACGTCGTGTTTTCCTCAATAAAGAAGTTGACATCCATAAACCTGGCTTTTAATCTCATGATTTCATCCTCCCGAATGTAGCTGTAATCTAAGAAGTTCTTGTACCTCTGTCGGGTCCAGTTCCAAGTAATCATGCTGACATAATTATCATGATATTATTTTAGGAGGTCTGTTCATTTGCGTATCGTTTGACTGCACACTTTGGACCAGACAATTAATGGGTGACATGGATCTACGCGATAGTCAGCAAGCATGATTTGCAAAACGGATCGATTCTAAACCAGGATCTTGACAAACATTATCATAATGACTCTTATATCATTCTTAGTCAAGCAAATGTTGACAGGTTTTAGTGCATTTATGACTCAGACAAACCATTGGGAGAAATGAAAATGAGGAACGATCTTGGCAATCGTTTTACGGCTAGTCAAGGAAACATCCATTTGTACGCCATCTTATTCTGTTAAATATTGAATGGGATATTGGGGACCCTTTCAGTCACGCGATCCACTTACCCGAAATGCAAACTCGTGATCTCGATATTTTTTTCCGAATACAAATTCAGAGCCTTTATCAGTGTGCTCCAAGTATTCTTTTAGTCTTTCTCCGAGCCATTGGAAACTGCGAAACCCGAAACTGGTTCTGAGTATCAGCAACGCAAACAGAAACTGGGTCCCGATACCCCAAAATACTGCGTGCCAGTTGACCTGAAATTGTAATGTAAAACCATGCGCCACAGATATAGCCTCAAAGCTGTTCATTATTATTCATACAGACGAGCCATTCCGTGTAAAATGCTTTGATCTGACCAGACAGTAAGAACATAATAGTGATATGTAAGTGGTTCAAACTGCGTCCGTTTTCAGTATGTCCTACTTAAGTTTATCACATATGGATAGTTTCATACCAAGTTAGCATTTCTCTGATTCTGTTCTTTTATATATTCAGCAAATTGCATTAAGGATTTCACCAGTTCTGATTTCCCCAACATGTTATTAGTCACTAGTATCTATTGTACACAGACCTGAGACTGAAATGATCGGTTGATTAGCTTACAGTTTTAAACAGAATCGAAGAATATCAGTATGCAGTGATATGGGTGAATTTAGTTTATGTCGCTATATGCACTATTTCCACAATATCACGAGTGAGGACACCAGAAATGGACTTCTGGATTTGTATCCATCTGGGTAATCAACCCGGGTATTCGGTGTCTCCAGGGGTTCAGCATGATAAATGGATAATATTCTTGTGTGTGATCAACAATTTGTTGTAACTTGTATCGTTTGTGTAATATCTTTCTAACCTTACCACAGTCTGATAGACGTTAACAATTCAAGTTACAGTCAATCTTTGATTAAGGTTTGAGGACGATAAAGACTGTCTGGTGTCAGTACTTTATGTTTACTCCTTTTCCTTTTTGGAGAACCACAAAGGCGAACCAAACCAGAGACACAATGTTCTCCGAGACGTTAACACTGATAAATTAAACAAAAAATCAGGTTGACAAGGACTGTCTAATGTGGGTTTGTCACCATCTTGTTTCAACTCCTTACCCTTTCTGGATGTTCGGATATCAGGAATCCTATAAGAATGAAGAAAGTCATTCCAGCGAGAGAGAGAAAGTTCTCCGCTTTGGTCACATTCAATCCCAGGTAGATCGCCATGAAGAGAACCATCCCTATATACAGCAACCTGCAAACACAAGGTGGCCACCCATCGGACCTGATGTCGGACAGCATCGTACCAACACTGAGCCGTTTGTATTTGCTTACATGTATGAGAAAATAAGGCAATGCCATCATTATGAAGCTCTACAAAAACTCTTGGTTACGGATGCTGGCCGTTATCGTTCAAGTCTGATAAAAATGTTAACCAGCAGGTGAAGTCCAACTCCATAAGTAATATATTGCCCGAAACATTTATTGTCGTATGTGAGTTTGGTTGTATTGTTTAACACCGCACTCCGTAATAACCCAGCTATATCTCTGCTACAGTAGGTCTTGTATATTTGCTCACCATCTGATTGTTCTCCTTATCGATGGTGAACCCTTTATCTTGGTGGCCCATGGGGACAAAATTTCATGAACACGAGTTGACAGCTTGATCTTGGCATAGACCAGGGCGACAAAACCGGTCCCAAGTAATAGCCTCAAAGAGCCTTCATCCCCGAAAGAAAATCTGATGCTGAAGCCGACATATACAGCGTAGGCAGTCAACGTCATCAGTGAGCATATGGCCACAATCACGTTCTTGTTGTGAATTATCTTCTTGCAAAGAGACGCTCTTGCCAAACCAAACGCCGCTCCACATCGTAGATAATGTTCTCTAGTGTCGAAAACGTCGTCAGGAGTGTGTGATATAAACATGTCTGCACCTTCCTGGCCATTTTCATGTTCTACTCTTGGGCACATTCCCTCCGGAAACAGTGCCTTCTGAAAACAGACAGATCAGCAGCAGGTTCATCACTATGACTACTACGACATGTCATCATCGCTGTTGTATGTCGAAGGGCCATGGGCATTTCCCGAGGGAAGAGGGCTTACGTAAACGCTATAACACCCATCCTCGGTTATGGTTGAAAATGTAAACACGAGGGCGAGGATTTTCATATTTAATATTCAATAGTTACATTTTCAGCCAATACCGAGGGATCGTGTAAAATCTGTCATATATATCGAAGGAACAGACAAATTTATCAAAATCATATAATGATAGATAATTAGATAATCAAGCAATGAAGAAACATAACAGCAACCGAAGCGGTAGTGAAATCTATGTAATGACAGTAGGCCTAACTATTAATAGACAATTTAACGCAAGTATTTTCATCGACTCAGTAGACGTGAAGTGGAGCATCCGATTCGTTATCTGACAGAAGCGGTTCTATTCCAGATGGGAATTGTACTTCCAATTTGATGACATGTATCAATTGATTTCAAACACTTGAATGTTGATGTTGAAAGAAATCTTTTCGAGAAAATCTACTTTCGGAATATTGTATAGAATGTTCCAGGGATATTGTATACAACCCTGAAAGGACGTTTACCTTAGGAAAAATAACCTCCAAAACGAAGCAAATTTGACATCTGAGGTATATATATTTTCCAGTAATATCCACACACCCTGTTGTGTCCAACTTATAAATCGACCTAGGATGTACTTCAGATATAATTTCAATATTCGGCCTTACTGTTGAAATCAACTGAGATGAGACTAGCAGCAGAGGCCTCGCCTTGCACGCGCAATGCACGTGCCCTGCATGTTCTAACAGTACTATGGACGTCTGCTAACTGTACCGTGCACTGCCCGTCTTGCTTGGAACACACCTCTCCTACCGACAATCAGCCTCATTTTTCACAGTGATCCTTCGGAGGCCAGAGGATAAAACTGCCACGCTAGTAAGTGAAGCGCTGTAGGTTTGAAACTGGCTGTCGGCACTACATGTTGGAAATTGCCAATCATGTGATATTGTACTATCGCATTCAGTGATGATAAGAAAAACTCGTATCAGTCTTCAAAACAAGTAATAATTCAAAGTCAAGGGCTATTCCTCAGAAAATCTTCGGCAGAGGGACAGTATAGAGGAACATCTCGGGATAGTGGGGCCTATATTATGATAATGCAGGGGGCTCCGGAACATTATAACAAGATAATTGCCCGCGACCCAGGGACATTATTTAGATCATTGCTCGAGGTAACGAGATTGTACCAGATTTGAGGAAAATTACGAGAAAAGCGTCCTCTAAGAACAATAGACTGACGTCACCAGAAGTGTATAGGTATACCTTACTGATAGACAGAGACGGAAACTGGGTGTCACAAAAATATCCATGGACTGAGAGACAGATCGTTGATATCAATAATGATATCATAACAGGTGTTTCTTGACAATGATATAAATTCCTTGATGGAAAGAAACGTTGAAAGCAACTTACCTCTGGAATTTCTCGTTTGACGAGGACGATTGTCTCCACACGTTGTTGCCCAGCCATGACTCCGACAGTACAGTACAGGGACAATCACCTCAGGATTGTTTTATATGTGCATGCGTAAGTAAATAGGTTCTTGCGAAACCGCACCTGCCTGATATTTCAACAGGTGTGTGTTTCAAAGTGTAAAAACATACGCAATGTTTGTTTTATTAACCGATCTAAACACATTGATTGGACGTGATATAGATATCGGAATGTGTATAAACTTTAACTCGTACTAGGTGATAGTTTCCGTACATTAATGGTACTAAGTGATAGTTTCCGTATATTAATGCAGAATAGTATAAATGTGAGATACCAGTTGCAGTCTTTAGTATTGTGTTCGCTCCTGTTCTATTGTACTCTGATATAATGAACAGGTGTTTATTCAGCATTGTAATAGAAACTGACAGTAGAAACTGGAAACATTAAGTTTTTCATTTGCGTATCCTCTTTGTTCTCAATTCAAATATGCTCACAGGTGTGTCAGGCCTCATTTATGAGGGTTCCATTCTCAAATATATTTTAATTTTGACTGTTTTACTTATAGTCTTATGATTCCCTCCCACAATAGACCGATCTGGCGTGATATACTTGAAATATGTGATACCTCACAAACTCGTGGATCTAGGAGTGTACTAGCTAGCGTTGTGATCTACATTCAGTTGCTGGCGATCTATAGCACGTTTTTTTCGATACGTTCAGCCTATTATCTGTATCTTCAAATGCTATCAACTGGTTGTAACTTATGACTGTGATGACGTAATTATTCTACAGTCCATCGATGATAGCTTTGTATTCCTTATGATTCAAATTGACGATATGGTTACACTATTGCCGATGTGACGCTACTTTTAACCCACTCACTCTAAGAGTGTAATAGCAAATGATGACTTTATAATTTCAATGCACCATTTTATAGTTGCAAATCAATACACGTCGAAAACCCTTGCTCACTTACGTATGTCCCTATGTAAATCAAACTTTCTATTAAACAGAAGAAAAATAGACTCGAAACTGAGTATAAAAAGTCTACGCACTGAAAAAGGTACAGGGATACATCATAACGCGAAATTGTATCACGTTTGTCTGTGGTTTCCCTCCAAAACAGCATATCTATGTCAACAATCGCTTCATCCAGTTTCGTTCGAACCATTAGTAATGTGTGTGCAATCACTCGTTTCAGCTTGTGATGGAAACACAGTGTAGTTTCATAACAAAACGCCATATTATATGTTTGTCATTTGAAAGGTGTCCACATGGACACACGTACTGATATTGACATTCAAGTTTTTCAAAAGGGACGTTGAGTACATCTTTTCCTAAACGAAGTATATATGACAGTCTGTAGTGAAACATGATTCTGGTGAATATCATACCAAATATACAACTATTGTACTATGACTTTGTGCAGAACTTTGTTCGATGGTCCGATGTGAAAATAAAGTAAACCGTTCACTAATATGTGTTTAATGTGTTTTTTCCATTGTCGAGAGCACTGTTATCACATTTTCATATTAAACCGATGTAATACATACCTTACAACCATCTGGGTGCGGTTTAGCACTGCACACCGACACATTACAGCTATATGTTGGTGGTCTGTAAATAATCCTCTATCGTCCTCCAGGAAAATAACACCTACAGACACAGAGTTACCACTGAGGGAGCAAACAAGTGCATGTCTGTGGGACATGTTTCAACTTTATTGCAATAAACACTGTTTCCACATACTTAACATTTCTCGACCTCTAAAATGTTTCTGCATTTTGGACATGGTGGTATGCTTGTGTATGTGTGAGCGAAATCCATGAGATTTACACGAAGATACACGTACATCAGGTTCTCATTAGTTCATTAGCAATTGAAGTGACGATATGGGTGTGAGACCTTGGAAGCCCGTCAAAAAAGAGAGCTTTGAACTGCCACCCATCGATCACCTTACATACAGATCCCATGTTTCTAAGTCTGAAACGTTCTGACCTTAACTTCAGACGACAGGCAATTATTATATCATTTTAACGCCACACCTATTTAGATAGCGCTCCAAAGTTGCCTTCCTTGACTGGCTGTTTATTTTGTTGACTTCCGGCTATCCTGAAAGTTGAATGGCGATTGAGGCACGATTTGCTCGAATGTTCCCGACACTGTGTCAGTATACAATAAGGCTGGTTGTTGTGTTGAAATCACACGGAGTTATATTGGAGTTTTGTGCTTCTGCCTGCCGACATCGTCTGTCTGTCAAATCATCTGACCTAGAAGACAGACGCTTCGAGCTTCACCATTGACTTTGTAAACTACCTTCAGTTAGTATATCTGATCTCACTGTAAGTGTCAAGATTCTGGAAACTTGATATTTAATATCTGTGAAACATTACTTTCGACTTGTTACCCAATTTCATTGTAGTAGAAGTCTGTATTGTAATTCATGGTAACTTGCCCATTGTTATTGTTGAATATGTTAGTCTTGTCATTGTTATGGTTTGCTGGTTCAAAGGGGATTTCTTATTAATTAACCGTAACAAGTGGCAAATAAAATGACTGCATTTATTCAATGAAAGAACATGTATTTGGTTGCTGTCAAATAGAGACAGTATTCATTTGATTTGTTTGATTGTACATTTGCCTTCATTTTGGCACACTTATGTGTAATGATCAAGGTTTTGGATTCGCGTTACTTCATTCTGGAATCTCCTAGGTCCACGTAAATATTCTTCCATTTCGTCCATGACATGTTGGCTAACTGGCGCGAAGTACATCAGCTGAAAATATGCAGAAGTATTCGTGACTAATGCATGGAAAACATAAATTTGACAATAGCAACCATCTATATATACCGACACATCTCTCCAAGCGTAACTTACAAAATGATGACACAATACGAACTCACAACTTACCAAATACTCAAAGATCGTCTTTCCACTTTTGCTCTATAAAATATGATATATTTTACGTGCCTGCTCCATTTTGTTGTCTCAGAAAATTCATCAAAGGCCAAACTGAGCAGGAAGAAATTGTCAGAACTATCTCTTAAGGTTCTTTGTTAAAAGTATTACAACTGAATGTTGATTACATGTCTGCCCGAGGAAGTAACAATATCTGATTATATGGTCAAACTAATAACATATTACGTTTTAAACATCGGTTGCAAAACACCCCACAAAACACTGGGTTATCTCTATTGAAACAGTCGTGGTATCACTGACACTGGAGCAATAAATTTCACATGGTACATCCCTCCTCTTAAATATTAACACCGAAGGCTCTTTAAGACTGTCCAACAAACTTTTATCTCAGTAATTAATAGACAGATCCAACTGTTAGACTAATATTAATTTTAATACAACGCTTGTGACGTTCTGACACGTCCGAATAACGTCAGAGTCTAACTAATAGGTGGAAACTCTTCCGAGAAAGAACCAATTGGCCCCGAAATTTTGGACCCTCACTCTTCCTCATCTTCAGTTGCAGACCTTACCGAAAATCCTGTGTACATTTTGTTTACTTCTATTTATGAGGAAATTTGTGATTTACCTTTAGAGAAACGGAGGCCAATTAAACAACTAAACGTGTCTTTTCCCAAAACAGAAATTGATTTACTAAATGAAATTATCTCTCTAAAACTTTCTGTGGACTGTTCATTACATGAAATAAATTCCTGCGTCTATGCTGCCGCGCGAACGTTGGAGGAACTTCACACAGTTTCCAAAGAAAAATCTTCTACTACTAAGAACGACAAACCAAGAAAAAACCGGTTTCAAGTGAAATTAACAGAAACTAGAAAATATATTTCCTGGATAGAGCTGTGCCTCAAATTACGATCATTAGGGAATCCCATGTCTAAACGACAAAAGGCAATTTGGAGAAAATTAAAATTACAGTACAAGACAACAAAAGAAAAGGTACTTCTCCAAATTGTCGATTCCCTTAAGGCAAAAATAAAAGTTTGGACAGAAAGAAAGAAAAAAATGGGAAAAGAGAAACAAATTCATCAAGCAAAATAAAATGTTTAGGAATAATGAAAAGCAATTCTATAGGCAACTTAAAACAAGTGGTGATGGTGGGCATGATGAGCGGCCTCCCATGGATGCCAATGAAAGGTTTTGGAAACAGTTGTGGTCTGTACCCGGCAACTGTAACCTGGAAGCACCATGGGTAAGTGATTATGACCATGCAATGCATGAGAAAGTAACTAGGTCGTTTGTCTGTTACCTCTCACCAGATTGCCTGAAAACTGTCATTAAAAAGTCCAAATCTAATACAGCTCCAGGGCCTGATGGCATTCGAAACCGGTACTGGAAACTGTTCCCTTGTGTCCAAACACCATTACTTCACTGTTTCAATTCTCTTGTGGACACAGGTGGTGTTCCTCCGTGGTTCTGCAAAGGTCGCACAATACTCCTTCCCAAAAAAGGAGACGTGACGGATCCAAAAAACTTCCGCCCTATCACATGTCTAAATACCCAATATAAATTATTCACAGGGTGTTTGACAAACCTCGTGTCATCTTACTGCTCTTCCAATGAGATAATGTACAGGGAGCAGAAGGGGGCGAGAAAGGGATGTTGGGGGTGCAAGGATCAACTTCTTGTACAGAAAATGATTTTGGAAGAGGCTAAAACCTATCACCGCAACCTCTCCATGTGCTGGATAGACTACAAAAAGGCATACGACTCTGTCCCTCACGAATGGATTCTGAAGTCTCTTCAGTGTATTGACCTCCCTGAGCGATTACTTGATTTACTCAAGTCTTTAATGAGTTGCTGGTCGACTCAACTTGAGATGTACTCACAAGGGCAGGTGCAGACGTCGGAATCTATTCCAATTAGAAGGGGGATTTTCCAGGGGGACTCCTTTAGTCCTTTGCTTTTTTGTCTGTCTCTGAATCCTTTGAGTTTTCTGCTCAATAGGGAGGAGGGTTATCATCCCGGACCTCCTCAGCACAGATCCCCAACACCTCTTACTCATCTCCTCTACATGGATGACATCGAGCTCCTTGCCAAGGGAGAGACCAATTTGAAAGAACAGGTTCTCCTTGTCGAGTCAGTCTCTAATGATATAGGCATGGCGTTTGGACTCGACAAATGTAATACTCTTCATTTGAAACGTGGCAAGGTAACTAATGATGGATCGGTCAAGTTACAAGGGGGAGGAGTTATTGAACATCTTGTGGAAGATCAGGCCTACACCTATCTTGGAATGCAAGTTCGAGACAAGCTCCAGAATGCCCAGATTCAAGATAAACTTCGGGCCGAGTATAAATCTCGTTTAAAGAAAATCTGGAGTTCAGAGCTAAATGCTCGAAACAAAGTCAAAGCCACCAATACTTTTGCTGTGCCAGTCCTCTCCTATTCCTTTGGAGTAGTTGATTGGACAAAACAAGACACCCAGAGTCTTGACCGCCTGACCAGAAGGATCATGTCTGATAACAGAGCACACCACCCTCGTTCCTCTCTTAATCGTTTATATATGCCAATCAATTCAGGAGGTCGGGGTTTGATTAATGTGGAAGCTCTTCATGACAGAATTTTATTGTGTACTTTTGCACATATTTATTTGTCAGATGATCCTCTGGTGATGCACGTTAAGATTTATGATGAAAGCAAGGAATTCCACAGCTACTTTAAACGTGCCAAGGTTGTTGGACACAATTTGAAATTTGAAGTTGATTTTGTTGATGGCGATGTACTGCTGGACGGTAAAGTGATGGGAGTAAACCAGGTGAAGTCTTTCACCAAGTCTGCCTAGAGTCGGTCCTTTGTGGAGAAGCTGTCTGAGAAGCCATTACATCGTGTGTATATGCAGTGTGTGGAACAGAACAGCAATCCAACCGACTCCTTCGCCTGGATGAAGTCGGCTGGTCTTAAATGTGAAACTGAGGGTTTCCTTTTTGCTGCTCAGGACCCACTCGCAATCGCCAGAATGTTATTCTTAAAGAAAATATCAATATGAAATGTCGTCTATGCAATCAGTTTACAGAAACTGTCCAACACCTTGTTAGTGGATGCCCTTCCTTGGCACAAACAGCATATCTTAAAAGACATGATGGCATGGCTCGCTGCTTTTATTATCGTCTCCGCCATGCCTGTGGCTTTGACTCCGAGGTCCATCCATGGTACGACCCTGAGCATGTCCAGGGCGTCCTGGAAGATGACAGCTACAAACTTCTCTGGAATAGGCCAATATACAGCCTGAGACGAATTCCAGCCAACAAACCTGATCTTGTCCTTTTTGATAAAGCCAATGAAATTATTTATATCATAGAATTTTCTGTCCCTTTTGACAGCAATGTGATTGGCAACATTCAGGAAAAGCATGATAAATATGCGGACCTCGCCTTTGAAATGTCTCGCTTACATCCCAAGTACACTGTCGTCAGGCTCCCCATTGTTCTCTGTGCCCTTGGTTTGGTACCTCCTGATCTCTTGGCGCAGATGAGGAGAGTGCCCGGGTTCTCCACCGGGAGCACAGCCCTTCTGACAATCTGGGTAATGCAGAAGGCTGCAGTGTTGGGGAGCCTCCATATTCTCCGAAAAGTTCTTGGTGGGTTCGACTAGTCAGTGTTTCCTGGGAGAAGTCCCATTCGCTGTCTGGGCTGCGTGTAGAGGGGGCGAGGGCCCTGAGCTGATGATGAGCCTCACCGGCCTGACTGTGCCATCACCCGAACCCTCTCTGCTGCATATCGATCTGAATCTGTAAAACATAATAATCTTAAACTGTATTTCCACTTGAGGTAATAGTACTTAGATTGCTTTCTTTTCCTGGTTTGCAGTTTTCGACCAACGTGTCACTGTTTTCATATTTCAGCAGAGTTTTGGATTTGGATTTCTTCATCAACCTTTTCATTGTCTTGACTGCATTCCCATTTGATTGTGGGCATCTTGGTGAAGACATATCATGATGTAGTAAGTATTACTGGGCAAAGGTGGCAACAAGTATAAGAACTGAATGGCGGGCCATTGTCTGTGATACAAAATATTAAAAAAAACAAAACAATGACAAAACATCTGGAATTACATGTGTGACATATAGTTACATTGTTAGTCTCGTCTATCAAATTAAAAGAGATCACATGCCATCTTCTCCATTGTCTGTGCTGAGAGTGGTTTGCTACCTTGCTGTTGCTGCTCAGTCTTGCAAATCTCACACATACTGATGAATTCGGTCAGATCCTTAACCATGCATGGCCAGTAGACCAGTTTTCCTGTCTTGTGAATGCACCCGTTAACTTCAGTGTGACTTGAATGCGTCCTTTTGATATTCAAATGTTGGATACTTGGTACAGTGACAACACGTTGACCTTTGAAGATGATGCCATCTTGAACTGCGAGTTCATCTCTGAAATTGAAATAGTCTTGGGCACACCTCGGAAGACCATTTCTTGTTTCATGCCATCCATTTTGGATCAGTCTGTTCATACCATGGTCAGCACGGGTAGCATCTGAAAGTTTCTCAAATGACTTGTCCGAGATTGAGACATACTGCTTCATGTCAATGGCTTCATTGTCTTTTCAGTCGGGGATCTGATAGAGACGACATGGCCAGTATCATCGTTGGAGGATCCTGTCTGTGGTCGGCTTGCACGACTGAGGGTGTCTGCTGCATACACCTCTGTACCTTCCTTGTAAATGTCTGTGGCATCAAACTTTTGAAGTTTCATCAACATCACCCGGCACTGTGTAAGCTCCTGTCCACTGCTTCTAATGGTATGTGGTCAGTGATGACATGTACTTTCCTCCCGTATGTGTAAAGTTCAAAGCATTCAACTCTGAACACAATAGCGAGCAGCTGCTTTTGGATCTGAGCATAGCAAATTTTGGACGGTTGTTCACCATTCCAAGAATACTTTGTACTCCTGTTTGTTTGATGGGGCTGGTATTTTTGCCAGCTGCCTCCACTTTGGATGGATCAATCTTGAGACCATTCTCTGTTAAAACCTGTTAAAAACTTCCTAGTTATTGAACGTCAGGTAACGCCAGCTTGAATTTGGACTTGCTAAACTTGATTTTCTTCTCCCGACATCTGTTCAAGAAAGCTGTAATTTTTCTATCATGGTCGTGATCAGCCTCCTCCTCCGTCTGTCCAATACCATTGATCATAAGATCATCATGTATGGCTTTCAGTCAACCTAGATTCGTCAGAGCTTCATCCATCCTTCTCTGAAATTCCTGGGCGTGGGTGATATTTTAAGGGCTTCGTCAATGTTCTACATCTGCCCCAAGAAGTCTTGAAGGTTGTCAGTAGACTGCTTTCCTTGCCCAGGGACATATGTCAAAATGTTTTTTGTTTTTTTGTGTGCATCAGTCAAAGTGAAGAAACGAGCATTAGATAGTTCTGTCAGAATGCCATCAATAGTAGGTATTTGATAATGACACTTTTTCAAAGCTTTGTTCAATGGTTTTGGATCAATACACATTCATATTTTTCCACTTGGTTTGGCAACCACCACCATCACAGAGATTGATCCTATTGCTTCTGTGACCCGAGTCATAATGTCTTTTTGTTGAGTCGTTCCAGCTCATCTTTCAGCTTTCCGTTCATAGCTCCTGGAACGTCCCAACTGGGCGTCTTGACAAGCTCAACATCACCGTCTACCTCTAAGTGAAAATCACCTTCCAGGTTGCCCTCACCTTCACATATAATCTTTGAAATTTGCTGAGATGTCCTCCTGTTTGTCCACTGATGTTAATATCTGACAAATGTTGACACGTTATCTCCATTGGACCAGTCCTTGTATCATTGATACAGGGAGGAATCATTCACCCACGTGAAGGGAACTAAGCTCTGAACTTATATATATTAATTAGTTTGCTGTCGGACGTTATTTCCGGCTGCAAATTACGTCAGTGCCGGATAAATTTTAAGTCAGTCTGACATGTGTCAGATTCGTGTGGTGCGACTATCGGACGCCTGGTGGCAGTTTGATAAGGTTTGGATGATTAACAGTCATCATCTGACGCTCATCTTATTGCAATCTGTTGTCTGCTCGACGCGCCTGATAGCCACCCATCACCAATTCGATTCTCATCAGGGGGTAACATTATATTTAACACTGTCTGATTGCTGTCCATTGTGACACTCGAGGTTAACCCCTCATTAACTCCACTGCCATCGTTCGGCAAGCAGTAACATCAGACTACAAATAGAGGATCAGCTGACATTTAGTCCGCAGATTTTCATCGGACACTACAGCAACAAGATCCTGGAGATGAATCCAAGAATGAACAGAAATGTTCGAGGAGAGACGGCAAAATCGACCTGCAAGGTACCCTGTGGTGTAGGACAACTTGAGACCAGGCTGGAGAACTGTGCTGGGTGGTAACACCCTTCGTTTCTCTTGGTGCGTGGCTCTGGAGTAGTTCATCAAACGATTCTGGCGCTCTTCAGAAATGGAAGAATGCTATTCATTCATTCCATCTATAAGCTTGCAGCCGTGATCGAACCCAATAGCGATGTAGCCTTCTATGCATCTTCTCAGGATCCCAAGGTCATTGCAGGTCATCTTTCATCCGATTAATCCGATCAAAGTTGGATCTCTATAGGACCGAAAAAAGGGGACCCAGAAAAGGGTGTTGGGTGAATTTCGATTGGAACTCATCGGAACGCTGAAATTTTGCAAAACTGGGATCAGATGAGGTTCCGATGGTCAGTGTAATATGGTGTGGGTTAAATCTCACGAATGATCCTTAAATCATGAACAATGTCTGACAAACATCAGTTTATGAATTGCTATGAGGCTCGTCGTGATTAAGCATATTCTGTCCTATCGACGGCACCCATCACAAATACATGCAAAGGCAAACCAACTTTTATGATGTATTGCAATGAAACTGCTCACCTCAACTGGAAATACGGCGAGAGTTTTGAAACATGTTTGTTTCTGGCCTGATTTTCGAAGGGCTACATCTTTCTCGAACGTCCACTTCAGCATTTCATTGTACTCAAGAGTTGACAAATCTGAGAAAAGGAAGAATAATGTAAGCTATTGTCACGTCCACTACAGTTTGCAATAGCTCAAAAACTGGTAAGCTGGGAAAGCTTTGACAAAACAAATTGCAGGCAATACTACAGATACAGCATATGCTTCAGTGGTCACAGAAGTGCAGTGTCTTTAAAAAATTGAAATAATAAGTACAGTGCATTTGTTATGTTACCACTCATATCATTACTGTCCCTTTGCCGGTATAAATATAAGCAGAGATAGCTATGTGCATATGAACGGCTCCATGTTTTGATGCACAAGTAGAAGTCTCCTATCAAAATGTTCAGCACGTGTTTGTAAAATGGTAAAGGGCAATACTAATGATATCGCTACAAGTGCATTTCAGCGTGTCATCCAATTAATTGTAACTCCAGCCATGATGCAGTCATGCACATTGAAAGCCCATCTAACATTACACGATTTCAAGGAGGAATACATACCGCACCATATTGCTCGTTATCTGAAACTTTATACTTATCAGATTGTTAACATTTTTGTATTTGTTTCATGACGCACGGCATGTGTTTGGTCTATTAAACTGAGTGAGTGAGCTGTCTAAATTACACATATATGTCCCAGATAAAGGATCTGTGAATGATGATACACAGGTAAATAGTGGAACCACGAGAGACTGAAATCTGCGATTGTGTGACATATGGGCTTGATGTGCAAAATGCAGGTTAGTTGTCACCGCTTAAATGGTAATATGGCAAATCATTTTGCTGTGTTCAGTTTATAATTCATTTATTAAGAGGAAAGCATTGAGTGAGTGAGTGAGTGAGTGAACAGGCTAACACATAACATGACATAATGATCTATTTATTCACTGACACACTGATATCACATCAATCAAAAAATACCAATATCCCTTACTTATTTTGGCCGGTATATTACAGATTGGTAGCTCAAAATGTACTGTGAACATATTGGAACTTACATACCCTCTCATAAAGAGAATGTTTTAACAATATTTTAAACTCTATTAGGACACAGCCACGAACAGTCTCGGTTGCTAATCTAATAATGCAGCACTAATTAAAGAGTGAGCGAGTTAATACGTCACATCGGCAATATTTCAGCCATAGCGTGACAAGAACATTTAATGCTGAAATCGAATATATGTATTTCATAAACACCTGTCGTCAAAGGACAGTAAAACAACTAGAATATCACAATTACAATTAAAACTAATGTGGAAAGTTAAAACTAATATCACTTTTTGGACGAGACAATAAAAAATACGGGCTATATATCACAACCGACTGAAGGAAGATCACCATATCAGGCACTAATTAAAGAACATTACTTTGATCGATTTACAAGAGGCATTAGTCAAGACTTTTCAATAAATTTTATCTATTGAAGAAAGCAATGATTAAATGAAAACTGACTCTGAAATGTTTATATCTCTCAAACACTTTGTCTAAATCTTGGTCTTCAGTGATAACTCCATGGAATATTCACCCATTGTGTAGCAGACATTCGAGGATGGATGTGGTGAATGTAATCGCCCATATGCATTGTTCACTGCTCTTCACATTGTTCACTCACTAGTTCCATGGTATAATCCCACGGTTATTCTACACTAAACGTATAATATTCTCCAATACTTTCAACAAAAAGCATGTCATTTACATGATGTTGAGGTGATGCTTATTACACATAGAGAACACTAAACGACCTTCCGTGTAATACCATTATTATGAAACGAGCCATAATGAATATGGTATTTCATGGAAGGTCGTTTAGTATTCTGTTTATTACTCGTTAACATAAATTGACAGAAACGAAATTGCCTACAGTCTGAGGACTCTCTGCAATTCGGCGACTCAAGCAAGGTGTATTAAAACTGCAACAGCCACATTAGCATTGTGACGTCACAACTTTGAACCATTTTGACGTCATACGTCAAGTGGTATTACACTAGTGTAATATTGCCGTAAAATATTAGACTGCAGTATCTTCCACGGGCGAGTAATAATATTTGATATTCTTAATACCTGTCTTTTTACCAGTGTAATTTACAAAAAGGTGATATCATTCTTATGCTTTGGGGAAGATACTCTGGGCTTCAGGTACAATTTACCTCCTACAAGAAGTGTCTTCCTGTCCATAAGTAGATCCTCATCCTCAAATGATGACGACCACATATCGTCGGGTATGGAGACACCGAGCCCCTTGGCGAAGTCACCGCATTGGTAGAGGGACACTGCGCTGAACTCGTATCCCTTCCTTGATAAGAAACCCGTCAGCTGGGACCAACTTCCTGGTTTCTCAACGTCGAGAACTGTAATGTGTGCATTTGGAATTATTCAACAATCTTTCATTCTTCATCTTTTATTGAGCATCGCTTGTCCTACTTAGTGAAAATATCTACTTTGTTACACTGCCATATTGATAGATTCTACAAACCGGTTACAGTCCCCTAAAAATACAGAAACTGGAAAATTATGTCATTCTGTTCCTATGACTTTCAGCATGTGGGCCCGTGGTGTCTTAAATACATGTGTCCCTGCCCCCCAAAGTGATCATCAGAATCAAGGTGCAGGCAAGTACCCAAACACGAATGGTGTTGTCACTTGCATATAAAATGTACAGTTACCTTAGAGTATTGACAAATATTGGACTTACCAAGAAGAATTCTTGGATTTCCGAGCTCCTGTGAAACAAACAGCGATTAATATGAATATGATGATTTCGTGGGTCCCTTAGCTTATCTCCTTGACATTAATATCGTTTTCCTTTCCTTTTCTATGTAAGGGTAGACATTCCAGTGTATGCCTGATTAGATTCAATATACACAACCATTTACACGGCTGGTTAATCAGAAGTGATAGGGATTGCCTCGTCCTTGGTATTTATCAGAAGAACCATGTATCATAAGCATGATACGTAATATTATAGCATAATATTTGCTTCAAAGCATTATACAGACCTTAAATGAAAACAGAACCTTGATGTCAGTAAGATCGTTCACAGTGTCTTTGATTTGACGTATCTCAGCCGTCTCGTCCCTCCCCTTCTCGGGAGGCATATAGATGTTCACTCTATACAAGTGGGCGTCTCTGTCATCACCCAGTACCGACAGTGGGAGGTATAACAGGCAAACAAAGAGAAGCATCATTGCAAGTCGTTATCTGTAGCACAAAAAGGAATCTGTGATCAATCAAGGCCTCTTGAAACGTGACTTATTACATTGAGAACTCGATGAAAACTGTCAGACAGATCGAGAAATGCAGTGTAGACAGCCATCATTTCCCGAAGCATCTATTGATATGCCATGGCAGCGCTGCTAGTCTATCTAGTAATAGTAATCCAGTGTATTGTGCTGTCTAGTAATAGTAATCTAGTGTAGGGTACTGTCTTGTAATAGTAATCTAGTGTAGGGTACTGTCTTGTGATGGTAATCTAGTGTAGGGTACTGTCTATTGATAGTTATCTAGAGTACTCAACACTTGCTAAGGTGTTAGGAACAAACGATACAAATACAATGCAGGTATGGAATCCGAGAAGGGACATTGTCGCGTTGTCGCCCTCTCAAAAACAAGCAAGAATTAAGCAAAGCGCGAAAATGCGACAATGCATTGTCCCGATGTTGCGTGTCGCGGTTCGAATAACATTTTCTCTGTTCCTCTAAAGTGCGACATGCGACATAGCGACAATTTTCAACGTCAAAATATGTCGCGTTGTCGCATTGTCGCCCTATCTAAGATATGTAAGAATTCACTCAAACGGGACATGCGACAACGCGACAACGCGACATTTCATCATCGCGCTTTATTAAAATATTGACCATAATTTGCATTTAACAAATTGACGAAAACGCGACACGCGACAATGCGACAAAATATACTTAGCATTGTCGCCCTTTTCTGTTACCGGTGGGCATGTGTAGAAAGTCAATTAATCTAAGCATGCGCAGAAAATGTTAAACTCTATTTCAGACTTCACTGGTCTTTCGTTACCTCCAATGTTTTTTAAAATGAAGTAGTGCCCGAAATGGCAGCTGGGCTGCTTTTCTTGAGCTTGTTTTACATATTGTAAATGTAGTTAGCCATTCAAGTGTGCTCTAGCAGCAAAACGAATTATTAGCGCAACTATTCATTGTAATCACGGTACACTATGCCCTTGTCATTCAAGGCGGGACAATTTCACGTGCAGAGTTATTCTCTTAGTCACACCAGACAACTATAACCATAAGTTCGAATCCCAGCACCAGACACATGAATCACTTTGGACATTTCGATGACAGGTTGTGATCACAGGTCGTGAAAAACTAAAATATTGTTAAAATTCATCAACATCATGTGTCCTCGAATGGGTCACTATGTTCCATAATGTGGCTCCCGACAGTTTCATGGTACAGTCCTGTCCGACGCTGATGAATTTGTCTGAGATCTGCCTCTGTTCGCCCAGCAGTGGATGGATACCCAGTAGAATGAGACATCACTTAACCATCCGGCACCTCAAAGACAGTTTAGGTCGGCTTTGAACGTGATAATGGGAAACCGCCTTACAAATGGACTGTTATCATTGTGATATACTATCCCAAGAAATAAACGCATAGACGAGAAATCTGTTGCGAAAAATTTCAAACATGAACGCCTTACAAATGGACTGTTAGCCGTAGGATATTAGAAACAATGCCATCACTTGGTAGAGTTGCTTACACTTGTAGAGGCAGAAACCAGTTTTCCCTCCCTCACTCCACTCCATTCCGCTCCACTCCTCTCACTCTTCCGCCGCTCAACTCCACTCACCCAAGGTTTATTAGTAAATAGCAAGGTATAATGTAATTGTGATGTATTGTGATGCCCGTTTTCATTTCTGTGTGAATCCTATTCTATTAATCCTGCACATAGCCTGATTCACAATATACCTCATACATTTCTCATACGGATACTATATCCAGCGATACACGTGTACTTGCATCGTTTCAAACGGTTGCTATATCATAATAATTTGCAGCAAAATGGGCAGCCTGAATACTACCATTCCATAAAGCAACGACTTTGAGCCACTCTGGACTTCACGGATAGATGTACGTTCATTTACTATTGTTCTGATTTCGATCCCTGGGTATCTGAACTCTTTGAAAATATCGAAAAATAATCATGCTTGTGATAGTTTGTTTTTTTACATTCCGCTGTTACGAAAAAATGTTTGATGAAATGTCGCATCGTCGCATTGTCGCGTGTCGCGCTTTGTTAAAATATTGACTGCAGCCTGTATTATAAGATATTAACTAAAACGCGACGCACGACAATCCGACAATGCGACAATGCGACAACGCGACCTTTTGATGAAATGTCGTGTTGTCGCATTGTCGCGTGTCACGTGTCACGTGTCACGTGTCACGTGTCGCGTTTTATTAGTTACGGCGGAATCCAAAAACTATCACAAATATGATTATTTTTATATGCATTTTAAGAGCTGAGATACCCGTGAATCGAACTATGATAAATGAACGTCCATGTTGCCGTGTAGTGTGTGGGTTAAGAGTGCGTGGTTAATGGAATGACGTGCTCAGACTGTCCATTTTGCTGAAGAATATTATGATTGAGTAGGTGCATGTTTGAAACGATACAAGTACATGAGTATCGCTGGATATAGTATCCATATCAGAAAGTATGAGATATATTGTGAATCGTCTCATGTGCAGGGTTAATAAGACAGGATTGCAACAGAACTAAAAACAGACATCCCAACTCATTATTGTAATGAAATACCTTGCTAATTTGCGAAGCTTCCTAAATCTTGAGAGAGTGGAGAGGCGGCGGAGTGAGGAGTGGAGTGGAGCGAAATAGAGAGGAGTGGGCTAGGGAGGAGAGGAGAAGAACGGAGCGCTAGGGGAGAGAAGCGGGACGAGGGGAGAGGAGAGGTGTGGTGTGGAATGGAGTTGAACTTTGCAGAGTAGGAAGAGGTGAGGGAGGGAGAGTTGCTTTCTGGCACTTCAAGGGTACGCAACACTACCAAGCCATTTAATCGTTTCTAATAAACCATCCCTGCAAAAGAGACGCATAGGCTATTTGTATTTTTACAACTGTAGTAATTACCTGTCTTGTTCACACAATCGTCAAAATATGTAACAATTTACTGACTGGCAATAAAAATCAAGATTACTTTCCGAAATTGGCATTCGTTTTGAAGGCTTTTCAAAGTCAAATCACTACGTCTTGACTCGACACGGAATATCGTCATTGAAAGAGTGCATGCAGGAGATTACCAGTCTTCTGTGGCCAGGCGTCTGAATGTTAGTCTGAGCAAGATATAATGACTTGCAGCTCGTTGCAGCCGAACAGCTATAAGAAATCACCGGCCCCGTGCTGGCAGACCTCGAGTTACCACTGCAGCTCAAGATCGGTACATCCTGGTGCTACAGTTGCGTGATCGTACTCCCACGGGTGAGAGCACAACAGCCAGGGCACTTGGGCTTTAGAGGATGTCAGATCATAGTGTACGGAACAGGTTAAAAGAAATTCGTTTGAGAGCCAGAAAGCCAGGGTCGTGCTACGTCGTCATCATCGCGCTCCACGTCTTCGCTATGCACTAAAGTCTGTTTATGGACGAGTTATACATGTTTGACATTTTTTCGCAACAGATTTCTCGTATATGCGTTTATTTCTTGGGATAGTATATCACAATGATAACAGTCCATTTGTAAGGCGGTTTCCCATTATCACATTCAAAGCCGACCTAAACTGTCTTTGAGGTGTCGGGTGGTTAAGTGATATCTCACTCTACCTGGTATCCATCCACTGCTGGCTGAACAGAGGCAGATCTCAGACAAATTCATCAGCGTCGGACAGGACTGTACCATGAAACTGTCGGGAGCCACATTATGGAACAAAGTGACCCATTCGAGGACATCACCTGATGTTTCTGCCGATGTGGCTTGAATTTTAACAATATTTTAGTTTTTCACAACCTGTCAACACAACCTGTCATCGAAATGTCCAAAGTGGTTAATGTGTCTGGTGCTGGGATTCGAACTTATGATAATAGTTATCTGGTGTGACTAAGAGACTATCTCTGCACACCAAATTGCCCCGCCTTGAATGACAAGGGCATAGTGTACCGTAATTACAATGAATAGTTGCGCTAATAATTCGTTTTGCTGTTAAACACACACTTCATTGGCTAAATACATTAATTTTATATATAAAATAATTTTCAAACCAAAAATGAAGGTTTGCATTAAGTTCAAGAAAAGCAGCCCAACTGCCATTTCGAGCACTACTTCATTTTAAAAACCATTGGAAGTAGCAAAAATACCATAGAAGACTCTCTAGGCATGCGCACCGGTAATCGAAAAGTGCGACAACGCGACAATGCGGCATTTCAATGTGTCGCATTGTCGCGTGTCGTTTTTTAGTAAATGATTTGGTTTTTTTCTTTACACATCTTAGATAGGGCGACAATGCGACATCGCTACATATGTGACGTTGAAAATTGTCGGTATGTCGCGTGTCGCACTTTGACGGAACAGAGAAAGTGTTCTTCAAACCGCCACACGCAACATCGCGACGATGCGACAAATGGGCGAAATGGCGCGTTGTCGCATTCTCGCGCTTTGGTTAATTTTTGCCTCATTTTGCTTGTTTTTGAGAGGGCGACAATGCGTCAACGCAACAATGTCCCTTCTCGGATTCCATATGCAGGAGAGATGCAGGATGCGCATTTCTATCTTCGTGTAGACTTTGCGACTTTTCCTTAATGTGAACAACAATAAGGCATTGGTATACTATGTTCTTTAAACGCCATTTTCACTTTACGTTTGTACCATTCACTGTTATGTATAATATCAACGGTTCTCGTGACAATATGGCTGAAATACTGCCGGTGTGACGTTAAATATCAACTCACTCACTCACTTTACGATTGAAAGATTTGGGAGGGACATATATCGGTGTCAGCCAATGTTTATATGACAGTGAATATTTTAGAGGGCATCACAACTTGCACTTCCTCGTGATCATGGTTGTTTGTATTCGCTTTTGAAAGATGATTTATGTATGACGTGTACAAAACCGGCTAGAAACAAAGACTAACAATTAGGTGATGAAAGATGGTTGTCAGAATTAATGGTTTACAGTGATTTATCGGTCACCTTGAAAAACATCAAAATCAAGAATGACACCCTATGCATGTGACACCCTACTGTATTGTGCACGGGCTCCCCATGCATTATGTTTAGTCCCAGGGGTGGTGGTGAAGGAAAATGGTTGTGCGTTTATAAGACGTTTTCCTTTGAAAAGTTTCTTAGAGCTTCCTATGCAAACTAAAAGGTTCCCCTACATTTTTGATGAGTATCCACAGTAACTTTAGAAAATACATTTTCAGTCAGGTGCAGCGATAGACTGGTGGCCAAACGGGGTGTTCGTCACACTACTCTCGAGTTCCAACACACACACACACACACACACACACACACACACACACACACACACACACACACACACACACACACACACACACACACACACACACACACACACACACACACACACACACACACACACACACACACACACACACACACACACACACACACACACACACACACACACACACACACACACACACACACACACACACACACACACACACACACACACACACACACACTGTCTGGCGTCCACTACCGTGATGATGTAGTAACAGAACTGACAGAAGTTATTTACTTACCTTTACGTCTGTCGTAATGAAATCAGCAGGAACACATAACGTCAGAAAGTCACAGGCTTATATACACGTAGCTGGTATGCAAATGACAAGATATCCATCACTACACATAATAATACACACTGTGACTATCTTCAGAATCGTTATGTATGAGATCACCATACTAGGTAACATGGTGTTTTGTGCTGGTTCCTGGGGCGTTCTCGTGACGGCAACTGAGTCTAGTGCTGGTTTCTGGGGCGTTCTCGTGACGGTAACTGTGTCTAGTGCTGGTTTCTTGAGCAGGAAATCAAGACAGTTACATAATTCACTATGAACTGTTAGGAACACATCAGTCAGTAGTATACTAGTGCGTTTGGTGACCGACGATAATGAATACATTATGGGGTGAGTGAGTGAGTTTAGTTTTATGCCGCACTCAGCAATATTCCAGCTATATGGCGGCGGTCTGTAAATAATCGAGGCTGGACCAGACAATCCAGTGATCAACAGCATGAGCATCGATCTGCGCAATTGGGAACCGATGACATGTGTCAACCAAGTTAGCGAGCCTGACCACCTGATCCCATTAGTCGCCCCCTGCGACATGCATAGTCGCCATGTAAGACAAGTATGGGTTGCTGAAGGCCTGTTCTACCCCGGGACCTTCACGGGTGGAATACATTATGGGCAGCATTACGTTGTTTCTTCGGTGAAGTACCACAAAACTATGCACATTAACCGAGTCTAAAATAGCTAAAATCCACATTCGTGTTGCAATGAATAAAGTGATATATAATCTGCTGAGGAATTCGTCGGATGGGAATAATCTGCTTTTTGGTTTTCACGACTGTTTCTGCCTGAGCCAGGGTGAAAGACAAGTATTTTATTAATATGGCCTTGTTTGACTTCTGAGATACAGCATGTACAGATAGCATACACGTGGCTGGTATCAGTCACTAACCAGGCTGTTCCAGTAGATCCAGTTCGGATTCCTTAAGCATGAGCTGAGGAGTTGTCAGTTTGGTATAGTTGATGAATGCATAGAAACAACGTGTATCTAAATGCTGTTCATTCTTCGCTTCAGCTATTAGCAAGATGTTACGCAGCCTATCTATATATCAATGGATACATTTCCCATAAGCAAGATAAGCTATAAAACTTGAAACTTTACTGCAAAAGTAATGCTGACGTTGACAGTGTTGGAACCACATACTGGAAACTGGAAAATCCCATTATGCATTCAATCTTTTTCGTAACTTACGGATGCACGATTACAGCTAACTGAAGGCAGTCTGTAAATAACCAAGTCAGGTCCCTGGCAATCATGTGACTGGCATCATGAACATCGAAATGTATGAACAAAAGACTGTGAATTATTATTTAAAGTATAGATGAAGAATACATGTGTTAAGAGTTCTCAAGAGTAAGAGTAATTTGTTTTATCACACCAGGGAGAAATTACCACAATAGCGGCGAGTATAGATTTTTTTTCAATATTAAATGTGGGAATACAGACTCAGCTGCAGGGTGAATGGGTGAGGGAAAGTATAGCTAAACTGGAGGAATAGTCGTACATGAAGTGTTCACGACAATGAGAAGATTGAGGGATACACACCACGTTTGATTAATTCTTTACTCGCCAGTGGGAATACACGTAATGAATGGGCTGTGGGGAAGTCTATTAATGTTTAAGGCGTTCGCTCGTCACACAGAGGACGTGAGTTTGATTAATCCATTGACACAATAATTTAACCACAAATTATTAAAATACATGTATGTACAAGGCATATGAATAAAATCATGGATTAAATCCATGTTCTTTAAAACAAACAATAGTTGAAATTAAACGGAAGTGGAAAGATCCTTAAAAGGTTTACTTTGAAGTATTTATCCCAGGTGATGAAAAATCAATACAGTCAAGCACGGCTTGGTCATGAGTCTCTCATCACAAGGGATGCAAAATGGAGGATCCTCGCCGTTTATTAAAGATTTTATTTACACTAGGGGTACAAATAGATTCATCATTTATTGATCCCGTCATTAACTCTACTCATTTCGACATTTAATTACCTTAAATCGACCGTTTAGACAACAGTGCACAATCTCTCCCGCGAACGATATTTCAACCAGAGGGCCGCTCCTCCAAAACGTAATATGAGGTGTACCTGCTGTATGGCTGCTGTAGTATTTATCTACATTTCCGAGGGTAAATGATCTAGGTTTGTCTAAACCTGCAATCGCGACAACTGTTTTGAAAAATAAAAGCTTTATGTTTGCACAATCTACTGCCGTTTAATTTTGCCCCCTGCTTTGCTTATTTTCCGAGATACAACATGTTTTCAAACTCGATTCTTTCAAAATCGCTTGTTTTAATGGATATAAATCATTCTGTAACAAGCGATATCATGCAAACTCTTTTTAGTCAAAAACATATGTAACTACAAGTAGGAAGTAAATTGATCCTCTAACTTGATGAAAACAAACCATAACCGATCATCCGCCAGTCTGAGAATAAATGCTATTCAGGATTGTTTACACCGAATTACAAACTGTAAACTACTTTCTACTGGTAGTACAATATTTATTCAATTGATAGACAATAGGATTTTGCATGACACTACTTATATAACATAATAACTTTCACTCTTGAAAGCGAGGTGGGTGGCAATATAACACTACTTACAATACTATTTTTCACTTCGAGCAAAACCTCGATCGTTTCTGAAGAAGAAATCCGTATGTTACAAGTTGTGTCATGCAAAATCCTTTTGGTTATCAATTATTTACCAGTAAGTAGCTTTGATTTTTTAACTCAATGGAAACAAATCTAAAGAGCATCCTCTATCTTGGAACCGAGGTGTCCAACCACCCGATTTAATATGTACAGGCTTCCATAACGTCCTTCGCACTCACATTTTTAGCACGAACTGGGGGTCCCATGGATAACTGTGCATGGTGACACAATAACCCGGCACCTGGGAGCTAGTTACACATTTTATATGCAACTAACTGTAAATCTTTCCTCATATGACGCCACTGTAGGGCTCTGGCGACAGGGCTACGCAACCTGTCTATGGTTTTGTCGGCGGGTGAGACTGAAGGGGGCGAATTTTTGGCAACTCTTAATAGCTCGGTATTAATCAACCACGCGTTTTATTTTAAGAAATATAATGGTGTTCCGCTTAAGACTAACCACAGGTCGTTCATATGTAATGGTTAAATGAGTACAAAACTAGGAGTTTATTCATGTGTATACTTTGAATGGCCAATGAGACATCGTCGCATGAAGACGTCCTCAAACTTGGATTGACAACAGTCATGCCTATTTGGGATAACGGATATACGATCTAATCGTAGCGAATAGAGTATATTTTGGGTGTTTTTTAACAATATAGTTCACAACCATATATATTGCGTTTGCTTCTGCTGAAAAATTGGAGCAGTGATATGGTAATCGAGAAGATATTGTTCTGATCCCATCACACTGGCACAAGCGATACCATTGTATCCTAGTTACATAGCACGTTGGTCATGATATTGACCACCACAATATCTTGTCCGGACTCGATTAATTACGCCCTTTATCTGGAATATTGCTGAGTGCGGCGTTAAACAAGAAACAAAGATATCTCCATATCAAAAATGTTAAAGTGACTATTCGGCCAATTACCAACCAAGGAGTAGTTCGTAGATATTCACAGATCACATCGTCCAGAGTGATGCCATTTAGGTTGGTGAAGGCGCTTCTTTTTACTGACTGTGTTAAGTGAATATTATGGTGAACACATGACTTACCTTTACTTGCTTTCGTCTTATGATTATAAAACATATCTGAACTTGTATGTTTTGAATATACCTCGAAACCTTTTCAAGGTGTACCTGTTCACTTACGCTATTTAATCACCAATGTGGGTCTACCAGTATAAAAGCATTATCATATTATGGTTAGTGGTATGGATATGAATATGAATATGCAAATGAAGTAATCTGCAGAGAACTTCTTTCACGCAGTTACTTCTTTTTAACAATCCCATGATAGGTTTCTCCCTCTGTGTGCCATGTAAGCCATTGGGCATTATATGATACGAGGGGATGACAAAACGCAGTGAATCACCACGACAAGGATATAATGCAACTGTTTTCATGTTTTATTTTGCTAAATATCAACCTCTGTCAACCTCAAGCAAATTGGTTTGCTGTGTACCAGCCTCACGATCCCTATTTTGTTTGACTTTTATCTTGGTATCCCCCAACAACGCAAAATCTGGAATAGAAGCACCACAAACTCCAGGAAAGAAAATATGCAAGGAACACTGTGTGTTTGGGGTAGGTAGAAGTCAAACTTATGCATTAAAGTGCATGTAAAAAAATTGAAACTACAACGGCTTGTTAAGGTGACTACTCACTTCATTTTTACTGAAAGAGCTTGTTTCACAGATACTAACCATCCACTTCCAGGTGACTTCATCATAAGGACATAACTAATTGTAATGTTTTCATGATGCCAAGGGGTTAAGCCAAACAGTGAATGGTCACACGAATGTCAGCTCCCAATATGTTGTAGTGTGCGAGTGAGTTAGTATTTATCGTCACATCGGCAATATTGCGGTCATATCGGGACGAGAACAAGTAGGAATTACAGTGTACATAAGAAAATTACAAACTAAAACCCTGTTGACGAAGAACAGTACAACCACTAGCATATCACAGGCATCAGTTTAGGACTAGTAACTAATATAAAGCAATTTAACTATAAAGGACAATATTATATATAAATGGGGTATAGACTGCCAACAACTGAACGTAGATCACCACACTAGGGACCATGGGGACTTACATTACTTTTGCTACCTGCATGGGCCCCGATTTACACCATCCCCTCAGCTAAGCCACTGGCATTTATGCAGAGAATCAGCCATACATTAAAATAACAAAAATACTAACATTAAAAACCTGGGAACCTTAAATTTACATCAAAACGCTTGGGAACTTACATACTCTCTCAGGAGGACAATGATTTTACAGCACTTTGGGGGTACAACCATTAACAATTCGAGTTACAAATTTAACCTCCAATTACAAAATATTTATCCATTTATCTAAGTCAGTTAGCAGTTCAAAATGCCAGAATTAAATGAGAACTGGTATTGTTATAACGACCCTTCATAGATCTCGATTTGAAATACTTGTCCCTTGTGATGGAATACTCAACACAGTCAAGCAAAATATGTATGCTTGACCATGGGTCTTTCATCACAAGAGATACAAAACGGAGGATCCTCACCATTTAGTATAAATTCGTGCGTGTAACGTCGCATGATGATCTCTTCAAATCTGGACTGATAACCCAAATAGGTATAACCAGTATTGGAGTATCGCAAGTGTTTTATTTATACCTGCTTGGGAGAAACTCCTACATGGCTGGGTAACCAAAAAAAGAAGATGTCTTATTGGCCAGTAGCAAGATCATTTCACAATTCAAAAATTTCAATTAAAAGTGGATGTTTACATGATACGTTTCTAATAGCCTGAAGGCAAGAAAGAGAGTCTTAACAGATGATATATTGTTTATACTTAGGGTGCCTATTAATATACTTTAAGGCTGTTTAAATGGCGTTTGCTTCCGCTGTGGAAATAGAACTGTTGTCAGGCAATCGGGAAGATATTGTTCTGGATCCAATGACAGTGGCACAAGCTACAGTATTGTATCCACTACGTAATTGACTAAATTCGTGTTTATATTGTAGTTCATTAGTTTCTGATTTTTTAAATTGTGGTCAATGTTAAGTCCATTTGGGGCCTGACCAACTGCCAAGAAGGAGAAGAAAGAAGACGGGATGGAGCTGGATTATCAAGCTCAGAAATAAATTGCCGGCTGCAGAAATAAATTGTTTAATTCTCAAACCAAGAGGCGGAACGGGAGAAGATTTCTTCTTGTATAAATCCTCATAGAGAGGAGTGAAGACACAGTTGCTGGGTTTGTCTCATTGGAATATAGTTTTGTTATACATTGTAAAGCTAATTTTATACGGCGACGCTCAAGAAATGGTTTATCACCCTCGCCGTAGAGACTGTCAACAGGCAAGGTTCCAAAGGACCCAAGACAAAGTCTTAAACCTTGGTGGTGGACAGAATCAAGTATTTTTAAGTTGCTTGTGCAGACTCCACCATATACGATGGAGCCGTAATGAAGTTTAGACCATAGTTTTACCAATGATCTATATAAGTAAAGGAGGGTAGTTTGATCCCCTCCCCACTTAGAATTGGAAAAAAATATGCGGCAAAAAGGTTAAATGTTAATCAAAGATAAGACCCAAGCACTCGGCCATCTTAACAATATTGAAGTGCCATCTAGACATAGTTCAGGGTCTTTGTGTGGTTTGTACTTACGGCAAAAATGTATGCAATTTTTTTTGGATTTAGAAAACTTAAAGCCGTTTTCAAGACATCATTTATCTACTTTGATTAAACACAAAAGCATTCACAACCATGCATATTTTTGCCACGACAGGATATTTTAAAATCATCCAGAAAGAGTGATCCATCAACTGAATGGTTTAAAACCTTAAACTGTTGATCTTGATGCTAAACAATGTGACAGACATAATACTGCCTTGTGGAACACCCTGATCCGGATTGTAATGATCAGACAGGGTAGATCCACTCGGACTTGAAATTGCCTGTCATTTAAAAAAAAGTAGGATATAAATTGCGGCAAGCGGCCTCGCCATCCAAAGTCATATCAGTGTCATAAAATCCAATGTTTCTTGGTTGTGTCGTATGCTGTTTCTGAATCGAGAAATATCGAGACCTCACGGCATTCTTCACAAACGATTCTAAACGCACTGAATGATCAATAGTACTTCTGTTTTTATGGAAACCAAATTGAATATCTGTTATTAAGTTATTAGTTTCCATGTACCAAACAAGTCGATTATTGATCCCTGGTCTTGGAAAAGCAGCTAGTTAATGAAATGAGTGAGTGAGTTTAGTTTTACGAGGCACTCAGCAATATTCCAGACATATGGCGGTGGTCTGTAAATAATCGAGTATGGACAAGACAATCCAGTGATCAATAACATGAACATCGGTCTGCGCAATTGGGAACCGATGACATCTGCCAACCAAGTCAGCGAGCCTGACCACCCGATCCCGTTAGTCGCCTCTTACGACAAGCACAGTCGCCTTTTATGACAAGCATGGGTTGCTGAAGATCTATTCTACCCCGGGACCTTCACGGGTCCCATACTTTAGAAATTGGTGCACGTGCATTGATTTTGGAGACATAGGTTCGCAAAGATTGGCGTTATTTACCCTAGTCCGATGGAGCGGGCTCCATACGGACCCCAAGACTATAAATATTGTGGTCAGTGGTAAACTATCTTAATGGGACGTTAGGTAATCTTCAATTTACCATTTTTCTTTCTTAAAATCAGATTAAGATTCAAAAACAATTTCCAATATAAAGTGTTAGATGTGTTATTGCACATACCCTACTGGGGACTGATGGGGTCCGTGCAGACCCCGCTGACAAATCTTTGACCAGCATTCAGAATTGCTCAAGGCAATCGGATTCATTGAACCCTTTCAAGTTTTCTCTCACTTGTGGGCCTAGAACACGTTCTAAATGGTCTATCAACACGTATTTGAACTTATGCAACGGGACCTTGGTGGAGATCAAACTGATGAAAGTGATGATCTATCTGATGAAGATTATCATCTGTTGCATCTGAAAGCAACATTTCTCGATTCTGGTGTTACCCCCAACAACAATCATAGTACAGAGATGAGCACCAAATATGGATTATTACAAGTACGGTCAACCATGTCTAGGGAGCGGTTTCAACACCTGACGACGTATCTCAGATTTGATGACAAAGCCGAACGATCCCAGAGACAAGAACGTGATAAACTGGCTCCAATTCGTAACGTGGTTTATATATTGAATGCCCGACTTCAACGTTTTTATTCTCCAGGCGCGTATCTCACAGCAGATGAACAATTGGTGCCCTTTAGGGGAAGATACGGCTTCAAGCAATATATTCCATCAAAGCCAGACAAATATGGACTCAAAATATTTTTGAATGTTGATGCCAAAACGTTCTACCCACAGAAACCGTACCCCTATATTGGAAAGGAGGCTGGTAGAATGCATGTTGGCATTGGAGAAAAGGTCGTCACAGATCTGGCACGACCTTATGCCCGTTCTGGAAGAAATGAACAACTATTTCACTTTTCTGAATATGGCTCAGAACCTTCAGAAGGATCAACTTACTCTTGTTGGAACGGTACATTCAAACAGAGCATTTGTTCCAGCTGCATTTCTACCAATACGTGCACGTTCAGGAAACTGCAACTACGGTGTCGTATCTACCAAAGAAGTCAAAAGCTCTCCTTTAGCTCTCAACCATGCATTGCTCTCCTGATGTCATTGTCGACAAGGATCACAAGCCTGAAATGATTCTGTTCTACAATGAAACAAAAAGTGGTGTGGATTCCCTAGACCAGATTGCACACCGATATAGTGTCAAGAGAAAAACCAACATATGGCCTGTTGTGTATTTCATGAATATGGTCGACATAGCTGCCATTGTTGCCTATGTCATCTGGCTGGGAAAGAATCCACTCTGGCTGAACAAACAGAGAACAAGGCGCGACATTTCCTTTTGGAAGTGGGCGAGGCACTAACAGGACCAAACATTCAAACACCCGCGATCAACTTCGAAGTGACTTTGCAAATGCTGGGTACACAGCTGAAGTACATACAACAAGCAGCGAAGCAGGTCCACCTACAAAGAAAAGACGCTGCCATTCTTGTTCCAGAAGCAGTGGTAGGAAGGTGAAAACCAAGTACCAAGTGCATGAAACCAACATGTCCACAACGTGGACGGTTTGTGTGTCATGACTGCACTCAATAATAACTCAGTGCTGGAAGTAACAATTGTTCGTTTCAGACATGGGCTCGAGTCAATATTGAATGTTGACACTCCTGAACAATGTTGTATTTCGTTACACTTTTGTTTGTCCTCATACGTCATACGTGATAATCATTCATGTTTTTCTGTTCCAATTTAGTTTGTATAATCAACGTTAGTAGCTGGGTGTTCACACATTCTTTGTGAAATTGAGTATAATGTAGTACGAAAGTATTCTGCAGCACAATATCCTCAGTATGGGGCAGTGGAAGATCTGGTTCTTTCTGGTTTGGCTGGTCTTGTTGCCCGACAGTTAGCACAGGTTTGGGGTTACCCTCAATTTCAGTGATGCTATCTCTGCCAATGTGACATGGCGACCCTGCAAATAGAATCATTCACGTATAAGAATCCATTTGTTAGTGAATTTGCTGGTACCAATTCATTCACATTGTACATTGTACCGATTTGTGACCTTTATTTATAAGGTGAGAAATAAATATCTTTTTGTGTTAATCAGTGTTGACTTATACCGATCGTGTACGAATAAAGAGATCAAACATCAATTTTATGACGTAATACTGAAAAGCATTATGAAATGGATTACATGCGCAGACGCAAATGTATACATACTTACCTTGGTAAGGTATTTGTCATCGTATTTTCCTGGAGTCGGATAGACCAAGGTGGTTGCCGGTGGTGCCAGCTTCTCTCCATACTGCACACGTAAAACCCTACTGTTTACAGTGTCTGAATAACTTTTTGTAGTTTCTTGTCTTACAAATCAGTGTATAAAAAGTACTACATGAAAATGACAATGGTGAAACTGAAATTATTTATGGTTTAACATACTTACCACACCAGATGGACTCTGGTTACAGACTTTCTGTAACATTTGGGCTTCCATCGCACAAGGGTTAATTAAAGGTACGCCGTGCTTTAGCATTTAAAATTTTCAGTTTGTTCAAGTTGGATGGCGACGGAAATAATGCTCAGCCTTCTTCCGTGCCTTTCTGACTTGTTTGCAGGTATCATTAAACCATGGTTTTCGAATGTGTTGATTTGTAGTGGACTTAGGAATACATTCATCGGCTATCTTCTTCAGCTCATCTGAAAATCACCCATAATGCAGGGCTTGTGGAGTTGGTCATAGAGATCGTGAACTTAGGACTGAATACAAGAAGATGGTGGAAGGTACAGGTACACCATGTAAAACCAATGTGCAACGTTACACGGAGTGCTACAGCTTAAAGCGGAGTATTTAGATGGACAGGACTATCGATGATACCATTTATTAATGAGATAGTTGAACCTCCAGTCGCGTTGGGCCCAGGAGGGGAAAAGACATAGGAAGTACAGCCTCTTACGTAAAATTACGCCAATTCAATTAATTAGTATTATTTCATAGTTCTCCATGCCATTATTCAACAAAATCATGTAGTTAGGTTTAATTGTTAAATTAAAAGTCTAAATTATAAATAACTTAATTGAGTCTGCTGATGTAGTTTCCACAGTTTATTCTGGAAGTTGCACACAGACCCGACTTTTATAGGTCTTCGCAGCTAAGGAAACTACGTCAGCAATTGGCGGTTGACAAGGTGAGCTATATTAATTACAAGCTGTTTACTTAGCAACTTGGCAACTAGATGTTGTTGTAAGAGATTAACGGATTAGCGTCTGCCAAGCTTGAAACTTATGACAATAAAAGTGGACAATATAAATATATACATAAATTATGTTAAAATATTACAGTAAAAATACTCTAAAGTACTTGTGTGTAAAATATGAAAAAAAGGTACACATTTTGTCACTGGCTCATCTTGACAACCGCCAATTCAATTAATTAGTATTATTTCATAGTTCTCCATGCCATTGTTTAACAAAATCATGTAGTTAGGCTTAATTGTTAAATTAAAAGTCTAAATTATAAATAACTTAATTGAGTCTGCTGACGTATGTATATTTTGTTTATTAAGGGACGAATCTTTATAATAATTATCTTTCTTGTCTCCCTTAGTACATATTCCAACTGACTGTAAATATTGAGATGGCTACTGTGTACAAAACTATTATTGTCTTTACATTGAAATGCCACTGCAAGGTGAACTAAATATTATAGATAATTGTTCATTCCTTCATATTTGCAGGTGTGTTGTGATGAATATATTCCAAGTCATAATTAATTTTGCCATTAATTGTATTATATTGAATAACACAAAGTGAATGTTTAAAATGAAATGTTATCTTTATATTACATTTGATACTGAATATGGGAAGTAATTGTTAATGATTTGTGTATCTGGTAAATGTATATGATAATGAAGAGATTTGAGTTTGTGATGTGTATTATGTATTATGTTGTAATGGACACACTTCCAGAATAAATGTGTCTCTTTGCTATACATTTCGTGTAAGGCTTGGATTTATGAGTCTCAGTGAATGTGTGTGTGTGTGTGTGTGTTTGTGTGTGTATTTGTTTGTGTATCTATGTTTGAATCTAATAGAGGGCGAAGATCTGTATCGTGATTCAAGAGTGCTATTGCGAATCTTGTTCATTAAGTTTAGGACCCGTGAAGATACGTGGTAGAACAGGTCTTCAGCAACCCACGCTTGCCATAAAAAGCGACTGTGTGTGCGGCGTAAAAGTAAACTCACTCACTCATGAAGGTCAGGGTGCTCATCCATCTAAAGAATGAAAATGTCAGTCATTGATCTGACTGTGATTCCAAACGTGAACTCTTTAGCTGAGCATACAGGAACCCACGTACCGATGGCGTTCCGAGGAATGGTTCTGTATTCAATAGGTATCTGCAATATTTAACTACGACACCCTGAAGATACCCCAGTCCAATGATTTTTCTGTGTATTTTCGGCCTATGAAACAAGTGCGTATTTGGGATATATGGTAACACGTGTGTCCCAGCTCCCTTTAAGATCAATATGCGGGGCAGTTCTGTTCTTATAACGAACAGCTGCTGACTCTAGGCATTTCGTGACCTGGCAAGCCCTCTTTCAACCTTTCAGCAAGATGCGTGTTGTGATATCGATAACTTAAAAAAATATGCCGACTTCAGGAATGACAAAAGTTCCCATAGATACAGAGATTGACTCGAATTTGCGTGTAACTTGATACCGTTGAATGTTGCAATCAGCATTCTCTCACGTAAGTGTGTGAGTTCAGTTTTACGCCGCATTTAGCACTATTCTAGCGCTAATACGGCGGTTGACACAGAGTGGGTGAGTTAAAAGTTTACATCGCATCGGCAATATTACAGCCATACAGAGATAAAAACAAGGTAATCAATCTAAAATATTCGTCGAGGAAAGACAGTAAAGCGGACTAGATTCTCACAGATATATTGATGTTAAAACTAGTCAGGAAGTTTAAAAGCTAGACACAGCTGTCACCATGACACAGATTGACACAGGAAAAGGGCGTCACACATTGTACCCATGTGGAGAATCGAACCCGGGTCATCAGTGTGACAAGCGGACGCTTTACTATCAGACCCCATTTGCCGAAGAAGAAAGACTATAGGGATTGACTTGAACGTGTTTGTGACTTGATAAGAATGGAGGAATGTTGCAACCAGCAATATTTCGTGTAAGTGACTCCGGGCTATAAATATTAAAACGTGCACCACCAAGTGCAGTGCTTGATGTTGTGGGCAACTCTCCATATCATCAGTAATGTACCACCAAAGCCTTATGGCCACTGTTGAAGAACATAACAGATATCCACAACAAAACATCACGTCCTGACGTAATTTATTGTTTTGCCGTTTTATTCAATGTGTTTTGTATTGCCTTCATGGCAACTTGGGTCATTTCTGGAACACTTTTATGGTCACCTGCGGGTTTCGGAAAGGGTTGAGTTGTGACGACGGTTTCGTGCTGTTTGAAATCCTAGCGACGAGTGATGAGGCCAATAAACACCAAGAAAATAAGGAAGAGGAGAGATAGTCTGAAAAGGACATATGTTTTAACAATATATCGAGTTAGACATGAATGGATCTGATTGACAACGGTGTGAAGTGAAGAACAATTAATTATGGTGATGGGTGCTCTGCATTTTCTGGCATAAATGAATTCAGTCAATCGCTTTTTCATCCACAATCCTTATCTCTACAGGTAACTCATTGTCCCTGATTTTATAGACAATGTTGTCATGGTAATATAAGAAAGTCCTCTGGAGAACTCAGTGCTTTGCAGAATTCGGTGGTTTTAAAAATGCAACGTTAATGTCTTTCAACATGCAAAATGCGTTATTGACATATATCAATATTAATCAAGAAATAATGAACACATTCTTATTATGAACTGGGGCCTGTGAGCAATGTATTGTTGGGCTACGAGTACGTATACCTGCATTGCTGATACTGCAGTACTTACAATATGCATCCCAACAAAATAGTGATTGTTTCTAGATTGAAGATGTTTGGCCTTGGAGACGATGTTGGTATCGGGAACGGAGGTGACAGGGTCGTGGTTGCAGGCGGTACTGTACTGGCGGTCGAGGTGGTAGGTGACACTGTGCTGTTGGAAGGCACAGGCTTGGGACACGCGTACTTGCTTGTCAGTATCATGTGCTGTAAAGGTATATAATAAGTGTTATTCTCCCCTTACGTATAGGTGCACATCACCTGTGTTGGTCATAAGGCTCGGTAACGTCATTCCTCTCCAGACAGCGTACCGGGAAGCTCATTATATCAATCAGTGGATTTTCGTATCCACTCACAGTTAAACATAGGCTGAAGCGAGAATATTTCGGATCACCAATTTTTCTTGTCGGCCTTAATGTAAAGGTAAGCTTTACGTTTCGGGTAAATGAATCTGACTTCATAAATCAGGTGCAATAAACAGTTTCCGTCTTCGGGACGGTAATATGACGTCATAGTAGAGTTTTCCTCTTCCCGTGTGTGGTGGTGTATGTGTGACTGCTTGTCCAAGAACCGGCTGCTGCCGCTTCTACACCATGGAGAGGTAGCAGATATCTACCCAACCTCATACCTTCTATAGTAACTCTGAACTGACCAGCTTTTTGTTTATCACGTGTGAAACAAGAAGTATGTACCCAAACACAATCACATACAAAACATCAAGTTTCATCTATTACAATCCTTCCGATGAAGCTATTTGTGTGAAGTCAGAATGAAATGCCGGTGCTCACATATATCAGTGGTGGATTTTCTTCCTGGAATACAAGTTGAGCATCGACTGAAGCGTTACACACCAACTGAATATACGTCTCCCTGTAACACAAATCAAACTATTAACACGATCTTTCCGTTGATGGAAGAATCAATACAAACGAAATCTAAGGATTACTCGAGTAACTATAATGTCAATAAACTATTCACAGGTACTATAACCGATCTGGGCTAGATTTGATTTTCAGTAACCCATGCATGCTGTAAGAGGCAGTTGACGGGATCGGGTGGTCAGGCTCGCGAACTTGGTTGACACGTGTCTTTTAACCCCTATACTGATAATCACTGGATTGTCTGGTCGAGATAAGATAATACACACACCGGCTCCATATTGCTGGAATCTTGCTAAATGTGATGGAAAACTAAACTCAATGACTCGCTCACGAGTACTATATGGCTAGTTACATGTATGATAGAACCCATGGGTGTCCACAAGTCCGCAAAACACACGTCTACTTCAGTCAGACAAATCTAATGATGTTGTTCTTGTCCCCTGCCCCAGCAACAATTTGCTTTGGAGATCATCCACACCGTTCCACTGATGCAGTCCAAGCTGTGAACAAGTGTAGAACTTGTGTGATGTAATTCATATAGAACTTCTTCATAGTTTCATATTTCCATCCTTCAATTATAAACGCAAGTTGGTAACACCAAAGCGTCAAGTCACTGCGACAAACGGGTCTAATTTATCTGCAAACTCCGTTCAGCTCATGTTACGCAGCTCGATGTTCCGCAAACAACAAAATCCTTCAATGATTGAGCATTAGATATAGCAGGGCCAGTTCTGTGGAACTCTCTCCCTCTGGACATTTGGAACTGCACCGCACACAGTTCCTTCCATAAAAACTCTAAACACATCTTTTTGCAAAATCCAACCAGTAATCAGGGCTCCTTCTTCTAAAAGGGCGCTATACAAATCACTATTTTCGTTATGTATTTTTATTACTTTAAAGCAAAATGAAAGCCTGGGAAGCTGCTGGTCTCAGTTGATCCAAGAACATGGCTGTGGTGGTGACAAACCTAGGAGCTCGATTCTTATACATAAGCATACGTTTGATGACGTGCCGGCAAAACGTGGCAGTAAGATGACACATGCATTCTTACCTTGTTTGACCTTGGTCGGATAGTATGCTGTAGACAAAGAATATTCTTTGTGGACTCTCATAAACGAATCTGGAGTTGCCTCCCCTGCCCAACACATAGGCGTCGTCTGTCGTCGAGGAGAGTTGACACAGCTGAATAATACAAAATAACACCTGGGTGTTATACTGTCATTCATTTCATTGTAGGGATTAATATTTTTTACCTGCTGAGATAAATGCAAACATTTGTAAGTGAATATTTGTACAAATGGAGCTGCTAACATATAACGTACATAAATTGACAATCTATCAGACATTCATTCAAAACTGACAAGCATGCGATGACGTGAATCTATCCTCAAAGTGACTTTGGTTTCTCAGTGGCGTTGTACACTCACTCACTCACCCCTTTCACTCACACATCCATTTCACTCACGCAGCCCTTTTACTCACTCCCTCCCTCCCTCACTCACTCACTCTCTCACTCACTCACCCATTTCACTCACCCGTCTCTTTCACTCACCCCTTTCACTCACTCCCCCTTTCACTCACCCATCCCTTTCACTTACTCACTCAATCCTTTCACTCACTCACTCGCCCCTTTCACTCACTCGCCCCTTTCACTCACTCACCCCTTTCACTCACTCACCCCTTTCACTCACCCATCCCTTTCACTCACTCACCCCTTTCACTCACTCACTCGCCCCTTTCACTCACTCACCCCTTTCACTCACCCACTCACTCATCCCTTTCACTCACTCCTTTCACTCACTCACTCCTTTCACTCACTCACTCACCTCTTTCACACAGTCACGCTACCGAACACTTGCCTTACCTCTACGCCCTGGCAGATGCTACCTTCAGTGAATGGCTCACACGGATTCCAGGAATACAGGAAGCTAGGTCCTGCAGCATCGGGAATGTCACGGAATCTGAGAAGTGTGTAACAGCACGTAAATCCTCATTAATACAACCCGTGAGTCAGTGAGTTATTATTTAACGTCACATCGGCGATATTTCATCCATATCTTGCCCTTCAGTAACCCATGCTTGTCCTAAGAGGCAACTAACGGGATCGGGTGGTCAGGCTCGATGACTTGATTGACCCATGTCATCGGTTCCCATTTCCGCAGATCGATGCTTATGTTGTTGATCACTGGATTGCCTGGTCCAGATTCGATTATTTACAGACATCCGCCATATAGCTGAGTGAGTTCAGTTTTAAATACAAGATTGCAGTGCCAACAATTTTTAATCAAAAATCGATGTCAAGGCATGGCTTCCTGAAGAAGAAAGCCAGTAAATACTCCAACCACTGAGCATTTAGAATATACCGCACAAGCGGCAGCACGTTCGACCCTTTCTGTCAACTGATCTTCACATGGCTTCACTGTCCGGACATGGTGTCAAACAAGTCCCCACCGCGTCATTGCACAACTGGACTTGAGATTAAATCATCAAACCTAAGTATTCAAAGGAGTGAGTGAGCTAAAATTCATCGTCACATAGGCAATATTCCAGCCATTTCGTGACGAGAACGATTAATTACAAAATACATATTAATTAATGGCACATTATAATAACATGAACGAAGGACAGTAAAACCAAGTAGAATATCACAGAGAATGTAAAACTAGTAATGAGATATAAAACAGTTCAACTATAGAGGACAATACAATGTAAACATGGGCAATAGATTGCCAACAACTGAGGGCAGATCACCATACTAGGGACCAGCATTAAAAGGAATGCCACAAGGCGAAGTAGCAGGGGTGACTATTAAGGGGGAAATAATTATTGCGACAATGATAGTCTATTGCCACCAACTATTGCAATGTTATTTCTCATTTGATGTCATTTCCCAAATGAATGTATCGTTTATATGTAATAAAAACAAGTTGAAGCAGTTTCAGTCTCTTCTAACGACCGACAAGAAACTTTTAAGAGGCAACAGGGGCGGATAATTCTAAATGAAAGTGATCGAATCTGGTACTTCTTGTAAACTATCGATAGCGTTACATACTATAGTGTTTCGTTACTACCATGGATTAATTGCTATCGGAGACGATTGCAATTCATCAGTAGTTCGAAGCATCGTTACATCCCTATAATGTGTGCGCAATGTTATGAAAATAGACATCTGATTTGACCCCATGTGTCAAGTTTCAGATTCAGTTGAAATCAGTTACGGCATATCAGCATTGGAAAAAAACTGATATCACCTACCTTGGGGTGTTATCATGGTGTGACAATGGTGTCAGATCAATTAAATCACCGTCAGCCAGGAGACGACACTCGTAGGCCTTGTTAATTGCAGCATCAGCGTTGAACAGTAGAAATGAGAGTATTAAGACCAGAGGAATGTTTGACATGCATGCCATATTGACTGGGGGAATCCAACTGTTTGATAACAATGACAAGCTGTTGTGTATCAGCGTGAGGATGACCAATCTGTGTCATCGGTCCCGTCAGCATCAGAGATAACAGACGTTTATCTGAGATGTTCGGCCCCGAGCTACCCGAGGTCAGGGTTTGCTTCGCTGATTTCGATAACAAAATGTCGCAGTCATCCTGCGAATAGACGGTGTAGCCAACTGAAATACAGATACGCAGTATTGCGTACTCCCCATGTCAGTCCGTATGTTTATTTGTCATTCGAAAACTCCGCACTCAGGAATACGTCAGGTGTGTGAGTTCAGACTACAGTCAAATCACCCACATGTCAGCCATATCGTAGCTAAATCAAATCAGGCACATACCGGCAGTCTGTAAATAGGCAATCCTGAGATTGACATCATGAGCATGGGTCTGAACAATTGGGAAACAATCGAGTCAGGGAAATATCAGATTCTGCTCTCGTCAGACTTCTCTTACTGCATTGAATCTTTATCACAGCAAAATACGTCATCCACCAAGTTTCCGCAAAAAACGCAAACTAGGTTACTATGTTTATGTTTCCACTGAAATGATGAACGCCATCTTTTGGTGTCTGTCTCAACAATATAATATGACGACGAGCATGCGTGTGTATGTCTGGCTGATTGTTCTAGCCCTGACTTAATGCTAGCTCACTGCATACCTTGCCGTAGTTAAGCATGGACACCCCATTCAGACACATTATACCGACCAGTACTTGTACCCTTTTAGAGAACCTGGCCCATGCTACCTCCCTTTCAGGTTGGCGGTATACGAAACTAGCTTACAGATAAGTCAACGATAAAGTATGGGATTTACTATGATCATGGCCTTAAGGTTGTTCTGCACAATGGAATCAACAAGTTGAATTGAATCATATTCAAAAGATTCTGAATTTCCCAGCCACCTCCTCGTGATGGGTGCTGGGTAACGCCAAGAGCTCGCCGACATCCCCATTGTGGACCCGGGGGCATATTTGGCCCACCAACCCGTTTGCCGAAGGTTGCGGCCCTGTGTCGACGGAGGAAGGGATCCTGGTGGCTGAGGGCAATAGGGCCTGCAATCATGATCCTGGTACTTAACCCACCACTTTGCCCTGGCTTCGTCTAGACGGGTGGTTGAATGGACCCGGTTCAACCAATCGGCTGGTCACACCAAGCCCTGTGGGTTGATTATTCATGTAAATTTGATTTTGTATGGTTTCCCTTTCGGTCTTGGCTTTTTTATTCACATACCAGTTTTAGATTTGAGAAATGGTGTTTGCCTAGTGTTTTATGCCCAGAAGGCGGTGGCTCGTGGGCCAATCTGGTGGATCGATTAATGTTCAATTAATCTTTTGCTGGAGTGCACCATTTAAGTATCTTTGGTGCTTCTAGTCTAAGAACCACACGTATATAGCATTGTCCATTTGATACTCGGTGGAGGGTGGGAAGCTGGGATGGTGTACTTTCTATTATTAAACATGGCTCAACCCCCAAAACTTAAACGAGCACTAGATGTATGTTTACCGGATACATGGAGTAGAATTTTGGTTGTATCTTCTACTGACGGTGAACCACTAAAACTAAACCCATTTGCCAATGAAAAGCAATTCATCGACTTGTTGGTGATGTCCAAGCTGTTACAAAAATTAGATCTGGGTTACTCCTCATAGAGTGTAAAACGGCAAAACAATCAGCTACACTCATAGCTTGCAAATACTGCAGTTTCTGTTTCTCCACACTGGTCTGTGAACAGCAGTAAAGGCATCTTGAGAGACAGAGACCGCTGGCTTGCCCACATGAGAGAAACAGAAATCGCCACTGAACTACAAAATCAAGGAGTCACTCATGTCAAACGATTCACGTTTTGGAATAATGGAGAAAATTTAAACACAAACACTTATTTAATTTCTTTTTTCACAACCGCAACAGTCTAAGTATATCAAAGCTGGATATTGTAACATCGAAGTGAAGCAATATATTCCAAATTTACTTCGTTGTTACAAGTGTCAAAGTTTGGTCACGGTGGCCGATCTTGCAAGAATCGTGCAACATGCTACAGATGTGGTGAAGAAGATCATGAAGGTTCTGACTGTTTGTCTTCTCCAAAATGTGTCAATTGTCTTGGAGATCATATATCGTCGTCAAAGTCATGTGAAATCTGGAAACGTGAATATGAAATTGTCAAAATCAAAATTCAAAAGAATGTCACCTGCCATGAGGCAAAACGTTTAGTAAAAGCAGCGTCGCCTCTGTCATCAGGTTTAACATATTCTACAGTTGTTGCTCGCCCCAATACTAAATCTGTTTTTTTCTGTTTCATGTCAGACAGATATTACCTGTGTTAATGGTGACAAACACACTTTAAGTACATCAGATTCTGCTTTTGATAAAAATCATGCAACATCAGCTTGCCAGACTGATCCATAGTGAAAAATCCTTGCCATAAAGTAGATGACAGACATGCAGTATCAATATTTTTTATCTTGAAAAGACATATGATGCTACTTGGAAGCATGGTATTTTAAAAGATGTACATGCTTTTGGCTTGAGAGGTCGCTTGCCTCAATTTGAATCTAATGTTTTAACTGACAGACAGTTTCAAGCACTTGTGAGATCAACCCTCCCAGACTACCATCAAGATCAGGGTGTTCCACAAGGCAGTATTTTGTATGTGACTTTATTTATTATTCTTTATTAAAATCAATATTCTTTTAAAGGTTTTAAGTGATTCAGTAGGTTCAACACTACTTGAGGTTGATTTTAATGTTTCTTGTAGAGGTAGAAATGTGCATACAATAGAGAGGCAATTGCAAATCTGTCGCAATCAAATTGAAAAATGGTCACTTATAGAAAATGGTTTACATTTTCTATAACAAAAACAAATTGTCGGCAGAAGGTATAAACCACATAAAGATCCAGAATTATTTTTAAATAGCACTCACATCAAAGTAGTACAGGAGGCCAAGTTCTTGTGTCTTATTTTCGACTCACATGTAACTTTTCTACCCCACATTAAATCCCTTTAAACTAAATGCCTGAAGGCACTTGATCTGTTAAAAGTTGTTTCAAAGTTGGGAGGAGACCAAACTACCCTACTCCACCTATACAGATCTCTCATCCGTTCGAAACTTGATTACAGCTCCATCAAGTATGCTGGAGCCTGTAAAAGCAACCTCAAAATATTTGATTCTACCCACCATCAAAGTCTTAGACTTTCTCATGGGTCATTTAGAACTTCTCCTATTGACAGTCTTCACGTCGAGGCCGATAAGCCATCTCTTAGTCAACGACGTATTAAACTCCCCTTACAGTATATAACAAAACTTTTAATAGAAATTATTGAACTGTGTAATGATTTTGCTACGGGCCAGTACGACACCCAGCCACGCTGGCATTTCTGGGAACACAATGGCCTATTTTGCCGCCAAGGCAGCGCTCAACAAACCTGTGACACTACTTCTTACTCGATACTCATATTGTAAAGCTACAGTTAGATCTTTTATCTGTGACCTGATACAGAAGAAGAGGAACACTCAAGTGGGTATCAATAAATTACATGCAATAAACTCTGTATTGGTTACACCTATTTGGGTTGTCAGTCTAGATATGAGGAGGTCATTATGTGACAATGTTGCCTTGGCCATACGTTTTATACAGACGAATACTTGTCAAAGGGTGACGATCATCCGTTTTGTTTCCCTTGTGATGAGTGAAAGACAGTCGAGAATGTCTTGCTTGACTGTCTTGAATATTCCATCACAAGGGATAAGTATTTTAAATCACAACTATAAACACTCTTTTAAATAATGTCAGTTACCATTTAATTATTGCGTTTGTAAAAGAATTAGATTTGTTAAATGACTTGTAGATAGTCATATGTAAATATGTCATTATTGGTAGTTTAGAGTAGAAACTGAGATTGTTAGTGACTGTACCATCAAAGGGGGTTGAAGTATTGTAAAATTATTAAATAAGCTATCACTGACTCAGTGGCCGATTTTGCTGCCAAGGCACCACGCAACGAATCTGTGACACCACTTCTCATTCCATTATAAAGCTACAATTAAATCTTGCATCACTGATATGATGCAAAAGAAGGAACACCCAAGTGGGTATAAATAAATTACATGCAATAAAGCCCTACATTAGGTATACTTACTTGGGTTGTCAGTCTAGATTTGAAGAGGTTGTCATGCGGCGATTTTTTATTGGTCATACTAGATATACTCATGTGTATACCTGATGAAAGGCATGTGTTGCTTGACAGTGTTGGATACTCCATCACAAGGGATAGGTAATTTAAATCACGGACTATGAAGGATCTTTCTTGTAACATAAGTTCTCATTTATTTGATTAGTTGTCATTTAATTATTTAGAATAGTAACTTAGATTGTTCGAGACGGTATCCTCAAAGGGGGTTGAAGTATTATTAAATTATTGACCTGCTGAGAGGGTACGTATTTCCCTGAAAATCAAAGCCAATTTAGCTCTACCATACTTTTGATCGAGGTTTATTTGTTGTTTTAATATTGGTGTAAACTCAGCACAATCGTCAGCAGCTGAAGCGATGTTGTAAATACGGCTAGGGTCCATGCAGGTAGCAAACGTAATGTAAGTCCCCATGGACCCTAGTATGGGGATCCACCTTCAGGTGGCAATAAAATTGCCCATTTTCACATTGCATGGTCTAAAATAGTTTTCTGCCTTTAAAATACATGCTAGTTAGTCTTAACTCTTATAGTTATACTCTTGTTATTTTACAGTCCGTCGATGTGGTGTATCTACAACATTTCTCGTCACTATATATTAAATTTCGTCACGATATGGCTGCACTATATTGCCAATGTATCGTTAAATTTTAACGCACTGTATCCGGCAATAAAATGTCAATGTTGGAGAATATTCCGTGTGTCATGACTCAATAACGGTAAACATTTAAGGCTACGAACGGGTTTACAAATAGCACCTACCTCTTACACTTAAAATTGTATGTTGTTTTCTGAACTAAACAATCAAGTGACTGGTCAGAAATCAAGTCACATGATTGCCGATTCACTTCTGTGTTGAAAAGCGATACATGTGATGGATATCTGTTGTGTGAAATAGTAGCAGTAAGTAAGACACATAACAGATAAGGTACGATAACCTTTAACAGACAATAATTACCACAATACATATCTTGTTAGTACAATTGTGTCAATCCATTTTTATGCATTTCTGTATAATTTGATAAGAATATTGAATATAGGTTACTGTTTCGTATATCATTGTCAAAATAATGGTGTTAGAAGATATTTTTGATGACATCTCTGTGCGTAGGTTTAAAAGGTGGTCGTGTTGTTTGTTAGTTCCTCGCTCTTGAGTTCGCAGGACCCCAGTCAGCATCAGGTCTCGAGGCGATCTTTATACTCTGTCGAAGGAAACGAAATAGTAAGTGCTCCATAAGCACTGATGTCTCGACTAGTTGTGGAGAAAATATTCTGCAATAATTACTTCCACATTCGCTGATTTTCATCTGCGCATTCCTGTCACTCTAGTTTAGTATTCAGAGGCATATTCAGTTTGTGTTGGCAAATGGTTCCTTCTGTGACGTCCCATATGTATCTAGGATTCTTTGGTCCAGTTGTCACAACCGTTGTCATAAATAACACGATACAGGTACAATCCTACAAGGCCCCATCGGTACCGTTCAAGGGTGAAATATAAAGACTCAAACTTACCTCCGTCAGAGAATTGGTCGCCATGTGCTTCCTGACAGTGATGACCACATAGATGGGTATCGGTAGAAGGGGCAGCACTGCTATGAACCAGCCGATTGTAGAGGCGTAGCTGGGATACTCGTACTTGCCATAGGTTGGCGGTTGGTAGCGGAGAAGAGTCAGGATGAAAGCAATCTAAACATAAAGCATGGGTATAACGAAATAACGTGGCATGCAGTGGCAACTCCATCCTAACGGTTTGCATGATCTCAATAATTATACTGGGAATCGTACAATCCACAAATCTCTAGCATTTCTTACTGAAATGTGTTTACCATTTTTACATAGATGAAGGAAACGACTTTGTACATTATGAAATATATCCATAGCTTGAATAACAGTGACTCCAATGAACTGCAGTGTACATACTACTAGAGTTGTTGGTGTCACAAATGCCCAGAGGATCTTGACAGGCATCGGTAGCTGCTTCCCAAGCATCATCTCAGCGTCGCTGCTCATCCGCCTTATACCTGCAGAAACATATGATAGTGTTAATGAGTGAAACGATGTAACCATTTTCACTACAGTTTGGTTATTTTTGTTTCATACACAAATTTGATAGAATATTCCAGCTTTATTTAATTGGCATATACTCGAATCTGGCTCCGGTAATCCAATGATAATATACTAGCCACATAAAGGAACAGTTTTTTTGTCAAAATATTATCACAGTTGATAAGTACGATAACAATGTCAAAGGTATATATAAACTTTAGTGGTGGGATTATGAGAACATAATGCTCCTTAGTATGGTGATCTACCCTCAGTTGTTGGTGATGTGTAGCCCGTGTTTTATGCTGTTTAGTCCTAATAGTGTTGTTAGTTTTAATTTCAACAATTTTTTTTATAATAAACACATATTCGATTTCCACATCAAACATGATCTCGTCACGATGTGGCTGAAATTTGCAAATGTGACGTTAAATACTTGCTCCCTCCCTCACTTTAAATGTGCCAGGGGTACCACCCAGTCATCAGTACCGGCTTAGCTTGGGGAAACCATACCGCATAACCATCAGCAACTCTAAATACAGCTTGGAGGTACGCTGTTTAGTTTCGTATCCGAGAAAAAGCAAAGCGTTGAGAAATCGATAACGTGCGTCGTCCGTTACTCCACTCTTCATTACAGATGCACAATGGTGTAAATTATTTCCATCTGTCTGAATTATGGAACATTAGTAAAACATGTGTTATACGATTCTTTCTGATTTTACCAGCATCAACCAAATACCCTCAGTGATCAAAAAAGTTTTATGGAAATTCTGTTTCATCAACTTGTTTTTCATTTTGAAAGAGGTAAGAATCTGAAAACAAAAATTGGTGTGCACTCTGAATATCATGAATATCACTTTGACTGAGTTTGACTATTTTGATGGGAACTACATATCTGTCGCTGAACCAGACAAGTCTCCTTACGTTTGTTAAATTAAAGCAACATTTTACCAAACGTTCCATTTATACAGAGAATCTCACCCAAGTGTCTACTAATATCAAAGTAATAAATACCTTTATCAACGAGTGTTGATATAAATGATATCAGTAGACTCGAGGGTGAGATTATATTAATCATCCAAAATTATTCTTAATTAGTTTTCAATTAATATTGTAAACCGATAGTGAGTGTTTCCTGCAATCTGATTGGTTAATTACCCTTGTCGAATAGTATTCGACATTCCTGAAAATGATGGCCTAATAACCGCACATGAACACATTAGCACTACTTTCGCTGCATGAATTTGCATAATGAAAGCTAATTTATGTGATCCTGATTTTTTTCTTGGTTCCTTAGTTTGATGACAATTTGGAGATGGTGAATTTTTGGAGGAGTTCATGAATGATGAAAGTCAGTATCTGATTGTTTACCTAACAGAAAGCTTATATGCTTTTTTACAGTAATGATTGAAGTGACATAAAATTTCCGTCGAACAAACACATTTATTCCAAAAAATACATATAAAGGACAGTGTTGATATGATAAATTCTAATAATTGACTAAAAAATAAAGCTCAAAAGTTCTTACAACTTTTAGAGACAATATATTTTACTTGCTAATAGGCTTCGACTTTCTCCAAGAACCTGAATCCAATCAGGTTGACAACTCGGCTAAGGTTGTCAGAATATCGACAAGCGAGCGTCCATCAGTACCGTCTGTATAGAGTGGCAACCGCTGTTGCGTTGCAACGGTCAAGGATAATGAGCTACAACAAATCATTGATGGATCTTTATAACAAGCAGAAATACAGACTGGGTTGTTAAACGTCTTCGTAGTGCGCCCTTCCGACACTTGGTAAACAAAGAGAAAGCAACAAACAGTTACCTCCCCTGAGTAGACTTCGAAACCGTCTTGCACACAATGTACAAACCGTCTTTCACACAATGTACCCCACTAGAAAAACATGAGAATTGACATACATTTTAACGATACTGTACAAAACTCGACTGTAACATGGATTAACATGTACAGTACCCACTATGTTCCAACATATCTGTTACCTCGTATTCTTACCTTCTCTTTATTCACAGAGTGGCTCCAAGAGAGAGGGTACCCTTCCGACGTTTGAGAATTTTGATGCTTAAGCACTGAACACCTATCTTTGTTCAGTCTACGCTGAAGTGAGGAAAGGTCATGGTCTACAGAATGGTCAATTCGAAGTCTACCTTCGTTGGCTTGCGAGCGGCCATCAATCGCCATCTGCGTTCTCGTCCATTTGAACGTGATATCAGTATTGTGAATGACACCATATTTAAAGTGCAAACCATATTTTCATTTGTATGGTCAGAATAACAAAAAAAACGGGCCTAGATAAAACGAAACATCACGCCTCAATCCCCGCGACAGACCTGTCGGCCTATTAAACAAAGTATGGTTTGACACAACTCTTGGATTCGCTCGCCCGGGCCATCATCTTTTGAGGTCTCCATTGATGAAGATGGTTGTGAATACATTGAAATGTCACACTCGAAACTCACAAAAAATCACATATCAGTATTATGAATGACAGAGAATTCTAAAGTGCAAACCATGTTTTCATTTCTGTGGTCAGAATAAAAAAACCCGGGCCTAGATAAAACGAAACATCACGCCTGAATCCCCGACACAGAGCTGGCGATAATTCGAGAAAGCTTTGACTTGTCTTCACCTGTCGGCCTATTAAACAAAGTATGGTTTGACATAACTCTTGGATTCGCCCGTCGGGGCCATGAAAACCAGACATCACTTCGTTCATCATCTTTTCAGGTCTCCATTGATGAGATGGTTGTGAATATATTGAAATGTCACACTCGGAACTCACAAAAAATCACCTTGGCAATTTGACCGATCGCGTTAAGCCAAATATAAGGATCTATTCCATTGGTGACGTGCACTGTCCGGTTTCATCATTTAAATCTTACAAATCCGACGTGAATCCAAAGGATGAATCGTTTTTTCAGCATCCCAAGTCCGTCATTGATGTCTGCGATTCTGTTGGTACACATCACGGTGCGTTGAGAAAAATTTGTGCGCTTTCACAAATGATGAAAAACATATCCAAGAATGCTAAGCTGCCACACACAAACACGAACCACTGACATCGCGCAACAGCTGTCCCATGCCGGAATTTGCAAACTCACCTGACATAGAAATGATGAAAGTTTAAGCCATATTGCACCGAATGCTGCAGTGTACAGAAGAGTTCGTACGCAGCCATTTTGCAGCGGTCTGATCGCGAAAAACAATGCAAACAAATGCCTCTGCCTCTTCTCGTGCCGTTGCCACTGTTTCAATATCTAGGCCCTCTTCAGGTTTCAGAGCACACACCATTCTACCATAAATGTAAACTTCGTTAATCAAAATTACGACTAACTTGACACATCAAACCCATGCGGTTATTCATGATTAGACCAGTCCACGCAAATTTAAACGGGGTGGACAGGGTAGCAAAAAATGAAGTTCTGTCATTGTTATTGTACTTTCAGGATATAAGTCAGTAACTGAGATTGACATAAATACATGTATTATGTTGTTCATCAAGTTCACTTAAAAATATGACAGAAAATCATTGTTTTTGTGTATTTTTTAAAAGTTTATTTCGAGCATGACGTAACTTGCCTGCCCAATTAGCTTCTTGTGTCGTTTTTCAGCGCCGGGGCGACAGCGAAAAAGGTCACGAGAATATTCAAACAGTTCTTTAAAAAAACACTCTCACAACAAATTGGTTTACAATATCGATAAAGAGTGTGGTTTGTTCAATTTCCGAGACATTTGGAATTCAACATACGCACATTTTAACGCTTTAACCTCCGGCTGACGCCGTCGGTTTTAAACTAAATTTGCCTGTGAGCACAGCACTAGCATTAGATTTGCATTGTGACATCATCAAGTTCATGACGTCACAGCATTGTCAGGGCATTGTGCAAAATCTTCTGAGAAAGCGATATCTCCTAGGAGATATCGTCTGATCTGACACAAGCGATATCACCTGTGGAACACAATTTTGGATGATAACTTACTGTCGAATTATAATGGTGTGGAACACTCCAAGGAGAAATTAGAATGTGATCCATAGCTAGGACACCAAAGGTGAAAATCTCCACCAGTGAAGTCATAGATATCGTACGAACCGTTCCACAACAGGAATAAACTCCTCGGCCAAATGACGCTGCACAAGTTCCCGAGTCGTGTGCTGATGCGTAACTATTTCATGTAGTTTGCTTTAATATGTGATCTTTTAATTTTTGTATGGTATCTTCTTACCTTTGGATTGTTTATGTGTTTATTTCGGCAGATACGGTATGACAGATGTACTGACAAAGGCTAACCTTCCTTGAACAACACATTGTGCTGTTTCGACGAAACAGAGACATTGCGTAGTGATATATACGCACCATAGATCCATGCCACGGCGACACACCCCAGAGTACATATTACCAATGGACCGAGGGAGGCAACATACCAGTCTACCAGCTGAAACATGTACGGCCCTCCCTGAAATACACAAGTGAACACTCTTGTGTGCATGTAATATTCACTGAATAAACAATGTAGCTGGTAACATGATTTATAATCATTTCGGGGACATGCATTGCCGCGCAACTCACACACTCACAGCAATCATGGAACTGCAGTGATGTGACATTCACTTTCCCACATTAGGCATTTAGAAGTTGTGTTGTAAATCCACACCATGCGTTGTTATGTTGCGTTCAAACTTCTAAATGTCCATCAAGTGTCTGATCCGTCATCTACCCATGAAGATCCGGGGTATGAAAGGTCTTCAGCAACCCATGCTTGCCATAAAAGAAGACTGTGCTTGTCGTAATAGACGACTAAGGGGATCGGTTGGTTAGGCTCGCTGACTTGGGTGAGACAAGCCATATGTTTCCAGTTGGGCAGATCGATGGTCATGCTGTTGATCACTGGATTGTCTGGTCCAGTCTCGATTATGTACAGACCTCTGCCATATAGTTGGAATACTGATGAGTACGGCGTAAAACTTAAGCACTCACTGATCTCTCATCTACATGGAGCTGAAACTGCACAACCTATGAAGTGTTGTAAATATTAAAGAAGTTGTAAACTCACATACCGTAAGTTGTTATGTTATTATGGCATATGCATACACATGAGCATTAATTTAGCACCACCCATTTTCATGCTATAAGATTGTGTTTAAGACTACACACTGGTCAATCATAATATAGAAACCAAACACATGGTTATAATTTCGTTAACTAAAGTGTCAATCCATCAACTACCAACACTGCTGCTACTTTCGGCTGTAATTTAATGACGGTCATATGGGGGCACTAAAAACGTTATCAATAATCATGTCCAAAACTATGGTCACACAGAAAATGTCTGTGGTCCAACGTACACAAAGTTCTCAAACAACTTTCACTGTTCAATCCCAAGCCAACGGTAATGGTCACATCAATATTTGGTGTATCCTCCCCTCGCACGGATAACTGCTGCAACCCTCCTCCCCATGTTTGAATTCAAACGCCGAATGCTCATCATCGGAATCCTCTGCCATTCGTCAGGAAGAGTCTGAGCTAATTCCTATAGATTTTATACAGGTGGATCCCTTACTTGAACGTGACGACCCAGATGGCTCCATAAATGTTCAACTGGGTTGAGATCAGGGCTTCTGGCAGGCCAAGGTAATCTGCCAGCTGCGTTGTTCTGCAGGTATGCGATAACAGCTCTGGATGGGACCTAGCATTATCGTCCATAAACACTGGTCGACTGGTGAAGGTGTGGTTCTCAAAATGTGGGACAACAAAGCTTCCAGTACTTCCTGTTGGTATCTTTGACCATTGAGTGTCCCTTGAATGGTGATAAGATTCAGCCTATAGTCATAGGAGATGGCCCATACCATTACGAAGAAGAAAACGGCTTTCATCGGACCAGTGGATCCTGCGCCATGTCCTCAGATTGTGGATTACATCACATGTGTGTGATGCATACCTGCATGTGTATTTAGATATAACTGTTTGATTTCTCAGTTTTGATCCCATTTTGTTACAATCTATAAATTTTTGTGGTGCTTAATTAATGCTCATGCTTACATTATATTGCCATTGTACTGCAACTCTGTTTTGTAACTCCGAATACCCAGGTTCAATTCCACAGATGGGTGCAAAGTACAAAACCAATATCTGTTGTGGCCCGCCATGATACGGTATATATTGTATGCATATTCACCTGTGTGCAGAATATAAGTCCAAGAAGGAATGCTATGAGACAGTATCCTCCAGTTACAAGGATCCTCCTCTTGCCCAGCTGTTGTGGATATTGGTCAACCAAAGCAGTAGTAACGACTTCAACACTCAGGAACTGAAAGAAATATCAGTCCAGTGTACCACCATTGCTGTTTACAATGGCATTTTTTACATTATCCGTCTTAACAGTTTTCTTATAATGTCAGTGTTAGTTTGGAAAAGCTGGTTTGTAAGTCGGTTATTTTCGCCAGACCGTTATCTGGCGTTAATAACTTTCATGAGTACACGCACACAGTACCTGTGAATCCAGACCAACTGTCAGCAGCATCAGAAAGAACAGGAAAGACCACAGCTGAGGAAGAGGAAGTTGTGCCAGGGTTTCTGGGTAGGTCACAAATCCCAAACCTGGACCTTTAATGTAGAATACTGGTTTATAATACATTTTATGAAATAATAGATTTGTCTCTATCATAGGATCAACCATAAAATAAGAACAAAAACCAATTCAAGTATTTTTTCATATTTGTTACCGATTGTGAAAGCTATGTTCAGATTTCTCTGTTGTAACTACTTTTGAGAGGAGATGTATTCTACTCTTTCAAATCTTGGGAGATAACCACATGCTCCTTAAGTGTCTACCGCAAAAAGAATTGGTGTCATCTGGAGAAGTAAGAGATGAAATGTCCACATGCAGTCGCTTGTTTCAAGAGAATAATATATAATAGCTTTTTACATTTTGACAAAATTCTTGACGGAAAGAAAACTACAATGTTATTAGTACTTCCAGCAACACCTGTTACAAATAACCTACCACTTGATACAACAGTTTCGATGGGAACACCCGTTTTCTGTGACATAACCCCGAGGGTAGCAAACGTCACCATGCCAGAGAAGATACTGGTTCCTTCTGAGATCATTGTCAGTATCAGGCTATCTCTGTAAATGTAAATGCTAATATCTTCACATATTCAAATGTGGATTTCTGACATTTATGTAGTCACCGGTTTCCTGGCTTTTCCTCAAGAAAGCTGTTAGATTTATCAGAAGCAAAACGAAAACTTCCTACGTGCTAATGTGCCCACATCATGCATGACCATGAAGAGAGTAAATTACTGAACATGAACTTCATACTATGAGTGTGTCCATTTCCGATTGTATCAAAGAAATGGAAATGAGTAATTCAAATGCATACTATATATATTGTCGGCGCGTTTGTTCTTGCACCGAACCATCTTAGGAATTATGCATTTGAATTACTCACTTCCGTTTCTTTTATACAAACGGACACACTCGTAGTATGGAATATATATTATATAAATAATGCTTAGGAATAAATAACATCAAGTACACCATAATACATTTTCTATTATCGAGTATGATTGGTGCTTACCTGAGACATTGTTCGTGGAATTGTTTGTAGCTTGCAGCGGTACCAATTATCCCACAGCCAATTCCCAGTGAATAGAACACTTGCAAACATGCTTCCAGCCACACCTACCTCAACAGATATTTGCTGAAAGGTATTCTCCAAGTAATTATTATATTCGCATGATTTATAATTCTCTGTATAGGGAAAAATATCAAATATCAAATTAGATAACGTTTACATGTATGTTCATGTATGTTAGACAGACAAACAGACAGACAGACAGATAGATTCTCTTTGTATGGATGGCCATGCGGGTCAACACTTCATAGACATTTCTAATAACATAGAGTACGGAGCGACTGGACATTGATTTACACATGAATTGTATGTGCAGGCATTACCTTTGTGCAATACACATTTAAACGTTTGGTAGTAAAGGAAATAGACCCACAAAAGACGCAAAGGAAAGAATAATGATAAAATAAGAAATCGTAGGATTTTGCCCCAGCTTATTTTGTCATCATTTTTGCCTTTGCGTCTTTTTAGGCCTATTCCTTGTACTCCTCAAAAATACTATTCAAAGAGCTATTATTTTGTGAGGAATAGGGTTTGAGTAAACTAATATGGTAGATATTTGCATCGTACATCTGCAATAGGAAATGATATTCATTGTCTAACTAAGGCAATGGGGACACATGGCTAATACAAATCCTGCACTTCTGCACATTTGTGTAATATAACCAGCATCGAATTCCTCATCGACATTCCGTCAGTGCTCTACACATATGCACAGAAATTAGCGTTCTTAGGTAGAAAGTAACACTCGTAAGTATGTGTGCATATTTGGAAGTAGTCACAGTTGCTGACCACTCTTAATGATAATGTCTTTACATCTTTGCTTGAGTATACACTCAAAAACAATTCTCCATTAGCTACATACTGCTTGAACCTCGCACTGACTGGGTCCAATTAACACCTGTACAATCATCTAAACGTTTAAATATAGATAAGATCGGTTTCCGAATAAAGAGAATGAGGCTGTCTGAGCAACGGATCCAATACGATATTACTTTACTTTAAAATTAACATTCAGTGGATATCACCCTTATTCACGAAGGGTAGCATATTCAGATTACAAAGCTACAATTCAGTCTTGTCTCTCTGATCTGATGCAGAAGTCGGACACTCAAGTACCGGAAATGAAACCCCAGATGTGCTACACCTACTTGGGTTGTCAGTCCAGATTTGAGGAGTCATAATAGAACGGTGTATGAGATATACTCATGGGTATCTGTTAAAAAGTGAAGATCCTCCGTTCTGCATCCCTTGTGATGATAAATCACAAACGATGAAGGATCTTTTAATCGTTTAATTATTGCATTTTAAAAATAATTAGATTTGTGAACTGATTTGTAAATGGATAAATATTTTATGATTGGAAGTTTGAATTAGTAACTAACATTGTTAGTGGCTGTGTCCTCGAGGGGGGGGCTGAGGTACTGAAAAATTGTTGTCCTGTTTAGAGGATACGTACGTCCTAACACATTCAAAGTCAGTTAAAATTTTCCTCTGTTTGTTAAAATGCAGAATATGCATCTAATGTACGGATATATTTGTGTCCAGTCAGCACGGAAGCGATGATGTAAATCCAGCTAGGATCCATGCAGGTGGCAAAGGTATCGAAGTCCACGTGGTTCCTAGTATGGTGATCTACTTTAGATGTTGGTGATTTCCAGTCTGGTTTTATTGTCAAAGTTTACAGTTCCATGCAAGTTTAAATTTTCTTTCTGTGATAATTTAGTTATGTTATTGCTTTTTGTTGACAGGTTTTACTCATTGAATTGTGTCTGAATTTATAACTTTCAAGTCACGAAATGGCTGACATATTGCCAATGTCACTCACTCACTCACTCACTCACTCACTCACCTAGTATAGCTGCTATGAATGAGCGGGAGCCAATTCGTCAGACGAATGTCCAAAGAATGAAATATACATTTTTAAATGTGTCTATTCACTGTTCCTCTAGATAGGATAGGATAGGATAGGATAGATTTTCCCTTGAACTAAGCAATCACAATACGGACGCATTTAGAATCACAGGTAGATTTCTTGATTGGACAGAGCCCTTTCGGTTTACATGGACAAGACATCTCAAGCTTTAGAAAACGTATTTGTACATTGCAACGGTAATCCCAAATATTTATAGTCTTTGACAGTTTAAAATATGTCACTACCAGTTTACCACTTTTCGTGTTTTCATACTATGACACTTTTTAAAACTACGACCTTGGTCTTATAGTGAATAGAATATTAATGTTCTTTTGTATATTTATGACAATGTCCCCAAATATTGCAACATCATCGTCAAACAGGAGACAAGAAAGTGCTTTAACAGCTTCGTCTAAAAATGCACCGCTGTTCATGATATAATTAACAAGTTCATCAAGTTATATAATTAATAGAATAGGGGTGAGATGCAACCATGACGGACACCTGTAGCAGAGTTAATTGCTTTCCTCATAGTTAGTTTAATATAAGTGACAGAAGATTTCACATGTACATCTTATGAAGAAATGTGTTTATTGTTTATTTTACCATGAAGGACATTATTTTGGGGAACTGAAAGTTGTTTATTTTTATTCACTGTGTCGGAAGCTACTTCAAAATTGACAAAAATACAATTATATATTGCCGCATTTCTCTGATATATTTATGTATTATAGACATGGGATTGAATGGTTGGTCCGTTATGCAATTATGTTCTCGAATACCGCATGTGACTCAGATATCACTTCCTCTGTGGTTTCGAACATTTTAATTTGGGATCCTGGACTTGAACACCTCACTGTGAAGAACAGCAAGCTTGTAGTTATTGTGATCATTCCTGCTTCCAGTACAATACAATTTACTATTAAAGAAAAAATTCTCAAGATCATTTTAATAAGGACCTGGTTAGCCTTTTAGCCTTTTGTCCCATTATTGGTTTGCTTTCGGTAGGTTTGCCTAAGAATAAGACGATGCTGTAAATATCGCCTTGCCATAAATTGTTCTTCATGAGTGCGTTTTTTTTAAATGTGTGAAATATGTACCCATACACACTGGTTAACGTATAGTTACACACATAAAGGTGTGCATTGTTTATATTTCTTGAATTGTGTATTATTTGTAGGAACGCCTCTACAAGAACATTAATTCTGGCATAGTTTCTGATACATCTGCCTGTTTGGGTGAGAGAAGGATTGAATCTGCATTTTCAGTTTCATCAGTTAAAAGCTACCCGGTACGAATAACGAAGTGTTAATGACGTCACTAAGTGCCTAGCGCTTCCCGAAATAGTTTATAACAAACCTGAATATCGAGCAGTTTGTTGAAATCCGGTACGAAGTAGAAGTGTAAGCCATCTACAGCACCTGGTTGTAACAGTGCTTGAATGAAGATGGCGACAAGGAGAATGTACGGAAGAAGTGCCGTCACATACACAGCCTGGAGTGAGGAAATTATCTTTGAGTTAGGAATACACAGTACATTAATATGTACACTGTGTATTGTGACCTAGATTACCAAAGCTGGTAGTGGGCAGCAGCAAAGATGATAGACATTAACGAACAAATTCACGACCTTAACGGGCACAAGCTGTATGTTTGTTTGCAACAGTATCATCAAAATATGGATGGGGTTTCAATCAAATTCATGCTGGCAAATGGAAGGTTTGCTTACTACTCCAGCAATTGGTTATATAGATCGGGGCATTTGCAGTCATGCAGAACTATCAATTACCTTACCAGCAGACTTGATTCCACGAATTAGACATAGAAATATTAGTACATGTGAACCAAACAGACATGCGACTATGTGCCACTGCACAGATCCCACATCCTCCAAGCCAGTTGAGACACTCAGTACGTTGTATCTAAAAGTTAAACAATGAGTGAGTGAGATTTAGTCTCAAACCCCTGGCAAATGTCAGGTAGCATAGGACAGGTATTCAGAATTGTTAGTGTTATGTTAAGTTCTGAGACCCTTGCGGTTCTCCAAATGATAAGCGAATGGATATTGTGAGTGAGCGAGTGTGATGTGTGTAGAAACAAGTGTAAGGAAATACAAGTTGAAATAACAGTTGCAGCATTGCCAAGATGGTGCTATGATTGTGATACCTGCTTTTTAGTATGAAGGCAAGCATCAGTGTTTGTTGTGGCGAGTAACAAGATCACCAACTTGGTTGACGCATGTCATCGTATCTCAAAGACGCAGATGCATGCGCGTGGTGTTGATCGCTGCATTGCCAGGTCCAGATTCGATTATGTACAGACTGCGTTCTACACAAATGAGACATCTTTAGGTTACATTTGTGAGGTCATTCCATTATCGGTTTGCTCCATTACTTTTCAGGAATGGAGCTATGTCTACCAGTTTCCAATTTAAGACTTGATTTTGTCAATGTGACATTTACTGCTGATAACAGATATATTCCCAAAATTGCACATACGAGGACACATCATCTTTAGAATTAGAAACCGAATGTTCCTATATGTATTCTTTAGGAAAACACCATCGACATATTTTGACAAAGGAAGGGTGACCTTTTCAGAAATAGAATCATCACACTATGTATCTTACTGCCAAAATTCTTCTGCTGGTGTATGAGCCAGAGTCACGTTTTCCCAGAGTTGGGCTGTAGTGGCTATGTTTGATGTATTCCTTGCCATTGTAGTCATGTTACTGTCATAGATTGTATTCACGTCTTCCACACACAGTTCGGTGTTCCAACTGTTGCCACAAGTTGTCCAGGGCAGGACGCTGGAGCAGGACTTCACCATGAAGTAGATGGGCCAGGCCAGATACAGGTTGTAAAATGTCAAGTAAGAACATGTAGCCACCATAGCACCAACCCCAAGCCCTAATTGATAGAAAAACAATTTACATATATACCTTTATCATGGTATCGGGAGAACTGACAGTCAGCAGCAACCCGTCAATCCAGCATTCCTGTTCAGTCCATTTGGGTTCAAATGAGAACGATGAATGATTAAATAACTCGAAATAGGGATAAGTGCAGAGAATATAAATAAGACACATGGTCCAAGAACACCTGCACCCAACAGGATTTGAAATCTGAAATATTTTACGATCGATCGCAGAAAAGGTTATTTCGAGTTATTTAGACATTCATCTTGGCATTTGGAGTGTGACCTCTTCCTCTCAGACTGATAAGACCCTGTGACTTGTAATCCTAATCAACCAATCAACCAGTATTTATTCAAATACATAGTTCGTAAACATTCTGAAAGTGACAGATATTTTCGCAGTAAGAAAGTTACATTTGGCGTAATAGCGAATGCATATGTTTTCCAATCTTTTGTGTTATGATTTAAATCAAATATATGTGCAAAAAGTCGTCTAACGTTTTGCAACGTTCACAATGTAAAGCACGGACCACCACGTAATATTCATAGAAAATACAGGGCCTACCTTGCAATAAAGGACACATGCTCCAAACTTGTTTGGCACCCTTTCCCGAGAACTGAGAGATAATTGCCTCTAGGAAGAACGTGGGAAACCCAGTAATGAACAGTAATAAAAGGTATGGGATCAGGAACGCTCCTGAAACAAATGTACACGTAGCAGCCAGACTGTGTAATCAGTCATGTCTTGAAATGGACTAAAACTATCAGTCAGTTCGTGAAAATACGGTTTTGCTCAGTAAGTTCATGAATCTTACCCTTTGTGTTACACTATCTAACTGAAATGGTTGTTCGTTTGTTATACAGCTTCTTGTATATTGTTTGGGGTATTCTGATAGTTATGAAAACATCGTAATTAGCTTAATCTCACAAAGAGTTCTCACGAAATGAGTGATTAAACAGTCTGACTGTAACATACAAATAGACAACATTAAAATTATAAAAGCGTTTGAAGTGTTTTAAATCATTTGTATCTAATCCTAGATTTCACTTAGCCGTGATCCATCAATTTCAAAGTGTGAATTGATTCCATGCTTTCGACTATGCTACTAAACCTTATTAGTCAAGAGGAATGCAGTCAGAAACAACAGTTGAAGTGTAGTAAATAAAAATGCGATTATGGCCGTCAGGACACAAAGGAAATATTTACCAAATCATTTCACAGATATCCAAACGCTATTAAACATATTTCATTACTGCCATGTACAAACAGTGTAATACTTTGGAACGTATCAATATTTATATACCATGCAACACTGAAATGTAAGAAACAGAATAATATCTGAAAATGTAAACATTATCACTCGGAAGAACATTTATGTATGAATGTTTTATGTACTATAGGCTTGTGGCCTCATCAGTACGGAATAACGTTTTTTTTGGTTTTTATTTTTGGACACAAAGGAATAAAACTAACACAATTCAGTAATGCTTCTTATCGTAGTGAAAACATGCATGCAATAGAGAGGGAAACGGGTTCTATTTCCTAAATTAGAATCTAAAACGCATAAAGCCCCTGAACTAATTTTAATGGAAGCACAAATGTGTAAATGAGGACAAGTCAAATGGTGTTACACATTAAATATTTGCAAGTTAAGTGTCTGAAGGCTCTCGATTGGCTGAAAGTTACACTTTCATAGTAAAGTACAGATTTTAAATGCCTAATAAAACGCATCACATGGACATTGTGCAGTCAGAGTCATGCCAATTTACCAGCTCCCATTTTTCGGGAAGAAGCGGTGGCTGAGCGGGTTTGGCGATTGCTGACGATTAGGTGCCTGACGGATGGTGTGGATGCAAATCCCGGATAGGACTCAGTCCAACAAAAGTACCAGAACCTGTACTTCACTAAGAAAGTGTAATCCAAAATACAGCATGCTACATTTAACCACTTTCTAAATGGCATGTAATCTTTGTCGATTCTCATTCTAACCGGGGGCGAGATCAAACTACCCACCTACACTTATATAGATCACCTATCAGCTGAAAACCTGACTCTAGCTCCATGATCTATTTCGGAGACAACACAAGCACCCTTAAACTATGTAATTCTGTCTGCTATCAAGAATTAAAACGTTGTCTTGCTTCCTTCAGAACTTCTGCCGATAGCCTTCCCATTATTATCATGCCATCTATGGAGTATGTTACAAAAATATGTTCTAATGAGTCCAGACCTTGCACCTCACTCTTTAACAGAGTGAGCAAGTTAAAAGTTTGCGTTACAATAATAAAATTTTATCCATATCGTGTCGATAACCATGTACGTATCTTTCTGAAATAAGAGTGGAATCCTTCACTTCAGCTCTCATTTTGTTTCTTCCTGGCAGTCGGTGAGGCCACAAGTAGAAACGTACAATGGCTGCATTCAGAAATCAGAATCGAATCAATTACAGTGCAGTGAAAACGTTAAACATCAGATGTAATGGATAAAAATCTTTCCTTTCAGATGGACCCAAGGCCGGTGGCGCATTTGCATTTGCCTGTCATTGGGTACAAAACTATGTCTACTCGAGTTGCAAAAACGTCTATCTTTTTCACAACAGAAGCAACCGCAATATTAACTACTCTAAATGAATATAACGTTCATTAAAAAGACACTTGACATGCTGTTTTGGGGGTTACTCACTGAGTGCTTATAACTTATTCAAACATGACACCATCGCTCAGTTATAGTCAGATGGTCACTTTACAAATTTCCCAAACATGATTATCAAGAAGGTAATTGGTAAAACCATACAGGGCTATTAAAGCCACTTGGTGAGAGTAAAATGTCAGCATCTGGTGCGACCACGATGTATCGATAACAGCTTTGCAGCAGTGACCCATAGAAGGGTGAGCAAGTGTGTTAAACGTTATCGTCACATCGGCAATATTTCAGTCATATTGCCCTTGTTCCACCTCTTCGGTTCAGAATAAGCCATTTACTGCTGCTTCCGGCATTGAGCTGGACAATATAGCTCCTTTCCGACTTCTTTCTTCTCCTCCTTGGCCACAAGTTGATCTAACATTAACTGCATTTAAAAAAATCAGAAACGAATGAATTACAATATAAACAAGAACAAAATCAATTAAAACATAAATATAGCAATCATAAATCCTTATTTACAGACGGGTCCAAGGATGGACCAAAACAATATCTTCAAGATTATTGGATAATAGCTCTATTTTTACAGCTAAAGCTAACATCATATTAACGGCTCTGAAATATATTCAAAGACACCCTAACCATAAACAGTATATAATCTATTCAGATTCTCGTTCGTGCCTTCAGGCTATTAAAACGTTTCTTGCAAACATCCACTTTTAATTGAAATCATTGAATTGTATAATGATCTTGCTACTGGCCAATACGACATCGTCTTTTATTGGTTACTCAGCCACGTAGGCATTTCTGGTAACACAATGGCCGACGAAGGCAGCACTCAATAAATCTGTGACACCACTTCTTATTCGATACTCTGATATCAAAGCTAGCATTAGAACTTACATCCGTGATCTGATGCAAAAGATGTGGGACACTCAAGTAGGTATAAATAAATTACATAAAATAAAACCCTATATTGGTTACATCTACTTGGCCTGTCAGTCCAGATTTGAAGAGGTAATTTTACGACGATGTTTCCTTGGCCATATAAGATATGCTCATACATACCTGTTAAAAGGTGAGACTCCTCCGTTTGTATCCCTTGTGATGAGAGAGTCCCGGTCAAGCATATCCTGCTTGACTGTGTTGAATTTTCCATCGTAAGTGATACGTATTTCACTATAAAAACACTTAAGGTTCCTTTTAACACGGTTAATGCTCATTTACTTATTGGGTTTTTAAAGGATATCGATTTCATTGTTGAATTTTGATTGACATGTTCTGTAGACTGATATATTTTAATCATTTTTAGTTTAGATTAGTAACTAGAATTGTGCCCTCAAAGGGGGTTGAAGTATTGTAAAATTATTGTCTTCCTGAGAAGGTACGTAAGTCCCAAAACTTTCAAGTTTATGTACCAGGTTTTTTAAACGTAGTATTCTTGTTGTTTTAATTTTGGCTGACATTTCCTACAATCGCCAGCAGCTGAGGGATAGTATAAATCCAATTGGGATCCATGTAGGTAGCAAAGGTCCCCAGTATGCTGATCTATCTTCTTTTGTTGGCGATCTATAGGTTTTTTATACATATATTGTGTTGTCTAAATTAGGTTTAACTTTCCATGCTAGTTTTAATTCAAATTGTGATATTCTACGTGTTTTATGGGCCTTCGTTGACTGAACTGTGCAGTATGCATATATTCCATTTAATGTTATATGTTCTCGTAACGATATGGCTGAGATATTGCCGATGTGACGTTAAATATTAACTCACCCACTCAGCCGTATTGTGACGAGACCAGTTTATTGGTATGCATGGTAAATTATAAAGAAACTGTCAACGAAAGACAGTAAAATGACTAGATTATCACAGAGATGAATTTAAAACTAGAAATCGGAGACAATTTAACCACAAATGACAATTCAACAGAAAATCAGGCTTTAGATTGCCGACAACTGAAGGTAGATCGCCAATCTAGGGACCATGGGGAGACCCGCAGAAGAAAGGGGATGCCGAATGCTGTCTTGGGGAATATTGTTTATTACTGAGGTGCCTGACCCGTGAAGGTCTGAATAGGCCATCAGCAACCCATGCTTGTCATAAAAGGCGACTGTGCTTGTCGTAAGAGGCGACTAACGGGATCGGGTGGTCAGGCTCGCTGACTTGGTTGACACATCTCATCGGTTCCCAATTGCGCAGATCGATGCTCATTTTGTTGATCACTGGATTTTCTGGTCCAGACTCGATTATTTACAGACCTCCGCCACAGAGCTGGAATATTGCTGAGTACGGCGTAAAACCTAAGCACTCACTGATCCCTCATCGACATGGAGATGAAGCCTCACAACTCATGAAGTAGCTTTATTAATGCTGAGTGCGGCCAAAGTGACAATACCAGTTGTCGCCTTCACCATACAAGACGTGAAAATATGTTAATTTTGAAGATCCTCCATTCTGTATCCCTTTTCCTGAAAGACTCACGACAGGACATGCTGTAAATCCAGCTATGCGTCAATCGAGGTAACAATGTTGTGATTTACTTTCAGTTACTGGTGACCTACAGTCTTATTTCTATATTGCATTGTTCCAGATATCAATGAAATTTTAAATGCTAGTTGTATATTCTGTTACTGTGCTATTCTATTTGTTTAACTGTATTCTGCCGACTGTTTTGTGAGATCGTTTTGCAGGTAAATGACACCATATTAGTGTGTATTGCATGTGATAAGTTTACAGGGTGATACTGTATATACTGCTGCTTACCTCCACCGTTCCTGTTGCAGATGTAGGGGAACCTCAGTATATTTCCTAATCCTACACAGTAGCCAACCATTGTCAGCATGTAGTCCAGATGTCGGCTCCACGAGTCTCTCTGTGGTCTAGGGTCACTTCTGTTTTCTGCTTGACAATGTAACTCTGTCATGGGGATTCCCACAGCACTGTCTTCCTTGCTCGCCATGGTCAGTACCGGATTTTGTTTAAGTCTGCAAGGTAAATTGACAATAAAGTGAGTGAGTGCGTGAGTTTAGTATTACTACGCTTTTCAGCAGTATTCCAGCAATATCACGACGGGGGACACCAGAAAACTTTCTTCACATATTGTACCCATCTGAGGAATCGAACCCGGATCTTCGGCGTGACGAGCGAACGTTTTAAGCACTGGGCCATCCCACCGTCCTGGTGACAATAAAGAAAACACAGTCTGCACAGGACTTTAAGAAAGAGCTTAAAATTCCAACATATCTCACTAAAATGCTGTTTCTTTCTTAAACATTGTATCAATGGATGGCATTATTCTGTTTGTTGATGACATCTGTACCAGGTATAACGTTCCTTTGACCAATACTCAATTTGGCCCTTATTTCACTTTGACCGGTGTGGTTCAGTGGATCCAGTCATTCCACTGGTCCTGACAAGCCCTGTGCATTGTTTGTATTTTTCAACATACTAGCTATTGATTTTGGTCTTGGTCAGTTCGCATTCCAATGATTGATGCAATGAATAGCCTTAAATCCTGTGTCCGAGGGCGGGGGTTCACAGTCCACCCTGTTGATGTTGACGTCTGAATAATGAATGTCTCCAATTTCTTTTCATGGAGCCTTCTCCTCGTGGTGGACGCTGGGTAACGCTAAGCGCTGTTCTCTCGTGTGGACCCGGGACAGAAAGTGTCCACAGCACCCCATTACTGGCCGTAAGAGGCGACCAAATTGGGCAGCCTAATTGCCGTGGGTTACGACCCCGTGTTGATGGAGGACGGGATCCTGGTGGTAGAGGGAACTGGTTCCAGGAACAGCGTTCCTTTGCTCATCACACCACTTTGGCCCTTACTTCACCTAGACGGGTGATAGAACTGTCCCGGTTCTATCCATAGGCTGGTCAAGACGTGCCCTGCGCATGGAAACTGTTGAAAAATTTCAGTGTTTTAAACAAGCTTAACCAATTTGACTTTGTTTAACTGTTTGATGAAATTACATTACCTGTGCCAGACGGCGGGTGGGTCAGTGTGGTGATATGGATCTCTCAGCATTTTGTTGACTCAGTGCATAAGACATTGAACACTTTCAAAGGTATTGTGAGGGACAGATATGGTTGTTTGGACATGGTGCAAGATCGTGAACGGGCAAATCTGTCTGTTCTCGTTGCAGTGGAAATCACAAGGGTACTCACTACAGTGATACCATACAATTACGGTTGTGGTAAACATGTGGCATCTTCCAAATATTGCCCAAAGTTCTCCAAAGTAAATGTATGAATAACATTTCATACTCTGAAGCATAGAACGTAGTGAATGCACAGTTGACATCTTCTACACAGGCCAATATACTCAGCCACAGTTTATGCTTCTTCGCTGACACCTGTTTCTAAATCCCAATCAGTTTCATCTGCCTGTCAAACTGTTATATTGGTGAATGATGATCAGATAACGTTCAAAGACATTCATCCTACATCAAAAGATTGTCGACGCTCATCAGCCTCCCAGACTGACGAAACACCACCAAACAATCAAATTTCCACTCAGGCAACACATAGTGTTTCAAAAAAGAAAAGAAAAGAAAAAGTCAAAGAGAAAGAACAGAACACTTTAGCATTTGAAAGAAGTTCCTTCTTTGAGTCCTGTGGTGTTTTTGAACCACTTGACATAGAGATTGCTTCTTCACACCCAGTCCAGGAATGACGGCTAATTGCACACTCGATCTCCACTCAAACCGCCATAAGCAGTTTTTGCACAATTTTCTACAATTATTGTCGTATGACTACAAACCATCTGTGTTTAGATTACAAGAGACATAATATCATTTGAAAAATACAGACAAATGTGCTGCAAAAGAGAAAATATAAGGTCCTACTTCAAATGTATGTCTGTGATGATCTACCTGTATTACTGTAGCTGAAATACTGCAATAACTTCATGTATTTTGTGTTATTCTAGTCACGATATGAGCGACATAGAGTCGCTCTGCTGTTCTCACGGACATTATCTGCTTAGGTCGGCAGTTGTCGTGGATACATTCTGCCGAGCTGGCAATATTGTCATTAACTTGACATATGTAGGACATTTGTGCAAAACAATAGTGTTACATACTGCCGAAATATTGTCTGTGTGGCTTTCAATTTTAACCCACTAGGTCATGCGGCTAACCTCATTATGGTCTCGCGAGTCTGTGCATAAGACCTTTCCTCATCAGATTCAGTGCACACAAAAAGCGACTCTCCTTTGCATCAAGGGTGAAAACATGGTATGGAAAGCTGACCTTGCATGAATTTGGTATCACATCACTGTACTCATAATGACATTATTTCTGATGCTCAAGATATTTTACACATTCACCTTTCGTATCTGGCAGAATGGTCTACCTCTTGGGAATGAATTATTAACAATGAAAAGTCGAGGTCAAACAGCGCCACCGGTTTATTAAATTCATTAAAGGACAAGACGGTTTTGTACTTGAAATAATAAGATTACACTTGGTACAGTCCATAAAGGAGAATTGCAAGGCACAGCATGTTTGTAACTGGTACGCCAAATATGCCATCATGTAAAAAACAACAACTTTGAAATCAAGTTAAATTATATGCGTGACGTCACTCCATTACTTTTTCAGGAATGGAGCGATGACTACTACTATCAAACTAAAGACTTCATTTCGTCATTCCATTGTCTGCTCTTTTTGTCACTTTTCAGGAATGGAGCAATGTGTCCCAGTTTCAAATTGATGACTTCAATTTGTCATTTGATCATTTAAGTTTGATAACAGAAACAGTCTTGGAAATGTAGGGTAATATCCTTGTAACTCTCCATTCCTCAAAAGCAATGGGACTCGGCTACACCATCTCCTCGGTTCTAATATTTTAAGGAATGGAGCCGTTGATTTACATTTTCCCATAATGGATATTGGCTTTTTGGATGGATGAACTGTCGTGTAACAGACCCGTGAAGTTAGAATAGGCCTTCAGCAAAGGGGATTAAACTTTTCGTAAGAGGTGACTAACGGGATCGGGTGGTAAGGCTCGCTGACTTGGCTGGCACATGTCATTGGTTCCCAATTGTGCAGATCGATGTTCACGTTGTTAATCACTGGACTGTCTGGTCTAGACTCGATTATTTACAGACCACCGCCATGTAGCTGGAATATTGCTGAGTGTGGTGTAAAACTAAACTCACTCACTCACTTCCGTGTAACAAGTTCACCCGCAACTCATCAGATGAACAGACTCATTGGTCGGATTATCTTGCTCTTATATCGCAATTTTAATGATTACGAAGGGCATTAGAAATGAGATAATTTATATATACATATGTATGAATAAAATGAGCATGAACGTCTTGTGGTTTCCGGCTTGTATCCCGTGTTTATACACGCCCAAGAAATCGCCTTGCTGCGAAAACACCACAATGTGCACCCGTACATACAAATGCTGTTGCTATTTAAAATGAATAAAATACCATAAAATATATAATGAAAGTAATTAAAGTCAACGCGCAGGCGAACACATAAATTAATATATTAAAACCAAACCTTTGTGCTTGAAGGTGTGTTTACTCAGTCACGAAAATTGATGGTGAAAGTAAATCATTATATTTTTTGTTTCACTTTATTGTCTTATTGATAACAATCAATCAATAATTTTGTACTGGTATTCCTCATTAATAACATAGATTGCATTATAAATATTGTGCATGCGTTCCATGTTTATGCATGTGTATACGGTTGGGCGAACTAGTCGTGGTGTTTTGAAAGATATGTCATGATAGTTTCTTATTGAAACATTTAGAATGAATAAAATAGTTTTAAATGATTTATCAGTAATGATTTTAGGACAGTAACATATTGAGTGGGTATCAAACAAACTACATCAAATAAAAACACAACCTTTTCTTCACAATATCTCCGTCAGTTTACACTAGACAAGTTAGACTAGACCATAAGCAGGAAGCGCTGGCCCAATTTGCTGGGATCATTGCGACTTTCACGGCTGGTGGTTTGGTAACACATGACTTCCAGCGAGATACCAAAAGCAACCAAAACGAGCAATAAAAACTATTATCAAGAATTCAAAACGCAAAACAATGTATGCTTAGGCTTATACGGACTCGTGAATAGTACTTTTATCCATATTTGCAGTGCCGTCACTAACCTCGGTACAAAAAGCTATACTTTAAAACGCAATAAATGTATTCAAAAGGGATGGAGTATGTCAGTTTCTATTAAAAGTCAAAGAATTAAATGTGCGCTGATATTATGAAAAAGATCCTGTAAGTCCCAATCAGCCTAATCGGGCTACATGCCCACTAAATATTAAGAATGGGAGAAGGCAGCTTTTCATAGACTACCTAAACCTCGAGTTGTAATACTCGACGAGTATAGACCATTATGCGTATTACTTAAGTGGACAAAGTTCCTTTGTTAAACATATTAAAGTATCTATGTATAACCTTGGAAAAAAGGAACATCGTTCGATTCCTCGCACATTTAATCTATCCTAGTCATGCATGTTCTTGCAATGATTAATATACATTTATTTTGAGGTGAAGAGTTCTGGTGAAGGATAATATTTCAGCTATTTGGCGGAGGTGGACAAATAATCAACAAACCAGCCAATCCAGTGGTCTTGAGCATGGATCTACGCATCTGATATACGAGGCTGATGGTACAGGTTGACTGTTCAGTAGATGTCCGTTCAATACAATACAGTTGACTCAACTAACCACGAATAACAAAATTGCCTTCAGAGTGACTGGCAATGATTTTATTCGACCCGGCCCCTCAAATAACCTGGGTCCTTGTCATGGTAGTTTGGCTATATCCAACCTGGTTACATATTCCACAGTTTATGTTACAGGACAAACTGGCCTAAATATCTACTAGACTGTAACATAGCTCTTTAGCCGTTGATGTGTCGACGAAGCAAGCCACCTTGTGGATGAGAAAGATAGCACATAACACAGCATTTGAGTTAATTTCAAACAAAATTTCGGAGAAAGAGTTGTTAATCGATCTGAGAAATCCTTGTGACAAGAAGCTTGACTGTACCTCGAAAGTTGAAAAATGTAAACACTAAAGGTTGAAGCTGATGAAATGTTTGCTGTGTACAGATTCAGCGCACGTACAATCGCAAGCTGATTATTGAAAATTTCAGCCACGTGGAGTTTTGTCCTAAACAGAAACTGAAACCTGATTTGTTTCCTTATCAGATCTTTTGTTGGTCTGCAAACAGCACTTCTGGTGACTGTATTCAAAATCCGTCGTCAATTCGATACTTTCCAAGTATGTCGGTGAGTATAGTTTTACCCCGCTTTTAGCAATATTCCACTGGGGGACACCAGAGATGATCTTCACACATTGTGTCGGAAATCGAACTAAGGTCTTAGACGTGACGAGCGAACGCTTGAACCACAAGGCTATCTCACCGCCCCCACTTACAAAACCATGGTTTAGCGATGATTCTAAATAGGATTCTTTGATCGCAAAATCAAGTGTTTGAAAGTTCCTTCAATAGATACTCACTACGACGAAGCTATACACAGACTTGCTTTGGAGCAAATATGAATCAGACCAATGATATGAAGCACCCGCCATCTACTAGATGACAGTTTTATTGTACAGATGTTGTAAATGATTTTGTGGTCATCAATTCCGCAATAAATGATTGCATCTTAAGCAGGTATGTTTTGGTACCTGTATATTTGTCTTCGCGAGTCGCGAGGCACGCTGTGTGCAGATGCAGCGCATGGGTTGCAACTCGCATAAAGTGAAGGAACGCTCGAGTGGCATGATTACCTGATATACCTGGGGTGGATATGAATGGGTGGATGACTTACCTGAATGCATAATACTTGTAACAAGCAGGTTGAGGTGTGTCCTTCTTTGAGAAAACATGTCATAAACAAGTATCAGCTGAACAGAGCATTGTGCACCTTGAGTACATGCTGGAATGTTGATAAGGCACGTCACCGTCGAACTTCATAGAAAGTACATACGTGCCCATGAATCTTTTTCATACACTTGATATTTATATTTGTAGCGCAGCGTGAACATACAACCGACATGGCCACACAGGCTCAGTTAGACCCTGCGTTCTTACTTGCCGTATGATGTTGAATAATGAGTCCTTGGTCTTCTTCGCCATCTCCAACCTACTTGTGATTATTTCAGATATTCCAGATCAACCTTTAGCTGACAATTAAGTGTATGATAACGTCATAAACTCTTGGGATATTAGTAAACATCAATCTCTAAAAAACATCTGTCTCAAGGGAGAGACTCAGGTACAGTGTTAACAAAACTGGTGTATTCACGAAAATTTCATAACTCGTGTGTGATGTTTGGCTCTTTTAGCATTTAGGAACGTATAATATATACTAGTTTATGCTGTCCACGCACTGGAAGATTGGGGGAAATCAATACAAATTCCTTTATAATATATCACCAATTGATTTGATCGTATAGAAGAACTGAATGATTGGCCATTTTTAGTATATTGTTTTAATTTTAGAACAGGTTAAATAATTTCCAGAGCAGTCAGCGCACGAGTCCATATCAGAGAGGATACCTAGGGCAAAATACATTTGAAAGATTCTAGACTAGGAAAGTAGTTTCCCTTGTGATGAAAACATCAGTGCAGCCACACAGGACCGTGATTCTTTCATCACAAGGATGAACAACGGTGAGCGAGTGAGTTAAAGTTATCGTCACATCGGCAATATTTCAGTCATATCGTGACAGAAATGTATAGATATAGTAATAAATGGTGTTTTGCCAAAACAAATTACAAACTGTCGACGAAGGACAGTAATAGCACAGTAACAAGAAATAAAAGTGGCATATATCTCTAAATGAGGACTGCAAATGAGGGCAATAAAATATAAAAGAAGGTCGAGGATCGCCAATAACTGAAGGTAGATCACCACTCTAGGGGCCATCGGGACTTACGGTACTTTGGCTACCTCCATAGTTACTAGCTGGATTTATACCATCCTTTCAACCATTTGTGACTGTACTGATATTTAGCCATAATAAAACAAATATTTTACGATTAATGAAGGTATGTAGTGCTAAACCGACTGTGAGAGGTTTGAGACTTAAATACTCTCTCAGGAGGACATGTTACAGTACTTTAACCCCCTTCGAGGATACAGCCATTAAGTATCGTAGTTGCTGATTTCGTCTACCGATCATAAAATATCATTTATATATTTAAAAAACCTATAGTACAAAATTTATCAGTCAACGTCTTACTCTCAAAAGCTCAATGATTAAATGATAATGAATCCTACTAAAATATCCTTGACAGATTTGACATTGAATTCCTTATTCCTTGACGCACAAATGACATTGTCGCATAATAACCTCTTCAAATCTGGACTGACAATCCATGTAGGTGTAACCAGCTGCATGTTTTATGGGATCCTGTTTATTTATATCTCAGCACTGTGAGGCAAGAGATTAGACCTGCGTTGTGTCGGCTCAGGAAGTCGAGTTTGGGATATTTGATAAAGGACTGGTCGTCGACAAGGGGTACCCTCGAAATGTTATTGAAGCACATCGGTGATCTCCTCTGACATGTTGTTCAAGTTCAAGTTCCGTCTATTCTCAAATAACCATGTTTGGTGGAATAAGAGAAAGTCAAACACACTTCATTTAATACATATAAACACACGTGACAAAATGACAGGTAGAACAGTTAAAATGAAACATAGTAAGAGCCATTAAATGCTTTGTCGCCCAAAGAACGAGCAAATTGAGATAGTACAGATTTAACCCTTTCCCCTACAACATTATCCAATACTAGCTGATGATTGGATAGATTTCTTATTTCTTTTGAATTTCTATTATTAAATATTGTTTTAAGTGTTGATGAAGTGGGAAGTACATATATCTAATTGGTAAATATTTCAATCTACGATCTGTAAGGACTCCGTTACAAGGCTGGTGGTCGATAAAAGTGAACGCATCACATAAAAGGAGCGACCGATTGCACTCTCAGTCCACCCAAAATTAACTCAAATCAGTAAATCAGTCGACAGTGTGTCTTTCCCAAGGTCACAGTTTGAACAGATAACCAGTTGTAAGAGATGCAGCGCAAATGAGTGAGCAAGGAAGTTAGACGTCACATCGCGTAGAGTAAAGAGTACGCTATACAGTCAGGCAAGAATGACTGCGTCCAATGCAGTCCTTTACCTAATCTCGTATAGTCAAGTAGTGTGTCCATCTGAATGTCTTCAACAGAGAACGATTATTTATTTTCATAACCATATGATTTGAAAATATCTAATGACATCCACCACTGAATAATATATACTTGCACTAATACTCATTTTGTTGTAGGGTTATTGCTAAGAGAAGGTATTGTTATAAGGTGAAAATTGCAATCGTATACAAGAAACGATTTATACATCTTTCATTGAGATTTGCGGTTAGTTCGACATAGCACCAATGCTATTACTATTGGGTAACATATTAAGGGATGGAAAAGGGAAATAAATGTCGAACAACTGAACAGAACAGATTCGTCAAGTAGCAATTAAATCTGAGTCACTGATTAGAATTAAGGGAGATTTCCAATCACGAGGTACGACATGAGACCAAGGAATGATGTAACTTCTTACGAATCAGAGAGATTGTAGAGGGTCATGTGACAAGGGTGGAGCAGGCTCGAACACCTTAAAAAGATACCGTCAGCACTAAAAAGGTGCGAGGTGCGGTGCGGGTTGAAGAGACAGCAGAACGTTCACATCCCGAGAGCTTGCACTACCTTGTCCAGGCCAAGATCAATTGTTATGAAGAGAGGGATCGAGTAAACCGATGTGAGTATAGAAACTTGTGTTGAGTTATTCATTGTATGCCTCAGTGCCCGTACATGAATGATATGCGCTAGTTAGGAATCCCGGTCGTCAGACCAGTTATTCCTAGATGTACCCCCCCGGATAGACCAAGCGAGTATGCCACCAGAGCTGGCAGCACCCCCAATAAGGCAGAACGGTCGTCGTAACAGGTAACTGGTAAGAGGGTTTACTAACACCCAAATCCCAGTTACGACATGGTGGAGATTGCGGGTATTGTCTTGAACAAAATGTTTAAGACGTTCCCCTTCATTTGTTTACAGATGACCGTTAGTACCTTTTCATTCACTTGTACTGACGTTTGACGACTGTATATTTCTTTTCGCCGTTTGAATATGGTATCTGCAGTATTTTCTCTACCCCTCTTGACTTGTAATGTCTCAACCAAATGATTCTGACTTATCGACGTCCTATGACAGTACGATCTTTCATCCCATCACTTCCAATATCTTTACTAATCCGGCCCGCCTAGGTTTAATACAGCCACCGTTACGATCTTCCACCCCCCAGGATCCCCAGAATCTGCCTCCATCTGACGATTCTGTTTCTCAGGACTCCCTCTCATCCCTTTCTCAGGAGGATTTGGAATCTTCAAGTTCCTCTACACATTTGGCAGATGTAGATATACTTGTAAGTTCCAATTCTGAATTCACGATGGGCGATTCCACTTTAATGCCAGAACATTTTACAGGTAAAGATAGTTCTCATGCTGAGGAATGGCTTGATCGTTTTCTCCATTTTGCTAATTTCAAACAATGGAATCACGCTCAGAAAATACAGGTTTTCCCACTCTTTTTAAAGGATTCGGCATATTTGTGGTATAAAGACGTGCTACAGACATCAGACAATGAATTCATTCTGTTTGACGAAGTCGAAAAGTTGTTTAAGGACAAATACGTCCACCCAACCGATCGATGGTCTCTGCTCGAAAAGTTTGGATCACGTAAATTATTACCAACTGAAACCATAGATGTGTATTTGGCAGAATTAACAGAGACGGCTAGTCTGTTAGGTAAGACAGAAACAGACATATTGGACGCATTTGTTAGGTGACTGGATGATGGTACACGGCAACACGTGCTAATGAAACAGCCTAAAACTCTCAATGACGCTGTTTCATTTGCGCGGCTTGCTCGATCGATATTACCTCAGGTAAAACAGGACCAGGGAGTGAGCACGGCAATCGATACTCTGAGAGAACAGATTGCTGCTCTATCGGCGAAACTGACCCCGTCGCCACGGGTCAATACTTTTCAGTACCAACAGGACAGGCGCTCCAAATCTGCCAGCCCAACCAACAGGTATCCATCAGGACCGCCCCAGCCACCACACCCTCAGTTTTGGCAACAGTCATCTCCAGAGCCAAACTATCAACGGAGACAACAGCCCCTTCCCCAAAGAAACAACTTCAGACAGGGACGCAACATGGGCCGGAACCAGCAATGCTATCGATGCGGAGGTGAGTATGTTTTTTCTCATGCTGATAAGTGTCCGGCGCGAAATGCGAAATGTCATTTTTGTCAGAAAGTGGGACATTTTCATCAGGTATGCAGGGCTAGGAGTCGATCAAACATTATCCAACGTCAATAGCAATTACAGTCTCGATCACGTAGGCAGTTTCCCCGTTCGGAAAGGCAAAGTTTCTCAACTTCGAAATTAAAGTCGCCACATCCTTCTGCCCCATCTTTCAATGAACGCCCATCTCCTTTTTTCCAAGTAACATCAAAGGTTGATAACAGGCATAGGATACATGTCATATTAGGAGACCAACTGATTTCCTCTATAGTGGATTCTGGTGCTGCTATTAGTGTTATAACCTTAGATGCATTCAATGCGTCAGGTTTAACAAACAAAATTGCTGTTCAACAGTCAGATGTTATATCACTTCAAGGAATAGGTTCCACTGTAGTCCCGGTCATAGGACAAGTTCTACTTCCCATCACAATTGGTAGTTTTCAAACAGAACACTGTTTTCAGGTTGTTACAACGTTAGCGTCGCGTATGTTCTCAGGTTTAGACTTTTTGACCCAACAAGCTGCAATTCTGAATTATCAATCTTTCACATTGACACTTCAAAATGGGTTAACAGTAGTTCCGGTTTGGTCACATAATAGTGAGCCCCTTCCTGTTCTGGACCATCCCAAAGAATCTGAACAGATACCGGTTCGTTCATTGACGGCTGTCACCATTCCCCCTCAATCTGAAATTCTTTTTCCAGTTTATGTAAGTGGATTCCCGTCTGATCATGTAGGCATATGTGAACCTAACCCTCTCTTAGCAGAAACACATCAGGTCTTAGGAGCTCGTTGCGTTGTTTCCGCAACTCCAGGAAAATCTGTGTACCAAATAATCAATACTAATGCTTATGCTGTAGAGATCCCCAAAGGCCATGAAGTAGCTCATTTTACCATTGTCCCGTCAGAAGAAATTGCGCCTATGCAGCCATCTGCCTCACACAAGGAGGAACCGCCCCTTTCGCAATCTGAAATTGATGCAAGGTTACGTGATTTGAATATTGATTTTTCGGCATCCCCTCTGTCCCAGGAACAACAGGTTAGGCTTGGTCAACTGTTAGCCAAGTATCGGGATTGCTTTGCTATTAATCTCTCGGAGATAGGTTTGAATGATTCTGTACAACATAACATTGATACAGCAGATGCCCCACTGGTGAGACAATGGTTTTACCGTACTAATCCTGCAATGCGTGCAGAGATAGATCGTCAGGTTCAGGAGTTAGTGGACTTAGGCATTTGTGAAACCATTTGTATGGACCGACGCCCAGGAAAACGCATTTCAAACCTTTAAGTCGGCTTTACTCAAACCACCAATCCTAGCGTTTCCGGATTTTGACAAACCATTCATTCTGTATACTGATGCGAGTGATGAGGCTTTAGGCTATTTATTAGGTCAGAAAGATGGAAATGGCAAGGATGTAGTCATTGCTTGCAGTGGTCGTGCTTTATCTAAAGCGGAGAAAAACTATGGAATAACAGAAAAAGAATGTTTGGCAGTCGTGTCGGGAATTAAACATTTCCAGGTATATCTGACACACGCTCCATTTACGGTTGTGACAGATCACAGGGCTTTACAATATTTGAACGACAATATGGACCGCTCAGCTAGGTTGAGCCGTTGGTCACTTTTGTTGAGTGATTTCACTTTCACCGTTCAGTATCGACCAGGCAAGAAGTTAGGTAATGCGGATTTTTTATCCCGTTTGCCGCATCCAGAATGCCCACCTGACTCAGATGACCCACTTTCTGATATTCCTATCTATTTGTCACCGACGTGCATCGTGTATGCAACGCTGCCTCTCCCTCGCCGGACAGCGATAGCGATCATTCAGTTATCACTGCACATGAGGATTCATCAGACTTGTATGACAAGGACATTAGCAATAATCCTCTTAGTGTAATTCCAGAGTTTCAGGGAGATTATTCAATAGCACAAAGACAATATGATGATCCTGAACTCAGACCATTGATTGACTGCATTAAGTCTCATGCATTTACCAAGGATGACAAGACTACTCGTGCACTGTTGTTACAAAGTCAGGATTATGTCATTGATGATGATATACTATATCATTTGTATGCGCCGCCTGGACCCGGCCATAGAAAAGACAGAATTATTCGTCAGCTAGTGATTCCTAAATCTTTGATAAACAGTATTCTCCAATCATATCATGATAGTTTGTTAGCAGGACATGTTGGTATTGATAGGACATTCAATGCTATCAGACAGAAATACTACTGGTCCCACATGTTGGATGACATAAAGCAATACATTATGCCATGTACTGCCTGTCGAGTCAATAAACGAGATTTTCACAAGAAACCTGCTCCATTACAACCCCTACCTGTCCCAGGTAAATTATTTGATCGGGTACAAGCTGATTTCTTGGGACCATTATCGACTACGAAAGCAGGACACCGGTACATCTTTTTATTGACTTGTGCATTTTCACGATGGAGTGTAGCCATCCCTCTTTCAACACTGGAAGCGGCAGAGGTGGCTCAGACATTCTACTCCAAGTATATTTGTGTTTATGGAATCCCAAAAGTGCTATTAACTGATAATGGTACTTCATTCACCAGTAAGCTGTTTACTGCAGTGTGTTCAATATTAGGGATCGAAGCTTTGAAAACCAGTAGTTACCATCAGCAGACTAATGGAGCTTGTGAGAGACTGAACTCATTCATTATGCAAACGCTCCGTATGTTTATCAATGATAATCAAGACAAATGGGATGATCTCCTCCCTAGTGTTATGTTTGTCGGTGCAAGAAGCAACATGGGAACCTGAATCCAATATCCCACAAAGCTTAATTCGCGACTACATGATTCATAAATCATTGCGAAAAAAGAAGAAGCGCAAGCATTAGCGTGTGAAATACAGTTTCGCAGCGCCTACAGTTTATTTAACTTATTAATATATTTTGTTCCTTTTTCAGTTTGCCACAGCAATATCAAGTTGGAGAGGGCCCCTCTAATATTGATTTTTGCATGTGTTTTATTGCAGGAAAATACCTAGTTGATGCTATATGCATGGAGCACAGCTCATATCGATACATGCTATAGATCATTCATTCATTATAATGTTACATATGTAATTGTCCCAAGGTAACAAGACAACAGAAATGTTTCTATATATTGATGTATGTATTGTCTTGTCAAATGTCTTGTTGTGCACATTCAGAGAACTTGGACTACATACAGTCACATGTTGGTTGATGAAAAATATATTCATATACACGGATTATGATTAATGACCAAACGTTGTTAAGGTTTGGGTCGCGTCGCATACTACTACTTGATGAATCCCGAGTTACTGACCACAAACGTGTAGGTCAAGTTACATATAGTCCTACCATTTGTCCGCGAACGATTATAAATCGTGTTGTCCAGAAGAGACGTTGTACATATTCGCGGACTATTACAAAGCAATTCGCTATGTGCGTATACAAAAAAAAAAAGAAAGAAAAAGAAAAAAAAGAAAAGAAATGAACTACGCTATACAGAGCTCTGACGATAGTGCGTTGCGCGACGATTCAGTATACTGACAAATCCGATGATATTCCGTGCGAACTACAGTGAAATCGATGTTTTCAATGAAAAGCGGTGCAATACGTTGATATGCAGTGAAATACAGTGGAATGCGTTGATATTCAATGAAATACGATGAAATACTATGTCGCTCAATGAAAGACGGTGATGAACACAGAATTACAGTTACACGACTCGAGAGAAGTCAAGAAAAGTCTGTGTTCAACGATTCTATTATGCTTACATACATATATTCTGTGATGAAGAAATATTTGCATGAAACAAAATATTGTTGAATGTTGTTTGTTCGCATGCATCTTGGTGGGACACTACTGTTACTTCTGTGTGACGATTATTAACATTTTAAATACTGTAACATTAGATTTACTATTCCTGGTAGCAGATATAAGGTGAACGTACTTTCACTGTGACTATTTTTCCAATCCATGGAATTTACTAATAATACTATTAATAACATATATCATTTTCTTTTACATTTCTGTTTATGATTCATGGTTGACTTTCTTTGATTTTTTAGCAACAAGAACTCTTCGACGACCAGTTTGGGTCTTGTTTACTCTCATGGCGCTTGTCAGCATCCAACACCAAGTTGCTTCTGTTCATACAGAACTTCGACTGCCATGGGGAGTCGTATTCGTTCATACGTCGCGTATTGACATTGCCCAAAATAAATGGGTTCATGTATTTAAATACCAAATGCCAGATTTGGTGGGTATGGGCAATAGACCCAACTACCAAAATCTATGTGGTGAATATTCATTACTGGCTCTTTTGGATTTTCTAGAACGGGAATTTGATTTCCCTACCTGCCATTTCATCCATCATATCGATACCACCTTTCCGCTAAACCACACTTTTATCGGCCATCTGGTTGACAACACTCGCCGTGGGTACCACAGATGGTCGCATCAATCCTCTTGCGTTTTCTGCAGAAAGTCTATTCCTTTCGTAGCAGGCCCAACTTTTAACATTTTACCGCTCCCCTGTTGCTATGCAACCATTCATAGGGGCTGCGCTGACCGTTTTCGGGCCTTATCGTCGGTGCCGGGAGATATCCCATACATATATTGTCCTGACTGTGGTACTCCGTATCTTAATGGGCGTGTGGTCCTCACCCACATTGTCAGGTCAATGCCACCTTTGCGTCTTCGTTGTTTAACACAACATCAGGTGGCTCCCCGCCCAGCCAGTGCACCGCCTGTAATTTCTTCTCCTTCAGAGCCCACTATCCCTCCACTTTCTCCTTCCAACCTTTCACTCATACAACCACCGCGGTCCCCACGTCACCACGAGGATTCCTCGGAGGGTGGGTGGTTATCGAGCGGGTCAGATGAGCCTACCCGTCGTTCAAATCCACCTGCTCAACCGAATTCACCAGTAGTATCCTCTGAATCAGAATCATATTTCGACTATCCACACGTGTCCAGAGCAGCCTAAAACAATGTCGTACATAATTTCCATATATTTATATATTGCAAACGTATTCCATTTTAACCTTTAGTATATGTCTGTATTTACAATTACTCGATCATATAACGTCCTATATCTTGTACATTTATATTCTACCTATTTAACCATGTAACAAGTAATTGATATTATCTCATTACTATACTCTCCATATTCATTCTTAGATTAACCTTGTATACTGTCAGTTGGTTATAATTTTATTGTTCATACAATATGTTACACGCATAGTCTGGAGAATTGGTAATTTTTTAACTTTCCTGTGCCTGTCTATATGTAGTGTTGATAATGTGTATCTGTCAACACAGATAACACTCGATTCGCATCTCTCTTTAAAGTATTCCTATAATCCCTCACTCGAATTTCTATGTTGTTTGTTATAGTATGTTGCACCACAGAGTATGTGCCACATGTTGTGTCTTAAGTGTTTATAATAATATCTTGTCGATGATTACAACCACATCAACGTATTCTCTTAACGCGATGTGGGTCGCTCGTAAGCTTAAGCCCAGTACACACGGGTTAATGCGTCGTTTGTACCTTGTATCGTACTTTGTCTTCACAAGTTTCTTACTTGGCTACATACCTCCATGGAGCATAATATCCAATTCAGGTCGTTGTCATCCATATTACCATGTCTCTAGAACTTCACTACTGTTTACATTCGCTTTATGTCACAGAGGTTGGTTGTGGTTTAACACTTTTTCTCAAGTGTTGCAGCTCCATAACCGGTCAACGTTCAGTTGGGACAGAAGTTACACACGTCCCCTACTGTCATCGGACCCCCGCCAACATCGATCATCTGACTCCACACTTCAGTGCGCTCACGTCACAGCCAATGCACACGCCAGACGACTTAACACACTACGTTGTCCATCATCGCTTAGCATCGCAGATGACATTGTTCTGCCACCCATCCATGGCACGATCGTTCAACTTGATCTGCTGCTCGTCGGGTAAACAACATGTTTGCCCAGGCCAATCTACTGATGTGCGGAGGTTGTCTAACAAGATCATCCTGTTGGATCTTACCACGCTGTGTGTTTCATAACTAACTCTTCGCTGTGTGTACAATCTAACATTCGTTGTGGAGTTCGGTAACAGTGCCGGGCAGTTTATGCTGAACTTTTCCTGCCCAAACTACTGACAGTAAATTCGTTTGGGGACCGATGACCAGTGAACTTTGTGACATTTGAGCTTGATCAGACCATGTCTGCTCATACACAGTGACATTTCATCATCGTTATTATTTTGTGAACTTTATCGGAAAAAGTTGTGCTGATGTGTACATGCTTTTGGTGCTCGTTCGAAGTAACACAGGAGCCATTCTCTTTCGCTCGTCAGTTAGGTACTTTGGCATACTGGTCGCTTTTGCGCTTCATATTAAAATTCGTCAGAAAGATTCCACATTTACTCTTCGATTTACGTGCTCCTGTATTGCTTCTTCTCTATATTGTGTTATGTCTCCTTACATCCCTTCCATGTTCTCATGTCACTTATTCCGAGCTGTGGGCAGCTCTTGTCCACAGGCGGAGGATGTTATAAGGTGAAAATTGCAATCGTATACAAGAAACGATTTATACATCTTTCATTGAGATTTGCGGTTAGTTCGACATAGCACCAATGCTATTACTATTGGGTAACATATTAAGGGATGGAAAAGGGAAATAAATGTCGAACAACTGAACAGAACAGATTCGTCAAGTAGCAATTAAATCTGAGTCACTGATTAGAATTAAGGGAGATTTCCAATCACGAGGTACGACATGAGACCAAGGAATGATGTAACTTCTTACGAATCAGAGAGATTGTAGAGGGTCATGTGACAAGGGTGGAGCAGGCTCGAACACCTTAAAAAGATACCGTCAGCACTAAAAAGGTGCGAGGTGCGGTGCGGGTTGAAGAGACAGCAGAACGTTCACATCCCGAGAGCTTGCACTACCTTGTCCAGGCCAAGATCAATTGTTATGAAGAGAGGGATCGAGTAAACCGATGTGAGTATAGAAACTTGTGTTGAGTTATTCATTGTATGCCTCAGTGCCAGTACACGAATGCTATGTGTTAGTTAGGAATCCCGGTCGTCAGACCAGTTATTCCTAGATGTAGCCCCCCGGACAGACCAAGCGAGTATGCCACCAGAGCTGGCAGCACCCCCAATAAGGCAGAACGGTCGTCGTAACAGGTAACTGGTAAGAGGGTTTACTAACACCCAAATCCCAGTTACGACAGTATGTAACTGTATAAATATTATAAATATTCAAAAGAGAATGAATGAATACATAAATTAAGACATAAATAACAAATAAAAAATAAAGCTAATTACGAACAAACGGTTGATTGTATTTCACTCACTCACTCAGGTATATTTACATATTCAAACCTGTGGACTTGGTTCTCCTGTATTACCAAGAGGTCTCAACCACACTGATTTTGACACACCTCATCTTTTTTCACAATGCTTGCGCGCAGGTGCATTATTTCATTATAAATGTCAGACTGAGAGCTGGTACACTTCAGTACAAGATATCTTGACCTATGTCGAAGCCTGCTGCTCATGGTGTCAACACTGAGGATCATCAAGGTTTTATTAGACTAAAATATTAGTCTCTGAATATGTATAAGTTCGACAGTAACAGCCTAACCAATATAAATTAAAAGGAACCCCAGGGAGACAAGAGATTCAGAAAATGAGGAAATCTCGACTTGTTTCATTTTACGCTCAGATAATCCTACAGAGAGGGCGTGGCAGCAGGGAAAATAATGTGGTTTATTTGCTGCGAGACAGACTAAGGTTTTATTTACTTGGGTTTACAGCAATGATTACAACGACAAGCATAAAATTATCTCCTTACCTGTATATCTAACAGCGCCAGTCGCTTTGTGTTCACTGTACAAGTAGAAAGCACTGCTCACCGCTCAGACAGTCAGTTTCACTATATGCAGTGATGTTTAGAATGAACTGTCGATGTGTGACGAGTCTGTATGTATTGACGCCTGGTATACAACAGGCTACTTCATGGGAAAGAGTCAGTGGGATAGCTCAGAAGTTTAATACACTCGCCCGCCAAGAAGACCAGAGTTCAATTCCCTACATGGGTTTAAGCCCATTTCTAGTGTCAGCTGGCGTGATATTGCTGCAATTTTGCTAAAAGCAGTGCAAAACCAAACTCACTCACTTCTTGGTAAACAATTTATGTCCACACCTCAATTCATGTCCACACGTGGACCAGGTACCTGCAATATATTGTGTTTTGATTACATGATACCGCACATTACTCACGTACAAACTGTAACTATGCACATTTGCATTGGTTTCATGCTGGAATTACTAGTGTTGTAGCTATCGATAGATTACAATTTCTGAATCAGGATTGCAAACCCTTTGGTGTTAAGAGAATCTACTCTTACGTTAAAGTTGCAATATATCATCATCATCATCATCATCATCATCACCATCATCATCATCATCATCATCACCACCACCACCACCACCACCACCATCATCATCATCATCATCACCACCATCATCATCACCATCATCATCATCACCATCATCATCATCATCATCACCATCACCACCACCACCACCACCATCATCATCATCATCACCATCATCATCATCACCATCATCATCATCATCATCATCACCATCACCACCACCACCACCACCATCATCATCATCATCATCACCACCATCATCATCACCATCATCATCATCACCATCATCATCATCATCATCACCATCACCACCACCACCACCACCATCATCATCATCATCACCATCATCATCATCACCATCATCATCATCATCATCATCACCATCACCACCACCACCACCACCATCATCATCATCATCATCATCATCACCATCATCATCATCATCACCATCACCACCACCACCACCACCATCATCATCACCATCACCACCACCATCACCACCATCATCATCACCATCATCATCATCACCATCATCATCATCATCATCACCATCACCACCACCACCACCACCATCATCATCATCATCACCATCATCATCATCACCATCACCATCATCATCATCATCACCATCACCACCACCACCACCACCATCATCATCATCATCACCATCATCATCATCACCATCATCATCATCATCATCATCACCATCACCACCACCACCACCACCATCATCATCATCATCATCACCACCATCATCATCTTCATCATCATCATCATCTTCATCTTCATCATCATCACCATCACCATCATCATCATCATCACCACCACCACCACCATCATCATCATCATCACCATCATCATCATCACATCATCATCACCATCATCATCATCATCATCATCATCATCATCATCATCATCATTACACATGTGTAATACGCTGATATGCATACAGTCCATGCTCAAAGCGCTCAATAGATCATGATCATTAGTTTACATTCAGATTTAATGTTTGGTTTGATGTATTTCACATTTGAAACCTCAGTTTATTACAAGTGTACGAAGGAAAAGCCACAAAGAGTTTGAAAGATTTGGAAAACTTTGACTTATTTTTATGATTTTGATGCAGTTATGATGCTGATGTTTTTGTAAATGGTCGTTTCAAATTTGGAAAACGATTATTGCACCTGTGCAAAACATTTGGTACTCAGATCTCAAATGAAAGATATTTGGGAGACAGGTATGGAGAGCTATCTATGAGCACTGTGGGTTATATAATTTCAAGTACAGATTTTGTTTGAATAGATTTCCTTTTTCGAAATATTGGATATGGATGAATCGGATCATTTTTCACTTGTGTGCAATCTAGACGTGTGTATGTGTGTGTGTGCGCACAGTGAAACTGACACCGAGACAACTACTGAAATGCCGTATGTGACGAAAGGTGATTTTCCGTGCTTTTGCGTCATGCATGATTTTCAACAGGATTGCCACAGATCCGTTCAGGTCACCAGGAAGACTTTACAATTACATAATATCAATCATGACATTAATCCCCAGTCGATGTTTTTATTTCGATGAGACCACGTTCCAACTGTCACATGGATAATTATTTTGAACTACATTAAAACAGTGAGTGGCGGCGCCTTAAATGACCTAAGGCTGTGATAATATCACACTATTCCATAACAAGCGAATAAGTGTCACATACTTCCACGAGTGAGTGAGTGAGTCACATCGGCAGCATTTGAGCCATATCGTGACTATTAAAGCTTTGAAATAATAAAACATAAACGTCGATGATAAATTTATAGATATATAGATCGCTAACCATAGGGACAATCGATGTGAACTGGTTTCACTATATGCCCTGACAGGAATAAATAAACTTTATGCTGGGGTACACCCTCCTCTGAGGAAGCAGTCCATCTGTACTAGCTCGGTTGAATAGAATGGATCATAGCCCGTGTTAGGATGCTGTTATGGGACATTATCTTGTGCGTTCACAAAGAGCAGTGTGTACTCATGGTACTCACTGGATAGCCACAGAGCTTTTGTGGCTATCTAATCCTAACGAGGTACCCATTCACAGCTGGTGGACTGAGACACACAGATAGTCACAGTACCTTGTCCGAGGTCACTTCATGTTGCTGTAACTAAAGTACTGTAAGATATAGAAAAAGAACCTGTTTTAGGCTGTTACTCTGTACCCCTAAAATGTACACAATTGCCAACAGCACATGTCAGAATAACTCACTTCGGCCTAACTGGGCATTCAGTGTAACGCGTATGAGGATATCCAGAAAAGCATGTCTACTCGTAAAATCGGGCAAAACGTAGACAAAATATACTAGCTGCTGAAAACAATAGATTAGTCAGTAGATGGCAATTAGGTCGGTCAACCTGGTATGACTACGGACCTCCTTTGCAGAAAAGGCATTGCCACAGGTCGAAGAATCTGATCCCTGTAGCCCATACCAGCTAGGTTGCCCCGAACAATCACCAAAGGAGTTCTCTGACGCGCTGTTATTCACCCCAAAACGTCACAGAACTACCACCAAAGCGTTTCCTCTCCAAGACACGGGCCTGTGCATAAGGTTCTCCCACGCGTCTATAGGCACGTTGACGTCCATCACTATGAGAAATATTAAACCTGGACTCATATGTAAAAGCAACATTTTCTCCATCAAAATAAGGGATTTCGGCACCAGATTCGTCGAGCTTGTCGTATGGCGGGACGTCGTGGTCTGATCGTGTGATGACGTAAACGTTGTCGGGTAGAGGTCCGGGCAGTCATCACTGAGGTCTGGTGGGTGGATGTTCTGTCTTGGCGTTGTCACACGTGGACGTCCAGAACGTGGCCGATGACGATGACGTCATTTGTGTTCTGGCAGCGCCTCACCAGTGCAGAAAAGGTGTTTCGGTGTCAAGTGGAAATGTGCAGTCACATGCCGTTGAGAAATTACCCGACGGACCATTCCAATGGCCTCATGACGTTGTGCAGACGTTAGCCTTGGCATGCTATGCGTTTCAAAAGCCTTTTAATTTTTTGAACGATCGCAAGTGCAGGAGTCAAGCTTTCCAAAGTCATAGTGTTATGTGGTATTTATTTGCTCTGTTTCTCTTTCCCGGAATGCACGTGCAACAACGTATTGCATGTCTCAAGGACAAAACCACTGACGTCACGGATCGTGGCATGCATGTTGGATACGTATCTCTTATCTCGGCGTTTAAATCCTTCAGTGCCTAAACAGGTTTGATAAATTTAGATTTCACATCTTTCTATTCACAGTTTCTATATGTGCCTAGTATACAATACTGCTAGCTGTTACATGTGGAGCATCATTGTCACTGTACTGGTGCTGGAGATGGTTTGATGAGATCCCTGTAGAGAGTTTTAAAGTGTCCGTGCTTATTCTTCGCGCTGACTCCTCAGTTAGAGGTCGCGGGACGCCAGTCAGCATCAGGTCTCAAGGCGATTTGTATACTCTGTAGAAGGAAACAAATCAGCAATGGCTTCATCAACATCAGTGTCGTACTCATTGGAAGGAATATTGGCGCTGGAAGGAATATAGTACTACAGTACATACTGTCTCATTCTATATCAAGATAGACTGATTATCCGATATTCATTAACAACCCAGCTCCATTTATCTGTGCTGGGTCAACTGTGAAATATTTAGGCTGGATTTGAAAGTTGACTCAAGCATTCCTTCAGCAATATTCAAGCAATATAACGGTGGGATATACCACGTATGCGGTGAATGAATGAGTTACAAGATCAGGTCGCATCGACCATTTCTCAGACATATAGGGAACAACCGGAAACGGGCGTCAAACAATGCGGGGATTTGAAACCAGATCTTTGTTGTGACGAGTACTGAACAAGCATTAGGCTACCGACCGTCCCGTCCAAACACATCCTAACAGAGACAAAAACAAATTGATGGATCAGAACAGATCATATTTGTGCGTCGGTGGCTTATATGTTTCAACAAAGTCAGTCCAAAGACTTTATTATTCGTATGCCAAGGCCATTGTCATAACATCAGTCCATCATATCAGTCCATCATATCTGGAAAAAGTATGTAAGGGAAATATGGAGAAGCACACATACCTTCTTTAGGGAATTGGTCGCCATGTGCGTCCTGACAGTGATGACCATATAGACGGGTATCGGTAGAAGGGGCAGCACTGCTATGAACCAGCCGATTGTAGACGCGTAGCTGGGAAACTCGTACTTGCCATAGGTCGGTGGTTGGTAGCGGAGAAGTGTGAAGATGAAAGCAGTCTGAACGTAAAACATTCATATGAAATAGGAATGACACGGATAAGAACTTGTCTCTATATTATAGATATTCGATGAACGGGACAGATACTGCTGTTGGTGCGGGGTTAGGAATAGTGTTAACTGGGCATACACGCTGACCGGACAGCGGTGATATGACTTTGTCGACCACCTTTCGCAACTCATGCTGTTACTTTCATGTAATAAAGGTGTATGGCACTGAGATGACGTGGAGGATCATAGACAACATGCAATGTCTTCATACCTTGATAACAGTACTGTAAACAGCCAAAGTTTCGCGACCGTTTAATTCATGACTTCATGACGCGAAAATAAAAACACGCGATAATATACATATATCATTCACTTTATTCAGATAAGTCAACAACATAAAAACAATACAAGTGTAAACTGCTCATTCACGTGTCACCGTTGGGCTAATCTGAGTTAACACGTGTCACTAACTGATCCTCTTACTAACAGTTTTCACAAGAGATTAGCTTTTTGCCAACCCCTCAGAACAGTGTCTTTCTGTTTGGAGAGCTTGTCCAGACATTTCACTATCCACCGTTCATGTACAGGCTTCATAACACTGATTCGCAAGTCTATTGTTTCATTGATGTTTGCCTTGCAATTGAAGACTACCTTCTCTGCATACCACTGTGTAAATCTACGTTAGCAGTCACATCACGTGAGAAGAGATCATTTTGTTTTCATTGCTCTAACACCCGGTTAAAGAGAACTAGGTTTGATATCAATTATATTTGTTTTTAAATCACTACGCAAATGTGTTTATCTTATAACAACTCAATGATCACGCACCTGGGTTTTGTGTTAAAACATTCAGAGACGCCCTCTGTTACAAGATCACATGTTTGTCACGTGACCGGTCTTTTTCATGGCTGAATGAACGTTTTATCGATCAATATTCTGCTTGAAAGCCATAGTCACGTAAAGTACCCTTTAGACCTATATCTCAGGTATTTATACTGTATTGCATTTGTCAATATATTTGTCAACTAGCGCCTCGCGAAAATAAGAAGGCGCGAAAAGGTTTAGTGACCGTCACTCGCGAAAATTTAAACGCGCGGAAAAAAGACAGTTTACAGTATTTAACTGTACTTACCATTAGGATTGCCGGTGTTACGAATGCCCAAAGGATTTTTACAGGCATTGCCAGTTGCTTGCCAAACATCATCTGAGCGTCGCTACTGATCCTTCGTATACCTGGCACAAACGTACACTTACTTTGATGCATGGTGGCAGATAAGGACAATCGATTTGTAGCCTTAACATTAGGCCGCGAGAAAGCCAGAAAGGCTTTTCAAGCACCGTTTGGTGTTGCATGTGTTCGGTGTATATCGACGCACTCAGCAATACTTTAGCCTATTAGGGTGCAATATAAGTAATCTAACATGGGCCTGACGATCCAGTGATTGATATTATGAATGTCCAATACAATTTCAGTACACTGAACTCCACATTCACCAAGGGAACCACACAAACCACTATGTCGCCTCCCATGATCGACCTAGTCTACTTTGCACCCTAATGAAGGATACCCACTGGGCTTGTAATTCAAAATTGGAGAATTTTACCCAATAAAGGTCACAGACTCGATAAGACGTCATGAGGTCCCGCAGAACAGAAGTTGGAGAACTGGTGAGTGAGTGAGTTTAGTTTTACGCCGCACTCAGCAATATTCCAGTTATATGGCGGCGGTCTGTAAATAATCGAGTCTGGACCAGACAACCCAGTAATCAATAAAATGAGCATCGATCTGGAAACTGGTGACATGTGTCAACCAAGTCAGCGAGCCTGACCACCCGATCCCGTCAGTCGCCTCTTACGACGCATAGTCCCCTTTTATGGCAAGTATGGGTTGCTGAAGGCCTAATTTACCCCGGGACCTTCACGGAGAACTGGACAGGCAGTAGCCAGCACGTTAATTTTAGGAACCTACTTGGAAACTGATCCTTTTATAATACATCACTTTTCACAATATCTGAAAACACAGGTATTAATTTAAATTTCATAGTGTTATTAAAAGCACTAACATCCACATGTGACAGGTCCACCTTTACACTTTCAAAGAGCAATACTTGTAGGTAAATAAAAAAACACGAATAAACTTATGAAAAAGATCAACAAAAGTACTCATTTCCATACTTTTGAGCGATCATGTAATGCAATCTTCTCGATCACGCTAGTGCACGAGGTTTGATGCGGAAGTATATGCTTGAGTCCTTTTTTGTCTTAAGTCACACTCTAGCACAAACACATTCGATAACTTCCATATTTCACGTACATGTGACGACTTCTTCCTTATCGCGTTCAGAACAACATGAGTTTACGTAAACACGTTCGTCTAGAGCTGAAAGCTCGCGATCATTGCTGTAATATGAAAGCAAGTTATCGGGAAATGGGCGACCATAGATATCATCTAAAACCATTTTGTATGATTTATATATACAAGAAATAGGTAAAAGGATATTATGTCTTAAAGATGGACAAAAATGCCTCGGTTTATCTGGTTAATATTAATGTCTAAGCTTCCATTTTCAGTAGTATTAAACTTCATATTGCAGTTGTAGTGAAATGTTGCAAATAATATGATTTTAAAATATCGTATTTGCCAACACTAGGAAATCAAATGGTGAACGGTATGTAGCACGCTGATGTTTCCAGTAGGTTAGGTATCATCTGACATCTAGCTAGAGAGTCTGTGGTAAATCCGTGTCATGGCAGTAACTGCTTCTGTTGGACACGAGTTGAATTGAGTGAGCTGACACTTCATCGTCACATCGGCAATACTTTTCCCATATCATAAAAAAAATATACGTCAAGAGCGAATATGTCGAACGTATTCAAAAGGTATCAAATCCTGTCAAAGGACCGTATAACAACTAAATTACCACATTTTTAAAAAAAAAAACCATAGTTTGCTAGCATATGAATAGTAAACTGTTAATTACCAACATGATATAAAATGGGCCAAATAGATCGCCAGCAGCCGAAGGTAGATTACCATAATAAGGATCAAGGACACTCGTGTTTAAAGAGTTAGTGAAAGAAAAGTCAGACAACTTTATATACAGATATATGCTTCATACTTTGCATGCAAATGTTGCGTGGCCATACACACCATAGATCCATGCCAAGGCGACACACTCCAGTATACATATCACTATTGGTCCGAGGGAGACTACATACCAGTCTACCAGCTGAAACATGTACGGACCTCCCTGCAGAACAAAGCAAGTGTATAGTATTTTGTGAAGAGTATCAATGAAGGGCCACACTTGTCTTGATCCACTCACGTTATATCTCACAATAAATCAGGAGACAGAAGATCACTTTCCACCCAAGATTCCTAGACGAAAAACCTCTTTTGGAGGCTACTAGTACTGCCGCCGCTGCTGCTGCTCCTCCTGCTACTTAACCATGAAGATCAGGGCAAAATATGTTCCCCATGTTTTAACATAATAGGATACGTATAGCCATACTAGTATTTTATGTATTGTTAAAAGACATGGGCTGAGCATTCCATGTAACAAATGGTTACGGATATCGCAGACATTTGTGACATTTGTCAGTATTTAAACAAGCGCTGTATTCTCATGCAGCTGTGGATCCTGGAATTCATCATTGTTCGAACTGTATTTCGAACATGCTGTGAAAATCTGTGACTGTCATTTTGTGAGAGATCACATCTTAAGAAGAATGTGTACCTGTGTGCAGAATATAATTCCGAGAAGGAACGCTATGACACAGTATCCTCCAGTTACAAGGATCCTCCTCTTGCCCAGCTGTTGTGGATATTGGTCAACCAAAGCAGTAATAACGACTTCAACACCCATGAACTGAAAGAAATATCAGTCCAGTGTACCATCTTGCTGTTTTTAATAACATTTTTTTACATTACCAGTCTTAAAAGTTTTCTTATAGTTTTAGTGTTGGTTTGGAAAAGTAGCTTTGTAAGTCGGTTATTTTCGCCAGACCTTTAAATAATCAGCGTTAAACACTTTCATGAGTACATGCTCACAGTACCTGTGAATCCAGACCAACTGTCAGCAGCATCAGAAAGAACAGGAAGGACCACAGCTGAGGAAGAGGAAGTTGTGCCAGGGTTTCTGGGTAGGTTACAAATCCCAAACCTGGACCTTTAATGGAAAGTATCCATGTATGACCCCCTCGTGAAAATATCACACAAATCTCCATGACAGAATCCTAGTCAACTTTGAAAAAGTCCAGACGATTTCGACTGAATGTACGTTTCTTCAATACTAGTTTGTCTACTGTAGCTCACGTTGACCGTGAGTCCCACAGAGGAGACGTAAAACGGGCCTATCAACATGAATATTCATGTTTAACTTTACGCATATAATTAGTCAGTATCGGACACACATGGCACAACTGGATGCCGTTTGAAATTGTTTCCAAAAGTAGTTAAATAAATTTTGTCAATAGAGGACAAATATAGTCTTTGGTGCACGGAAAAATCGACAGGGAGATAATGTGTGATATAAGCGCCAAAACCCTTCGTTTACAAGAAGAAACTTCTGTAAGCAAAATAGATTATGCCATTCCGACTACATCATGACTATATGCTAACTAGATTAGTTTATCCTGCTCCCAACTGGGAGCATCCATCACAAACACATTTTTTATTTAAAAAAAAGGAAAAAAAACAGAAAAAAAACCCAAAAAACCAAACAACCCCCCCCCCCCCTAGAAACAAATAACACACATTATTTAAAAAACATCAGGCTAAGATCAGGTACATATCAATCCAAGTGCAACTTCTAACCACATTCCCTAATACTCACCACTTGAAACAACGGTTTCAATGGGAACACCCGATTTCCGTGACATGACCCCGAGTGTAGCAAACGTCACCAGGCCAGAGAAGATACTGGTTCCTTCCGAGACTATTGTCACGATGAGGCAATCTCTGTGAATATAGGCATATCTTCATACATATATATCTTGAAATGTTCAAGTGTATTATTTTATATCTACTTACAGTCTTGCGGATATTTTGGTCTATAAACAGGTTTTGTGTCTTATTTGTTCCGCACAGATGTTTGCATATTGTTACGGTTAAGAATTTACCGTGACAAACAGTGTAAGAAATCCCCTTGTGAACCAGCAAAACAAAACAAAGACAGGTTATAAACGTTCAAAATTCTGCATTGTTATGCAATGAGAGCAAGGTATACAAAGTCACAAGTCAATATAACAATACAGATTTCAGGTACAATTCAAGAAAGACAAAATCTAAGTCAATGGGTCGCAAAATACAATATAGCAAACTCACCAAAGTGTTGGTGTGAGAGAGAATCAACTATGGCAGAATGTCAACAGAGCGATCGGTGCGACAGCAGATAATGTAGGTCATTCGTTGACGGGTTTTGATGATCAAGCGTTGGCAGTGAATCCAGCAAATATGAATGAATGTGAGTGTCGCCCTCAACACGTCAACTAGCCTTTTTATATGTATACAGTCATTTCCCGAAAGTTCGGGCACAAACGAACATCGTCAACTCTGTCGAATGCCCTAGAATAAGTCTCCCGGAAGTAGACACATCAAAAACTAGGGGCAGATAAATTCCGGAAGACCAGCAGTTGACCAGCTACTGTGACCCACCATATTAAATATTCAAAACACTAAACATTGTGCCCAATAATAATTATTACTTAATTATTAATAACAAAAATATACAGAAAATACATACTCGTAACACTCTCCCCCTTGAGGAAAAGAAAGTTTCGCAGATACTTTCTGCTACAATCATAGCAATAATGACTTAATCACATGACATGTAATAATATTAGCAATATGAAAAACCTCCTGCAGAATTACTATGACAAAATGCAGATACATACATACGGCATCATCAAATCATCATATATTTATACCCTGGAAAGTGCATCAGCACGAACATTGTCTTTGCCTTTAATGTGTTTGATCTCAAGATTGAACCCTTGCAAGGTCAAACTCCACCTCATTAGTCTGTGATTCTTGTTCTTCCTTTTGTGAAGAAAAGTCAAGGGATTGTGATCAGTAAAAACTTCAATTGGCAAAGTGGTGGTACCAAAGTACACTTCAAAATGCTTTAAAGCTAACAAAAGACCTAAGGTCTCTTTCTCGATGGTAGAATAATTTCTTTGGTGCTTGTCAAATTTCTTTGAAAAATAACAAACTGGATGTTCAATCCCTGAATCATCCTCTTGAATCAGGACAGCACCTGCACCAACATCACTGGCGTCAATTTGCAGCTTAAATGCTTTCTCAAAATTTGGTGCCTACAATATTGGAGAATTCATGAGTATGGCTTTGATTTTTTGAAATGCAGTCTGACAACTGCCATCCCACTGAAATTTTACCTTTTCCCCCCAAAAGGTTAGTAAGTGGAAATACAACATCTGGGAAGTTTGACAATACTTTCTGTAATAGCCAGCCATACCCAAGAATCTCATGAGTTCTCTCTTAGATTGAGGTACTGCAAACTGTACGATTGCTTCAACTTTAGCATGAACTGGTTGTACCTGGCCGTGCCCTACAACATGCCCTGAAAATTCCACTTGTTCCTTCCCGAATTCACACTTGGCGAGATTCAAAGTTAACTACGCCTCAGACAGTCTTTCGAAGAAAGCAGGAGTCCTTTTCAGATGGTCATTCCACTCCTTGTCATAATCGATGACATCATCCATGTAAGCCTCGACACAATCAAGGCCTGATGTGACATTGTTGACGACTCTCTGGAACGTCAGACCAAACGGCATTACCTTGTATTGATACAGTCCATATGTTGTAGCGAATGCTGATATTTTCTTTGCACAGCCTATGAGTGGAATCTGCCAGAAGCCCTTTAGTAAATCAAACTTACTTATATATTTGGCTTGATCAATGCTATCGTCCACTCTCGGAATAGGATACGAGTCAGTTCGTGAGAGTGCATTGACAGCTTTCATATCAGCACAGCAGCGCCAACCACCTCCCCTCTTTGGCACAAGAACACATGGTGAACTCCAGGGACTGTCACTGGGTTCAGTAATGTCATTGTCCAGCATGTATTTCACCTCCTTCCGTAGAATTTCATGCTTCACTGGATTCATCCAATAAGGGTGTTGTTTTACAGGCACAGTATCACCTACATCTATATCATGACTAACAACATCAGTTTGACCAGGCACATCAGGAAATAAGTGAGAGAACTCATAAATCAAATCTGACATCTGAACTTTCTGCTCAGAGGATGAATGTGATAGTTTCTCATCAAGATGAGCTAACACATCGGAATTTCTCAAATTTGGTGAAACATTATCACTAAGATCATGAAACTAACACAATCATCAATGTTGTCAACATTTTCATAATTGTCTTTAGTACAATCAGAAACAGGGGAGAGTGTGGCAATACAATTGACATGTTTGGTTTCTAACCTGTCATGATATTTCTTAATCATGTTGACATGACAGAATCTCTTTTGTTTACGATGATCAGGTGTCAGGACGACATAGTCTGTGTCGCTAACCTTTTTGTCAACAACATATGGACCTCTCAGTGGCTGACCAGGTATGTGAAGCAAAACTAACACTTTCTCACCACAAGTGAAATTTCTCTCTTTTGACTTAGTCATAGTTTAGCTTCATTTTATCTTGTGTAACTTTCAAGTTTCTTCTGGCCAACTCACTCGCTTTTGATAGTCTGTCCCTAAATGTACACACATAGTCTAAGAGATTGATCTCAGGTCTGTCATTGAGCCATAGTTCTTTTAACTGTTTTAGTGGCCCACGCACAATGTGACCAAACACAAGCTCAAAGGGGCTAAACCCTAAACTTTCCTGAAATGACTCAATGACAGCAAACAACAACAAATGCACACCCTCATCCCAATCTTTCTCTGTCTCAAAACAATAAGTTTTGATCACATTCTTCAAAGTTTGATGAAACATTTCTAAAGCTCCCTGTGACTCTGGATGATAAGCACAAGACTTAACTTGCTTAATACCTAACTGGTAAATAGCTTGTTCAAACACCTTAGACTTAAAATGTGAGCCCTGATCTGACTGAACTACATCTGGCAAACCAACTAAAGTGAAAAACGTGATCAAAGCTTTGACAATCACAGGAGCAACAATGCTACGAAGAGGAATTGTTTCAGGAAATCTGGTAGAAGCACACATGATTGTGAGTAAATACTGATTACCAGACTTAGTCTTAGTTAGTGGACCAACACACTCAATAATAACTCTACTGAAAGCCGGTATAGGTTTCAAGGGAGCGGAGGGAATTTTCTGATTTGGTTTTCCAACAATTTGGCATGCATGCCAGATCTTACAAAATTCAGTCACATCATGTCTCAGACTGGGCCAAAAGAAATGTGCCAAAATTTTTTCACAAGTTTTGTTTACACCCAAATGACCTGCCATGGGACTTTCATGCGCCAATGAAAGTACAAATAATTTCAGTACCACAATTTGATGGTACAAGTTCCATTCATCCTTCGCAGGAACATCTGCCGACCTATATTTCCTCATCAGAACACCATCCTTGTAGTAATAACAAACTGGAACCTTGCTAACCTCCTCAAAAGAAACAGCCTCACTAGCCAGCTTCTGAACTTCAACATCCTCAGTCTGTGCACAAATAAGCTGCTCTCTGTAAAGAAAATGTTCACCACCTGACAAACTATCTGACCTATCAAGTACTCCTGAAGAGCTACTACTCTCTGAAGATAAGTCCTCTGTCTCTACCTCACACAAAGAATGATCCATTAAAGTACCTGACAAATCATAAATGGTATCATTCTGCAAAGAAGTCTTGGAAGAAATGTCTTTCGACATTGAACGAGTCACTGCACAAGAAGGAAAAATACCCGGAAATTCATCCTCCAACTTTTCATTACTAACTCTCCGGCAAAACAGTGACAATAGGATCAGCGCCAACTTTAACCCCTATAAGATCATTACCGATCAACAAATCGACACCCAGAACTGGGAGAGAGTCAAGAACACCAACTTTCACCTCCCCTGAAATCAGATCTGAGGTCACTTTCACAAAATGGACAGGAGCAGAAGAATTGCCACCTATACCCTGAAGCAAAACATCTGAGTTAGCTGAAGACGCATCAGCAAAAGGCAAAATATCCTTCAAAATCAGAGATTGAAGAGCGCCAGTATCCCTCAAAATAATAACGGGCCGTGGGGTAGAATTATCTCCCATAAGTGACACAGAACCCTTATACACAAAGGGCAAAAACTCCTTCCGAACTACAGAATCTGGAGACTTACTGTCACAGACAAAACTCTCCTCAGAACCACCTGGAAAGAAAGGATTAGGTGCGATGGACACAAAAGCATTTGGGGAACCTGTAGCCTGATTATTAAACTGGAGTTTGTAACATGCAGACACCAAATGACCTGGCTTCTTACAATACGCACAAACAGGATCAGAACCACTGGTCTTAGGCTTAGACTGAAAAGTATGTGACTGCGTGCCATTACAATTTGTACCTGTTCTAACACCACTGTAACCTGCATGTCATGAAGTCTTGTTCGGGGTAAAGCCCTTTTGGCCAATAAACTTTGTATTATCCAGAGACCTAAAAGAACTCTTGTGAGTCAAACAATAATCATCTGCCAACATTGAAGCCTTATGTAAGTCATCAACCTTTTGTTCATCCAAATAAGTCTTAAGGTCAGCATGAACACTCTGCTTGAAATCTTCCATCAACACTAACTGTCTCAAACAAAATCTGTGACTTCCTTAGACCCACACCACCTATCAAACAATGTTTTTTTTTCTCTCGCAAACTCTACAAAAGTCTCATTGTCCCTTTTGTGAGCATTTCTGAATTTCTGGCGATAAGCCTCAGGCACTAACTCATAAGCTTTCAAAAGTGTACTCTTGACAAGATCATAGTCTGAGCTTTATTGTACTGACAAGGCTGACTAAGCATCCTGAGCTTTACCCTTCAAAACAGTTTGCAATAGCATAGTCCATGACTCCCTAGGCCACTTGAGATTTTCAGCAACCTTCTCAAAATGTAGAAAATATTTGCCTACTTCTTTCTCATTAAAAGGGGGTACAAGCCTAGCATGCCTTGCAATGTCAAAAGTGGAAGAATCCAGCAAACCAGAATGCTAAAAGTGTTGACCAGCGATTAAAACGAAATGTGACCCATCATATTAAATATTCAAAACACTAAACATTGTGACCCAATAATAATTATTACTTAATTAATAACAAAAATATACAGAAAATACACACTCGTAACAATATGGAAACTTTAATCAGTCAGTCGTGTGATACTTCTTTCTTAGTTCATGGAGAGAGTCTTATCTTTGTTAAGGTTTTGAAAAGTAGTATTTAAAACTCTGACTAGTGTCATTTGTGTTATGTTGTCTTATCCTTATGCCACATCGACTTTGTTGTGCACTTGCAAAAGTTTGATTGATGCTCACCTGAGACATGGTTCATGGAAGGTTTTGTAGCTCGCCGCTGTGCCGATCATCCCAAAGCCAGGACCCAACGAATAGAATACTTGTAGACATGCTTCCAGCCAAACCTGTATCAATAAAATTTTGCTAAACATTATTCTGCAAAAGATGTATGTCCGCCTATCTACTATTACATTGGGCTGGTAAGTGATGTGGATATATATCTACAGGTGACGTAAAAAATGTGGGATAGTGTGTTTGACCTTCTTTCACAAAGCATTAAAGTAACCTTAGTGCAATCTTAAAGAATGGGAATGAATGTAAACGTTTGTAAAGGTTGCATCAAGGAGCCTCTGGACATCCATATAAACATAACATGATGATCAACAAAATGAGAGTTCATATCAGTGAAGACTGTGATGGTAGAATTCACCTCACAGAAACAGTAATCCATCTTACAACTTGGTCTGACGTACAATAGTAATAACGGAAAATGTTGATCTTGGGAGATCAGAGGCAAGTGCTAACTCACCTTGTTTATCTAAGAACGAAACATGTTAGAAAACTCCATGTAAACTAGCTGTAGCACCTTCCATATCATCATATACTGTTTGCAGAGTGATTGGAGATGCCTGTAGGCTTGTAGCACAAGTCTCATCGTGTCACATCACTATCGCTCGTTGAATAGCACATGCACATTGTATTACACTCGTAGAATCGATGCACAATATATGAAACTGCCACTTAATACATGCATTCAAACTACTGGTAACACCTTCTTGTGCTTTCAGTCCAGGTTTTAATATGTCATTTTATGGAGATGTGTTGAAAAAAGCAGATGTGCTCATGAATATATATTAATAGATGGTGATCCTCCATTTTGTATCTCATGTGATGAATAATTACAGCGAGATTAATCTTTCAGTGACGATATGACTGAAATACTGCCAGTGTGACGATTTAACTCAGTCACTTCATTTCTTGCAAATGTCGAAAAGAAGAATATTCAGATAACAAGTTCAAATAGTCGTAATCACTTTTTAAATGTGTCGGTTCTGGAAGACCTCTCTTAAGTTCTATAATTTATTGCACTTCATGAAATACCTCTTAACACACCTGTATATCAAGCAGTTTACTGAAGTCAGGCACAATGTAGAAGTGTAAACCATCTATTGCCCCTGGTTGCATGAGTGTTGGGATGAAGATGGAGACAAGGAGGATGTACGGAAGAAGTGCGGTAACATACACAGCCTGTAGTCAGGAAAATGACAAGGTTAAATGTAATGACGACCTAGCAAAGTAGAATAAGGTGTCTAATACGCTGTATCAAATAATACAAATATTTAGACTCTGTTGTGATTTAAGTAGCAACATCATTTCCAGGATAAAGAATATGCTAACATCAGTTTCCCGTTATCTTTAGCAATCACGAGAGCTTAACTTAGCCTTTCTGGTGCTCTTTGAAAGTTCCGTTGCTAAACCATGCTCTCTGGTTTACTTTACAAAATGGTAGAATATTGTTCATCACAAACTGAAAGGTGATTACAGAGTATTTAAAGGGATTACAAGATTGTGCTTAGATGTATACATTATATAATTACAGTTGTGCTAAAAACGTTGTGCTAATGACTAGTGACTAACAAATATAAGAGTTAAATAAGTATTCCTCGCTATTTGGAATTAGCACGATTGCAGGTGCACACCACGAGTGAAAACTAACTTAGCTATTCTTCTTAGCAGTACATGTTTTCGTTAATTACCTTACCAGCAGACCTGATTCCACGAAGTAGACACAGAAATATTAATACATATGAACCAAACAGACATCCGACTGTGTGCCACTGTACAGATCCCACATCTTCCAAACCAGTAGAGACACGCAGTACATTGTACCTGAAAGTTAAATAATGAGTAGGTGAGATGTAGTCTCAAACCCCTGGCACATGTCAGGTAACATAGGACAGGTATTGAGAATTGTTAGTGTTATGTTAAGTTCTGAAACCCTTGCGGTTCTCCAAATGATAGGTGAATGGATATTCCTCTTCAAGTGAGACGAGTGTCCAATCTTACTGCCAAAATTCTTCAGCTGCTGTGTGAGCCAGGGTCACGTTTTCCCACAGTTTGGCTGTAGTGGCTATGTTTGATGTATTCCCTGCCAATGTAGTCACGTTACTGCCATAGACTGTATTCACGTCCTCCACACACAGGTCTGTGTTCCAACTGTTGCCACAAGTTGTCCAGGGCAGGACGCTGGAGCAGGACTTCACCATGTAGTAGATGGGCCAGGCCAGATACAGGGTGTAATAGGGCATGTAAGAACATGCAACTATGACGGCACCAACCCCAATCCCTGATTGATAAAAAATAGCACATTATTGAGTGCCCATGTCTTATTATGTTTACGACACGAGTGCCTAAATGTTGGTATTTCCCCAGCGAGAGCAAGAGATATACCGGTATTAAGGCATGAATATAAAATTCTATTTATTACAGAAGTCTTCAAATAGGAATACTCAAATATACTTTCAACCATTCGCTGGTTACCCACTGTCGCCGCATGAAGAACGCAGCGTAGCAGAATAAACGTGACGTCATGGCATAGGACCATGCATCATATCAACCCCGCTATTTTCGCCCTCGTAAAAAATAAATACTTCTATTCCTGGATCACATGAACTGATAGTAAAGCATGTCAGTTGTATTTCAGTTGAAAGCGAGTGAGTTAAACTTTCTTTTCACATCGGCAATACTTCAGCCATGCCGTGACTAATTCAAGTTATAGATTTACAATAATCAAAAATATATTAAACAGGTCAGTCAGCGGAGAACAGTAAAAAACTAGATAATCACAGATATTACTTTAAAACGAGTAATTTAATCTAAAATCACAGTCAACAGCCTACACAGTCAAAAGTAGCAGGAACCTTATGATTGTACGGCTCCTTGCCATCTCTAGTAGGGCTTGTTCCGTACACGTATGCCGCCTCTCGCATTGACAATAAGGACATATTGCCTCACTGACTGGCACTCCTTAAGGCAGCATTGCCAACAGTGTAGTTCTTCAACATTCTGGGGATGATGTCTCAAGACATGAAGACTTCTTCAAAGTCTGAGAGCATCCCGCACGTTTTCAATGGACTGAGGTCAGATAATCTTGATGACCACACCATGACATGAATACCCGGCTTTTGCAGGACACCTAGCTGTATACACGTGTAAGGGTGCCCAGCACAGACGCTCATTGCGGTTTAACTGAGACAGAATCGTCCAAACATGAAGACACCGAGCACAAGGATGGGCGTTTCTCATGGTCAGGGCGACCCCTAAAATAATTTTGAATAATTTGAAACTTTGGCGGTTTCGCATGGTCACGGAGTCCCCTAAACCGTGTGTTACTGGTTGACATTGCGGGAGTAAAACGATTACCTTAAACAGTGTGTCAGTAGTTGACATTGTGGAAGTAAAACGATTACGCAAATGAGTAGCCAAATTTGATTGCTTGAATGCGACGCCCTTAACTCGCGGGAAACCACCCGTTTGATGCACAAGTGACCTCAGGTTGTGAATCTCCTACAGATCATGTAACATGTAGCATCCACAGTAGAGTGGTAACATTCTAACTGTACTTTCATATTCAACATTTGTAACGTGTATCATGAGAACTATTTACCTATTGAGGATTATTAACACTTGGTTGTAGTTTCAAACTGTACCTGTGATAGTCTAGTTATCGACACTGTTCACTGAGGACAAGCATCTTTGTCAAACTACATTTAGCATTTATATTAAAATTTCGTCACATGGCTGAAATGTTGATGATGTGGCGTTAAATTTCATCGCAATTCCCCAGCCACCCTTAGTTATCTGTAAAGTCTTTTGCATTAATATAGACCCATTTTACGGAAATAGGAAGATTGGAAGACAGAGATGCAGGTGGGTGTCTGCATAGTGGGATGGGATGACTCTGGGATGATGGTAGGTAAAAATGAATGAGTGTGTGAGTTAAAACAGAACGTCACATCGGCAATATTTCAGCCGTACCCTAACGAGAACAAATTTGACGATTATGAAACATATTATAAAACCTCTAAATACATAACATAAAATTAGGCTACATCACCAAAAACTAAAGGCAGATCATCACACTAGGGGTCAGGTGAATAGGAAAATCAGATCAAATTGAGATTTGTTAATGCTCCAGGTACAAATAATTCTGAAAATTACCAAAAGCATTTTTAAACTGTTCACGGTGGCATAGGAATGAGAAAAACAGAAATGTATTCTCTTGATTATTACTACGTTCAGTGTTCTAAATGGTCCGTAAGAAATACAAACTACTATTTATTTCTTCACTGACCTTTGAATAAAGGACAAAAGCTCCAAACTTGCTTGGCACCCTTTCCAGAGAATTGAGAGAGTATCGACTCTAAGAAGAACGCTGGAAACCCGGTAATGAGCAGTAGCAAGATGAACGGGATCAGGAACGCCCCTGGAGGAAATATGTACATGAATACATCGACAGGGAAAGAAGTGATTTAAGGTATATGTTTCTGATTGGCTGTAAAAGTATGTTACATGTCACTCTGCTTTCAGGCCTGCCCCAAAAGATCATTCTTGGTAGCGCCCCAACTGATCCTGGGCCTAAGGCGAGACGTAGGATGTCTTGAGCTCTATTACTCCACCACACTTCACATACCGTACAAGGTCTCCGAAGATCTTAATGAAACGCAGGCATAGGTGATATTGCAATGGAGCATGGAAACATATTTGACAGGTTAAGGGAATATTGGTGGGATCCAGTGTGAACTAAACAGCCTCTAATTATAAAGATGAATAAATAAGTGTAGTCCCATAAAAACACACGCTAGGAATAGTAAATATACAGTAGAATTGAACTGATATTCTCGGATATTTTATTCCTTGTTATTTGATGGATTCAGTATGGAAATAAGGGTGGGGTGAAATTGTGTCCAAGAGCGCAGCACCTTGTTGTTGACACCTGTTTGTGCATAAGCCTGCAAGCAGCAGTGCCAACAGTTCAGAGCAATCAGAGCAAACACACTGAGGTACCACAATGCTGCATGTACGTACACAGAAACACTTACACGTAGTACACAGATTCCCATCCTAACAGTCCTTGTGTTGTCCCTAAATTCTGGTGATCAACACTTTCATTGAATTCACGTTCATTGGAACAACTACATGGAAATGTCTACCCTGATTTTAAAGTCTCAAGATCCAACACTGACGTTAATGCAGACACGGAAAATATATCGAAAACCGCCTCCTAATCATGAAGCCCCGATTTCCACAGACACGTGTAATGTATGTCTACAGACACACCCACATTTCTCAGCTGAACATCAGATACGCACATGTATAGGATTCATTCTTGGAATACAGGACCAAGGCTGACGTTGGCCTGGCAGCGGTTATATACATATTATAAGGCACGTATGGCACGAATGTTAAAACATCCAATACCGAAACCAACATTTACTACAAAGTAACAGATGTTGCTTGCCTCTACCGTTCCTGTTGCAGATATAGGGGAACCGTAACAGGTTTCCGAGTGAAATACTGTAGCCAACCATTGTCAGCATGTAATCCAGATGCCTGCTCCATGTTTCCCTCCGTCGTGGGGGTTCACTTCTATCTCGTCTTTGACAGCGGAACTCTGTCATGGGAATGGCTTCATCATTCGTCTCGCTGCTTTCTTTGCTTGCCATGGTTAACATAGGTTTATACCTGAAACGAAACGTGACATGTATAAATATGACATGTAAATGTATAAAGAGATTTCAGTCCAAACTCTCACATATCACGAAGACAATCTGAATACCACTATCACCTCTTTAATGGTACTTGCCTCTGGAACTGTGTTCTTAGCTGGTCAACTATCAGCGCTTTCTTAAAGAACCATCACATTAAGCGATCTTCCTTTTTGGTGTTTTCCACTTTAATTTCTACGGGAATATGTTTTGTGTCTTATAACATTTCGTTGTTTCTTCCAGGTGGTGCTTTTGATGACCAGTTATGTAAACGTGATTGTGAATGTGTCGTCATGAATTAAAGGCCTGTGTGACTGGACGAATCGGCAATATTACAGCCACACAGCAATGAAAACAGGTAATTAATGTAAATAGCTGTCGACAAAGGGCAGTAAAACCAACTAGTCTACAGTCACAGTATTAAAACTAGTAATGAAATCTAAAATATCTTAACAATAAAAGACGATACAATGTAAAAGCAGGCCATAGATTGCTAAAGGTAGATCACCATACCATGGACCATAGGAACCTACAGTACCTTTGCTACATTCATGGATCCAAATTGGTTTTGCACCATCCCTTCAGCCGTTGGCGAATGCAAGAATTATTTGGTCAAATTTTATAAGAACAAACATACGATGGGAAGATTTAAATTTAATTTGAATGTTTTGTGCCTTACGTACCATGTCAGGAGGACAAGAATTTTACAATACTTTGACCCACATTAGGGGTAGAGCCTCTAGCAGTCCAAGTTTCTAGTAAGAAAATATATCAATCCAAATTTATCAAGCAGTTCAAGTTCTTTTAAATACTCAAGAATTAAATGATAATTAACATGGTTAAAAGATTTTAAAAGTTTTAACTCAAATATTTTTATCCCTTGTGATGGAAAAATCAACACACGCAAGCAGCCCACGCTTACCGTGAATTTCTCTTCACAAGGGACACAACACGGGGGATTCTCACCTTTCAGTATATATTCGTGCGTATATCTTGTGTAGCCAATGTGACATCGTCACCTAATGACCTCTTCAAATGTGGACTGACAGTCCAAGTAGGTGTAGTCAATACAGGGTTATTGTGTGACCGCAGGACTGTTGTTAGACTCCCTGGGGCGTGACATGAATATTATTTTTCTGATGGCTGTAGAACGTTGTTTCAATCGATAATGACATCAAGAAAAGCCCAATTGCAGATGTTCTTAGTGTCTGAGTCTCTTCTCACTGGTGATCATTTTCAGTTGAAAAGGTATTGTTTGTTTCTTTCCAAATTACATATATAGAGAGAAATAGAGAGAGTGGGCGTTAGTCTACCACAACTAATTTGTGATAAGGTAGCAATCATTGCCCTTACTCTGCTTGCTCTGAGTGAAAAAAAGGTTATTTCATACAATTAAAACGGAAACCAAAAACAGTAGGGATCTGTAAGTTACTTGCAACTGACTGAATTGATATTCTATTGAATATATATTGGAAACAGTAATTGAATGACGCATTGAGTAGAATGAACAAATTATAAGGACTATTAGCGGATGTACCATCGGAGGGGTTTGAAATGTAAATTGAATGTCCAGCGACCGTATTATTCAGGGAATGTTTAACATTGTTGGGGTTCTAGTCTGTTATAGTGTGTTGGCCTGGTTTGCTGATAATCGTCCTTATTAACTGAAAACATCTATGGTCCTTTGTAAGGTGATCTACCTTGAGTTGCTGTAGTGTTAGTTAACTCTCTCTCTCTCTTTCTCTCTCTCTGTCTCTTTCTCTCTCTCTCTCTATGATACTTTGTTACCATTGTGGAAGTTAAAACGAAAAGGAATAGCATACTCACAGTTTCCTCCAACTGAACAAATTCCTATACAATTAGAGACAGGTAGTCGTCATGTTGCTCCTTTGCGTGGTAATACACAGACTGCATACTGCTTTTACATGTGTTAATATTACAACAAGCTTTTGATTTTATTAACTGTCGTAAAAAGTTACGCGCATATAGATCTAGCTTAATGTGCAGTCTTTGTGAACAAGACCATCTATTATTCCTAAGCATGTATCAGGGTGATGTAGTTTTTCTAGCAGAATATAGAATTATGCAGCATTTCAGAACATATATGCATGTTCATGTTAGGAGTGTGGCAAGATGTTGCATTTGCAGATTATGTCCGAATCGGCAGTATTTCAGACATATCGTGTCCATTGTCCCAAGTATGGGGATCTATCTTCAGTTGCTGGTGACTTTTAGTTCATTTTGACATGTCATATAGCTTATTATTTCATCTACATACTAATCATATGGTAGTTTTAAATATCCAACTGTGATATCCTCATTTTGCTGTTCTTTCGCAACGTATTATATGATCAACCATTATCTATATATTATTTTAGTACCACATGGTATCTAACGTATATTGTCTTTGTCATACAAACACAAACTGTAAAGGAATCCAAACAATATCTCGGTTTGCCATAAATTTCTATAATCTCACTAACTGAGTACTTTGTTGGTACAGTCTGCTATGGCCTAGTCATCCAAATCCCACTTTGGGTATGTGAGAGACCTGCTTTGACAGAATCTGACTACGTTAGAAAACTTTAGGAACATGTTCTTTAATATTATTCTAATTTTACCTTACTATCTGTGATACTCTGGTAGTTTTACTGTCCATCGTCGACAGGTTTTAATCTTCAAAATATGTTCATCTTTAATTGATATAAAATGTCCTCGTCACGACAAGGCTTAAATATTGCTGATGGAAGGATTAATATTAAGCCACTGGCTCAAGCTGGCATCAGTATTGATACTTTCCACTTTACTTACCACATGAAACAACGGTTTCAATCGGAACACCTGTATTCTGTGACACAACACCAAGTGTAGCAAACGTCATTAGGCCAGAGAAGATACTGGCTCCTTCTGAGACAATTGCCACGATGAGGCAGTCTCTGTGAATATATTCATGTACATTTCCTAGTGTATCATTTCAAATCTTCTTACATTCTTGTGGGTTATTTGTAACGTTAACAGTTCCTGTCTTTCCTCCGACAAAGCCTTTCACAAACTGAATTTTAACGCTTGGTACGACTCGAGGTGTGTTTGTGTTCGTTGACCATAAATAAATGTGTCAAAGGCTTCTGCAATTACTGAGTTGAACTATTAATTCCAAAACACCTGAACTAGGTTAAGTATTATATTTTCAAACGATTGGTGTTTCCCCCCAAAAAAGACAAACAAACAACATTACCACATTTAGCCATATATGCTGTCTTTAGTAACGCGGCATGAACCTCATATTTGTACCAGAACTCTTTATTCAGCGCAAGAACACACAGGGAGCAACACCTTCAGTTATGTACAAGTGCGCACAGGGAGTGTATTATCTCTTTCACTTTGTTGAAGGCACTATTACTGACTATGTACTCCAGAACAAAGTACTCAGCAGAGCTAGTCGATCTCAACTCCACCGCCTGAGTCTACGCCATCAACACCATCGACAGCCAACGTCAACAAGCATGCCACCACGTTGTCATCTACGACCACGTCAACTACGCAAGGTGAGCAAAATGACTTATGCTCAGCCATATTGTTCAATTAAAGCAAGTTGTAAATTATCGACAAAAGCTATTAGATGAAAGGTTTGAGAAACTCGAAAAGAAACTTAAAGAAGAGATAAAACGCTTGCACGAAACTATTAAAGAAAAATATAAGAAACAAACCGAATCAGAAGAGAGAAGGACAGAACTTAGGACAGAATTAAAGTTGTCAAATCAACAAAACAAGTCTTATCGAGATCATATCCTACACGTGATGAAAATGAAATGAAAACCAACTTCTCAGTTGATACGAAACTAAAGACAATTGAAACTAAATTAACAGTACTTTCTAAGGATATGAACAGATCTGATGGCAACCCCCAAGCACCATTACAGCAAAGAAAGAAAATGCACGATGTGTCAACGTCAACGTCAACGTTACGGACAGCGCCACAGACAACGCTTTAGAGAGACACAACGTTGATAGAATCCAGCGAACCACGCCACATCGCAGTGATGACAGGACAACATGATGAGAACAACAATACATCTGACACCAGCACAGACCCTTCAGCTAAATGTGCTGATGTCGACCCAAGCTACGACTACCACACCGACTTTCCTTCTTTACGCTCACAACAAATAGACGACACCAACTCTTGGCAGAAAGTCACTCACCACTCTTCACGGGATTCAAAGAACACTGCCAGCAAGGTAAAGAATAATGTGTCTCATCCTATCAGATCGCTCTCTAAGCAGTCTCGCGCACTACAAGGTGTTCCCAGAGTAAAAACGAAACCTCTTGTTATATCATGGAGATTATTACGCTATTCCCAAATGGGGAAGGGCCAGAGAAAGTGATATAGACTCCTATCAATATTCAGTTGAATATTTTATACAATATCATTATCCTTCCCTTGTAAACGAACATCAGCAAACACCATTGATACGTATAATGATATGATTACAACTGTCCTATTACATGCAGGCGTGCACACCATACCACATAGCAGTTATAAGCCATACTTAAAACTATTTTGGAAATCAGGTTAAATGATGCTCACTGTTGCACGCGTGTAAACCTCGTGATCCAACATCTCAATCACGTTCAGCTTATAAAGATAAGAAAAGTAACTTTCGGCGACTTTTGCGATAATCCAAAAGGTTCAATAGAAATGAAATGTTGAAAGAAATCGAAGTTTCAGCTGAAATGGATGAAAATTGTTTTTATAAAACTGTTGGAAACAGAGGGCAACTGTTACTAATGTCTCTGTGCTTACCTACGGGAAAGAGAGTGGATCAACACCTCTTGACATTTGTAGAATTTGGAGGTAATATTTCACAGATGTAGCTCAACCATACGAGTCAGACAAATTTGATTCTGACTTTCAAGATCGTGTATCTAAACATGTAACTGATTTATAAAAATCCTCCCATCATGACAATGACGAAGAGCTGGAAAAGGAAATTTCTTTCAGGGAAGTAAAAGATGCCATTAAATCTCTTAGTAAGAACAAATCCCTGGCCCTGATAGAATTATAAATGAACACATCATTTTTGCAGGGGACTTTATCATCAGTATCTGTGCAAACTATTCAGTGCGATCACTACCTCTCAATATGTCCCAAAGGAATATAGACTCGGTAAGGTTATGTCAATATATAAAGAAAAAAAAGAAAAACTCTGAAACAGACAGATACTTTTAATTTACGTCAGTACGATGCATATCATTATTTCTCACCTTCGGGTGATAGGGCCTCTGGTGGATCTTCAATCCTTGTTAAGCAGAATGTTATCCACAGCCATGTACCACTTACAACTAATCTCCAAGCAGTTTCAGTTGTCCTTACATTATGCTCACTCTATATTCCGCCTTCTTCAACACTTCACCTGACTGATCTACAAGCTCTCTATGATCAACTTCCGAAACCTTGCATTATAATGGGTGATGTTAATGGTCACAACTCTGGGGTGGTACAAATACTAACACTAAAGGTAAAATACTGGAAGATTTCATCTCAAATAATGACCTGTGCATTTTTAATGATGATTCAAGCACTTACCTACATACTGCAACCGGCACCTACTCTTCTCTAGATTTGTCTCGTGCAGACTCTAATCTACTTAATGAATTTGATTGGTCCGTTCACAACGACGTCTGTGAAAGTGATCATTTTCAAACGATATTATCTGAATCTTTTCCGACTGATTCTTCATCTTATACAAGATGGAATTTTTCCAAGGTGGATTGGTCCTTATTTCAAACTCATTGCACATCTCATCTAAGACCCGAATGTTTCAGTGATATTGCTGATCCTATTCAGGTATTTTCTGACGTTTTAAATGTAATTGCTGACGAGTGCATACCAAGATCCTCTACAACTCCACATGTACAAAAGCCATGGTTTACGACAGACTGTAAAAATACTAGAAAAGCAAGGGAAAAGGCAGAGAAATATTTTCGCCATCATCCAACTGTCCATAACTTAAACAGATTTAAAACACTGAATACAAAGGCGTGTCGTGCCTTTAAACAAAGCAAGCGACAATCGTGGAGGACCTATATCTCTAATATTAATTCACGCACGCCAGTGTCCAAAGTATGGAACATGGTTCAAAGAATTAAAGGCAAAGGTTCAAAATCTGCCGTTCACCATCTCAAACATGATGGTAATCTAATTACTGACAAATGTCAAATTGCAATTAAAATTGGCGAAACTCTTGCCAAACATTCTTCATCAGCAAATTACGTCCCTGAGTTTCAGAGATATCAGAAACAACAGGAGAAGACAAAACTTAAATTTGAAACAGATAACGGTGAAGACTATAATGAAGTGTTTTCATTACATGAGCTAAAAACTGCTCTTGAGCAAGCTCATGACACTGCAGCGTGTGATGACAATATTCATTACCAGCTGCTGAAACACTTGCCTGAACCATGTCTGGTTACACTTTTGGATATATTTGACAAAATATGGACATCTGGAAACTTTCCTCCTTCATGGCGTAATGCCATTGTGGTCCCTATACCCAAACCTGGTAAGGATCATACTGATAATTCCAATTACAGACCGATATCTTAACCAGCTGTGTCCGTAAAACCATGCAGCGAATGGTAAATAGCAGATTAATTTGGTATCTGGAAACCAATAACCTCATTACAAATATTCAATGTGGTTTTCGGAAGTTAGAAGTATTATTGATCATCTGGTACATTTAGAATCCTTCGTTAAAAATGCAATAGTAAATAAACAACATGTTGTGTCGATTTTCTTTGATCTCGGGAAAGCTTATGACACGACATGGAAGCATGGTATTTTGAAGGATTTACATTACTTTGGGTTTTTTATCACAGTTTTTAAAAGACAGACAATTTCAAGTCCGAGTAGGTTCAACCCTGTCTGACCATTATAATGAGGATCAGGGTGTTCCGCAAGGCAGTATTTTGTCTGTCACGTTATTTAGTATTAAGATCAACAGTTTGTCCAAGGTTTTAAACGATTCCATTGACGGATCACTTTTTGTGGATGATTTTAATATTTCTTGTCGTGGTAAAAATATGCATACTATTGAACGGCAACTACAGTTGTGTATAAAATAAATAAATGGTGTCTTGAAAACGGCTTTAAATTTTCTAAATCCAAAACTAATTGTATACACTTTTGCAGAAAATATATACCACATAAGGACCCTGAACTCTCTTTAAATGGCACTCCCATCAAAGTTGCGAAGGAGGCCAAGTTCTTGGGTTTAATTTTCGATTCTCATTTAACCTTCTTACCGCACATTAAATCCCTTAAAGCTAAATGCCTGAAGGCACTAGATTTGTTGAAGGTTGTTTCCAAATCAAAGTGGGGAGGGGATCAAGGGACCCTCACTGGAAAAAAGTTCACCTTTACAAGCTTGTAAATCTTTTGTAAAGATGATGTTTACAAGACATTTACAAGTTTGGAAAGATGATGTTTACAATACATTTACAATTTGTAAAGATCCACAGGGGGAGATAACTGGTGGGTGATGGTAAAACGGTCCGCAAGGCCTCAAATTCACACCTAACAAATTCCAAAGGCTAATTACAGTTTGACCCCTCGACATAATTAATGAGGTAATTGGGGCGTGAAATGAGAGTGGGACAGACCACTGTTCAGTGGACAGAGGTCACTCTGTTAGAGGTAGGATGCTGATGCTCTTACTACAGTGTTCGGTGGAGTGAAGATGCATGGGTGTTTATTTCACTATGCACAAGCTGTTTAGAAAACAATTCCCACTCAATATCCCACTTGTTTTGTGTTTGGAAACAGTGAATAACAATAACTATAAACAGTATCACCTTGTCACCTCTGATAATATGCTAAATGATAGAGATTGTGTTGCGATAACATAACACATGACAATATATGTTGCTATGAATCCTGTGGTCGATCCAACCTTTACCAATAGAACCAGTGATACAGATGGGATAGATCACCTTTTGAAATATTTCACAATCATATTTGATTTTTGTTGTTTCTGTTGATTCTTCATTTCTGTGGTCAGCCAGCAACATCCACCACAATCCCATAAAATCATTGAGGCATGAAGTCCCATAAGCCGAATGAACTGTACCTCACTGAATAATTCTAGGCTTCGAGGGACTATACCTGTTGTACATGGGCTAGTTGCAGTTAAGACATACTGCTATATTTAACATAACTAAACAATAACCTTCAAGAATGGAACCCCATGACAGAAATGTGCCCAATAACAGGTTGGAGGTTGGCATGGGAGGTTAAAGTAATTTGTTGGAAAAGCCCATCCCAACGTTTTCGAGATGATAAATTATTTCATGTTGGACTGGAGACGCAAATTAATAAACTGAAAGTGGTGCAAAATAGTGCTGGCCAGACACTGCTCCCAAAGAAAAAGAAACATCTAGACCTCCAGAGAAAACTGCCCACCCTGGAACATAGTGCATTATTGATATGTTGTATTATTTTGATAGGTTTTCTTATGGAACGAAACTTTATTAAAGGTCACATGCAAAAGAAAACACAACTTTGCAGATTCTGATACCTTTCGGTATGCAGTTACCGAAACAAATCATAAAAAAGCCAATTTAACCTATAACGAGAAAAACCGCGATGGAAAAAAAATCCGCAAATTCGGAGTTCAAGCGATTCACTAAATTTCCTCCTGCGCTGGGGGAAGAAGTTATTTAAACAGTTGTGCTACACTGCGCCCATAACGCATGCGCAGTGAGTAGGTTCGCGGAGCTTGAAACAGTATGCATGCCCGGTGTATGAGGTCGTGAGCAGTAGTCTAATCTTGGTTGTGTACACAAACAAGTAAATAATCTACTTGTTACATAAAAAATATGTTGATTGTAAGAAGCAGCCTCCGTCACAGAGAAAGCTTAATGTCTGGTTTATTGACACCTATATGTCTGACTGCCTGTCTGCTAAAGACATTATGCAATACACAGCTTCATTGGTCACATGCAATTTAAACTTAACACCTATCAGGCTATAAACAAAATAAACTGAGTTATGACTCATGCACCCAAGTCCTGTCTCTGCCACATTATGTAATTAAGCGGGTGTGATACTTGTACATATGACATGTTTTTATGTCTATGGGTTGCAAAGAAACTACATCCGTTTTTCTCGGATGACTGGTTCTCACCGAAACTGGTGCAAACGATTATCAGTTTCCAGTCCTGCTTTGTACTTGGACGAATGACAGTTTCCAATAGTTCACCATCTCTACTGAGATGATTTTTGATTGGATCGAACGCAAATTCAAAGATGGATTTACAAATCCAACATCTCTACATACATTCTTTATGGATAACAACATAGTGTATATGATTTTGTTTGACAACGGTATATCAATCCATACTGAAATGACGTATCAATGCAAAAAGTTGTTATCCATAAAGAGTCTTACTTTCTTGTGACTCGCCATACTTCTAAAATGCCCATCAAACACATCATCTTTCTGAACACACTATGGGCCCCACACTATGAGCCCTCGGTGTATCAGCAAATGAGGCAGACAATCGGTAGCCATCGTTACACTTGAGTGCACATCCACCAGCTATGACTGGGTTTGGTCTCCCGCGGGCTTCGTTGGACGTAACATATTGCACTTCTGAACCGCGATTGTACGCTTGTAATTTTATTTATTTGTTTTTTTACAAACAGCAGAACAGATATAATGGAATATATGTTACTAGTACCTATAGTGGTGGAATATTTGACATGTTGATATTTCATATGTTTTTTTTTGTTTGTTTGTTTTTGTTTTTGTTTTTTTTTTGGGGTGGGGGGGGGGGTTGTCTTGTGATCAATAGTCGTAACGCCAAATACTAATAAGTTCTTATCCACCTTGTGCCTGTAAAAAACACAGAATGGCCTTCGTTCGACTTTGCGCATTGTCATTTTATTCACATAGCATAGGAACCATATTTGAGGTAAGGCGAGTCACACTGCTTCCATTTCCCTCGCTGTAGTTAGTACTCTGCTGCATCTTTATTGGATAAAAAAACCATTTTGAAATTGTTTGTGCTGAGTTTCTGCTGGTTTGACATCTTGCAGTGTCATCATCGTGATAATGCGTCGAGGAGTGGGTTGTTTAGGTAGTGAAAGTTGTAATGTGCTGAATTTGGTTTATGACGTGTGAAGAAGGAATTTAGCATATCATAACATTGAAATAAAGTTGATGTTTGCTTGATAGTGCTCCATAGTCAATACTGCATTGTTGATGGAAATGGTATTCTATAATGTGGAATTTCACTTTTATAATATTCCCGTCTTTCATGCGAACTAAATTATCCCAAAACAAATGGACAGTGTCAAGCTTAGATGTTTATTTGTCTCCGGGAAGGAATTATCAGATTACAATAAGAAAGAGGAAGATTAATTTTCATACAATAACATTCCATTTACAAATTTACGGAAAATGTGTTACACATTATTATCAAATATACAATCAAAAACAATGGGGTAGCATTGTAGTTGTCCATTCTTTAATACTTGTTCATATTTCGCTTTTTTATGGCTGGGGAGGTCTGTCTGTGGCATCCCTTCGACTCGATTTCTGAATAAAACAGTGAAAATGATTATACTTGCATTAAGTGAATGGTAAACCAATGTGAAAATAGAATCACTGATTATTCTCAAAATCTCATAGCAAGTATTATTGATACTTGTGCATTTAGTGCATTAGAACACAGGTGTAGTATGGTACAACCTTTTTTCTTCTTTGAAAGATCACACGGATTAATACTGTGGGGTGATAGTTACTGTATCTCCAAGCCTTGAACAAAGCCTCAACACATAACAAGACCTACTCCCTTGTTCGTTGATGAGCAAGTCATGTCAGTAAGGGTTCATTAATTAACAAGGCCTAATGCCTTGTTAATTGATGGTAAGCCAAGTTACGCAGTGCATCCTCTTAAAACAGTTTCATCTACTTCTTGATCCCGAAAGCTAGTTAAACTGGTTTTCATGTTTACTTACTGTAGTTTTTCTGGAATATTTTCTCATGACATCATTGTCTTTGTTTTGTTTTGTTTTTGTTTTTTTCTTGAGACGGTTTCCTTTTCTGTTTGCAAACATCTTGTCATAACCACTGCAACAAACAAAATACAATATCCTGACAGAAACTTTATGTTTCAATAAAACTGACATATAATATACAGTGATAACAGAATTATAACAGGAACTCGTCACCAAACACACGCACCCAATTCAAACGGTTGAACAAAATCGCCCATGAACATTACATTTTGTTGCATAATTTTACTGTGCAACAAAACTCATGTTTGGAGCTCAAGAAATGAGCATTCTTATTTATATGACAGTGGGTTGTGCTCATTTTTTGTTGTGCACTGATGCATATAGGATAGAGCATTAAGCAGAACTGCAATACCTTGGAACGCGTGCGGAATAACAGGGAGAGCTGCCTTAGCAAAATCCCATGATGTCCTTATTCTGTCCTGTTTCCAACCTGCAAAAATACAATTCTGAATTTATTGTCAGCACAATGAAGATAAGTTCATGTAGAGGTTATTGTAGAAACACCCGAAGTTTTACTCGTTGAATGGTTTAATGCATTGAAACTCTTGCAGTTACTGTATTTAAATCATATTAAGTATATTCTTACGTCTGTTGTGGATTTAGGGTCATTCCTCTTACAGACTCAGCACTTCGTAGAACCTGCCTCACAGTTGCCTGTGAAAATAGATTCATGGGTAAAAATACATTTAGCATTTTGGAAAACATAACAAAATGACTAGCAGGTATTACAACTAAAGTATTAAATAAAGTCAAATTACTTCTAATACAACATCGTAGAAGAATACCTTGTCTGAAAACGTTACAAATATTTACAAAGAAATAAACAATCAATTTAGTTTTTAAAATATATTTGTGGTAAATTTGATTTTGAAATGCCTTAGCGATTTTGAAAAGGATGTGTTTTGTGAGTAAATGGGTTTATATCTATTAAAGTCACTCTTCCATCCATATAATGACGTGTGATATGGGAACCCAAAATACGTATGAATACTGGGATTAGTCTGTATTGCTCTGTCGTTGTTTTTTATGAGACCTATCTCTTAAAAACATAAAACACAACGTTTTACGTCTGTAAGCATACATCCAAAATCAGTCTTATACTAATTATACATTATAATTGAAATTACATGCAACAGGTAATCCTTCAGCTCAACCACAAAAAAACACCTGGTGTTACTTGGGGAATATATTCCACCCCCATAGCCTGATTAAGTCCCAGGAAGGATATTTATGACATGTAATAAACCTTTGATCAGCCAATTAGTCGGGCTGTTGTTCTCATATCGTGATTGAATATACTAAACACTTACTAAATGTAGGGATACTCTACGACTCTGTGTATTGAGCTCCCTGCTAAATGGTATGGTAGTCTTGAGTGTAAGATTTTTCAACAACCATGCTGCTGAAGGAACACAAGGTGTCATCAGGATTGCCTTACTGATTTTACAAATAATATACTTACGACATCTGCAATATACTCACCTGAGCTGAATGTGCCTTCTGAAGAAATATCGCTGACAGACATTCTGAACGGCTTTTGTAGATGTGGAGTCTCAAATTCACGACAGCAAAAATGTCCGTATGTTGGTGTGCAATTATCAGTTGCATTTCCCCATCGGTAGTTCATATATTTATTTAGATCGCAAAAGGTCATCAAGTTACTTGAGTTACTCTTCCTCTCTGTAACTTCTCCAACTTCCTGCTGATTTCAGACAGACACACAGATACTTTTTTCTGCTGATTTCATCTGCCTTGAATTACCTGTTAACAGCCCGGATGTTACTACTTAAAACCCCTTTCTCAAAATGCTTATATTCACAAGCATACATATCCGTGTGAGTCTACATCATTAATTCTTGTTAACGCATGTCAGGAGCTAGTAGCATTCCTATTGTATGCTTTGGTACAAGAAATACAATGGACAGTGCATGTGTACACAACGGTTTGTGAAACATGTAAATAAAGGTATGTCACTTTAATACGAATTTTACCTATTGACCATGTTGTTGAAATAGACTATCTTTCATCAAGACTAAGCGTTATCAAAACACTAACCCAAATCAGCCAAATAATCCCACTAGTGGTATCCTCTTTGCCAGTGGACTGAACTAATCCCACACAGCGATCACCAGCAGAGGGAATGATTCACACATCTCCATTGTTTGTGCTTATTTATTGTGTTTGTTTTTCATTGATAAAATGAAATGGGATTGTGAACAGCTTTACAGTTTATATCAACACCGGTACCATACAACATACAATACAAAATTTAAATGCTTTACAGTTTATATCAACACCGGTACCGTACAGTACAATGCAGCATGTGCAGTCACATATGTATATAGATTTGAATTACAAACATGGGTAAAGCTTGAAGACAATCTTATACGGAAATAGTGAATTATCTGATCTTAATAATCTGTCCCTCTTAAGATCTGCCTACCTCTTCGTCACTGCTTCTTTTAGATTTGATAATACATGTGACTGAAGATTTAACATCGTGGTTTGTCATATGATAATCTTGTATCAGAATTTTGGTTTATTTACCTTTGTAAAGTGCATTAGAGAGGTATTAACATAAGCGTCTAGCTTATTTGCCAATCAATTTTCGACTGCACGTTTAAATATGTCTTAACCATATATTATATATATATCTCTGTGTGTATTACATCTGACTTCCCCCTTCTAAAGATTCCACACATACAAACTAATTGTATCAATGTAGAGCATTTATGAGAATGTTATTGGTAAGATAATTATTTTTGGTGTCTTGATGGTAAAATTGTGGATGCTCACCGAAGTAACCATAGACTTAAGACAAAGAGAAAGAAAGACCATGACAGAGTATGGAGAAGTATTTTCCCATCTTGTCGAATCAGTTGTGTATGAAATGAACTATCACTGTTGACACTGATGATGTATGATTGTGTAGCACTTTAAGAATTTCTTATATTTACGCAGTTATGAAATGCAAAGCACAGTGTACAGTTATGTAAGTTATGTTTTATGTATGAATGATAAAATTTATGTACGCCGAACATAAACAAACAAATGATAGACCGGCACGCACCATTTAAATATTCAGTAACATACTTGTTGTAAATGATTATATAAATCTTGTTACACAATGGTTTGTTAATTCGAGTATTTGCTCCAATCCACACATACTGACAACACAACCAATTATCTATTGACACGTTTATGAGATTTCGTGAATACGCCAATTGCATAACACCGTTAATGAGCACCAACATAAATGGTCTAGTGACAGGTGTTATTTAGAGAATGCATATAGTTCCCCTGGAGTAGAGTGGTAAAATCACCGGAATGAGCTTGGGATGATGATCTCGAAGACATCTGTTTTAATAGGCACAAGTATTTGATATATAGATCAATGCTGGGTGTACACATCAACTTTCATGTCTTCACGCACCAGACGCAGTTACATTGATATAAAGCACAAATGGACTATACAAAATATGGCTTATTCCATCAGTTTTCATGAATAAATATGTCACATGCAAGATCCATTATGCATATCAACAGTAAGAACTCTAACAGAACAAAAGAAATGATAAAATAGTAAGTTTACAGAGTCATGGGGATTCTTGAGAAATGGCAAAATTGAAAGAAGTAGTTGTAAAATCTTTTCTAAATTTACAGTCGTTGTAAATGTTTGTAAACATGACGTACATTTTGTAAATTTTTGTAAATCACCATTTCTTTCTTGTGCCTCTTACACCTATATCGATCAATAGTCCGTTCGAAACTCGATTATGCCTCCATCGCATATGGTGGAGCTTGCAAAAGCAGCCTTAAAAGTTTTGATTTTGTCCACCGTCAAGGCATAAGACTTTGTCTTGGGTCTTTCAGAACTTCACCTATTGACAGTCTCTTCCTTGAGGCTGCTGAACCATCTCTTACTCAACGTCGTGTAAAAGTGTCTTTACAATACATTACTAAACTATATTCTAATGAATCTAACCCTAATGAATCTAATAACTGTGTGTTCAATCCACTTTATGAGGGTTTGTAAAACAAAACATCTTCTCTTGTTCTGCCTCTAGGGCACAGAAAGTATCACAAGTATCACAAAGTATCATGCAGAGTCTAACATCAGATTGAATGCGTATTGTATATTTCGCTTACATTTAACATATTGTGTTTTATATTTCATCATATAGCCGTCCTATAATATATGTTATGGTCTGCCGTAAATTGTTTGAGGTTACATAATGTGATGGTTTACTTAGCTTCTCGACAAGAGCCGTTGTGAGACTGCCTGCATGACAGGTTTCGAAAGTAGCGTCACTGGCCTATGAAGTAATTTATTACATAAGCTTTCCGGCTTCGGCTGATTTGCTGTTACAGGCCGGTGATTTTCTAGCTGTATTTAAAAAAGCGGCATTTTATAGTAAAAAAATGACAATTGAGATAATGTGAACATTTTTTAACTATTTAGCCAAAATGGAGGAATTTTAACACGTTGACAATAGTATGTCTGCTATGATATTCATTGCTCCTGGAATGCGGCATGCCTTCACGAAGATGCTCACCTTGTCACCTAGTAACCTAGCTGATCCCTGTTTGTTGATGTAGAACGCTACTGTGGCGTTGTTTGCATGAACTCTGTGCTTGGCGTTCTTGAGAATACTTGACCATTTTTATATTGTGCTATCACTACTTTCATCTCTGAGAGACTGATGTGTGGAACTTAATCTTGTCTCGACCACTTCCCCGAGGCTATTTCGTAGTCGAGGTGAGCAAGCGCCCCATCCTTGGAAAGATTCATCTACATATAGATGAACATTGCAATCCGGCTCTGTTACGTAGGTTCGCCCTAAGACATTTTCTCTGTGAGCCCACCAACGCAGATATGTCTCGAGACGAACTGGTAGAAAAAAACGGGTTGGTATTGTTCAGATGATCATTGAAAAAATCTCTGTAACGGGCGTAACCGTAACAACCCACGGAGACCTGATGTTAGTGCCAAATGCTTTGAAATAAATTGATGATCTTTCTCCAAAGTAAGAAGAGTAGATAAGATCACCTTATCCTCTTAGAGTGAGTGAGTGAGTTAATATTTATCGTCACATCGGCAATATTGAAGCCATATCGTGACGAGAACGAGTAATAATGAGAAGAAAATATAGAATGAATGAATATATGAAACTAAAACCCTGTTGACGAAGAACAGTAAAACCACTAGTATATATCACAGTTATCCATTTAAGACTAGTGATTAAATCTAAACCAGTTTCACTATAGAGGACAATATAAAAATGGGCTATAGATTGCCAACAACTGAAGGTAGATCACCATACTAGGGACCATGGGGACTTACAGTACCTTTGCTACCTGCGTGGACCCTAGTTGGATTTGCATCATCCCCTCAACTGTTAGTAATTTAGATACATCTAACCAAAACTTAACAATACACATATGCTACGATTAAGAACAGTGGAAAGTTTAAATTTACTGTGAATGTTTTGGGACTTGCGTACCCCGTCAGGAGGACAATACTTTTACAATACTTTAACACCCGCCCCCTCCCCCTCCCTGCTCGAGGATACAGCCACTAACAATTCTAATTACTAATCTTAACTACCAGTAATTAAAATACCCCTATTTACAGAACGTATTACTCAAAATTCAACCAAGAAATCAATTGGTTATTGTTAACAAGGTCCTTAATTGTTTTAACTGTAACATACTTATCCCTTATGATGGAGAATTCAACACAGTCAAGCAGGATATGCTTGACCGTGACTCTCTCATCACATGGGATACAAAATGGAGGATCCTCACCTTTTATCAGGTATCCATGAGTATATCTAGTATGGCCAATACGCAAAATAGCCTCTTAAAATCTGGACTGACAACCCAAGTAGGTATAACCAATGTAGGGTTTTATTTCATGTAATTTATGTATACCTAATTGGGTGTCCCACTTGTTCTGCATCAGATCACGGATGTAAGTTCTAATGCTAGCTATGTAATCAGAGTATGGAATAAGAAGTTGTGTCACAGATTTCTTGAGTGCTGCCTGGGCAGCAAGATCGGCCATCATATTACCAGAAAAGCCTACGTGGTTGGGTAACCAACTAAAGACGATGGCGTACTGACCAGTAGAAAGATCATCATACAGTTCAATGATTTCTATTAAAAATGGATCTTTACATGATAAATTTTAATCGCCTGAAGACAAGAAAGAGAGTCTGATTATTCTCTTAGAAGTTGGAAACTTCTGGCGTTAAAACGGCAAATGTTAGTATGTTGATTCAGCATGCATACGTCTAGTAGAATAGCTCGCAATTCCCAAATGCGATCGCGCATGGATGCGCGCATGTTCCTGTCAACAATGAAGATCCGGTGATGACGACCTGTATCTCAAGCCGTAGTGTCCAGCACGCGGGGAACCCTTCCTGCTGAAATGCTGAAAGTACTTGAGCGCAGTCGCCGGGACGACTTCTTTTCCGTCTGATGTAAGCCAGCGATTGTGCGTTGAGTCATCTCTATCCTGTGAATCCATTCGCGTGTTTTCCAAAATAAAAAGTGGAACATCATCCCTGCGCCGCACGTTGGAGTGATCTTCATGTCTGCATGAATCCCTGGAGGGGTCTTCATTCCGTAAATGCTTCCACGCAAGCATGCCAGCCATGACATGATAGAGTCTACGTAAACATGTTTTACTAAGCTCGTAAACAAATACAAACAAACTTCTTACCAAGTTCACAGTGAGCAATTGAAGAACAAACAACCATGCAAGTAGGATATAATCATACGGAACAATAACAGACTTCTGTAACCTACACCAGGTGCACAATTTCATCAGCGTCAACATAATCTTACATGATAAAATACATGTTCAACAATATAAAAATACCGTACATTTATCAATAATTTCATATCGTAATGATATTTAATACAGATCCAAGCCATACAACGCTAAAGTTTATGAAAAGGACCGAAATATAAAAGGATATTAAACGCCGTATCCGGACCTAAGTTAACTCCAACCGTCTCGTTGGGCAATGGAGGAGAGAGGGTGACAAGCATGGCAGGTCATGTGACTGACGTGCGCACCAGTGCACGGCCCAAAGGGAGACTACTCGTGGGTGAGGTATATTTGAAAATAAACCAATCAGCTGTGAAGTTGAGCTTGGGCTATTGTCAAAACAACCAAAGACAATGCCATAAAAATAGATCGATACGAATACCCTAGAATACACAATGAACCAGCCCTGTTGCACAGACCTGCACAGACTAAGACCAGAAACAGCTGAACTGACAACTAATTGTAATGAATATAATGTACAAAGAAGTCGTCTGTCGGGCCACTAAACCTGAAATATAATCAAGATGATAAGTTATAAATTTATGTACACAATATACAAGCCCACAATTCATCCCTGTCACAGTATAAGCCAAGTCAAAACGATAAATTTATGAAAACACTTTCCATGCCCGGGATTGGCGTGATCAGCTGATTGACTGAATTGGGCAATCGTGGAATTTTTGTTGTATAGTTACATGCTGCCCAGTATGGGGACCTAACGTATATTGTCTTAGTCATACAAACACATATGCAAACTGTAAAGACGCAAACAATACCACGTCAGTGTATCTCACTTTGATACAAATTTCACTAATCTCACTAACTGAGCACTTTGTTGATACAGACTATGGGTTATCTGGATTACGTGTTATAAAAAAAACACCACTCGCCCCAGTCAGCCAAATCCCGCTGTCGCTATGTGAGAGACCTGTTTTCACAGAATCTGGCTGTGGCTAAGTGAGAGAACACGTTCAGTTCAGAGGGGTACTTGCCAGTGAAAGGTAGGTGAATATCGAGTTTCTGTGCAAATATCGATCGATACGAGTAATTTTGCTTGATCGGGCCATACAATTATATCGAGACATCCGAAATATCGAGACATCCGTCTCGAGGTTAAGTCGAGTGCGAATATGGATAAATTATGAAGGATTTTGCCGGTACCGAGATATCATATCGAGAGAATCACGACATCGAGTTGTCAGAGTTCGACTCAACGGTGCTCGACTGTATTTTAATGGTTAAATACCATTTTAACAAAGGTTGTATCATCAAAGGGGATTGAAGAATTGTAAGACTGTTATTCTCCTGACACCAGTGTTCGGCTTCCCATTGTTTTAATGGTAGTAAAGTGTCATTTTAGTTTGGTACAGGTACCCAAAACGTCCATATGGTCTCTAGGATGTTGATAACTGTAGATTTCTGGTTATAATGTGCCGTGTATGGAACACGTGTTGGAGTCCCCAAGAGACGGGCGTTTTTTTGTTTTTTTATGATGCACCTGGTCTGTTGTTCAAAACCTGTGTGACTTCACTGTGTTGGTGTGTATGTGACCTTGTACTTACCCTTCAGAGGCATCAGCTATTTTGGTATGATTTTTGACCCATTGTGTAGAGGCATATATTATTCCGGATGATCTCATGACACAGGTTTGTAACCAGATTCTGCAGTCATAGACTATTGTTGAATCTTCTGGACCTCATTATATAATTTATGCATGTAACCTTGTACTGACCCTGTAGGGTCATCGACTGTTCTGGAAGGCATGATCTGGCTTAGTCCGTTTTACACAATTTGCATTCACATGTGGCGAATTGCATGTGGAGAAACATACTATAGAAAGTGTATCAAATTGTAATCGTCGCAGACACTAATTCTGTACGTGTTGTGTGTAAATTTAGCGCGACAACACTTTGCAGCCATTTCTATCACAAACACATGGACGTTGCTCTTTTGTAACACTAATTGCATTGATCGTGCTAGTACCATATGGAGTTTGCCAATATTCACATTTCTCCCTGACGAAGTTTCAATTATTACATTAAGGAGACCATTTACACCACATGTCTATGGTCACTTTCATGGCAGCGATAACAGTTGTATAACTGCCAGAAGTTGTATTCTGTTGCCACGTCCCATCTCTTCTCCACACTTCTGTTCTTAAAATTATCACATGCCCACACACCATGGCTACCTGAGCATAATATACAAGTCCTTGGTTTCTGATTTCCGCGTGAAGTACGCTCCCCGTGACGATGATGTGTTCTTTGCACCAGCACCGCTTCTTTCCTTGGATGTATTGGTTAGCCCATTTTTTGTCAGTGATGCCGCTACTTTGAATTCAGCTTTTTGTATAATGAACTTCTCAGACTCCCTGAAGCTTGAATTCTTCTGTCGTCATAAACCCATAGCTTGTACTGATCCAATAGTTCCTCTGTCATTTTTTCTGTACTTTGAGAGAAACATCATTCAATCCGTGTTGTCCTCATGTGGCCTTCAAGTTCATAACAGCAACGTCTAGAAGATCAGCAACATTCTCCAAGTCAAGTCTTTGAAGGGCATTTAGAAGTGAAATACATAAGAATATGTACATAAGATTTTTATGGATATCAACTTCTTTATTATGAGAACACAACGTTTCGGAGTTAATGCTCACTCCTTCATCACCAAGCAGCACACCTGATGAAGGAGTAACAACTCATAATAAAGAAGTTGATATCCATAAAAATCTTCATTAATTTCTCCAAGTCGTCAGCATATCCATGTCTTATGGGCTGAAAATTTTCTAACTCTTCAGGCAGACTGCCATTCCCCCACCATACTATCCAGCCTGTCCTTCGCTGTTGTATATGCTGTGGTTGAATATCCAGTTTTTGGTACTACTACTCACTACCCTGTTTGGCATAGTCATGGTGATCATCACACTTACGATCTTTATCCAAATCAGCAAGGGTCCATACAGGTAACAATGGTCCCTAATATGGTGATCTACCTTCTGTTGTTGGCGGTTTTATATTGTATTGCCCAAATAGTGATATTAATTTTAACTTTCCACGCTAGTTTTAATTCTGATTGTGTTATTCTAGTTCATAATATACATATGTTCCATTTCAGTGTTAACTGTTCCCGTCACGATATGGCTGAACTATTGCCGATGTGACGTTAAATACTAGCTCACTCACTCACTCTTTATCCAAGTCATGTGATTCATGAAAGTGTTCTCCATTTTCGTATCAACTCTAGAAATATTCAAATGATTCAAATGATTGTTAAACACCTTATTAAAGAGATTTAGATGTTCAATTCAAAGGACAAAAATATGAATATGAGCATTCTTTATTTATCTTTATTCCATTTCCATTTTTGTTTTAGCGAAATTAATCGGTACGTTTTCGCTCCAAACAAACTATAATGTATTTGATCTTGTGTCACGATCCGACTCGGAACACCTGACACTCATGTGTTCATTAAATTCACGTGTCCTCGCTGGTATGCATATCAACATTGCTGCGTGAGACAATCGCCTAGTTTATTATTGTCCGGTGATATTGATGGCGCCGTATCTTTATTAATTTTACTTGTATGTTATGTAACGCTGCAGAATCAAAACAGCATAATAATACACACCAAGCCACTAAACACTACTGTTTTGTTAAGGAATGTCATTTCTTACATTCTGAAAGACAAATTCTTTTGAAAATGTTTCGATTTAATAAATGTAAACAGTCGCTAGATTTGTACATTGCAGCTTGAAATAAATATGGCAACACCGCGAGGGACAAAAACATAATCAGGAAGAATACTGTAGTGCAATTCTGATAATTTAAAAAGTAGTAACTTGTTTTGTTTGAATGTTACGAAATGAACAAAGCAAAAGTATAAACATGGGCCTAATGTAAACATGGATGAATAGGTTCAATATCTTAAGAAAAAAAAGTTCAAATATACCCTAAATTTAAGCAATACATAACTATATATCATTCAACTAATGACTTACAATATAAACTAGAATTTTATCAGTTAAAAGGTAGCTAAAGTGGCATTTTAAAAGTTGGTATGATGAGGATGAAGACTATTATGGATAGACAACTTCTTTCTTGGAATGGATGTGACGTTACGGCGTAGATTCTAACACCGTTATTAAGCAAAATCTACAGCAGTCACCAACATCCTGAAGAAGGCCTCACATCTACTCGTCCAAGAAAGAGTACAGCATCATCAGAAAACCAAAACCATCGTATTCAACAGCATTATGCGACAACAACAGAATCTCCAACGTCTGTGGAACCCCGAGACTTACAAAAATATGAGAAAACTGCAGACCAAGGCCAATCAGAACGTAGACGCAGCCACACATATATTGCAAATTGTCAGAAAGGGCTACCGCAACTTGCTCCAGGTGGAAAGTTGATTATCTAAGACACCAAATAGCCAACATATTACAAAAGAATAACTCTCCCAAAACAACTAAACACAACCTTAACAATGCAGGAAAGTAAACATTGAAAAATTTACAGTCTGATCCAGCAATCACCATCGCCCCAGCAGACAAAGGCAGAGCTACCGTCATCATGGACACCACTGATTTCATCACCCTAACTGACAACATCCTCAAAGACCCTGCACCTACAAACAGCTGAAGAAAGGCCCTACCGCCCTGCTTCAACGAGACCACAAAAAACCCTCTAAACGAACTTCGGGATAAAAAACGAGATCGGCCGAACTCTACATAAGCAGCTCACAGTTCCCCATCCTACACCCGAGCCACCATCAAGGTCCGCAGAATTGTGCAAGAAGATCAGCACTATCACCAAGCCAAGAAAACTTATCAGGTATGGTGTGGTTGATCTTTTCACAAATATACTAACAGACGAAGCCCTAGTCATCATTAGAAGAAAAGTAGAAGGCATCCATGATGACCTCGACACCCATCCCACAGTGGAAAGATTCATCCGTCTCATCCACTCCAGTATAAGCTCAATATACTTTACCTGTTCTGATAAAATCTACCAACAAACCCATGGTCTACCAATGGGCTTACCTCTCTATCCCATCATCACCGAGATCTACATGACAGACCTGGAAGAAAAGGCCCTCCTCACCTCGCCCGTCACACCAATATGCTGACTCCGGAAAGTTGACGACACCTTTGTACCCGAACATGCATACATACAGGTACTGACAACTTTGCACTTGCACACACTTATCTATAAGGGTAATAGGAAAAAGCACAGACTGCTTGAGTGCTTTGTTACGTGCATACCACATCATGGTCCCTAGTATGGTGATCAACCTTCAGTTGTTGGCGATCTATATCCCCCTTTTAATGGTTTAATAGCAATTAGAAGTCCAATTTTAGAGATAGACACTAGTTTTATTTTTTATGTCTGTGACAGTCTAGTTGTTTTACTGTTCTTCTATGACAGATTTTGCAATGAATATTGTTTATAAACGCCCATTTTATGCTCGTCACGAAAAATTGCTGATGTGACTGTACTGAAGGTTTCGTATCTCAGACCAAAGCCACCTGGAGCAATCAACATAATGTTGTAGCCTAAAACGTTTGTAGACTGAAGATCTGACTTGGGCTTCCGACAGAGACTTGTAATAGTTTCTTTGTTTACAATATTCACTGCGCTAAGAGACATTTCTGTAACGTCGAAAAATATTTAGCGCCGTACGGACACTTAACTTTAGCAAGTTGGTCCAAATGACTTTTTGTGTATGCACATTATAGTTTTGAGTTAGCATCTATCATTTCATTGTCATTTCATGGTCTTTTAGCTATACCACGAATCATTGTGTGTTGTTTACATTGACATGACACTCTTTGTACAACTTCATGAGATATAAATGAACTAGATGGACATCGTGGAGCATGTTGATGCCCCTCACGATTTAGACGCTCACCGCTAGATGTCCACACGTGCTGTGGACGTGTGTAGCATTTGAGCAGTACGTCCTAATGGTATATAACGGGTCCATCTACTATATGCAACACGGACGTATGGATCGTCTATACAGGTAAGCTATGAGCCTTGTCCAATGATAAGGGGTCACAGTCGTGTTTCCTTGGAACCTGGCGTGGGACAGGCTGCTATAGAAGACAGACGACAAGCACGCTATGTTAGTTTGTCATCTTGTTTCGTCTGTTGTACACATTAGTGTACACACGCCGTACGGGGTGACTAGATGAGCAGACGGTACTACTCCATAACACTTTCTCCTTTTCGTTAAGAATAGACAATCATCATTTCGTTTACTTAGGCAACTACCAATTCAGGCTTCTTGATCTGCCAGCCTTTCATGCTGAACGAAAGTGAGTCTATGACTCCATCCTCCTTGTAATCTTCGGGTGTATCGGTTACACCATGTTGCTGTGGCGCAAGCGATTCCAAGACCACCATTTGCCTGAAATGCTGTACTGTGCCACTGAGGCGCCATTGATTCCGATGATTGGCTCCCCGTACTGTCATGAGTAGCGTCAGCTTCACAGTGCTGCTGTGGCTCCAGTGATTCTTCAAAACCGACTCAAACCCATCCATTCGTCGTGCAAATGACGTTAGAGCCAAATTAGCTTTTGCACGTGCAGTCGATCACGTAATGTTCGCATCGAAGTTTTCTTCATTTGCACATGTTTGCATTGGCCTCAAAAATTGAAAAACACTTTTAAACCACAGTTCTAACAGTACTTTAAATGCCACGATTGTCAAATGTGCAACGTGAACGTGCCGTTGGCATGTTGCAAGCGGGAAGAGTACTATTGACGTCGACAGAACAATGGAATGCAGCCGTTGTACTGTGTATGACTTCCGAGGTCGTCTACAACAAATTGGCACCGCTTCGGATCGCCCAAGGTCGTGTCATCCACGTGTCAGTCACGAGCAGGAGACCGTCAAATCGTCCTACGTCACCTATCTGACAGATTTCTGCCGGCTACACAAACCAGGGCTGAGATGTTTAGAGGTCGACTGTCCTCTCAGACCATTCGAAATCGGTTGCGGGCTGTGAATCTCCATTCTGGACGTCCATATTGTGACTTGACATTCTGTATACCAATGTTTTGTAGCCTAATGGAACTGATTGTGGCACTGTCAGTGTATCAAGTACATCACACAGATCTCAGCAATGAAATAATTTAGTGAAATTTACCATCTCTTGTTCTTTTATAGTGCTCTGAAGACAGAATGTGAAGTTTCTTTTTTTTTACTCTTTTTGAGTCTTCTCCCACGACAAATGCCCTATCTGTGCTTCTCAAATCATGAATTTGCGTCTGTTTCCTTGGTTTTCCTTTAGCTTTTTCCTGGTCTTTTTCCATTGCATCATGCAGATGCTAAAGACATGGCAAAGACTTGTCTTTGTTTTTCTGCGGAGCCACCCTGTGGGCCAAAGCTTCAAGCCCATACACTTCTCTCACAAACAAGATATCAAGTTTTCAAGATTAGACTCATAGTGAGAACATTATTGACTAAAGCCTGTTCTACTCTCCTCACCGCCGTCTTTGATATTTATGCTGGTTGGGGATGTTACGACTGCCGTTTTGTTATGACTCGGCGTTCTCAGGCGCTCTTATAGCTGATACGCGAGTTTTGTTTCCATTTCAAGCGATTAGTTTTCCTGAACAGAGCGTTTGTTTTGGTTTCACGTTTGGAAGCATGTTTTCCTGTTTCGTTATATATGATTTCAGTTTTGATGATTTGTTCACCGTTTGTATGGAATGCCCGCAATTGTTTCCAGGCACTTTGATATGCGGAGGGTAATTAACTTGAAGTCGAAAGTAAATCTCAGCAACTTGGCCTCATTGGAAACTTTGATGGGAGTGCAAGTTAATAATGTGCGTCTCTTACATCTGCAAGCTGTATATTATATGTCATTCATATATTGATAGAACTATAATTAACAGGATTAAAAAAGCAATATTGTATTAGCTGGTGAACCTATTTGTAGTTTGTAAGTACATGTGCAGATACAGGAATGTGTTTTTATTAATATAATCGTTTAGGTTATGGTAACCGAATAGGAGTGTCTTTGTTCCAAGTTTATCAATACCAAAGACCCAAGACGTGCTGCAACTATTCCTTAGTTACGTGTTTCAGTATCTCTTACCGCAATTGTAATATGTCGTTGGCAACACGGATTGTTCCGACAGTCCTGAGGGACTGTTTCTGACTTTTGACGTTAGACACAAAGGTATCTCGCATAATACAGGATCGTTTATACGCGCATATTGTACTGACTGGATACGTATGCATATGGTGTGCGTACACAATCGGATACGTATTTGTTTGCATATTTAACCAGGTGAAATCTTTATTGTGTGTGGATGCTGCATAATTATAGGATATTAAACGAACGTTAAAACCTAAAGCTCGTGACAAACCAAAATTATTTCACTCGGGACATAAACTTGATATGAAAGGGGAACGAGTTTTGTATCCTATTTATTACCCACGTTCGAAAAAGTGAAAAAATCGTTTAAAAAAGCAATATTTTGCTTTCCTTTATAGATCTAAAACCATGTAACGCAGATTAATACACCATATTGATGATTGGAATGTCAAAAGCTTCACTCCAGTAAAACGTACGCTGAGCAGAGGCACTGTGTTTCATATACGGCGACTAATCACAAGAAAATAACAAATTAAGACAGAATCAACTCGTAATCAAAATTTAATTCTTTTCAGTTGATGATTTGTTTTCAAAAGGAATAACATAATTCATCAAAACACTTGCGAAGTGTAAATATTTTGAACTTGACTAAGTGACCTAAATCTTGCCTGAACGTTAGTCGGCCATCGCTGTCGGGCTAGTCGTCATGTTGAGAAGTGATCAAATGAAGATTCTAGGGAGCATTTAAATAGGAGCGGCAAACTCAACAGCAAAGATGAATGTGAATAACAGGGAACTGTATGTCTCAAATAGTTGAGCTTAATGTTCTCCATCTGAGGACGAGTTACTGTAAATAATTCGGCGAAGCTTTGCGCAGGATGCCAGTGAGGCCTTCTCATCTCGGCTTGGAATTCGATGTTTAAGTTGAAGACTCCACCGAAAATTGGGTCTGAAAACACAGCCTACAACCTCGAAAGAAGATGATTTCAAACCTATTGTGTTCAGATTCTGGGAAGTGCTTTTGACCCCTACATAAGAAACCACGGGAGGCATGGCAGTGACAATATGTTTGTGCGGGAGGACGCGAATGGATGTGACAGGCAGTGACAGAGATACAAGAGCGCCGCTCGTCTTTTGATGTTGTGTGTTACAGAGTAGTCCTGACAACATACACGCAGAAGGTATTCAATCTCTTGATAACATTCACAACTCTTCCAACCAATTGTCCGACAATTTTGATGAAATCAACTTTTACGGGCGACGCCATATTTGTTTACACTCATGAGAGGCCTACTAGACGTATTTGTTTACGTGTTTTTATAGATTGTTTTATTTTAGTTTTTATTACAGAAACTTGAGTTATCATAGAATTGAAAATAATGCTAGTAACCACACTAAATGAAATAAATTTTATCTAATTCCATAGAAGTGTTTTCGTTTTACATGCTCTCAGGTGTGAAAACTTGAATGAAAATCATGAATGGAATGAGTGATGAAAGTAGTACGAGGGTATCTTCTTCAGCTACCCTAAAAAAAAAATCAGTCACAGCGGAAATGACATCATCATTACTTGCAAAATGGCGACCGGCGAGTTCCTTTTTCATTTTGGGGAACAGGTGGAAGTCAGAAGGAGCCAAATCAGGTGAATAATTAAGGAAGATGGTCAATGAGTTCAAAGCCACAATCGCGGATTGTTGACATGGCCACCACCGATTTGTGAACAGGCGCATTGTCTTGGTGGAAGAGGACACCTTTAGCGATCATCCCTCGTCGTTTGGCTTTGATTGCTTCTCGCAACTGGTTCAGTAGATCAGCATTGTATCTGCCGTTGGTAGTTTGACCTTTTTCAAGATAATCAAAGAGCAGAATACCCCTGGAATCCCAAAAGACTGATGCCATCACCTTTCCAGCTGAAGGAACAGGCTTTCTTCGGAGCTGGTGAATCAGGATGCTTCCACTGTTTTGACTGTAGTTTCTGGTTGAAAGTGATGTATCCAGGTCTCATCCACGGTTACAAATCGTGCCACAAAATCATCGGGATCTGCTTCAAAACGACGCAAATTGTCAAGGGACGTCTGGAACCTGACACGTTTCTTTTCTGCTGTCAAGAGCTTTGGCACCCATCTTGCAGAAACTTTAGTCATTCCTAATTCGTTGGTGATAATATGCTCAACCCTCTCATGAGAGATGCCCACTACACTAGCAATATGTCGAGTAGTCAATCGTCGATCATCCATCAACATATCGAGCACTCGCGTGATGTTTTCTGGAGTGGTTGCTGTTGAAGGCCTTCCTGAGCGTGGGACATCATCAAGGCTTTGTCTGCCACGCTTAAATCTGCAGCCCTCTTCTTTACTGTGGAAAATGAAGGAGCATCATCCCCTAGAGTGGAGACCATGTCAGCATGTATCTGTGTTGGGGACATCCCTTTCTTTTGCAAGTACTTGATGACTGCCCTGTATTCAGTTTTGTCCATTTCTGATGATTTCAGAGGGTAGGTTTACCAAAAGAGCTGTAGTTGAGATAAAACTATTAGTACGTTTGTAGTTCTTGTGTCTATGATTCACTAAATGATTGTCCTCATTGGTGGCAAACACCTGTCTCTTCCTGGTGGGAAAAAAACACTCAGACTGAAAACTTTTCAGCCAACCCTCGTACCAGTAATGTCAAAGTTCACGTATTAGCCTATCAAATTACTCGAAGGTGTTATGACACATATGTGTCCTAACACTTTGTTATGAAACACCTATACGAAGTACCACGTGGGTAATAATAAAGTTTATCTGTGCACTATTGTATATCACTGTGCATATCACTATTGTATATCACTATTGTACATCACTGTGCATATCACTATTGCATATCACTAGTGTATATCACTATTGTACGAGTGTAGCACAAAGTACATGTGTAGTTTGAGAGGACCCGTGAAGGTCCGGGGTAGAATAGGCCTTCAGGGATCGGATGGTCAGGCTTGCTGACTTGGTTGACACATGTCATCAGTTCCCAATTGCACAGGTCGATGCTCATGTTATTGATTACTGGATTGTCTGGTCCAGACTCGATTATTTACAGACCGCCGCCATATGTCTGGAATATTGCTGAGTGTGGCGTAAAACTAAACTCACTCACTCACACTCACTGTAGTGTGAGAGAGTTGAAATTTATCATCATATCGACAATATTTCAGCAATAACGTGGCAAGTACAATTAATTGGTGTACATAATGATAAATGACAAACCATAAAATATTGTCGACGAAGAACAATAAAATCTCAGAAACGAATTTAAAACTTTTAATAATATATTAAATCTGAAACAGCTGAACGATAGATGGCAATATAATATAAAACAGGCTATAGATTGCCAGCAACTTATGGTAGATCACTATACTAGGCACCATGATGTGGTTTGCAGGTAACATAGCACTCAAGCAGTCTGTGATATTACCCTTATAAATAAGTGTGTGCAAAAGCTAACTTGTCAATATCTGTATGTATGCATGTTCAGGTGCGCGTATGTGGACAAATGTATATGGTTTGATGAAAGCATTCATGTATACAACGCTGAGCGTGGACCTTGGGATGTGTATGTATGTTGTACATATTTAGCGAACCAGCTTGAAATCGCTATTCTGAAAATTCTCCGTTGTCTGTAGTTTTTAGGTTTTTCTTTCCATAAAGACGCATATTGCCCTTTTGGTTCAGTAATATCATGGTTATGACTTATTTCTTTTTCTCTTGTTTTCTTTCTTTTCATTGTTTCTGTCCAAATCATGATAACGTGTGGTGTAGGTCAGGGGCAAAATGTGTCCACAGCAATGTGTCCACAGCAAACCACTGCTGGTGGTAAAAGGCGGCCTAATTGGGCAACCAATTTCAGGTGGGATACGTCCCTTTGTCGGTGGAGGAAAGTAATCTGAGGGCTGAGGGAACTGGTTTACAGGAACAGTGTTCCTTAGCCCAACACACCACTTTGACGGTTGCTTCACTCAGACGGGTGATTGAATGGGCCCGGTTCTGGGACTGGAAGAGAACACATTCTGATTTAGAGAACGAATCATCTGTGGATAAAATTGTTGCGGAACTCAAGGAGTAAGGTGTCCTTGAAGCTGTTTCAGTCATATAATGTATCCCTAGTTCAAGCATCCCCAACAAACGTCCAACGATCAACAGATGTTCCAGAAGCTAAAACGAAAAGGGGTGCAATTAGGAATTACACGAAAGTTAAACGTTCAGAACGTATACCAAAAGCTCAAATAAATCCTGCGTTCTATCAATATATTTGGAGGATATGGATGTTTCGCTATGACAAACCGCTCGATCACGGAGTCATTCTCCGAAGCTCCCTCCATAAATAACAAACAAAACATTAATACAGTGGAACTGTCGAGTGTTCAGAGCTAATTTTGATGAAGCGAAACTTCGTGCACATGATTATGATCCCATATCATTTTGAATTCAAGTAGCGTATTTGAAGGAAAATGATCATCTTACCTTATGGCATTAAGCAAGGGGCACCCGACAGTCCCGTTTCATTAAATACGAACCTACAGCCTGTGACTGTCTGTCTAATTTCCCATATCGCTATGTTCATTGAATGTTCCCCCATTGTCAACACTTAATACAATGAACAGCAAAAGGAACTCAAGTTTTAAAAAAAAAATTAAAATAAGCAATGTAGATTTTGCTTTTATTTTATCGATCATTGTTGAGGTTGTTCACTTTCTTTTGCCCACTAGTTTATAAGGTTTACATCGAGATTTTATCAGGTAAAAATGCATGCCTAAAATCATGAGAGAATTACATCAAATTCGCAGGTCTGCTCATGAGTCATTACGGTTAAAAACGGTATGGAGACGGTATGAAGTCATAGAATGGCGTTTTTCCGTAGGCTATGGAAAGACACACAAAACACATTCGTCGTGGAATACATAACAGTTTAATCTTGTATTTTAACTACAACAAATCAATTAAAAGGGGTGACACAATGTTCATGAGACACAATGATCATGAAGTATGGGACTAACGAATCAAAATGATAACGTGAAACATGCGACAAAGATGTATCCAGGCTGGAAGAGACAGGTATGGCGCGGATCAAATGAGTGGAGCGCCAGAGCTACCATCTCCCCAAGAATATGGAACGACCATAATTGTTAAGTAGTTGTGGAATGGTTTACTGACGCCCAATAGCCAATCCAATTCTGCGACCCGAAATTTTGGGGGACAAGGCAGAGATGGTAACGCACGGTTTGCCTACAGCACGTGGAAATCATATTTACTTTTCGATTTTTTAATTTAGTAATGCATGTTTCTTTATATAACATCCCAAGTAACACATAACTTTTTCCATAACAGCGACAAACATGCACCACGATATGACCGAATAATCGCACTGGCCAGCACGTTTGATCAGATTCAAACGTCAATTAGTGGTGGTGGTGTTTTATTCTTTGTCCTCATGTGTTTTAGTTGACTAAATTGTGATTTCTATATTTACATGTCACACTGACTTACAGGTTGAGACAACATCCAGTACTGACCATGCCAAGGCAAGAGGACAGTGATGCAGGAGTTCCTATCACGGAGCTTTCTTGTCAAGGAGAAAATAAGGGTGAACCTGCACAACAGAGACAATCCTGGAGCCGACATCTGGAGTACATGCTGACAATGGTTGGCTTCTGTGTTGCATTAGGAAATATACTGAGGTTCCCCTACATCTGCAATAGAAACGGTGGAGGTAGGAATATTGTGTGTATACTGTTCTGCAGCCTATGATTATTGATGACTACTTCGGGTGTTATTGAAAACTTGCCAATGCCTTAAAGGCAGGAGGTCTGTCATAATCGTTGAATTTATTTGCTATCATGTTTCACGCATGTTGAGCGTCGTACCAAGAACGGACTTTGAAGTCAACACCAATGGCATGGCGATGTCAGTAGCAGAAGCAAGGAGCCATGCCACCCTGTCTCTTAGATATGTTGTTTATGCCAAGGAAGAGTATCCACTGACAAGGTGCTGGGCAATCTCTGTGAATTTATTACATAATCGACATTTCATATACATGGTCTTGTAGAATCATAAATAGGCGATTGCGAGTGAGAACTGATTGGCCCAGGGCAGCGAAAAGAAAGGCCTCAGTTCACATTTAAGACCAGCTGATGTCATCCAGGCATACATGTAGTTGGGTTACTGTTCTCTTCTACACATTGCATGTACAATCCAGCGGGCTCTCAGAAGGTTTCTCCACAAATGACCGACTCTGGGAAGACTTGATGAACATCCTCATCTGAGAAAAGTTGGTTAAAGATTAAAGAAGTTGACATCCATAACATTTTCTCTTATACATGTTTAATGTCATTCGCCACCACTCGCCCCTTTCTGTAACCTCCAACAAGAAGACGAAAGGCTATTCGGCTTTCCCCGGAATAACACGAGTTGATCACGAATGGTGTAATGTAACCAGTAATCAATTCTGGACCCATGCGACGACTCGCAGTTCTGAACACGCCTCTAGTTTACTGTCATCGTTATACCGTGCAGCAGTGCATGTCACCAACCGTACATTTTACCAACCCTGTCATGCTTAAAGTATCTGTGGAATTCCTTGGTTTTTTTGACATGCATCATCAGAGGATCATTCAGAAATAGATATGTACAACAGTGCACAAAATATAGTGCGTGAGTGAGTGAGTGAGTTAATATTTAACGTCACATCGGCAGTATTGCAGCCATATCGTGACGAGAACATTCTTGAAAAAAGAAATTTATGTAAATGATAAAAAACTGTCGACGAAGGACAATAACACAACTAGAATATCACAATAGGAAATAAATCTAGCGTGAAAAGTTAAAACTAATATCACTATTCAGACAATACAATATAAAAACAGGCTATAGATCACCAACAACGGATGGTAGATCACCATAATAGAAGCCATGGGGACTTACAGTACTTCTGCTAACTGCATGGTCCCTAGCTGGATTTACACCATCCCCTCAGCTGCTGGTGATTGTATGCAAGATTCGCCACATACTAAAATGACAGAAATACTACGGCTACAAAGAATGGACGATTAAATTTCACTTCAAATATTTTGGGACTTAAGCACCCTCTCAGGAGGACAATAATTTTACGGTACATCAACCCCCCTCGAGGATACGGTGAGATATAACAGACAATCGACCCAGTCATGATCACATGCATTGTGTGATTATAATCATGGACCTGTGGTACCTCAGTTACAGTCGCCTGGTACAGACAACTATTTCAAAGCCTTTCATTCGCATTCATGAGAGGCTGTTGTGGCACAATCAAACTTCAGTTTCATAGCAAAGTTTCAAACTGGTTTAATTCTTTGTTGACTCTGCTAATAATGGTTAAGGAAAAACGTGACAGACACCATCAGAGAGAGACCGGGGCCGAGTTTAGGCACTGACCAGAGCTAGTCTCAGAGTGTTGGGGTTCCACAGGTTAAGCTGCTGGACTTCTGGGTCTGGTTCCTCCTAGACTGCTCGGCTGGTCTTGCTCTGGTCTGTGTTCAGCGCCCCCCTGTGCCTCACTACTGACTTCGTTGTTTATGTAGGGATTTCTTAGCTAAATGACTGGGACTTTTTCACTACTTGGCGACCACTGCCAATCACAAACTGTCCAATTTCTGCCTCTTATGTTAATCTGTGGTCGAACCAACTAGTGTATCAACTCAGTCAGCAATAGTGTCATTATTGACCCTCTCATCGTTAGCTCTGGACTCATGACATCATTTCCTGTTATCACAGTTGGCAGGACTGTTCATGTGACATCCTCGAATGCATTTTGTTTTTAACAAGATGGTCAGCCACCGGTCAGTCTGTGGTACACTGCCTTTTGTGTTATACCGTTTGTGTTCATCCTTAATCTTTTGTTTCGAGGTGAATCTTAAATGCTTCTCATTATTTTTAGAGAATATTCATTTTGTTTTCTAAATGTGTTCTTCTTGGCCCATTTTCCTTTCTTCCCGTCCAAATCCTTAATTTTGCCTCATTGGAGAAAAGACGCATTTATTTGTTTAATTGGCCTCGCGTGTTTCCGAAGGTAAATCACATACTTCGTCTGAAATAGGGTTAAACAAACCGTAAACAGAGTTTTCGGAAAGAACGGAAGAGTTTGGGTCAGAATTTTTTGGATCCAATTGGTTTTATGGCTTAATGGCTTTTCACAAAGTAAAACGAATTTACGCGACGCCCGTTAGAAGTTCTGAGTCTGCAGCCACATCCTGTTCATGTGATGGTTCCACCAGTTGTGGGTTCAACTGGGTCACGGTGCCGGAGTCGGCATGGAGGTTTTTTCAACGCAGCGTAAGCGACGTGCCGTAAATACGTGAATTTTCAGTCGCTTCGCACACTCAAGAAGTGTGGTTTTATGATGGTTGGACCAAGATGTTCATTGTCGGGTACCCTGGGGCAAGTCGCATCTCCAGTGTGGTTCGTTTCATTATTTGAGGAAGGCTGACCTGGCCGCTGAAGTAAAAGATCGAATAACCCCATGATTCGGGGTCCAGCCCTAACTGGGTGATGTACGTTTAGTTCAGGAATGGAATTCCCTTATCTAAGTATACCACGAAGAGATGCACATCATCAGGCCATCTTGTTATCGCATCTGTTTGACGTAACCTATCGATTCCAACTGTTACGACTAATCTCAAGATATCCTAATCCATCTTTGGGGAAACAGATTACTAAACGAGTGTCTGTCAGGTACCATTTATGTTACAGCGAGTTGTTTCTACACGTACTGAATGAACGAAAGCAACTTAAGTCCGGTTTGAAACAACTCGTTGTAAGATAAATGGTATCTGACACGAATACAGTAATCTGTTTCTTACACACCATTAAATCGCACCATTTCATGGCCGAATATATTCACATTTCATACTTTCATATCTTAGCTGCACAATACTACACAAGACAAGTTGAACGTTTATGAATGAGTGACGTCACTTCGCTGTCTAATCACTACTCACCCCAAGGTTGAACCTCCACAAAAAAGGTTCTGCCACATTTTCTGGCCATCAAGGAAATAGAGAAAATGCAAACTAGATATGATTATTGAAACTTGATTAAACACTCTAAATCGATGAAGTTCCCTTGTATTTTGTAATTCTTGCAAGCAAAACCTTGTGACGTCACCGTTATCGTTTGGTGGTTGTCGTCATCGGAAGATTGTTTTGGATATATGTGCACACTGGGGACCTGTACTTGTGTGAACAGATTACTTCCTGCATGTTATGAAGACATGGACTTTGCATTATCAGCGGTTCCTGTATACATATGCTCGATTGAAAGGACGTGTGTCGCTATTTGCACTCATGAACCCTCGCATACGTTCCATTGCTTCAATGACTGTGTCCTAGTTCTTATTATCATGAGTGAGTTTGAGTGAGTGAGTGTAGTTTTACGCCGCACTCAGCAACATTCCAGCTATAAGGCAGCGGTCTGTAAATATTCGAGTCTGGACCAGACAATCCAACGATCAACAGCGTGAGCATCGATCTGCGCAATTGCGAATCGATGACATGTGTCAACCAAGTCAGCGAGCCTGATCACCCGATCCCGTTAGTCGCCTCTTACGTCAAGAACAGTCGCCTTTTATGGCAAGCACGGGTTGCTGAAGGGCTACTCTATCCCGGGACCTTCTCGCGTCTGAGTGAGTTTGATAACACTGGAATCACATAGTAGCTCGGAGCAGGAAGACGGCCTTCATCGATAAATTCACCATGTTTATTAGTGAAAAATTAATAGATACATTATGCATATTGTCTAATTGTTTTTCATTGTATAGATATCTGTTTATGTTTCAATCACGAAAATGACAGGTAGTTGTAAAGGTTCTCAAGGCACAAATCGATCGAAGCATGACTCATCAATGTATTTTAATCAGAAAAATAGTCTGTTATAACCTGACCCTAGGTCATCACCATGGAGTAGCCAATCACTGGATTAAAAAATGATCTCACACATACGCGAGATAACAGTTTTCTCACATGGGTTTCTCACCCACGTGTGCGCAAGAAATATAAATCACGTGCTGACTAGACAATGTTATATCATTTGGACATATAGAGGCAAACACAATTCCATAAACAATTTTATACTTCCCCGACAAAACCTTCAGAAACAGACATAAAGTGTGAGGATTGTGTGATTATCTAAAAGGGGAACTACACGTACATTTCAGGAGCTTTCCTCATCCCCTTCATCTTGCTCCTTTGTATCACTGGGTTCCCATCGTTCTTCGTGGAGGCGACTATTTCTCAGTTTTCTGGAAAGGGCGCAAAGAAAGTTTGGAGCTTCTGTCCTCTGCTTAAAGGTCAGTGTCAAAGTATATATTCATTGATTATTTAGGATCAGTCTTTAAGCGATTTAAGCGATGTGATGCTACTATAGTTATCAATTTGTTTATTGTCACCTTCATGAATACTACTCCGTATAGTTACACTAATTTATCCTTAATTAATTTGATGGCACTAAAGGATATAACACGTTTGTACAGAATGAACACCATTACAAGGGGTTGTTGAGCCATCTGTGAAACAGTACTAGTGTGGTGCCTATCGTAGCATTGCCAACAGTTAAGTAAGGTTCTGTTAACTGAAAACAAGGCTGTACGGGAGAAAATAGAGAAATGGCACCGGATGATCAGAGTCGATGTCTGATTTTGAGTTGTGTTATACGTAGGTGTTGGTGTTGGCTCCCTTTTGATGAACTGTTTGTACATGCCATATTACACCCTCTTCCTGGCCTGGTCCATCTACTACATGGTGAAGTCCTGCTCCAGCGTCCTACCCTGGACAACTTGTGGCAACAGCTGGAATACAGACCTGTGTGTAGAAGACGCGAATACAACCTACAATGATAACAATACATTTATGGCACGGAACACATCAGAAGCTATCACCTTAAAGGGATATCGGGAAAATGGAACTCGCACACCTGCAGAAGAATTCTTTCGGTGAGACATAAACTACTGACAAAATAAAGTTATAACCAACTTCACTTAACCCCAAAATAGAAGCTATGACTGACTTCATTTGAAGCAAAAATAGAAAGACGTATGCGAGATGTAGGACATTTTTTCTACACAGTCCAATAATTTAATTAAAAATTCATTGCAATACTTGTTATTAAGATAGAGTAAAGGGATCACCATTCAAAAAGGGCTTAAAGGACCACTAAACTCAATTGTTTGGTACTCTTTTTATCGCTGCATAAGAAAGACTACTGGACATCCATGAATGACAACACACATCTCCTCGCTGACGCCGTTGTATATCAGCGGATGGTGGAGGAAATACGTCCAAACATACCGCTCAAAGGGTTATTTTTAGTTAGATAAGCTCCCCTCGATGTTTAGAAATGTTGTCGTTTGTGGACCAACGTTGGCTGTCCCCAGTATTTACGTTTTTATTCATATTGTTATATTTTTGTAGAATTATTAGTTACTTCTCCTACCCTTCTCGACCCCACCCCCTACCCACACAAACCAACAAACACACACACCCATGGGCAATTAGTGCACTTAAACATAAACAAGAATATAATCAATTAAAAAGTAAATGTAGTACATGTGAATACGCATTTCCAGATGGTTTCAAAGATGATGGCGCTACTGCATGTTCCACTGGCTATGAATCCAGAGCAATATCTCCTAGATTACCAGATGACTGTTCAATTTGTACAGCCTAAGCCGATGCCACAATAGAAGAGATTAAATATATTATTATATAACACAGTAATTATAAATAATGTATTATATTTTTAGACTCCCTTTCGGCAGTGAATAATTTTTCTTGCAAACATACACTTTTAATCGAAATATTATGTTATGGACTTGTTTCTGGCCAATATAATATAGTCCTCTCTTCGTTACCCAACCATGCTGAAATCTCTGCTAACATGATGGTCTATTGTGCTGCTAATGCAACACTCAAAAATTTATGACACAACTTCTCATTCCATAGTTTATACATTACACAACAACCATGAGACCGTAAATCCATGATCTGATGGAAACAAAGTGGAACACTCGATTAAGTGTAAAATACATTAATCTTATAAAACCCTATATTGTTTACACTTACCTTGGTTGTCAGTTCAGATTTCGGGAGATCATTACGCGATGATGTCGCATTCACCATACTAGATATACACACAAATATTTATTGAAAAGTGAGGCTCCTCCGTTTTGCATGCCTTGTGATGAATGACTGACTGTACGGATTTTGGCATCACAATGTATAAATATTTCAATGTAAAAACAATTAAGGATGTTCTTCCTAGTACTGTCAATTTGCATCTAAAATTAAATGAATTGTTTGTAGATAGATACATATTTTAGTATTGGTAGTTCAGTTTGGTGCGATTGTTACAGCCTGTAAACACAAAACGGACTGAAGTCTCGTAAAATTATTGTCCTCCTGAGAGGGTCCGTAGTAAATAGCAAATCTGAACTATTTTTCGTAGGATATATGCTATTTTCATGTATGACATGTATTGATTTCGCAACACAAGATATATATCGATATATATTTAACGATTGTCACCCGTGAAGAGCCACCTCCTCGTGGTGGGTGCTGGGTAACGCTAAGAGCTATTCAAATCCCCGTGTGGACCCGGGTCAACTAGGTCCATAACACCCCATTGCTGGTCGCAAGGAGCGACCGAAACGGACAACCTGTTTGCCGTGGGTTGCGTCCCGTGTCGGTGGAGGACGGTAGCCTGGTGGTTGAGGGCAGTGGGAGCCTGAACCGTGTTTCTCCTGCTCAACACTCCACTTTGGCCCTTACTTCACCTAGACGGGTGGTTGAATCGGCCCGATTTTATCAATCGGCTGGTCACGCCGTGCCCTGTGCATGGATATTAGTTTTGATAACTGAGAAAGGGTTAGAACAATTTCGACCATTTTGACTGTGTATGTTCTAACATGTCATAGAATTACATTGCCTAGAGTCCTATGCCAGAAGGCGGTGGCTCATGGGCCAATGTAGTAGGATATGTCTTTTTAAGATATCTTTCTACTTCAGTATATCCACCTGGCATCCTTGGTGTCATCTGGTGGAGATCCACAGATGTAAGGCATCGTCCTTGTTGACACTCCGTGGTGGGTGGGGAGTAGCTGGAGGACAGATAACCACTACAAACATGGCAGCCCCTTACAAAAACGTACTCATGAACCAGAAGATTCAATGTCTTTGGAAGATGACGATCCTTCAACAGAAAAAAATGAACTTTGATCACTGGTCTAGATTTCTAGTCGTGTCGTCTTCCACTGATGGAAATCCTCTAAGGGTTAATCCATTTGCCATTGCAAAGCGTATCGAAGGTGTTAGCTGGGGAAGGTAAAGAAGTTAAAATGTTACGTTCTGGCTGTTTTTTGATTGAGTGCTGGAAACATATTCAGTCGCAGATTCTCCTTTCCACCAAATCTTTAGCGAATGTTCCTGTGCAAGTTTCTCCTCACAGGACTTTGAACAGCAGCAAGGGCATTGTGCGAGATGCAATCCGTTGTCTCTCGGACATTACCGAAGCTGACATTGTCTCAGAATTAAAATCACAAAGTGTTATTGACTTAAAACGTTTTGCAGTGAAGAAAGAGAATGAAACCGTAAAGACAAACACGTACCTGTTTACAATTTGGTCTTCCAGCTCATGCTGAATCACTTAAGGCTGGATACTGTAACTAAAGGCTAGATGTTTTCATCCCGAATCCCGAGATGTTGTAGCTGTCAGAAGTGTAGCCACGGATGTAAGTCATGTCGTAATCCAGCCGCTTGTCATCGATCTGGTGGAACATGCGAGGATGGCAAGTCATGTACAAATAAGGTCGGGCAGGACAACTTAGGAATGGCCAGCGAGTCCTAACTTGACACACAGAAGGTAGCCAGCTACAACGACATATTTTTATTTCATTGGAAAGATCTCGAGGAGATGAACACGAAACGTTCATGTGCCAGTGTGTTCGCGTGTTAATAAGCTCACAAATTGGCTCTGAAAATGCATTTCTGCAGTAATTTCTGGCAGAATTGTTTTCACTGCAGAAATTTCTGACAGAATTTTTTTATTTCACTACCAGAATTATTTTAATTTAACAAAATTAGAGAGTGTGAGTAATGATACTGCTGCGTGAGTGGTAGTTTCATGTTTATTTCAAGTAATAAGCACTTAGCGTGATCAACTGATCTGATATTTTTGTTTCGCTACCAGAATTATCTTAGTTGACTAAGATTAAGCACCATCGTTATATAATTTAATATAGACTTTCTTTATTGTCGTTTTCCCCTGTTTAACGCCCATTAGTACCAGACAAACGAGTATTTTACTGTGTGAATTTGACCATATTTCATTATTGCTTTTACAATTTAAAAGGCATTATTCCCATCCGTTTCATTATAACACAGTTGTAACTTCTTAGTGGATTCACGTCATGAAAAATTAATTTAAAAGTAATTGGTTGCATTTTCTAATCCCAATAAGCCTACATTGTTTTTGTATGCGATATGGGTTGAAGGCGAATACAGGCGAAACCCGACATATACTACATACATACAATAATAACAATATAAGACATGTGAGCCATAATTTGAATTCATCAACATGCCCGAAAAGACCAGCGTACCGGATGAGATGATAAACAATACCTATGCGACAATGCATCAGTGTTCAAAGTGACAATACCACCGAAAATATAATTGCCTCGGCCACCGAGTTTTCACACATGTTAATCCCCATTCAAGAATGACTGATGTGGTACAATATCCCCCTTATATTTGTTATTCCTACCTTTTTTTAACCAAGACCCTAGTGAGTGAATTATCACTCCATCATGACAGAAGCTAGTGAGATAAGTTGATTGGCGTGTTTTCGTAACAAAGGCCAGTGGTTGAAATGTTAAATTGTATAAATGTGTCTGTGAAGATGACAGTTTATATCACTGTTCTAGTGTACCGTCGGCATATTATCAGTTACATGTTTTTCAAACTCGTGGATTCGTACAAAATACAGCGTTAAACAGTTTGAAAATATTCCAATCATCATGATTCATCCATCCACTTATAAGCATACACAATAGAAGAAGTTGTTATCCATAAATATTATATATTGAAATGTCGGGTTTTGTACATACAGACCTTGAAACTGAAAATCTGAGTTTGCACCCACTTCCCCCCGACCTAGTCATCCGGGAAAAATGGAGGTAGTTTGTTTGCAACCCACAGACGTAATAACATGTCATGTGTACAGGAATCGCACCTGCCTGTCTGTGTAGGTACATAATGTGACAGAGACAGACCCCAGGTGCACGAGCCATAAAGCAGTGTAGTTTGTTTACGGTGTATAGCCTGAAAGGTGTTAAGTTGGTCAGTGATTGAAGTTGAGTATTGCATATGTCATTAGCAGACAAGCAGAGTGACATGTGACAAGAAAAGGACATTGCGTTTTGCCTGTGACATAGACTGCTTGTCACAATCAATATAGTTTCTATGTTTCCATAAACATGATTTAAAACATTTTAGTTTTCAGGCTGAACAATGAAATTAGCATTTCTAATACTACACATTTTATTTAAAACATAGGTTGCAAATATGCAGGTACTGTACCAGTGTATTGTTATTAGTGCCGAACCAAGATGCTTGTAACCACAAGAAACATCTCTTGTTCTCCTACTTCGACCGCAACGATAATCTTGCACACATCACTTGTGTTTATACGAGTTGGCTTCCCGCTTCAGGCTAATCACTGCACATGTGATATGGGTGGTGAAACCACTTTTCTCCCTGCCCTGGGGAAGCGTTTATTTAATGGCGTTATTTTTCAACTTCATAACTTTAATTTCCATTTTTGATAATTTGTTACAGAAACAGAATCTGCAAAGAACTTTTTTGTGTTGCATGTGACATTGAACCGACATGACGTACTGGATATACTCTATAAAACGTCTATTGCCCATGCAGCAGCAACTAGCATTGTTTCGGTGTATTCCCCGAGTGGCCGCTCTCTGGTTTGCGCAATTATTAACCGCGGTGTCCACTCAAGGACAACCGTTCCGGAACGATGACCGCTTATACAGACAACCTGATAAACCACCAATTAACAGGTGTGAATACTCGGTGGCCACTTCGGCATAAATCATTGTTTCAACGATGCAATTACATTTTCCCGGGTATTGTCACTTTGAACACTGATGCATTGTCGCATAGGTATTGTTTACCATCTCATCTGGTGCGCTGGTCTTTTCGGGCATGATGAATTCAAATTATGGCTCACATGTCTTATATTGTTATTATTGTATGTATGTAGTATATGTCCGGTTTCATCTCTATTCGCCTTCAAGCCATATCGCATACAAAAACAATGTAGGCTTATTAGGAATGGAAAATGCACCCCAATACTGTTAAATTAATCTTGCACGATGTGAATCCTTAATGCATAAGCCTTTTAAATTGTAAAAGCAATAATGAACTACGGTCAAATTCACACTGTAAAGTACTAGGTTGTCTGGTACTAATAGGCTTTAAACAGGGGAAAACGACATCATTTAACGAAAGTCTATATTAAATTACATAACGATGGTGTTTAATCTTATTCAACTAAGATAATTCTGGTAGCGAAACAAAAATATGAGATCAGTTGATCACGCTAAGTGCTTATTACTTGAAATAAACATAAAACTACCACTCATGCAGCAGTATCATTACTCATACTCTCTAATTTTGTTAAATTAAGATCATTCGTGTATTGAAATAAAAAAATTCTGCCAGAAATTTCTGCAGAAATGCATTTTCAGAGCCAATTTGTGAGCTTATTAACACTTGGACACACTGCCACGTAAACTTGTCGTGTTCATCTCCTTGAGAACTTTCCAATGATATACAATATGTCTTTGTAGCTTGCTCCCTTCTGTGTGTCAAGTTAGGACTTGCTGGCCATTCCTAAGTTGTCCCTCCCGGCCTTAAATCCTCCTTCGTGTGTCAACTGCTCAGCTACAGGTAGCCATCCATCCGCATCAAAGGAATGTCCTACATGGAAACTGCAATCTAAAATCTCTCGAATAAAGCACTACCGTAATGTAAGTTTTCTGGAAGCACGTAAGATTGTTCTAGCCCAAGAACAACCAGGATCTACTTACGCCACCACTGTGTCTACACGACTTTCAGAGCCGAAGACAAACCATGTATCTCTTCAAACAATTGGTTGCCAGACTGACTACACATGGACAAAGACGTCTGCACCTACTTTGATATCTACAGCAGTTCAAGTGAGGCCTCCTCAACAAAGCTCTTGTTCACAAACCATTCCTTCAAGTCAAACAATCATTCAGTCTCAAGCGTCTTGTGATAAAGATGCATCTGTACCTAAGGTACAGTAATTATCACAATCAACTCATTGGTCCAAATCTGACACAACTGTGAAACAAATTACAAAAAACTAAATCAACATCTAAACTTGAATCTGCAAAACAGAACCCTCGTGGAAGAGCCCCAAAAGGGTATAATAATCAGGTCCAACTGTTCAATAAGTTTGGATCACTCGAGGACATGGATGAGTCTGAAAGCAGCCATTTTTGGACACAGAGCTTGTCACCCTCGATAAGAGCTCCTGTTAATCCCCCAAAGAGATAACTTTATCACCCCTAGTACAACGGAACTGCAGAGGATTCGGGACAAATTTGAATGATTTACATCTTTCAGTTCAAGAGTTTGAAACGTCAGCATTCTGCTTACAAGAGACATATCTAATGCAGACAGATCACTTTGACTTGCGTCAGTATAATGGGTATCACTATTTCAGAGGCAAATGGCCTCTGGAGGATCTTCAATCCTTGTTTGGAATGTTGTAATACAGCAATGACTCACTTCACATGTTGCCGTTACTTTGTGCTCCTTATACACTCCGCCTTCATCAACTGTCCAACTGGGGCGGTGGGGTAGCCTAGTGGTTAAAGCGTTCGCTCGTCACGCCGAAGACCCGGGTTCGATTCCCATGAGTGAAGCCCATTTTCTGGTGTCCCCCGCCGTGATATTGCTGGAATATTGCTAAAAGCGGCGTAACATTAAACTCACTCACTCACTCACTCACTCAACTGTCCAACTAGCGGAACTTCAAGTTCTGTACGATGAATTGGCTAAACCATTTATAATCATGGGTGATTTAAACGGGCACAGTCCACTCTGGGGTGGTGCAACGACAAATGCTAAAGGCAAAATCCTGGAAAATTTCATTATGAGTACTGATTTATGTATTTATAATAATGGTTCAAATACGTATTCACATCCTGGCACAGGAACGTATTCAGCTCTTGATTTGTCAATTACTGACGCCAACCTATTAAGTGAATTCGAATGGTCAGTACATGATGACCTATGTGGAAGTGACCATTGTCCTACCATACTACAACCTGTCAATGCATCTGATGTTCTTCAATCCTCAAGATGGAATTTTAAAAAGGCCAACTGGAACTTGTTTGAAACTCTGTACTGACAAGCTTAAACCGGAATTTTCCATTAATATTCCTGATGCTATAAAATACTTTCCTGATGAACTGCATGTCATAGCTGACGAGTGTATTCCTAAGTCCTCTGTAATTCCTCGTGTACGCAAACCATGGTTTAATGATGACTGCGAACAGGCTCGTAAGGCACGGGAAAAAGCTGAGCATTATTTCCGGCGCCATCCTATGGTCCATAATTTGAACAAGTTTAAAGTTTTTAATGCTAAAGCAAGGCGTACTATCAAGCAAAGTAAACGTCAATCTTGGATAAATTATGTATCTAAACTCAATGCACATACGACAACTTTTAGAGTATGGAATGTGACCCAGAAAATTAAAGGTAAGGGCACTAGATCTAGCATTCAACATCTGAAAGATGGGATTCAATTATTGACTAACAAATCAGATATTGCAAATTAGGTGGGTGAGACACTGGCTAAACATTCTTCTTCCTCTAATTATGTACCTCAATTTCAAAAGTATCAACAACAAGAACGAAATTTTATTAATTTCAATCCAGATAATGGGGAATATTACAACGAAATCAATTGATGAGCTGCATACTGCTCTTGACGAGGCTCACGATATAGTGCTACAGGAGCTGATAACATCCATTTGCCAGAATCATGCTTAGAGACCCTTTTGAATATTTTTGATGACATTTGGACGTCTTCATGGCGTGATGCTATTATTGTCCCCATAGCTAAACGGACGTGATCATACCGATCTTTCGAATTATCGACCAATTTCATTGACAAGCTGTGTTTACAAGACCATGGAACGCATGATTAATAATCGTCTCGTTTGGTATTTAGAAACTAATAATCTTCTTACATTTTAAAAGATTTACATGGTTTTGGTTTGAGAGGTCGTTTACCTCAGTTCATCAGTTCATTTCAAACTTTCTAAATGACCGACAGTTTCAGTGAGTGAGTGAGTGAGTTAAAATTTAACGTCACATCGGCAATATCTCAGCCATATCGTGACGAGAACATCTAATATCAAAATTAATTATATGTCTACTATAAAACCTGTCAACGAAGGATATCACAAATGGAATTAAAACTAGCATGGAAAGTTAAAAACAACATCACCATTAGGACAATACACTATAAAATCAGGCTATAGATCGCCAGCAACTGAAGGTAGATCACCAAACTAGGGACCATGGGGACTTACAGTAGCTTTGCTACCTGCATGGACCCTAGTTGGATTTACATCATCCCTTCAGCTGCTGGCGAGTGTACAATATGCTAGCCAAATTAAAACAACAAGAATACTACGATTAAAAACCTGGTAGATTTAAATTTACATGGAATGTTTGTGGACTTACGTACCCTCTCAGGAGGACAATAACTTTACAATACTTCAATCCCCTTTGAGGGTACAGCCACCAACAATTCAAGTTACTAATTCAAACTACCAATCATTAAAATACATCTATTTACAGAAACATACTATTCAAAATTCACCCAAAAAATCAATTTCTTTTAAAAAACCTATAATAAAATGAGAATTAACGTTGGTAAAAAGATCCTCCATTGTTTTAACTGTAAAATATTTATCCCTTGTGATGGAGAATTCAACACAGTCAAGCAGAATATGCTTGACCGTGACTCTCTCATCACAAGGGATGCAAAATGGAGGATCCTCACCTTGCAACACGTATGCATGAGTATATCTAGTGTGGCCAATACGACATCGTCGTAGTATGACCTCTTCAAATCTGGACTGACAACCCAAGTGGGTATAACCAATGTAAGGTTTTTATCTCATGTAATTTATTTATACCCAATTGGGTGTCCCACTTCTTTTGCATCAGATCACGGATATAAGATCTAATGGTGGTTTTGTAATCACTGTAGGGAATAAGAAGCGGTGTCACAGATTTGTTGAGTGCTGCCTTGGCAGTAAGATCGGCCATTGTGTTACCAGAAATGCCTATGTGGCTGGGTAACCAACAGAAGACGATGTCGTATTGGCCAGTAGCAAGATTATTATACATTTCAATGATATCAATTAAAAGTGGATGTTTACATGACAAATTTTTAATCGCCTGAAGACATGAAAGAAAATCTGAATAGATTATATATTGTTTACGTTTAGGGTGTCTTTGAATATATCTAAGAGCTGTTAGTATGGCGTTAGCTTCAGCTGTAAAAATAGAACTATTATAGGGTAATCGAGAAGATATTGTTCTGGATCCAATGACAGTGGCACAAGCAACTGCGCCACCATCCTTGGACCCATCTGTAAATAAGGATATATAATTGTTATATTTATGTTTTAATTGATTATATTCTTGTTTATACTGTAATTCATTCGTTTCTGATTTTTTAAAAGTCGTTAATGTTAGGTCAACTTGTGGCCTAACCAACTGCCAAGGAGGAGAAGACAAAAGACGGAAAGGAGCTATGTTTTCCAGCTCAATGCTGGCAGCAGAAATAAGTGGTTTTATTCTTAAACCAAGAGGCGGAACAAGAGAAGATTTCTTTTTGTATAAATCCTCATACAGGGGATTGAAAACACAGTTATATGCAGGGTTTGACTCATTTGAATATAGTTTTGTTACATACTGTAAAGCTAATTTTATATGTCGCTGCTCAAGAGATGGTTCGTCAGCCTCGACATACAGGCTGTCAACAGGTGAAGTTCTAAAAGAGCCAAGACAAAGTCTTAGACCTTGATGATGGACTGAATCTAATAGTTTTAAGTTGCTTTTGCAGGCTCCACCATAGACAATGGAGCCATAATCGAGTTTCGAACGCACGAGAGATCGATATAGATGGAGAAGAGTAGCTTGATCCCCTCCCCATTTTGAATTTGAAACCACTTTCAACAAGTCAAGTGCTTTCAGGCATTTAGTTTTAAGTGATTTAATATGAGGTAAAAACGTTAAGTGTGAGTCAAAAATGAGACCCAAGAACTTAGCTTCCTTCACAACTTTAATTGGTGTGCCATCTAGAGACAGATCAGGGTCTTTATGTGGTTTGTATTTACGACAAAAATGTATGCATTTAGTTTTGGATTTCGAAAATTTAAAGCCGTTTTCAAGACACCATTTATTTATCTTGTTTAAACACAACTGCAATTGTCGTTCAATGGTATGCATATTTTTCCCACGACAAGAAATATTAAAATCATCCACAAATAACGATCCATTAATTGAATCGTTTAAACCTTTTGATAAACTGTTGATCTTGATGCTAAAAAGTGTGACAGACAAAATACTGCCTTGTGGAACACCCTGATCCTGATTGTAATGATCAGACAGGGTAGAACGCACACGGACCTGAAATTGTCTGTTATTTAAAAAGTTGGCAATAAATTGAGGCAAACGACCTCGCAACCCGAAGTCATGTAAATCTCTTAAAATGCCATATTTCCAAGTAGTGTCATATGCTTTCTCAAGATCAAAAAAGATAGACACAGCGTGTTGGTTGTTTATTAGTGCGTTTTTAACAAATGATTCCAGTCGCACGAGGTGATCAACAGTACTTCTGTTTTTACGGAAACCACACTGTATATCTGTTATGAGATTATTTGTTTCCAAGTACCAAACAAGTCGATTATTTATCATGCGTTCCATGGTCTTGCAAACACAGCTAGTTAATGAAATCGGACGATAATTGGATGGATCCGTATGATCACGTCCAGGTTTAGGTATTGGTACTACTATGGCGTCACGCCACGAGGGAGGAAAGTCACCCGATGTCCAAATATGATAAAAAATATTCAGGAGAGTTTCTAGGCAGGATTCTGGTAAATGTTTCAGGAGTTGATAATGTATGTTATCAGCTCCTGTAGCAGTGTCGTGAGCTTGATCAAGAGCAGTATAGAGTTCATGAATAGAAAAAGTTTCATTATAATCTTCTCCATTATCAGAATTGAAATTAATAGTTTTCGTTTCTTGTTGTTTTTGATATTGCTGGAATTTTGGATACATAATTTGAAGAGGAAGAATGTTTAGCAAGGGTTTCACCTAGTTTATTAGCAATATCTGATTTATCAGTAAGCAATTGATCTCCCTGTTTAAGATGATGGACACTAGATTTAGTACCTTTACCTTTGATTTTCTGGACCATGTTCCATACCTTGGACATAGGTGTCCGAGAATTTATTTTGGATACATAATTTTGCCAAGATTGACATTTGTTCTGTTTAAAAGTACGCCGTGCTTTAGCATCTAAAATTTAAAATTTATTTAAATTATGCACCATAGGATGGCGACGGAAATAATGTTCAGTTTTTTTCCTTGCCTTCCTAGCTTGTTTGCACTCATCGTTGAACCATGGTTTTCTTATGTGTGGAACTGCAGAGGACTTTGGTATACATTCATCAGCTATGGAATTCAGTTCATCAGAAAAGCATTTAATAGCGTCGGGAACGTCAATAAAACTTTCCGGTGTAAGTTTCTCCGTACACAGTGTTTCATATAAAGCCCAGTTAGCCTTCTTAAAATTTCGTCTTGATGACGGAGGAACATCGGATGGAGTTACAGCTTTTAGTACAGTAGGAAAATGGTCACTTCCACAGAGGTCATCGTGGACTGACCAATCGAATTCATTTAGTAGTTCAGAATTTGTCAATGACAAGTCGAGAGCAGAATAGGTCCCTGTACCAGGATGTAAATATGTGCTGGAACCATCATTATAAATACATAAATCATTGTCAGAACAAAAGTCCTCCAACAATTTCCCTTTAGTGTTTATATTTACACTACCCCAGAGTGGGTTGTGCCCATTTAAATCTCCCATTATAATACAGGGTTTCGGGAGTTGGTCATAGAGAGCTTGAAGATCAGTTTTGGCAAACGTCCAAGACGGCGAAATATAGAGCGAGCATAGCGTAAACGCTACATGTAAAGTAAGTCTCACAGCAACAGCCTGCATATTAGTATTTAGTGAAACAGGGCTTTGAATAACGTTTTGTCTGACTAGAATGGATGATCTGCCAGTGGCCTTATCGCCCGGAGGGGAAAAACAATGATATGCATTAAAATGACGAAGGTCAAATATATCTGTTTGTTTTAAATATGTCTCTTGGAGACATAACGCTGAAGGTGTAAAATCTTGGACTAGTACCTGTAATTCATGTAAATTAGTCCTCAATCCTCTGCAGTTCCACTGTACAATATTATTAGAATAAACTTTGGGGGGATTTATTGGGGATCTACCCCGCACTTTTTTGGATTTTGGAGGGCGACAAGCTATGTGCCCTAGCATGGACGTTTTCAGAAACGTCCATGTCCTCGAGAGACCCATATTTGTTAAACAATTGTATTTTGTTCTGTGACCCTTTAGGAGCTCTGCCACTTAGTTTTGTCATAGGATCTGGCCTTTTAGGTTTAGTTTTAACAGTTTCTGAAGATTTTGGAGTTGATTGAGAAGACTCATGATCAGAGGATGCTACTGATTGGATTTGAGACGAAAGTGACTCTGGCGTTTGAGTAGATATTGCAGGTGAAAAAATCAGAGGAGCTTCTGATGTTATCCAAATCAAGTGAGTTTGACAGCTTGCGGTTGATTTTGTACTTGCTTCCGACGATGTTTTTGTAATGGAAGCATAGCTTTCTTTAGGTTCAGAACTTTGGACCAGTTTTTTGGCATCTGCAAAACTAATGTTTCGGGTGAATTTTAGTTTGTTGATCTCCATGTGATACTTCCAGACAGGACATTCTTTGGAAAACGATGAATGGGCACCAGTGCAGTTCGTACATTTCTTAACGTTACTGTCACAATCTTCCGTTGTATGTGTCTCTTCACCACAGTGAGCACAAACAACAGACAATGTGCAGTTATTAACCCCATGGCCGAACTTTTGGCATTTGAAACATCGAAGAGGGTTTGGAATGTACATTTCAACGTTGATGTTACAGTATCCTGCTTTCAATGATTTTGGAACATTTGGAGAAGAGAAAGAAAACAAATATGTATTTGTGTTGACAGTAGCATCATTTCTACGGGTTGTAAAACGTTTGACAAAAAGGACACCTTGCTGCTTCATCTCTGAGGCGATGTCAAGTTCTGACATGTCAGCAAACAAACGTTCACGGTCCCTGACAATTCCTTTGCTCGTGTTAAGTGTTTTGTGAGCTGAGATCGTAACTGGAATACCGACAAAAGATTTAGTACTCATAAGATTGGTGGCTTGCTGTCTTTTTGCACACTCAACCAGAAGGGCACCGGAACGTAATCGCCTAATGTTTTTAACATCACCAGCAAAAGGATTCACCTTTAAAGGGGTCTTGTCAATAGTCTCAACAACAAGAAAACGTGGCCAGTAATCAATTGAGTTGGGCAGTCTGTGGTCAGTTTCAATGGGATCAGTATCAAGTTGACGTTTGCTCTTTTTTTGAGGGGTTTCGTAAGCCATGTTTAGTTAGTTTGATTTCATCATCTGAGCTCCCCACCCACCACTGAGTATCACAAGGACAATGCTGAATGCAAGTGGGTCTCCGACTTGCAGCACCAAGGATACTCAGATGATATACTCTAGCGGAAGAATTAAAAATAACTAATCCACCAGATTGGCCCATGAGCCATCGCCTTCTGACATAAGCCTCTAGGCAAAGTTCATACGATCATAATTCAGAATAAAAAAGTTACAAATCAACAGTAGTGCCAAGACCGAATTTCAAAACAATTCCAAATATCAAAATTGTGCAATGACACAGACACAGTCCATGCACAGGGCTTGGCATGACCAGCCGATTGGTTGAATCGGGCCCATTCAACCACCCGTCTAGGTGAAGTAAGGGCCGAAGTGGTGTGTTGGGCAAATGGAACGCAGTTAAAAGCCCAACTGCCCTCAACCACCAGGATCCCGTCCTCCACCGACACGGGACGCAACCCACGGCAAACAGGTTGCCCAATTTAGTCGCCTCTTACGACAAGCAATGGGGTGCTGTGGACACATTCTGTCCCGGGTCCACACGGGAGAAGAGCACTTAGCGTTACCCAGCACCCACCACGAGGAGGTGGCTCTTCATGGCTGCCCCGACAGTTTCAAGTCCGAGTGGGCTCTACATTGTCTAACCATTATAATCAGTACCAGGGTGTCCCACAAGGCAGTCTTTTGTCTGTTACTTTGTTTAGCATTATGATTAACAGTTTAGCAAAGATTTTAAAAGATTAAATTGATGGATCACTGGATGATTTTAATATTTGTTGTCGTGGGAAAAATATGCATACACTTGAACTGCAGCTTAGCTTAAATAAGATTGATAAATTGTATCTGGAAAATGGACTAAAAATTTTCAAAATCAAAAACTAATTGTATCCACTTTTGCCGAAGGTATAAACCTCGCTGAAAGTTGTCTTTAGTACAAAGTGGGGAGGGGATCAGAAAACCCTCCTGCAACTGTACCGAGCTCTTATACGATCCAAACGTTATTACGGCTTCATCGTGTATGGTGGAGAGTGCAAAGGCAGCCTTGAAACTTTAGATTCTGTCCATCACCAAGGTCTAAGACTTTGTCATGGGTCTTTTCGAACTTCTCCCGTTCTCCCGTTGACAAACTCTCTTTGCAGTATGTTATAAAACCATTTTCCAGTGAGTCCAACCCTGCATACAACTGTGTTTTTAATCCTCCTTACGAGGATCTGTATGATAAGAAAAATCTTCATTTACACCACCTCTTGGATTACGTATTAAACCTTTCCTTTCTGCTGTTGGCTATAGCTCTCTCCCGCCTTGTTTCTTCTCCTCCTTGGCAGTTGGCTAGGCCAGAAGTTGAGCTAACCCTGACAACATTTAAAAAATCGGCAACTAATGAATTTCAATATAAACAAGAATATAATCAATTAAAAAGTAAAGATAAAAGGAACAAATCCATATTTACAGATGGATCCAAGGATGGTGGTGCAGTGGCTTGTGGATCCAGAACAATATCTTCTGGAATACCAAATAACAGCTCTATTTTCACAACAGAGCCATATTAACAACTCTTAAGTATATTCAAAGGCACCCTAAATATAGACAATATGTAATCTTTTCTGATTCTCTTTTGTGCCTTCATCAAAAGTCTTGTTGTAAATATCCACTTTTGATAGAAGTTATTGAATTGTGTAATGATCTTCCTACAGGCCGATTCGACATTGTCCTTTGTTGGTTAACTGGCCATGTTGGCATCTCTGGGAACACGATGGCCGATTTTGCTGCACTTAGCAAATCTGTGACACCACTTCTCATTCCATACTCAGATTACAAAGCTACAATTAGATCTTGTATCCGTGATCTGATGCAAATGAAGTGGGACACCCAAGTGGGTGTAAATAGATTTGTCAGTCCAGATTTGAGGTCATCATGCGGCGATGTCGTTATTGGCCACACAAGATACACTCATGAACATACGAGATATACTCATGAACACCTATTGAAGGGTGAGGATCCTCCGTTTTGTAACCCTTGTGATGAAAGAATCACAGTCAAGCATATCTTGCTTGACTGTGTTGCATATTCCATCACAAGGGATACTTATTTTAAATCAAGAACTATGAAGGATCGTTTAACAACTACAGTTATCATTTAATTATTGCATTTTAAAAAGATTTAAATTTGTTAAATGAATTATAAATAGATCAGTATTTTATTATTGAAAGTTTGAAATATTAACAAAGATTGTTAGTGGCTGTATCCTCGAAGGGGGTTGAAGTACCGTAAAGTTATTGTCCTCCTGAGAAGGTACGTAAGTCCAAAAACATTCCAGGTAAATTCGAAACGTTCCTATTCAATCGTAGAATATGTGTATTTTTAATGTATGGCTAGATGTATCTAAATTGCTGACAGCTGAAAAAATGCTGTAAATCCAGCTACAATCCATGCAGGAAGAAAATGTACTGTAAGTCCCCATGGTCCCTAGTGTGGTGATCTATCTTCAGTTGTTAACAATCTATAGCCCATTTATATATCAGTATTTTATTATTGAAAGTTTGAAATATTAACAAAGATTGTTAGTGGCTGTATCCTCGAAGGGGGTTGAAGTACCGTAAAGTTATTGTCCTCCTGAGAAGGTACGTAAGTCCAAAAACATTCCAGGTAAATTCGAAACGTTCCTATTCAATCGTAGAATATGTGTATTTTTAATGTATGGCTAGATGTATCTAAACTGTAAATCCAGCTACAATCCATGCAGGAAGAAAATGTACTGTAAGTCCCCATGGTCCCTAGTGTGGTGATCTATCTTCAGTTGTTAACAATCTATAGCCCATTTATATATCATCCATATACAGTTATCCTACATTTTTATATTGTATTGTCCATTAGAGTTAAACTGTTTTAGATCGGGTTAATAGTTTTACATTCTTCCCTCTGATATTCTAATTAGTTTTACTGTCCTTCATTGACAGGTTTTTACAATGTACCATTAATTAATATGTATTTTTATAATTACTAGTAATTGTTCTCGTCACGATATACCTGAAATATTGCCGATGTGATGATAAATCGTAACTAAATCACTATCTTTTACGATTGGTAGTTTTAAATCAGCATCTTGGGGGTGGATGGGGTATTCATAATGTGGTAAGTAATGATAGGGCTGAAATACTGCTAGTGTGGCTATACATGTTCACGCACTCACTAAGAATGGATTGGAAGAAATAGAGAATGTATATATTTGTCACATCCAGTTTCGTTCCAAGCCATACTACGTCCAGAGCTATGGTACTTCTGTAGCTATACTGCGAATGTTATTCTACCGTTTATCTTGTCTTTGATACAAGCAGCAAACAATTTACATTCATTTTTCTTTTCTGTTCAACTGCCATAGTCATAATAGCAAGAGTGAGTGAGTGAGTTAATATATATCGTCACAACGACAATAATGCACGCGTATCGTGACGAGAACATTAGACATCAAGAATACTAAGAACTGAAACCCTGTTCATAAAGAACAGTAAAACCGGTAATATATCACATGTATCCATTTGAAACTAGTAATTGAATCTGAAAGAGTTAAATATAGAGGACAATTCAACATAAAAACGGGCTATAGATTGTCAACAACTGAAGGCAGATCACCATACTAGAGACCTTGGAGACTTACAGTACCTTTGCTTCCTGCATGGGCCCTAGCTGGATTTACAGCATCCCTTCAGATGTTATCAATGTAGATACATCTAGCCATACATTAAAACTTAACATATGCTACGATTAAAACAGTGGAAAGCTGTAATTTACTTCGAATGTATTGGGACTTACGTACCCTCTCCGGAGGACAATAATTTTACTCTCGGGAGGACAATTATTTTGCCAGTAATTTGAAATCACTGAGCCGCTCAGTTTGTGTATTAGGGGAATAGTCATACTTGATCGTAGTCATAATGGGATGACACCCTGATGCGGTCGATACTATTTGCTGTGTATTGCAGTCCATAGCAAACTATGTTATCGCGAATTACACTAGGTGGTGCCGTATAGCTCTTCTGTATGATGGGGAGCTTTTCTTCCTTCTCCACGAGGTGATATTGCTTGGACATTACTATGGAACAATACAAATGCACTCACAATGAATCTTATTTACCTCATTGACACTTGAATTGAATGTCCATTTTCAAAGGTTTGATGTTGCGGTTAAACATGTGCCGTGACACACACCACAAATACATGTAGAGTATAAAAACCTGTTAACGAGGGACTTACGTAAAACCAGTAGAATATCCAACTGTTCTACAAGTAAAACTAGAATCAACCTCCAAAACTTGATTTCAAATTCCGACAAGAGAGTATGTAAATGGGTTATAGATCGCCAACAACTGAAGGTAGATCACCATTCTCAGGACCATGGGGACTTACAGTGCACTTGATTCCTGCATGGGCCATATATGATGTACAGAATAGGAATGACATTTTATCTGTTACGCTCAAAGGTGTATATAGCAAAACTACGTTTAGACATGCTTGACCAGTCGTTTACAACCATAAGGAGTGCCAGAACCAACGATATTACATATGTCGGCCATACGGTGTTTTATGCCAAACTGACCCTGCCAATGTGTGCCTTTCAGGTATAACGTGCTGAATGTCTCTACCGGATTAGAGGACGTGGGAGCGGTGCAGTGGCACATAGTTGGATGTCTTTGCGCATCCTATGTAATAATCTTTCTCTGTTTAATTCGTGGAATCAAGTCTTCTGGTAAGGTAAATCTAATGGAAAACGTCTCTTAAGTTATAATTTGAGACCAATCTGTTTGACATACATAGTGTGGTGTAAAAATCAGTTGCTCCGACACCTCTCCCATTGATAGCTTTGACTTTGATTCTTTAAGGAAGATCCCATAAAATGTTCTTTTAAAAGTGAATGTTTTTAATGACGATCTATCTAATAGATCTAACAGACAGATATTTAAAACTAGTAATTAAATCTAAAACCAGTTAACTACAGAGAACAATACAATATAAAAACGGACTATAGACCGCCAAAAACAGAAGGTAGACCACCATACCAGGGTCCATGGAGACTTACAGTACCTTTGCTACCTGCATGGACCCTAGTTGGATTTACACCATCCCCTCAGCCCCTGGCGATTGTAGGGAAGTTTAGCCAAAATATTTAAAGAACAGATATACTGTAGCAAAAATTAAACTCTTAACGTCTTGGAACTTACGTACCCTCCCAGGAGGACATTAATTTTACGATACTTTAACCCCCTTTGAGGGTACAAAACACAAACATTACGAGTTCTAATTTATACTAATATTAATCAAACTTCAATCATGAAATCAATTTCTTCTAAAAAAACCCCAAATAATTAAATGACGACTAACAGTGGTAAAAAGATTTGACATTGAAATGGACAAAGTCATTGGTTTTCACGATCGATTTGCAAAAATATTTTGTACTAAATCTGATGGTTTTCAAACTTTAAGAAACTAACCTTCCGTATTTTTAGTTTGATAGGGTATGTAAATAGCAAATACACCCCCGCACCTAGTGCTTAACATTTGTTCCCTTGAATCTCAATCTCAACTCTCTTGAGGTATACAAACTCCTGCTACCTCTTGGCGCACCGAGTTTATTGTGGCTTTCCCATTCTAACGAGGTACCCACTCACAGCTGGGTGGACTGGGGCACTAATCACAGTACTCTGTCCAAGTCCACTGAGCGTTGTATTTCCAACTAGGTGTTTGCAAGTATTCAGTGCAAAGGGTTGTGTACTGTACATAGGGTGGTGACAACACGGGAAGAGTCTCTACTCAAAGTTCACTTCAAGGTTTTTACACGGCACAGATGTGCTTGATCCTGACACCTCATCCTCGCTAGATCACTAGCCTGGCGCTTTAGACAGCTCGCCCACCGCCTCCCACTTACCTCCAACCATGGCATACGTAAAACAATCAATCAAACATTTGCAAAAAGGTGGTTTCTAAACATGTTATGATATGTTGTCATTTATATGCTCAAACGGAGATAAAGTTACTGACAGTGTAGGTTTGTTTTTCCTACATTGGCCTGATTTCCTGATACCTTTAATATTCTACTAGTGAATAAGACAATTTGCACGACCTTTGCTGGGCACATAAACGTATGCCGTATATGTGATTCAATCTTCACTCCGTTACCATAACTTACATAAATGTTCATTGTAAATGGTGTGAACACGTCCATCCACACCCACAGCGAGATCATATCCGATACAACAAACTTCGTACAGAAACAGGCTTGAACACAGAAACATGTTCACAAAACACTGAATTAAGTACATACCATCTCAAACTTAAATGCAGACCTCGTACCGATCAGTGACTACTCGGTTTAGTGCTTGTTTTATAACGTAAAGTTCTTAATGTATGAATAAGACATGAAACAGGACAACCGATGGGAAATACCATCCGTCTATTAGAAGGGACATACACATGATTTGTTAGTTTCCTGTCTGCAGGCTGTGTATGTGACCGCACTTCTGCCATACGTCCTCCTCACCTCCCTCTTCATCACAGTACTGCAAGAACCAGGTGCTCTAGACGGTCTGTACCACTACATCATCCCGGACTTCACCAAGCTACACGATATAAAGGTATGCTTACAACCAGCTGTGTTTGTGCTTACCAAGCAACTTTCCTACCAACTCTGGGTTAATTCAGATTAAATACATCGTTCCCAGATACTAACAGGAGTCAGGCATTACCAACAATGTACTGTCATTGAAAGTCCCAACGCACAGTTATACTGGCATTACAGTGAAATAACAATAGGTAAATGATTCCAAGGAAAGTGATTAAGAGGAAACGTTACTGGCTCTTTATTACTATTCAGCTGAACTAAATCTTGTGTGAGTAGACTGGACCATGATTTCATGCATGCAATTTTCAATTCAATTTAAGTATTATATTCTCATCATCCACCTTGGTGGTACAAGAACATGTATTGTAAACATTATACAAATACAAATTCAGATTCAAACTCCATATGGCAGGAAAACAAAATATTAACATTTTTTTCTGACAAGAGATGATACATGTTGTGATAGATTGTCTTGTGTTTCGTGAACGTTGTTTCATTGGGAAAAGAGGTTAAGTTGGTGGGTAGATATTGCTTCCTCAAAGTATCTAATGCTTACAATGAAACATATAATGGTATAATAATACTCTGCGATGCTTTTAGAAGTGCATAAGTGACACATACTCTTGTCCCTTGGAATATTATAAGAGCGGCCAGTCTCAATAGGTAAACTGTTGTCACGTGTTCTAAATCTCACCAATGGCAATGAAATACGTTTTGGAAAGAGGAGATATGCATCAAGATTAGGAAATGGCTTTAGTTGTTGATAGCAAATTTGCTTGGGACTACAAATAATGCCATTGTGCTAGTTTTGAATAAACTAGTCTTGAATGTGTTCAACTTTTGAGACAAGCCACTGGGTTGTACACATTGATGGACTTTCAAAACCATGCGAGAGTCCAGTTTTGTATAATATATATTTTAACGTGCAAGAGCCAGTGATTATATTTTTAATTGTACTTCTTTGGAATGAAAAATAATTATGAATTAAGTTGGCAAGCGTAAAAACACCCTCTTGGTAAGTTAACTTGTGCAAAAAGTTTAGTAAAGGTTTATATATCATAATTCTAACAGGGAATCTTCCTAGTTCTCCATACAGCACAAAGTGAGAGGTTGAGTTTTTAATCCCGTAATGAGTTTTAAGAATCTGAAATTAATTTTCTCTAAAACTTCAAGGTTTATGTCAAGATAGGTGTTACCGTTAAGTCAAATGCTGACTATTAATACGCCTTCAAGAGGCAAGTCTAACTTTCTAGCTTTGTAAACTAAACTATACATTGTTTTTGAAGCAGTATTACTTACAGTGTTGATACTTGATCCGAGTTTTCTATTTCTTCAGTTTTTCTTATATTTACTTTTAGCTTCCATGGATTACAACAGTTTTAAATGAGTTCAAATCATCTTGTTCAAAGCATCAATGTGTCCCTTTGGCGATTCATGAAATATTATTGTATTATCTGCATATAATAAAACTAAGAACTTTACAAATATACCAAAATGTTACAGGTGTGGTTGGAAGCATGTTTGCAAGTGTTTTATTCACTTGGAGTTGGCTTTGGGATGATTGGCACTGCTGCGAGCTACAAGAACTTCCATGCATCATGTCTGAAGTGAGTAAATCAGGACACCTGTAATTGGAGGGCACCTGAATCAGGACACCTGTAATTGGAGGACACCTGAATCAGGACACCTGTAATTGGAGGACACCTGAATCAGGAGACCTGTAATTGGAGGACACCTGAATCAGGACACCTGTAATTATAGAAGTGACACAAACCAGTCACATGATACTCAGATGGCATATGTATGTGATTATCCTTAATCGACTTAAAATAGGACTCATAGATTTGCTTGCCTTAACCCTGAAAATTTGCAGGCCCTAAGGACCCAGAACCATCAAAAGTTGTGGGTCCTGATCAGAATGTGTAAGCCCTATATTTTTCCTACAATATAATCACTTCCCAACAAACACAACATACCGTAACTAATAAACTGAGCTGAACAGTTTAATTTAGAAATTTCAACTAGAAATTACAGAATGATATTTTCTTTAAAATAATGCTCTTAGTTATAGGGAATGAAAAAGTTGTCAGCCAGAAAGACCTGCAGAAAGGTTGTGGGGTCTGAGTGGTTTTCAGTTGGCGTTGGCCGACGTGAATTTCGGGCGATGATGCATTTTTCTCCAAACGTAATATTTGTTCGACAATGAGTGCAGCCCTGCATTAAGAAAATGAGATCACGGTTTAAACCTAAAGCATAACAGTCTCTTGCTTGACATTCTGATGCACCTGCCATGGACTCTCAAGAACTGACACGTCTATCATCAGACCGAAAACGCTTCTGAAAAGAACAATGCTTGCAGTGTTGGACATTCTGGTTTTAGATCTTATTGTCTTAGGTGCATTTCTCTGACAGCTGGAACACTCAAAAGCATACTAATACAATAACAGTGTGTGCTGTACTACATTGCTTTACTGATGAAACCTGGACATTTTTTCCGTGTTAGAAAACTGATAATACGAATTTGCATTTTCGAAAATGTGTACTATTGTATTCACAGAGATTGTCTCATACTGACAATAGTCTCAGAAGGAACCAGTATCTTCTCTGGCCTCGTGACATTTGCTACCCTGGGGTTCATGTCACAGAAAGTTGATGTTCCAATTGGAACTGTTGTGGCAAACGGTAGGTACCTGATCCGCACCGTTCAAGTACAGATAATGTCGGCGTTCCCTGAATTTGACCACCCCTGCTTAATAACAGCAGTTGTTCGTGCCGTGTTGTTCCTGAGTTTGGGGGCTGTCATGTGCATACAAAAATAACCCAGTGTATCCCTCTTATAAGACCTATGATATAAGGTCAATGTCATCCTCAAGGTCTGAGTCTGACACTTGGTACGTCTTCCTTTGATTGGTCGGGGAGGTCTGTAGTGTAGTGCAAAGAAAGTCAAGGTCAGAGAATATATTGATACTAAACAGGGAAAAGGTATTTTCTTATGCCTGTTGTTGGTTATTTTGATTATTGACAAAATGTGTGTTTACAATACACTCCTGCAGACACTGAAAGTCCAGTGTATGTAGGTCTTTTGGGGTATAAGAAATTCTTCAAGAAATTCAGCACATATTTACTGCAGATCAGTAGAAGAGATAAATATAATCTTTCAGAAAGCAACATACATACATCAATCTGGGTCTAGGCTAACTGCCCCCCGGACAAGTTAATCGGTCTTTGGATGTTGAACGCAACGGAGCAACACGGCCACGGCCACCGCTAGCCTGGGGTCTCCTCCGCACTGGGCAAGTCCCTTTGTAAAATTCACCCAGTTTAATCCCATAAATTGTAAATAGTTATCACCAAAATATCCTCCCATCACTTAAATTGTAAATAGCATCACCAAAAATATCCTTCCATCACTCACCTCATATGTTTTTATTTACCAATTGTCTCATTGTATATACATCACTCATAGTCTTATCCCCTCTACCCTATACACCCCCCCACCCCCCACTATGAGTTCACCACTGCTTGCCTCACCTCTCTTCTCCACCGCTACAAAAGAATTCCCAAAACTCACATCACCTTACCTAACGTCAACCCCATACCCATAGACTTTTGCTTAGACCTCGAAGAAATTGTTCCCAACCAACCCATACAGGACTTAAACCCATCAACACCCACTTCAATCCCAAACAATCGCCAGTGTCTGAAGCGATGGTGTAAATCCAGCCAGGGTCCATCATCTGTGAATATGCTGGCATATAAGCACTGAGGAAAAGATGTCCTCCAGCCAGTAATCGACCTTTTAAATGAATCGATACTCGTATTGAATCTAAAGATGATGTGTTGTGGTATTATATAGAGCTACAAAAAATAACATCATAACATTTAGTTTGTGTGTTTTGTTATGATGGGTGGGGGCAGTTGTCCGGGGGGCTATTAACCCGGGGGGGCACAATGGATGGGCGGCAGATAGCCAGGGGGCAGTTGTCGGGGGGCAGTTGTCCATGGGGCAGTTAGCCTGATACCATCAGTCTTCTATACGCATACAAAAGCGCGTGATAAACGCCATAGAAATGGTCCTCTGCTCTTGAAGCAAGATCTTAAAATACTTAATATTTCATCCATCTAAAGATTACAATGGATTCCATGAAGGTATCTCCTGTAATGTGGGTTTATTAGGGTCCAAACCACGAAACAGACAACGCCAAATCTACTTCCCTGTCTACATACCCGTGACGATCCTGGATAGACTAGGCCTTCAGCAACCATGCTTGCCATAAAAGGCGACTATGCTTGTCGTAGGAGACAACTAACGAGATCGTGTGGTCAGGCTCGATGACTTGGTTGATACATCTCATCGGTTCCCAAATAGTCATGCTGTAAATCAGTGGATTGTCTGGTTCAGATTCGATTATTTACAGACCGCCGCCCATATAGCTGAAATATTCCTGAGTGGGGCTCGTTAACTCACTACATCTTCAAATCCATCCCCATGGATTTCGGCGTCAATTGGGTTGCTCTTTGTTTTGGCGTTTTCATGAAGATTTTCTCTGGTTTTGAATACCCAAATGCCATAAATGTTTCTCATTTAGACATTGTCACATGACATTAAATTTTCCATGTGGATATCACTTTTCATTGCAGGACCAGGTTTGGGATTTGTAACCTATCCAGCAGCTCTGGCCCAACTTCCACTTCCTCAGCTGTGGTCATTCCTGTTCTTTCTGATGTTGTTGATGGTTGGACTGGACACACAGGTACTGTGTGGTCAATATTTAAAGGATATTACATGACTGGCCATGTCATACTATGTTTACGACACGAGTGCCTAAGTGGTGGTATTATACACCAATATTTAGGCACGAGTATGACGTGGACACAAATAATATTCTGTTTATTACCAAGGTCGTCGTATTGAGGAAAATGAAACCAAATCTACTTTCAAACACTAGCTGGCTACGCGCCGTCGCCGCATGTAGGACGCAACTTCACAGAAGAAACGTTACATCATAGCATTTTTCATAACATCACGCCACGCCCTTGTAGGTAATAATATATGGTAAATTCTCGACGAAATGTTTAACTTATACCTTGACACACCAATATCCGAGGCCATTGTAAGGTCCATCCTCAAAACGTATGACTACTTCACTTGTGCTCTTTGTTGCTGCCTTCTTTAATATCCTGTGACATTAGTTATTGTCCCTTGCACCTTGGATAGTTTTGGTTTTACGCTTTCTACCGGTATTAAAATATGTTATCCTGCCGTGTAAGAAGGCCTAAGAAACTTACGCAAACAAATTGACAATGTGATCCAGCCTCAACAGATTTTCAGCGTGAATGGGATTCCATAAACGCTGCCTTGAAGAGCATTCCGAAGTCATGAAATATTCACACGTATGCCACCTCAGTTAAATCCAGAACTGTTATCAGCGATTGTCTATTTATGAGATTAACCAAAATGAATCTGTGACGTATTGTCCTCGATAGAACTGAGATAAACGCCATATCTAAAGCAGCAGAGACATGCTTGTTCCAAAAATTGAGCACTGAGAAAGACAGAGAACAATTTTTCAACATAGCAGCTGACAAGGAAGACCTAGAAAGGGGATAAATATTTCAATGTCAAAACTATTACGGATCTTTTTACTACTGTTCGTTATCATTGAATAATTGGTGTTTTAAAAGAAATTGATTTCATGACTGAATTTTGATTACTTTGATTAAAGCTGGTATTGTTAGTGGCTGTATCGTGAAAGGGGGTTGAAGTATCGTAAAAGTATTGTCCTCCTGAGAGTGTACTTAAGTCCCAAACCTTTCACAGTTTAATTTTTGCTTGCCCGATTTTAAACGCAGTATATTTGATCTTTTGAAATTTGGCTAAACGTTCCTACAATCGCCAGCGGCTGAAAGGATGATGTAAATCCAACTAGGGTCCATGCAGGTAGCAAAGGAACTGTAAGTCCCCACGGTCCTTAGTATGGTGATCTAGCTTTAGTTGCTGGCGATGCAGTACTCTGTCGATTAAACACATCCCGCCCCAAACAAAGAAAAGAACGAACAAATAACCAAAACCACAAATAATATGCTAGTGTTTCAGACAGTGTATGTACGCCACTCGATTATACATTGGGGAGATGACCAACGCTGTTCTTTTGGCAGGCTGCGTGGGTTATAACTGAACTCAACTAACCAATGATTGCCTCTTCTTGGGGACTGCGATTGGAATGGGTCTCTAGCTTTGTTGATAATAGATCTACAGCAATTGATGCTTAGATCCCAGAGCGATTCATATGTTGTCATTATCACTTATTGAATCGTGTTACTGAATAACACTCTGTGATATTGCTGATTGTTTGTCGTCATAAAGGAAATGATGTTTATTCATGATATTCAGTCACTGATCCAAATTGTCTGTTATTTATACGTTGTTGTCATCTAGCTAGATAAGTACTTTGTGTCAAACAACAAATATGAAAGCCATGGTCCTTATAATTAGTATGGTGATCTACCTTTAGTTGCTGGCGATCTATAGCCCATGTTTCATATTGTATCGTCCTCTGTAGTTAAACTGTTTTAGAACTAATTACTGGTTTTAAATATCTATCTGTGATAATCTAGCTGTTTTTCTGTCCTTCGTTGACAGATTTTTTACCATTAACTATTGTGTACAATATTAATGGTTCTCGTCACGATATGACTGAAATATTGCCGATGTGACGTTACATATTAACTCACTCACTCACTATAATGTAATTAAGAAATCTTGCGCCCGTGAACATGTATCCCCCAACAATGATGCATAAGGGATGAAAGGGGCCATAGCAGTCCGAGTATTTGACCTTCATTGTCGGCACCCGTGGCGAGCCACCTCCTCGTGGTGGGTGCTGGGTAACGCCAAGAGCTCGCCGACACCCCCGTTGTGGACCCGGGGGATATTTGGTCCACCAACCCGTTTGCTGTGGGTTGCAATCCTGTGTCGGTGGAGGAAGGGATCCTGGTGGTTGAGGGCAATAGGTGCCTGCAACCGTGTACCTATTGCGCAACACACCACTTTGGCCCTGACTTCACCTAGACGGGAGGTAGAACTGGCCCGGTTCTACCAATCGGCTGGTCATGTCATGCCCTGTGCATGGTCAACATCAAATGTGGATTATGTATATCTGTGTATCTTTTCCACGAAATATTTTTGTGATACTCTCATGTTTGAAAATTGTTGCTATGCCTAGAGTCCTATGCCAGAAGGCGGTGGCTCATGGGCCAATCTGGCAATACTGACCTCCGGGTTCTATGTGTCTTCAGATAATAGCCATGGGCGGAACCAGCCTGACTTTTCTTCTGTTTGACAATTTTAGCTACCTGTGTCTGTACTGCTAGAGTATAACAACCCTGTAACCCTGGTGGTTTGGAGTCGGTTTCCACTTCGACACCGTCCTTGTTGACACTCCATGGTGGGTGGGGAGCAGGGTTGTCGAATATCCTTTCTTCATTATGGCTACCCCCAATCTAACTGGTTCTCGATCAAAATCAAAAAGGCGACATGTCGAAACAGATGGTTTATCATCTTCTGATGATGACTCTACTGCAGTCAGTAGTGAATCCTGGCCGCGCTTTTTAGTTGTGGACGGAATTGATGGACAACCCTTGAAGCTTAACCCCTTTGTCATATCAAAAGCCATTGCTGGAATATGTGGTGAAGTGAGAAATGTAACACGTCTCAGGACAGGTTCTCTGTTAGTTGAATGTGCAAAGAGACAGCAATCTGTTAATTTGCTCGCAGCTCGCCAGTTTGCGAATACTGGGATTACTGTTTCCGTTCATAAAACTCTTAATTCGTGCAGAGGCATCATACGTTATCGGGCAAAATGTCTTGCTGACATGCCAGAAGGCGAAATTGCTTCTGAACTGAAGTCCCAAGGTGTCACCTCTGTCAAGCGATTCTCTAGGAAACTAGGTGATGATATCATTGGGAAGAATACATACCTGTTTACTTTCTGTCTCACGTCCTTACCAAAATCAATAAAAGCTGGTTATTTTAACATTGAAGTGGAAGTGTATATTCCCAAACCGCTTCGATGTTTCAAATGTCAACAGTTTGGACATGCAGCTAAGTCATGTCACAGCTCCCCAGTTTGCTCCCGTTGTAGTGGGAAACATGAAAATGTCAACTGCGCAAATGAAATAAAATGTGCGAACTGCAATGGTAACCATATGTCATTTTCCAAATCATGTCCAGCATATGAAAGACAAGCACAAATTTTGAAATTGAAGCACACCAACAATAAATCCTTCAATGAAGCAAAGAAACTTTTACCAGTTACAAGTCACATGTCGTCTGCAAAAACGTAGGCAGTAGCTGTTTCTACTCCTTGTACAAAGGTTGATCAGGGCTGTCAAACTGCGATCACCTGGGTCTCCGATGACCAAACTGTTTTGTACAGTGTTTCTGGTGCCAGAAATGGTGCTGCCACTCAGACAGAGACTGAAGCTGACCATATGCTTCCAGCCATGTCTCCCACACCATTAACCACCACTACATCGCCAGCACCTGAAGTTCTTTCAGACCCCGAAGTACAGCCAGCATCGGTAAACAAACCTAAACGTCTTACGAACAAACAACAGAAACAACTCAAAAAGAAAGAAACTAGGGCACTTAAGCACATAGAAGTGTCTCTTCCTTTAACTGTTCCTGTAGAGGTTCACAACACTTTTGAACCTCTGGACATGGAGGTCACGCCATCGCTATCAGATCAGCGAAGACCTTCTCCACGTGCTCGATCTCCAATTGAACCACCATGACTTCTTCCACTACTTTATTTCAATGGAATTGTAGAGGACTTCGTAATAATTTTAATGATCTTCAGCTATTAATACAAGATCTAAAACCATCAGCCTTTTGCTTACAGGAAACTTTCCTTAAAGCTACTGATAATTTTGACTTGAGATCATATACTTCTTACCATCACTTTTCCCCTCCAGGTTATAAAGCTACTGGAGGATCTTCTGTTATGGTGAGGCAGGGTGTTATTCACAGTCCTGTTCCTCTTAATACCCCTCTCCAGGCTGTCGCTGTACGCGTAACCCTGAATATTGTGTTTACTCTTTGTTCTTTATATATTCCACCTTCGTTTTGTCTCCAACAGGTTGACCTTCAAGCATTATATGACCAGCTACCGAAGCCCTGTGTCATCCTGGGAGATTTAAATGGTCATAACCCTCTTTGGGGTAGTACTAACATCAATACAAACGGTAAAATCTTAGAGGAGTTTTTCTCAAACAATGCTTTATGTATTTTTAATGATGGTTCTTACACTTATCGTCATCCTGGAACTGGCAGTTACTCTTGTCTGGACTTGTCAATAGTGGATTCCAATTTACTGGGTGAATTCGAGTGGTCGGTTCACGATGACCTGTGCGGAAGTGACCATTTTCCTACTGTTCTCACAGCTGTGTGTCCATCTGATGTTCCTCCATCATCCAGATGGAATTTCACTAAGGCTGACTGGAATTTGTATGCAACTCTTTGTACTAATAAACTAACACCTGATGCTTTTACAGATGTTGCCGATCCTATAGAATCTTTCTCTGCTGAACTTCTCAAAATAGCTGAAGATTGTATTCCAAAGTCCTCTCCAAATTCTCACATACGTAAACCATGGTTTACAACTGATTGCAAACAAGCTAGGAAAGCACGGAAGAAGGATGAACATTATTTCCGTCGCCATCCCATGGTCCATAACTTAAATAAATATAAAATACTAAATGCTAAAGCCCGGCGTATTTTTAAACAAAATAAACGCAAGTCTTGGCAAAATTATGTGTCAAGGATAACTTCACGAACGCCAATGTCAAAGGTTTGGAACATGATCCAGAAAATAAAAGGTAAGGGGACCAAATCAAGCATCCACCATCTACAATCTGGAGATCAGTTGTTAACTGATCGATCCGATATCGCAAATAAACTGGGTGAAACGCTTGCCAAACATTCTTCCTTGTCTAATTATGTTCCAAAATTTCAAAAATACCAAGAACAACAGGAGAAGAAACCCATCAATTTTCATTCGGACAACGGGGAAGATTATAACGAACTCTTTTCTATCCATGAGCTTTATAATGCTCTTGAACAAGCTAATAATACCGCTACAGGAGCTGATGGTATACATTATCAATTCCTGAAACACTTACCAGGATCATGTTTAGAGACTCTGTTGAATATCTTTGATGAAATTTGGACGTCAGGTAAATTTCCTTCATCCTGGCGTGATGCCATAGTTATTCCCATACCTAAACCTGGACGTGATCATACTGATCCATCTAATTATAGACCTATTTCACTGACTAGCTGCGTTTGCAAAACCATGGAACGCATGGTCAATAACAGATTGATATGGTACTTAGAATCAAACAACTTAAGCACAGATATTCAATGTGGTTTTCGCAAAAATCGAAGTACCATTGACCATTTGGTTCGATTGGAATCATTCGTTAAGAATGCCATTGTATCCAAACAGCATGCAGTGTCAATCTTTTTCGATTTAGAAAAGGCTTATGACACTACATGGAAGCACGGTATTTTAAAAGATATTCATGACTTTGGATTGCGAGGTCGTCTGCCTCAATTTATATCCGAATTTTTAGCTGACAGGCAATTTCAAGTCCGCGTGGGTTCTACCATGTCTGATTATTATGCTCAAGATCAGGGTGTCCCACAAGGCAGTATTTTGTCTGTAACTTTATTTAGCATTAAAATCAACAGTTTAGCAAAGGTTTTAAATGATTCAATTGATGGATCACTTTTCGTGGATGATTTTAATATTTCTTGTCGTGGGAAAAACATGCACACAATTGAAAGACAACTCCAGCTTTGTTTAAATAAGATTGATAAATGGTGTATGGAAAATGGATTTAAATTTTCAAAATCCAAAACTAATTGCATCCACTTTTGCCGAAAGTATAAACCTCATAAAGACCCCGAACTATATCTAGATAACACACCTATTACAGTTGTTAAAGAAGCAAAATTCTTGGGCATAATTTTTGATGAACATTTAACATTTCGACCACACATTAAATATTTAAAAAATAAATGCCTGAAGGCCCTCGATTTGCTAAAGGTTGTATCTAATGCAAAGTGGGGTGCAGACCAGAAAACCCTCCTCCAACTATACCGAGCTCTTATACGATCCAAACTTGATTATGGCTCCGTTGTGTATGGCGGAGCCTGCAAAAGCAACCTGAAACTTTTAGATTCTATTCATCACCACGGTCTAAGACTTTGTCTTGGATCCTTTCGAACTTCTCCCCTTGACAGTCTTTATGTTGAAGCCGATGAGCCTTCTTTGAACCATCGACGTATTAAGCTTTCTTTGCAGTATGTTACAAAACTGTTTTCTAATGAATCCAACCCTGCATACAACTGCGTTTTTAATCCTCTCTACGAGGATTTGTATGGGAAAAAACTTCTCTTATTCCGCCTCTTGGAATACGAATTAAACCTTTCCTTTCTGCTGCTGGCATTAAGCTACAAAATATAGCTCCTTCCCGTCTTCTTTCGTCTCCTCCTTGGCAATTGGTTAGGCCAGAGGTTGACCTCACCCTGACAATGTTTAAGAAATCCGAAACAAATGAATTACAATACAAACAAGGATATAATCAGTTAAAAACTAAATATGGCAATTACAAATCCTTGTTCACAGACGGGTCCAAGGACGGTGGCGCTGTGGCCTGTGCCACTGTTATTGGTTCTACAACAATATCGTCTAGAATACCGGACAATGCCTCTATTTTCACAGCGGAAGCAAATGCCATATTAACGGCTCTTAAACATACTGAAAGACACCCTAAACATAAACAGTATATAATTTATTCAGACTCTCTTTCTTGCCTTCAGGCTATTAAAAACTTGTGTCAACATCCACTTTTAATAGAAATTATTGAAATATATAATGTTCTTGCTACTGGCCAATACGACATCGTCCTCTGCTGGTTACCTAGCCACGTAGGCATTTCTGGTAACACAATGGCCGATTTTGCTGCCAAGGCAGCACTCAACAAATCTGTCACACCACTTCTTGTTCCTTACTCGGATTACAAAGCTAGCATTGGAACTTACATCCGTGATCTGATGCAGAAGAGGTGGGACACCCAAGTAGGTATCAATAAATTACATGAAATAAAACCCTACATTGGTTACACCTACTTGGGTTGTCAGTCCAGATCTGAAGAGGTCATCATGCGACGATGTCGCATTGGCCATACTAGATATACTCACAAATACTTATTAAAAGGTGAAGATCCTCCGTTCTGTATCCATTGTGATGAGAGAGTTACGGTCAAGCATATACTGCTTGACTGTGTTGAATTCTCCATCACAAGGGAGAAATATTTTACTGTTAAAACAGTTAAAGATCTTTTTAACACAGTTAGTTCTCATTTAATTATTGCATTTTTAAAGGAAATTGATTTATTAGTTGAATTCTGAACAACATGCTCTGTAGATAGATGTATTTTAATGTTTGGTAGCTAGACTAGGAAGTTGAGCTGTTTGTGGCTGTACCCTCGAAGGGGGTTGAAGTATTGTAAAATTATTGTCCTCCTGAGAGGGTACGTACATCCCACATCGTTCAAAGCCAGTGTAAACGTACCAGGAGTTTTAAATGTAGTATTCTTGTTCTTTTAATTTTGGCTAAAATTTCCTACAATCGCCATCAGCTGAAGGGATGATGTAAATCCAACTAGGGTCCACGCAGGTAGCAAAGGTACTGTAAGTCCCCTTGGTCCCTAGTGTGGTGATCTACCTTCCGTTGTTGGCGATCTATAGCCTATTTTTATATTGTGTTATCCCCTATCGCTAAATATTTTAGAATTCATTTCTAGTTTTACTTGTATATCTGTGATATTCTAGTGATTATACTGTCCTTTGTTGACAGGATTATATAATCAATCTTTCATTATTGTTACTCTATATATTGTTTTAGTCACGATGTGGCTGAAATATTGCCAAAGTGACTTTAAATTTTAACTCACTCACTCACTCACCTTCATTGTCAGATATTGGCATAAGATGTGGATGTCCAGACCTTTACAGTAGCCGCCCAATGGTACATGTGGGTATCCCATCTGCAAGAATGAACGACAACAGCGACGTCAACCTTACCAGTAATGTCGGCCAGACAGTGTGAAATCATCTGCATGGGGCGGGCGTTAGCACCATTTGTCCAGTCTTTTTATTGACACCATGACAACGGAAAAAAATCCATATTCCAATATCACAAAATTAACATTTTGTGGTTGTTCTTTTTTAATGTATTTCCCTCGTAATCAGGAAGCTATCAGTAAATTGTTGATATTCCAGTTCCTTGCAGTTGAAGTCCTAGTTACTGCTCTGATTGACCAGTATCCGCGCAAGTTAAGCCAGTGGAGGATGCTGGTCACAGGAGGATACTGTCTCATAGTGTTTCTTCTGGGAATCATATTCTGCACACAGGTGACTTGTACAGATCTTAGTCTAAGTATGAATGAATGTATTTGAGTCTCTGCGGTTAAAGGATGTGATGAGATTACTGACACAATCAGCTGAGTAAAGTGGTCTTCTAAGTCACAAACCAGTTGTCTTTAAAGTCTGGTGAAACCTCTCTGACGATTCTTTTCAGTGGCATTTTTAGAAATTGTGAAGATGAAGAAAAGCCCAGGTTCTACGGATAGTCAACTTCTTTATTTGCAAAGAATGAAACGTTAGTCACTACACCAAAACATTTCGCTCCTTGTAACGAAGGAATTTACGATCCTTCTCTGTCGCTTCCTGACATTCAGTAGACCAGACCTAAGGTACTGTAGTAAAATTAAAACTTTCGCAGGTCAAAGTAAGAACTATGACACATTTTCCATTTCAATGTCAAAATATGTTCTAGTCACGATATGGCGGTAATATTGCCGATGTGGCGTTTAATATTAACTCACTCACACAAAATAAAGACAGAGAGAGAGTGAGTGAGTGAGTGAGTTTTAGTTTTACGCCGCACTCAGCAATATTCCAGCTATATGGCGGCGGTCTGTAAATAATCGAGTCTGGACCAGACAATCCAGTGATCAACAACATGAGCATCGATCTGCGTACTTGGGAACCGATGACATGTGTCAACCAAGTCAGCTAGCCTGACCACCCGATCCCGTTAGTCGCCTCTTACGACAAGCTGAGTCGCCTTTAATAGCAAGCATGGGTTGCTGAAGGCCTATTCTACCCCGGAACCTTCACGGGTACAGAGAGAGAGAAACAACACCATATCCTGAAGTAGTAGAAAATGTCTAGTTAACCAAGTCAAAGCTGAAAGAATTCGGAATTATACACATTCACAAGAGCATGTGCGAGGATTGTGGTTTGTAAAAGTGAAGTGAAATAAGCTTGCCTTGTAAGCAGTTGTAAACAAAGTAATACCGCTGCAGGATTGTTCTACAAAGAAAGACTCTACCACGTAGAAATTTAGACTACCTTTGCATTGCAGGGCGGTCCGTACATGTTTCAGCTGGTAGACTGGTATGTATTCTCCCTCGGACCAATGGTGATATGTTCACTGGAGTGTGTCGCCGTGGCCTGGATCTATGGTGTGTATGACAAGTGGATTAATACAACTATGTAAACGCAACATCTGTAAAAAATTAAAATAATCGACTTCTTGCCCTTAAGTGTGATTATTTCTGGGAAGATGATATTCAGTACTCTGTCGATTAAACACATCCCGCCCCAAACAAAGAAAAGAACGAACAAATAACCAAAACGACAAATAATATGCTAGTATTTCAGACAGTGTATGTACGCCACTCGATTATACATTGGAAAGATGACCAACACTGTTCTTTTGGCAGGATGGGTGGGTTATAACTGATCTCAAGTAACCAATGATTGCCTCTTCTTGGGGACTGCGATTGGAATGGGTCTCTAGCTTTGTTGATAATAGATCTACAGCAGTTGATGCTTAGATCCCAGAGCGATTCTTATGTTGTCATTATCACTTATTGAATCGTGATGACACTCTGTGATATTGCTGATTGTTTGTCGTCATAAAGGAAATGATGTTTATTCATGATATTCAGTCACTGATCCAGTTTGTCTGTTATTTATACGTTGTTGTCATGTAGCTAGACAACTATTTTGTGTCAAACAACAAATATGAAAGCAAACTTGGGGAAACCGAGAGAATGGTTGTAGATCCCTACATAACTTCTGAACAATTTCTGTCAGGAACAAATCGGTTCAGTCGAGACGTTGAGACGATGATTGGCAAGCCATTGCCGATGATTTTAAAGATCCTCTTGGCAGTGATAACACCTGCGATTTTAATAGTGAGTAGAAATATAGAGTACAGGGGAATCATGGTTAATACATTACATAATATATCGTCTAATGTTTCACATAATATTTCATTCTTATTGTCATATACTGACCATTGCGATGTTCTAACATCTACCCATCATTCTCCAAACTGAAAACATGAGTGCCAAAGAGTAACCTGTTTTGACTATCCTCAGAAACTGACGGACAAAATCGCATGAATATAGATAGATCCGCAACGACCCCATGTGTTCACCAAAGCCAGTATCATCGCCGAACATCACAACTTTCAAATGTTGTTACGATTCCTTTGAAACATAATAGAAGTTTCCTGAAATATGTGCACGCCATATATATTCTCACGTATCATGTGTACAATCATAGTATCTGCATACATCAAGGTACAAACAGTAAGGGTTTCAAATTTGCTCTATTTTTAATCCAGATTATCGTTTATGTTGCACTTTCAGTAGAGCTGGGTTAAATTTAATGGATATTTATAGAACTTACGAGGGTAAAACGATGAGTGAAATATGCCTTTAAACGTCACGGTTATATTGTGAGTGCCTTCACGAAACGCGCACAAAACAAATTGTCAGCACCTTGAATACTTAACTTGTCGCCCTTATTATAGTCACCTCATATATCATTGACGTTTCATATCCAGGTCACCTTTATCTTAACACTTCTCCGCTACCAACCACCGACCTATGGAAAGTATGAGTTTCCTAGCTACGCCCCTGCAATCGGCTGGTTTATAGCAGTGCTGCCCCTTCTACCGATACCCGTCTATATGGTCATTACTGTCAGGAAGCACATGGCGACCAATTCCGTAAAGAAGGTATTTGCCATTCTTCCATCATAAAGAATTCTGTATTGAATTAGGTGCCAATTAAGGTGATTTTTTATTTCGATTCAAAGTAAATGGAATTTAACTAGTTAGAGTGGTATTTTGAGGTGTACATTTAGGACAAACTGTTATGGATAACAACTTCTTTATTGCGTGAATGCGACGTTTCGATACAGATTTTTGTACCGTTGCCATTCCTGCTTGACTTCGCAATCACGCAATAAAGAAGTTGTTATCCATAAGAATTTGTTCTATTTGTAAATGGAATTTAGATTATTGAAGAATGTGCTGTCCGGCTCTGAACCTTGATGTGCGTGCTAGTGAAACCATTGCTTATTACAAATTGCTTTCGTTGACAGAGTGTACGTCTTGCCTTGCGGCCTGATGATGAATGGCACCCTGCGATCACCAGAAGCCCGCAAGATTACGGGATCAATCGACAAGATAACAAACGAATAACAACACTTTCCTCGTATTGTTGTGCAAATAATGAGGCCTGATATTTGTGTTTCAACCTTGTTTTTATCTATACACAAACGCAGAAATCCAAAACTTCAATGCACACTTAAGAAATACCTGTCACCCCTTCATAGTTACCAGCAATATACTACAAACAAAAAGTATGGGAACAGCCATTATATATTATTCATATATATACTTAAACATGGTGAGGTAATATATACTCAATATGAGTACAGTATAAATTGTTGTGTGCTTAATGGCCAATTTCAGCAACATTTAAAAACATGCAGTGAACCAACTGATTCAATATTCATTGAGTTTGACTGAAAAGAAACATTGTGAATAACCACGTTACAAACGCCCAATCACACAGGCCTATTGCATGCGGAATACTTCCCTTGCAACTGGTAGCAATGGGCGAAGACAGTTGTGAATTGGTTCTGAAGGATTTGAGGCACAACATATCGGTCATCTGCCCTTGATGTTTTCTGGGTCTTCCAGAGCAGGGTCTTTCCTGTATTCTACTAGTGTCAAATCCGATTTTGGCGCACACGTTTCAATATTCTGTCCACTGTCGAGTTGGGTAAACGTGGTCATACACTAATGTTGCATTGTGAATGGTTTAGAGGGACTATCATGTGCTGATTGCAGTTCTGATGGTGGAAAACTGTTGACATCAAGGGGAACACACGTCCTTCCCATTCATGGCACATCTTGTAATAGTGATGTTAATTAATGGGAGTAGTGTATGGTCCCTGGCACTGGTCCCGTTTCCGGTTTCATCACTTCATTCAATGTATTTTGGTCCACACAATCTCGGTCAAGTCTGGTAAGAAAGGTACAGTAATGGAAATTGACAGCTTGTGGCGTTTACATTTCCGTTTACGTGATATATCTCTTATGACTCCTATTGTTCGATCAAGGTTATAACATTTAAATTCCCTATACAGGTTTCAAACTGTTTTGCGATGTGTATTTCCAAACATGATGTCTAAGTGAAAGATATGATACCCGATGTATTTTACTATTTTAAATTATACCATACATTACTTTACTTATTCTTTTCCACGAGAACTTGAATTGACAGGTACCATCGCTCATTTAGGACACACTCACCTTTACACGAACTCCTGATATCATATCTATTAAAAAGTAGCCCATAAACACATACTGATGATATTAATAATCGGAATGGTGTAAACGGCTCTCTCCTCAGCAGAGATTTGCAAAGGGTTTTGGACCCGTTGTTTGACAGTTCTCCTGTGACACGAGATCCATGTTCTGCAACGCAGCCAGTGAGATTTTACGATTTTGCGAGTGATTACTTCAGTAATCAACAATACCTTTCAATCAAATTTGCGTTTTATATTCTGAATTAATCCTTCAAGAAAGATTTTTTGTTTTACAGATGTATAAACAATTTTAGCCCGCATGTTCGTTTTCCTACTATATTTGGCGTAAGGTTTTATGTCTGTTGTGCTGCCTCAGACATTTAACCAGTCATCATACTTCACAACAGATTCACTGAACATACACTTAACACACAGCACTATACCCCCAGATCTATAAGATCTGCCAGTTCAAATGGCATCTCTATGGACAATGGCTATCGGATAGCGGACCCGGGAAATGTAACAATTTGAAGTTGTCGTAACATGTAAAAATGAGCACATTTTGTAATTTTCCATCGATTGTTTCCATGCAAGCAAACGCTCTGACATGTTGTGATATTCACAATAAAGAAGGTGACATGTATGAAGCTTGCTTTTCTTATGCATTCTACTTATAACTACCCTAAAAGATTTAATTGAATTGGACATTTTCAAATTCTTACGGCTGTAGAATACCGTGGTAATGACATTCTTTCCGTTCAGCGAAGTGGGCCATACCTATCCTGAAACTGTACCCATGACAGGACCTACTCATTGCATCATATAATCAAGCAGTAGATTAATGATGCCATGTATGCACACGAGCTATATGCAAGCAGTTCTAAATCGACGAGTTTCCATTATAACGCTTTATCGTCTGATGATACAGCCCATTCGATGCCTGGAGAATAGGAACATCCAAGGGGCAACTCTGCGACTCTCCTTAATGCAAAAGACATGCAGACCGAAAAATGAACACTGTAGCTCCTTGTATTGTGAAAAGAACACTTTCCACTAATTTTCAGCGGAGACCCTTAATTTCTTCTTAGATTTGTCAATCACAAGGATGAATATTTTTAGTGCAAACACTCTTCAGGATGATTTTAAAACTAACTGAACTATTTGCTAACTTTTGATTGATCTGTTTTGTGAGTGCCGAATGGCGTGGACTTGGGGCTCAAGATGTTTTGCTCTAGCACTTCCTTTGTCTTGATGTCCGGAGACACCGATAACAATTACACCATCGAACTGCAAGACATGTACCTAAAAGTATGCAAACTCAGGATCAACGACGCTCGCATGGTGGCCCACCACAGTTCAATAAAGTCAAAGCCCTGTACCCATTCGAAAGATCCATGTCAAGATGGCCTTGGTCGCCTCCTCCAGTCTGGGTTTCAACTGGATGCCATGTTTCAGTCGACTGGAAATACGGTCCCCAGTCGAGGTCCGACTGGGTGAACGGATAGTACACGGTCAATCTCTTATGTTTCCAAACAGACATCGTTAAACGCATGGGTCTGTACTTGAACGGTAACAGTGAACCTGGGCATCGATTAGAGTCAGATGGCATCTAAGCCTACGCCAGCGTGTACAACTGGAATAACGAATGGCACAATGACAAACGTTTGACCGCGTGGAATTTCCCATAAGTCATGCCTTGTACTTGTTTATCCTCCAAGACATCCAAGGCGACAGAGGGGAGTATTTCAATCTGCTCAGGTTCGGCATTCTCAGACTTGAAATCCAGTTTGCTCAAGTCCTTAACACAGCGTCATAGTCATTGCCGTGGCCAAATTTCCATCAACAAGTTTCTGAAGTAGTAATGTGCAAACAACAGTTATAGTATTATTAATGGGGGTTTTAAATGACGCTCAATAAACCACCCATAGCCACCGCAGCCTCAGTACACACATAGTGGGTGTGTATGCGAGAGATACCTTAGCTATTATCACCATAACGTTCAACAGAAGATCATGACGTGTGGCTAACACGGACCTAGTACGTGGTGAGGGTCAGCATGGCGCCGCTTTCTACTTTGACGGGTGTGGAGGTGGCGAGTTTTTTGACAATTACGGACAGAAATTGAGTTACTATCATCGAGCGTGTGTATGTGTGTGTCTGTGTGTGTGTGTGTGTGTGTGTGTGTGTGTGTGTGTGTGTGTGTGTGTGTGTGTGTGTTGTGTGTCTGTCGGTTGAACTTGATATGATACTATTTACAAATTATCTCCCTTAGATCATACCTAGAAGATGTTATTCAGTACCACAAATATCAAGCCATTTTCCTTCAAATGTTCACGATGTTTCTACACCTTACTACAACTAGGCAACAACTAGGCAAGGTATGAAACAGCAGAAATTTAGGAAACATTTTTTTAATGAGGACATATACAGTGAAACTGACAGAACACTAAAGAATATTTATTCTTATCACAGAAAGTTTAATGCAAAAGTATTTCTTAACCATTACAGCTTTGATTAAAAGCAAAAATATATCACATTACTGATGATTGCAACAAGTGTTCAAAACGCTTTGATTGCAAAGAAGAAAAGATTTCTATCACATCATCTCACGATATAAAATCGTTGGACAGCACCATCTTGGTTATATAAGAACAATAAACTCACATCCCTGGTGATAACAACAAGTGTTCAAAACCCTTTGATTCGGACCTACTTAGTTGTCATTGTTTACCCGATGCTTGAAATTCTTCTAGCCTGATACTTTGTCAGATACCTCAGTGGGGTGCGTACTGGGGGAGTCTGAGTTGAAGTTGAGCGGCGGGGTATTGTAGGGGCTGGAGATGCAGGTGCAGATAGAGATACTTGGGTAATAAAAGGTGGGTGTTGAGGTGATGGACGAGGTGGTGGTGGCAGGATATGTGTACATGGTGGTGGAAGGTTTTCCGAGAGAAAACAACCGTCAACGAAACGCTGGTTCGCGATGTCGTCCTAGGTAACACCCACCTTTTATGATTGATAGATGATGTTAAACCATACACAGACAGTTCGGTCGTTTTTTTTATATTTTGCTTGTTTACTTCAGGTAACCGAACACCACACTATCTACACGCCAAAATGTACCAGATTACTATACTAAGCCATGACTAATTACTTCAAGCGAGCATAATTGCATGAACAGGTATGAGACATGTTATGTATGCACTGATATTTGTTTATGTGTACCGTAATCAATAAAGATTATGTCTGTTGCCTACTATGTTCGTTTATTTGTACGTTTCTTTGTACCTATGACCCGTGATTCAGATATCCGAAAATTCGCTTATCCGGACAATTTCAATAAAAACACAAGTGTTCGGATACACGGGGCACGACTGTACCATACATCTGTGACACTGTAGTATCCTTACCATCCTTCGATGACGGTTTCATGTTATGACTTTATTGATTTTTATATTGATACAGATTATATTGTTATCATGACAATATGACCAAAATAACTGATATACTTGTAACTGTGAAACATCTGAAAAATTCAAACTTGAAGCCACCTGCAATCTGTTACGGTTAATAATTTGCCATGACAAAAAGTATAAGAAATCCCCAATGAACCCGAAAAAATAACACAGACAAATCTAAAATATTCAATAATATGTATTGATCTGACAAATAGGAACATACAATGATTCACAATAGAGGTTTCTAGTACAATGCAACTGAGTCAAATCTAAAATAATGGGTCACAAATATAATATGAAAGTCTTGGTTTTCAGTGAAACAGTTATACTAAATGTTATGCAGCAAGTTGTCTGCCTTGGATGTAGGTCACACGCTGGCAAAGAGGTAGACGGACGCAGAGAGTCCGAATTATGACACTGCTCCTATATAACTCCGAATGTAAGTGTGTGACTACATCAACATCACCACGAACGTGTACAATCCATCCGCTCTGCTTGAGTGTCATCTTCAGCCCCATACACAGACACAGACACAGACCAAGACCCCAACCCCGACACAAGCTCAGACTCAGCCTCCGCTTCTTGACCTCAGTGCTGCTTTCGACACTATTAACCGTAGTCTCCTATTTGCTTTGATGTGGATCAAGTCCTACCTCTCCCAACGATACCAGCGTGTGCTTGGTGATGGCTCCCTGTCTGATCCGGACCATTTGACATGTGGTGCTCCCCAAAGTTCAGTCCTTGTTGTTTACATTATGTACAACTCAACTTGGTCAAGTGATTGATTCTCACCAGATAAAGCGACAGCAATATGCAGATGATACACATTTAATTAACATCTTTGACCCCAGAACCATTTAAGTCAACATCAGCACCTACCAAGACAACACAATGTTGCCTGGATATCGAGACATGGATGCTCCAAAACAAGACTAAAGCTCAATGACGACAAAACTGAATGTATGCTTGTGGGTTCAAAGCTCAACCAGTCACGAAGTACTCTACACTTTCTTCAGTTTGGAAGCAGTCTTATCTTACTATCATCATCAGTGAAAGACTTAGGAGTCATCCTTGATCCTGAGCTTGACCTTGAAGATCACGTCATCGTGTGCGAGACTAACACTTATTTTGTCTTTTGTAATGTCTAGATTAGACTATTGCAACAGTATACTTGCCGGGGCTCCGAAAGAGCTGATTTCAAAATGTCAACGTATCCAGAATAATTGTGCCAGAGTAGTTACTCTATGTCCAAAATCAAGCCATATCAAACCTGGGCTTCAGAAATTCCAATGGCTACCTGTCCGCCAGAGAATCTCTTCTAAAGTTCTCTGCATCACCTATAAGTGTGTAACAGGCGCTGCTCCCACTTATCTCTGTGAACTACTTCAGCTGTACACACCATCAAGATCTCTCAGATCTACTTCACAGACCCTCCTATATGTACCCAAAGTCAGAACCGTCAGGTTTGGCCAAATATCCTTTTTGTTTTCTGCAGCCTTCCCCGCAGTCTTAGAACTGCACCATCATACTAATATTCCGGTCATATCTGAAAACTTTTCTATTCCAAAAAAGCCTGCCCTTCATGTTGATGTATGTCAAATGAACTTGTTTTAATCCTGTGCTGTGTGATTGTAAACATTGGGCGCTTCGAGCATGCATTGTGCGTGGAGAAATGCGCATTGCAAATGGACTATTATTATTTGTATTATTCTATAATTGCTCCATTTACACAAACAACGTTGAACCAAACCCATGCTTTGTAAATCGCTTTTCTATACACCGCGAGTCGGACACGCACCATGCACACATTAACACACTGCTTAACGCCTTACTGTAGCAAACTTGCAACAGGTACCCGTGTCCACAAAGGATAAAGAAGCATAACAGACAAATGAACATTTGTTGTCACCATCCACCTATGCATTAAATGACGAGATACGGCATGTAGGTCATAGACATCGTTAAACTTCTTCTGGAAGCCGCTTACAACAACCATCCTCAGTGGCGAAACCAGGCAGACGACTGTCCTAAAGCAAAGGAACTTGTTTGTATTATTCGCATCTAACCCGAGGCAGACTGGGAGACGACGAACACTACCGCTTCTCCATTCACTCCGCTGTTCTCACCAGCCTCCCTTTGTTCCCATTGTTACCACATCCAAGGAGGTTTCTTCGGTCTGCTGAACAGTCAAGTACCCCCTCCACTGCAGTCTCTCGCGCCTCACCGCTTTCCAATAAAACTGGGAGGTAACTTTTCCACTACTCTCTAGTATTCTACTCACTTACGATGACAGTTTTTTACATTTTATATTCATTTATGTTCATATTGATATAAGTGAAAATGTTACCGTCACAATATAGCTGAAATATTGCCAATGGGACGCAAAATAATAACTCACTCACTCACTCTTCGATTACATGTTTAAAATTTAAAAAGTCTCGTCGATGATATTTCAGTCATATTGTGACCAGTGAGTAAGTGAGCCTAGCTTTACGCCACTCTCAGCAATATTCAAGCTATATGGCGGCGTTGTTTCAAAGGCAGAAGAAGTTGGAGGAATCAAACTAAAAATGCTTTATGGTTCAGCTTCTTTATTATACCAGGTTACAACGTTTCGAGACACATCCTAGTCTCTTCTTCAGGTGAAGTGAGGGTAAAACTAAAGGGTTTTAGTATATATACACGTAACAGTAGACTGATAACAATGGGCAACAAGATATACAGGTTTCCACTAATTGATGTAAAGGCTTCGATTGATTGATGTACAGGCTTTAACTTATGTACAGGCTTCAACTGATTGGTGTGCAGGCTTGTGTTGATTAGGCTAACGAGTTACAGGTAAAGATGTTTGTATAAAGATTAGTCATTGAGGATAAGGTGGTTCCATGCATTGGGTAAGAAAACACCTTCGTCTCTGTTGATTGAGGGCTTGTCCCTTTATTGCAATGGCTTCTAGGAGCTTCCGTTTTTTTTTATGTCATTGGCGTTCCTAACTAATGTCCTGGTGTTATCCCAAACAATCTTGTGATTGGGGTTGTGCATGATGTGTTCACATACAGCAGACTTCTGATCCAGACTTTGAACTGATGTTTTGTGCTCTTTTAATCTGACAGCCAGTGGTTGGCCAGTTTCACCAATATATATATCTCTTTACAATTGCATTGGATCTGGTAGATTCATCCTGCTGGATTGTTGCGTGTTGGTGGCCCGCGTCCATTAGCTGATATATATATCAGCTAATGGACGCGGGCCACCAACACACAACAATCCAGCAGGATTCATCTACCAGATTTATATATATATATAAAGGACATATATATATGAGGGCGGGGGAAGGTCGAGTGCTGAGGGCATCACTGTCGTATGGTACAGATGTGTGGTGTGTCGAGTGCTGAGGGAGGGGGAAGGTCGATTGCTGAGGGCGGGGGAAGGTCGAGAGTTGAGGGCCGGAAAGGTCGAGTGCTGAGGGCGGGGGAAGAACGAGTGCTGAGGGCGGGGGAGGTCGAGAGCTGAGGGCGGGGGAAGGACGAGTGCTGAGGGCGGGGGAAGGTCGAGAGTTGAGGGCGGGGGAAGGTTGAGTGCTGAGGGCGGGGGAAGGACGAGTGCTGAGGGCGGGGTAGATCGAGAGTTGAGGGCGGGGGAAGGTTGAGTGCCGAGGGTGGGGGAAGGACGAGTGCTGAGGGCGGGGGAAGGACATGCTTATAAGTACTTTATTCAAGAAACCCTGGAATCATCACTAACATTGTAATGGTACAAACGCCCAATGTGTGTAAGAATGGGTGACTTTTTGGAAGGTTACAGAAGTGGAATCTTATGTTATTTTTTCAATATGGATATGGCATAACATGGGCTTGAGGCATTGGGCCTTTTGGCCCATTTTCTAAAATTCCAACTGATTGAACGTGAGGTATGATTGTCTACTCGCTTTTGACAGATTTGGACCCGAAAGTGGTTTCTTATCATAATGGCGGCAACAGGCAATTACTGGTTTAGAATTGTATAAATACCGTAGACTTGTATGGTGATCCACCTTCAATCTCTGGTGATCTGTAACCCAGTATTATTTGTTCTGAAATGATTTACAATTTTGACACTGAAGTCAAAGTTCTAAGCAAATTTTGATAATCTAGTCGTTATACTGCCTTTCGGTGAAAGGTTTTAAATAAGTATAAATATATCTGTTCTTAGTACGTGACTTTTTGTCGTCACGATATTGCTGTAATGTTGCCGATGTGACGTTAGATATCAGCTCAAGCACTAACTCACTCAATGCTTTGATCATGTGTTTAACATTAATTTGATGTGAGACAAGACTTCAATATCGCAACTGTAGGTCTGATAACATACTATGGCTCATCTGAACTATGTGTTATCAAAACACAGATCCTAGTCAGCCAAATCCCACTCTTGTTATGACCGAGACCATTTTTGATAGAATCTTGCTTAGCGTGAGGACACCTTGATAACCTGGTATGGCATCTAATTGGTATGATGATGCTGAGTTTAATGTTCCGGACCATTAATTCTGGGTTTTCCGATAAGTGTTTTCAACAAACGGGTTCCTACAATTGAATGTTGCCCCATGATGTGTCGAAGCTATTGAACAAACATCAACCAACATGTACAACTGTTCACATGCACCCCATGAAGATTAAAAACATGCATATAAACCCCAACAATATAATGTCTGCGATGTTGAAAAACATACACTCCGTTAAGATTAAAAACATGCAAATTCACCCCGTGAAGAGTACAAACATGCACATACATCCCGTGAAGATTAAAGACATGCACACGCCCCTTGAAGACTAAAACACATGAACATGCACCCCGTGAAGATTACCGCACCGAGTGAGTGAGTTTAGTTTTACGCTCCACTCAGCAATATTCCAGCGGCGGTAAGTCAACGAGTCTAGACCAAAAAATCCAGTATTCAACAACACGAGCATCGATCTGCGTAATTGGGAACCGATGACGTGTGTCAACCAAGTCAGCGAGTCTGACCACCCGATCCCGTTAGTCGCCTCTTATGACAAGCACTGTCGCCTTTTATGGCAGGCATGGGTTGCTGAAGGCCTATTATATCCCGGGACCTTCACGGGTCGTGAAGATTAGAAACATACACGTATGTCCCGTGAAGAGTACGAACACGATCTATGCACATACACCCCGGTAAGATAAATAAAAAACATGAACATACACCCCGTGAAGAGTACAAACATGCACATATATCCCGTGAAGATTAAAAACACGCACATACATCCCGTGAAGAGAACAAACATGCACATAACCTCCGTGAAGAGTACAGACATGAACATACACCCCGTGAAGAGATCAAACATGCACATACACCCCGTGAAGATTAAAAACATGCACACACACCCCGTGAAGAGAACAAACATGCACATACACCCCACGAAGAGTACAAACGTGCACATACACCCCCGTGAAGATTAAAAACATGTACACACACCCCGTGAAGAGAACAAACATGCACATACACACTCGTGAAGATTAAAAACATGTACACACACACCGTGAAGAGAACAAACATGCACATACACCCTCGTGAAGATTTAAAACATGCACACACGTCCCGTGAAGAGAACAAACATGCACACACACTCCAAGAAGATTAAAAACACGCACATACACCCCAAGAAGATTAAAAGCATCAGTATACCACCCGAAAAGAAGCTGACAGCGTGTTCACATCGACCTTACTCTAAGTAGGATTTGTAGAAATAATGTTTATTTTCCTGCTGCATCATCTCATATTTACATATATGAATTGATTTCCATCTCCCAACCATTACTGAGTTTTTTATTTTAACATAATTCTTAAATTGCACGTAACATATGTTACCTGTGACGGCTCCCTGATAGGCGTTGCTATTCATTACCATTCTTGACATTAATGTTCGCTTGTAAAGATTGGTTTTCATGATGTCTTACTTTCATTGTCAGAGGAAGTTTACAACCTCAGTGAACAGTACTGTTTAATCCCTGTGCATCAGAATTATGTGACCGCTTTTAAACCGCATCGTTATTTATTGATGGTATGGAAGTTGCACTATAATTGGGGTTGGCATCGTGTTACCTACAGATCCGATATTTCGCCCGTATTCATACGCTGTAACAGATGTCGAGATGACTGTAAGTCGAAACTAACTTCACGTCTGGACGACGTAAACTACGGAGATAGACTGTTGCCTTGGCTATCCTGATCATGCATAGCAACACGCCAACTTCTTTCTCTCTTGACAAAATCGCATATACTTTTCTGCATCAAATTACATGTGATTGATCAAATTCTGACCAATCATGCATTGGAGAATCATTTTGAAATGATCGCGATGTCAACATCTGAACTGGCCTAAATAAGAAAGTATACACGACCATACTGACTTGACCTGGCTGAATGCAGAGACGTCATGGAGCATTTCTGATCTTCCTCCTCCTGCTAAATCTTCCACAAGAAAATCGTCTGAAATTCAAAGAGCAACTACTCAATGGGCATTTCTAAGAAAACAAGTCTGGAGATTTCTTTAGTAGCACACCCTCAACGTGAGACTGATCCACAAATACAATGGAATTATCGAAAAAAGCTTGCTTGGTTACGACTTTTGTACCTATGCCGAAACGTCGCACATGTTGCAATAAAAAAGTTGACTATCCATAGAACCAGTTTTCCCTCATCTTTACAACTTCTAAAATGCCTGCCAAGGAATGGAATTATCGACGAAATACAGTTAATTTTCAGGGGAAAGAAACGTTTAGTTAAGGATTATAACCCTGTGTCGTCTGGGCTCTTGGAGTCAGACCCGTGAAGGTCCCGGGGTAGAATAGGCCTTCAGCAACCCATGCTTGCCATAAAAGGTGACTATGCTTGTCGTAAGAGGCGACTAACGGGATCGGGTGGTCAGACTATGACTTGGTTGACACATGTCATCGGTTCCCCATTGCGCAGATCGATGCTCATGTTGTTGATCACTGGATGTTTTGGTCCAGACTCGATTATTTACAGACCGTCGCCATATAGCTGGAATATTGCTAAGTGCGACGTAAAACTAAACTCACCCACTCACCCACTTGGAGACATTTGGAATGACCATTCAGTTAATGAACGGCAGTATGCCACCTATCATTCGTATGGGTAACCAAAAGTAATGCCTTCGGTGGGGCAAATGTACCATTTAAACAGGGAAACAGTCACGGTCCTATGGCGCTAAACGCTAACTTAAAACTACTTTGTAAGAGTTGCATAGTGCATATTGTGGTGACTCTGTACTCCTTGTATATTGCTCTATCAACTGTTCAACAAATCAGGACTCGGGTCTTTAATGGTAATAATCCTTTATGGGGTTCAATTCAAAATTATAAGGAATAAAGCGAATAAAGCGTAAATGGTCCACAAAAGAACTAACACTGTCACTGTTACGTCCAAGAAGGACCGTAGTCAATAAGTGGGCAGAAACAATATATACTCCTCATCTGCAAGTTATGAACATAAAGCTCAAATGTATCAAAAGCAACAAGAAATTAAGATTCTGAATTCCAAGTCAAATAATTTAGAAGATTCCACCGAGCTTTCTTCCTTCAAGAGGCTGCAAGAAGCTCTCAATAAAGCGCATTATACCATACAATCTTCTGGATGCCCATTGTCAAATGCTGTCTATATGTAAATGTTTTTAGCCCTCTTATACATTTTCGTGATGTCTGGTTAAGGGGAACTTTGCATCCCCTCTTTTGGCACTAGGCAACTTTCGTTCATGTGCCCTAACCAGGAATGGACAAAGCAAGTCCGCTCTTTTCTAGACTCGAGTGAGTGAGTGAGTTAATATTTAACGTCACATCGGTAATATTGCAGCCATATCGTGACGAGAACATACGTGACAAAAATAATATATATGTATATTATGAAGACCCTGTCGACGAAGGACAGTAAAACCACTAGACTATCACAGTTGGTATTTAAACTAGCGTGGAAACTTAAAAAATGATAGTATCAATATGTGGACAGTACAATATAAAAACAGGCCATAGATCGCCAACAACAGAGGGTAGATCACCATACCAGGGACCATGGGGACTTACAGTACCTCTGCTACCTGCATGATCCCTGGCTGGATTTACATCATCCCCTCAGCTGTTGGCGACTGTATGCAAGATTAGCCACAGATTAAAATTACACATATGCTACGATTAAATAAGTGGAAGATCAAATCTGACTTAAACCGTTTTGGGACTTACGTACCCTCTCAGGAGGACAATAATTTTACGGTACTTCAACCCCCTTCGAGGATACAGCCACTAACAGTCTTAGTTGCTAATTCAACTTCCATTCATAAAATATTAATCTATTTACAAGTCATGTAACAAGTCTAATTCTTTTAAAAACGCAATGATTAAATGAACACTGACATTACTAAAAGATCCTTCATAGTTCTTGATTTAAAATACTGATCCCTTGTGATGGAATATTCCACACAGTCAAGCAGGACATGCTTGACTGTGATTCTTTCATCACAAGGGATACAAAACGGAGGATCTTCACCTTTAAACAAATATTCATGTGTATATCTTGTGTGGCCAATACGACATCGTCGCATGATGACCTCTTCAAATCTGGACTGACAACCCAAGTAAGTGTAACCAATGTAGGGTTTTATTTCATGTAGTTTGTTGATACCTACTTGGGTGTCCCACCTCTTCTGCATCAGATCACGGATGTAAGACCTAATGTTAGCTTTAGAATCAGTGTAGGGAATATGAAGTGGTGTCACAGATTGTTTGAGTGCTGCCTTAGCAGCAAGATCAGCCAGTGTATTCCCAGAAATGCCCACGTGGCAGGGTAACCAACAAAAAACGATGTCGTATTGGCCAGTAGCAAGATCATTATACAATTCAATAATTTCTATTAAAAGTGGATGTTTGCAAGAAATAATTTTAATAGCCTGAAGGCAAGAAAGAGAGTCTGAATAGATTATATATTGTTTACGTTTAGGGTGTTTTTGAATATATTTAAGAGCCGCTAGTATGGCGTTTGCTTCAGCTGTAAAAATAGAACTGTTGTCTGGCAATCTAGAAGATATTGTTCTGGATCCCATGACAGTGGCACAAGCCACTGCGCCACCGTCCTTCGAACCATCTGTAAATAAGGGTTTGTAATTGCTATATTTAGTTTATACTGCAATTTATTAGTTTCTGATTTTTTAAATGAAGTTAATGTTAGGTCGACTTGAGGCCTAACCAACTGCCAAGGAGGAGAAGAAAGAAGACGAGAGGGAGCTATGTTTTTCAGCTCAATGCCGGCCGAAGAAAGAAAGGGTTTAATTCTGTGTCCTAGAGGTGGAACCAGAGAAGACTTCTTGTCATACAAATCCCCATAAAGTGGATTGAACACACAGTTATATGCAGGGTTAGATTCATTAGAGTATAATTTAGTAATGTATTGTAAGGATAATTTTATACGACGTAGTGTAAGAGATGGTTCATAAGCCGCAACGTAAAGACTGTCAATAGGTGAAGTTCTGAAAGACCCAAGACACAGTCTTAGACCTTGGTGGTGGACAGGATCAAGAAGTTTAAGTTTTACAGGCTCCACCATATACGATGGAGCCATAATCGAGTTTTGAACGGATCAGTGATCGATATAGGTGTAGGAGGGTATTTTGATCCCCTCCCCACTTTGAGTTGGAAACAACTTTCAACAGATCGAGTGCTTTCAGGCATTTGGCTTTGAGGGATTTAATATGCGACAAAAAAGTTAAATGGGAGTCGAAAACTAGGCCCAGAAACTTGGCCTCCTTTACAACTTTAATGGGAGTGCTATTTAAATATAGTTCAGGGTCTTTATGCGATTTATATTTCCTACAAAAGTGCAGACAGTTAGTTTTCGACTTTGAGAACTTAAAACCATTTTCAAGACACCATTTATTTATTTTATTTAAACATTACTGCAGTTGCTGTTCAATAGTATGCATATTTTTTCCACGACAGGAAATATTAAAATCATCCACAAAAAGTGATCCATCAATTGAATCGTTTAAAACCTTGGATAAACTATTAATCTTAATGCTAAATAAGGTCACCGACAAAATACTGCCCTGGGGAACACCCTGATCCTGTTTATCATGATCAGACAGGGTTGAACCCACACGGACTTGAAATTGCCTGTCTTTTAAAAATTGTGATATAAAAAGAGGCAAACGGCCTCGCAAACCAAAACCATGTAGATCCTTCAAAATGCCATGTTTCCATGTGGTATCGTAAGCCTTTTCAAGATCAAAGAAAATTGATACAGCATGTTGTTTATTGACAATAGTATTTTTAACAAAGGATTCTAAACGTACCAAATGATCAATGGTACTATGATTTTTCCTGAAACCACACTGAATATTTGTGATAAGGTTATTGGTTTCAAGATACCAAACTAATCTATTATTCACCATACGCTCCATGGTTTTGCAGACACAGCTAGTTAACGATATTGGTCTATAATTCGACGGATCTGTATGATCCTTACCAGGTTTTGATATTGGAACTACAATGGCATTTCGCCATGAAGAAGGAAATTTGCCAGACGTCCATATTTGGTCAAATATATCCAAAAGTGTCATCAAACATGATTTGAGGTAAGTGTTTCAGTAGCTGGTAATGTATATTATCATCACCTGTTGCAGTGTCGTGAGCTTGGTCAAGAGCCGTATGGAGCTCATGTAAAGAAAACACTTCATTGTAATCTTCCCCGTTATTTGAATCGAAATTAAGTTTTGTCTTTTCCTGTTGTTTCTGATATCTCTGAAACTCAGGGACATAATTCGCCGATGATGAATTTTCGGCAAGAGTTTCGCCAATTTTATTTGCAATTTCAGATGTGTCAGTAATTAAATTATCCCCATCTTTAAGATGGTGAACACCAGCTTTTGAACCTTTACCTTTAATTCTTTGAACCATGTTCCATACTTTGGATATTGGCGTACGTGAATTAATTTTGGAGACATAGTTTCTCCAGGATTGCCGTTTGTTTTGTTTGAAGGTACGACGTGCTTTCGCGTTGAGTATTTTAAATTTATTTAAGTTGTGGACAGTTGGGTGATGGCGGAAATATTTTTCTGCTTCTTTTCTCGCTTTCCTGGTTTGTCTACAATCTGTATTAAACCATGGTTTCCGTACATGTGGATTCGTAGAGGACTTGGGTATACACTCATCAGCAATTTCATTTAAAACGTCAGAAAAACACTGAATGGGATCAGCTATGTCACTAAAAACTTCGGGCCGTATTTTAGATGTGCATAAAGCAAGAAATAAAGACCAGTCTGCTTTGGAAAAATTCCATCTCGAATATGATGGAGAGTCAGACGGATTAATTTCTGATAAGATAGTTGGAAAATGGTCACTTCCACAGAGGTCATTGTGGACCGACCATTCAAATTCATTAAGTAGCCTAGAATCTGAAAGAGACAAGTCTAAAGAAGAGTAAGTGCCAGTTGCAGGGTGCAGGTAAGTGCTAGAATCATCATTGTAAATACACAAATCATTATTGGAGATAAAATCTTCCAGTATTTGACCCTTTGAGTTAGTGTTTGAGCCACCCCATATCAGGTTATGGCCATTGAGATCCCCCATTATAATACAAGGTTTAGGAAGTTGGTCATAGAGAGCTTGCAGATCTGACAGTTGGAGTGCTGAAGAAGGCGGAATATACAAAGAGCATAGTGTAAACGTAACATGAAGAGTTAGTGTAACTGCAACGGCTTGGAGGTTAGTTGCGAGTGGTACAGGACTATGTATAACATCCTGTTTAACAAGGATTGAAGATCCCCCAGTGGCTCTGTCACCCGGAGGTGAAAAGTAATGATATGCATCAAAATGCCGTAAATCAAAAGCATCTGTCTGCTTCAAATAAGTTTCCTGCAGACAGAAAGCCGATGGTGCAAAATCTTGGACTAAAAGCTGTAACTCATTAAAATTGGACCGTAAGCCTCTACAATTCCACTGTACTAGTTTTTTAGAATGAACTATCTTTTAGGAGGGTTGATTGGGGATCTGCCACGCACTTTCTTTGAGGGCGATAAACTATGTGCCCTTTGATGGATGCTATCAGAAACATCCATATCCTCTAGTGATCCAAATTTGTTAGATATTTTTATCTTATCTGACCCTTTAGATGCCCGATTTGTTTTTGATTTTGGACTTTCCAGGTTGGTTCTCATTTCTGTCAGGTTGAGAACAAGTTTGTGGAAGAGAAGATTGTTCCTGCAAGTGGTTCAGCTGTGAAAGTGATTTTGCTGTCTGAGTGAACTGATCAGGAGACAATCTTGTAGGAGTGTCAGAGTTTACCCATGTCAAGTCTGTTTGGCATGAGTGCGAGGAGGTATTTTTAATTGTGACTGAAGGACTTTCCTTATGGGTTGTTTCGGTTGATGAACTGGCGATAGAGGCATAGGTTTCACTGTGTTCTCTAGACTGAACAAGCTTTTTTGCTTCAGCAAAGCTGACATTCCTGGTATATTTAACCCGATTTATTTCCATCTGTTTCCAAACAGGACAGTCTTTAGAAAAGGATGAGTGACTTCCGTGGCAATTGGTGCAGTTTTTATAACTATTGTCACAATCTTCTGTTACATGTGTATTCTCAGCACAGTGAGCACAAGTAACAGACAATGTACAATTATTCACTCCATGTCCGTACTTTTGACATTTAAAGCACCGCAGAGGACTAGGGATGTACACATCAACGTTCACATTACAGTAACCTGCCTTGATTGATTTAGGAGGGTTTGGCGCTGAAAACGAGAAGAGATAAGTGTTTGTTGGAACTGATTCATTATTTTTGCGGGTTGCAAATCTCCTGACAAATAACACTCCTTGGTCTTTCATCTCAGAAGCGATATCAATCTCTGTCATGTCAGCAAAGAGGCGATCTCTGTCTCTTACAATCCCTTTGCTAGTATTCAAAGTTCTATGAGCAGAGATCTTAACGGGAACACCAACAAACATATCTGTTGATAGCAGGTTCATTGCTTGCTGTTTCCTGTTACATTCGACTAACAGGGATCCTGAACGCAACCTCTGAACATTCTTCACTTCTCCTGCTATGCCATAAACTCCTTTTGAAATCGCGAAAGGATTTAGTTTCAAGGGAGTTTTATCCAAAGTCTCAATAATCAGGAAACGTGGCCAGTAATCAAGTACTGTGGAGGGTCGTCATCAGTGTCATGGGGACGTTTTGTTTTCTTAGAGGGTGTTTCGTAGTCCATGGTAAGTGTATAGTCGTTCATCATCCGAGCTCCCCACCCACCACGGAGTATCACAAGGACAATGCTAAACACAAGCGGATCTCCGACTTGCAGCACCAAGGATACTCAGATGATATACTCCAGCAGAAAAATTTAAAAAGTTCAATAATTCAACCAGATTGGCCCATGAGCCACTGCCTTCTGGACATAGGACTCTAGGCAAGTTACAAAGTTGGATATCGAAATCACAATCAAAAGAAAATTATATCATTATGAAGCTAGAACAAAATTTGTAAATAGTGTCTCAAATTTGTGCAGCCAAATTTACATGTACAGGGCTTAGCATGACCAGCCGATTGGTTGAACCGGGCCCATTCAACCACCCGTCTAGGTGAAGTAAGGGTCGAAGGGGTGTGTTGAGCAAAGGAAACACGGTTACAGACTCCCAGTGCCCTCAACCCCCAGGCTCCCGTCCTCCACCGACACAGGGCCGCAACCCACGGCAAACGGGTTGGTGGACCAAATATCCCCCCGGGTCCACAACGGGGGTGTCGGCGAGCTCTTCGCGTTACCCAGCACCCACCACGAGGAGGTGGCTCGCCACGGGTGCCTTTTTGCTAGACTCGATTACATGCAACACCTTACAGCTGTAACAAATATATCCCCATGATCGTCACAAGTTTATTGCAGCGGTAAATCGATGAATAGCCTGTACCTGAAAACCAGTAATCTGAGAACTGATATAGTCAGTCTGTTTTCAGGCATCAGAGGAACACCATTGCTCATATCGTTACATTGGAATCACGTGGTATATATAATCTTCTTTTTATAGTTTAGAATATGCATAGGGCACAGCAAGTGCTGTCGTCATACTCGCCATTGTTCTCGGTTCCCTTAGATTGGTACCTCCTGATTTCTTGGTGCAGATCAGGAGAGTGCCCAGGTTCTTCATCGGGGAGTCTACAAGTTCTACGTAAAGTTCTTGGTGGGTTCGACTAGGCAGCGTTTCCTGGGAGACGTCCCATTCGCCCTCTTGAACTGCTCGTTTGATATTATAACCTATCTGTTCCAAAATGCCTATTTCATCTGTAACAACTTTTCTATTACAATCTTACAAATGTGCCTTTTATCTTTACTCTGCTTTTCCAAATTGTAGAAATATCTCGTATTTTTTTCTCCTTCCGCAAACCATTTAGTTCTTGATCTTATAAAACACTTTTAGACTTTTTAGCAGAAATATCATCTAACTCATTCTTAGTTTTCAGATATTGTTGTTCTGTTCTATTGTTCAGACAAATGACAGTCCAATATTGCTAATGTTCTTATTAAGTCTCATCATCTCTATTGACTTCGTGTGTTTTCTTTTTAGAATGGTCTCTAGAAATCTGCATGATTCCTCATGGTTGAGCAGAAAATTACAACTGTTCACTATTTCTTCGCCGAATTTGGCACATAGATAGGTCTGGTGTTATACTGGTGTCTTTTGGTAGGTTTGGATCTCTGAATAAAATAAATTTTTGCGTTTCCATGGCAACAATTTCGACCTCAACTGAATTTGGTGGCAGTGTTCTTTTCCGGAGCAGAACTGTAAATCTTACAATATTCTCACACCAGGACATTGACATACTGTAACATATTCATTAAGAGTATTTTGCCGTTGCGGGGGATATTGATTACTTTGTCTTCTTGTCATGAAAGCTTTTGTGGCTTGGTGGGTAAGATGGCTGACTGTGTGTTCTAATGAATAGGTGAATGACTCTGAGAGCATAGGTTTCAATCCCAAAGAAAAGTACTGGAATCCGTTCTTTAGAGTGACAATCACAATACAATGAAAGTAGTGTATATCTGGCCTTTACCCGAACATTTTCCAGTGGAGATTAACTTAGGATTTACTACCCCCGACAAGTCCAGACAAATCGAGCGAAACGATACGACCGTGGATCACGTGACCCGCCCCGCACGGAGACGATGACCTAGTGACCTACTATTGCGGGGAAATTAATGACACCGTACCTTTTTTGTTGAGTGGGGCATAAATAGTGCTGAATAGTGGTAAGTGGTGCGGAACGAGCGGGAACCACCGCACCACTCGCTGATTACGGGTACTAAATTGGGTTGTCGGGGAGAAATACAGGTCAAACCATTTTATGCTGCGGCACAATGTATATCGTTATGATTAAACCACATCCAGAGTTAGTTGCAGCGCTAGGCGTGTGTGTGTGTGCGTGCGTGCGTGCGTGCGTGCGTGCGTGTGTGTGTTGTCAGACGACCACCGCCGAGCGGTCGGCGTAAACGTTGCGTAATACCACAAAAAAATACACACCTATTACTTCTAATTAACTATGTGCAAAAAAGTAGTATTCCTGGGGTCAACCTATCATTGTTTAAGTGAAAGGAGACTTCATGCACTACCCACTTCGTCCTACGTAAAGTTTGATGAGATAGTACATCCATGAAATGGAATCGGTTCTTATTGTACGAATACTGCATCATTTATTGGCGTTGGCCTACGCCCACACCATTTTCCAAGACTTGAAATCAACGGACGTGGTCACCTTGTTTCGTTGCGCTCAATTTGTCTCGACTTGAAACATTTGTAACACAGGATCTACTACCTCCGACAAGTCGAGAAAGTCGACCGAAACGGAGCGGGAGACGATGACCTAGTGACCTACTCTTCGGGAATTCACCCAGGCGACAATTGTGGTGTAACCACCCCGACAACCATGAGGCACTAACACATTGGGGTGGTTACAATGGAATTGACACCCACAGTGATTAATGGGGTTGTTCCCAGGGTGGTATGTATACAAATATTGTATAGCTCTTGTGCAATTATTCACTGATATTTTCCAGATCGGGTTCCCCACCACAACCATTAATCACTAACACATTGGGACGCAGAATTGTGGAACAGAAAAAAAATATTTGTATTCATATACGAGTATGATGCGTGTATAATGTTAAGCATTCTATCATCAGTGATAGTGTCAATGTCATTATCATAAATACCGAGTCAGCTTGTCGTTAGAGGGGACTAACGGGATCGGGTGGTCAGACTCGCTGACTTGGTTGACCCATGTCATTTGGTTCCCAATTGCTCAGATCGATGTTCTTGCTGTTGATCACTGGATTGCTGGTCCAGTGAGTGAGTGAGTGAGTGAGTTAATACTTAACGTCACATCGGCAATATCTCAGCCATATCGTGACGAGAATATTCAACAATGAAAAAGAGCATATATAAATCATAAAAACCCGTCAACGAAGGACAGTAAAACAACTAGAATATCACCATTTCAATTAAAACTAGCATGGAAAGTTAAAACTAATAGCACTATTTAGACAATACAATATAAAAACAGACTATAGATCGCCAACAACAGAAGGTAGATCACCACACTAGGAACCATGGGGACTTACAGTACCTTTGCTACCTACATGGTCCCTAGTTGGATTTACACCATCCCTTCAGCTGCTGGCGATTGTATGAAAAATTAGCCTAAATTAAAAGAACATGAATGCTACTATTAAAATCCTGGTAGACTTAAATTTACTGTGAATGTTTGTGGACTTACGTACCCTCTCAGGAGGACAATATTTTTACAATACTTCAACCCCCTTTGAGGGTACAGCCACCAACGATTCAAGTTACTAATTCAAACTACCAATCATTAAAATGCATCTATTTACACAACATAATTTTCAAAATTCCACCAAAAAATCAATTTCTTTTATAAAACCAATGATTAAATGACAACTAACAGTGCTAAAAAGGTCCTTGATAGTTTTGACATTGAAAAATTTATCCCTTGTGATGGAGAATTCAACACAGTCAAGCAGAATATACTTGACCGTGACTCTCTCATCACAAGGGATACAAAACGGAGGATCCTCACCTTTTAAAAGGTATGCATGAGTGTATCTTGTATGGCCAATACGACATCGTCGCAAAATGACTTCTTCAAATCTGCACTGACAACCCAAGTATGTATAACCAATGTAGGGTTTTATTTCATGTAGTTTATTTATACCTACTTGGGTGTCCCACTTCTTCTGCATCAGATCACGAGTGTAAGCTCTAATGCTAGCTTTGTAGTCAGAATAAGGAATACGGAGTGGTGTCACAGATTTGTTAAGTGCTGCCTTAGCAGCAAGATCGGCCATTGCGTTACCGGAAATGCCAACGTGGCTGGGTAACCAACAGAAGACGATGTCGTATTGGCCAGCAGCAAGATCATTATATAATTCAATAATTTCTATTAAAAGTGGATGTTTACAAGAAAGATTTTTAATAGCCTGAAGGCAAGAAAGAGAGTCGGAATAGATTATGTATTGTTTATGTTTATGGCGTCTTTGAATATATTTAAGAGCTGTTAATATGGCGTTAGCCTCAGCGGTAAAAATAGAACTGTTGTCTGGTAATCTAGAAGATATTGTTCTGGATCCAATGACAGTGGCACAAGCTACTGCACCACCGTCCTTGGACCCATCTGTAAATAAGGATTTATAACTGCTATATTTATGTTTCAATTCATTATATTCTTGTTTATACTGTAATTCATTAGTTTCTGATTTTTTAAATGTGGTCAGTGTTAGGTCCACTGCCAACTGCCAAGGAGGAGAAGAGAGAAGACGGGAAGGAGCTATATTTTCCAGCTCAATGCCGGCAGCAGCAAGAAATGGTTTAATTCTTAAACCAAGAGGCGGTACAAGCGCAGATTTCATATTGTATAAGTCCTCACACAGAGGACTGAAAACACAGTTATATGCAGGGTTTGACTCACTGGAATATAATGTTGTTACATACTGTAAAGCTAATTTGATACGTCGCTGCTCAAGAGATGGCTCATCAGCCTCAACGTACAGGCTGTCAACAGGTGAAGTTCGAAAGGAGACAAGACAAAGTCTTAGACCTTGATGGTGAACAGAATCTAAAAGTTTCAGGTTGCTTTTACAGGCTCCACCATAGACAATGGAGCCATAATCAAGTTTTGACCGGATCAGTGATCGATAAAGTTGCAGGAGGGTAGCTTGGTCCCCTCCCCATTTAGAATTTGAAACGACTTTCAACAAGTCAAGTGCCTTCAGGCATTTAGTTTTGAGGGATTTGATATGTGGTAGAAACGTTAAATGTGAGTCAAAAATTAATCCCAAGAACTTGGCCTCCTTTACAACTTTGATGGGAGTGCCATCTAGAGATAGTTCAGGGTCCTTATGTGGCTTATATGTTCTGCAAAAATGTATACAATTAGTTTTGGACTTCGAAAATTTGAAGCCGTTTTCAAGACACCATTTATTTATTTTGTTTAAACACAACTGCAGTTGCCGTTCAATAGTATGCATATTTTTACCTCGGCAAGAAATATTAAAATCATCCACGAAAAGCGATCCATCAATTGAATCGTTTAAAACTTTTGATAAACTGTTGATCTTGATGCTAAAAAGAGTGACAGATAAAATACTGCCTTGTGGAACACCCTGATCCTGATTGTAATGATCAGACAGGGTAGAACCCACACGGACCTGGAATTGTCTGTCATTTAAAAAGTTGGCAATAAATTGAGGCAAACGACCTCGCAAACCAAAGTCATGTAAATCCCTCAAAATACCATGTTTCCAGGTTGTGTCATATGCTTTTTCAAGATAAAAAAAGATAGACACAGCATGTTGTTTATTAATTAGTGCGTTTTTAACAAATGATTCTAAACGCACTAAGTGATCGACAGTACTTCTGTTTTTACGGAAACCACACTGTATATCTGTGATAAGATTATTTGTTTCCAAGTACCAAACAAGTCGATTATTTATCATGCGTTCCATGGTCTTGCAAACACAGCTAGTTAGTGAAATAGGTCGATAATTGGACGGATCCGTATGATCACGTCCAGGTTTAGGTATTGGTACTACTATGGCGTCACGCCATGACGGAGGAAAGTTACCCGATGTCCAAATATCATCAAAAATATTGAGAAGAGTTTCTAGGCAGGATTCCGGTAAGTGCTTCAGGAGTTGATAATGTATGTTATCAGCTCCAGTAGCAGTGTCATGAGCTTGATCAAGAGCAGTATTGAGTTCATGAATAGAAAACGTTTCATTATAATCTTCACCATTATCAGAATTGAAATTAATAGTTTTCTTTTCTTCTTGTTTTTGATATTGCTGGAATTTTGGTACATAATTAGAAGAGGAAGAGTGTTTAGCAAGGGTTTCACCTAGTTTATTAGCAATATCTGATTTATCAGTAAGCAATTGATCTCCATGTTTAAGATGATGGACAGTAGATTTAGTACCTTTACCTTTGATTTTCTGGACCATGTTCCATACCTTGGACATGGGTGTCCGAGAATTTATTTTGGACACATAATTGTGCCAAGATTGGCGTTTGTTTTGTTTAAAAGTACGCCGTGCTTTAGCATTTAAAATTTTAAATTTATTTAAATTATGCACCATAGGATGGCGACGGAAATAATGTTCAGCTTTCTTCCTTGCCTTCCTAGCTTGTTTGCACTCATCGTTGAACCATGGTTTTCTTATGTGTGGAACTACAGAGGACATTGGTATACACGCATCAGCTATGGAATTCATTTCATCAGAAAAAGATTTAATAGCATCGGGAACGTCAATAAAACGTTTGGGTTTAAGTTTTTCAGCACACAGTGTTTCATATAAAGCCCAGTTAGCCTTTTTAAAATTCCGCCTTGATGATGGAGGAACATCAGATGGAGTTACAGCTTTTAATATAGTAGGAAAATGGTCACTTCCACACAGGTCATTGTGGACTGACCATTCGAATTCATTTAATAGTTCGGAATTTGTCAATGACAAGTCGAGAGCAGAATAGGTCCCTGTACCAGGGTGTAAATATGTGTTGGAACCATCATTATAAATACATAAATCATTGTCGGAACAAAAGTCCTCCAACAATTTACCTTTAGTGTTTGTAGTTACACTACCCCAGAGTGGGTTGTGCCCATTTAAATCTCCCATTATAATACAGGGCTTCGGGAGCTGGTCATATAGAGCTTGAAGATCAGTTTTGGCAAACGTTGAAGACGGCGAAATATAGAGAGAGCACAGCGTAAATGCTACATGTAAAGTAATTCTCACTGCAACAGCCTGCATGTTAGTAATAAGTGATACAGGGCTTTGAATAACGTTTTGTCTGACTAGAATGGATGATCCACCAGTGGCTCTATCACCCGGAGGTGAAAAACAATGATATGTATTAAAATGACGAAGGTCAAATGTATCTGTTTGTTTTAAATATGTCTCTTGGAGACATAACGCTGAAGGTGTAAAATCTTGGACTATTAGCTGTAATTCATGTAAATTAGTCCTCAGTCCTCTGCAGTTCCACTGTACAATATTATTGGAATAACCTATCTTTTGGAGGGATTTATTGGGGATCTACCCCGCACTCTTTTGGAGGGCGACAAGCTATGTGCCCTTGTTTGGATGTTTTCGGAAACATCCATATCTTCCAAGGATCCGAACTTATTAAAAAGTTGGATTTTGTTACTAGACCCCTTTGAGGCTCTTCCACTTTTACCCTTTTGTGAAGATTCACATCTAGATTTAAGCTTGTTTTTCTCAGTTTCTTTCACATTGGATTGAGACGTCCGTTTTGCATTTGTCTGAGATAATTTCTCCTGTGTACAAGGTACATCCTGAACACCCATGGGCTCCGGAAGTACGTCAGCAGTTTGAGTGGATGATTCAGGTAGCAAAGTCTGAGGAGTGTCAGTATTAATCCATGTTAAGTTGGTTTGACAGCAAACAGAAGACTTGATTACATTCACGGTTGGCGAAGGCGATGTTCGGGTAACAGAAGCATAAGTTTCTGTTAAGTCTGATCTTTGGACAAGTTTTTTTGCATCTGCAAAGCTAATGTTTTGAGTATATTTGATTTTGGTGATTTCCATGTTCCGTTTCCAAACTGGACAGTCTTTTGAGAAAGACGAGTGACTTCCGGCGCAGTTAACGCATTTCTTAAAGTTGTTGGTACAATCTTCTGTTGTATGTGTCTGCTCACCACAGTGAGCACACGTGACAGACAATGTACAACTATTCACTCCATGTCCAAATTTTTGGCACTTAAAACACCTTAATGGATTAGGAACATAGGTGTCAACAGCGATGTTACAGTATCCAGCTTTCACAGATTTTGGAGCAGTTGGCGAGGAAAAAGAAAACAAGTATGTATTTGTTGGAACAGTTTCTTTATTTTTCCGGGTTGTAAACCTTTTGACATGCATCACACCTTGATCTTTCATCTCTGTCCCAATATCTAATTCCGTCATGTCCGCAAACAACTGATCACGATCTCGAATTATGCCTTTGCTAGTGTTGAGCGTCCTGTGAGCTGAGACTGATACAGGAATTCCTACCAACATTTCAGTTGTCATCAGGTTTGTAGCTTGCTGTCGTTTACTACATTCAATGAGAAGAGCTCCTGAACGCAAGCGTCTAACATTTTTGACATCACCCGCAATGCCTTGAATAGCCTTCGATACTGCAAACGGGTTCAACTTTAGTGGTGTCTTATCATGAGTCTCGATCACTATAAAGCGTGGCCAGTAGTCAATTGATTGGGTCGGTCTGTGTTCATTATCATCTTCTTCAGGGTCCAGTGGACGTTTTGCTTTTTTAATGGGGGTTTCGTAAGCCATAGTTGGTTTTAAATGGTTCATCATCCGAGCTCCCCACCCACCACGGAGTATCACAAGGACAATGCTAAAGCAAGCGGGCCTCCAGCTTGCAGCACCAAGGATACCCGGATGATATACTCCAGTAGAAAAATCAAAAGATTAATATTTCCACCAGATTGGCCCATGAGCCACCGCCTTCTGGGCATACGACTCTAGGCAAAAACATATATAAAATGATGAATTTCAAATTACAATCTCCAAAGAGCCAAGCATGAAAAATCAAATTACCAGTTTCATAAATTTTGAGCATGAAATAGTTGTAGCTCAGGGCTTGGCGTGACCAGCCGATTGATAGAACTGGGCCAGTTCTACCACCCGTCTAGGTGAAGTAAGGGCCAAAGTGGTGTGTTGAGCAATAGGAACATTGGTCCTGCTCCCATTGCCCTCAACCACCAGGATCCCCTCCTCCACCGACACAGGGCCGCAACCCACGGCAAACGGGTTGGTGGACCAAATATCCCCCCGGGTCCACTACGGGGGTGTCGGCGAGCTCTTGGCGTTACCCAGCACCCACCACGAGGAGGTGGCTCGCCACGGGTGCCTGCTGGTCCAGACTCGATCATTTACAGACCGACGCCATATAGCTGGAATATTAATGAGTGCAGCGTAAAACTAAACACACTGACTCACTCACATGTTGAATAATAAACCAGACGTGTGGATAAGTTGAAATAATTCAGTGTTCATGCAGAGGTACCCGCTTTTAGTATACAAGCATTATATTTAGCGTGTGTGAGGTAAAATGTTTACGTCACCTCGCCAATATTTCAGTAACATAGTGGAAAATGTCTTTCACAAGAGATCCCTATTGTTAAAGTTTCTCGATTATGTGAATTTATATAGGTATTGTGGTTAGTTCTGACCCGGGAGGTTTTTCAATAGTTGTAAAAGTATATGACACTACACTATAAACATGTTATTGATAGCGCGTGGCACACGTCGCAAAACGAGTCATGTGAGGGTTACTACCTCAACAGCCAAATCAAGCGGAAAGAACAGAGCCGCTGACTCTGCGACTATAGGGAGTTTCGAGGTATTGAAAAGACCACGCACCAAAGCTCAGTGTAGATTGTCACTGTCAGGACTATCAAAAAGTTCGTAATACAACAGCAGGACATCTTTACAGTTAATGTCTGTCTCGATGGAGCCGGGAGCTTGTGGAAATACCCAGATATATTATGATCATGTTACTAATAGTTTGTAATGACTGATTTTAACAGTGAAAATATTACTATTTATTAACTAATCATATGAATGACAATATGACATAAAGCAATAAAATCTTTGCAAAAACTCTTGCTTTTTTTTACTCACAAAAGAATATCATATTGTCATGACTCCAAAATAATGAATGTCCATTATCATTCTCTAATAATAATGACCCGTGAAGGTCCCGGGGTAGAATAGGCCTTCAGCAACCCATGCTTGCCATAAAAGGTGACTATGCTTGTCGTAAGAGGCGACTAACGGGATCGGGTGGTCAGACTAGCTGACTTGGTTGACACATGTCATCGGTTCCCCATTGCGCAGATCGATGCTCATGTTGTTGATCACTGGATTGTCTGGTCCAGACTCGATTATTTACAGACCGTCACCATATAGCTGGAATATTGCTAAGTGCGACGTAAAACTAAACTCACTCACTCACTCTAATGATAATGATGGGCTGTCCCTACGAATCAGGGGTGTCTATTTAGCTTAAATGGGCGTTTGACATCTTCAACCCAGTCAGGTCTTGTTAGGAATGTGATTGTTGACGTTATAATTCGATTTCTTCGCCGTAACATTGTCTGTGCTTAAGCGGTGGTGTACATGTATGCGTGTAATAGAAATGTGAATGACTTTTTGTGTGTATGATAAAATATTTATAGCTTGTGCAATACCGCGCAATATCCTTTTTTCGCCGCAGGCTAAGGGAGTATAGTCTTAGCCCTTGTATAACTCGTATGCAATATGTTTCTTGCTTTTATTACTCGATCGGTGTCATATAACGGGGTCTCCAGTTACAATTTACACCACAGATGTTACGTTTGTGGATGGTGGGGTCGACTCCGAAAATTATTTTGTGTTCCCCCTCGCGTGCTTGGGGTGTCGTCCGCAGTTGCCTGGATATAGGCAGCCGAGGGTCGAAGGTAAAAAGGTCAGGGGTCACCGGGGTCGGGACGTTCCGCTCCATTTGGAGAGGTAGTTAAATCCAATGTTAAATCTCCATTGGAAAATGTCATAGTAGCAGCACAAAACAAATATTGTGTGGTTGTTGTGCAATGGGACTCGCGTGCGGGGTGGTGTGGTTGTTTACACAAGCGGGACTTGTTGGGAATGTGGTTAATGATGCTGTAATTTCGACTTCTTGTCCAAATCGTTGTCTGTGACTTGGGGGAGGTATACATACAACACTCCACCAATATTGAGATATTTGTTGTAACCAAGAAATGTCTAGCTAGTTCATGATCAGTTTGGTAGCGTCGTCTCTTTTTCGTTTGCTGGCATTACAGCTTATAGACACTACTCACACGCCATTGTACAGCATGCTCTTTAGTGAGCAGTCAACGATATAAAGGTGTGGTATCTATGTTCTGGGTCTGTCTCAGTACACCCAGAGTTTTGGGCTTATGGGATAAGGCGAAAGAGTCAGACATGACCTGTAGAGGGCATCCAGGAAATCTAGCTCAAACGGCAAATTAAATTGCACCCAGTCTGAATCATGGGACAGATGTTCGAGTTTCTGATCTAATTAAGGAATCATCTCCATGCAGCTTCAGGCCCGTAGCTTGTACCATTACTGAGAGAAAACCAAAGAACATGCATGAGCTATATATAACATATTGTTTTACTACTAAAACCATAATGTATGTTAATATACATTCTCACAGTGATATATACATATATAGTTTATATATACAAGAAACTGAATTCTATTCAGTAAAATGTCACTATAGGAAAACCAACGCAGAGTTCCAAGTTCCATGTAACAAATTTTCAACGATTCCGAATTCCATGTAACACTTTCAGCATATCAGAAACACTTAATTCTTCTGGTCTTCACCATTCTCATCCTCATCCTCACCATCTTCTTCATCATCATCATCATTATCATCATCATCATCATCATTAGCCATGTCAGAGGCAGAGTCGCTTTCCGCCACCGCGACCCTCGCTGCTTCGGGCATATCTATACGAGTCAGGATGCCTTTCATTCTGGGTCTTAAAAAGAGTTTAAATTTGTTTTTTAGCATTAATGGATCCGTGGAAGGATTCATATTATCCAGACTGCGAAGAATTGGTTGAAACAGAGGTGACTGTTTAAAGTACTGCGTGTATTCTAACACGCAGCTGAGGGTATTCACCATTTCATTTTCCCACAACTGCATCATATATCTGTCCACCCAGTCATTCGTTCGACCCTGCTGCTGGTACTTATTTCTCTTTAGTTTCATCACGTCATGACGCAAGTTGTACAACCGCTCCCAGATGCATTGCAAACCCACATCTTGCCACTCCTCGGCTTCCTCATCAGCGAGTGGTGTTGGCTGCTGCTTCCTACCACAACGTCGATGGTGTTTGACAGCAGGAGTACCTCCTCCACCTCGACCAACCTTCCCGGGAAAGCCTAAGTCACTGACACCATCATCATCACTGTCCATCTCATCATCATCACTGTCATGCTTTCTCTTTGATTTTAAGGTAGTATTTTCTGGACACCAATACTTGACATGGCGCTGTAGATCGTACATGTTATCTATCACCACCCCGCAATCAGCACAAGCCATGGCCATTGTAAGTAGACCCTGACTGCTGCTACTACTACTCATGTCAGAATCCGTGTCTTCTTCTTCCCGACTGAGTTGATTACGATGATGATCGTTTGAGCCCTCTTCTTCTTCAGTAGTGGCCAGCTTGGGAGGGGGGATACTATTTGGCGAGGCACCCCTCACTATGCTGCTGGTGGTACCTGTGAACTGCTGCTCTTTCACTCTACTCCGAGCTTTAGTAGCACCTTCCTCCTTGGTGTTTATAATGTTCACGAGCAGACGGTCCTTGTCATTCTTCCTGTTTGGTTTCAGATCAATAGTCCAACCAAAAGGTTGTTCTGCAGCCCGTTCATACATGGACATAAAGCGATCAATGTTTTCAGGGAAGATTCTATGAGCAAAGACCTTGATTTGTTGTCTATCTATACGAAAGTGTGACATAATGAGCATTCAAAGCAATATCTCTGGATTCCTTACCTCTCGGAAACAGGTTTTGTACAAGAAGAAATATCAGCACATTCTTGTGATGGGAGGTTTGGGTAAACAGTCTGGAGATACGTTTGTCGTGTTTAGCTTCAGCCAGGAAATCGTCCAAGACCAATACGTTGCACTGACTAGCATCAAAGTAATCCTCCGCTAATATATCATAGGGAAGTCCTTTCACAAATGTCACTATTCGAGACGATTGCTCCTTTATGGTCTAATATAGTGGCTGCCACTGTGTGTAACACCAAACGATACGGTCAGGGAGGGGTTTGATCAAGCAGTGCTGAAGCAGCACACGGTAGGTAAACACAGACTTTCTACAACCACTGGGTCCAACAATGAGAACATTCGAAGGGATCAGAAACTTGAATCCCTCATGTCTGTCCATATCATCCGAAGGAAGAGGAGTAGGAGTAGGAGGAGGTGGTAGGACGTGAGTTGTTCCATGCCTTTGCTTCTGATATCTTTGTAGGTTGTCTTATCGTGTAAAAGTCATCCCGCAATCTGAACAGGTGGTCGTCTTCATGGATTCTTTTTGTATCGTTTTTGGCACAAGAAGAGGAGGATGACGTCCTACCCGTCCCGGGGTATGAGTGGAAATGGAGCTACCCTTTTGAGGCCCTTCGTTTATTCTAAAGATGTACCTCCACAGCAGATCATTCAGCTTCTCACGGCTTTGATACAGCTTCTTCTTGTGTCCGGCCTAAACATTTACTATTGTTATGTGTACTCTTCCACGCCTCTGAATAACATCCATGGTGAGCATATCCACAAAAAAGTATTACTAAGCAGATGCTCTATCAAGCACCCACGCATTTTGAATGGCCTCATCTCTGAGAGCATTGAGAAACTGTGGTTTTAAAACAAATGCTACGATAGGCATGTAACTGGCAAAAAGACTTTTCCAAACACCTACAGTAGTCCATAGGGGATGAACTAAGCGTCGTAACACTGCTAGATAGTTATTTCTATCATTTCTCCTTAGAAAACGACGTTTTTCATATCGAGTCACTGGTAATCTTCCTTTTAATAATCTATTGATGATAACATTGACAGCAAGGACCTGTTCTCTGTTCATTTCTAAGATGTCTTGTCGAATTTCCTCAACATCTAAACATTAACATGAACCTTAAAGAGTCGTAATGTTTCAACACGTACCTAGCCATGATCCTAAGGAAATCAAAACAAACAAGCTCTTACTCCTGTCGTTGTTGACGTCTCAGTGATAGCCATACTTCGAGCCAAACTGTATTCATAACAGCACCAAGAAATAAGGCTATGCACAGACACCCGCGCGCATGCACGCATATATATATATATATATATATGTGTGTGTGTGTGTGTGTGTGTGTGTGTGTGTGTGTGTGTGTGTGTGTGTGTGTGTGTGTGTGAGCACGCACACATGTGTATGCGTAGTCTCTTTGTTGCAGCAACCCGGGGAGAAAACATACACACAGCAGACGTTTAAGCATGAGTGTGGATTTAATTTTATTGTATATATATATATGCCTCAATACAACATACAGATCATGACATTGGTCTGACACATTACACCATGTTTTAAATGAATGGCAATACAAATGTATGTACAGAACAGAACCAAAAACACTAAGCGTTTAATTCATTCATTACTAACAAACACAGAGTGGTAATATAAATTTAATATTTCTTTAAGGTATATACTTACATATATCTATATACATCTTTTGGCCTGAACATATCGTGGTTAAACCATGGCTGGCCAGAGATCAGTTCTGGCAGAAGATCCACAGTAGAGGAAAGACATCACCAAACTCTGCTCATGAACAAAAGTAACATGTTAAATCTGATGTGTTGGAATGCAAGAGGCATCATGTCTAGTGCACCATACCTGAACAGGTGCTTAGAAGAACACTGCATTGACGTATGCGCTATAGCAGATCACCAACTCAGGGGGTATAACCTGGCCTTTATTGATGTCCTGAATGAAAACTACCACGCCATTGCTAGCCCTGCCCCAGAACCAGCTCACAACATACTTAGTGCATGTGCAAGTGGAGGTACAGCATTACTGATCCACAGAAAGCTGCAGCGGTATGTCTCTGATTTAAAACTGGACTGTGAAAGTGGCCGTATATCAGGAATAGAAATCGACAATCAAGACAACACTTATACATACTTCATATGTGTTTACTTACCTCCGTCCAATCGATCACTTGATGTGTTCATATATTATCTCCAACAGTTACAAGATACATATGATGCCTACTCACTCAGAGGACGAGTTTATTTCCTTGGGGATTTCAACACAGGTCTCTGTGGGCCCAGACACAGCAGAACACTAGACAGTAGAGGAGTTGCTCTCACTGCATTCATTCAGAAGAACAGACTAATCCCGGTTAACATGCTGAACAATTGCAGAGGACCAACATCTACTTTCCAAGCTTATGAAGGTGGTCCTAGAACAGTTTTAGACTATATTCTAGTCCCAGAAGACATAGCCAGTGTTACCCAGAGTATTCAGGTAAAGGACGACAACCCATACAACATATCAGACCACCACCCAGTTATATGCTCAGTACCCAACGTCATCAATGGAGCTGTTCCTCCAGAGTACAGCTTCTCCAGACCATCCTGGGACAAGCAATACGTGATGGCACACTGACTGACTATACCTGCAGTGCTTCCAATCTACTCTGGACGATTCAACTTCCTTCAAGTGAGTGCCACTCAGAAGACATCGAAATGTTCTACACTGAAATTGTTAGCTGCTTAAAGAGATCGTCCGACGAATTCATCCCACAATCCCACTTATCAAAACATTTAAAGCCATATTGGAAAGGCGTGGTTAAAGATCATCATCGCACTATGATGAGGGCAAGAGACACGTGGATCAAGAGTGGGCGTCCTCAGGGAATGCACCACGAAGTGTTTCGTCAGTATAAGAGGAACAAGGATGCTTTTAGAACTGCTCTCAAGACGGCGGCCCTGCAGTTTGAGACTGATGAGTACAGCAAGCTTGACAAGCTTAGCGATGTTGACCAAAAACTTTTCTGGTCCCTGCTGCGGCGAGGTAGCACAAGACACTAAATAACATGTTTAATGTCCAAGGATAAGCATGTTCGTAATCCAAAAGAGATATGCAACGTCCTTGCAGATCACTTTAAAAACGTCTTCATGGACAAGTCAGAACCACATTTCTGTGAAACCTTCAAGCTAAACATTGTAAAAGAAGTCGAAGTTATACGTCAGAAAATAGAAACAGAAAAGAATCTGTCAGACATTGTCCTCACCACTCAAGAGGAGATAACTCAACTATCCCGATCCCTTAAAAACAACAAGGCTGCTGGAGAAGATGGAGTTACTTATGAACACTTAAAGTATGGCGGTAAATACTTATCCAATTGTCTCTCGGTACTTTTTAACCTTATCTTGCAAACGGGCTATATACCGACGGCTTGGAAGAATGGAGTAATAGTACCAATTTACAAAGGAGGAGATAAATCCAGAATGAACCCAGACTCTTATAGGGGTATCACTCTGCTACCAGCGATACTTAAGCTTTTTGAACTCGTCATCTCTAGCAGACTTCAACAAATAACCGAATCAGACAGTTTTCCGTCCAACCAACAGTTTGGATTCCAGAAAGGCATGTCATCTATTCACACATCGTTTGTAGTAGAGGAAACTGCACACCACTATTCAGAGCGCTCGGACTCCGTACATGTAGCCTTTCTGGATAGTTCTAAGGCTTTTGACACTGTGTACCAGCCTGGTCTCCTGCTGAAGCTCCATCGGATGAACGTACCTCATCACTTATGGTCAGTACTAGATCACATCTACCAGAACATGAAGAGTTGTGTCGTAGCAAACAACGAGAAATCTGACTGGTTCCAGCTTCATAGAGGAGTCCGCCAAGGAAGCGTTTTATCTGCCAAATTGTATCTACTGTATATAGATGAACTTCTGAGAAACCTCCACAAGAGCGGAAAAGGATCAATCATAATGGACATCAGTGTAACAGCTCCAACCCAGGCAGATGATATAACCCTGATATCACCAATCAAATCCCATCTACAAGACATGGTATCTATGTGCGAATCATACAGTAGACAGTGGCGATTTACATTTTCTCCATCAAAAAGCAGAGTTCTAACGTTTGGACCAGTCAGCCATTCTAACCTGGACATTAAGTTATATGGTAAAAAAATCCCAATTACCAGAGAAATAAAACACGTTGGAATAACTCTTTCAGCAGAATACAACTCCTGGAATAGAACCATCGATGCCTGCTCGAAGATGAGATCAACAACAATGTCACTGTTAAAAACAGGGCTACACGTCAGAGGATTAAATCCTTTAGTCAGCTCTAAAATCATTAAATCTATCTGTATCCCAAGATCCCTTTTTGGGTGTGAACTGTGGAACAACTTAAGCAAAGCACAAGTGTTGGCGCTAGAACGCTCCCAGAGAGCAGCCCTCAAGATAGCACAAGGCCTACCTCGTTCTACGAGAACAGATATCTGCAACGCACTGCTCGGCTGGACATCACTGGAGTCTGAAATAGACAAGCGTCAGCTGCTGTTCCTTGGAAACCTGTGTAAAGGGAAAATAGACTTCCTCCCCAGGCGTATCTTGTCAACAAGACTGGTTCTGTCTAAGTACAAGTATTCAAAAAATCCTCTTGGCTTTGTCCCGGACATCAAACGGATTGCAGAGAAATACAACCTCACAAGTTTCCTTAACGCCTTCAGTAGCCATGGATCATTCCCTAATAGACTTACCTGGAAGAGGATTGTAAAAGATGCTATTAAAGGGAGAGAGCTCGACACATGGAAAAAACGAATAGAAACCAACCCAGACCTGAGACACCTCCTACAGATTCATCCAGTTATCTCCCCCCACAAAGCGTGGGTAAAGGCGAAGAGAGTTCCAGGTATGAAGGAAGCTGCAGTCTTTGTGATCCACATGTGCGCCATGTGGAGGCCAGGAAACCTCCAGGGTGTGTGCAGACTGTGCAGGAACAGTCACACAGGCCTACTGGTACACATTGTGTGCATGTGTCATGAAACAGAAAAACAAAGAGACAGCCTCTGGTGCAACATAGTGGACAGGTGTTCTGTGGAGGTCAGTGCAGCTCTACATCAGAAGCCTGATGTAGAATTTGTATGCTGTTTACTGTCCTGCCATTCTCCTGTGCCAAATCCGGACATTGAACACACATTCTCTGAAGTAGTAATGAAAGGCTTACTCGAGTTTAAAAAAATAACTGTCCTCGAAAAGGAGTATTATAATCACCGCTTTTAAATCTACAAGTTACTAAAATTCCAGATGCCGATATAATGTAAAGCTGTTATAACTTACTTCCCTTGTAACTCTCCTCTGGAGGAATAAAGAATATATGTACATATTGTCCACAGGTTTTTCCCGAGAGACTCTGGACTCTGATGTGACTCCACACAAGTGCTCTTTTGCTGATATGACGACGGCGATGATGATGGTTATTGTCGTTTATATACTCCACAAAATCCTGTACCTCTTTTAGTCTATGGACGAATCCTCGATCAAATCCAAGGCTATCAAAAATTTCAATACTTTCCTCGTTTACGTAGACAGCAAACCAGTGTTGACCATCCTCATGGGCTCTCTCTGTATTTACTATAATAGCAGATGGAAGAATGTTTCCCATTGCCATATGCTATGCTAGGTCTTTTGTTAAAAGATTCAGGGCGAACACACCCAAAACGTGGTGTCTAAGTATGGGGTCGCACTGTATGATGCATTCTAGTTGACGAGTGTTCATGCCGCCTCGTTTACCCCACCTCTACTTTGCTCACTGTTCCTATTTGCTCACACGACAACGTTTCTGCTTTTCTCTATTTGGAAAATGTCATCAAATTCCCCATAAAGAACGCATGATACCGTCTCGGGAAGCGGTGTTCCAAACTGTGCTTCAAGTCTAAGAGTACCCTGCTTTTGAAGGCGTAGATATGTTCCGTCATTGTTCTGACCAAACACGGGATCCAATGAGAAGACATACAGCGCGTAACCTCCGTGGAACTCATCTCTTGAGATGTCTACCCGATTGAGACCTCCACCGTCATCCGTCAACCAGCATCCAGTGGATCGGAATAGGTTAACAAATGCCGGGATGAAGGCTCGTCCAGTTGTCTCCCCGAATTGTAGTTTCATGGGACCGGACTCGCCCACAATGGTCCCATCGCAGAACAATACAGTTTGGGATAAGCCCCAGTTGGCAAAGTTGTAGGGATTCTTATGGTGGTCACCCATCTCTGTTGCTTTGGCGGAGACGAACCCCACTACGATCTTATTAGGACGAATCCCCTGAAAAATGTTATTCCACGCAAAGCTAGTTTGAACCTTGACGATGGAAAACATCTTAACTTCCGTCCTGCGATATGGGTATTTCGCTGGGGTCTTTGAGAGCGTCTCATTGTGACCCCATATGACACCGGGATTCACACACACTTTCATTACCTTCAGAACTATGTCTTCAATGTGAACCACATACGAGGTGTCTGTTTTTGTTGCCATGAGCATGAACTGGGGTGTAGATCTGTACAATTTTACTTGTATGTCGACCTGGTTCAGTATGTAGCGTTTCATCTGAAAAAGGTCATGCATCAGGGGGGATTCGAGGTCAAACGTTTTACTCTCGGAAGTAAACTCATACCTGGCGAACATCCCCGTATTAGTCCCATTCGGGTCAGTTATGTCTAACTCCCCTGCTGTGTCTTTGAAAAACAGTTGTGCCTCCATTTTTGTCTTGCTGTCAATGTAATTGGTGTCCAGAAGCGTCTGAATGATGGACTTGTATGGATGGCGCATTCTTCGTCACCCCTCAGATCAGATTCGTGTTATGTTGTCAGCATGAGTTATCTTATATTTGACACACAAGGAAGACCTTCCGAGATCGATGTATTCCAACCCGTTTTGACCACTGATGTGAAATTCAATCGGTGCGGATGATGACAGAGGTGACACTGGACGACAGCCAAAAAAAATAAACCCTTTCAACGGCTGTTTGTGTGGGTGGCAGGTCGAAAAAGGATAGTTCCGGGGGTTGTGTTTCAGTGAAAAACACACTTCGGATCATTCGTTAGTGCGGTCATGGTTGACTACTTAATAGTCGAAAATGTCCTTGATGGTTCTCTTCCGTCCCAGCCCGTGTTTGTTCTTCTTCTTTTTCACTTCACCAGTGTTCTTGCACTTTTTCTTCTTTCTCTTAAACCCCACAGCGGTCACACGCCTACCAAGATAGTTTGTTTTCCTTCTTTTACTTCTTCCCCTCCCAGTGAGAGTCTGTCCTGCACTGGCCCTTGTGCGACGGTGTCCTCGTTTTTTATCGATAAACCCCATTGCGCTGGTAGAGACCGAGTGCGGGTGTCGTCTAATCTCTGCCTTAGCTTGATCTACTACCTGTTCACTCGGGCTCACTATTCTTATGTCCCTTTGTGGAATGGTCTTGTCATCCGGTGTTAATAATGTCGTCTTTGTGGTAGAAGAGGTCGGAGGTGGGGGTAATAGGTCAAGGGACGATGGGTTCCATTCCATTGCGATCATAGTAGATGTCGGCTTGAAACTGATGGTGCCAACTCTTATGCGCTGATATGGTTGAATTGTTGTGTCGCTGCCCTTCTTCCTTCCCTCTGCAACATCACCATAGAATTTTCGCCACATAGATATATTTGGAATATATAGACCATCATCGCTTTCCTCTTTCCCTCCATAATGGTGTTCTATGAAGCTATCAGACATTGCTTTCTCGATATATATATATCCTAAACCAAAAAAGGGTACCGTCTCAACTGAAGCATCAGCGATGACACATCCGTTAAGATTGTGGCTGGAGTGCCGCTTACGTCTATTACGTATATGTCAATCTGATGAACAGTGTCATTGACTAGTCGAATCCTGATGTCATACGGCTCAACTATTTTTATGTTCCACAACTGCCCAACACTCGATGATGTTGACTTTACACTTCGAAGGAGAGGTCGACGTTCACCATCAACAATGATCGGTTCGCATATGGAGCAGTATATGTAGAGCATGTCATCTGTTACTTTGGACTTTTTCCCACCCTTTGCTCGTTTGGCGTAGAATTCCCTTAAAGCAACAGTCCAGTGCCCATCCAACTTTAGCGGTTGTTGTAGGTATACGGAGAACTTGTGTGGTTGGTTGTCTGGGAAGTATAGGACACTGTTGTTGCTATGGGCAACTGTCCATTCGGTCGTCATGGTAACTCGTTATTTATCGTTTCTCCTCACTTCTCACAAATAACTTGGTTCTTGTGTCCGAGCGGTTGATTCAACTGTGTTGGTGAATCAGGCTTTTCGTGATCTCTTTAACGTCAACCCACGAATTGAATTTCACTGGGAAACCCACCCATTTAACAAGCGCCTGCTTAATGCCTTTCTTATTTCGGTTGGTCTTCACTGTCCTATACTTCAGAATACTCTCTATCCGCCAAAGCACTTCCTTGGGATCTTTATGGAATTTGTTCATTGATAAAATGTACCTTGGATGGGATCTGACTGTAAATCAGATCACTTCGCTCTCGACTCACGACTTTGAAGACCTCCTGAGTCCATTTCTCTTGGTACTCTTTTTCGAAAGCTCTTTTGCTGATGGATAGTCGTACAAGGTCTCCTACCTTATACGCATATCTGGAGGGATGGTGCTGCTTCAACGATGATTCTCGCTTTATCTCTTGCTTGAGGTGGGGTTGATTTTTTACTGTCGTACATATTCAACCATATAAGGGCTTCATTCGCGTTATTAACGTCGGCTGGGGTTCTCCCATTCGGGAGTGACCTGTGTGGACGGTGGTTATAATTATAAACAGTGTCCTGTAGAATGTTGGTGTATCTATAGGTCCTCATGTATGTGAAATATCTGTATAGAATAGTCCTCAACGTTCTAATAAAACGCTCTGCGTAGTTGGCTTCTATATGATCGTTTTGGGTAACAAAGTGTTTGATGTGAAACCGTCTATAAACCTTTTTTACAGCATTATTTTGAAATTCCTTGCCTTTGTCTGTCCTCAGTGTGAACGGTACCTTCGACCCTATGTTTGTGAACAAGGATTTCATTACCCGAGACACGTTTTCTGATGATTTGTTTTTTATCGGTTTGATCCAAACAAATCTGGAGAAACAGTCAATGATAATAAGCAGGTGTCGTACTCCATCACTGCTATCTGCGATGTTGGCCACATCACATAAGTCGGCGTCTGCTTGGATCCCGACTCCACCGACTATAACCCTATTTCTCTTGAATCTTCTCTGGGGTGTTTTGTGTAAGGTGTAGGCGTCTTGCTTGTTAAGCCACTTCCTCACACATGATGTCCTGATTTGGGGATGATTTCTTTTCAAAGTATGTACAAATTTTTGATACCCCCCAAACGCACCGGGTTCTCTTGGTTGATAATACTTATGAGCCAGTATCTGTCCCATGTTGTTTCTTCCCCACCCTGCTTGTGATCCGCCTCCTTTCCGTCATCATCAATATACAACGATATAGCTGTTCTTGCCAATGATTCGTTTTAAAATCCGTATCACGATAGTCCTTGCATTCATACCTCAAATAATACAGTGGTGATATAGTGCGTAGACTAGGAATGGCGTTTATGTGGTCTCTCCACTTGGTAATAACAGCTTCTTCGTTTATAAAGAACAATGCTTCCTGGAATGATTCGGGTGTTGTTGATTTCAAGTCTTGAAAGATGATCTCAGCATAGGCCAACGTCAATAGATAATCCAGTGTTAGTGTGATAAGACCCGATTCCATTGTTGATATTGCACTATGTCGTCATGCTTTTCGTAAGGGTTGGGAGTAATGATTGAGGTGTCCTTTCTCTTATAATAATGATAGATTGTCCCCAGGAATCAGGGGTGTCGAGATCTGTTTCGTTTAATGCACGTGCGATATCTTCCATACAGGCGGGTCTTGATGTGAACGTGGATGTTGATGATATGATTTCGACTTCATCGTCGTAACGTTGCTTGGATTTGGGTGGTGGCATGCATACCACACTCCACGAATATTCAGACATTTATTGTGTGTGAGGAAAATAGAACTATCTAAATAATTGAAAGAAAGAGAACACTCCCAGTATATCTCTCTAAATATTATTACCGCTTGCGCGATTCGACCTGATATAGGAAAACGGTACACAAAGAAGAATTGTAATGTCACTTTGGTCTGCTTTCCTTTCGTCTACAATAAAAATACCTCCATTAATATCCAACCACAACGATCAATACTCGTATAGTGATTAAATCAGTCTTGACGCGGTATGTACACATATTCTTTCAATAGCTCTTTTTGTGGCGACTTATTCAGCACTATTTATGCCCCGCTCAACAAAAAAGGTACGGTGTCATTAATTTCCCCGCAATAGTAGGTCACTAGGTCATCGTCTCCGTGCGGGGTGGGTCACGTGGTCCACGGTCGTATCGTTTCGCTCGATTTGTCTGGACTTGTCCGCAGTAGTAAATCCTATGTTAATCTCCATTGGAAAATGTTCCGGTAAAGGCCAGATATACACTACTAATGAAGTAATATATATATCTCTCTCTCTCTCTCTCTCTATATATATATATATATACTTACATACATACATACATACACACACACACATATCTATCTATCTATCTATCTATCTATATATATGTATATATATATATATATATATATATATATATATATCACAGATAATCACCAAACTGAGTACACAGCTCCGTACATGCGCCATAACCTTAGTAAAAAATAAACACCCATCCATCACGGCCTACCCTCACCCTGCTCAGAAATGGTCCACTGGATCTCAAATTAGGTGTGTGTAAGGATATAGTACATTGCCATTTCTATAGCCAATTTATAGTCCATGTCATAGCATCATATCTCTAGTCGTTATTGAATAGGTAAATGAACTAACTAGATGTGCTGTCTTGGATGAGTTGTGCTTACATTGCACTCGTGTATGAACACGTTAGATCACTATTATATTGAAGGTGAACTAGATAAACCTCTGCTGGAAAATCAGAGGTATAACGAAATTATAATAGTTCTAAATTTGACTTAAAACCGAACACGTAACGTGATATAAACCTCTGAATTACTTGGATTAACCAATCATAATCCAGTGTTTACTGAAGACATGGTAGAATAACAGTTATACGTCGGACTCAAAACTAACTTAAAAGACAACAAAGACAGTGAGCAGTATTCATCAAACCCAAAGTGAACCAGTTCACAAAATCAAACTTTATCTACCTGATAAAGTCTATTGAGTTAGCTTTCACTAAGCCATAGTCTGCTTGAGTTTCATTTATGAACTGACTGAGAGCTCTCCCCTCAAGCACAAAGGGGTTTCTTGAAAATGCTTGCTTGTTAAGCATGTGTTTACGAATGAATTCAGTTTCATAAAAGCACCATGAAAAGATTTTGCATGCACGAGTGCAAACTGCACTACAACACATTCAATTCAACCGATGACGCTCGTGTTACCCGATAGTACATTCACCCAAACGGTCGATATGCCATCTGATTAGGGCGTATCGTGGGTGATGACACTGAACGTCGTACATGTACGGACCGTATTTCACAGTTAGGTATACAGGTAGGTAGACAATCTAAATTTTGAACTAGTTATTCTTAAATAGCTAAGTGCTTTATCATTGGTATTTGAGGTCATAAACTGCAATTGTTTGTGGCTGTATCCTCGAAGGGGATTAAAGCACTGTAAAACTACTGTCCACCTGATAGGATACAAAAGTCCAAAAAAATATCGAAGGAAATGTTAACACACTTAAATTGTAGTATTTTAGTGTTTTTTAAATTATGGCGTAAACCCAACGGGGTCCATGCAGGTAGCAAAAGTACTGTATGTCTCCATAGAGATTAGTGTGATGAGCTACTTCACGTTGTTGGTGATTCATCGCTCGTTTTTTATGTTGTACTGTCTGTAGTGATATTGTTATATGATAGCATACCAGTTTTAAATGTACATCTGTAATACTCTAGTACTTTACTGTCATTCAATGACAGGTTTTAAAGTTATTAGTTTCATATTGATGTCTAGTCGCGGAACCTGTTTTCGAATGACTCCTATTTTCGAACGGCCATTTTGTTCGCGGTGTCTCGCGTTATAACGAGTCAGCAGGAATTCCCTCGCATCAGCTCCAAAACAACGCTTCGACTGAAGGTTCCAAATGTTAGTGTCACATTGGAAATATTGTAAATATAGTGCAATTAATGCTTGCTTCCTTTTCTTGAATGCATATCAATTATCAAATGTTAGGATATCTTAAATATGTCACACAAACATCACTGTGAAGCGTCGTGTGCAATATGTAGATGGCAAATGAAAGTCACTGGACTGTCTCAGCGGGGAAGCCCTGTCAGAATTTTAAATCTATGAAAGCGTTCGAAAACTGGCGACGTTACTTTATTGATCAGATTTTGACATCGCATACAAATGGGAGTCGCGCCTTTTAACGGGGATATTTCTGACATGGGACAATGTGTTTATTGATTGCTTAAATATGTCAGCTAAGGTAAGAAACGTACTTTATAGTTATCCGCTTAAGTACTGATGTTGTAGAAACGACGTATGCGAGAGGATATGTTATACTGTTCTCGTCACGACATAGCTGAAATATTGGCGATGTGACACTAAATATTAACTCACTCACAACCTGTGTCATTGTAATCATTGACTGGGGAAATGGGTGATCGTTTACAAAATCTATACGTTGACTAGGATAACAAGCACTGACTCAGGATGTTTTACACTATATTGTATTGTCTTTAATTACACCGTTTTAGTTTCACATGCTAGTTTTAAGTTTCATATCTACGATAATCTAGAACTTTTACTGTCCTCCGACGGCAGGATTTTACGTTCTCAGTTTATTTATTCTAAAATTAAATTGTTCTCGTCACGATATGGCTGCAATATTGCAGATGTGGCGCTAAACATTAACTCACTCACTCACTCACTTCCACATCGCAGCTACTGTTTTCCGCATCTAATGCTCTATGATCGTGTGTGGCAGTACATGTGACTGGATCAAAACCAAGACAGTTGACTTTGATCGTAATATCCTTCTTGGCTGATAGAGGGTGATTAGCTCCTTAACTTATTTAGGCGCAAGGCAATAAGATCCTTGAAGACAAACATTAATGGCAGTTTTAATTCAATCCTCTCCTTGACTGGTAGCTAGTGTCGGTTTTCGAGCGCAGGTTTTGTGCGCTCATACTTCTTTGTATGGGTATCACTCCACTTGCTGAAGCTTGTCTAAAATGATAAACGTGACCACATTTATCCAATTTTTGATATATCATCAAATCATGTAGAATTGAAAAGACGCCACGACCAGAAAGCATTTTTCACTCTTGTTGGGCAGACTGCCGGTACATAACCATTTCTTTAATTGAAAACCGAAGAAAACAAAACAGCATCTGTCGGAATGCTTCTGTCATATTTTCGCACTTGCTGCAACGGAAAGTAACCATGTTTCCACACTATGGAAAATTTGGTAGGCCACATGGGAGGCTAATTATGTTAGGTGGGCTTTGATTGGTGGGGACGTCCGTCATCAGTAGAAGAGCTTCGACCCATATCAAAGGTCGTCCTAGAGCTCTATAGCAGTGACCTGGCTTTCTACATTCAGTTGTCTAGTTTTCGGGCATCTGGACATCATATTAGGTGCCTCCTACATATACAAATGTCACAGCGCCATGCTTCATGACTATTCCTTCCCCTTTTATATTCTGCTGTACAACGTTTTAGGCTTGTTCTAGCCCCACAACCATTAGAACACGCCCTGAAACGTTGTACGCCATAATAAAACGAAGCAACCCAGAGCAAAAATCATCACAATGTTCATCAAATAATGCCAATTAAGCAGTCTGCAACCCCAAACCCACCCCCCCCCCTTACGAAACAAGATGATCGGCGCTATAAAGGTGTTAGGTTACCTTACTCTACTGTTAGCTCGGGTTCGAAAGTCAATTCGAACACACAGAATAAAACAAAAGCACTGAATACAAAGAGATTTATTCCTGTTCCTAAATCACACATTATTTCAGTTGTCACTGGACGACTATCGTGTGTTCACTATTACAAATGGGTTATTTCCGAATGAATTTATAGGTCCCGGAGCACTCGATGGCAAATATTAGCCAGACAAATGAACGGCATTTATAGCCAGAGCTTTACCTTAGCACACACGTACACGAAGATATATTCTCTTTGGCTACTATATAAACAATCACATTTGAATTACTAATGCAATATTCGTTTGCAAAATCATGAATTAATTTTCATTTCCCTTAATTCTGGCTCGTATGTATGACGTTTGTCATGTACGCAGTGCAGTCTGTCCATCCGTGGAAACAATCAGATATCATTCAACATCGCGAGGAATCCTGGGTGCTGAAGATTTCAATCAGCGACGTGAGTTAGTTTTGTAAACATGCCCTATCAATTATCTTATTTGCGTGCCCTTACAGCAGTGCTTGTTTGAAAGACATTTGGTCCTATATTTCTCCGCTGTGTCTTATTCATCATGTCCAACTATGCAAGTCGTAGAATTTGTGGCGTTTGCTCGTTGTTCATGAAACCGATCTGTCATGAACTGGATCGCCACAATCGTCTAGACTAAAGCCGTCGTATTATTTTCTAAAGTCTTCATGATATGTCTAGTTTAAGCACATAACCACATAAGCACATAAACTCTTACTGTTGGGCTAAAGATCTAACGTCATTTGTATCACGGAGGCGTAACAGCCATAAGCCAAACAACGAAATATAATCTTGTAGAAAGGACTTCTCCAATGTGGAAAATTACAGAAATGCAATATCACATTTACTCTTGTGACATTAGCTTCCACATTCTGAGTTTATTGATAGTCACTTTAAACAGGACAATCAGGACGAATTTTACGAAAGGCACGGAGGTCCATCATGCCCATGGTATATGGAGAGAACTCACTCCCGCTGTGCTATCTGGTCATATAGCTACACTATCTCGTCATATCGCTAAAACTATTGCTCATTTCATGTCTTACCGAATGTATAATTTGATATGGCATTGTTAGTTGTCGTATACGTTTGCGTTAGTTAAACAAATGTGGACAAAGGCTGTTCTTATTGCAAAGGCTGAGCAGAAGGAGAAATAACATGGTTCAGGCACTGTGAGACTATTAAGAAAGGTCACATGCACTGCAATAATATTCCAGTTATGAACTGCCAAAAATGGTTTACAATAGTGAGCTACTAGATTTAAGAAATTACGAGTTGGTACACTTACGAGAACAAATGGTCACATCATCGCCCCTTGTTCCCAATGAACCTTTTAATCCCTCAAAACAAGCACCTTACCAACACTGTAGACAAGGCGATAACATGAAGATATGTGCACCATTCATATAAATAATCCTAAAAATCCTGTGTGATAGAAACATATCTAGAAGTGTGTAAAGATTTGCAAATTTGAAAAATAAATTTACATGTTTCCAACTCCACAAAGGTATGCGTTGGAAATACTGTATGATCATGGTATTGAAGTATCTGTTTTGCATTTCGTGTTTGGAAATACCTGATAATCCGGTCAGGGCATTCACGAACGAGGTATTTGTGCTTACGAAAATATATGATGAGCATATGTTTCAAAGGTTAGATTTGAAAGAAATATATGCCCGAAGTTGGGATATTCCAGTGAAAATATGAAACTCCGGTTATTGCATGTAATTTCTCCTGTATTTACGTTGATTTCAATAGTGTATTATCCGGGTTTTGGTCCCGTGTTAGTAACAGAACTGAAGAAAGATTTCTTTCACAGTAAAGAAAGATCAGGGCAGCGAAAACCTTCCTACATGAAACACACGCTGACAACTACTGGTTTCTTTCTTGTGTCTGGTGACATTCCCTCACATTTTCAGTCCCTCAGTTAGTAGTATACACAGTAGGGAACGCGACCACTTCACTCTAAACCCCTAATTAAACCTAGTTAAGGTTTTAGGGGGAACCGTTCCTGTTCTATTGTGTATATTACTTCCTGGAGCATCATTCGAGGTGCATGCAAAATTCCACGAAAATCGGTCAAATAATTTAGGAAGTAGTCACTTTATAGTGAGTACAGGGTAGGCTGTGTACAAAAGGCTAACTATCCATGGTATTGCCCTACTTGTTATAAAGCAGCACGGCAGACAGCAGCTCTCGACAGTACACCCGGTGGATATTTCAGCTTGCTGATACAAGCCGCCAATCCCAATACATGGCTGTATGTCTCTTCCGGTGATTGATAAGTTACTCACCTAGTCACTTACTGGAGTTGGGGGTGGTGGTTTGATCTGTTGACGTGCAACAGATGGGCATCGCTTGAGGGCATCGCTTCCTCCCAGCTGGCTATTCAGCTGAGGTGTTTATATTGTCTCTCTCTGAACGGTTGGAGGCACCCGTGAACGGCTCGTGTTGGGTGTTGGGTAACGCTAAGAAGCCTTCACACCCATTGTAGACCCGGGGGGATATTTGGTCCACCAACCCGTTTGCCGTGGGATCCAGCCCTGTGTCGGCGGAGGAGGGGATCCTGGTGGTTGGGGCAATAGGAGCAGGACCAGTGTTTCTATTGCTCAACATACCACTTTGGCCCTGACTTCACCTAGACGGGTGGTTGAATGGGCCCGGTTCAACCAATTGGCTGGTCATGCCAAGCCCTGTGCATGGATTTTATGTTTAAATTTGCACAAAATGTGATTTGGGATTGTTTAAATTTTGATCTTGGCGCCCTTGGTTTAGTGAATATTATTCAACTTGAATTTTGTATACATGAACTTTGCCTAGAGTCTTATGCCCAGAGGGTGGTGGCTCATGAGCCAATCTTGTGGTGCATATCTATAATGCTGTGCTTGGGTATATCCTCTTGGTATCCTTGGCGCCGACTGTTGGAGGCCCACAAGCATTAGGCATCGTCCTTGTTGACACTCCATGGTGGGTGGGGAGCCAGGAGGATGACACACAAATCTATTAACATGGCAAATCAAAACCAAACAAAAGCGAAAACGTTATCACATTGATGATACTGATGATGAGGACCAGACTGAACGTCTGAAGGTACCACTTGGCATTGATTCATTGTCGCTGAATCAAGTGAGAAAAAGTTAACATCTTGTTCTATCTTTCTACTAGAGAAAGCAATTCAAGGATTTGCTGGGATTGTCAAGAGTGTTACAAAAACTAGATCGGGTTCAATTCTCATAGAATGTCTAAAGAGAGAGCAAGCGGCCAATCTTCTGGAAGCAAAATCATTCGCAATTATCTCTGTAAAATGCTATGCTCACAAATCTTTAAAATTTAGCATAGGAATCATCCAAGACAGAGATAAGAAACTTGCTGATCTGTCAACCGATGCCATTGTCAGTCAGCTGCGTATGCAAGGCGTGGTCAAAGCTAAACGATTCAGCTTTAAGAAGGATGGAATAAATTCACCCTCAAATACTTACTTGCTTACGTTTGATGTACCCAGTTTACCTCAATCAATTAAAGTAGGATGCTTCTCTATGAAAATTGACATGTATTTTCCAAATCCACTGAGATGTTTTCACTGTCAGAAGTTTGGTCATAAGCAGAACACTTGTAAAAATTATGCTTCTTGTTCATGCTGTGCTGGTAAAGATCACAACAGCAGCACATGAAATAAGATGTGTAAATTGTTCTGGATCTAACATGTCGTCTTCTAAAGAGTGTCCAGTATGGCTGTTTGAAATGAGTATCCAACGTATTAAAACTGAAAAGAACATAAGCTTTTCAGAAGCAAGGAAGTTGGCAACTTCAGATACACCCTCTGGTAACACTATTGAGAGGTAAGTCAACATATGCAGAGGTGACGCGACCTTCCACTAAATCTATTGACTGCCAAACAGACTTGACCTGGCAGACAGCTCAGACACCTATGAGTATTCAGGATCTTCCTTCTGTTTCTTCCTCACGAAAAACATCACAATCCTCTGAAACTCAAACAGCACCTACACCGGTTATCAAAAAGAAGAATGTAAATGTAGATTACTCTTAAAAGCAAAATAGAAGTGACCGTCTTCCTAAAGGACAAAGAGGCCCTGTGTGACTTTTAAACAGATTTGATCTTTTAGATGACATGGGGGTGTTATCTTCTCTGACAACCCGCTCTCAGAGCCATTCTCCTAAGAAAAAGGGTCGTGAACTTTCACCGATAACACATCCTAAATGACGGATACACTAATACAATGGAATTGCAGAGGACTTAGGAAGAATTATAATGAGATTCTTCTATTGTTACAGGACTTTAAACCTTCAGCATTGTGTCTCCAGGAGACGAATCTTAAACATACTGATGTTTTTAACTTACGACAATACAGTTGTTACCATTCATTTTCTCCCAATGGGGACAAAACTACAGGAGGATCTAGTATCCTGGTCAGACAGGACAAGATTCATAGTGCCGTTCCGCTGAATACTAATCTTCAAGCTGTTGCTATCCGACTGACCTTGCACATTGCTCTAACTTTGTGCTCATTATATGTACCACCTTCATCAGTTCTTCGTCAAACTGACCTTCAAAGTTTGTATGATCAACTCCCGAGGCCATGCATCATCATGGGCGACTTAAATGGGCACAACCCTCTATGGGGTAATACAAATACAAACAATAAAGGGAAAGTTATTGAAGGCTTTATTTCCAATAATAACTTATATGTTTTTAATGATGATTCCAACATTTATTTGCATCCAGCCACGGGAACGTAATCTGCACTTGATCCAGCCGTCACATAGTCGAACATTCTCAATAAATTTGAATGGTCTGTACATAATGACCTTTGCGGAAGCGATCACTTCCCTACTCTCTTGAAATCTATAACACCAAGTGACAATCCACCTTCATCACGGTGGAATTTCAGTAAGTCAAATTGACCTGTATATGAAAACACCTAATCACTTCAGTAATGTACCAGATCCCATCCTGATGTTCTCAACACAACTGAATGAAATTTCTAATCAAACCATTCCTAAGTCCTCTGCAACTCCTCATATTCGTAAACCATGGTTTACTGACGAATTCAAACAGGCAAGAAAACGTTGGAAGAAAGCAGAAATCCTACTGTTCATAACTTCAACAATGTTAAAATTACTAGTGCTAAGGAAAGACGTACGTATAAGCAAAACAAGTGCCAATCTTAGAGGAATTTCAAAAATTAATTCACATACACCCATGTCTAAGGTGTGGAACATGGTTCAGTGAATAAAAGGCAAAGGTTCAAAATCTGCTGTTCAACATCTTAAAGATAGTGACAAATTAGTAACTAGCAAAGCGGACATTGCAAATACAATTCGCGAACCTCTTGCAAAAAATTCTTCCTCGGCAAATTATGTCCCTGAATTTCAGAGATACCAAAAACAACAGGAAAAAACAAAAGTTAATTTCGATTCCAATACTGGTGAAGACTATAATGAAGTGTTTTCATTACATGAGCTCCACACGGCTCTTGATCAAACTCATGATGCTGCAGCAGGTGATGACAATATTCATTCCCAGCTACAGAAACACTTGCCTGAGCCATGTCTGGTGACACTATTAGATGTATTTGAAAAGATGTGGATGTGTGGAATTTTTCCTCCTTCGTGGCGTAATGCCATTGTAGTGCCAGTGCTAAAACCTGGCCGGGATCACACGGATCAATCACAATACATACCGATATCTTTAAGCACCTGCGTCTGTAAAACCATGGAACGAATGGTAAATAACAGACTAATTTGGTATCTGGAAACTAATAACCTCATTACAAATATTCAATGTGTTTTTTGGAAGAATAGAAGAACTATTGATCATTTAGTACGTTTAGAGTCCTTCGTCACAAATGCTATTATCGCCAAACAACACGCAGTATCTATATTTTTTTATCTTGAGAAAGCAAACGATACTACGCGGAAGCATGGCATTTTAAAGGATTTTGGTTGGCGAGGTCGTTTGCCTCTCTTTGTATCACAGTTTTTAACCGACAGGCAATTTCAAGTCCGCGTGGGTTCAACCCTGTCTGCTCATTATAATCAGGATCAGTTTGTCCCACAAGGCAGTATTTTGTCGGTCACGCTACTTAGTATTAAAATACATAGTCTTTCAAAGGTTTTGAGTGATTCAATTGATGGATCATTATTTGTTGATGATTTTAATATTTCTTGCCGTGGTAAAAATATGTGAACTATTGAGAGACAGTTATAAATACAAAACAAACAAACTAAACAAAATTCAAACTAATTGTATACATTTCTGTAGGAAATGCAAACCCCGTAAAGACCCCATCATTAAATGGTACATCCATCAAAGTTGTGAAGGAGGCTAAATTTCTTGGTCTCATCTTTGACTCGCATCTAACCTTTCTGCCTCATATTAAGTACCTCAAAACCAAATGCCTGAAGCCACTCGATTTGTTAAAAGTTGTTTCTAATTCAAAGTGGGGAGGGGACCAAACTACCCTCCTTCACTTATATAGATCTCTGTTCGATCGAAACTTGATTACGGTTCCATTGTGAATGGTGGAGCCTGCAAAAGCAACCTAAAGCTATTAGATTCTGTACATCACCAAGGTCTGAGGCTATGTCTTGGATCTTTCAGAACATCTCCCACTGACAGTCTCTGCGTTGAGGCCAATGAGCCATCTTTGAAACTTTGCCGTGTCAAATTGTCTTTACAATATCTTACACAGTTATATTCAAATGAATCCAATCCTGCTCACAACTGCGTTCTAATCCTCTTTATAAGGATATGTATAATAGTAAAACTTCACTTGTTCCTCCTCTTGGGATACGAATTCAACAATACGTTTCTGCTGCTGGCATTGAGTTGGAGAATGTATCTCCTTCCCGTCTTCTTTCTTCTCCTCCTTGGCAATTAGTGAGGCCACAAGTTGACCTAACACTGACAAAGTTGAAATAATCAGAAACTAACGAATTACAATATAAACAAGAATATGATCCATTAAAAAGTAAATATAGTACATACAAATCCTTATTTACTGATGGGTCCAAGTATGGTGGCGCCGTTGCATGTGCCATTGTTTTTGGATCCAAAACAATATCTTCTAGATTATTGGATAACAGCTCTATTTTTACAGCAGAAGCAAACGCAATACTAACAGCTCTCACATACATTCAAAGACATCCTACACATAAACAACATTTAATCTTTTCTGACTCTCTTTCATGTCATCAGGCTATTAAAAACTTATCTAGTAAACATCCACTTTTAATTGAAATTATTGAATTATATAATGATCTTGCTACTGGCCGATGTGACATAGTCTTTTGTTGCATACCCAGCCACACAGGAATCTCTGGGAACACAATGGCCGATCTTGCTGCTAAGGCAGCACTCAACGACACCACTTCTGATTCCATAGTCAGATTATATAGCTACCATTAGATCTTATATCCGTGATCTTATGCAGAAGATGTGTGACACCCATGTGGGTATTAATAAATCACATGCAATAAACCCCTATATTGGTTACACCTACTTGGATTGTCAGTCCAGATTTTGTTATGCGTGTGTATTTTCTGAATATTTTGTTATTAATTGAGTAATAATTATTAATGGGTCACATTTCGTATAATAGATGATCCGCATATTTAGGATTCTCGCAGCAGGCTTGTCCGGGAATTATCTGCCCTTGACTTCCTGTTTGTTTACTTCCGGGAGATTGTTTCAAGGGCATTCTACGATGTTGGCGATGGCCGTAGGTGCTCGTACTTTCGGGAAATGACTGAAAGTATAGATAAAAGGGCTCGTTGCCATGTTGTGAGGGACACAGATTCACATTCATTCACTGAGGTTACATGGCCAACATATCCGTCAACGCCTGATCTACTGCTGTCAGATCGCTCACTGTGTTACATTCTGCACGACTGTTTCTCTCTCGCACTAAGACTTTGGGGAGTTCAATATAGTATATATTTTGTGACCCATTGCCTTAGATTTTGTCGCACTTGTATTGTATTTGAAATCTGTATTGTGTAATTGACTTGTGACATTGTATAACTTGCTCTCACTGCTTTAATATAATATCTGAATATTTTAAACTTGCCTTTGTTCAGTTTCGCTGGTTCTCAGGGGATTTCTTACATTGTTTGTTAGGGTAAATTCTTAACCGTAACAATTTGAGGAGGTCGTTTTGCGACGATGTCATATTGGCCATACTAGTTACACTCCTCGTGATGAAGGAATCACGGTCAATCATGTCTGTATTGATTTTGCCATTACAAGGGAGAAATATTTCAATGTCAAAACAATGACGGATCTTTTTAATCTTAATTATCATTTAATCATTGAATTTTTAAAGGAAAAAGAATTATTAGATACATTTTGAATAATATGTTTTCTAAATAGAAAGCTGATATTTTAAACACGGTGGTATGAATTGTCAACTGCGATTGTTAGTGGCTGTACCCCCAAAGGGGGTTAAAGGTCACATATACTCTAATAGGGTACAAATGCAAAATCACTTGCTGACATCGTTATAAATGAAACCCCGTCATTAAAACTGCTCATTTCGATCTTTAATTACCTTAAATCGACCTTTTTGTCAACAGTTCACAATTCTCAGCCGCAAACGAAATTTCAACCAATTAGGGCAGCGCGTCACCGTGATACATTTCAGGGGGTAAATTATATGTTAACAGGTTTGTACAAACCTGAAATTGCGAAAGCTGTTGAGAAAAATGAAAGCTATATGTTATCACAATCCACTAATTATACCTGTTATAAATTTAGTTTTGTCTCCTGCTTTGCCTAGTTTTCGAGTTACAACCCTTGTATAAACCTACACGTTATTTGTCATCAATGACTTGATGCTCAGTTAATGAATTTATAACAGGTATAATTAGTGGTAACGCCATGTAGATTACCCGACAAAGGCCCCCATTTGACATTTCTTTTGTCTGGATCGATCTAAGGATTAATCGATAACACGCAGATTGATTGATTAGTTTTATGGGGGCTAAATGGGGGATTTGTCAAAAGGTAGTGTTTATGTATGTACATTTACTAATCTATACTGAATACACTCTGTCGTGTCTGTGTCTATGTAAACCAGCACTCCTCTTTCAAAGGATTAACCGCCAATACAATGATTGATTGCTCATTATTGGCTAAGTAAATAACTTTTTACAAAGAATGACACACATTATGCACTTAGTTGCCAGGTGTGCTATCTTTGGTAACCAATGAAACTATTCAGCAATGTGAAAAACCTGAAACAATACATCGTGTTTTCGTATATTAGACTGTTAAAAGACACATCACTTGGGAAATCTGCAGATGAATTATATATCACTTGTTTTTGTGGATATTGGTGTATACATTCCTCGAAGAAGGTGATAGCCTGACATTGCTCCTATAACTTTAATTTAAATATTTGCATTTTTGTCTTTAATAAGTTGTCGTAGCTTTCAACAGAATCATTGTTTTCATCGTGAAGTGTAATGATGCAGACGACATACACTTGGGCGTGCGTACGAATTATGATTCATATAGACAAACTATGAAATGTCTGCATATTACATTCCTGTTATCCATTCGCAGATCGCTTCGTTTTATTAAGTTTTAAAATGCATACAAGTATGATTATAAAGTAATAATGATTATGAGACCAAGTTTAAAGACGTATATTGACAAGTGTCTACATACTGGTGAGTGAACGTTACAAACCAAATAAATTTAGCAAGTGAAGAAACCTATCGCGAAGTACTTTCACTTCGACCCCGACCTCGCTTAGGTTATGTTACAGGTTGTGTCATGCAAACTCCTTTTGGCCATGATTCAAATACATATCTATGTAATTCTGATTTTCTAACTTGATGAGAAAAAACCATAATCTCATTAATTCAAATGGATTTGACTTCACGATTTTCAAAAATGGCGGCGCCCTGTCTTGGGATGACTGCTATTTAAGTTTGTTTTCACCGACTTACAAAAGCAAAATTACTTTCTACTGGTAGTAAAATATGTATTTTATTGATGGACAATAGGATTTTACATGACATTGCCTATATCATAACAATGTCACTCTTGGAAGTGAGGTGGAGGTCAAAATAACATTGCTTGCAATATAAATGTCACGTCAACCCCCACCTTGCTTCCTTGGAAGACGTCCTTATGTTAAAAATTGTGTCATACAAAATCCTTTTGGCCATGATTCAAATGCATATCTAACTACCAGTAAAAAGTAGTTTTGATTTTCTAACTTGATGAGAAAAAATCATAATCTCAATAATTCTAACGTGACTTCACGATTTTCAAAAATGACGGCGCCCTGTCTGAGGATGAATGCTATTTAAATTTGTTTTCACCGACTTACAAAAGCAAAATTACTTTCTACTGGTAGTAAAATATGTATTTTATTGATGGACATCAGGATTTTACATGACATTGCTTATAGCATAACAATTTCACTCTTGGAAGCGGTCAATATAAGGGGTCAATATAATATTACTTCGACCACAACCTCGTTTCCGAGGAAGAAAGCGTTATATCCCTGCAAAACCCTTTTGGTCAGCAATGTGTAGTAAGCAGTCTTGATTTTATAAACTCGATGAAACTTGAAGTCCATTTTCTATCCTGGAAGCGTGGTAGAAGGCGAACCATCCGATTTAGTATATACCACAGGCTACCACAACGCCCACTTCGCACACATTAACAACCAATTTAAGCACAAACTAATGTCTGGTGGAAATATGTGCATAGTGACACCATCACCCGACCCCAAGGAACAACTGACGGCAACACAACAATTGGGCATGGCTTTGGTGACGTCGGGAAAACAGCAAAATGACGAGCTTCCTACACATTTTCTATACATGTAACTGGAAACCGTTCCTTCTATGACGACTCTGTAGGGCTCTGGCGACAGATTTACGTAGCCTGTTAGCGGTTTCGTTTGCGGGCGAGAGAGAAGCAGACGGCTTTTTAGCAACTTTTAAGCGCTTGATATTAATTAACCACAAGTGTTTATTTTTTTTATATATTTTTAAAAAAAAACAACAAAAAACAAATGGTGTTTCGTTTATGACTAACTAGGAGTCTTTCATATGCAGCGATAAAATGAGTACCAAAAAATTGAGTTTAGTGGTCCTTTAAAGTAGCGTAAAATTATTGTCCCCCTGAGAAGGTACTTAAGTCCCAAAACCTTCAAAGTGAAATTTAAACTTACCAGTATTTTAAACGTAGTATTTTTTGTTGTTGTCATTTTAAAATTTCGGCTATATTTTCCTACAATCACCAGCGGCTGAGGGGATTATGTAAATCCAGTTAGGGTCCATGCAGGTAGCAAAATTAATGTAAGTGCCCTTGGTCCCTAGTATGGTGATCTACCTTCAGTCGCTGGTGATCTATAGCCTATTTTTATGTTATGTTTTGTCCGAATTGTGCTGTTAGTTTTAACTTCATATGCTAGTTTTAATTTCGAATTGTGATACTCTAGTTATTTTACCGTACTTTGACGACGGGTTTTAGAACATATACCTATTCTTCATAATCATGTTTGTTCTCGTCACGATATGGCTGAAATATTGACGATGTGACGTTAAATATTAACTCACTCACTCAGTCAGCGGTTGGCTATGTCTACATTGAGGAAACAATGTATTGTGAATACATCGTATAATTTGTTTCGGTTTCATAAGGAAGGCTTGTTGGGCCTGTTGCTTTTCTTGTTCTATGAACATTTCATCACGTCTTTGCTAAAGACAATGCTTTTAGGACACTTGGTTCAAATCTCTTGTGTGGTATTTTGCAAGTTCTAAAGAGCACCAAAGAAAACTCTTCCTCAGAGACTTTACTTTCTGTGATCGGGATGGAAATATGATCGACTGTTGTGTTTGCCTTCACTTTGGCCAGATTTTAATTTTTCTGTGTTTCAATGCTTTACGTCGGAGTCTACGAGATACATACTTAAACACCAATCCAGCCTACCCTGCTGACCCAGCTGTTATTTCAATGCCTAGCACTATGGGTTCGGCTATGATGGTGGAAAACAATACAACACCTGCCACGCCTAGTTCCATGCTGGTTGTCGTCAGGGCGGTTTCTGCACCATCCATGGTATTGACAGCCCTATGATGTAATGCTGTCTATTCACCTACATACACACACACACACACACACACACACACACACACACACACGCACACACACACACGCGCGTTGATCTCCAGTTGACATATTTGAGGAAGATAAACTTAAGGTTTTCGTGCAGGTAAATAGTCTCAAGATGAATGTTATAAAAACATGGACCCATCTATCTTTGTGACGGGTTTTCATACCGGTTTCATGATTATACAATAGCGTTGATGCGTGTGTCTGTCATCCCAGCCTATTGGCAGTCTGTTCAACAGTGTGTATATTTACACGTTAATCTCCAGTTGACATATTTGAGGTAGATAAAGTTAATGTATTCGTGCAGGTAAATAGTCTCAAGATAAATGGGCCCTGTTATAAAAACACGGACCCATCTATCTTTGTGACGGGTTTTCATACCGGCTTCATGATTATACAATAGCGTTGATGCGTGTGTCTGTCATCCCAGCCTATTGGCAGTCTGTTCAAAAGTGTGTATATTTACACGTTAATCTCCAGTTGACATATTTGAGGTAGATAAAGTTAATGTATTCATGCACGTAAATAGTCTCAAGATAAATGGGCCCTGTTATAAAAACACGGACCCATCTATCTTTGTGACGGGTTTTCATACCGGCTTCATGATTATACAATAGCGTTGATGCGTGTGTCTGTCATCCCAGCCTATTGGCAGTCTGTTCAAAAGTGTGTATATTTACACGTTAATCTCCAGTTGACATATTTGAGGTAGATAAAGTTAATGCATTCGTGCAGGTAAATAGTCTCAAGATAAATGGGCCCTGTTATTAAAACACGGACCCATCTATCTTTGTGACAGGTTTTTATACCGGCTGCATGATGATACAATAGCGTTGATGCATGTGTCTGTCATCCCAGGCTATTGAGAGTCTGTTCAAAAGTAATAAATCATTTGAGGGAGCGTTACGAGATACACGCCTGGCTACTAATCCAACGAGCTTGGAGGTGCCGGGATCGAGCCCACCTGTTACCAGGTGTCAACTTTGTGTGCAGACTCATTCAGTCTTGTCACAACCCCTATTGTCCAATACACAACCCTGTGCACTTAAAAGAACCCACGAATCCGTTTGTAGATGAATAGATGGTGTTTGCACAATGCGTGCAAAACACCTAGCTGCGGGTACAGCAACGTGCAGTAAACATGGACACTGATGATCACACTGCGTCTTTGTGTCAGTACGTAAGCCACGACGAATATTCTCTCATTCAGAACTATTGTCAGGTCGTGATCTTTGTTGTCCATGAAACTGTTGGATGAGCCGAGCATGGTGTTGAGATTCCAGTAAATTTGAGATGGCATGAGTACCCATTTGTGGTCTATGGTGAAGATGAGACTGCACTGTTTGTTTCTGGCAACAATCATAGTCTTGACGTCATCCAGGTCAAATGCTGGGGACATCGTCCATTTGTCCTCATTCTTGTGGACTGGGCCCTACAGGGTGTTGCTGGCTCCTTTGGTGTCGATGAAGCTACCTAGGTTGCTGTCGCCAGATCCGCCTGTAGAGGGCACTTCAATACGTTTGTAAATGTTAATCAGGTACGAGGCGTACAGTTTATCATTGATTCCGCTTGACCTCGAAGCTGGAGATCACTATGTTGGTGATTTTCTCAATTGCCTGGGCATTTGGGAAACAGAAGATTGAGTCACTGACATATAACCGATTACGTGTAATGTCTAAAAACTGGTATTTTCAATTCCTTGATTTATTGTCTCGGATGTATTTCTTGTACTGCCATGATGAAAAAGATTTTGTTCTGGCATTTTGGGAGCTTTCCGTTTAACTGACATGACTCTCAGCAGTGTAGAAGGTTGTTCACCTTGAACATTGTCCATCATGCTCAGCTAATCGAGATGTATGCACAGTTAGCCGTGGTATTTCCGACGACCCAAATGTTCTCACCAACAGCTGGTATCACAGACTGTTTCTTTTTTTTTTATCAGCTCCCACAGGTTTGAATTTTTTCGTCCTCCGGTGAATGCATACTGTAGTAGTCGTCAGTTATTTCCTTTCCTTTCAGGATTTTTAAACAGCTTGTTGATGCTACTGATGATGTTGGTCCGTCGTTGATGGTAGGTGATATCCAGCGGATGGCCAGCGTGAGTAGTATACACAAGATGGTTACGGGACTGACAAACTTAATTAAACTAGGATTGGGGATCATTAGGAGGACACACAATGGCCAGGCGATGAACAGAAAACCATAAGAGTCAGTGAGTCAAATTTCTGTCATGTTGGCAGTATTTTAGTCATGCTATGTTGAAACATTACATGTCAAAATAAACCTGTCAACAAAACACATATCCACAGATATATGTCTAAAACATTCACGCTAGTATGAAAATGTGACTACAATATAAAACAGAGCTATGCATCACCAGAAGCCAAATTCAGGTATTTCTACTACGTGTATGGTATCTCAGATGGATTTATACCAACTGTCTGGCTACCCGTGATTTGTAGACAGTGAAGCCAAACAGTTCAAATTAACAGGAATGATACAATTAAAGCCACAGACGATAACCGAATCAAGGGAGTTGCGTATCTTCAACGGAGACCAAATGTGTTACTCTCCATCAGTCCCTTTTCAAGGTACAGCCACTTACAATCAAAGTTATTTGTTCATTCGTCAAAATTTAAAAAAAGATAATATTTATTTGCTTATTTAAATTCTTGTGAAAATATATTGATTAAATCACTTTTTCAAATGCCATTACTAATTACAACCTGATGCCAAAAAGGATCATTCATTCATGAAACCTTGAAATCTCATTCATAAAACCTTGAAATAGTTTACTTATCCTTTGTGAATAAATATTCAGAACAAGCTTCACAGTTATACTTTCATCTCAGATGAAAATGGAGGATCGGCAACTTTCAAGGTAAAAAACAGTCAAGGTAAAAAAAAAGTTGGAGCAACTTTGGTGACAGCTACTTATATACCTGTCTTGGTGTCATGTCGAAAAAAAAGTGGCTGCTGAATGAATGGGCTGCCCTAGCATAAATATGATTCTTATAAACTGTTTAATCAATCACCACCGACCTCATGTGGTCTATCCAAACGTACTACATTTTAATATATAAAAATTGGGAGACATCAAATGATTGTCAACGCCGTTTTCTCTATTTATCGACCATGGGTGGGGCATTATTTGACTATGAGTAATGTCATAGGAGTGAAGTGGCTCATTACTAACACTGTTTGTATTTGGTGGTATTTAAATCGTCTTCCTTCTGTCCCTGTGCAGACTAATTTCCATATTGTTAAATTACCTCACAGGGTGACACAACATCTAGTACCGACAATGACGAGCAAAGACGACAGTGAAGTAGGGGTTCCCATGACAGAGTTACATTGTAAAGGAGAAAATGGACGCGAACCTACACCGCAGAGAGACTCGTGGAGCCGACATCTGGACTACATGCTGACAATGGTTGGCTACTGTGTTGCATTAGGAAACCTACTGAGGTTCCCCTATATCTGCAACAGAAACGGTGGAGGTAAGACTATATATGTAATTGTTTCTTATTATTTTCTGGAGACAGCAAATTGTGATGCCTGTATAATCTATAAACGATTCGACACAAACACACAATCCAATAAATATCCACTTTTACGAAGCTGAATAGTTTCAGGATTTACAGTCTCACGTTATCACTGCTCCATCTGCAAGGATGGAAAACTCTATGATAAATGTGACCGCTAAGATGAGATCTCAAACACTTCTTGTTCTACCTGAGGGGAATGTAAAGGGTCACTGGAGAACAACATATGTTTAATCAGTCGTTCTTGAATATTCTTAGCAATTTCCATTAATCAATATCTTTGATGTGCTTAATTTGAGATTACACCAGTAACTGAAAGTCACCTGCTGGTAGATACCATAGAGGTGTCAAGTATAATGGTGACTTCGGCAGAGGAGTGAGTTAATTGTGATTGATGTCACTTTTAACATCGTTCCCGACGTATCTAAACTGAATGCATGGTTGAAAAATGAACCCACAATCCAGTGTGCTCAAATAAGGCAACTCTGCACAGAGAATTGCGACACGCTTCACACCCCTGACACATATGCCCCTTATTTGTAACATAACACTTTGTTTGGTTGGTGAGGAGGGACAACATCTTAAAAAGGTGTGTTGTTTCTGTTTTCGGTATGTTTTCAAGATTACCCTTTGAAACACAGTGATTACATGAACACGTGACTACATATACCCATAGGCGCTTTCCTCATCCCATTTGTCTTGATCCTGGCCATCGCTGGGTTCCCATCATTCTTCGTGGAGGCGACTATGTCGCAGTTCTCGGGAAAGGCTGCCAAACAAGTCTGGAGCTTCTGTCCCATGTTTAAAGGTCAGTGGCACCAAAGTCTTCTTATTCTGAACAATACCATTGCATGCATTATGTATTGATGACATGTCAGGTTTATATAATGACTTCTAGCAGGCTATCTTTGTGTTTGAAATGTGTCGTCCTGATGTGTTCGCTTACCATCGGTTGATTACTGTCCATTGGCGGTATAAATATAAAACAAATTTGACATTGATGAGAAATATGTTTATAGTACTAGGCGTCATTTATAAAGGGTCAAGTGATATATACAGTACATGCATACTAAAGACAAGTTTCTCAAAAATGTGACATACAGACACGACAAGACAAGTTCAAAGTTCAGAAAGCCCTAAGGAGGGTCGGCCGTGAAAACCACTTGTAGGAATTTGCAGGAATGACACTGCTATAGGACCCAGAATCTCATCCTGATACGCTGTCCTGTAAGACCACTGGCATTGGCGTATATCCACTAGGAGCAATACCAGACCAAACCATAATTGACGCCTAGCCAATTGGTTACGCGTGGCCAGAGTTGCATCTGTGATTCGCCCTCCTTTTTGGCAATACATCATGTAAGAACAAATTGAATCTGCTCTCATCTAGGTAGACCTCACGGAAACTTGTTGATACTAGCTCAAACTCGCCGTTATGTGGTGTTAGTGGTGGACGAACTGCAGGTCGGCTACAGCTTAGTCTAACTGCCCTTAAACATCAGTGAACGGTCCTCCTGGATATTTTAACCAGATTGTAAGCATTAACAGCTGCAGTACTTCGGGTTTTTCTCCCACATCAATCAGACATTGCTTGGTGTTAAAATAAAACTGGGTTGGTAGCGTAAATTATTCAGTCACCTAATAAATCGAAAACTCAATCAGTATTTCAAATTCCACGTCTCACTTTTTCACTCCCTCAAGATCTGACTAAAAACTCTTCCACTACCTACATGCATATTTTGCACCTGTGTATTTCCCCTACCAAAGTCCAAGTTCAGGATCAGTAAGGTTATATATTGTTCTTGATGAAGGTGCATCAGTGTGTTTTGTATTGCCTACCAGGAGTTGGTGTTGGCGCTGTTGTGGTTGCATTCACATACATGCCCTATTACAATCTGTATCTGGCCTGGCCCGTCTACTACATGGTGAAGTGCTGCTCCAGCGTCCTGCCCTGGACAACTTGCGGCAACAGCTGGAACACAGACATGTGCATTGACTACATGAATACAACGTATGGCAGTAACAACACGGATACGTCATATACCATCACCAAATCCGAAAAGTGGGAAAACGTGACCCTAGGCCACACACCTGCGGAGGAGTTTTGGCAGTACGATACATTTTCATAATAATTTTGTTAGGACAAGCTTTGTCAAAATGCGTTTCCCGTATAAAGATTGTATCAACATGGTGCTCACGGTTCAAATATAAGCGAAACATCCCAATCCCAATCCACAAACCTAATGCAGGTAAATGAATGTATATAACTGTTTGATTAAAGTTACGCAAAGACCAACATATCCATCGGGGTGGGTGCTCATATTATTTTTGTCCAGTCCAAACCAGTTAATGTATAGCCCACAGCCTACAGTTCCACGGCCTGTAGCTGACACCTAACCTACCCTGTGTTATCCTTTCAGCTACAATGTCTTGGGAGTCTCAACAGGCTTGGAGGACGTAGGGTCTGTACAGTGGCACATTGCTGGATGTCTCTTGTTTTCAAGTGTAGTAATCTTTATATGTCTTATTCGTGGAGTCAAGTCTGCTGGTAAGGTAATGTTATCAGAAATTCTTCATGTCGTTGCTACTAACATCTTTAGATGCATTGATACTGCTACGAGAATGTATTTTCTGTAAATTGTATTACTGAATAAGTGATAATTATTGTTGGGTCACAGTGTTAGAGAGTGACTGTGTATATAAAAGCTGGTTGTATTACACACGCACGACACACGGATAAATGGAATGCATCAGTCAGCCTGCCTCTCCGTCAATGCTTGACCTACATAACCGCTGCCTGACACCTCGCTGTGTAACATTCAGTATAACTGTTTCTCACTCTCAAACCAATTACTTTAGATTTGACTCAGTTGCATTGTACATGAAACCTCTATAGTGAATCTTTGTATCTTGCCTTTGTTTTAGATCAATACAAAATATTGAAAATTTTAGACTTCTCAGTGTGTTATATTTTGCTGGTTCTGAGGGGATTTCTTATACCTTTTGTCACGGCATATTATTAACCGTAACAATACCTTCACCAAGGCTATGAATGTCTTTACATTTGAAACGTCAAGATTAATTGTATCTCCCACAAGAAACAGAAATAACTACTTATTCAAGCAAAGCAAGAAAGTCTTTAAAGGGAGATAAACATAAATATCAAAAGTGACTAAAGGGTTGTAAAATATATCATGGTCCATATGTTGCTTAAAGCTCTTTGAAATCTTTGAAATGTTCTCTCGCACTATTCAAATTATATTTGTATTATTTGTTTGTATTCAATATTGTATTTAATGTAAAGATTTTGTAAAAGGAGGTTTGTCAGAAAACATGTACTTTGGGCTGGAAGCCTCTAAAGCCTTCATAAAAATCTTGAATCTTGAACTAATCAAACTCGATTAATAATATAATCTGTCTTGCCTGGGATTTATCTAAGAAAGTAATTCACATTAACAGAAGGAAATACACATAAGTGTATCCATTTGCCTAAGGGGGTTATTTAGGACAGCCTGGCTATGGGGGTTGTGTAGGACAGCCTGACTATGGGGGTTGTGTAGGACAGGATGGCTATGGGGGTTGTGTAGGACAGCCGAATGGTTAAACCGAAAACCCGGGCTGGATTCTCTACATGGGTGCCTACCGTGGTATTGCAAGAATAAACATACAACTTCGAAATACCATATTCTCTCACAAATTCGTTTGATTATGTCTTTGCTAGCTATGGCGTGTTATCTTTAATGTAAGTAATACTTGTTCACATGCTAATACTAAACCCTGTCTTAATTCAAATCATATAGACGCCATGAAAGTTACAATATGTCCAGGATAACTCTGGGTTTTCCTCCCTGCAGGCTGTGTACGTGACTGCGCTGCTGCCGTACATCCTCCTCATCTCTATCTGCATCACAACACTGCTGCAGCCAGGTGCTCTAAATGGCGTGTATTACTTCTTCGTACCTGACTTCAACAAACTACTTGATATACAGGTGTGTTTCAGTTGACGAAATTCTAAATGTAATCATAAATCACGTGAGGCAAACATAGAGGATACTAAAGGACCTTCCGTGTAATACATAGAGGATACTAAACAACCTTCCGTGTAATACTATATTTATCAAACGAGTCAATGATTTGGCATCAAACGAGCGAAAGCGAGTTTGATACTAAATCTTTAACGAGTTTAATAAAAATGGTATTTCACGGAAGCGAGTTTAGTATTCTGTTTATTACTCGAAAACATAAATTGACAGAAACTGCCGTGAAATTCCCTACAGTTTTAGGACTCTCAGCTTTCCTCGAGTCAAGCAAGGTCTAGTAAAATTGCGAAATCGGCATTAGCATTGTGACGTTACATCTTGGAACCATTTTGGCGTCATACGTCAAGCGGTATTACACTAGTGCAATATTGCCGTAAAAATATTACATTGTAGTATCCTCAACGGGCGAGTAATAAATTTGCAGTTCTACGTATTTCCTTACAACCCTAGGCTTCCAGTCTTGATACGTGAACAAGCACGTCTACTGAATCTAAACCGTCTACAAGTGATTTTAAGAGCAGATCAAGTGTGACAACCAATACTATTCACAAGAGTGAGGGCCAAAGCTAACATCGCCATATTTTTTAAATAGTGCATTTATGACGACAGCCGATAAAATCAATTTCAATTCTGAGTCCGAACGGGCCTGGCATTCACTATTTAGCCATGTGATAAAAATATTATTCAATATCAACTCCCTGATTAGATATAGTAACGGATATTGATAGAAACAATGAAGTACAAATAATTCTGTTTGACGATGACGTACCGCTACCATCTGACGTAGGTGTGGCTGGAAGCATGTCTGCAAGTGTTCTATTCACTGGGTGTTGGCCTTGGAATGATCGGTACTGCTGCCAGCTACAACAACTTCCATGAACCGTGTCTACGGTGAGTTATGAACACATCAGTATCAAAATGTGACCTCACATGACTAATTCATAAAGACAACAAGCTTGGTGATTACTTCTGCGTGTTTTACTAACAACCACTTAGGACCTACACGTTTCTTCATCATTGCAATGTCCAGGAAACTTTCTCAAAGTAATATTATTGACTGTAATAATATCCCAGAAAGTCACTGAATGTGTGAAAGGATTAGAATGTTACACAATTGTGCATTTCTTTTCACAGAGATAGTATAATATTGACGATTATCTCCGAAGGAACCAGTATCTTTTGTGGCTTTGTGACGTTTGCTGCTCTCGGGGTCATGTCCCAGAAAACGGGTGTCCCAATTGAAAGTGTTGTGACAGGGGGTAGGTTATTTGTTTCGTTATTTTTCATTAATATGAAATAGGATTAAAGAAATGAAGAATAATTGAAACTCTTGTCGCAGGTGGAAGATAACCTGGGTCTTTTTTGTATTAAAGAAACACAATCGTGGATCGACTCTTCCAGTACGGCTTGTATTTTAGAGTTTCCAAAGGTTTGATTGTCCACTTACTGTGTGGTCACATGTAGATTATTTAGATAATAATATATATAAGAAATCAAACCCTTTCACTATCCATTGTAAATCGCTGCTTAAGGCAGAGTCGATGTTTGCAACATTCCGAAACGTTTTCTGAGCATGTGTTTATGAATCACTATCAAATACTGTTGATACTCGATGTTCGCGACGATGTGGGCATACCTTGCCCCACCAGTGGCACCCACCATAAACAGGTGCGAGGCTAGTCAATTGTTCACAGCATACAGTATACATACAGTAGCGTATGGTACCGGTCAAAATTGGGAAATGAATCTGACATTACTTTTTGACTGCTGCAAACTGTTAGAAATCCACTATAAAACATCTTTGAAAGCTTTACTGACACCTTGAATGTTGTAACCTTAATCCAGGCTAAAGCGCCAGACTAGTGATTCAGCTAGCTTGAAATGATGGGATCGAGCCCACCTGTGACCGGGTGTTAAAACCTTACAGACTATTTCAGTATTGTCACAATCCCTAGTGTGCAGTACACAACCCTGTGCACTTAAAACAACCAATCTGTTGGTTTATGACCAGATGGTGGCCACACGAATATGTGCACACACCTAGTTGCGAGTACAGCAACGTGCAGTAAATTTGGACAAAATGCTGTGACTATGTGTCCCAGTCCACCCAGCTGTGAATGGGTAAGGATGGAACAGTCACATTGACTCGGTGCGCCTTGTGGCTGCAGGAGTTGGATATTGGCGCTATATAAATATAAATCTTTAAAAAAGCGAAAGAAAAAACATAGGCACACGATATGTCTTGGATGTGAAATACAGGCAAAGTTCACAGTTTTTACAAAGTTGTGGGTAAGGTTGGTCCGAACGTTAAATGGAACCAGTCATATCTTGAGTATCAAAACCATGCACTGTCATAAGAGATCCTTATATGCATAATACGTTTCTACTGAAGGTCCAGGATTGGGATTTGTGACCTATCCAGACGCCCTTGCACAACTCCCGTTCCCACAGCTGTGGTCATTCATGTTCTTTCTGATGTTGCTCATGGTTGGTTTGGATTCACAGGTACAATATGAAGTATTCAATGCAATGTTCTACATCATCATGACAGCTCAGAAAGAAACATGGTCCAGATAAAACTGGCAGACTAATGCTGGTATATGGGATAGGATAGTCTAGATTAGAGCAGTGTGTTCTGGTCGTTACCAAGTGGGCACGTCATCGTATCTAAAACAGTAACCGGACCAATGCTTGGGTTCATATTCGGTTATTTTAATGGTACCTTCACATGTGCCAAAGTGCGCATCCTGTGCAGTGCTGACAGCAAACAGTACCAAACTCAGAACGGATATCGCACACTTTAGTAGACATAGCCTGAACAAGTTCATAAAATTATCCTTTTCTCCAAGTTGAGCGTGGAGTAAAAACACACAGACAATAGCTACTGATGGTCGCGTCCCTGTTTAGCATATTATCTGCAAGCAGCAATGCAATTTAAGGAATGTGTCTGTCTGAAGGTTATGTTAAATGACATTTCAAGCGCAAAGTCTTAACATTAGCAACGAAATTCAGAATAAGATATAGTTTATGAACATATTACTGGTTTGCACCGAGATATAACGTCAACTGTTGTCCTTCCAGTTCCTGAGTACTGAAGTCATTATTACTGCCCTGATTGACCAGTATCCGCGGCAGCTGAGCAAGAGGAGGGTGTTCCTTACAGGCGGATGTTGCCTGACAGTATTTCTGACTGGAATCATATTCTGTACCCAGGTCACTATGCTTACCCAATTCAGTAGGACAAACAAGTTAGTGTATTGGTTTCCCATCAGCATCTGTGTCAGAGCTGGTGGTATTTTCAGGCAAGATGGTGGTGCTAGTTGTAGCACTGTTAGCTGTAATGTGAACGGCAAAATTAGTAGTAGTTGTTTTAACAGCAGAAGTTGGAGCATGTACCCAAGAGTGTGAAAATGGTATATTGTCTGAAGGACGATATGGACATGCTGACTTCCTGTTGCAGGGAGGGCCTTACATGTTTCAGTTGGTCGACTGGTACGTGTTGTCTCTAGGGCCCATGGTGATAAGTACAATGGAGTGCATAGTCGTGTCGTGGATATATGGTGCGTATATTTACTAGTTCATTTGGATTCAAGAATTCCTCATAAACAATAGCTAAACAGGCCATTTCTTGTGAATGAACACATGAAAAGGTGCGTAACTATACAGAGAATATTGGGTTTGGAAATAAACGATTTGACAAAATTGATGGAATTGTGAAACTCATTCTTTGTATTTTATAATCTTTGAGCAAGTTGGGACTTTTTCAGTTCCTAGAAAGAAATTTTTCTACCAGACACGTGTTCAAGAGAAATTTTATTGTAAAATATATTTACAAGAAGGACGAATAGATTTCTTTGCTTTTATATCCATGGCGTAGAGAACCATGCACAGCAGGTAGTATTATAGCCATAATGTTGACAGAGTTCACATATTAATCGCACACAATAATCAGTAATGAACGTGACTTTACAATGTTCCTAATCAATGTGAACATATGTTCTGTCAGGTTTAAAACGAGTCAGTAAAGACGTGGAGATGATGATTGGTAAGCCACTGCCGATGACCGTAAAGATCCTCTGGGCTTTGGTAACGCCGACAATTTTGATAGTAAGTGTGAAAAAGGTGAACGATACAGTGGTGGCACAGTGGTGAACTACATGTTCTTGAATCTGTGACCATTACACCGAACAAACTTCTTCATGATATTGTTCAAACATAAGCAAGTGAGTGAGTTTAGTTTTACGCCGAAATATCCCATCTATATGGCGGCAATTTGTAAATAATCGAGTCTGGACCAGACAATCCAGTGATCAACAGCATGAGCACCGATCTGCGCAATTGGGAACCGATGACGTGTCGACCGAGTCAGCGAGCCTGACCATGCTACCCCGTTAGTTGCCTCTCACGGCAAGCATTTTATGGCAAGCCTCGATTGCTGAAGGCCTATTCTACCCGTACCTTCTCGGGTCTCAAAAACAATCATCATAAATCAAGAATTAGTGTACATGCTATGTGAACGTTTATCAGATTAGATACTAATCATATAGGTACTTCAGTGAAAGGTGAGCATATTCTACACCGACGGGAACCAGTTTAAAGTAAAATGTTTTTTGAACATACGAGTAGCAACGGGCATTTAAAGTGTATCTTTATATATATATAAACATGTGTCAGGAAATGTTAAACACTAACTGTGCAATCATGTACCTTTTCTTAGTATGAATATGATATAATTGTTACAAATCCAGGTAACTTTCATCTTGGCGCTCCTCCGCTATGAACCGCCAACCTATGGCAAGTACGAGTATCCCAGCTACGCCTCTACAATCGGCTGGTTCATAGCAGTGCTGCCCCTTCTACCGATACCCATCTATATGGTCATCACTGTCAGGAAGCACATGGCGAGCAATTCCCTGAAGAAGGTAAACACGCTTGTAACTCAACTGTATCGAATTATTTTAAATAATAGTATTAACATCAACCTAGCATCCCAGTCTTAACATGAAATGAAGAACACGCAGTGGGAGTAACTATACCGTCCTACCCCTTCTCAGGAGATGTCCTTTGCTGGTTCCCATGGCTGTTGTTTGCAGAACCGTTAAGTTCAAGTTATAAGAGTCATTGAGTGAGTTAATGAGTGAGTGAGTTAATTGTTACGCCGCACTCAGCAATATTCCAGCTGTAAGGCAGCGGTCTGTAAATAATCGAGCCTGGCCTGGTAATCCAGCGATCAACAGCATGAGCATCGATCTGCACAACTGGGAATCGATGACATGTGTGAACCAAGTCAGCGAGCATGACCACCCATTTCCGTTAGTCGCCTCTTACGACAAGCATAGTCGCCTTTAATGGCAAGCATGGGTTGCTGCAGGCCTAATCTACCCCAGGACCTTCACGGGTCCCAACTGACAGGAACTGTTTAACATATCACATTCAGTGTTTATCTCCAGGATGTTTCAAGGCAACCATCAGTTCCGACAATGTCTATTGTCAGTTTGGCTGCTGCCCAGGGATATCTGTGTTACCTCAACAACTAAACGCATCCTCAGGGGTTCAGAAAAGTGAAAAATATGAAGGCCTATTCTATCACGGACCTTCAACTCTTCCAAACACTTTAATTGAAATTCTTGAATTATATGATGAGCTTGCTACTGGCCAATAAGACATCGTCCTCTGTTGGTTACCTAGCCATGTTGGAATCTCTGGGTAACACAATGGCTGAGATTGCTACCAAGGGGGCCCTTTACAAATCTGTGACACCACTTCTTATTGCACACTCTGAGTGCAAAGTTCTTATTCGATAGTATATCCGTGATCTGATGCAAAAGAAGTGGGACACCTAAGTAGGAATCGATAACTTATGTCAAATTACGCCTACTATCGATTACACCTACTTGCGCTGTCTGAGCTGTCCAGATTTGAAGAGGTCTGTATGCGACGATGTCGCATTAGCCACAGCAGGTATACTCATGAGTATTTATTGCAATGCACCCAGGGTCATAAAAATCCAAGCCAGATCTTGTACTTTATCACATGGCCAATGAAACCATTTTTCCATTAAATTGTCCATCCCTTTTGATTCTGATGTGACTGGCAAGATTAAAAAAAAATGTGGACATCGTCCGTATTGGCAACGTACCAAAACGTCAAAGTGGACAATTTGCCTGCATGTGCTGAGGGAAAGATATGCTGTTGAGTGATACGATTCCCTTTCGTTGACAGAGTGTACGACTTGCCTTGAGGCCAGATGATGAATGGCGACCTCAAAGCCGAGAGGATTACATTAATGAATCTACAACATAACAACTATCTCACAAGACAGCCCTCACGGTACTGTTCAAATTAACAGATTGAACTTTAATGTTTGAACAGTGTCTATATTTTAACTGAGTACACTAATAGTAGTTCATGTTTGTACAATAATAAATGTCACCTCCCAAATACGCGCAGTAGTAAACGCAAGAACATTTATGGATACTCAGAAAGATTGAAGAGGCATTTTCTGTTCTTTGTGTTGAAACATGTATGTTCTGATAATAATTATATAAGCGTTACTTTGCTGAAGCTATGCAGATTTATTAAGACCTCTTCGCACGTGTTCCGAATTGAGAGATATAAACGAGAATCAGCAAGAAAAATATTTTCCAAATTCCAATCGCATTCAGGAGAGAATGTCAAAACAACAATATTTCAAGCTTTGTAAGAATACGACGCCCACATGCCATCTGACGTTTCAGTGACACGTTTGTATGCGATTCGGTAGTGTTCTGATGACGTCAGGGCTCATTTGAAGAGCATTCGGAACGTTCTGACTGTATTCGGGACGTTCTGACTGCATTCGGGACATTCTGACTGTATTCGGGTGCATTTAAGGTACACTCGAGCTGCATTCCAGCATCAGTGGAAATATTCCGATATATCTGGAGACTATTCCACCTGAAATCCTGCAGCAATTGAGATACATTCCGTCTCATTCGAGGCGTATTTGAGACATTCTGACAGGATATGAAGTGGATAGAATACAGTTAGAATGAATTAAAAATATTTAGAATGCAGTCAGAATACTTTGAATGCAGTTCGAATGCACCTCAAATGCAGTTCCATGTTTTTTCCCCCTTCGAATGTACCTCGACATTTTTAACCCGAATTTTTTTACCCGAATAGTTAGAATGCAGTAAGAAGTTTTAGAATTCAGTTCGAATTTCCAGGAATTTCCAGAAATGTTCATTCCGAAACCCTTCCGACTCATTCCACCTCTTGTGTGAACGGGGGGATAAAAATATATGAGTGAATTATTCATCCAAAAAGACGGAACTTTAACGTCTGTAATACTGAGTACAGTACCAGTTTATCGCGACGATGTGAATATTTGTCTGCCATCTCCCAAACAGACGCAATCATTCATATATTTACACTTTTCGATACACAGAAAATGAATGTCGTTGGAACGTTGTTGAATTCTGTGATTCTTAGGCCTTAGGTACTGATGATTTAATCGATTTTTTTAAATCGTCTTCTTTGGAAATGAAAAAGCTCCCTCTTGTTTAGAATGCAAAATTGAGCACTGCTCAACGTTTAGAACCAAGTGTTGGACATAGTGACCCTAAAGATATCATTTTACACTTCAATAGAGAAAATTATCATATCTCAAGACAACATTTCAAATAGTCCTCCAGTTCGATTAATGATTTGCGTTGTCATAACACTCACTATATTCTTTGCTTCTTTAAAGCAGCAGACAGCAAAATTCCAACTATATGGCGATGACGAGATCTTTTGTGGATAAATCGTCTTATAACTCTTTGAAACACAACGTTTCGGGGTCATTTCATTTCATTTCTGGAATGAGTTCATCGGATGAAGGGGTCTGAAATGACCCCCAAACGTTGTGTTTCATATCGTTACAAAGAAGATTTATCCCTAAATTGTCTTAGACATATATGCAACTTCTAAATGCCGCTAAACGACATTATGTGGTGATAGTCTGTAAACAGTCGAGTCCAGACCAGAAAGTCCATTGGTCAGCATGGTCATCTTCACAACTGAGATGTCACGATATATGACAGTTGTGTAAACATTAAACTCTGTGATGACATGACCGTCAAATCATGATAATCGTGACATAAAATCAACCCTCGTATTGCGTTTCTTGGCATGCGTATATTCTAGATCAGTTTACAAGTTCTCTAAACGAATCGTATCACTTAGTAACGTCTAACTTTGGAAGTTTGTGTTTTGTTACAGTTTTTCAGTTCTTCAAAGATCTCTTTCTATATAACTAATCGATAGTCATATTCTATTTGTCACACTTCATTGTTTTCATCAGCAATCGGTCATTAGACATGTCGAGCCTAAACGTTTATTTGTGTAAAACACCTTGCAGTAATGTTGGATTTTTTCTGCTCAGCAATCGGGGTTCCTATCCCCATTCTGGAAGCATTAGCATGTTTTAGGATTTATTATTTTCGATGAACTACCTTAGGAATATTAAATGGTTGATCTCTTTTGGTTTACAGATAACGGGACAACTCATTGTGAAAAAACCCATTCAAGTCATTCCAGAGGACATTTTGTCAAGCCTATAGATCATCTCTGCAAGTAAAATTAAGTTCATTCAGAAGATCGCTAAAGAATCATGGAACAAGTCCACAAAGAATGTATTAATAAATAAAATTATATTGCTTTGTTACGTGGTGCGTGGTGATATTGTCCAGTTCTTGAAAAGTTGTCATATTTGACATATTCAGTTTGGTGCACGTCCTAGATGGTCTAGGGTATTCAAACAATGCATTGCTTTAGTAATCCTCGTATTAATATTGTTAAAGGAGACATTTACAGGTGTGGTAGTCGGTTATTGCTTTAGAGTGACATCTTGTCAGCCAATGACAACAACTTTCTCGGCACAAGCTCAGCTCACTACTGCCACAGCGAGTCTAATGTTCACGTGCGTAACTGGACAAAATGGAAAACAATAAATGTCCAAGGACTTCATGATTTGCCATTGTAATCGGAAGTTTTTCCGGTATACTCCAGTATCTACAAACTGTAACGAACGTGGCCGCGAAATATTTTACAGCTCACGTGAAAACTTTCACTGATTTAATGAATATATGTTTCATCACAACTGAACGTAAATTAATCTATGTTAGAATGTACCACTGAAAGGAAGTTGTAACATGGAATAATTGTGAGTGAGTGAGTGAGTGAGTTTAGTTTTACGCCACACTCAGCAATATTACAGCTATATGGCGGCGGTCTGTAAATAATCGAGTCTGGACCAGACAATCCAGTGATCAACAACATGAGCATCGATCTGCGCAATTGGGAACCGATGGCATGTGTGAACCAAGTCAGCGAGTCTGACCACCCGATCCCGTTAGTCGCCTCTTACGACAAGCATAGTCGCCTTTTATGGCAAGCATGGGTTGCTGAAGGCCTATTCTACCCCGGGACCTTCACGGGTCGGAATAATTGTAGTATAATGTAGTATTATGTAGTATAATGTAGTATTATGTAGTATTATGTAGTGTAATGTTGTATAATGTAGTATAATGTAGTGTTATGTAGTATAATGTAGTATGATGTAGTATTATGTACTATAATGTATTATTATGTAGTATAATGTAACATAATGTAGTATAATGTAGTTTTATGTAGTATGATGTAGTATAATGTAGTATTATGTAGTATAATGTAGTATGATGCAGTATTATGTACTATAATGTAGTATTATGTAGTATTATGTAGTATAATGTAGTATTATGTAGTATTATGTAGTATTATGTACTATAATGTAGTATAATGTAGTATAATGTAGTATTATGTAGTATTGTGTACTATAATGTAGTGTAATGTAGTATTATGTAGTATTATGTAGTGAGTGAGTTAATATTTAACGTCACATCGGCAATATTGCAGCCATGTCGTGACGAGAACATACATGACAAAAAAGAATATATATGCATATTATGAACACCCTGTCGACGAAGGACAGTAAAACCACTAGACTATCACAGTTAATGTTAAAACTAGTGTGGAAACTTATAAAAATATAACAGTATCATTATTTGGACAATACAATATAAAAACAGGCCATAGATCGCCAACAACAGAGGGTAGATCACCATACCAGGGACCATGGGGACTTACAGTACCTCTGCTACCTGCATGGTTCCTGGCTGGATTTACACCATCCCCTCAGCTGTTGGCGACTGTATGCTAGATTAGCCACAAATTAAAATGACACATATTCTACGATTAAATCGTTTTGGGACTTACGTACCCTCTCAGGAGGACAATAATTTTACGGTACTTCAACCCCCTTCGAGGATACAGCCACTAACAATCTCAGTTGCTAATTCAACTTCCAATCATAAAATACTTATTTATTTACATGTCAGTCAATAAATTCAATTCTTTTAAAAATGCAATAATTACATGAGAACTTACATTACTAAAAAGGTCCTTCATAGTTCTTGATTTAAAATAATTGTCCCTTGTGATGGAATATTCAACACAGTCAAGCAAGACATGCTTGACCGTGATTATTTCATCACAAGGGACGCAGAACGGAGGATCCTCACCTTTCAAAAGATATTCATGCGTATACCTAGTGTGGCCAATACGACATCGTCGTATAATGACCTCTTCAAATCTGGACCGACATCCCAAGTAGGTGTAACCAACAAATGGTTTTATTGCATGTAATTTATTGATACCTACTTGGGTGTCCCACTTCTTCTGCATGAGATCACGAATGTAAGATCTAATGGTGGCTTTATAATCACTGTAAGGAATAAGAAGTGGTGATACAGATTTGTTGAGCGCTGCTTTAGCAGCAAGGTCAGCCAATGTGTTACCAGAGATTCCAACATGGCTGGGTAACCAACAGATGACGATGTCGTATTGGCCAGTTGCAAGATAGTTATAAAGTTCAATAATTTCTATTAAAAGTGGATGTTTACATGCTAGGTTTTTAATAGCCTGAAGGCAAGAAAGAGAGTCTGAATAGATTATGTACTGTTTATGTTTAGGATGTCTTTGGATATATTTAAGGGCTGTTAATATGGCGTTAGCTTCAGCTGTAAAAATAGAACTATTGTCTGGTAATCTAGAAGATATTGTTCTGGATCCAATGACAGTAGCACAAGCCACTGCGCCACCGCCCTTAGACCCATCTGTAAATAAGGATTTATAACCGCAATATTTATGTTTCAACTGATTATATTCTTGTTTGTATTGTAGTTCATTAGTTTCTGATTTTTTAAATGTACTTAATGTTAGGTCAACTTGTGGCCTAACCAATTGCCAAGGAGGAGAAGAAAGAAGACGGGAAGGAGCTATGTTTTCCAGCTCAATGCCGGCCGAAGAAAGAAAGGGTTTAATTCTGTGTCCGAGAGGTGGAACAAGAGAACACTTTTTGTTGTATAAATCCTCGTAGAGAGCATTGAAAACACAGTTATATGCCGGGTTAGATTTGTTAGAGTATAGTTTTGTAGCATATTGTAAAGATAATTTTATACGTCGCTGAGTGAGAGATGGCTCATCTGCCTCGACATAGAGACTGTCAACGGGAGAAGTTCGAAAAGATCCAAGACATAATCTAAGACCTTGATGATGGATAGAATCTAACATTTTGAGACTGCTTTTACAGGCTCCACCATATACAATGGAACCATAGTCAAGTTTGGAGCGAATGAGTGATCTGTATAAGTGAAGTAGGGTGGTTTGATCGCCTCCCCATTTTGAATTTGAAACAACTTTTAACAAGTCGAGTGCCTTCAAACATTTAACTTTAAGGGATTTAATATGTGGCAAGAACGTCAAGTGGGAGTCAAATATAAGACCCAGAAACTTGGCCTCTTTAACAACTTTAATAGGTGTGCCGTTTAGATACAGTTCAGGGTCCTTATGTGGTTTGTATTTACGGCAGAAATGTATACAGTTAGTTTTTGACTTAGAAAATTTAAAGCCGTTTTCCAAACACCATTTATTTATCTTGTTCAGACACAACTGCATTTGCCGTTCAATAGTATGCATGTTTTTACCTCGACATGAAATGTTAAAATCATCCACAAAAAGTGATCCATCAATTGAATCGTTTAAAACCTTTGACAAACTGTTTATCTTGATGCTAAAAAGTGTAACTGACAAAATACTGCCTTGTGGTACACCCTGATCCTGACTGTAATGATCAGACAGGGTAGAACCCACACGGACTTGAAATTGTCTATCATTTAAAAAGTTGGCTATAAATTGAGGCAATCGGCCTCGCAATCCGAAGTCATGTAAATCTTTTAAAATCCCATGTTTCCAAGTGGTGTCATATGCTTTTTCTAGATCAAAAAAGATCGACACTGCATGCTGTTTATTAATTATGGCATTCTTAACAAAAGATTCTAAACGCACTAAGTGATCGACTGTACTTCTGTTTTTGCGGAAACCACACTGAATATCTGTTATTAGGTTATTTGTTTCCAAGTACCAGACAAGTCGATTATTTATCATGCGTTCCATGGTCCTGCAAACACAGCTAGTTAAAGAAATCGGACGATAATTAGATGGATCCGTATGATCACGTCCAGGTTTAGGTATTGGTACTACTATAGCGTCACGCCATGAAGAAGGAAATTTACCTGAAGTCCAAATATCATCAAAAATATATAAGAACGTCTCTAAACAGGACTCCGGTAAGTGTTTAAGGAGTTGATAATGTATGTTATCAGCTCCAGTAGCAGTGTCATGAGCCTGATCAAGAGCAGTATGGAGCTCATGAATAGAAAAGGTTTCATTATAATCTTCCCCATTATCAGAATTGAAATTAATAGTTTTCTTTTCTTGTTGTTTTTTATATTGCTGGAATTTAGGTAAATAATTTGAAGAGGAAGAGTGTTTAGCGAGTGTTTCGCCCAGTTTATTTGCGATATCTGATTTATCAGTAAGTAATTGATCTCCATGTTTAAGATGGTGGACAGTAGATTTAGTACCTTTACCTTTGATTTTCTGGACCATGTTCCATACCTTGGACATGGGTGTCCGAGAATTTATTTTAGATACATAATTTTGCCAAGATTGGCGTTTGTTCTGTTTAAAAGTACGCCGCGCTTTAGCATTTAAAATTTTATATTTATTTAAATTATGCACCATAGGATGGCGACGGAAATAATGTTCTGCTTTTTTCCTTGCCTTCCTAGCTTGTTTGCACTCATCGTTGAACCATGGTTTTCTTATGTGTGGAACTACAGAGGACTTTGGTATACAGTCATCAGCTATGGAATTCAGATCAGCCGAAAAGCATTTAATAGCACCTGGAACGTCAATAAAACGTTCAGGTTTAAGTTTCAGCACACAGTGTTTCATATAAAGCCCAGTTAGCCTTTTTAAAATTTCGTCTTGATGATGGAGGAACATCGGATGGAGTTACAGCTTTTAATACAGTAGGAAAATGGTCACTTCCACAGAGGTCATCGTGGACTGACCATTCGAATTCATTTAGTAGTTCGGAAGTTGTCAGTGACAAGTCAAGAGCAGAATAGGTCCCTGTACCAGGATGTAAATATGTGTTGGAACCATCATTATAAATACATAAATCATTTTCAGAACAAAAGTCCTCCAACAATTTCCCTTTAGTGTTTGTAGTTACACTACCCCAGAGTGGGTTGTGCCCATTTAAATCTCCCATTATAATACAGGGCTTCGGGAGCTGATCACATAGAGCTTGAAGATCAGTTTTAGCAAACGTCCAAGACGGAGAAATATAAAGAGAGCATAGCGTAAACGCTACATGTAACGTAATTCTCACTGCAACAGCCTGCATATTAGTATTAAGTGAAACAGGGCTTTGAATAACGTTTTGTTTGACTAGAATGGACGATCCGCCAGTGGCCCGATCACCCGGAGGTGCAAAACAATGATATGTATTAAACTGACGAAAATTAAATGTATCTGTTTCTTTTAAATATGTCTCTTGGAGACATATCGCTGAAGGTATAAAATCTTGGACTAATAGCTGTAATTCATGTAAATTAGTCCTTAATCCTCTGCAGTTCCACTGTACAATATTATTGGAATAAACTATCTTTTAGGGGGATTTATTGGGGATCTACCCCGCACTCTTTTGGAGGGCGACAAGCTATGTGCCCTAGAATGGACGTTTTCAGAAACGTCCATGTCTTCAAGAGACCCGTATTTATTGAACAGTTGAATTTTGTTCTGTGACCCTTTTGGAGCTCTGCCAGTTTGTTGTTTTGAAGCATCAGGCTTTGGCTTCGATTTATTTTTCACAGTTTGTTGACTATCAGCTGTGGATTGAGACTTTGAGTTAGACTGAGATGATGATTTGTTATCAGAAGAAGACTTTGAGGTACTAGGAAGTGATCCCTCAGTCTGTGATGATATAGCAGTGTACAAATGCTGTGGAGAATCGCAATTTACCCAAGTCAAGGTAGTTTGGCAGCCTGTGGTTGATGTAGTGTTAGATTTAGATCCCGATGATGTTTTTGCTACTGTAGCATAAGTTTGTGGAAGATCAGATGTCTTTACCAGTTTTTTGGCCTCGGAAAAAGAGATATTTTGAGTAAATTTGATTTTATTGATTTCCAATTGCTCTTTCCAAATAGGACATTGCTTAGAAAATGAAGAATGATCGCCTGAGCAATTGGTGCATTTTTTATAATCACTGTCACAATCTTCTGTTGTGTGTGTCTTCTCACCACAGTAAGCACACACAACAGACAATGGGCAAGTATTCACGCCATGTCCATATTTCTGGCATTTAAAACACCTGAGCGGGTTGGGGATGTAGGTATCAACTTGTATGTTACAATAGCCTGCCTTCACTGATTTAGGAGCATTTGGACATGAAAAAGTAAACAGATAGGTATTAGTTTGGAATGTTTCATTGTTTTTTCGGGTTGAAAATCGCTTCACATACAGCACACCTTGATCTTTCATTTCTGATCCTATGTCAATTTCGGACGTATCAGCAAACAATCGATCACGATCTCTGATGATACCTTTACTAGTATTCAAGGTCTTGTGAGCAGAGACCGTGACCGGAATGCCCACGAAAGATTTCATGTTCATCAGGTTCGTTGCTTGCTGCTTTTTCCCGCATTCGACTAGCAGGGCACCCGAACGCAAGCGTCTAATGTTTTTCACCTCTCCAGCAACACCTTGAATACCCTTGGATACAGCAAAGGGGTTCAACTTTAACGGTGTCTTGTCAGGAGTCTCAATAACAACGAAACGCGGCCAATATTCAATCGATGCAGACGGTCTATGGTCAGTATCAACAGGGTCAATATCAAGTGGACGTTTTGTTTTTTTGGTTGGGGTTTCATACGCCATAGTTAGTGTAATATGGTTCATCATCCGAGCTCCCCACCCACCACGGAGTATCACAAGGACAATGCTAAAGCAAGCGGGCCTCCAGCTTGCAGCACCAAGGATATCCGGATGATATACTCCAGTAGAAGAATTACAAAGAATTAATCCACCAGATTGGCCCATGAGCCACCGCCTTCTGGGCATAAGACTCTAGGCAAAATTCAGAACTTCAAATACATTCCAAAACCAGAAAAGTCGATGAATAATTCAGCCAAGACCGAAATTAAAAGTCCAAATAAAATTTGTGCAATGACATATATATATAATCCATGCACAGGGCTTGGCATGACCAGCCGATTGGTTGAATCGGGCCAATTCAACCACCCGTCTAGGTGAAGTAAGGGCCAAAGTGGTGTGTTAGACAAATGGAAAGGAGTTTAAAGCCCAAATGCCCTCAACCACCAGGTTCCCGTCCTCCACCGACACGGGACGCAACCCACGGCCAACAGGTTGCCCAATTTAGTCGCCTCTTACGACAAGCAATGGGGTGCTGTGGACACATTCTATCCCGGGTCCACACGGGAGAAGAGCACTTAGCATTACCCAGCACCCACCACGAGGAGGTGGCTCTTCATGGGTGCCAGTATTATGTAGTATTATGTAGTTACAATGTTATTAATGCCTCCACAGTAACGTTAAGACTCAGAGCTGAGATAGGGCCTACAACCTGTTACGTTTACCCAGCAACATGCCAGCTATATGGCGACAGTCTGTAAATAATCGAGTCTGGACCATGCAATCCAGTGATCAACAACATGAACATTGATCTGTGCAATTGAGAACCGATGACATGTGTCAGCCAACAACATTCAGATTTTTCGAGAGTATCCTGCCGACATTTTGGTGAAGTTGGAGTTTCTCGCTCTTAAAGAGGTTAAAGGTCTAATATTATCAGTTCCATTGAGGATGAGTATAGGTTTCATAAAAGTGTTTTTGTTTTTGTAGAATAATGTTGCCGTCCCCGATGCATTCTCCATTAACTGATTTATAGTTGAAATTTGTTTTCGAAGATCGTGTTTTCGAAATTATCGAAATATTTAGTAGGTGTTTTAACTTCTGCATACCACTTAATTCTAGTTTGAAACTGGTATGTTTTTAATTTTATTTCCTTTATTTGTTCATAATATGTTTTACGTACATTCAGGTCATTTCAGGGCGACTCATTCATATTTTACAGATATCTTCAAATACAGTCGTATAATGCAGGTGGAGTGGACTAGTTGTTAAAGTCTGCACTCGTCATGCCGAAGACCCGGGTCATTTTTCAACCAAGTAACATCTAATAGGTTGTAATCGGGTTACTAATTATTTATTTCATTTCATTACAATCAGCAATTCTCAGGCTTCAGTGCTATATGTTTACAGTTCTCCAAATCTATTTCCGGATTTAATACCAGGTTCCAGTTTCCGTAAACAAATGTTATTGGTTACATCATCTATATGTAAAAAAATGAGTAGGTTTAGTTTTACACGCTGCACTCATCAATATTCAAGCTATAATAAATAATCGAGTCTGGACCAGATAATCCAGTGGTCAAAATCATGAGCATCGATGTACACAACAGGGAACCGGAGACATGCGTCAGCGAACAACCCGATCCCGTTAGTCGCCTATTGCTGCAAGCATAGGTTGCTGCACACATATACTACCCCCCAGATCACCAGGGGTGAGAGATCAGCACAGGTCATGTTTGGCTTAAGAGGTGACTCACGTGAAGAGGGCACCCGTGGCGAGCCACCTCCTCGTGGTGGGTGCTGGGTAACGCCAAGAGCTCGCCGACACCCCCGTAGTGGACCGGGGGGGGGGGGATATTTGGTCCACCAACCCGTTTGCCGTGGGTTGCAGCCCTGTGTCGGTGGAGGAGGGGATCCTGGTGGTTGAGGGCATGGGAGCAGGACCAGTGTTCCTTATGCTCAACACACTACTTCGGCCCTAACTTCACCTAGACGGGTGGTTGAATGGGCCCGGTTCAACCAATCGGCTGGTCATGCCAAGCCCTGTGTATGCATTTTTTGATACACAATTTCGGACACTTCAGAAAAAGTTTTGTGAGATGACTTGGCTTAAAAATATTTATTTGAATTTAACATTATTTCTCTTTTGTATTTTGCCTAGAGTCCTATACCCAGAAGGCGGTGGCTCATGGGCCAATCTGGTAGAATGATTTATTTTTTCTACTGGAGTATACCATCCGGGTATCCCTGGTGCTACAAGTCGGAGACCCACTTGTGATGAGCACTGTCTTTATGACACTCCGTGGTGGGTGGGGAGCTTGGGTGCTGAACCATTCAATCTCAACCATGGAATACCAAACCCCTACCAAAAAAAACAAAGCGTCCACTTGAAAATGATGATCAGGAACGACCCTCTGTATCTGTTGATTATTGGCCACGGTTTATAGTTATTCAGACTCTTGATAAGACTCCTATCAAACTGAATCCCTTTGCCATTTCTAAAGGAATCTCTGGGATAGCAGGAGAAGTAAAAAACATCAGGCGCTTGAGAAATGGTTCACTGTTGATTGAGTGTAACAGGAAACAACAAGCGACAAACTTGTTATCAATTGATGTGTTTATTGGAGTACCTGTTCTAGTTTCAGCTCACAGAACATTGAACACTAGCAAGGGCATTGTCCGAGACCGTGACCACCTCCTTTCAGATATGACTGAGCTTGATATAGTTTCTGAGTTGAAGGACCAAGGAGTAACGTGTGTCAAAAGGTTTACACGAAGAAATAATGAAACTGTTCAAACAAGCACTTACCTCTTTTCATTTTCGGCTCCAAATCCTCCTAAGTCAATCAAGGCAGGTTACTGCAATCTGAATGTTGATGTATACATTCCAAATCCGCTCCGCTGCTTTAAGTGCCAGAAATACGGACATGGCGTTTCTAACTGCACATTGTCTGTTACATGTGCTCACTGTGCTGAGAATACACATGAAACAGAAGATTGTGATAGTAACCATAAAAAATGTGCCAACTGTCAAGGAAGTCATTCGGCTTTTTCGAAAGAATGTCCAATTTGGAAAAAGCATATGGAAATAAACAGGATCAAATTTTCTCAAAACATCAGTTTTGCTGAGGCAAAAAAGATTGTACAGTCCTCCGAACAGACGGAAACATATGCCTCTATCACCAAAACACCCGAAACAGCTTCAAAAGGCACTACTACACCCGTGATCACTTCATCACACTCCTGTCAGACAGACTTGACATGGGTGAATACGGAGCATCCAGAACCTCTCTCTACTCAGATAGCACCACGTACTATCCAGCAGATCGAGTTGACTGCTTCTCGTCAGTCTAGAGCTCAGTCTGAAGGAAGTGAAAAACAAAATGTCAAATCCAAATCCAAAGCAAAAACAGAGGCAACTAAACCCAATCGAGCTCCAAAGGGGTCAGAAAATAAGATAAAATTATATAATAGATATGGTTCAATGGAAGAAATGGAAGTGTGTGATAACACCCATCCCAGGGCACATAGCTTGTCGCCCTCAAAGAAAGTACGGGGTAGATCCCCAGTCAACCCCCCCAAAAGATAGTTTACTCCCACAACATTGTACAGTGGAACTGCAGAGGACTAAGGCATAATTATAATGAGTTACTGTTATTGGTCCAGGATTGTACGCCGTCAGCAGTCTGTCTGCAGGAGACTTATTTAAAGCAGACAGATCTTTTTGAGCTACGTCATTTCAATGCTTATAATTGTTTCTCACCTCCGGGTGACAGAGCCACTGGAGGATCTTCAATCCTAGTCAAACAGAATGTTATCCATAGCCCCATTACACTCACTTCTAATCTTCAAGCAGTTGCCGTCCGACTCACTTTACATGTTACCCTTACATTATGTTCTTTGTATGTCTCACCGTCTACAACTCTTCAGAAGACTGACCTTCAAACCCTATACGATCAACTTCCCAAACCGTGTATTATTATGGGAGATTTGAATGGCCATAACCCACTCTGGGGCGGTACAACTACGAATACTAAAGGTAAACTATTAGAAGAGTTCTGTTCAGATAACGATTTATGCTTATATAATGACGGTTCTAACACATATTTACACCCTGGTACAGGGACCTATTCTGCTCTCGACTTGTCACTCACAAATTCAGAACTACTTAATGAATTTGAATGGTCAGTCCACGATGACCTGTGTGGAAGTGACCATTTTCCTACTATATTAAAATCTGCAACTCCATCCGATGTTCCTCCATCATCAAGGCGGAATTTTAAAAAGGTTAACTGGGCTTTATATGAAACAATGTGTGCTGAAAAACTTAAACCTGAACTTTTTCTTGACGTTCCTGATCCTATTAAATGCTTTTCTGATGAATTGAACTCCATAGCTGATGAGTGTATACCAAAGTCCTCTGCAGTTCCACATATTCGAAAACCCTGGTTCAACGATGAATGCAAACAAGCTAGGAAGGCAAGGAAAAAAGCAGAACATTATTTCCGTCGCCATCCTATGGTGCATAATATAAATAAATTTAAAATTTTAGATGCTAAAGCGCGGCGTACTTTTAAACAGAACAAACGCCAATCTTGGCAAAATTATGTATCTAAAATAAATTCTCGGACACCCATGTCCAAGGTATGGAACATGGTCCAGAAAATTAAAGGTAAAGGTACTAAATCTACTGTTCATCACCTTAAACATGGAGATCAGTTACTTACTGATAAATCAGATATCGCAAATAAACTGGGCGAAACCCTTGCTAGACACTCTTCCTTTTCTAATTATTTACCTAAATTCCAGCAGTATCAAAAACACCAAGAAAAGAAAACTATTAATTTCAACTCAGGTAATGGGGAAGATTATAATGAAACTTTTTCTATTCATGAACTCCATACTGCTCTTGATCAAGCTGATGATACTGCTACAGGAGCTGATAACATACATTATCAACTCCTGCAGCATTTACCAGAATCCTGCCTAGAAACTCTTCTCAATATTTTTGATGATATTTGGACATCGGGTAACTTTCCTCCCCCATGGCGTGACGCCATAGTAGTACCAATACCTAAACCTGGACGTGATCATATGGATCCGTCCAATTATCGACCTATTTCACTAACTAGCTGTGTTTGCAAGACCATGGAACGCATGATAAATAATCGACTTGTTTGGTACTTGGAAACTAATAACCTTATCACAGATATACAATGTGGTTTCCGTAAAAACAGAAGTACTGTCGATCACTTAGTGCGTCTAGAATCATTTGTGAAAAATGCGCTGATTAATAAACAACATGCTGTGTCTATCTTTTTTGATCTTGAGAAAGCATATGACACAACCTGGAAATATGGCATTTTAAGAGATTTACATGATTTTGGTTTGCGAGGTCGTTTGCCTGAATTCATAGGCAATTTTTTAAATAATAGGCAATTTCAAGTCCGTGTAGGTTCTACCCTCTCTGATCATTACAATCAGGATCAGGGTGTTCCACAAGGCAGTATTTTGTCTGTCACTCTTTTTAGCATCAAGATCAACAGTTTATCTAAAGTTTTAAACGATGTAATAGATGGATCTTTATTTGTGGATGATTTTAATATTTCTTGCCGTGGTAAGAATATGCATCCTTTTGAACGGCAAATGCAGTTGTGTTTAAACAAAATAGATAAATGGTGTCTTGAAAACGGCTTTAAATTTTCTAAATCAAAAACCAATTGTATACACTTCTGTCGTAAATACAAACCCCATAAAGACCCAGACCTCTTTCTCAGTGATTCCCCAATCAAAGTGGTCAAGGAGGCCAAGTTCTTGGGACTTATTTTCGATTCACATTTGACCTTTTTGCCGCATATTAAATCCCTTAAAGCCAAATGCCTGAAGGCACTCGATTTATTAAAGGTTGTTTCAAATTCAAAATGGGGAGGGGACCAATCTACCCTTCTTCACTTATATAGATCACTGATCCGATCTAAACTTGATTACGGCTCCATCGTATATGGTGGAGCTTGTCAAAGCAACCTAAACCTACTTAATCCTGTTCACCACCAAGGCCTAAGACTTTGTCTCGGTTCTTTTAGAACCTCTCCTATCGACAGTCTATACGTGGAAGCTGATGAGCCTTCTCTCAACTTACGTCGTATCAAACTATCTTTACAATATATTTCAAAATTAGCTTCTAATGAGTCTAATCCCGCATTTAATTGTGTCTTTAATCCTCTCTATGAGGATTTGTTTAAGAAAACGTCTTCCCTTGTTCCGCCTCTTGGGCTCAGAATTAAGCCATTTCTTGCTGCTTCTAGCGTTGAGCTGGAAAATATAGCTCCTTTCCGTCTTCTTTCTTCTCCTCCTTGGCAGTTGGTTAGGCCACAAGTTGACCTAACATTAACTACATTTGAAAAATCAGAAACCAATGAATTACAGTATAAACAAGAATACAGTCAATTGAAACATAAATATAACAATTATAAATCCTTATTTACAGATGGGTCCAAGGACGGTGCCGCAGTTGCTTGTGGCACTGTCATTGGATCCAGAACAATATCTTCTAGATTACCAGACAATAGTTCTACTTTTACAGCTGAAGCTAACGCCATATTAACAGCCCTTAAATATATTCAAAGACACCCTAAACGTAAACAGTATATAATATATTCCGACTCTCTTTCGTGCCTTCAGGCTATTAAAAATATTTCTTGTAAACATCCACTTTTAATAGAAATTATTGAATTGTATAATGATCTTGCAACTGGCCAATACGACATCGTCTTCTGTTGGTTACCCAGCCATGTAGGAATCTCTGGTAACACATTGGCGGCTTGCAGCACTCAACAAATCTGTGACACCACTGCCTATTCCTTACAGTGATTACAAAGCTAGCATTAGAACTTACATCCGTGATCTGATGCAGAAGAAGTGGGACACCCAAGTAGGTATAAATAAATTGCATGAAATCAAACCGTATATTGGTTACACCTACTTGGGTTGTCAATCCAGATTTGAAGAGGTTATTTTAAGACGATGTCGTTTTGGCCATACACGATATACTCATGTATACTTGTTAAAAGGTGAGGATCCTCCGTTTTGTATCCCTTGTGATGAGAGAATCACGGTCAAGCATATCCTGCTTGACTGTATTGAATTCTCCATCACAAGGGATAAATATTTCAATGTCAAAACTGTCAAGGATCTTTTTAACACTGTTAATTCTCATTTAATCATTGGTTTTTTAAAGGAAATTGATTTCTTGGTAGAATTAAGATTAGTATGTGCTGTAAATAGATGTATTTTAATGATTGGTAGTTTATATTAGTAACTTGAATTGTTAGTCGCTGTACCCTCAAGGGAGGTTGAAGTATTGTAAAATTATTGTCCTCCTGAGAGGGTACGTACGTCCAAAAACATTCACAGTAAATTTAAATCTACCAGGTTTTTAATTGTAGTATTCTTGTTGTTTTAATTTTGGCTAACCTTTCGTACAATCGCCTGCAGCTGAGGAGATGATGTAAATCCAACTAGGGTCCATGTAGGTAGCAAAGGTACTGTAAGTCCCCATGGTCCCTAGTGTGGTGATCTACCTTCAGTTGTTGGCGATCTATAGTCTGTTTTTGTATTGTAATGTCTAAATAGTGCTATTAGTTTTAACTTTTTATACTAGTTTTAATTAAAATTGTGATATGCTAGTTACTTTACTGTCCTTCGTTGACAGATTTTTACAATATGCATATATTTCATTTAAGTGTTCATTCAAGTGTTCTCGTCACGATATGGCTGGGATATTGCCGACGTGGCGTTAAATATTAACTCACTCACTCACTCACGTGAAGAGTGGCCAGGATGGCTAACTTCCTGGATGGTTGCCATAGCATCTCCAATGTCTCGATGTTCATGGTGTTAATAACGGGATTACTAATGACCACCATCATATGACAAAAAAAAGTGCTGCTTGGCATTAAACAGGAAAAAAAAATTCGCTAGATGTCATCACGAATGTGTTTGCGTAAAACAACGCAAATTGAAATTCACAAGAATGTTTATTCACCATATAATAGTTACACACAAACCTTATCCATCAAGTGAAAGCATAGTTACACACAAATGTTTACACACAAATGTTTATCCACCATAAAATAGCACAGTTACACACACACAAAACACGTTTATCCACGATACAATGGTTAATCAAAAACATTTATCTACCATGTAACAGTTACACACTAACGTTTATCCACCGTACAATGGCTAATCAAAAACATTTATCTGCCATGTAACAGTTACACACTAACGTTTATCCACCGTACAAGAATGTTTATTCACCATATAATAGTTACACACAAACCTTATCCATCAAGTGAAAGCATAGTTGCACACAAATGTTTATACGCAAATGTTTACCCACCATAAAATAGCACAGTTACACACACACAAAACACGTTTATCCAAGATACAATGGCTAATCAAAAACATTTATCTACCATGTAACAGTTGCACATTAACGTTTATCACCACATAATAATTACAATATTATAATAAAATACACTCTGGGTTTTGAAGACGTCTTTCCATTTATAATGTAAATAATACAATCACAGAGTGTATGAATTGCACAATCACAGAATGAGTGAAATGTCTAAGGTAAATTGTGTAATCACAGAATGGGTGAAATTTCTAAGATGAATTATGCACTTCTAGGTGCATTATGAAATCACAGAAAGAGTGACATTTCTAAGGTAATTATGCAATCATAGAATATGTAAAATATCTCAGGTAAATTATGTCACAGAATGAGTGAAATTTCTAAGGTGAAACAGAGCAACAACATGAATGCAGTGAGAGATTGATATAAACATGGAAATAAACAAATAAATACTTTGAAATTGTCTTACCAAGGACTAATAGTATAGTAGCAGATCTAATTATTTGTCTTCCAAGCTAATATTTTGAGGAGATTTAGTAAATGTATGTCATTTTATCCCTACATGGTATACTGCTGAGCGTGAATGTCATGAAAAACGTGTTCAGTGTTTGTGTTTAAAATACAGGCACCAGACACAAAAAAACAAGTTCTACATGCTACAAACAAAACGTATGAGAACACTCTATAATTTGACAGTCATATATAAACTTAAACGCTGTGAGGTCATTTATATTCTTAGACAAATGAACCAATTTGGAACCAGTTCACACCTGCCAGTGACTAGCTGCATGGGAGATGTGTCTTCCACATGCACTCGGCTGATGTGTTTAGGGGTTTGAATCAAATCGTGTGCTGGTGTGTTTCAGCACCCTTGTATTTCGCTGTTTATGACGGTGTTTCATTTCACTCAACCTCAAAGAATATTGATTCAGTTGCTTCACTGTTCTAACATACCGTTCAGAATGCCCATTAATCATACACAAAGTGTCATTATAAATGACCTGACCGTCAGTTTATATATGACTGTCGAATTTTAGAGTGTTCCTATACTTTTTGTGGTATATATACACTGACTCAAATCACATGTACAATGTGGCATTGGTGGGAATGTTAAAGGTTTAGGTGTTACGTCTGATGGTGTTTGTTTCGTGAAAACAGTCTTTTGGATACACATAATAAATGTATAACACATAAATACTTTTTTTCCGTTTCTAGCTGACTTTTTGCACACACAACATTTAAGATTCCTATTTATGATTATTGATTGATTGATTGTCTCGAAACTGCTTAAATAACGTTTTCCAACACTGAAAGTAACGATGGACGTTGTTCAGGTGGCACACACTTTGCCACTGTATCGATGAAAATGCTATGAAAAACTTCTAACCACCCGTCCTCGGATGTTTCTATAGTAAATGCATGGTGCGTCTCCCTGCAGTGAACGCCGCCATGCGCCAGTGGTTGCCTGGGTCAGTGTTGGAGCGTTAGCGCAGGCGCATCAGACCCAGGGAACCAGGCTGGAAACATAACTACTACTAACATGGCACCCCTTACAAAAAACATACTCATGAACCAGGAGATTCATTCTCGTTGGAAGATGACGATCCTTCAACAAAAAAAATGAACTCTGATCACTGGTCTAGATTTCTAGTCATGTCTTCCACTGATGGAAATCCTCTAAGGGTGAATTCATTTGCCATTGCAAAGGGTGTCGAAGGTTTAGCTTGGGAAGTTAAAGAAGTTAAAATGTTACGTTCTGGCTGTCTTTGTGTGCAGGAAACATATTCAGTCGCAGATTCTCCTCACAGGACTTTGAACAGCAGCAAGGGGATTGTGGGAGATACAATCCGTTGTCTCTCGGACATGACCGAAGCTGACATTGTCTCAGAGTTAAAATCACAAAGTGTTATTGAAGTAAAACGTTTTACAATGAAGAAAGAGAATGAAACGGTAAAGAAAAACACGTACCTGTTTACAATTTGGTCTTACTGCTCGTCCTGAATCACCTAAGGCTGGATACTGTAACTTAAGGGTAGATGTTTTCATCCCGAATCCCTTGAGATGTTATAGCTGTCAGAAGTTTGTCCACGTTTGTCATGTCATAATCCAGCCGGTTGTCATCGATCTGGTGGAACATGCGAGAATGGCAAGTTATGTACAAATCGAGAAGAGCGAGGGGTCGTTCTCCTGGTAATCCCCCGAAGAGAAAACTTCATCACCCCTAGTGCAATGGAACTGCAGAGGATTCAGGACAAATCTGAATAATTTACATCTTTCAGTTCAAGATTTTAAACCGTCTGCTTACAAGAAACATATCTAAAGCAGACAGATCACTAAATGGCGTCAGTATAATGAGTACCACTATTTCTCTCATCCAGGGGAAAGTACCTCTGGAGGATCTTCAATCCTTGTTTGGAATGGTGTAATCCACAACCCCGTTATACTTAAATGTGCAGGCCGTTGCTGTACGACTCACTTTACATGTTGCCGTTACTTTGTGCTCCTTATACACTCCACCTTCATCGACTGTCCAACTAGCGGAACTTCAAGTTCTGTACGGTGAATTGCCTAAACCATTTATAATCATGGGTGATTTAAACGGGCACAGTCCTCTCTGGGGTGCTAAAGGCAAAATCCTGGAAATTTCATTATGAATAATGATTTATGTATTTATAATAATGGTTCAAATACGTATTTACATCCTGGCACAGGAAAGTATTCAGTTCTTGGTTTGTCAATTACTGACGCCAACCTATTAAGTGAATTCGAATGGTCAGTACATCATGACCTATGTGGAAGTGACCATTGTCCTACCATACTACAACCTGTCAATCCATCTGATGTTCTTGAATCTTCAAGATGGAATTTTAAAAAGGCCAACTGGAAACTATCTGTACTGACAAGCTTAAACCGGAATTTTTCATTAATGTTCCTGATGCTATAAAATACTTTTCTGATGAACTGAATATGATAGCTGACGAGTGTATTACCAAGTCCTCTGTAATTCCTCGTGTACGCAAACCATGGTTTAACGATGACTGCAAACAGGCTCCTAAGGCACGGAAAAAGGCTGAGCATTATTTCCGTCGCCATCCTATGGTCCATAATTTGAACAAGCTTATTTTTTTAAATGCTAAAACAAGGCGTGCTATCAAGCAAAGTAAATCTTGGATAAATTATGTATCTAAAATCAATGCGCATACACCAACTTCCAGAGTATGGAATAGGATCCAGAAAATTAAAGGTAAGGGCTCTCGATCTAGCATTCAACATCTGAAAGATGGGACTGAATTATTGCAAATAAACTGGATGAGACACTGGCTAAACATTCTTCTTTCTCTAATTGTGTACCTAATAGCAAAAGTATGAACAACATGCACATATTTTATTAATTTCAATTCAGATAATGGGTAAGATTACAGCGAAATATTTTTAATTCATGAGCTCCATACTGCTCTTGACCAGGCTCACGATACTGCTACAGGAGCTGATAACATCCACTTGCCAGAATCATGCTTAGAGACCCTTTTGAATATTTTTGATGACATTGGACGTCCTCATGGCGTGATGCTGTTATTGTCCCCATAGCTAAACCTGGACGTGATCATACCGATCCTTCGAATTATCGACCAATTTCATTGACAAGCTGTGTTTGCAAGACCATGGAACGCATGATTAATAATCGTCTCGTTTGGTATTTGGAAACTAATAATCTTCTTATAGATATTCAATGTAGTTTCCGCAAAAACAGAAGTACCATAGATCACGATTGGAATCATTTGTTAAAAATGCTTTAATCAATAAACAACATGCTGTGTCTATCTTCTTTGATCTCGAAAAAGCATATGACACTACGTGGAAATATGGCATTTTAAAAAATTTACATGGTTTTGGATTGAGAGGTGGTTTACCTCAGTTCATTTCAAACTTTCTAAATGACACAGTTTCAAGTCCGAGTGGGCTCTACATTGTCTAACTATTATAATCAGGACCAGGGTGACCCACAACGCAGTTTTTTGTCTGTTACTTTGTTTAGCATTAACATTAACAGTTTAGCAAAGGTTTTAAACGATTCAATTGATGGATCCCGTTTGTGGATGATTTTAATATTTCATGTCGTGGGAAAATATGCATACAGTTGAACAACTACAACTTTGCGTAAATAAGATTGATAAATTGTTTTTGGAAAATGGATTTAAATTTTCAAAATCAAAAACTAATTGTATCAACTTTTGCCGAATATATAAACCTCGCTGAAAATTCTCTCTAGTTCAAAGTGGGGAGAGGATCAGAAAACCCTCTTGCAACTGCACCGAGCTCTTGTACGATCCAAACTTGATTACGGCTCCATCGTGTATGGCCTTGAAACTTTAGATTCTGTTCATCACCAAGGTCTAAGTCTTTGCCTTGGCTCTTTTCGAAATTCTCCCGTTCTCCCGTTGACAGTCTTTATGTCTAGGCCGATGAGCCTTCTCTAAAACATCGTTGTATCAAACTCTCCTTGCAGTATGTTACAAAAACATTTTCCATTGAGTCCAACCCTCCATACAACTGTGTTTTAATACTTTTTACGAGGATCTGTATGATACAAAATCTTCATTTACACCACCTCTTGGATTAAGCATTAAACCTTTCATTTCTGCTGCAGGCACTGAGCTACAAACTATAGCTCCCTCCCGGCTTATTTCTTCTCCTACTTGGCCGTTGGCTAGGCTAGAAGTATTTTTACACTAGAAGTCAACGCCATATTAACAGCTCTTAAGTATATTCAAAGGCACCCTAAATATAGACAATATGTAATCTTTTCTGATTCTTTTTCTTGTCTTAAGGCGATCAAAAATCTTTCTTGTAAACATCCACTTTTGGTAGAAGTTATTGAATTGTATAATGGTATAATTGTATAAATGTATAATTGTATAATGTATAATGGTCTTGCTACAGGCCAATACGACATTATCCTTATCCTGGCATCTCTGGGAACACGTTGGCCGATTTTGCCATCTTGAAATCTGTGACACCACTTGTCATTCCATTCCATTACAAAGCTACAACTAGATCTTATATCCGTGATCTCATACAAAAGAAGTGGGACACCCAGGTGGGTGTAAATATATTACATGCGATAGAACCTTACATTGGTTATAGTTGTCAGTCCAGATTTGATGTCATCATGCGACAATGTGAGTGAGTGAGTTAATATTTAGCGTCACATCGGCAATATCTCAGAGATATCGTGACGAGAACGTTTAATACTGAAGTGAAATATATGGATACCGTAAAAACCTGTCAACGAGGGACAGTAAAACAACTAGAATATCACAAATATGATTAAAACTAGTGTGGAAAGTTAAAAATAATATCAGTATTCGGACAATACAACATAAAATCAGGCTATAGATTGCCAACAACAGAAGGTAGATCACCATACTAGGGACCATGGGGACTTACAGTATCTTTGCTACCTGCATGGACCCTAGTTGGATTTACATCATCCCATCAGCTGTTAGCAATTTAGTCACATCTAGCCAAAATTTAAAAATACACATATACTACAATTAAAAACAGTGGAAGTCTAAACGTACAGGAAATGTTTTGGGACTTACGTACTCTCTGAGGAGGACAATAATTTTACGGTACTTCAACCCCCTTTGAGGGTACAGCCACTAACAATTCAAGTTACTAATCTAAGCTACCATGAATTAAAATGCAGCTATCTAAAGAACATAATAATCAAAATTCAAAGATGAAATCAATTTCTTTTAAAAATCCAAGAATTAAATGAGAACTTACGGTGTTAAAAAGATCCTTAATTGTTTTTACATTGAAATATTTATCCCTTATGATGGAGAATTCAACACGATCAAGCAGGATATGCTTGACCGTGGTTCTCTCATCACAAGGGATGCAAAATGGAGGATCCTCACCTTTCAATAGGTATGAATGAGTATATCTAGTATGACCAATACGACATCGCTGCATGATTACCTCTTCAAATCTGGACTGACAACCCAAGTGGGTATAACCAATATAAGGTTTTATTGCATGTAATTTATTTGTTCCTACTTGGGTGCCCCACTTCTTCTGCATCAGATCATGGATGTAAGTTCTAATGCAAGCTTTATAATCACTGTATGGAATAAGAAGTGGTGTCACAGATATGTTGAGTGCTGCCTTAGGAGCAAGGTCTGCCAATGTGTTACCAGAGATTCCTACATGGCTGGGTAACCAACAGAAGACGATGTCGTATTGGCCAGTTGCAAGATCATTATACAATTCAATAATTTCTATTAAAAGTGGATGTTTGCAAGAAATATTTTTAATAGCCTGAAGACAAGAAAGAGAATCGTAATAGATTATATATTGTTTACGTTTAGGGTGTCTTTGAATATATTTGAGAGCTGTTAATATGGCGTTCGCTTCTGCTGTAAAAATAGAACTATTATCGGGTAATGTAGAAGATATTGTTCTGGATCCAATGACAGTGGCACAAGCAACTGCGCCACCGTCCTTGGATCCATCTGTAAATAAGGGTTTGTAATTGCTATATTTATGTTTTAATTGATTATATTCTTGTTTATATAGCAAGTCATTAGTTTCTGATTTTTTAAATGATGTTATTGTTAGGTCAACTTGTGTCCTAACCATCTGCCAAGGAGGAGAAGAAAGAAGAGGGGACGATATGCGTTCCAGCTCAATACCGGCAGAAGAAATAAATGGTTAAATTCTGTGCCCAAGAGGTGGAACAAGAGAAGCCTTTTTGTTATCCAAATCCTCATAAAGGGGATTAAACACACAGTTATAGGCAGGGTTAGATTCATTAGAATATAATTTAGTAATGTACTGTAAAGACAATTTTATACGACGTTGAGTAAGAGATGGTTCATCGGCCTCAACGTAGAGACTATCAATAGGTGAAGTTTTGAAAGACACAGGGCCGCAACCCACGGCAAACGGGTTGGTGGACCAAATATCCCCCCGGGTTCACTACGGGGGTGTCGGCGAGCTCTTGGCGTTACCCAGCACCCACCACGAGGAGGTGGCTCGCCACGGGTGCCTCACGCGACGATGTATTGGCCACACCAGATACACTCATGAATACCTATTGCAGGGTGAGCATTCTCCGTTTTGTATCCCTTTTGATGACAGAATGACAGTCAAGCATATCTTGCTTGAGTGTTGAATATTCTAACACAAGGGATACATGTTTTAAACCAAGAACTATGAAGGATTTTTTTAACAACAACCGTTAACATTTAATCATTGCATTTTTAAAAGATTTAAATTTGTTAAATGAATTATAAATAGATCAGTATTTTATGATTGAAAGGTTGAATTATTAACTAACTAGATTGTTAGTGGTTGTATCCTCGAGGCGGGTTGAAGTACCTCTCGACGATGCAGCCCCTAACAATCTTCCAATCATGTAACACTTATCTGTTTACAAATCGGTTAACAAATCTAATTCTTATAAAACATAATGGCAAGAGCTCATTGCTAGTAATTTGAAATCACTGAGCCGCTCAGTTTGTATATTAGAGGAATAGCCATACCTGGTCGTAGTCATAATGGGATGACACCCTGAAGTGGTCGATGTCATTTGCTGTGTATTGCAGTCCATAGCAAATTATGTTATCGCGAATTACAATAAGTGATTCCGTATAGCTCTTCTGCACTCTATATGTATGATGTGGAGCTACTCTGCCTTCTCCCCCAGGTGATATTGCTTGGATATTACCTTGGAACAATACAAACGCACTTACTATGAATCTTATTTACCTCACTGACACTTGAATTGAATGTCCATTTTCAAAGGTTTGATGCTGTTACGGTTAAAAATGTGCCGTGACAAAAGGTGTAAGAAATCCCCTAAAACATTCAAATATTGTATTATGAAGCAAAGAGAGCAAGTTATACATAGTTACAAGTCAATTTCACAATACCGATTTCAAATACAATACAAGTGAGACAAAATCTAAGTCAATGGGTCACAAATGTATAGCACACTCACCAAAGTCTTAGTGCCCGAGAGAAACAGTTCTGCAGAACGTAACACAGCGAACGGTCTGGCGGCGGCTATGAAGATAAAGCGTTGGCAGCGATTGATGATGTGTACTCCAGTAATATGAATGTGTCCGTCCAACAAGACAACTACCAAAGTCTTAGTGCGAGAGAGAAACAGTTATGCAGCGAACTGGCCAAGCAGTTAATGTAGATCAGGCGTTGGCGGATATTGATGGTGTATACTCCAGTTAACGTGTCCGTCCGATATGCTGTCATAGTTTCAAGAATTTTCGAGCACTTACGACCATCGCCACTAATGTTGAATGCTCTAGTACGGTAGTGTTTATTTGTTTCAAAGGGGGGTAACTGTAAAGTACGGTCTTAGAGGCGTGCCGCTTAAATAATTCTCTGTAGGAAATGTGACTTAAAATACCTACCACTAAAACCTTAAACATTTTGACCCAGTTACAACTACCGCCGTAATAATTAGTAACAACTCAAATCAAGGAAAATCCACTCTCCTAACAATGTACAGTGCGTAAGTTAGTTAAACTTTAGTCACGTCGGCAGTATTCCAACCATATCGTGTCTAAAAAGGTTGTAAAACCCGACAAATACATATAGAGTATAAAAACCTGTTAACGAGGGACTTACGTAAAACCTGTAGAATATCCAATTGTTCTACAAGTAAAACTAGAATCAACCTCCAAACCTTGATTTCAAATTCCGACAAGAGAGTATAAAAATGGGCTATAGATCGCCAACAACTGAAGGTAGAAAACCTATATGATGTACAGAATAGGAATGACATTTTATCTGTTACGCTCAAAGGTGTATATAGCAAAACTACGTTTAGACATGCTTGACCAGTCGTTTACAACCATTAGGAGCGCCAGAACCAACGATATTACATATGTTTATACCAAACTGACCCTGCCAATGTGTGCCTTTCAGGTATAACGTGCTGAATGTCTCTACCGGTTTAGAGGACGTGGGAGCGGTGCAGTGGCACATAGTTGGATGTCTTTGCGCATGCTATGTAATAATCTTTCTCTGTTTAATTCGTGGAATCAAGTCTTCTGGTAAGGTAAATCTAATGGAAAACGTCTCTTAAGTTGTAATTTGAGACCAATCTGTTTGAGATACATTGTGTGGTGTAAATGAATATGTGTATGGTGTAAAAATCAGTTGCTCCTACACTTCTCCCATTGATAGCTTTGAGTTTGATTCTTTGAGGAAGATCCCATAAAATGTTGTTTTAAGAGTGAATGTTTTTTTAATGACGATCTATCTAATAGATCTAACACACAGATATTTAAAACTAGTAATTAAATCTAAAACAAATTAGCTACAGAGTACGATATAATACCAAAACGGACTATAGACCGCCAAAAACAGAAGGTAGACCACAATACCAGGATTCATGGGGACTTACAGTACCTTTGCTACCTGCATGGACCCTTGTTGGATTTACACCATCCCCTCAGCCGTTGGCGATTGTAGGGAAGTTTAGCCAAAATTTTAAAAGAACAGATATACTGTAGCAAAAATTAAACTGTGAACGTTTTGGAACTTACGTACCCTCTCCGGAGGACATTAATCTTACGATACTTTAACCCCCTTTGAGGGTACAGCCACTAACATTACGGGTTGCTAATTTATACTAATATTAATCAAACTTCAATCATGATATCAAATTCTTTTTAAAAAAACCAATAATTAAATGAGGATTAACAGTGGTAAAAAGATCCTTAACAGTTTTGCCATTGAAATGGACAAAGATAAAGACGCACTGAGGTATTATCCAAAATAAGACAGGTTTGACGCCAATATACCGACATCGTTTGCAGTTGATGCGTATGAGTGTCATTGGTTTTCACGATCAATTTGCGAAAGTATTTTGTACTAAAGTTGATGGTTTTCAAACTTTAAGAAACTAATCTTCCGTATTTTTAGTTTGATAGGATATGTTCAAGGAATTGTTCCCTTGAATCTCAATCTCAGCTCTCTTGAGGTATACAAACTCTTGCTACCTCTTGGTGCACCGAGTTTTTTTTGGCTTTCCCATTCTAACGAGGTACCCACCCACAGCTGGGTGGACTGGGGCACTAATCACAGTACTCTGTCCTAGTCCACTGTGCGTTGTATTTCCAACTAGGTGTTTGCAAGTATTCAGTGCAAAGGGTTGTGTACTGCACATTAGGGGTGGTGGAAGAGTCTCCACTCAAAGTTCACTCCAAGGTTTTTACACCGGACATAGATGTGCTTGATCCTGACACCTCATCCTCGCTAGATCACTAACATGGCGCTTCATTCAGCTCGCCCACCGCCTCCCACTTACCTTCAACCATTGCATACGTACAAGCTAGAATCAATTAAACATTTGCAAAAAAGGTGGTTTCTAAACATGCTATGATATGTTATCATTTATATGTTCAAACGGAGATAAATTCACTGACATTGTAGGTGTATTTTTGCTACATTGGCTTGATTTCCTGATCCCTTTACTATTCTATTAGTGAATGAGACAATTTCCACGATCTTTGCTGGGCACATGAACGTACACCGTATATGTGATTCAATCGTCACTCCGTTGCCATAACGTATATAAATTTTCATTGTAAATGGTGTGACACGTCCATCCACATCCAAAGCGAGATCATATCCGATATAACAAAGCTTCGTACAGAAGGAGGCTTGAACACTGAAACATGGTCACAAAACACTGAGTTAAGTACATACCATCTCAAACTTACATGCAGACCTCGTGCCGATCGGTGACTACTCGGTTTAGTGCTTGTTTTATAACGTAAAGTTTTTAATGTGTGAATAAAACATGAAATAGGACAACCGATTGGAAATACCATCCGTCTATTAGAATGGACATACACATGATGTTTTAGTTTCCTGTCTGCAGGCTGTGTATGTGACCGCACTTCTGCCGTACGCCCTCCTCGCCTGCCTCTTCATCACAGTACTGCAAGAACCAGGTGCTCTAGACGGTCTGTACCACTACATCATCCCGGACTTCACCAAGCTACACGATATAAAGGTGTGCTTGCAACCAGCTGTGTTTATGCGCACCAAGCTATACGATATAAGGGTGTGCGTGCAACCAGCTGTGTTTATGCGCACCAAGCTACACGATATAAAGGTGTGCGTGCAACCAGCTGTGTTTATGCATACCAAGTAACTGTCCTAACAACTCTGGGTTAATTCAGATTAAACACATCGTATCTTCCCAGATACTAACAGGAGTCAGGCATTACCAACAATGTACTGTCATTGAAACTCTATATATTTCTACACACACAGTAAAACTGGCATTACAGTAGAATTAAAAATTACTATAGGTAAATGATTCCAAGGAAAGTGGTTACACATTCTCTGCCTTGTTGCCACTTCTCCCTGACTGAGGAAATCTCAACAGTGGCAATGAAATACGTTTTGGAAAGAGGAGATATGCATCAAGATTAGGAAATGGCTTTAGTTGTTGATAGCAAATTCGCTTGGGACTAAAATAATGCCATTGTGCTAGTTGTGAATAGACTAGTCTTGAATGGGTTCAACTGTTGAGACCAGCCACTGGGTTGTACATATTGATGGACTTTCAAAAACATGCGAGAGTCCAGTATTGTATACATGTAATATATTTTAACGTGCAAGAGCCAGTGATTATATTTTATTTGTACTTCTTTGGAATGAAACATAATTGTAAATTAAGTTGGCAAGCTTAAAAACACTCTCTTGGTATGTTAACTTGTGCGAAAGGTTTAGTAAAGGTTTATACATCATAATTCTAACAGGGAATCATCCTAGTTCTCCATACAGCACAAAGTGAGAGGTTGTGTTTCTTAATCCCGTAATGAGTTTTAAGAATCTGAAATGCATTTTCTCTAAAAATTCAAGGTTTAGGTCAAGATAGGTGTTACCATCAAGTCAAATGCTGACAATACGCCTTCAAGAGGCAAGTCTAACTTTCTAGCTTTTTTCACTAAAGTAATCATTGCTTTTGAAGCAGTATTACTTACAGTTTGACACTTGATCCGAGTTTTTCGTTTCTCCAGAGCGATAAATCGAGGTAGGTATAACTATCAACTATTTCAAGTAACTTACCATCCAAATGAAATTTATTTTTTGTTCATTTCGATGGTATTAGTATTTCAGTTTTTCTTATATTTACTTTTAGCTTCCATGAAATACAACAGTTCTTAAATGAGTTCAAAGCATCTTGTTCAAAGATGTGTTCCTTTGGCGATTCATGAAATATTATTGTATTATCTGCGTATAATAAAACTAACAACTTCATAAATATACCAAAATGTTACAGGTGTGGTTGGAAGCATGTTTGCAAGTGTTTTATTCACTTGGAGTTGGCTTTGGGATGATTGGCACTGCTGCGAGCTACAAGAACTTCCATGCATCATGTCTGGAGTGAGTAAATCAGGAGACCTGTAATTGGAGGACACCTGAATCAGGACACCTGTAATTGGAGGACACCTGAATCAGGACACCTGTAATTATAGAAGTAACACAAACCAGTCACATGATACCCAAAGTATGGCATATGTATGTGATTATCCTTAATCGACTTAAAATAGGACTCATAGATTTGCTTGCCTTAACCCTGAAAATTTGCAGGCCCTAAGGACCCAGAACCATGAAAAGTTGTGGGTCCTGATCAGAATGTGTAAGCCCTATATTTTTCCTACAATATAATCACTCCCCAACAAACACAACATACCGTAACTAATAAAGTGAGCTGAACAGTTTAATTTAGAAATTTCAACTAGAAATTACAGAATGATATTTTCTTTATAATAAATAAATAATGCTCTTAGTTATAGGGAATGAAAAAGCTGTCAGCCAGAAAGACCTGCAGAAAGGTTGTGGGTTCTGAGTGGTTTTCAGTTGGCGTCGGCCGACGTTAATTTCGAGCGATGATGCATTTTTCTCCAAACGTAATATTTGTTCGACAATGAGTGGAGTCCTGCATTAAGAAAATGTGACCACGGTTTAAACCTAAAGCATAACAGTCTCTTGCTTGACATTCTGATGCACCTGCCATCGACTCTCAAGAACTGAGACGTCTGTCATCAGACCGAAAGCGCTTCTGAAAAGAAGTGTTAGACATTCTGGTTTTAGTTCTTATTGTCTTAGGTGCTTTTCTCTGACAGCTGGAAACACTCAAAAGCATACTAATACAATAACAAAGTGTGCTGTACTGCATTGCTTTACTGATGAAACCTGGACATCTTTCCTTGTTAGAAAACTGATAATAAGAACTTGCATTTTCGAAAATGTGTACTATTGTATTCACAGAGATTGCCTCATACTGACAATAGTCTCTGAAGGAACCAGTATCTTCTCTGAGCTCGTGACGTTTGCTACTCTGGGGTTCATGTCACAGAAAGTGGATGTTCCAATTGGAACTGTTGTGGCAAACGGTAAGTACCTGATCCGCACCGTTCAAGTACAGATAATGTCGGCGTTACCTGAATCTGACCACCCCTGGTTAACAGCAGTTTTTCGTGCCGTGTTGTTCCTGAGCGTGGGGCATGCCATGTGCATACACAAATAACCCACTGTATCCCTCTCATAAGACCTGTAATCTAAGGTCAATGTCATCCTCAAGATCCGAGTCTGACACTTGGTACGTCTTCCTTGTGATGGGTCGGGAAGGTTTGTAGTATAGTGCAAAGAAAGTCAAGGTCAGAATATATTGATACTAAACAGGGAAACGGTCTTTTCTTATGCCTGTGTTGTTGGTTATTTTGATTATTGACAAAATATGTGTTTACAATACACTCCTGCAGACACTGAAAGTCCAGTGTATGTAGGTCTATTGGGGTATAAGAAATAGTTCAAGAAATTCAGTAAATATTTACTGCAGATCAGTAGAAGAGATAAATATAATCTTTCAGAAAGCAACATACATACATCAATCTACTATACGCATACAAAAGCGCGTGATAAACACCATAGGAATGATCCTCTGCTCTTGAAGCAAGGTCTTAAAATACTTAATATTTCATCCATCTAAAGATTACAATGGATTCCATGAAGGTATCTCCTGTAATATGGGTTTATTGGGGTCCAAACCACGAAACAGACAACGCCAAATTTACTTCCCTGTCCAGACACCCGCGAAGATCCTGGATAGACTAGGCCTTCAGCAACCATGCTTGCCATAAAAGGCGACTATGCTTGTCGTAAGAGGCGACTAACGAGATCGTGTGGTCAGGCTCGCTGACTTGGTTGACACATGTCATCGGTTCCCAGATGCGCATATCGATGCTCATGCTGTTAATCAGTGGATTGTCTGGTTCAAATTCGATTATTTACAGACCGCCGCCCATATAGGTGTAATATTGCTGAGTGGGGCGTAAAACTAAACTCGGTCACTCACTACATCTTCAAATCCATCCCCATGGACTTCGGCGTCAATTGGGTTGGTGTTTGTTTTGGCGTTTTCATGAAGATTTCCTCTGGTTTTGAATACCCAAATGCCATAAATGTTTGTCATTTAGACATTGTCACATGACAGTAAATTTTCCATGTGGATATCTCTTTTCATTGAAGGTCCAGGTTTGGGATTTGTAAGCTATCCAGCAGCTCTGTCCCAACTTCCACTTCCTCAGCTGTGGTCATTCCTGTTCTTTCTGATGTTGCTGATGGTCGGATTGGACACACAGGTAGTGCGTGGTCATATTTAAAGGATATTACATGAGTGCCCATGTCATGCTATGTTTACGACACGAGTGCCTAAATGTTGGTTCTTCCCGAGCGAGAGCGAGGAATACACAAATATTAGGTACGAGTATGATATGGACACAAATATAATATTCTGTTTATTACCAAGTTCGTCGTATTGAGGAACATGAACCCAAATCTACTTTCAAACACTAGCTGGCTACGCGCCGTCGCCGCATGCAGAAAGCAACTTCACATCATAGCATGTTTCATTACATCACGCCACCCCCATAATATATGGTAAATTCTTGACGAAATGTTTAACTTAAAATTTGACACACCAATATCTGAGGCCATTGTAAGGTCCATCCTCAAAATGTATGACTACTTCACTTGTGCTCTTTGTTGCTGCCTTCTTTAATATCCCCTGACATTAGTTATTGTCCCTCACACCTTGGTTAGTTTTGGTTTTAAGCTTTCTACCGGTATTAAAATATGTTATCCTGCCCTGTAAGAAGGCCTAAGAAACTAACGCAAACAAATTGACAATGTGATCCAGCCTCAACATATTTTCAGCGTGAATGGGATTAATGAAACGCTGCTTTGAACAGCATTCCGAAGTCATGAAATATTCACACGTATGCCACCTCAGTTAAATCCAGAACTGTTATCAGCGATTGTCTATTTATGACAAGATTAACCAAAATGAATCTGTGACGTATTGTATTCGATAGAACTGAGATAAACGCCATATCAAAAGCAGCAGAGACATGCTTGTTCCCAAAATTGAGCACTGAGAAAGACTTAGGCCAATATTGTAGGCCTGAACAATTTTTCAACATAGCAGCTGACAAGGACGACCTAGAAATATAATGTAATTACTTGACAGGGGATAAATATTTCAATGTCAAAACTATTACGGATCTTTTTACTACTGTTCGTTATCATTTAATAATTGGTGTTTTAAAAGAAATTGATTTCATGACAGAATTTTGATTACTTTGATTAAAGCTGGTATTGTTAGTGGCTGTATCCTGAAAGGGGGTTGAAGTATCTTAAAGTTATTGTCCTGCTGAGAGTGTACTTAAGTTCCAAACCTTTCACAGTTTAATTTTTGCTTACCCGATATTAAACGCAGTATATTTGATCTTTTGAAATTTGGCTAAACGTTCCTACAATTGCCAGCTGCTGAAAGGATGATGTAAATCCAACTAGGATCCATGCAGGTAGCAAAGGAACTGTAAGTTCCCACGGTCCTAGGTATGGTGATCTACCTGTAGTTGCTGGTGATGCAGTACTCTGTCGCTTAAACACATCCCGCCCCAAACAAACAAAAGAACGAACAAAGAACCAAAACCACACATTATATGCTAGTATTTCAGACAGTGTATGTACGCCACTCGATTATACATTGGGAAGATGACCAACACTGTTCTTTTGGCAGGCTGCGTAGGTTATAACTGATCTCAAGTAACCAATGATTGCCTCTTCTTGAGGACTGCGATTGGAATGGGTCTCTAGCTTTGTTGATAATAGATCTACAGCGATCGATGCGTAGGTCCCAGAGCGATTCATATGTTGTCATTATCACTTATTGAATCGTGATGACACTCTGTGAGGCACCCGTGGCGAGCCACCTCCTCGTGCTGGGTGCTGGGTCACGCTAAGAGCTCGCCAACACCCCCGTAGTGGACCCGGGGGATATTTGGTCCACCAACCCGTTTGCCGTGGGTTGCGGCCCGTGTCGGCGGAGGAAGGGATCCTGGTGGTTGAGGGCAATAGGAGCTTGCAACCGTGTTCCTGTTGCTCAATACACCACTTTGGCCCTGACTTCGCCTAGACGGGTGGTCGAATGGGCCCGGTTCGACCAATTGGCTGGTCATGCCAAGCCCTGTGCATGGAATCTATGTATATTTATCATTGCACAAGTATAATTTGAAATTGATGTAAGTTTGGTCTTGGTTTTATTTTTATAAACATGTTTGATTTGAATTCTGACGTTCAAAACTTTGCCTAGAGTCGTATGCCCAGAAGGCGATGGCTCATGGGCCAATCTGGTGGATCAAGTATTCATAATTCTTCTGCTGGAGTATATCATCCGGGTATCCTTGGTGCTGCAGGCTGGAGGCCCGCTTGCTTTAGCATTGCCCTTGTGATACTCCCTGATGGGTGGGGAGCTCGGATGATGAAACCTAAATAACTCACCATGGCTTACGAAACCCCCACTAAGAAGACTAAACGTCCTCTTGAAAATGACCCTGTTGATGACCTCAGAACGTCTAAACACATTGACTACTGGCCACGTTTTATTGTCATTGAGACCAAAGATAATGCACCTTTAAAGTTAAACCCTTTTCAAGGCATTGCCGGTGACGTAAAGAACATTAGAAAATTACGTTCTGGTGCACTGTTGATCGAGTGCGCCAAAAGGCAACAGTCAACGAACCTTTTGAACACTGACACTTTCGTTGGCACTCCGGTTACTGTCACGGCCAACAAAACACTGAACATGAGCAAGGGAATCGTACGTGATCGAGATCGCTTACTGGCAGACATGTCTGAACTTGATATCGCTTCCGAAATGAAAGATCAGGGTGTATTATATGTCAAACGTTTCACAGCCCGTAAAAACAACACATCTATTCAAACTAATACCTATCTGTTTTCTTTCTCATCACCTAGTGCTCCAACATCACTTAAAGCTGGATACTGTAATATCAGTGTGGAAAAGTACATTCCGAATCCCCTTCGGTGTTTCAAATGCCCAAAGTTCGGCCACGGTGTCAATACTTGCACATTGTCTGTTGTGTGTGCTCACTGCAGTGAAAAGACACACACAACAGAAGATTGTGACAGTAACGTCAAAAAATGCACCAACTGCTCAGGCGACCACTCCTCATTTTCAAAACAGTGTCCTGTTTGGAAAGAGCAAATGGAGATAAACAGAATAAAGTTTACTCAAAATATCTCCTTTTCTGAGGCAAAAAAAAAATGGTAAAGAGGTCTGATCTTCCAGAAAGTTATGCTACAGTAGCAAAACCTTCATTGGAGTCTACCCCTAAAATAACAAAATCATCCCCAGGCTGCCAAACTACCTTGACTTGGGTAAATTGTGATTCTCCACAGCATTTGTACCCTGCCATATCATCTCAGACTGAGGAATCACTTCCTAGTACCTCAAAGTCTTCTTCTGATCACAAATCATCATCTCAGTCACACTCAAAGTCTCAATCGACAGCTGATAGTCAACAAACTGTGAAAAGTAAACCGAAGCCAAAGCCTGATGCTTCAAAACAACAAAGTGGCAGAGCTCCTAAAGGGTCACAGAACAAAATTCAACTGTTTAATAAATACGGGTCTCTTGAAGACATGGACATTTCTGAAAACGTCCATTCTAGGGCACATAGCTTGTCGCCCTCCAAAAGAGTGCGGGGTAGATCCCCAATAAATCCCCCCAAAAGATAGTTTATTCTAATAATATTATACAGTGGAACTGCAGAGGATTGAGGACTAATTTACATGAATTACAGCTATTAGTCCAAGATTTTACACCTTCAGCGATATGTCTCCAAGAGACATATTTAAAACAAACAGATACATTTGACCTTCGTCAATTTAATGCATATCATTGTTTTTCACCTCCAGGTGATAGGGCCACTGGTGGATCATCCGTTCTAGTCTAGTCGTTATTCAAAGCCCTGTTTCACTTAATACTAATATGCAGGCTGTTGCAGTGAGAGTTACTTTACATGTAGCGTTTACGCTATGCTCTCTTTATATTTCGCCGTCTTCGACGTTTGCCAAAACTGATCTTCAAGCTCTATATGACCAGCTCCCGAAGCCCTGTATTATAATGGGAGATTTAAATGGACACAACCCACTCTGGGGTAGTGTAGATACAAACACTAAAGGTAAGTTATTGGAGGATGTTTGTTCTGACAATGATTTATGTATTTATAATGATGGTTCCAGCACATATTTACACCCTGGTACAGGGACCTATTCTGCTCTCGACTTGTCACTCACAAATTCAGAACTACTAAATGAATTCGAATGGTCAGTCCACGATGACCTCTGTGGAAGTGACCATTTTCCTACTGTATTAAAAGCTGTAACTCCATCTGATGTTCCTCCATCATCAAGGCGAAATTTTAAAAAGGCTAACTGGGCTTTATATGAAACACTGTGTGCTGAAAAACTTCGAATTCAACCTGGGCTTTTTATTGACGTTCCCGATGCTATTAAATGCTTCTCTGATGAACTGAATTCCATAGCTGATGAGTGTATACCAATGTCCTCTGTAGTTCCACACATAAGAAAACCATGGTTCAACGATGAGTGCAAACAAGCTAGGAAGGCAAGGAAAAAAGCAGAACATTATTTCCGTCGCCATCCTATGGTGCATAATTTAAATAAATTTTAAAAATTTAAATGCTAAAGCACGGCGTACTTTTAAACAGAACAAACGCCAATCTTGGCAAAATTATGTATCCCAAATAAATTCTCGGACACCCATGTCCAAGGTATGGAACATGGTGCAGAAAATTAAAGGTAAGGGTACTAAATCTACTGTCCATCATCTTAAACATGGAGATCAGTTACTTACGGATAAATCTGATATTGCAAATAAACTGGGTGAAACCCTTGCTGAACACTCTTCCTCTTCCAACTATTTACCTAAATTCCAGCAGTATCAAAAACAACAAGAAAAGAAAAGTATTAATTTCAATTCTGATAATGGGGAAGATTATAATGAAACATTTTCTATTCATGAACTCCATACTGCTCTTGATCAAGCTCACGACACTGCTACAGGAGCTGATTACAAACATTATCAACTTCTGAAGCACTTACCAGAATTCTGTTTAGAGACGCTCTTGTATATATTTGATGATATTTGGACTTCCGGGAAATTTCCTTCTTCATGGCGTGATGCAATAGTGGTACCCATACCTAAACCTGGACGTGATCATACGGATCCGTCCAATTATCGTCCGATTTCATTGACAAGCTGTGTTTGCAAGACCATGGAACGCATGATAAATAATCGACTTGTTTGGTACTTGGAAACTAATAACCTTATCACAGATATACAATGTGGTTTCCGGAAAAACAGAAGTACAGTCGATCACTTAGTTCGTTTGGAATCATTTGTAAAAAATGCATTAATTAACAAACAGCACGCTGTGTCTATCTTTTTTGATCTTGAAAAAGCATATGACACAACTTGGAAATATGGCATTTTACGAGATTTACATGGCTTCGGTTTCCGAGGTCGTTTGCCTGAATTTATAGCCAAGTTTTTAAGTGACAGACAATTCCAGGTCCGTGTGGGTTCTACCCTGTCTGATCATTACAATCAGGATCAGGGTGTTCCACAAGGCAGTATTTTGTCTGTTACTCTTTTTAGCATAAAGATAAATAGTTTATCAAAAGTTTTAAACGATTCAATTGATGGATCGTTATTTGTGGATGATTTTAATATTTCTTGTCGTGGTAAAAACATGCATACTATTGAACGGCAAATGCAGCTGTGTTTAAACAAAATAAATAAATGGTGTCTTGAAAACGGCTTTAAATTTTCGAAATCCAAAACTAATTGTATATATTTTTGCAGAAAATATAAGCCACATAAGGACCCTGAACTCTCTCTAGATGGCACTCCCATCAAAGTTGTGAAGGAAGCTAAGTTCTTGGGATTAATTTTTGACTCACACTTAACGTTTCTACCACATATTAAATCACTTAAAACTAAATGCCTGAAAGCACTTGACTTGTTGAAAGTGGTTTCAAATTCAAAATGGGGAGGGGATCAAGCTACTCTTCTCCATCTATATCGATCTCTCGTGCGTTCGAAACTCGATTATGGCTCCATTGTCTATGGTGGAGCCTGCAAAAGCAACTTAAAACTATTAGATTCAGTCCATCATCAAGGTCTAAGACTTTTTCTTGGCTCCTTCAGAACTTCACCTGTTGACAGTCTGTATGTCGAGGCTGACGAACCATCTCTTGAGCAGCGACGTATAAAATTAGCTTTACAGTATGTAACAAAACTATATTCAAATGAGTCCAACCCTGCATATAACTGTGTTTTCAATCCCCTGTATGAGGATTTATACAAAAAGAAATCTTCTCTTGTTCCGCCTCTTGGTTTAAGAATAAAACCACTTATTTCTGCTGCCAGCATTGAGCTGGAAAACATAGCTCCTTCCCGTCTTCTTTCTTCTCCTCCTTGGCAGTTGGTTAGGCCACAAGTTGACCTAACATTAACGACTTTTAAAAAATCAGAAACGAATGAAATACAGTATAAACAAGAATATAATCAACTGAAACATAAATATAGCAATTATAAATCCTTATTTACAGATGGGTCCAAGGACGGTGGCGCAGTTGCTTGTGCCACTGTCATTGGATCCAGAACAATATCTTCTCGATTACCAGATAATAGTTCTATTTTTACAGCAGAAGCTAACGCCATATTAACAGCTCTCAAATATATTCAAAGACACCCTAAATGTAAACAATATATAATCTATTCCGACTCTCTTTCTTGCCTCCAGGCTATTAAAAATATCTCTTGTAAACATCCACTTTTAATAGAAATTATTGAATTGTATAATAATCTTGCCACTGGCCAATACGACATCGTCTTTTGTTGGTTACCCAGCCACGTAGGTATTTCCGGTAACGCAATGGCCGATCTTGCTGCCAAGGCAGCACTCAACAAATCTGTGACACCACTTCTTATTCCATACTCTGATTATAAAGCCAGCATTAGAACTTACATCCGTGATCTGATGCAGAAGAAGTGGGACACCCAAGTGGGCATAAATAAATTACATGCAATAAAACCCTATATTGGTTACACCTACTTGGGTTGTCAGTCCAGATTTGAAGAGGTCGTCATGCAGCGATGTCGTATTGGCCACACCAGATATACACATGAATACCTTTTGAAAGGTGAGGATCCTCCGTTCTGCATCCCTTGTGATGAAAGAATCACAGTCAAGCATATCTTGCTTGACTGTGTTGAGTATTCCATCACAAGGGATCAGTATTTTAATTTACATACTATGAAGGATCTTTTCAACAGTGTTAGTCCTCATTTAATTATTGCATTTTTAAAGGAATTAAATTTGTTAACCGAACTGTAAATAGATAAATATTTTAAAATTGGAAGATTACATTAGTAACTCAAGTCGTTCGTGGCTGTACCCTCAAAGGGGGTTGAAGTACCGTAAAATAATTGTCCTCCTGAGAGGGTACGTAAGTCCAAAAACATTTGACGTAAATTTCAGTTTTCCAGCTTTTTAATCGTAGAATAAGTTTGTTTTTACTTTATGGCTAGATTCGTCTAAATTGCTAACAGCTGAAGGGATGATGTAAATCCAACTAGGGTCCATGCAGGAAGCAAATGTACTGTAAGTCCCCATGGTCCCTAGTATGGTGATCTACCTTCAGTTGTTGGCAACCTATAGCTCATTTTTATATTGTACTGTCCTCTACAGATACATTGTTTTAGGTCTATTCACTAGTTTTATATTCTTTTCTGTGATATTCTAGTCAGTTTTACTGTCCTTCGTTGACAGGGTTTTACAATGATAGTAATAGGTGCTAGTAATTCATTTGTATTTTCATAATTAATCGTTCTCGTCACGATATGGCTGCAATACTGCCGATGTGACGTTAAATACTAACTCACTCACTCACTCTGTGATATTGCTGATACATTGCTTGTCGTCATAAAGGAAGTGATGTTTATTCATGATATTCAGTCACTGGTGCAGTTTGTCTGTTATTTATACGTTGTTGTCATCTAGCTAGACAACTACTTTGTGTCAAACAACAAATGTGAAAGCAAACTTGGGGAAACCGAGAGAATGGTTGTAGATCCCTAAATAACTTCTGAACTATTTCTGTCAGGAATAAATCGGTTGAGTCGAGACGTTGAGACGATGATTGGCAAGCCATTGCCGATGATTGTAAAGATCCTCTTGGCAGTGATAACACCTGCGATTTTAATAGTGAGTAGAATTATAGAGTTCAGGAGAATCATGGTTGATACATTACATAACATATCGTCTTATGTTTTACATAATATTTCATTCTTATTGTCATATACTGACCATTGCGATGTACTAACATCTACCCATCATTCTCCAAAACTGAAAACGTGAGTGCCAAAGAGTAACCTGTTTTGACTATCCTCAGAAACGATTCCATTTGGTCCGGACGGACAAAATCGCATGAATATAGATAGATCCGCAATGACCCCATGTGTCCACCAAAGGCAGTATCATCGCCGAACATCGCAACTTGCAAATGTTGTTACGATTCCTTTGAAACATAATAGAAGTTTCCTGAAATATGTGCACGCCATATATATTCTCAATTATCATGTGTACAATCATAGTATCTGCATATATCAAGGAACAAACAGTAAGGGTTTCAAATGTGCTCCATTTTTAATCCACATTTTCGTTTATGTTGCACTTTCAGTAGAGTTGGGTTAAATTTAATGGATATTTATAGAACTTACGAGGGTAAAACGATGAGTGAAATATGCCTTTAAACGTCACGGTTATATTGCGAATTATGCCTTCACGAAACACGCACAAAACAAATTGTCAGCACCTTGAATACTTAACTTGTCGCCCTTATTATAGTCACCTCATATATCATTGACGTTTCATATCCAGGTCACCTTCATCTTAACACTTCTCCGCTACCAACCACCGACCTATGGAAAGTATGAGTTTCCAAGCTACGCCCCTGCAATCGGTTGGATTATAGCAGTGATGCCCCTTCTACCGATACCCGTCTATATGGTCATTACTGTCAGGAAGCACATGGCGACCAATTCAGTAAAGAAGGTATTTGCCATTCTTCCGTCATAAAGAATTTTTTTTATTTCGATTCAATAGTAAATGGAATTTAACTAGTTTGAGTGGTGTTTCAGAAGTTGAGGTGTACAAATAGCACAAACTGTTATGGATAACAAGTTCTTTATTGCGTGATTGCGAAGTTTCGATACAGATTCTTGTAACGTTGTTAAGCAGGAATGACAACGGTACAAGAATCTGTATCGAAACTTCGCAATCACGCAATAAAGATGTTGTTTTCCATAACAATTTGTTCTATTTGTAAATGGAATTTAGATTATTAGAGAATGTGCTGTCCGGCTGTGAATGTGATGTGCGTGCTAATGAAACCATTGTTGATTACAAATTGCTTTCGTTGACAGAGTGTACGTCTTGCCTTGCGGCCTGGTGATGAATGGCACCCTGCGATCTCCAGAAGCCCGCAAGATTACAGGATGAATCGACAAGATAACAAACGAATAACAAGATGTTCCTCGTATTGTTGTGCAAATAATAAGGCCTGATATTTGTGTTTCAACCTCGTTTTTATCTATACGCAAAGCAGAATTCCAACACTTCAATGCACACTTAAGAAATACCTGTCACAAATAACCCCTTCATAGTTACCAGCAATATACTACAAACAAAAAGTATGGGAACAGCCATTATATATTATTCATATATATACTTAAACATGGTGAGGTAATATATACTCAATATGAGTACAGTATAAATTGTTGTGTGCTTAATGGCCAATTCCACCAACATTTAAGAACATGCAGTAAACCAACTGATTCAATATTCATTGAGTTTGACTGAAAAGAAACGTTACAAACGCCCAAACTCACAGGCCTATTGCATGCGGAATACTTCCCTTGCAACTGGTAGCAATGGGCGCTGACAGTTGTGAATTGGTTCTGAAGGACTTGAGGCACAACATATCGGTCATCTGCCCTTGATGTTTTCTGGGTCTTCCAGAGCAGGGTCTTTCCTGTATTCTACTAGTGTCAAATCCGATTTTGGCGCACACGTTTCAATATTCTGTCCACTGTCGAGCTGGGTAAACGTGGTCATACACTAATGTTACATTGTTAATGGTTTACAGGGACTATCATGTGCTGATTGAAGTTCTGATGGTGGAAAAACTGTTGACATCAAGGGGAACACACATCCTTCCCATATTATGTGAACATAATACATAGTAAGAAAGGTGATGAAAATTGACAGCTTGTGGCGTTTACATTTCCCAACATGATATGTCTCTCATGACTCTTATTGTCCGATCAAGGTTATAACATTTAAATTTCCTATACAGGTTTCAAATTGTTTTGCGATGTGTATTTCCAAACATCTAAGTGAAAGATATGATACCCGATTACTATTTAAATTATACCATACATTAACTTGTTTATAATTTTCCACGAGAACTTCAATTGACAGGTGCCGTCGCTCATTTAGGACACACTCACCTTTACACGAACTCCTGATATCATATCTATTAAAAAGTAACCCATAAACACATACTGATGATATTAATAATCGGAATGGTGTAAACGGATCTCTCCTCAGCAGAGATTTGCAAAGGGTTCTGGACCCGTTGTTTGACAGTTCTCCTCAAACCCGAGATCCATGTTCTGCAACGCAGCCTGTGGGATTTTACGAGTGATTACTTCAGTAATCAACAATACCTTTCACGCAAATTTGCGTTTTATATTCTGAATTAATCCTTCAGAAAAAAGTTTTTACAGATGTATAAACATTTTTAGAGCCCGCGTGTTCGTTTTCCTACTATATTTGGCGTAAGGTTTTATGTCTATTGTGCTACCTCAGTCATTCAGCCAGTCTTCCTACTTCACAACAGATTCACTGAACATACAATTGACACGCAACAGCACTATACCCCCAGATCTATAAGATCTACCTGTTCAAATGGCATCTCTATGGACAATGGCTATCGGATAGCGGACTCGGGAAATGTAACAATTTGAAGTTGTCGTAACATGTAAAAATGATCACATTTTCTAATTTTGCATCGATTGTTTCCATGCAAGCAAACGCTCTGACATGTTGTGATATTCACAATAAAGAAGGTGACATGTATGAAGCTTGCTTTTCTTATGCATTCTACTTAGAACTGTCCTAAAAGATTTAACTGAATTGGACATTTTCAAATTCTTTCTGCTGTAGAAGACCGTGGTAATGACATTCTTTTCGTTTAGCGAAGTGGGCCATACCTATCCTGAAACTGTACCCATGACACGACCTACTCATTGCATCATATAATCAAGCAGTAGATTAATGATGCCATGTATGCACACGAGCTATATGCAAGCAGTTCTAAATCGACGAGTTTCCATTATAACGCTTTATCGTCTGATGATACAGCCCATTCTCCATGCCTGGAGAATAGGAACATCCCAGGGGCGACTCTGCGACACTCCTTAATGCACAAGACATGCAGACCGAAACATGAACACTGTAGCTCCTTGTATTGTGAAAAGAACACTTTCCATTAACTTTCAACAGAGACCCTTAATTTCTTCTTAGATTTATCAATCACAAGGATGAATATTTTTAGTGCAAACACTCTTCAGGATGATTTTTAAACTAACTGAACTATTTGCTAACTTTTGATTGATCTGTTTTGTGAGTGCCGAATGGCGTGGACTTGGGGCTCAAGATGTTTTGCTCTAGCACTTCCTTTGTCTTGATGTCCAGAGACACCGATAACAATTACACCATCGAACTGCAAGACATGTACCTAAAAGTATGCAAACTCCGGATCAACGACGCTCGCATGGTGGCCCGCCACAGTTCAATAAAGTCAAAGCCCTGTACCCATTCGAAAGATCCATGTCAAGATGGCCTTGGTCGCCTCCTCCAGTCTGGGTTTCAACTGGATGCCATGTTTCAGTCGACTGGAATTACGGTCCCCAGTCGAGGTCTGACTGGGTGAACGGATAGTACACGGCCAATCTCTTTTGTTTCCAAGCAGACATCGTTAAACGCATGGGTCTGTACTTGAACGGTAACAGTGTACCTGGGCATCGATTAGAGTCAGATGACATCTAAGCCTACGCCAGCGTGTACAACTGGGATAATGAATGGCACAATGACAAACGTTTGACCGCATGGAATTTCCCATACGTCATGCCATGTACTTGTTTATACTCCAAGACATCCAAGGCGACAGAGGGGAGTATTTCAATCTGCTCAGGTTGGGCAATCTGAGACTTGAGATCCAGTTTGCTCAAGTCCTTAACACAGCGTCATAGTCATTGCTGTGGCCACCAAATTTCCATCAACAAGTTTCTGAAGTAGTAATGTGCAAACAACAGTTACAGTATTATTAATGGGGGTTTTAAATGACGCTCAATAAACCACCCATAGCCACCCCAGCCTCAGTACACATATAGTGGGTGTGTATGCGAGAGATACCTTAGCTATTATCACCATAACGTTCAACAGAAGATCATGACGTGTGGCTAACACGGACCTAGTACGTGGTGAGGGTCAACATGGCGCCGCTTTCTACTTTGACGGGTGTGGAGCTGGCGATTTTTTTGACAATTACGGACAGAAACTGAGTTACTATCATCGTGCGTGCGTGCGTGCGTGCGTGCGTGCGTGCGTGCGTGCGTGCGTGCGTGCGTGCGTGCGTGCGTGCGTGCGTGCGTGCGTGTGTGTGTGTGTGTGTGTGTGTATGTCGGTTGAACTTGATATGTTACTATTTACAAATTATCTCCCTTAGATCATACCTGGAAGATGTTATTCAGTACTACAAATATCAAGCCATTTTCCTTCAAATGTCCACGATGTTTCTACACCTTACTAAAACTAGGCAACAACTAGGCAAGGAATGAAACAGCAGAAATTTAGGAAACATTTTTTTTAATGAGGACATATACAGTGAAACTGACAGAACACTAAAGAATATTTATTCTTGTCACAGAAAGTTTAATGCAAAAGTACTTCGTAACCATTACAGCTTTGATTAAAAGCAAAAATATATCACATTACTGATGATTGCAACAAGTGTTCAAAACGTTTCAAAAAGAAGAAAAGATTTCTTTCACATCATCTCACGATATAAAATCGTTGGACAGCACCATCTTGATTATATAAGACCAATAAACTCACATCCCTGATGATTGCAACAAGTGTTCAAAACCCTTTGTTTCGGACCTACTTAGGAAATTCTTCTAGCCTGATACTTTGTCAGGTATCTCAGTGGGGTGAGTACTGGGGGAGTCTGAGTTGAAGTTGAGCGGGGTATTGTAGGGGCTGGAGATGCAGGTGCAGATAGAGATAATTGGGTAATAAAAGGTGGGTGTTGAGGTGATGGAGGAGGAGGTGGTGGCAGGATATGTGTACATGGTGGTGGCAGGTTTTCCGAGAGAAAACAACCGTCAACGAAACGCTGGTTCGCGATGTCGTCCTAGGTAACACCCACCTTTTATGATTGATAGATGATGTTAAACCATACATCGACAGTTCGGTCGGTTTTTGTTTTTTTTTATTTTGCTTGTTTACTTCAGGTAACCGAACACCACACTATCTACACGCCAAAATGTACTAGATTACCATACTAAGCCATGACTAATTACTTCAAGCGAGCATAATTGCATGAACAGGTATGAGACATGTTACGTATGCACTGATATTTGTTTATGTGTACCGTAATCAATAAAGATTATGTCTGTTGCCTACTATGCTCGTTTCTTTGTACGTTTCTTTGTACATATGACCCGTGATTCAGATATCCGAACATTCGATCCGGACAATTTCAATAAAAACACAAGTGTTCGGATACACGGGGCACGACAGTACCATACATCTGTGACACTGTAGTATCCTTACCATCCTTCGATGACGGTTTCATGTTATGACTTTATTGATTTTTATATTGATACAGATTATATTGTTATCATGACAATATGACCAAAATAACTGATATACTTGTAACTGCAAGCCACCTGCAACCTGTTACGGTTAATAATTTGCCATGACAAAAAGTATAAGAAATCCCCAATGAACCCGAAAAAATAACACAGACAAATCTAAAATATTCAATAATATGTATTGATCTGACAAATGGGAACATACAATGATTCACAATAGAGGTTTCTAGTACAATGCAACTGAGTCAAATCTAAAATAATGGGTCACAAATATAATATCAAAGTCTTGGTTTTCAGTGAAACAGCTATACTAAATGTTATGCAGCAAGTTGTCTGCCTTGGATGTAGGTCAAACGCTGGCAAAGAGGCAGACAGACGCAGATAGTCCGAATTATGACACAGTTCCTATATAACTCCGAATGTAAGTGTGTGACTACACCAACATCACCACGACCGTGCACAATCCATCCGCTCTGCTTGAGTGTCATCTTCAGCCCCAGATACAGACACAGACCAAGACCCCAACCCCGACACAAGCTCAGTCTCAGCCTCCGCTTCTTGACCTCAGTGCTGCTTTCGACACTATTAACCATAGTCTCCTATTGTCGCGACTTAAATGCGATTTTGGTATCTCTGGAATTGCTTTGATGTGGATCAAGTCCTACCTCTCCCAACGATACCAGCGTGTGCTTGGTGATGGCTCCCTGTCTGCTCCGGACCATTTAACATGTGGTGCTCCCAAAGTTCAGTCCTTGTTGTTTACATTATATACAACTCAACTTGGTCAAGTGATTGATTCTCACCAGATAAAGCGACAGCAATATGCAGATGATACACATTTAATTAACATCTTTGACCCCCGAACTATTTAAGTCAACATCAGCACCTACCAAGACAACACAATGTTGCCTGGATATCAAGACATGGGTGCTCCAATGACGACAAAACTGAATGTATGCTTGTGGGTTCAAAGCTCAACCAGTCACGAAGTACTCTACGCTCTCTTCAGTTTGGAGGCAGTCTTATCTTACTATCATCATCAGTGAAAGACTAAGGAGTCATCCTTGATCCTGAGCTTGACCTTGAAGATCACGTCATCTTGAGCGAGACTAACACTTATTTGTCTTTTGTAATGTCTAGATTAGACTATTGCAACAGTAAACTTGCCGGGGCTCCGGAAGAGCTGATTTCATAATGTCACCGTATCCAGAATAATTGTGCCAGAGTAGTTACTCTTTGTCCAAAATCAAGCCATATCAAACCTGGGCTTCAGAAATTCAAATGGCTACCTCTCCGCCAGAGAATCTTTTCTAAAGTTCTCTGCATCACCAGTAACAGGTAATGCATGTAACAGGCGCTGCTCCCACTTGTCTCTGTGAACTACTTCAGCTGTACACACCATCAAGATCTCTCAGATCTACTTCACAGACCCTCCTATATGTACCCAAAGTCAGAACCGTCAGGTTTGGCCAAATATCCTTTTTGTTTTCTGCAGCCTTCCCCGCAGTCTTAGAACTGTACCATCATACTAATATTCCGGTCATATCTGAAAACTTTTCTATTCCGAAAAAAGCCTGCCCTTCATGTTGATGTGTGTCAAATGAACTTATTTTAAATGGCGAAACCAGGCAGACGACTGTACTAATGCAAAGGAACTTGTTTGTATTATTCACATCTAACCCGAGGCAGACTGGGAACAGCTATGAGCCGACGAACACCACCGCTTCTCCATTCACTCCGCTGTTCTCACCAGCCTCGATTTGTTCCAATTGTTACCACATCAAAGGTGGTTTCCTCGGTCTGCTGCACAGTCAAGTAACCCCCTCCATTGCACAGTCTCTCGCGCCTCACGGCTTTCCAATAAAACTGGGAGGTAATTTTTCCACTACTCTCTACTAATAGTATTCTACGCACTTCTGGTGACAGGTTTTTACGTTTTATTTTTATTTATGTTCATATTGATATAAGTGAAAATGTTACCGTCACAATATAGCTGACATATTGCCGATAGGACGCAAAATTATAACTCACTCACTCTTCGATTACATGTTTGAAATTTGAAGTCTCTATGATATTTCAGTCATATCGTGACCAGTGAGTTAGTGAGTCTCAGCAATATTCCAGCTATATGGCGGCGGTCTGTAGATAATCGAGTATGAACCAGACAATCCACTGCTCAACAACATGAGCATCGATCTGTGCAATTAGGAACCGATGACATGCATCTACCAAGTCAGCGAGCCTGACCATCCAAATCCGTTAGTCGCCTCTTACGACAAGCATAGTCACCTTTTATGGCAAGCATGGGTTGCAGAATGCCTATTCTACCCCTGACCTTTACGGGTCATATTGACCAGAGTTGTATATGAAAACACTCCTAGAATATATATATATATATATATATATATATATATATATATATATATATATATATATATATATATATATATATATATATGTGTGTGTGTGTGTGTGTGTGTGTGTGTGTGTGTGTGTGTGTGTGTGTGTGTGTGTGTGTGTGTGTGTGTGCCCTGTGTATATCCTATATATGTCCTATACATATGTAGGGCAGTAAAATATCTAGACTATCATATATTTTTACTTAAAACTAGCGACCCGTGAAGAACCGGGGTAGAATAGGTTTTCAACAACCCATTGAGCAGATCGATGTTCATGCTGTTCATTGTTGAATTGTCTGGTCATGGCTCGGTTATTACCAGATCGCCCAAATATAGCTGGAATATTGCTGGGTGTGGCGTAAAACTGAACTCACTCACTCACTTAAAACTACCATGTTGCCATGCCAATAACAATTAACCCTACGATAGGTGATACAGTCGATGCACTCTCTTCAGGGGCAGGGGAAGGTCGAGTGCTGAGGGCGGGGTGAGGACGAGTGCTGAGGGCGGGGGGAGGACGAGTGCTGACGGCAGGGGAACGTTGAGTGCTGAGGGCAGGGGAACGTTGACTGCTGAGGGCGGGGGGAGGTTGAGTGCTGAGGGCGGCGGAAGATCGAGTGCTGAGGGCAGGGGAAGGACGGGTGCTGAGGGCAGGGGAAGGACGAGTGAGTGCTGAGGACAGCGGAAGGACGAGTGCTGAGGGCGGGGTGAGGACGAGTGCTGAGGGCGGGGGGAGGACGAGTGCTGAGGGCAGGGGAACGTTGAGTGCTGAGGGCGGGGGAAGGTTGAGTGCTGAGGGCGGGGGAAGATCGAGTGCTGAGGGCAGGGGAAGGACGAGTGCTGAGGGCAGGGGAAGGACGAGTGAGTGCTGAGGACAGCGGAAGGACGAGTGCTGAGGGCGGGGGAAGGTCGAGTGCTGAGGGCGGGAGAAGGACATGCTTACAAGTACTTTATTCAGGAGACCCTGGAATCATCACATACTTGTAATTGTACAAACGCACAATGTGTGTAAGAATGGGTGACTTCCTAAAATTCTAAAAAATTCTAAAATTCCAACTTGTTTTGATTGAACGTGAGGTATGATTGTCTACTGTCTTTTGAGGAAGTGGTCTCATATCATAATGGCGGCTACAGGCAATTACTGGTTTAGAATTGTATAAAGACCGTAGAATTGATCCACCTCCGTGATCCACCTTCAATCGCTGGTGATCTGTAACCCAGTATTATTTTGCTCTGAAATGATTTACTATTTTGACACTGAACTCAAAGTTCTAAGCAAATTTTGATAATCTATAGATTAGCTGGTCGTTATACTGCCCTTTGGTGAAAGGATTTAAATAAGTATAAATATATCTGTTCTTAGTACGTGACTTTTTGTCGTGACGATATTGCTGTAATGTTGCTGTTGTGACGTTAAATATCAACTCAAGCACTAACTCACTCACTGCTTTGATCATGTGTTTGACATTAATTTGATGTGAGACAAGACTGCAATATCGCAACTGTGGGTCTGATAACATACTATGGCTCATCTGAACTACGTGTTATCAAAACACAGATCCTAGTCAGCCAAATCCCACTCTTGTTATGTCCGAGACCATTTTTGATAGAATCTTGCTTAGGGTGAGGACACCTTGATAACCTGGTATGGCATCTAATTGGTATGATGATACTGTGTTTAATGTTCCGGACCATTAATTCTGGGTTTTCCGATAAATGTTTTCAACAAACGGGTTCCTACAATTGAATGTTGCCCCATGATATGTCGCAACTATTGGACAAACATCAACCAATATGTACACCTGTTCAAAGCTCAATCACAAATAACTAGGGCCGAGGGGTATTCTAGTGGATAAAGCGTTCACTCGTCACGCCAGAGACCCGGGGTTTATTCTCCGCATGAGAACATTGTGTGAAGCCCATTTCTAGTGTGCCCCCAGCCATGATATTGCTAAAATATTGCTAAGGGCGGCATAAAGCCAAACTCGCTCTCTCTCCCACCCACTCACAAACAACTACATGTATGTCTCTATTGGAAAATAGTGTGTGAGCATTTCATTGTCCCAGGTTTGATTCCACAATTAGTGCAATCAGTGAAGCCCACTTGTGGTGTCACCAGCTGTGATATTGCTCGATAATTGCCGTATTTTGTCGAAAGTGGCCGAGGGACTAAGATTATTTTGACAAACATGGAGACTAGGCAGACTAAGTAGCAATGTACTCCTACAAAAAGTACATTATGTCATGCTTACATTCACCAGTTTGTCTCGCCCAGACTCGTTTTGACTGATGGTATAACGCCTGCGATGTTGAAAAACACTCACATGCACCCCATGAAGATTAAAAACATGCATACAAACCCCAACAATATATATGTCTGCGATGTTGAAAAACATACACTCCGTTAAGATTAAAAACATGCACATACATCCCGTGAAGAGTACAAACATGCACATACATCCCGTGAAAATTAAAGACATGCACACGCCCCTTGAAGACTAAAGCACATGAACATGCACCCTGTGAAGATTAGAGTGAGTGAGTTTAGTTTTACGCCCCACTCAGCAATATTCCAGCTATATGGCGGCTTTAATTAAGTCATCGAGTCTAGACAAAAAATCCAGTGATCAACAACATGAGCATCGATCTGCGTAATTCGAAACCGATGACATGTGTCAACCAAGTCATCGAGCCTGACCACCCGATCCCGTTAGTCGCCTCTTACGGCAAGCACAGTCGCCTGTGGGTTGCTGAAGGCCTGTTATATCCCGGGACCTTCACGGGTCGTGAAGATTACAAACATACACACATATCCCGTGAAGAGTACAAACATGCACGTACACCCCGAGAAGATCCATGCACATACATCCCGGGTAGACAAAAAAATTAACAAGAAGAGTACAAACATGCACATGCATCCCGTGAAGAGAACAAACGTGAACATACATCCCGTGAAGAGAACAAACATGAACATACATCCCGTGAAGAGAACAAACATGAACATACATCCCGTGAAGAGAACAAACGTGAACATACATCCCGTGAAGAGTACAAACATGAACATACATCCCGTGAAGAGAACAAACGTGAACATACATCTCGTGAAGAGAACAAACATGAACATACATCCCGTGAAGAGTACAGACATGAACATACATCCCGTGAAGAGTACAGACATGAACATACATCCTGTGAAGAGAACAAACATGAACATACATCCCGTGAAGAGAACAAACATGAACATACATCCCGTGAAGAGAACAAACGTGAACATACATCCCGTGAAGAGTACAGACATGAACATACATCCCGTGAAGAGTACAGACATGAACATACATCCCGTGAAGAGAACAAACGTGAACATACATCCCGTGAAGAGTACAGACATGAACATACATCCCGTGAAGAGAACAAACGTGAACATACATCCCGTGAAGAGTACAGACATGAACATACATCCCGTGAAGAGAACAAACGTGAACATACATCCCGTGAAGAGTACAGACATGAACATACATCCCGTGAAGAGAACAAACGTGAACATACATCCCGTGAAGAGTACAGACATGAACATACATCCCGTGAAGAGTACAGACATGAACATACATCCCGTGAAGAGAACAAACGTGAACATACATCCCGTGAAGAGAAGAAAACATGAACATACATCCCGTGAAGAGTACAGACATGAACATACATCCCGTGAAGAGAACAAACGTGAACATACATCCCGTGAAGAGTACAGACATGAACATACATCCCGTGAAGAGAACAAACGTGAACATACATCCCGTGAAGAGTACAGACATGAACATACATCCCGTGAAGAGAACAAACGTGAACATACATCCCGTGAAGAGTACAGACATAAACATACATCCCGTGAAAAGTACAGACATGAACGTACATCCCGTGAAGAGAACAAACGTGAACATACATCCCGTGAAGAGTACAGACATGAACATACATCCCGTGAAGAGTACAGACATGAACATACATCCCGTGAAGAGAACAAACGTGAACATACATCCCGTGAAGAGTACAGACATGAACATACATCCCGTGAAGAGAACAAACGTGAACATACATCCCGTGAAGAGTACAGACATGAACATACATCCCGTGAAGAGAACAAACGTGAACATACATCCCGTGAAGAGAACAAACATGAACATACATCCCGTGAAGAGTACAGACATGAACATACATCCCGTGAAGAGTACAGACATGAACATACATCCCGTGAAGAGTACAGACATGAACATACATCCCGTGAAGAGTACAGACATGAACATACATCCCGTGAAGAGAACAAACGTGAACATACATCCCGTGAAGAGTACAGACATGAACATACATCCCGTGAAGAGAACAAACGTGAACATACATCCCGTGAAGAGTACAGACATGAACATACATCCCGTGAAGAGTACAGACATGAACATACATCCCGTGAAGAGTACAGACATGAACATACATCCCGTGAAGAGAACAAACGTGAACATACATCCCGTGAAGAGTACAGACATGAACATACATCCCGTGAAGAGAACAAACGTGAACATACATCCCGTGAAGAGAACAAACATGAACATGCATCCCGTGAAGAGTACAGACATGAACATACATCCCATGAAGAGTACAGACATGAACATACATCCCGTGAAGAGAACAAACGTGAACATACATCCCGTGAAGAGTACAGACATGAACATACATCCCGTGAAGAGTACAGACATGAACATACATCCCGTGAAGAGAACAAACGTGAACATACATCCCGTGAAGAGTACAGACATGAACATACATCCCGTGAAGAGAACAAACGTGAACATACATCCCGTGAAGAGTACAGACATGAACATACATCCCGTGAAGAGAACAAACATGAACATACATCCCGTGAAGAGAACAAACGTGAACATACATCCCGTGAAGAGTACAGACATGAACATACATCCCGTGAAGAGAACAAACGTGAACATACATCCCGTGAAGAGAACAAACGTGAACATACATCCCGTGAAGAGTACAGACATGAACATACATCCCGTGAAGAGTACAGACATGAACATACATCCCGTGAAGAGAACAAACATGAACATACATCCCGTGAAGAGAACAAACATGAACATACATCCCGTGAGTGAGTGAGTGAGTTAATATTTATCGTCACATCGGCAGTATCTCAGCCATATCGTGACGAGAACAATTAAAAAAAACATGATATATAATTATCAATAATACTTGAAACAATCTAAAATCTGTTGACAAAGAACAGCAAAACTACTAGTATATCACAGACATTCATTTAAATTTAGTAATGATATCTAAAACAGTTTAATTACTGAGAACACTGCAATATAAAAACGGGCTATAGATTGCCAACAACTGAAGGTAGATCACCATACTAGGGACCATGGGGACTTACAGTACTTTTGCTACCTGCATGGACCCTAGCTGGATTTACATCATCCCTTCAGCCGTTGGCAATTTCGTGATATCTAGCCATATATTAAAACTACACGTATGCTACGAGTAAAACAGTGGAGAGCTTTAATTTACTTCGAATGTTATGGGGCTTACGTACCCTCTCGGGAGGATAATAATTTTACCCCCCTTGAGGATACTGCCACTAACAATCTCAGTTACTAATTGAAACTTCCAGTCGTAAAATATTTATCTATTTACAGCTCAGACAACAAATCTAACTCTTTTAAAAAAGCAATAATTAAATGAGAACTATGATTAATAAAAAGATCCTGCAATGTTCGTGATGTAAAATATTTATCCCTTATGATGGAATACTCAACACAGTCAAGCAAGATATGCTTGACTGTGATTCGTTCATCACAAGGGATGCAAAACGGAGGATCTTCACTTTTCAATAGGTATTGATGCGTATACCTGGTGTGGCCAATACGGCATCGTCGGATGATGACCTCCTCAAATCTGGACTGACAACCCAAGTAGGTGTAACCAACAGAGGGTTTTACCGCATGTAATTTATTTATACCTACTTGAGTGTCCCACCTCCTCTGCATGATATCCCGGATATAAGATCTGATAACAGCTTTATAATCAGAGGAGGGGATAAGAAGTGGTGTCACAGATTTGTTGAGTGCTACCTTCGCAGCACGATCGGCCATTGTGTTCCCAGTAATACCAACGTGGCTGGGTAACCAACAAAAGACGATGTCGTACTGGCCAGTAGCAAGATCATTACATAATTCAATAATTTCTATTAAAAGTGGATGTTTACATGATACCTTTTTAATCGCCTCAAGGCAGGAAAGAGCGTCTGAATAGATTATATATTGTTGATGTTTAGGGTGTCTTTGAATATATTTAAGAGCCGTCAATATGGCGTTTGCTTCAGCCGTGAAAATTGAACTGCGTTCGGTTAATCTAGAAGATATTGTTTTAGATCTAATGACAGTAGCACAAGCCACTGCGCCACCGTCCTTGGATCCGTCTGTAAATAAGGATTTGTAATTGCAATATTTATTTTTTAGTTGAATATATTCTTGTTTATATTGTAATTCATTAGTTTCTGATTTTTTAAATGTAGTCAGTGTAAGGTCTACTTGTGGCCTAACCAACTGCCAAGGAGGAGAGGAAATCAGACGGGAGGGAGCTATGTTGTCTAGCGTTATGCCAGCAGCAGAAAGGAAAGGTTTCACTCTTAGTCCAAGAGGCGGAACAAGGGAAGACTTCTTGTTATAGAAATCCTCATACAGAGGTTTAAAGACACAGTTAAATGCAGGGTTTGACTCGTTGGAATATAATTTGGTTATATACTGTAAAGATAATTTTATACGGCGTTGTTTAAGAGATGGTTCATCAGCCTCAACGTACAGGCTGTCGACGGGTGAAGTTCGAAATGAGCCAAGACAAAGTCTAAGACCTTGATTGTGAACAGAATCTAAACGTTTTAGGTTGCTTTTGCAGGCTCCACCATAGACGATGCAGCCGTAATCAAGTTTTGAACGTATCAATGATCGATAAAGTTGCAGGAGGGTAGCTTGATCCCCTCCCCACTTACAATTAGAAATGACTTTCAACAAGTCAAGGGCCTTCAGGCATTTAGTTTTAAGGGACTTAATATGCGGTAAAAAAGGTTAAATGGGAGTAAAAAACTATACCTAAGAACTTAGCTTCCTTTACCACTTTGATGGGAGTGCCACTGAGAAATAGTTCAGGGTCCTTATGCAGTTTATATTTACGACAAAAATGTATACAATTAGTTTTCGATTTAGAAAATTTAAAACCGTTTTCAAGACACCACTTGTTATTTTTGTTTAAACACAACTGCAGTTGTCTTTCAATAGTACGCATATTTTTACCGCGACAAGAAATATTAAAATCATCAACAAAAAGTGATCCATCAATCGAATCATTTAAAACCTTAGATAAACTGTTGATTTTAATGCTAAATAAAGTGACAGATGAAATACTGCCTTGTGGGACACCCTGATCCTGATTATAATGATCAGACAGGGTAGAACCCACTCGGACTTGAAATTGTCTGTCATTTAAAAAGTTGGAAATGAATTGAGGCAATCGGTCTCGCAGTCCAAAGTCATGCAAATCTTTCAAAATGCCATATTTCTATGTAGTGTCATAGGCTTTTTCTAAATAAAAAAATATAGAGACTGCATGTTGTTTATTGATTAGAGCGTTTTTGACAAATGATTCTAAAGGCACTAAGTGATCAATGGTACTTCTGTTTTTACGAAAACCACACTGAATATCTGTTATGAGGTTATTGGTCTCTAAGTACCAAACTAGTCTATTGTTTATCATTCGTTCCATGGTTTTGCAAACACAGCTTGTGAGAGAAATTGGGCGATAATTTGAAGGATCAGTATGATCACGTCCAGGTTTAGGGATTGGGACTACAATAGCATCTCGCCATGAAGACGGAAATTTTCCCGAAGTCCAAATGTCATCAAATATATTTAAAAGGGTTTCTAAGCAAGATTCTGGTAAGTGTTTCAGGAGTTGATAATGTATATGGTCAGCTCCTGTAGCAGTATCATGAGCTTGTTCCAGAGCAGTATGAAGCTAGTGAATAGAGAATATTTCATTATAATCTTCACCATTATTTGAACTGAAATTTATAGCTTTCTTTTCTTGCTGACTTTTATATTTCTGAAATTCAGGCACATAATTTGAAGAAGAGGAGTGTTTGGCGAGAGTTTCACCCAATTTATTTGCGATATCGGATTTGTTTGTCAGTAGCTGATCACCATCTTGAAGGTGTTGAATGCTGGATTTAGAGCCCTTACCCTTGATTTTCTGAATCATGTTCCATACTTTTGATATCGGCGTACGTGCATTGATCTTTGATACATACGTTCGCCAAGAATGGCGTTTACTTTGCTTAAAAGTACGCCGAGCTTTAGCATTAAGAATTTTATATTTGTTCAAATTGTGGACCATAGGATGGCGGCGGAAATAATGTTCAGCTTTTTTCCGTACCTTCCGAGCCTGTTTGCAATCATCGTTGAACCACGGTTTTCTAATATGTGGAGTTGCGGAGGACTTAGGGATACACTCACTGGCTATGTTGTTCACCTCATCAGTAAAACACTTTATAGCGTCAGCAACATCAGTGAAAAGTTCAGGTTTAAGTTTGTCAGCACAGCGAGTTTCATATAAAGGCCAGTTAGCCTTCTTAAAATTCCATCTGGATGACGGAGGAACATCAGAAGGGGTTACAGGTGTTAGAACTGTAGAAAGTGATCACTTCCACAAAGGTCGTCATGGACGGACCATTCAAATTCATTCAGGAGGATTGAGTCAGTGACAGATAAATCAAGACTAGAATAAGTAGCATTCCCAGGATGTAGATAAGTGTGAGAGCCATCGTTATAGATGCATAAATCATTATTTGAAAGGAACTCTTCAAGTAACCTTCCTTTATTGCTTGTATGCACACTACCCCAGAGTGGGTTATGACCATTGAGATCACCCATAATGATGCATGGCTTCGGAAGTTGGTCGTAAAGTGCTTGAAGACCAGTTAATTGAAGCAACGATGTTGGGGGAATGTAAAGAGAGCACAAAGTAAAAACAATGTGCAGAGTTATTCTAACTGCATCAGCCTGAAGATTGGTATGAAGTAAAACAGGGCTATTAATCACACCCTGTCGAAGTGCTTGAAGATCAGTTAATCGAAGCAACGATGTTGGGGGAATGTAAAGAGAGCACAAAGTAAAAACAATGTGCAGAGTTATTCTAACTGCAACAACCTGAAGATTGGTATGAAGTAAAACAGGGCTATTAATCACACCCTGTCGAACTAAAATTGAAGATCCACCAGTAGCTTTAGTCCCTGGTGGGGAGAAGGAATTGTAGGTACTGTACTGACGTAAATCAAAGTTATCAGTTTCTTTAAGGTTAGTCACCTGCAGACATATTGCTGATGGCTTATAATCTTGTATCAATAAATGCAAATCATTGAGACCTCTGCAATTCCATTGAATGATTGAACTAGAAACGCTCATGTTAAAGGTGGTTGTACAGGGGATCTGTGTTTCCCTTTTCTAGGCGACTTACTTGTGGTGCGCCGATGAGGGAGAGGAGATACATCCATGTCCTCTAAGGTTTGAAAACGATTCTGTATCCGTACAGGGTCACGCTGACCCTTTGGAATACAATCAGAACGATTAGAATGGTCAGATTTTTTGGTTGCCGTTTTCAAATTAGACGATGGTTTCGGTACCGACTGCAGGTTCACTGTTGAAGTCATCGGCGAGTGTGAGACAACTGTAGATGGATCATCCGTTTGAGATGAAGAACTAGATGACTGTCGAGGAGATGTAGTGAGGATCGGAGCAGAGGATGCCATCCATGTATAATCAGTTTGACAACATACGGACTGATATGAAACCGATCTAGAAGTTGGAATTGAGACTGAAGCAGCAGCTGCATAGGATGGGCCTGGTTTTTCAAGAGCTAGTAAAGTTTCCTTGCTTCTAGGAAAGAGACATTTTGTTCATGTTTTATTTTCGAAATTTTTGACTGGTGTTCCCATGTAGTGCATGTTCTGGACGACGAAGGATGATTTCCGGAGCAGTTTACACACGCTGGAGGTTTATCACAGAGTTTGCCATCTTCACAGGTGCCTCCACATCGATGACGAGCAGCCGGACTACGGCATGATTTAGAACCATGGCCATATTTCTGACATCTGTAGCACCTCAGGGGATTTGGGATGTAAGTATTAACCTTTCAAGTGATAATAACCAGCCTTCAATGATTCCGGACGTGTTGGAAGACCAAATGTAAATAAATAGGTATTGGTCTTTACGATGTCATTTTCTCTTTTGTAAGTGAACCGCTTAACAGCAGTTACACCTTGTGAGCGTAATTCTGAAATGATATCACTCTCATCCATATCTGAAAGGCAACGTCCCACATCACGGACAATGCCTTTACAACTATTGAGTGTTCTGTGAGGGGACACCTCCACAGGAACATTAGCCAGTGATTTGGTTGAAAGAAGTATTTGTGACTGGCTTATCTTTTTACACTCAATCAGAAGAGATCCAGAACGTAGCTTTTTGATTTCTTTGACATCGCCAGCTAAACCTTCTATACCTTTAGAAATGGCAAAAGGATTCAATTTTAGTGAACCATCATTTGGTGCTGACATGACCATAAAGCGTGACCAATGATCAGGATTTGGGAGAACTTCTTGAATTTCATCCCCAGAAGATACTGAATCATCAGATTCATACGAACGTTTTTTCAGTGGGGGTGCCATGGTGGTATTGAATATGATTCACCCTCCTAGCTCCCCACCCACCACGGAGTGTCAACGAGGACAATGCCTACTGTATGCGGGTCTCCAGCACACGGCACCAAGGATACTAGGAGGGTATACTCAAGCAGGAAAATATCCCAAAAAAATAAATCCTACCAGATTGGCCCATGAGCCATCGCCTTCTGGGCATGTAAGACTCTAGGAAAATTTATATATGACATATTTCTACTCAAGTAATGTTTGACAAATCAAAAGAGTCGAAGCCTGAAAGTAACAATACAGTTCATTCAGAATATAAGTTTTTGTTCAATTACAAGTAATGTACAGGGCTCGACATGACCAGCCGATTGGTTGAATGGGCCCGTCTAGGCGAAGTCAGGGCCAAAGTGGTGTATGGAGCAACAGGAACACGGTTACAGGTCCCTATTGCCCTCAACCACCAGGATCCCCTCCTCCGCCGACACAGGGCCGTAACCCACGGCAAAAGGGTTGGTGGACCAAATATCCCCCCGGTTACACTACGGGTGTGTCGGCGAGCTCTTACCCAGTACCCACCACGAGGAGGTGGCTCGCCACGGGTGCCTACATCCCGTGAAGAGAACAAACGTGAACATACATCCCGTGAAGAGAACAAACATGAACATACATCCCGTGAAGAGAACAAACATGAACATACATCCCGTGAAGAGAACAAACATGCACATACATCCCGTGAAGAAAAGAAAACATGAACATACATCCCGTGAAGAGAACAAACATGAACATACATCCCGTGAAGAGTACAAACATGAACATACATCCCGTGAAGAGTACAAACATGAACATACATCCCGTGAAGAGAACAAACATGAACATACATCCCGTGAAGAGTACAAACATGAACATACATCCCGTGAAGAGAAGAAAACATGAACATGCATCCCGTGAAGAGAACAAACATGAACATACATCCCGTGAAGAGAACAAACATGAACATACATCCCGTGAAGAGTACAGACATGAACATACATCCCGTGAAGAGTACAAACATGAACATACATCCCGTGAAGAGTACAAACATGAACATACATCCCGTGAAGAGAAGAAAACATGAACATACATCCCGTGAAGAGAACAAACATGAACATACATCCCGTGAAGAGTACAAACATGAACATACATCCCGTGAAGAGTACAGACATGAACATACATCCCGTGAAGAGAACAAACATGAACATACATCCCGTGAAGAGAACAAACATGAACATACATCCCGTGAAGAGAAGAAAACATGAACATACATCCCGTGAAGAGAACAAACATGAACATACATCCCGTGAAGAGTACAAACATGAACATACATCCCGTGAAGAGTACAAACATGAACATACATCCCGTGAAGAGAACAAATATGAACATACATCCCGTGAAGAGTACAAACATGAACATACATCCCGTGAAGAGTACAAACATGAACATACATCCCGTGAAGAGAACAAACATGAACATACATCCCGTGAAGAGTACAAACATGAACATACATCCCGTGAAGAGTACAAACATGAACATACATCCCGTGAAGAGAACAAACATGAACGTACATTCCGTGAAGAGTACAAACATGAACATACATCCCGTGAAGAGTACAAACATGCACATGCACCCCAAGAAGATTAAAAACATGCACATGCACCCCGTGAAAATTATAAACATGCACACACACTGGGAGGATTAGAAACATGCACATACACCCTGTGAAGATTAAAAACATCAGTATACTACCCGAAAAGAAGCTGACAGCGTGTTCACATCGACCTTACTCTAAGTAGGATTTGTAGAAATAATGTTTATTTTCATGCTGCATCATTTCATATTTACATATATGAATTGATTTCCATCATCTCCCAACCATTACTGTTTTTTTTATTTTAACATGATTCCTACATTGCACGTAACATATGTTACATGTGACGGCTCCCTGATAGGCGTAGCTATTCATTACCATTCTTCAGATTAATGTTCGCGTGTAAAGATTGGTTTTCAAGACGTCTTACTTTCATTGTAAGAGGAAGTTTACAACCCCAGTCAACAGTACTGTTTAATCCATGTGCATCAGAAATATGTGACCGCTTTTACACCGCATCGTTATTTATTGATGGTATGGTAGTTGCACTATAATTGGGGTTGGCATCGTATTACCTACAGATCCGATATTTCGCTCGTATTCATACGCTGTAACAGATGTCGAGATGACTGTAAGTCTAAACTAACTAACTCTGGACGACGTAAAATACGAAGATAGACTGTTGACCTGGCTGGCCGTGTCATGCATAGCAACACGCCAACTTCATTCTCTCTTGACAAAATCGCATATACTTTTCTGCATGAAATTACAAGTGATTGATCAAATTCTGACCAATCATAGATTGGAGAATTATTTTAAAACCAGTCAGAACTCATGGCGATGTTAACATCTGAACTGACCTAAATAAGAAAGTATACAGGACCAAACTGACTTGACCAGGCTGAATGCCCATACGTCATGGGGCCTGTCTGATCTTCCTTCTCCTGCTAAATATTCCACAAACAAATAATCTGAAACGCAAACAGCAACTACTCAATGGGCACTTCAAAGGAAACAAGTCTGGAGATTTCTTCAGTAGCACACCCTCAACGTGAGACTGATCCACAAATACAATGGAATTATCGAAATAAGCTTGGTTACGACTTTTGTACCTATGCCGAACCGTCGCACTCACTGCAATAGAAAACGTTGACTATCCATAGAACCTGTTTTCCTTCATCTTTACAACTTCTAAAATGCCTGCCAAGGAATGGAATTATCGACGAAATACAGCTAATTTTCAGGGGAAAAAAACGTTTAGTTAAGGATTATAACCCTGTGTCGTTTAGGCTCTTGGGGACATTTTGAATGACCATTCAGTTAATGAACGGCAGTATGCCACCTATCATTCGTATGGGTAACCAAAAGTAATGCCTTTGGTGGGGCAAATGTACCATTTAAACAGGGAAACAGTCACGGTCTTATGGCGCTAAACGCTAACTTAAAACTATTTTGTAAAGTTTGCATAGTGCATATTGTGGTGACTCTGTACTCCTTGTATATTGCTCTATCACCTGTTCAACAAATCAGGACTCGGGTCTTTAATGGTAATAATCCTTTATGGGGTTCAATTCAAAATTATAAGGAATAAAGCGAATAAAGCGTAAATGGTCCACCAAAGAACTAACGCTGTCACTGTTACGTCCAAAAAGGACGTAGTCAATAAGTGGGCAGAAACAGTAAATACTCCTCATCTGCAAGTTATGAGCATTAAGTTCAAGTTTCTTGTATCAAAAGCAACAAGAAATTAAGATTCTGAATTCCAAGTCAAATAATTTAGAATATTACACCGAGTGTTCTTCCTTCAAGAGGCTGCAAGGGGCGCTAAACAAAGCCCATGATACGTATACCATACCACCTTCTGGATGCCCATTATCAAATGCCATCTACAAGTAAACGTTTTTAGCCCTCTTATACATTTTAGTGATGTCTGCTTTAGAGGAACTTTCCTTCCCCTCTTTTGGCACTAGGCAACTTTCGTTCATGTGCCCTAACCAGGAATGGACAAAGCAAGTCCACCCTTTTCTAGACTCGATTACAAGGAACACCTTACAGCTGTAACAAATATATCCCCATGACCATCACAAGTTTATTGCAGCGGTAAATCGATGAATAGCCTGTACCTGAAATCCAGTAATCTGAGAACTGATATAGTCAGTCTGTTTTCAGGCATCAGAGGAACACCATAGGTCATATCGTTACATTGGAATCACTTGGTATATATAGTCTTATGTCATTCTTTATTTATAGTTTAGAATATGCATAGGGCATAAACAGTGCTGTCGTCAGACTCGTCCTTGTTCTCGGTTCCCTTAGATTGGTGCCTCCTGATTTCTTGGCGCAGATCAGGAGAGTCCCCGGGTTCTTCATCGGGGAGCCAAATATTCTACGTAAAGTTCTTGGTGGGTTCGACTAGGCAGCGTTTCCTGGAAACGCCCTATGCGCTCTCTGGGCTGCGTGTAGAGGGTGCAAGAGCACTAAGCTGACTGTGCCTGGAACTTCTCTCTGCTGCATTTTCATCTTAATCTGTAAACAATAATAAATGAATGTGCCTTTGCAACGCGCCTTTTCAAAGTACGAGACACATGCTCAAGCGCTGACATGCTATATCTATATGTACAGGGAGTGAAATATGTACTGGACAAATTAAGTTAGGGATATTGGTATTTTTATCACTGGTTTGTTTCTGGACACTGTTCCTGCATTCTAACAATCATCATATCAATCACTGAGTGGATTCTCTCTCTTAGTCCATTCTGAAATGGGCTTTCCGCAGCAGCTGTGCGGACTCGATGTTCAGTATACTCTCGTATTTCCTCAGCATTGAACTCCCCTCCATTGTCTGTCAGGATACTTTGCATCACTCCAAATCCAGCTCCTACCCAGTGCGTCATAATCTTGTCAATCACTTCACTTGGTGTTTTTTTCCGAGTAATGAAGGCAGACACAGTTAATCTATACCACATATCCACTAAATGCAAAATCCACCCATTTCTCCACTTCTTTAAGTCCATAGCAACTGTCTCGTTGAATTGCAATGCCATTGGTAGTACAACGGCAGGTCTGACTAAAGTTTAGTCATCAAGACATGTGGATGATCACTTGTGATCATCACCTGTTTGATGTCATTCAGATGTACTATTCATATTTTTTCAACATACCAACATGGAGTGTGCTTCCAAGTGTGTGTCGAGGCAGGTGTTATAGAGTGAGGGAGATAATTCAGTCTACAACCTTCTCTACTGAAGGACTGAATGACATGGGAAGTGTTTGGGGACCTCAAAACTAAAAATAAGTTGTGGGGAAACCCATTTTCTAAAAAAGACACATTGTTCGTCAAACAGGAATTTTACTCCTAAAGTCAGACTCTAACAAAAGGCCCGATGTACATTAAAAACAAAATTGGCTGATTTGGGACTTAATACCGCAGGCTACAACGTCGTTTCTTCTTTCTTTTGCTCTGGTCCAATGTTTTGATAACGAATTGATACCTAAGATCACACAGCTCATCCATCGAATGCATTTTACTACACTGTAATCAAGAATTCAACGGATCGCTTCGTGACCGTGCTTGTGTAACTAAACAAAGGTTTATATCTGAGTTTGTGGCATGATGTTTTGGTCGTTGGGCTTGTTAGACTGTGAGGGAAAAATGTTTGTACATTTGAACGCAGTCAATGACTGCAATAAAAAACAATTAACTATAAAGACATTTATAGTGTTCTGTATGTTTACTTTGTTCACCTGTGAATTAAACTGTGCTTTAATGTGAAACAAGTTTAGCAAACTCGACATTGTGTTGATGGCGTGAGACAAGGAAAATTGCTAAAGAACTGTTTGTTAGAAGATGTGTATTGATACATTTTTCCTAACATATATATTGAAATAAAAGATACAAATGGAGGTCGAAAAGTGCGTAGATCTTTGCACCTAAAGTTGTGAAACAGCAACGCCGCTTGTAGTAATACACACCTTGATCTTTTATGAGATCACCTCGCAATAAACAGTATCAGTATTGTGATGACGAGAAGAGAGATACCTTGAAAAGTGATATTTACTTCATGTATGGAGATTTTTGTAAACTTTCATTCTGACTGTGGGCAGTGAAAGTGATCGCTCCTTGCGCTGAAAGCCCAGGTTTTATTCCCCATATCAGTAAAATATGTGAAGCCCATTTCTGGTCTCCCTCCGTGATGTTGCTGGAATACTGAGAAAAGTAGTTAACTCAGTATTGAGAACTCTTTGATTTGGACGATGCGCATTTACGACGGTGTTGGTGCGATTATAGAATATGTTCATCACCTAATCATGTAACTATACCAAGAAGAAAAAGTTAAGCACCAGTCTATTTCAAAACTAAGATGTGAAGCTGTGGAAACATTAGGCTGAACTAATTGGGAAGACCAATCCATATTTAGAGAAGGTTCATCTGGTAACAGTTTTAGAGATGTCATAATTATTGGTATTAACAATTAGAGGAAATGTTGTTACAGATATAATGACACTGCTTTTTAGATCAAAATAACTATTCCTGTTGTGTTTATACAATACCATTAAATTTAGGTTCCATTTGTTAAAAGCTAAAGTCATGTGGCCACATAACAGTCATGGCTGTCACTTTTCAAAAGGCGGAAAGCTTTTTGAGGAACACAAAATGCATGTTTTCTAAAGGCGCATGCATCCTGCTGAAAGTAAAAGAAAGTTTCCATTATGGTTTTGTTTTTAAACTAAAAGTAACAAACCAAATTATGATAGCTCGTGTTTTTTTCTTTTTTTTTTTTTTTTTTAAATTTTCCTATGTGCCAACCTATATTTTTGCAAAATATACTGGGTTGCGCTAAACCTTTTATTGACAGTATAATTTACCAATACCTATTTCCTCTGTTATTAAAATACACGCATTCTATGCCGTTACTACTAATAACCAGCAGTCACTCAGTCATCGTTTGTTATCAGGAGTCTTTCCCTTCACATGGGCAGCAGTTCGCCCACCTACCATTCACCGCCATTGTCATCCATGCAAACATCTCTATTCTTCGACGTTACGAATAACATGTCAGTGCGTCGTCCAGAGTTTGGGTGTCGATTATCAAATATTCTACATATTTAGGGTAATTTTGAAGACGACGTCTACGATCTGCTTTAGCCCTTAAAATCCATCGACTCCTTAAGATTGGCACCAGCTGTTGTTAGTTATTCATTTTTTATATTTTTCTTAAATCTTTACGATATTCTTTAGCGCTTGCATACATCAGTGACCCCTTTCCTGCAAGTGTTTATACAGAAATATATAGTTATATAGAGACAATATGTACATGCTATCTGCAAATATGTCCCTTGTATGGTGATCTACCTTCCGGTGTTGGCGATCTATAGCCTGTTTTCATATTGTAGTGTCCCATTAGTGCTATTAGTTTTAACTTTGCAAGTTAGTTTTAATTCTAATTAAAATATTCTAGTTGTTAACTGTCTTTGGATGACAGGTGTTTCTGTTATACTGTTGCTGATGTGACGTTGAATCTTAACTCACTCACTCACTATCAGCAAATATCAACACAGTTTACATATCCATGAAACGTAGCCATACACATGCGCAGCTACGTTTCTGCTAAAAATAGCATTAGATATAATTACATTTCCGTGGTTGTGGATTGTTTAAACGTAGAATATGTGTATTTTTAATTTATATCTAGATGTGTCTCAATTGCTAACGGCTTAGGGAATGATGTAAATCCAGCTGGGTCCATGCAGGAAGCAAATGTAGAATAAGTCCCCATGGTCCTTAGTGTGGTGGTCTGCCTTCAGTTTGTTGGCAATATAAACTGAAGAACAAAAGAAAGTACACACCCCTAAAATGTCATATTTTTTTCAAAATGGTTCCCCAAATTGTTTCAATCTTGAAGTTATAGTATTGTAACGAACGCAATCACTGATAACACGGCGCCAAAACGTAACTTTAACATTCTGGTCTCCAAAAAAGTGAATTTTTCGAAAAGGATGATTTTTTTCCAATTGCACGTGCAATATGTGCAGAAAGGGTATGAAAAGTGTTGTATTCTACCGTTCATTATACTTGTGAGGAAAAGCACACAAGAGAAGTGCCACGCCTTACAGCAGCGCAGTGAGAGAGAGCCGTCGGGATGTCGCAAGTGGGGGTCTCAAACAGTGAGATTGCTGTTGGCTGCACCAGGCAAACCATTATCCGACTCTTTCGTCGTTTCAACCATACTGGCCAGACATCCGACCGTCCAAGAAGTGGACGACCGAGAGTAACAACCCCTGCGGAAGACCGACACCTGCGCACTCTACATCTGCGCAACAGATACCTCACCATGACGTCAGCGACAGCGCTAGGTCACTTCGTCAGCAGGAACACAGTCATTTCGGGCTGCCGGTATCCGGGCATATCGTCATTTCCGTGGGATGACCTTGACCGCTCAACACCGCATGAACCGTTTCCGCTGGGCATGATTGGTGAGACGCTGGCAACGTCGGGACAGGTCACGAGTCATCTTTAGCGATGAAAGTGTGTTCAACCTCTTCCTGGCTGACGGTAGAGTGAGAGTCTACCGACGGAGAGGCGAGCGGCTGGCTCCAGCATGTGTCCTAAAAGTCGTTCCCTTTGGCGGCGAAAGTGTTATGGTTTGGGGTGCCATATGCGTAGACCAGAGGAAGGATTTGATGGTTATTCACCAGACCCTAACAGCCCAAAGGTACAGAGAGCCAGTGTCGCAGCCGGTGGTGATCCCCTTCATGCAGAGACAACGGCAAGGGATGATTCTTCAATAGGATAACGCCAGACCCCACACCGCCAGACCCGTGGGACCACCTTGGGAGACAGTTGCGACGTCGCCCTCAGCAACCAACCACCATTCCTCAGCTGGTACAGGCTCTGCTAGAGGAGTGGCTGCGGATCCCTCATGACGTCATCCGGCGGCTGACTTTCTCCGTGAGAAGACGTGTGCTGGCCTGTATTAATGTAAACGGGGATCATACGAGGTACTAAGAACATACGCATTGCCTTAGAAACCACGTACATTTTAAAAAATACATTTAGTTACCTACTATGGGAAATTCTATCGTTCATGACCACGGTATCCATGTCAACAATTCATACTGGAAAATGAAGAAACAAACGGTCCGGCAATAGACTACTTACATTTTAGAATGAAACTGTAAAGTTCACTACTTTTAACAGGAGCGAATACGAGGATAGGACATTGCAATATCCTTCCGAATTGCTACAAATAGATGTTCGTCTTCATGCACCCTCTTGCTCATGAATGTTCACAGGTAACCAGAAAGGTGTGCCTCCTTCGGTAACATCGCCTTTTAACCCACTTACTTTATTAGTGGCAAAACGCGTTGCGGGGCGTATTAAAATGCACCCGGTCCGTCCGTGCACATTTATCTTTTCCGGAGCAGGCTTGTTATTCTCGAAACGTTCGTAACGCTACGTACTCCTTAAGCCCATTCTTAACACGTTGGCTACGATCAAAGTTAAGAATTCTTAGGGCTACGAACGTTTCGAGAATAAGGGCAGAGAACTCTAAAACCGTCCAATATGTTTTCACCAAACTTGACATATAGATTGGTCTAGTGGTCTACTGGTGCTTTCTGATAGTTTTGGAATTCTGAATAAAATATCTTTGGCGTTTCCATGGCAACACATTTGACTACGACTGAAATTGGAGGTAGTGCGGGGGATATTGATGACTGTTTTCTTGTATTCTGTTGGTGCAAACTCAAGTCCAACAGCAGTTTTCTTCGCAAATTTGCTCTCGTCAACTCATGAACCCAGAGGTAACCAAAGTCTAGAATTTCTTCGAGTGTCATGTTACTCTCTTGGAAAAATTACCCGCTTTCAAACTAAGTCATTCTCATGTTTATTCTCCTTCTTCCGTACACGGCAGTAAAATTTCTTTCGTCCGATACAGACATGTCCTTTATGACTGACATGGGTTTTCAAACACACTGACCCGTGAAGGTCTGGGGTAGAATTGGCTTTCAGCAACACGCTTGCCATAAAAGGCGACTATTCTTATCGTAAGAAGCGACTAACGGGATCGGATGGTCAGGCTTGCTGACCTTGTCGACACATGCAATCGGTTCCCAGTTGCGCAGATCGATGCATATGCTGTTGATCACTTGATTGTCTGGCCGACACTCGATTATTTACAGACCGCCGCCATATAGCTGGAATGGTGTTGACTACGGTGTGAAAGTAAACTCACTCACCAAAGCCAAAGAAAACCAGTACACCCGAACTGGTTTTGAGTATCAGCGGCCCAAACAGGAACTGGGCCCGGATCCCCCACAATACTGCATGTCAGTTCCATAGAATTCTAAACCAAACTTACATGTCATCAATAAAGCCTCACCCTCGCTCTAGGAAATACGTTTCGATTCAACAGGGTATCAAGAGCAGAATAGTATGTCCCGCATGTGTTAAGGTTGCTTCAACAGTATTCACTGAGCTTGCCCAACATTTTTTTTTATATTTCATCCTCGATAACCAAGATTTTGCATCAACCATACAAGTCCACGTGGTCTGGGACTCCTGGTTTATACTTAAACTTTTACCAATTGTTTCGATTCAACAGGGTATGAAAAACAGAATATGTTAAGGTTGGTTCAACTGCATTCACTCAACCTGCCCGACATTCGTTTTATTTCATCCTCGGTAGCCAAGATTTTGCATCAACCATACAAGTTCACGTGGTCAGGGACTCCTGGTTTATACTTAACCGTTTACCAATTGTAATTTCTATTGGAAACCTAACAAAAGTGCTTCTACATATATAAACTCTACCAATGCATATTTATACATTTCCAGAGCATATTGCGAATCTGTAATGAAATGAAGTTTTAATATCAAAATAGTGAGACTTAGATAAAATGTATTTCAAATACATATCTAGAATCAAATATTTACCAATTATAACTTTATTGTAAATCTAACGTGAGTGTTTCTGAATACATAAACTTTACTGTTGAATACTCGTATATTTACGGGGCATATTTTAAATCTATAATGAAATGCTTCAAAGAAACTTTATCAGTATAGTGATACTTATACATAAAGTATTTCAAATGCATATTTAAAAGGTCAATAAATTATTTGAGCCAAAGTGATCTGATGAACCGTACAAAAGTGGGTGAATGACTCTGAGAGTATAGGTTTCAATGCCAAAGAAAAGTACTAGAATCCGTACTTTACAGTGATAGTCACAATACGATGAAGTAATATATCTATATATATTTCTCTATGACAGCTAAATCACCAAACTGAGTACACAACGCCGTACATGCGCCATAACTTTAGTAAAAAATAAACACCCATCCATCACGGCCTACCCTCACCCTGCTCAGAAATGGTCCACTGGATCTCAAATTAGGTGTGTGTAAGGATATAGTACATTGCCATTTCTATAGCCAATTTATAGTCCATATCATAGCATCATATCTCTAGTCGTTATTGAATAGGTAAATGAACTAACAAGATGTGCTGTCTTGGATGAGTTGTGCGTACATTGCACTCGTGCATGAACACGTTAGATCACTATTATATTGAACCTCTGTTGGAAAATCAGAGGTATAACGAAATTATAATAGCTCTAAATTTGATTTAAAACCAAACGCGTAACGTGATATAAACCTCTGATATACTTTGATTAACCAATCATAATCCAGTGTTTACTGAAGACATGGTAGAATAACATTCTCAAAACTAACTTAAAACACAACAAAGACGGTGAACAGTATTCATCAAACTCAAAGTGAACCAGTTTACAAAATCAAACGTTACCTACCTGATAAAGTCTATTGAGTTAGCTTTCACTAAGCCATAGTCTGCTTGAGTTTCATTTATGAACTGACTGAGAGCTCTCCCCTCAAGCACAAAGGGGTTTCTTGAAAATGCTTGCTTGTTAAGCATGTGTTTACGAATGAATTCAGTTTCATAAAAGCACCATGAAAAGATTTTGCATGCACGAGTGCAAACTGCACTACAACACATTCAATTCAACCGATGACGCTCGTGTTACCCGATAGTACATTCACCCAAACGGTCGATATGCCATCTGATTAGGGCGTATCGTGGGTGATGACACTGAACGTCGTACATGTACGGACCGTATTTCACAGTTAGGTATACAGGTAGGTAGACAATCTAAATTTTGAACTAGTTATTCTTAAATAGCTAAGTGCTTTATCATTGGTATTTGAGGTCATAAACTGCAATTGTTTGTGGCTGTATCCTCGAAGGGGATTAAAGCACTGTAAAACTACTGTCCTCCTGATAAGATACATAAGTCCCAAAAAATATCGAGGGAAATTTTAACACACTTAAACGTAGTATTTTATTGTTTTTAAATTATGGCGTAAACTCAACGGGGTCCATGCAGGGAGCAAACGTACAGTAAGTCTCCATAGACATTAGTGTGATGAGCTACTTCACGTTGTTGGTGATTCATCGCTCGTTTTTTATGTTGTACTGTCTGTAGTGATATTGTTATATGATAGCATACCAGTTTTAAATGTACATCTGTAATACTCTAGTACTTTACTGTCATTCAATGACAGGTTTTAAAGTTATAAGTTTCATATTGATGTCTAGTCGCGGAACCTGTTTTCGAATGACTCGAACTATTTCTATTTTCGAACGGCCATTTTGTTCGCGGTGCCTCGCGTTATAACGAGTGAGCGGGTATTCCCTCGCATCAGCTCCGAAAAACGCTTTTCCTGAAGGCTCCATAGATTAGTGTCACTTTGGAAATATTGTAAATATAGTGCAATTTATGCTTGCTTCCTTTTCTTGAATGCTTATCAATTATCAGATGTAAGGATATGTATGTCACGCAAACATCACTGTGAAGCGTCGTGTGCAGTATGTACATAGCAAGCGAACGTCACTGGACTGTCTCAGCGGGGAAGCCCTGTCAGAATTTTAAATCTATGGAAGCGTTCGAAAACTGATGACGTTACTTTATTGATCAGATGTTGACATCGCATACAAATGGCAGCCGCGCCTTTTAACGAGGATATTTCTGACATGGGACAATGTGTTTATTGACTGCTTAAATATGTCAGCTAAGGTAAGAAATATTGGCGATGTGACACTAAATGTTAACTCACTCACAACCTGTGTCATTGTAATCATTGACTGTGGAAATGGGTGATCGTTTACAAAATCTATACGTTGACTAGGATAACAAGCACTGACTAAGGATGTTTTACACTATATTGTATTGTCTTTAATTACACCGTTTTAGTTTCACATGCTAGTTTTAAGTTTCATATCTACGATAATCTAGACCTTTTACTGTCCTCCGACGGCAGGATTTTACGTTCTCAGTTTATTTATTCTAAAATTATTAAATTGTTCTCGTCACGATATGGCTGCAATATTGCAGATGTGGCGCTAAACATTAGCTCACTCACTCACTCACTCACTTCCACATCGCAGCTAATGTTTTCCGCATCTAATGTTCTATGATCGTGTGTGGCAGTACATGTGACTGGATCAAAACCAAGAGAGTTGACTTTGATCGTAATATCCTTCTTGGCTGATAGAGGGTGATTAGCTCCTTGACTTATTTAGGCACAAGGCAATTAGATCCTTGAAGACAAACATTAATAGCAGTTTTAATTCAATCCTCTCCTTGACTGGTAGCTAGTGTCGGTTTTCGAGCACAGGTTTTGTGCGCTCATACTTCTTTGTATGGGTATCACTCCACTTGCTGAAGCTTGTCTAAAATGATCAACGTGACCACATTTTTCCAATTTTTGATATATCATCAAATCACGTAGAATTGAAAAGACGCCACGACCAGAAAGCATTTTTCACTCTTGTTGGGCAGACTGCCGGTACATAAACATTTGATTAAAAGCCGAAGAAAATAAAACAGCATCTGTCGGAATGCTTCTGTCATATTTTCGCACTTGCTGCAACGGAAAGTAACCATGTTTCCACACTATGGAAAATTTGGTAGGCCACATGGGAGGCTAATTATGTTAGGTGGGCTTTGATTGGCGGGGACGTCCGTCATCAGTAGAAGAGCTTCGACCCATATCAAAGGTCGTCCTAGAGCTCTATAGCAGTGACCTGGCTTTCTGCATTCAGTTGTCTAGTTTTCAGGCATCTGGACATCATATTAGGTGCCTCCTACATGTACTAATGTCACAGCGTCATGTTTCATGACTATTCCTTCCCCTTTTATATTCTGCTATACAACGTTTTAGGCTTGTTCTAGCCCCACAACCATTAGAACACGCCCTGAAACGTTGTACGCCATAATAAAACGAAGCAACCCAGAGAAAAAATCATCACAATGTTCATCAAATAATGCCAATTAAGCAGTCTGCAACCCCAAACCCCCTCACCCCCCATCCCCCACCCCTTACGAAACAGGATGATCCGCGCTATAAAGGTGTTAGGTTACCTTACTCTACTGTTCGCTCGGGTTCGAAAGTCAATTCGAACACACAGAATAAAACAAAAGCACTGAATACAAAGAGATTTATTCCTGTTCCTAAATCACACATTATTTCAGTTGTCACTGGACGACTATCGTGTGTTCACTATTACAAATGGGTTATTTCCGAATGAATTTATAGGTCCCGAAGCACTCGATGGCAAATATTAGCCTGACAAATGAACGGCATTTATAGCCAGAGCTTTACCTTAGCTCACACGTACACGAAGATATATTCTCTTTGGCTACTATATAAACAATCACATTTGAATTACTAATGCAATATTCGTTTGCAAATCATGAATTTATTTTCATGTCATTTCCCTTAATTCTAGCTCGTATGTATGACGTTTGTCATCTACGCAGTGCAGTCTGTCCATCCGTGGAAACACTCAGATATCATTCAACATCGCGAGGAATCCTGGGAGCTGAAGATTTCAATCAGCGACGTGAGTTAGTTTTGTAAACATGCCCTATCAATTATCTTATTTGCGTGCCTTTACAGCAGTGCTTGTTTGACAGACTTTTGGTCCTATATTTCTCCGCTGTGTCTTATTCATCATGTCCAACTATGCAAGTCGTAGAATTTGTGGCGTTTGCTCGTTGTTCATGAAACCGAGCTGTCATGAACTGGATCGCCACAATCGTCTAGGCTAAAGCCGTCGTCGTATTTTCTAAACTCTTCGTGATATGTCTAGTTTTCTGTCGGTCTACAAGACTGTTGTATCAGACAAAGTGCACACCGATCTATGACCATGTAGCGTGACTTCATTGTTCATCGAAGTTCCCAAGCTGTTTACTCTACGCGATTTGTTCGGCACTGTTACACAAAGGTAGCGGTGAAAAAATGACATGAATTTCTTGTCCCATCACTGTAGCTATATTGACAATATATCTTGTGTTCAGCAGTTTTACAGAAATCTAGAAATCTAGTGTTCTAGATTATTTCATTACTAGTTTTAAATTGACATCTGTGATATACCAGTGGTTCTACTGGTCTTCGCCAATAGGGTTTTAGTTTCTAATACTCTTGGTATGCAATTTAATTATCAATTGTTCTCGTCACGATACAGTTGGAACATTGTCGATGTGACGATGAATATTAACTGACTTAATAGATATTTGGTAAAACAATGGGGGCTAAAACTAAAGTGTCCATCCAGACACAGTGCATTAATGACACCACACAAAATGACTGCATTACCAAAATTTACTAACGTTAGGAAATATACCTGTAATCCGACGGCCATATGAACAACGTATCATCTGGCTGTCATATTTACACGCGTTTAAAGGGATGTTGAAATGAACGAACACTCAACTCTGCATTTCCATGTATTTCACAGGCGTGGAACCTGGCCATTGTTTTCATGTAAATGTTGACCTCGCCTTAATGTACTGATATAATTACAAACACGTGTGATACTCATAACTGCTCACCACTATTAACGTGCATAACTGTCTTGACATGCACAAGTTCAAAGTTCAATATCGGGTCTATGGACCAGAGCGATATGTATGTTAAGGAGTGTGCTCGTGTGCGTTTGCGAATGCATGTGTTTGCGAGAGAGGGGGTGTGGTATGGGGGTAGACCTAGGGTGGGATATTTACGCTGGGTCGGTGTAAGAGTACTGATAAGTCTTTTTATTAAATATTTAATATCGATTATACCTTTTAGTAAATGGAAATTACAGTACAGTTTAAATAACTGACCTTAGGTACACTTGTTCTTTTGCCTTAATTTAGATCCCTAATTACAGTACTCCCTTGTATGCGTTATCCGACTGATCATTACTGGACAACTTTGTTTATCTGTGCTTTAAAAAAAACCACAGATGGTTACAATGCATTAAAGATTTCCGATGTGTAAACATGCACATACATGGTGTGGCCTCTTTTTGATTCGGAATACAGATATTATGCCATACATTATCTGAGAATTCAGTTACCCGACGGAATATAGTATACACCTATATTGATTCCATCTCTTTGGTAGATTGAAGAACGTTCTGGTTATTACATTTAGTTCATAAAGTTAGATAACTAAACAGATCCGAAGCATATCTGATGGCATTTATGATGCCCATGCGCTTTCATGTTTGCTTGTGCATTTTCTGATTTGTTATACATTTTATAATTAGTGTTATCAGTTTTGCATACCAGTAACATGGAATGTAGTGTGTTCTTGTTAGTCTATCCAAGTACTGAAACGTGTTATCTGTAAGTTATACTGTTATTAGGTGAAACTCCTGAATGTACCTAAGTACACGAATTAGAAACTAAACAATTGCTAAATACATTGAAAACTAAATCTGGTAAAGAATCTAAAGACTGCAAACACTTATTATTTAAATATCTATTTTAATTTATCAGCTTGCAAATCATATCATTAAGATAAATACAGGAGGATATGTGGTGACTAAACTGACTTCATCTTGAATGTATAAATGTACAGATGTATATGTTTAACAGTATCAAGGAATGATGGGGAACGCTCGTGTTGAAAAGGTTTGCTTGTCAAATTCAAACACAGTGTTTGTTTTCCGACAAAAGCACATAAACTCTTACTTTTGGACTAAAGATCTAAGGTCATTTGTATCACGGGGGCGTAACAGCCATAAGCCAAACAACGAAATATAATCTTGTAGAAAGGACTTCTCCAATGTGGAAAATTACAGAAATGCAATATGACATTTACTCGTGTGACATTAGCTTCCACATTCTGAGAGAACTCACCCCCCTGTGCTATCTGGTCATATAGCTACACTATCTCGTCAAATCGCTAAAACTATTGTTCATTTCATGTCTTACAGAATGTATAATTTGATATGGCATTGTTGTCGTATATGTTTGCGTTAGTTAAACAAATGTGGACAAAATGATTTTCGTTTTGCAAAGGCTGAGCAGAAGGAGAAATAACATGGTTCAGGCACTGTGAGACTATTAAGAAAGGTCACATGCACTGCAGTAATATTCCAGTTATGAACTGCCAAAAATGGTTTACAGTAGTGAGATACTAGACTTAAGAAATTACGAGTTGGTACACTTATGAGAACAAATGGTCACATCGTCGCCCTAGGTTCCCCAATGAACCTTTTAATCCATCAAAACAAGCACCTTACAAGATTTACCAACACTGTAGACAAGGCTATATCATGAAGATATATGCACCATTCATATAAATAATCCTAAAAATCCTGTGTGATAGGAACATATCTAGAAGTGTGTAAAGACTTGCAAATTTGAAAAATAAATTTACAGGTTTCCAACCCGCCAAAGGTATGCGTTGCATTTCGTGTTTGGAAATACCTGATAATCCGGTCAGGGCTTTCACGAACGAGGTATTTGTGCTTTACGAAAATATATGATGAGCATGTGTTTCAAAGGTTAGATTTGAAAGAAATATATGCCCGAAGTTGGGAAATTCCAGGGTAATTTGCATGTAATTTCTACTGTATTTACGTTTATTTCAATAGTGTCTTATCCGGGTTTTGGTCCCGTGTTAGTAACAGAACTGAAGAACGATTTCTTTCACAGTAAAGTAAGATCAGGGCAGCGAAAACCTTCCTACATGAAACACATGCTGACAACTACTGGTTTCTTTCTTATGTCTGGTGACATGCCCTCACATTTTCAGTTCCTCAGCTAGTAGTATATACAGTAGGGAACGGGACCACCTCACTCTAAACCCCTAATTAAACCTAGTTAAGGTTTTAGGGGGAACCGTTCCTGTTCTATTGACGTGCATGCAAAATTCCACGAAAATCGGTCAAATAGTTTAGGAAGTAGTTACTTTATAGTGAGCACAGGGTTGGCTATGTACAATAGGCTAACTATCCATGGTATTGCCGTACTTGTTATAAAGCAGCACGCTGGGGAATGCCCAAAGCTAGGCAGACAGCAACTCTCGACAGTACACCCGGTGGATATCTCAGCTTGCTGATACAAGCCGCCAATCCCAATACATGTCTGTCTGTCTCTTCCGGTGATTGATAAGTTACTCACCTAGCCACACTTACTGGAGTTGGGGGTGGTGGTTTGATCTGTTGACGTGCAACAGATGGGCATCACTTGAGGGCATCCTAGTGGTTGGGGCAATAGGAGCAGGACCAGTGTTTCTATTGCTCAACATACCACTTTGGCCCTGACTTCACCTAGACGGGTGGTTGAATGGGCCCAGTTCAACCAATTGGCTGGTCATGCCAAGCCCTGTGCATGGATTTTATGTTTAAATTTGCACAAAATGTGATTTGGGATTGTTTAAAGTTTTATCTTGGCGCCCTTGGTTTAGTGAATATTATTCAACTTGAATTTTATATACATGAACTTTGCCTAGAGTCTTATGCCCAGAGGGTGGTGTCTCATGAGCCAATCTTGTGGTGCATATCTATAATGCTGCTGCTTGGGTATATCCTCTTGGTACCCTTGGTGCCGACTGTTGGAGGCCCACAAGCATTAGGCATCGTCCTTGTTGACACTCCATGGTGGGTGGGGAGCCAGGAGGATGACACACAAATCTATTAACATGGCAAATCAAAACCAAACAAAAGCGAAAACGTTATCACATTGATGATACTGATGATGAGGACCAGACTGAACGTCTGAAGGTACCACTTGGCGTCGATTCATTGTCGCTGAATCAAGTGAGAAAAAGTTAACATCTTGTTCTCCCTTTCTACTAGAGAAAGCAATTCAAGGAATTGCTGGGACTGTCAAGAGTGTTACAAAAACTAGATCGGGTTCAATTCTCATAGAATGTCTAAAGAAAGAGTATGAAACGGCCAATCTTCTTCTTATCTCTGTAAAATGCTATGCTCACAAATCTTTAAAATTTAGCATAGGAATCATCCCAGACAGAGACAAGAAACTTGCTGATCTGTCAACCGATGGCATTGTCAGTCAGCTGCGTATGCAAGGCGTGGTCAAAGCTAAGCGATTCAGTTTTAAGAAGGATGGAATATAGTCACCCTCAAATACTTACTTGCTTACGTTTGATGTACCCAGTTTACCTCAATCAATTAAAGTAGGATGCTTCTCTATGAAAATTGACATGTATTTTCCAAATCCACTGAGATGTTTTCACTGTCAGAAGCTTGGCCATAAGCAGAACACTTGTAAAAATTATGCTTCTTGTTCAAGCTGTGCTGGTAAAGATCACGACAGCAGCACATGAAATAAGATGTGTAAATTGTTCTGGATCTCACATGTTGTCTTCTAAAGAGTGTCTGGTATGGCAGTTTGAAATGAGTGTCCAACGTATTAAAACTGAAAAGAACATAAGCTTTCCAGAAGCAAGGAAGTTGGCAACTTCTGATACACCCTCTGGTAACACTATTGAGAGGTAAGTCAACATATGCAGAGGTGACGAGACCTTCCACTAAATCTATTGACTGCCAAACAGATTTGACCTGGCTGACAGCTCAGACACCTATGAGTATTCAGGATCTTCCTTCCTCACGAAAAACATCACAATCCTCTGAAACTCAAACAGCACCTACACCGGTTATCAAAAAGAAGAATGTAAATGTAGATTACTCTAAAAAGCAAAATAGAAGTGACCGTCTTCCTAAAGGACAAAGAGGCCCTGTGTGACTTTTAAACAGATTTGATCTTTTAGATGACATGGGGGTGTCATCTTCTCTGACAACCCGCTCTCAGAGCCATTCTCCTTAGAAAAAAGGTCGTGAACTTTCACCGATAACACATCCTAAATGACGGATACACTAATACAATGGAATTGCGGAGGACTTAGGAAGAATTATAATGAGATTCTTCTATTGTTACAGGGCTTTAAACCTTCAGCATTGTGTCTCCAGGAGACGTATCTTATACATACTGATGTTTTTAACTTACGACAATACAGTTGTTACCATTCATTTTCTCCCCACGGGGCAAAGCTACTGGAGGATCTAGTATCCTGGTCAGACAGGACATGATTCATAGTGCCGTTCCGCTGAATACTAGTCTTCAAGCTGTTGCTATCCGACTGACCTTGCACATTGCTCTAACTTTGTGCTCATTATATGTACCACCTTCATCAGTTCTTCGTCAAACTGACCTTCAAAGTTTGTATGATCAACTCCTGAAGCCATGCATCATCATGGGCGACTTAAATGGGCACAACCCTCTATGGGGTAATACAAATACACACAATAAAGGGAAAGTTATTGAAGACTTTATTTCCACTAATAACTTACATGTTTTTAATGATGATTCCAACATTTATTTGCATCCAGCCACGGGAACGTATTCTGCACTTGATCCAGCCCTCACAGAGTCGAACATTCTCAATAAATTTGAATGGTCTGTACATGTACTTCCCTACTCTCTTGAAATCTACACCAGGTGACAATCCACCTTCATCACGGTGGAATTTCAGTAAGGCAAATTGGCCTGTATATGAACAATTATGCTTTAAAAACATCTAATCACTTCAGTAATGTACCAGATCCCATCCTGATGTTCTCAACACAACTGAATGAAATTTCTAATCAAACCATTCCTAAGTCTTCTGCAACTCCTCCTATTCGTAAACCATGGTTTACTGACGAATGCAAACAGGCAAGAAAACGTTGGAAGAAAGCAGATATCCTACTGTTCATAACTTCAACAATGTTAAAATTTCTGGTGCTAAGGAAAGACGTACGTATAAGCAAAACAAGTGCCAATCTTAGAGGAATTTCAAAAATTAATTCACATACACCCATGTCTAAGGTGTGGAACATGGTTCAGTGAATAAAAGGGAATGGTTCAAAATCTTCTGTTCAACATCTTAAAGATGGTGACAAATTAGTAACTAACAAAGCGGACATTGCAAATACAATTCGCGAACCTCTTGCAAAAAATTCTTCCTCGGCAAATTATGTCCCTGAATTTCAGAGATACCAAAAACAACAGGAAAAAACAAAAGTTAATGTCGATTCCAATAATGACGAAGACTATAATGAAGTGTTTTCGTTACATGAGCTCCACACGGCTCTTGATCAAACTCATGATGCTGCAGCAGGTGATGACAATATTCATTACCAGCTGCAGAAACACTTGCCTGAGCCATGTCGGTTGACACTATTAGATATATTTGAAAAGATATGGATGTGTGGAATTTTTCCTCCTTCATGGCGTAATGCCATTGTAATGCCAGTGCCAAAACCTGGCCAGGATCACACGGATCAATCACAATACAGACCAATATCTTTAACCAGCTGAGTCTGTAAAACCATGGAACGAATGGTAAATAACAGATTAATTTGGTATCATTACAAATATTCAGTGTGTTTTTTGGAAGAATAGAAGAACTATTGATCATTTAGTACGTTTAGAATCCTTCGTCAAAAATGCTATTATCGCCAAACAACACGCAGTATCTATATTTTTTTATCTTGAGAAAGCAAACTATACTACGTGGAAGCATGGCATTTTAAAGGATTTTGGTTGGCGAGGTCCTTTGCCTCTCTTTGTATCACTGTTTTTAACCGACTGGCAATTTCAAGTCCGCGTGGGTTCAACCCTGTCTGCTCATTATAATCAGGATCAGTTTGTCCCACAAGGCAGTATTTTGTCGGTCACGCTATTTAGTATTAAAATACATAATCTTTCAAAGGTTTTGAGTGATTCAATTGATGGATCTTTATTTGTTGATGATTGTAATATTTCTTGCCGTGGTAAAAATATGCGAACTATTGAGTGACAGTTATAAATTTGTCTAAACAATTCTCATAAATGGTGTCCTGAAAACGGGTTTAAATTTTCTAGAAGTAAAACTAATTGTATACATTTTTGTAGGAAATGCAAACACCGTAAAGACCCCATCATTAAATGGCATATCCATCAAAGTTGTGAAGGAGGCTAAATTTCTTGGTCTCATCTTTGACTCGCATCTAACCTTTCTGCCTCAAGTACCTCAAAACCAAATGCCTGCAGCCACTCGATTTGTTAAAAGTTGTTTCTAATTCAAAGGGGACCAAACTACCCTCCTTCACTTATATAAATCTCTGTTCGATTGAAACTTGATTACGGTTCCATTGTGAATGGTGGAGCCTGCAAAAGCAACCTAAAGCTATTAGATTCTGTACATCACCAAGGTCTGAGGCTATGTCTTGGATCTTTCAGAACATCTCCCACTGACAGTCTCTGCGTTGAGGCCGATGAGCCATCTTTGAAACTTTGCCGTGTAAAATTGTCTTTACAATATCTTACAAAGTTATATTCAAATGAATCTAATCCTGCTCACAACTGTGTTTTAATCCTCTTTATGAGGATATGTATAATAGTAAAACTTCACTTGTTCCTCCTCTTGGGATACGAATTCAACAATACGTTTCTGCTGCTGGCATTGAGTTGGAGAATGTATCTCCTTCCCGTCTTCTTTCTTCTCCTCCTTGGTGAGGCCACAAGTTGACCTAACACTGACAAAGTTTAAATAATCAGAAACTAACGAATTACAATATAAACAAGAATATGATCCATTAAAAAGTAAATATAGTACATACAAATCCTTATTTACTGATGGGTCCAAGGATGGTGGCGCCGTTGCATGTGCCATTGTTTTTGGATCCAAAACAATATCTTCTAGATTATTGGATAACAGCTCTATTTTTACAGCAGAAGCAAACGCAATACTAACAGGTCTCACATACATTCAAAGAGTGAGTGAGTGAGTGAGTTAATATTTATCGTCACATCGGCAATATCTCAGCCATATCGTGACGAGAACATTTAATACTGAAATGAAATATATATATCTATTATAAAACCTGTCAACGAGAATATCACAGATGAGAATATAAAACTTGTAACTATACCTAAAACAATTGATCTATAGAGGACAATACAAGATAAAAATAGGCTATAGATTGCTAACAACTGAAAGTAGATCACCATACTAGGGACCATGGGGACTTACTGTACCTTTGCTACCTGCATGGACCCTAGCTGGACTTACATCATCCCCTCAGCCGTCAGCAATTTGGGAAACCTAGCCATGCAAATAAAAAGACACTTATGCTACGATTAAAAACATGAAAGTTTGAATTTACTTTGAATGTTTGTGGACTTACGTACCCTCTCAGGGGGGACAATAGTTTTACAGTACTTCAACCCCCTTTGAGGATACAGCCACTAACAAGCACAGTTCTCAATTTAAACTTCCAATAATAAAATATTTATCTATTTACAATTCAGACAATAAATCTAATTCTTTTAAAAATGCAATGATTAAATGAGAGCTTGTGTTATTAAAAAGATCCTTCAGAGTTCGTGAATTAAAATACTGATCCCTTGTGATGGAATACTCGACAGAGTCAAGTAGGATATGCTTGACTGTGATTCTTCCATCACAAGGGATACAAAACGGAGTAATCCCACAAGTGTTCGATGGGTGACAAATCTGGTGACAATGCAGGCCAATGAAGTAGAGGAATGTTGTTGTTAGTCAGATACTGTATCGAAACACGTGCAGTGTGGGCTCGTGCATTGTCATGTTGAAATGTGTGCAGATCTTGATGCTGGTGAAAGAAGGGAACGACGTTGTTCTGAAGAATGTTGTCACGGTATTAAACGGCATTCACTCTGCCACGACAAACAATCAGAGCGGTTCTGTGGTGATAACCTATCCCTCCCCACACCATAATGCTATCTCCACACCATAATGCTATCTCCACCCCACCGATCGGTTTGCACAACACAATCCTGATGATAACGTTCACCCCGTCGACGCCATACCCGTAGACGCCCGTCAGCATTTCGCAAGTGAAAACGCGACTCTTCGGAGAACACCACACCATGCCAACGTCGTAACAACCACACACGATGCTGTTCAGCCCATTGTCTGCGTTCACGGCGATGCCTGTCAGTCAGGATGGGTCCAACGTAAGGGCGTCGACAACGTAACCCTGCCGCACGGAGACGGCGTCGAACGGTGGAAGCGCTGATCAAACCACGTCGACCCTGGACAGCGTTGGCGGTTCTGGCAGCGGGCAAGGTTCGATCCCGAATATGGCGCCGTACAATGTCTCAATCTTGACGAGGGGTGGTAACACGTGCCTGACCTGGGCGTTGCCGGTCCCTGCTGGTTCCTGTTTGTTGGTATCTGTTAGCAAGCCTCAGAATGGTCGATTGATGACACCCAAATCGTCGTGCAATGTTTCTGCTTGAAGCGCCGACCTGCAACATACCCAAGGCCTGTTCTCGTTCCTCTGGTGACAATCTTGGCATGGCGAAAAAACTTTACTTACGAAAGTACTGCGAAAATGAGAACGGTTTTGTGCCGAAGGTCATTTATACCCCTGAACAGCATGCTTTCTGCATGCAATTTGTGCCCTTCGTGTGTGATGTGCATGAATTTTGTTGTTTTCATGTGATGTGTTCGATGATGTGTTCGAACGATCCGTTTTTTACTGTAGAGCGTTATTTACGATCTAGTGTGTTTTTATCAAAATTCCCACCATTAATTTTCCTTTTCCAAAAGATTCTATTGCCTTATTTCAAAATTTACAGGTGGTGCGTTTTCAATGATGTTCAGTATATCATATACTGCTTACGTTTAGGGTGTCTTTGAATATATTTAAGAGCTGTTAATATGGCGTTAGCTTCTGCTGTAAAAATAGAACTATTATCTGGTAATCTAGAAGATATTGTTCTGGATCCAATGACAGCAGCACAAGCAACTGCACCACCGTCCTTGGAACCATCTGTAAATAAGGATTTGTAATTGTTATATTTATGTTTCAATTGATTATATTCTTGTTTATACTGTAATTCATTAGTTTCTGTTTTTTTAAATGTAGTTAATGTTAGGTCAACCTGTGGCCTAACCAACTGCCATGGTGGAGAGGAAAGAAGACGGGGAGGAGCTATATTGTTCAGCTCAATACCAGCAGCAGCAATAAACGGCTTTATTCTGAGCCCAAGAGGTGGAACAAAAGAAGACTTTTGGCTATACAAATCCTCATAAAGGGAATTGAAGATACAGTTATATGCAGGGTTAGATTCGTTAGAGTATAGTTTTATGATATATTGTAGAGATAATTTGATACGACGTTGTGCAAGAGATGGTTCATCGGCCTCAACGTAAAGACTGTCAACAGGTGAAGTTCTGAAGGACCCAAGACAAAGTCTTAGACCTTGGTGATGGACAGGATCAAGAAGTTTAAGATTGCTTTTGCAGGCGCCACCATAGATGATGGAGCCATAGTCAAGTTTAGAACGAACGAGTGATCGATATAAATGGAGAAGGGTGGCTTGATCCCCTCCCCATTTTGAATTTGAAACCACTTTCAACAAGTCAAGAGCTTTCAGGCATTTACTTTTAAGTGATTTAATATGTGGTAAAAACGTTAAGTGTGAATCAAAGATTAGACCCAAGAATTTGGCTTCCTTCACAACTTTAATGGGCGTCCCATCTAGAGACAGATCAGGGTCTTTATGTGTTTTGTATTTACGACAAAAATGTATACAGTTAGTTTTCGATTTAGAAAATTTAAAGCCGTTTTCAAGACACCATTTATTAATCCTGTTTAAACACAACTGCAATTGCCGTTCAATGGTATGCATATTTTTACCACGACAAGAAATATTAAAATCATCCACAAATAACGATCCATCAATTGAATCGTTTAAAACTTTAGATAAACTGTTGATCTTGATGCTAAAAAGAGTGACTGACAAAATACTGCCTTGTGGAACACCCTGATCCTGATTGTAATGATCAGACAGGGTAGAGCCCACGCGGACCTGGAATTGTCTGTTATTTAAAAACTTGGCAATAAATTGAGGCAAACGACCTCGCAACCCGAAGTCATGTAAATCTCATAAAAATGCCATATTTCCAAGTAGTGTCATATGCTTTTTCAAGATCAAAAAAGATAGACACAGCGTGTTGTTTGTTAATCAGTGCGTTTTTTACAAATGATTCTAAACACACTAAGTGATCGACAGTACTTCTGTTTTTCCGGAAACCACATTGTATATCTGTGAGAAGGTTATTAGTTTCCAAGTACCAAACAAGTCGATTATTTATCATGCGTTCCATGGTCTTGCAAACACAGCTTGTTAATGAAATCGGACGATAATTGGACGGATGCGTATGATCACGTCCAGGTTTAGGTATTGGTACTACTATAGCATCACGCCATGACGGAGGAAAGTTACCCGATGTCCAAATATCATCAAAAATATTTAGGAGAGTTTCTAGGCAGGATTCTGGTAAGTGCTTCAGGAGTTGATAATGTATGTTATCAGCTCCTGTAGCAGTGTCATGAGCCTGATCAAGAGCAGTATGGAGTTCATGAATAGAAAACGTTTCATTATAATCTTCCCCATTATCAGAATTGAAATTAATAGTTTTCTTTTCTTGTTGATTTTGATACTGCTGGAATTTAGGTAAATAATTTGAAGAGGAAGAGTGTTTAGCGAGGGTTTCGCCCAGTTTATTTGCGATATCTGATTTATCAGTAAGTAATTGATCTTCATGTTTAAGATGATGGACAGTAGATTTAGTACCTTTACCTTTGATTTTCTGGACCATGTTCCATACCTTGGACATGGGTGTCCGAGAATTTATTTTAGATACATAATTTTGCCAAGATTGGCGTTTGTTCTGTTTAAAAGTACGCCGCGCTTTAGCATTTAAAATTTTAAATTTATTTAAATTATGAACCATAGGATGGCGACGGAAATAATGTTCTGCTTTTTTCCTTGCCTTCCTAGCTTGTTTGCACTCATCGTTGAACCAGGGTTTTCTTATGTGTGGAACTACAGAGGACTTTGGTATACACTCATCAGCTATGGAATTCAGTTCATCCGAAAAGCATTTAATAGCATCGGGAACGTCAATAAAACGTTCAGGTTTAAGTTTTTCAGCACACAGTGTTTCATATAAAGCCCAGTTAGCCTTTTTAAAATTTCGTCTTGATGATGGAGGAACATCGGATGGAGTTACAGCTTTTAACATAGTAGGAAAATGGTCACTTCCACAGAGGTCATCGTGGACTGACCATTCGAATTCATTTAGTAGTTCGGAAGTTGTGAGTGACAAGTTAAGAGCAGAATAGGTCCCTGTCTCAGGGTGTAAATATGTGCTGGAACCATCATTATAAATACATAAATCATTGTCAGAACAAAAGTCCTCCAACAATTTACCTTTAGTGTTTGTAGTTACACTACCCCAGAGTGGGTTGTGCCCATTTAAATCTCCCATTATAATACAGGGCTTCGGGAGCTGATCATATAGAGCTTGAAGATCAGTTTTAGCAAACGTCGAAGACGGAGAAATATAAAGAGAGCATAGTGTAAACGCTACATGTAACGTAATTCTCACTGCAACAGCCTGCATATGAGTATTAAGTGAAACAGGGCTTTGAATAACGTTTTGTTTCACTAGAATGGATGATCTGCCAGTGGCCCTATCACCCGGAGGTGCAAAACAATGATATGTATTAAACTGATGAAAATTAAATGTATCTGTTTGTTTTAAATATGTCTCTTGGAGACATATCGCTGAAGGTATAAAATCTTGAACTCATAGCTGTAATTCATGTAAATTAGTCCTTAATCCTCTGCAGTTCTTTTAGGGGGATTTATTGGGGATCTACCCCGCACTCTTTTGGAGGGCGACAAGCTATGTGCCCTAGAATGGACGTTTTCAGAAACGTCCATGTCTTCAAGAGACCCGTATTTATTGAACAATTGAATTTTGTTCTGTGACCCTTTTGGAGCTCTGCCACTTTGTTGTTTTGAAGCATCAGGCTTTGGCTTCGGTTTATTTTTCGCAGTTTGTTAACTATCAGCTGTGGATTGAGACTTTGAGTTTGACTGAGATGATGATTTGTGATCAGAAGAAGACTTTGAGGTACTAAGAAGTGATTCCTCAGTCTGTGATGATATAGCAGGGTACAAACGCTGTGGAGAATCGCAATTTACCCAAGTCAAGGTAGTTTGGCAGCCTGTGGTTGATGTAGTGTTAGATTTAGATCCCGATGATGTTTTTGCTACTGTAGCATAAGTTTGTGGAAGATCAGATGTCTTTACCAGTTTTTTGGCCTCGGAAAAAAGAGATATTTTGAGTAAATTTGATTTTATTGATTTCCATATGCTCTTTCCAAATAGGACATTGCTTAGAAAATGAAGAATGGTCGCCTGAGCAATTGGTGCATTTTTTATAATCACTGTCACAATCTTCTGTTGTGTGTGTCTTCTCACCACAGTGAGCACACACAACAGACAATGTGCAAGTATTCACGCCATGTCCATATTTCTGGCATTTAAAACACCTGAGCGGGTTGGGGATGTAGGTATCAACTTGTATGTTACAATAGCCTGCCTTCACTGATTTAGGAGCATTTGGACATGAAAAAGTAAAGAGATAGGTATTAGTTTGGAATGTTTCATTGTTTTTTCGGGTTGAAAAGCGCTTCACATACAGCACACCTTGATCTTTCATTTCTGATCCTATGTCAATTTCGGACATATCAGCAAACAATCGATCACGATCTCTGATGATACCTTTACTAGTATTCAAGGTCTTGTGAGCAGAGACCGTGACGGGAATGCCCATGAAAGATTTCATGTTCATCAGGTTCGTTGCTTGTTGCTTTTTCCCGCATTCGACTAGCAGGGCACCCGAACGCAAGCGTCTAATGTTTTTCACCTCTCCTGCAACACCTTGAATACCCTTGGATACAGCAAAGGGGTTCAACTTTAACGGTGTCTTGTCAGGAGTCTCAATGTCTCAATAACAACGAAACGCGGCCAATATTCAGTCGATGCAGACGGTCTGTGATGGTCAGTATCAACAGGGTCAATATCAAGTGGACGTTTTGTTTTTTTGGTTGGGGTTTCATACGCCATAGTTAGTGTAATATGGTTCATCATCCGAGCTCCCCACCCACCACGGAGTATCACAAGGACAATGCTAAAGCAAGCGGGCCTCCAGCTTGCAGCACCAAGGATACCCGGATGATATACTCCAGTAGAAGGATTACAAAGAATTAATCCACCAGATTGGCCCATGAGCCACCGCCTTCTGGGCATAAGACTCTGGGCAAAATTCAGAACTTCAAATACATTCCAAAACCAGAAAAGTCGATGAATAATTCAGCCAAGACCGAAATTAAAAGTCCAAATAAAATTGTGCAATGACATATATATATATATATATATATATATAATTCATGCACAGGGCTTGGCATGACCAGCCGATTGGTTGAATCGGGCCAATTCAACCACCCGTCTAGTTGAAGTAAGGGCCAAAGTGGTGTGTTAGGCAAATGGAAAGTAGTTAAAAGCCCAAATGCCCTCAACCACCAGGTTCCCGTCCTCCACCGACACGGGACGCAACCCACGGCCAACAGGCTGCCCAATTTAGTCGCCTCTTACGACAAGCAATGGGGTGCTGTGGACACATTCTATCCCGGGTCCACACGGGAGAAGAGCACTTAGCATTACCCAGCACCCACCACGAGGAGGTGGCTCTTCATGGGTGCCTACATTCAAAGACATCCCACACATAAACAAAATTTAATCTTTTCTGACTCTCTTTCATGTCTTCAGGCTATTAAAAACTTATCTAGTAAACATCCACATTTAATTGAATTTTTGAATTATATAATGATCTTGCTACTGGCCAATGTGACATAGTCTTTTGTTGCATACCCAGCCACACAGGAATCTCTGGGAACACAATGGCCGATCTTGCTGCTAAGGCAGCACTCAACGACACCACTTCTGATTCCATAGTCAGATTATATAGCTACCATTAGATCTTATATCCGTGATCTGATGCAGAAGAAGTGGGACACCCATGTGGGTATTAATAAATCACATGCAATAAAACCCTATATTGGTTACACCTACTTGGATTGTCAGTCCAGATTTTGTTACGAGTGTGTATTTTCTGAATATTTTGTTATTAATTGAGTAATAATTATTAATGGGCCACATTTCGTATAATAGATGATCCGCATATTTAGGATTCTCGCAGCAGGCTTGTCCGGGAATTATCTGCCCTTGACGTCCTGTTTGTTTACTTCCGAGAGATTGTTTCGAGGGCATTCTACGATGTTGGCGATGGCCGTAGGTGCACTTTCGGGAAATGACTGACAGTATATATAAAAGGGGTAGTTGCCATGTTGTGAGGGACACGGATTCACAGATTCACATTCATTCACTGGGGTTACATCGCCAACATATCCGTCAACGCCTGATCTACTGCTGTCAGATCGCTCACTGTGTTACACTCTGCACGACTGTTTCTCTCTCGCACTAAGACTTTGGGGAGTTTGATATAGTATATATTTTGTGACCCATTGCCTTAGATTTTGTCGCACTTGTATTGTATTTGAAATCTGTATTGTGTAATTGACTTGTGACGTTGTATAACTTGCTCTCACTGCTTTAATATAATATCTGAATATTTTAAACTTGCCTTTGTTTTGTTTCGCTGGTTCTCAGGGGATTTCTTACATTGTTTGTTAGGGTAAATTCTTAACCGTAACAATTTGAGGAGGTCGTTATGCGACGATGTCACATTGGCCATACTAGATACACTCCCGAATATTTGCTGAAAGGGGAGGATCCTCCGTTTTTATCCCTCGTGATAAAGGAATCACGATCAATCATGTCTTTCTTGACTGTATTGATTTTGCCATTACAAGGGAGAAATATTTCAATGTCAAAACAATGACGGATCTTTTTAATCTTAATTATCATTTAATCATTGAATTTTTAAAGGAAAAAGAATTGTTACATACATTTTGAATAATATGTTTTCTAAATAGAAAGCTGATATTTTAAACACGGTGGTATGAATTGTCAACTGTGATTGTTAGTGGCTGTACCCCCAAAGGGGGTTAAAGGTCACATATACTCTAATAGGGTACAAATGCAAAATCACTTGCTGACATCGTTATAAATGAAACCCCGTCATTAAAACTGCTCATTTCGATCTTTAATTACCTTAAATCGACCTTTTTGTCAACAGTTCACAATTCTCAACCGCAAACGAAATTTCAACCAATTAGAGCGGCGCGTCACCGTAACGTAATAGTGGGTATAGAAATGAGGGTCTGTGCAGAATTCATCTACATTTCAGGGGGTAACTTATATCGTTTACAGGTTTGTACAAACCTGAAATTGCGAAAGCTGTTGAGAAAAATGAAAGCTATATGTTCTCACAATCTACTATCATTTAGTTTTGTCTCCTGCTTTGCCTAGTTTTCGAGTTACAACCCTTGTATAAACCTACACGTTATTTGTCATCAATCACTTGATGCTCAGTTAATGAATTTATAACAGGTATAATTAGTGGTAACGCCACGTAGATTACCCGACAAAGGCCCCCATTTGACATTTGTTTTGTCTGGATCGATCAAAGGATTAATCGATAACACGCTGATTGATTGATTAGTTTTATGGGGATTTAAATGGGGGATTTGTCAAAAGGTAGTGTTTATGTATGTACGTTTACTAATCTATACTGAATACACACTGTCGTTTCTGTGTCTATGTAAACCAGCACTCCTCTTTCAAAGGATTAACCGCCAATACAATGATTGATTGCTCATTGTTGGCTAACTTAATAACTTTTCAAAAAGAATGACGCACATTATGCACTCAGTTGCCAGGTGTGCTATCTTGGGTAACCAATGAAACTATTCAGCAATGTGAAAAACCTGAAACAATACATCACGTTTTCGTATATTAGACTGTTAAAAGACACATCACTTGGGAAATCTGCAGATGAATTATATTTCACTTGTTTTTGTGCAGATTGGTGTATACATTCCTCGAAGAAGGTGATAGCCTGACATTGCTCCTATAACTTTAATTTGAATATTTGCATTTTTGTCTTTAATAAGTTGTCGTAGCTTTCAACAGAATCATTGTTTTCGTCGTGACGTGTAATGATGCCTACGGCATACACTAGGGCGTGCGTGCGAATTATGATTCATATAGGCAAACTACGAAATGTCTGCATTTTACATTCCTGTTATACATTCGCAGATCGCTTCTTTTTATTAAGTTTCAAAATGCATACAAGTATGATTATAAAGTAATAATGATTATGAGACCAAGTATAAAGACGTATATTGACAGGTGTCTACATACTGGTGAGTGAACGTTACAAACCAAATAAATTTAGCAAGTGAAGAAACTTATCGCGAAGTACTTTCTTTTCTACCCCGACCTCGCTTAGGTTATGTTACAGGTTGTGTCATGCAAACTCCTTTTGGTAATGATTCAAATACATATTTATGTAGTTTTGATTTTCTAACTTGATGAGAACAAACCATAATCTCATTAATTCAAATGGATTTGACTTCACGATTTTCAAAAATGGCGGCGTCCTGTCTTGGGATGACTGCTATTTAAGTTTGTTTTCACTGACTTACAAAGGCAAAATTACTTTCCACTGGTAGTAAAATATGTCTTTTATTGATGGACGATAGGACTTTACATGACACTACCTATATATAACAAAACAATGTCACTCTTGGAAGTGAGGTGGAGGTCAAAATAACATTGCTTGCAATATAAATGTCACGTCGACCCCCACCTTGCTTCCTTGGAAGACGTCTTTATGTTAAAAGTTGTGTCATGAAAAACTCCTTTTGGCAATGATTCAAATGCATATTTAACTACCAGTAAAAAGTAGTTTTGATTTTCTAACTTGATGAGAACTAATCATAATCTCAATAATTCTTCATGATTTTCAAAAATGACGGCGCCCTGTCTGAGGATGAATGCTATTTAAGTTTGTTTTCACCGACTTACAAAAGCAAAATTACTTTCTACTGGTAGTACAATATGTATTTTACTGATGGACATTAGGATTTTACATGACATTGCTTATAGCATAACAATTTCACTCTTGGAAGCGGTCAATATAAGGGGTCAATATAATATTACTTCGACCACAACCTCGTTTCCGAGGAACAAAGCGTTATATACCTGCAAAATCCTTTTGGTCAGCAATGTGTAGTAAGCAGTCTTGATTTTATAAACTCGATGAAACTTGAAGTCCATTTTCTATCCTGGAAGCGTGGTAGGGGGCGAACCATCCGATTTAGTATATACCACAGGCTTCCACAACGCCCACTTCGCACACACTAACAACCAATTTAATCACAAACTAATGTCTGGTGGAAATCTGTGCATAGTGACACCATCACCCGTGACACCCCCAAGGAACAACTGACGGCAACACAACAATTCGGCATGTCTTTGGTGACGTCGAGAAAACAGCAAAATGACGAGCTTCCCAAAACTTTCAAAGTGAAATGTAAACTTACCAGTATTTTAAACGTAGTATCTTTTTTGTCATTTTAAAAAATTCGGCTACATTTTCCTACAATCACCAGCGGCTGAGGGTATTATGTAAATCCAGCTAGGGCCCATGCAGGTAGCAAAATTAATGTAAGTGCCCTTGGTCCCTAGCATGGTGATCTACCTTCAGTCGCTGGTGATCTATAGCCTGTTTTTATGTTATGTTCTGTCCGAATTGTGCTGTTAGTTTTAACTTCATATGCTAGTTTTAATTTCGAATTGTGATACTCTAGCTATTTTACCGTACTTTGACGACGGGTTTTTAGAACATATACATAATCTTCATAATCATGTTTGTTCTCGTCACGATATGGCTGAAATATTGCCGGTGTGACGTTAAATAATAACTCACTCACTCAGTCAGCGGTTGGCTATGTCTACATGGAGGAAACAATGTACATGTATTGTGAATACATCGTATAATTTGTTTCTGTTTCATAAGGAAGGCTTGTTGGGCCTGTTGCTTTTCTTGTTCTATGAACATTTCATCACGTCTTTGCTAAAGACAATGCTTTTAGGACACTTGGTTCAAATCTCTTGTGTGGTATTTTGCAAGTTCTAAAGAGCACCAAAGAAAACTCTTCCTCAGAGACTTTACTGTCTGTGAGCGGGATGGAAATATGATCGACTGTTGTGTTTGCCTTCACTTTGGCCAGATTTTAATTTTTCTGTGTTTCAATGCTTTACGTCGGAGTCTACGAGATACATACTTAAACACCAATCCAGCCTACCCTACTGCCCCAGCTGTTATTTCAATGCCTAGCACTATGGGTTCGGCTATGATGGTGGAAAACAATACAACACCTGCCACGCCTAGTTCCATGCTGATTGTCGTCAGGGCGGTTTCTGCACCATCCGTGGTATTGACAGCCCTATGATGTAATGCTGTCTATTCATCTACAAACACACACACACACACACACACACACACACACACACACACACACACACACACACACACGTTGATCTCCAGTTGACATATTTGAGGAAGATAAAGTTAAGGTTTTCGTGCAGGTAAATAGTCTCAAGATGAATGTTATAAAAACATGGACCCATCTATCTTTGTGACGGGTTTTCATACCGGCTTCATGATTATACAATAGCGTTGATGCGTGTGTCTGTCATCCCAGCCTATTGGCAGTCTGTTCAAAAGTGTGTATATATACACGTCAATCTCCAGTTGACATATGTGAGGAAGATAAAGTTAATGTATTCGTGCAGGTAAATAGTCTCAAGATAAATGGCCCTGTTATAAAAACACGGACCCATCTATCTTTGTGAAAGGTTTTCATACCGGCTGCATGATGATACAATAGCGTTGATGCATGTGTCTGTCATCACAGGCTATTGAAAGTCTGTATTCGTGCAGGTAAATAGTCTCAAGATAAATGGGCCCTGTTATAAAAAACACGGACCCATCTATCTTTGTGACAGGTTTTCATACCGGCTGCATGATGATACAATAGCGTTGATGCATGTGTCTGTCATCCCAGGCTATTGAGAGTCTGTTCAAAAGTAATAAATCATTTGAGAGAGCGTTTTTACGAGATACACGCCTGGCTACTAATCCAACAAGCTTGGAGGTGTCGGGATCGAGCCCACCTGTTACCAGGTGTCAACTTTGTGTGCAGACTCATTCAGTCTTGTCACAAACCCTAGTGTCCAATACACAACCCTGTGCACTTAAAAGAACCCACGAATCCGTTTGTAGATGACCAGATGGTGTTTTGCACAATACGTGTCGATGAAACTACCTAGGGTGCTGTCGCCAGATCCGCCTGAAGAGGGCACTTCAATACGTTTGTAAATGTTAATCAGGTACGAGGCGTACAGTTTACCATTGATTCCGCTTGACCTCGAAGCTGGAGATCACTATGTTGGTGATTTTCTCAATTGCCTGGGCATTTGGGAAACAGAAGATTGAGTCACTGACATATAACCGATTACGTGTAATGTCTAAAAACTGGTATTTTCAATTCCTTGATTTATTGTCTCGGATGTATTTCTTGTACTGCCATGATGAAAAAGATTTTGTTCTGGCATTTTGGGAGCTTTCCGTTTTAAATGACATGACTCTCAGCAGTGTAGAAGGTTGTTCACCTTGAACATTGTCCATCATGCTCAGCTAATCGAGATGTATGCACAGTTAGCCGTGGTATTTCCGACGACCCAAATGTTCTCACCAACGGCTGGTATCACAAACTGTTTCATTTTTTTTCATCAGCTCCCACGGGTTGAATTCTTCATCCTCCGGTGAACACATGCTGTAGTAGTCGTCGGTTATTTACTTTCAGGCTTTTTTTTTTTTTTCAACAGCTTGTTGTTGCTACTGATGATGTTGGTCCGTCGTGGATGGTAGGTGATATCGCAGAGTATGACTTTGAGCTGACCAAATGTGAGTGGCTCCAATTTCGGAGGTTGGATTTATAATCTCTTTCAAAAACTATTATAGGTTTCTGGTAACAAAAACGAAAACGGTGCTTCCTTGGTTTTTGAACCTGGTACATTTGTAGCAGAATTAGTTTAACTTTGCCGTGTGGTGCGCAACAACAGGGTGGTCAGTGGAATCGCAGTCGGTTGTCCCCAATTTGGCTAAAACATCTTTGGCAGCAATGCACACCAGACCCGCCAGACAAATGTCCTGGCTATTTTCGTAAACTACCCAGCAGTCACAAGACGATGCTGTCTTGGATGCCCGGAAGAATTTTGGCAGGTGTTCTGGCAGGTTTTGCCAGGGCGTTGCAGAGCGATGTCTCTGGTGTCGCCAACTTCGTGTGGTGGTGTCAATGCTCCACCACCTGTCAGGGAGATGACCTGGGTCGATAGGATGAAGCCCACTGCCGTCACAACGATGACAGTGGTGATGCCTTGCTCTCAGTTTGCACCCCGTTAGCCAACTTGGGTTCTTTGTTGAGGACTTTTTGTGTATAGGTTTTCGCATGCGATTTGGTATCTGCTTACATTCGAGCCAGTTTTTTCTCTTGCAAGTTGTATAATCTTTCCCTTGATACGACGTCTGCTGATCTCATTATCATCTTCTTCTTTCAGTTTTGCTTTCTCGTAAGTGATATGGCCGTCAAGCTAATTCAGTTTAACGATGGAATTAATCTGCGTTCAGTGCATCATTTGTAGGGCTGTGTCTAACCCTTCATGAATGCTGTATGGGGGGTTCATTCATCGTGGATAATATTGTGTCTAGTCCGTCCTATGCTTTCTTGATGTGTTGCAGTACTTCTCTAAAACTGACTCAATCTAACATAGATTACAAAAAGACGCTGCCAAAGTATGGTTCTAAAACCAGCCCTGTGAACCTGATCTACAAGACCGAGGAGAAAGTTCGATGTGTTAACGCCCAGACGCATGCACCAAGCTGACCTCCTGTTTCTACCACACGACAGAGTGAGACACAAAACCTACAAGTACGCCCTGACCGTAGTGGACGTCGCCAGCCACCACAAAGAGGCAGGCAGGCGGCCCCTTTAACCACAAAAGATTCAAATCAAGTGGTTCTCGTATCGAAATGCATATACAAGAGCAGTCCACTGACCTGGCACAAGTTCATGACTGCCATTTCACAACTGCTGTGTGGGTCAGGCGCTGTGCAGCTGAATCTGATCGCAGCCATTGTACTCAAATCGGTGACCCCACGTAACAGAAAAGAGAAAAATATACCCGACCAGGACATGGTCAGGAATACACTAGGGGCACACTCAGAAACAAGAACTTGATCTGACATGGTCGATCCAAACTCTACAACATAAATAAAGTGGACATCAAAGACAATGAAATGAACTTGCACTGTGGGCCGCCAAGAGGTTTTGTCAGATTAGAATGGCTAGTCGTACCTCTGACAAGGTGGTACCATCGGCCAGACGAGACATGGTGACGCCTTCAACAAGCCAGTCAACAGATTGAACTCCATCTCGCTTAAGAACTTAATATCTCTAGCCACTTCACAATCACTGAGAGTGACAGCTGTTCGGATAGCCAGCTTGAGTAGTATACACAATATGGTTACGGGACTGACAAACTTAATTAAACTAGGATTGGGGATCATTAGGAGGACACACAATGGCCAGGCGATGAACAGAAAACCATAATAGTCAGTGAGTCAAATTTCTGTCATGTTGGCAGTATTTCAGTCATGCTTTGTTCAAACATTACATATCAAAATAAACCTGTCAACAAAACACATATCCATAGATATAGGTCTAAAACATTCACGTTAGTATGAAAATGTGACTACAATATTAAACAGAGCTATGCATCACTAGAAGCCAAATTCGGGTATTTCTACTACGTGTATGGTATGTCAGTTGGATTTACACCAACTGTCTGGCTACCGGTGATTTGTAGACAGAGAAGCCAAACAGTTCAAATTAACAGGGATGATACAATTAAAGCCACAGAGGATAACCGAATCAAGGGAGTTACGTATCTACGGAGACCAAATATGTTACCTTTCATGAGTCCCTTTTCAAGGTACAGCCACTTACAATCAAAGTTATTTGTTCATTCGTCAAAATTAAATATTTATTTGCTTATTTAAATTCTTGTGAAAATATATTGATTAAATCACTTTTTTTAAATGCCATTACTGATTACAACCTGATGCCAAAATGATCATTCATTCATGAAACCTTGAAATCTCATTCATGAAACCTTGAAATAGTTATCCTTTGTGAATAAATATTCAGAACAACCTTCACAGTTATACTTTCATCTCAGATGAAAATGGAGGATCGGCAACTTTCAGGATAAAAAACAGTCATGGTAAAAAAATGGAAGTTTCAGCAACTTTGGTGACAGCTACTTGTATACCTTTCTTGGTGTCATGTCGAAAAACAGTGGCTGCTGAATGAATGGGCTGCCTTAGCATAAATATGATTCTTATAAACTGTTTAATCAATCACCACCGACCCCACGTGGTCTATCCAAACGTACTACATTTTAATATATAAAAATTGGGAGACATCAAATGATTGTCAACGCCGTTTCCTCTTTTTATCGACCATGGGTGGGGGATTATTTGACTATGAGTAATGTCATAGGTGGGAGTGGCTCATTACTAACACTGTTTGTATTTGGTGGTATTTAAATCGTCTTCCTTCTGTCCCTGTGCAGACTAATTTCTATATTGTTAAATTACCTCACAGGTTGAACATCTAGTACCGACAATGACGAGCAAAGACGACAGTGAAGTAGGGGTTCCCATGACAGAGTTACATTGTAAAGGAGGAAATGGACGTGAACCTACACCACAGAGAGACTCGTGGAGCCGACATCTGGACTACATGCTGACAATGGTTGGCTACTGTGTTGCATTAGGAAACCTACTAAGGTTCCCCTACATCTGCAACAGAAACGGTGGAGGTAAGACTATATATGTAATTGTATTATTATTTTATTATGTTATCTTATTATTTTCTGGAGACAGCAAATTGTGATGCCTGTATAATCTATAAACGATTCGACACAAACACACAATCCAATAAATATCCACTTTTACGAAGCTGAATAGTTTCAGGATTTACAGTCTCACGTTATCACTGCTCCATCTGCATCTTGAAGGATGGAAAACTCTATGATAAATGTGACCGCTAAGATGAGATCTCAAACACTTCTTGTTTTACCTGAGGGGAATGCAAAGGGTCACTGGAGAACAACATGTGTTTAATCAGTCGTTCTTGAATATTCTTAGCAATTTCCATTAATCAATATCTTTGATGTGCTTAATTTGAGATTACACCAGTAACTGAAAGTCACCTCCTGGTAGATACCATAGAGGTGTCAAGTATAATGGTGACTTCGGCAGAGGAGTGAGTTAATTGTGATTGATGTCACTTTTAACATCGTTCCCGACGTATCTAAACTGAATGCATGGTTGAAAAATGAACCCACAATCCAGTGTGCTCAAATAAGGCAACTCTGCACAGAGAATTGCAACACGGTTCACACCCCTGGCACATATGCCCCTTATTTGTAACATAACTCTTTGTTGTTTATTTGGTTTGTGAGGAGGGACAACATCTTAAAAAAGGTGTGTTGTTTCTGTTTTCGGTATGTTTTCAAGATTACCCTTTGAATCACAGTGATTACATGAACACGTGAATACATCTACCCATAGGCGCTTTCCTCATCCCATTTGTATTGGTCCTGGCCATCGCTGGGTTCCCATCATTCTTCGTGGAGGCGACTATGTCACAGTTCTCAGGAAAGGCTGCCAAACAAGTCTGGAGCTTCTGTCCCATGTTTAAAGGTCAGTGGCAGCAAAGTCTTTTTATTCTGAACAATACCATTGCATATAGTATGTATTGATGACATGTCAGGTTTATATAATGACTTCTATCAGGTTATCTTTGTGTTTGAAATGTGTCTTTCTGATGTGTTCGCTTACTATCGGTTGTTTACTGTCCATTGGCGGTATAAATATAAAACTAATTTGACATTGATGAGAAATATGTTTATAGTACTAGGCGTCATTTATAAAGGGTCAAGTGATATATACAGCACATGCATACTAAAGACAGGTTTCTCAAAAATGTGACATACAGACACGACATGACAAGTTCAAAGTTCGGAAAGCCCTAAGGAGGGTCGGCCGTGAAAACCACTTGTAGGAATTTGCAGGAATGACACTGCTCTAGGACCCAGAATCTCATCCTGATACGCTGTCCTGTAAGACCACGTGCATTGGAGTATATCCACTAGGAGCTATACCTGGCCAAACCATAATTGACGCCTAGCCAATTGTTTTCGCGTGGCCAGAGTTGCATCTGTGATTCGCCCTCTTTTTTGGCAATACATCATGTAAGAACAAATTGAATCTGCTCTCATCTAGGTAGACCTCACGGAAACTTGTTGATACTAGCTCAAACTCGCCGTTATGTGGTGTTAGTGGTGGACGAACTGCAGGTCGCCTACAGCTCAGTCCAACTGCCCTTAAACATCAGTGAACGGTCCTCCTGGATATTTTAACCAGATTGTAAGCATTAACACCTGCAGTACTTCGGGTTTTTCTCCCACATCAATCAGACATTGCTTGGTGTTAAAATAAAACTGGGTTGGTAGTGTAAATTATTCAGTCACCTAATAAATCGAAAAATCAATCAGTATTTCAAATTCCACATCTTCCTTTTTCACTACCTCAAAATCTGACTAAAAACACTTCCACTACTTACATGCATATTTTGCACCTTTGTATTTTCCCTACCAAAATCCAAGTTCAGGATCAGTAAGGTTATATATTGTTCTTGATGAAGGTGCATCAGTGTGTTTTGTATTGCCTACCAGGAGTTGGTGTTGGCGCTGTTGTGGTTGCATTCACATACATGCCCTATTACAATCTGTATCTGGCCTGGCCCGTCTACTACATGGTGAAGTGCTGCTCCAGCGTCCTGCCCTGGACAACTTGCGGCAACAGCTGGAACACAGACATGTGCATTGACTACATGAATACAACGTATGGCAGTAACAACACAGCAGTTGCGGGGAATACGTCATATACCATCTCCAAATCCGAAAAGTGGGAAAACGTGACCCTAGGCCACACACCTGCGGAGGAGTTTTGGCAGTACGATACATTTTCATAATAATTTTGTTAGGACAAGCTTTGTCAAAATGCGTTTCCCGTATAAAGGGTGTATCAACATGGTGCTCACGGTTCAAATATAAGCGAAACATCCCAATCCCAATCCACATACCTAATGCAGGTAAATCAATGTATATAACTGTTTGATTAAGGTTACGCAAAGACCAACATATCCATCGGGGTGGGTGCTCATATTATTTTTGTCCAGTCCAAACCGGTTCATGTATAGCCCACAGCCTACAGTTCCACGGCCTGTAGCTGACACCTAACCTATCCTGTGTAATTCTTTCAGCTACAATGTCTTGGGAGTCTCAACAGGCTTGGAGGACGTAGGGTCTGTACAGTGGCACATTGCTGGATGTCTCTTGTTTTCAAGTGTAGTAATCTTTATATGTCTTATTCGTGGAGTCAAGTCTGCTGGTAAGGTAATGTTAACAGAAATTCTTCATGTCGTTGCTACTAACATCTTTAGATGCATTGATACTGCTACGAGAATGTATTTTCTGTAAATTGTATTACTGAATAAGTGATAATTATTGTTGGGTCACAGTGTTAGAGAGTGACTGTGTATATAAAAGCTGGTCGTATTACACACGCACGACACACGGATAAATGGAATGCACCAGTCAGCCTGCCTCTCCGTCAATGCTTGACCTACATAACCGCTGCCTGACACCTCGCTGTGTAACATTCAGTATAACTGTTTCTCACTCTCAAACCAATTACTTTAGATTTGACTCAGTTGCATTGTACATGAAACCTCTATAGTGAATCTTTGTATCTTGCCTTTGTTTTAGATCAATACAAAATATGAAAATTTTAGACTTCCCAGTGTGTTATATTTTGCTGGTTCTGAGGGGATTTCTTATACCTTTTGTCACGGCATATTATTAACCGTAACAATACCTTCACCAAGGCTATGAATGATAACTCGTGGTTTTCCTCCCTGCAGGCTGTGTACGTGACTGCGCTGCTGCCGTACATCCTCCTCATCTCCATCTGCATCACAACACTGCTGCAGCCAGGTGCTCTAAATGGCGTGTATTACTTCTTCGTACCTGACTTCAACAAACTACTTGATATACAGGTGTGTTTCAGTTCACGAAATTCTAAATGTAATCATAAATCACGTGAGGCATACACAGAGGATACTAAACGACCTTCCGTGTAATACATAGAGGATACTAAACAACCTTCCGTGTAATACATAGAGGATACTAAACGACCTTCCGTGTAATACATAGAGGATACTAAACGACCTTCCGTGTAATACATAGAGGATACTAAACGACCTTCCGTGTAATACATAGAGGATACTAAACAACCTTCCGTGTAATACATAGAGGATACTAAACGACCTTCCGTGTAATACATAGAGGATACTAAACGACCTTCCGTGTAATACATAGAGGATACTAAACGACCTTCCGTGTAATACATAGAGGATACCAAACGACCTTCCGTGTAATACATAGAGGATACTAAACAACCTTCCGTGTAATACATAGAGGATACTAAACGACCTTCCGTGTAATACATAGAGGATACTAAACGACCTTCCGTGTAATACATAGAGGATACTAAAGGACCTTCCGTGTAATACATAGAGGATACTAAACGACCTTCCGTGTAATACATAGAGGATACTAAAAGACCTTCCGTGTAATACATAGAGGATACCAAACGACCTTCCGTGTAATACATAGAGGATACTAAACGACCTTCCGTGTAATACATAGAGGATACTAAAGGACCTTCCGTGTAATACATAGAGGATACTAAAGGACCTTCCGTGTAATACATAGAGGATACTAAACAACCTTCCGTGTAATACCATTTTTATTAAACGAGTCAATGATTTGGCATCAAACGAGCGAAAGCGAGTTTGATACTAAATCTTTAACGAGTTTGATGAAAATGGTATTTCACGGAAGCGAATTTAGTATTCTGTTTATTACTCGCCAACATAAATTGACAGAAACTGCGGCAAAATTGCCTACAGTGTGAGGACTCTCACCTTTCCTCGAGTCAAGCAAGGTCTAGTAAAATTGCAAAATCGGCATTAGCATTGTGACGTTACAACTTTGAACCATTTTGGCGTCATACGTCAAGCGGTATTACACTAGTGCAATATTGCCGTAAAAATATTACACTGTGGTATCCTCAACGGGCGAGTAATAAATTTGTCTACAAGTGATTTTAAGAGCAGATCAAGTGTGACAACCAATACTATTCACAAGAGTGAGGGTCAAAGCTAACATCGCCAAATTTTTTAACCAGTGCATTTATGACGACATCCATAAAATCAATGCAAAATGATTTCAATTCTGAGTCCGAACGGGACTGGCATTCACTATTTAGCCATGTGATAAAAATATTATTCAATATCAACTCCCTGATTAAATATAGTAACGGATATTGATAGAAACAATGAAGTACAAATAATTCTGTTTGACGATGACGTACCGCTACCATCTGACGTAGGTGTGGCTGGAAGCATGTCTGCAAGTGTTCTATTCACTGGGTGTTGGCTTTGGAATGATTGGTACTGCTGCCAGCTACAACAACTTCCATGAACCGTGTCTACGGTGAGTTATGAACACATCAGTATCAAAATGTGACCTCACATGACTAATTCATAAAGACAACAGGGTTGGTGATTACTTCTGCGTGTTTTACTCACAACCACTTAGGACCTACACGTTTCTTCATCATTGCAATGTCCAGGAAACTTTCTCAAAGTAATATTATTGACTGTAATAATATTCCAGAAAGTCCGACGATTTTCACTGAACCTGTGAAACCATTAGAAAGTGACACAATTGATAACAGAATACTGTGCATTTCTTTTCACAGAGATAGTATAATATTGACGATTATCTCCGAAGGAACCAGTATCTTTTGTGGCTTTGTGACGTTTGCTGCTCTCGGGGTCATGTCCCAGAAAACGGGTGTCCCAATTGAAAGTGTTGTGACAGGGGGTAGGTTATTTGTTTCGTTTATTTTTCATTAATATGAAATAGGATTAAAGAAATGAAGAATAATTGAAAGTGTTGTGACAGGGGGTAGGTTATTTGTTTCGTTTATTTTTCATTAATATGAAATAGGATTAAAGAAATGAAGAATAATTGAAACTCTTGTCGCAGGTGGAAGGTAACCTGGGTCTTTTTGTATTAAAGAAACACAATCGTGGATCGACTCTTCCCTTACGGCTTGTATTTTAGATTTTCCAAAGGTTTGATTGTCCACTTACTGTATATATGTAAGAAATCAAACCCTTTAACTATCCATTGTAAATCGCTGCTTTAGGCAGCGTCGATGTTTGCGACATTCCGAAACGTTTTCTGAGCATGTGTTTATGAATCACTATCAAATACTGTTGATATTCGATGTTCGCGACGATGTGGGCATACCTTGCCCCACCAGTGGCACCCACCATAAACAGGTGCGAGGCTAGTCAATTGTTCACAGCATACAGTATACATACAGTAGCGTATGGTACCAGTCAAAATTGGGAAATGAATCTGACATTACTTTTTGACTGCTGCAAGCTGTTAGAAATCCACTATAAAACATCTTAGAAAGCTTTACTGACACCTTGAATGCTTTAGCCTTAATCCAGGTTGTAGGTGTTGGACTATTGACAAAAAAGTAAAACCGAAGTCATTCGTCTGAATGACATAGTTTTGACATAGTTTTGGCACTCTGAACCTTTTGATGAATGAATCTAAATGCAATGCACCTGAAGTGGTCTCACTGGCATCTACTTTTGTATATTCAGGTGGGTAAATCAGTGGAAGAGCACTGGCTATTTTATTGCTATTGACTGATAACAGATCAACAATGCACCTGAAGCATGATTTACACGTTTTGGCAAAATTATCTTCTGTCGATTAACAACAGGGGCATAGTGGGTGGTCAGACTAGTGAGCCAGCCAGCTTGAAATGATGGGATTGATGGGATTGAGCCCACCTGTGACCGGGTGTTAAAACCTTAGACTACAACCACGAATCTGTTGGTATATGACCAGATGGTGGCCACACGAATATGTGCAAACACCTAGTTGCGAGTACAGCAACGTGCAGTAAATGTGGACAAAATGCTGTGACCATGTGTCCCAGTCCACCCAGCTTTGAATGGGTACCTCGTAAGGATGTGACAGCCACATTACCTCGGTGCGCCTTGTGGCTGCAGGAGTTGGATATTGGCGCTATATAAATATATATAATTTTTTTAAAAAAGGAAAGGAAAACCATAGGCACACGATATAGCTTGGATGTGAAATACAGGCAAAGCTCACAGTTTTTACAAGGTTGTGGGTAAGGCTGGCCCGAATGTAAAATGGAACCAGTCATATCTTGAGTATAAATAATACATATTTGACAATACCATGCAGTGTTATATGAGATCCTTATATGCATAATACGTTCCTACTGAAGGTCCAGGATTGGGATTTGTGACCTATCCAGACGCCCTTGCACAACTCCCGTTCCCACAGCTGTGGTCATTCTTGTTCTTTCTGATGTTGCTCATGGTTGGTTTGGATTCACAGGTACAATATGAAGTATTCAATGCAATTTTCTAAAGCATCATGACAGCTCAGAAAGAAACTTGGTCCAAATAAAACTGGCACACTATTGCTGGTCTATGGGATAGGATAGTCTAGATTCGAGCAGTTTGTTCTGGTCATTACCAAATGGGCATGTCGTCGTATTTAAAACCGGACCAATGGTTCATATTCGATTATTTTAATGGCACCTTCACGTGTGCAAAAGTGCGCATCCTGTGCAGTGCTGACAGCAAACAGTACCAAACTCAGAACGGATATCGCACACTTTAGTAGACATAGCCTGAACAAGTTCATAAAATTATCGTTTTCTCCAAAACTCAATCTCAAGTTGAGCGTGGAGTACAAACACACAGACAATAGCTGATGGTCGCGTGCTTCCATGTTTAGCATATTATCTGCAAGCAGCAATGCAATTTATGGAATGTGTCTGTCTGAAGGATATGTTAAACGACATTTCAAGCGCAAAGTCTTAACATTAACAACGAAATTCAGAATAAAGATAGTTTATGAACATATTACTGGTTTGCACCGAGATAACGTCAACTGTTGTCCTTCCAGTTCCTGAGCACTGAGGTCATTATTACTGCCCTGATTGACCAGTATCCGCGGCAGCTGAGCAAGAGGAGGGTGTTCCTTACAGGCGGATGTTGCCTGACAGTATTTCTGACTGGAATCATATTCTGTACCCAGGTCACTATGCTTACCCAATTCAGTAGTACAAACAAGTTAGTTTATTGGTTTTCCATCAGGATCTGTGTCAGAGCTAGTGGTATTTTCAGGCAAGATGGTGGTGCTAGTTGTAGCACTGTTAACGGTAATGTGAACGGCAAAATTAGTAGTAGTTGTTTTAACAGCAGAAGTTGGAGCACGTACCCAAGAGTGTGAAAATGGTATATTGTCTGAAGGACGATATGGACATGCTGACTTCCTGTTGCAGGGAGGGCCGTACATGTTTCAGTTGGTCGACTGGTATTTGTTGTCTCTAGGGCCCATGGTGATAAGTACAATGGAGTGCATAGTCGTGTCGTGGATATATGGTGCGTATATTTACTAGTTCATTTGGATTCAAGAATTCCTCATAAACAATAGCTAAGCAGGCCATTTCTTGTCAATGTACACATGAAAAGGTGCGTAGCTATACAGAGCATATTGGGTTTGGAAATAAACGATTTGACAAAACTGATGGAATTGTGAAACTCATTCTTTGTATTTTATCATCTTTGAGCAAGTTGCTAGAAAGAAATTTGTCTACCAGACACGTGTTCAAGAGAAATTTTATTGTAAAATTTATTTACAAGCAGGACAAATAGATTTCTTTGATTTTATATCCATGGCATAGAGAACCGTGCACAACAGGTAGTATTATAGTCATAATGAGTTCACACATTAATCGCACAAAATAATCAGTAACGAAGGCGACTTTACAATGTTCCTAATCAGTGTAAACATATGTTCTGTCAGGTTTAAAACGAGTCAGTAAAGACGTGGAGATGATGATTGGCAAGCCGCTGCCGAAGACCGTAAAGATCCTCTGGGCCTTGGTAACGCCGACAATCTTGATAGTAAGTATGAACGATACAGCGGTGGCACTCAAGTCTCACATAGAAATATGATATTACTTGAGTAAGTTTACAAAACATGAGCAAGAAGTTCCTCCGTATTTTGATAGAGTATGACACGTCTGAGTGTGTTTCCAACCACCTGTATGTATGTACAGTCTGTTACTAAGTGTTCTTGAATCTGTGGCCATTACACCGAATAAACTTCTTCATGACATTGTTCAAACATAAGCAAGTGGGTGAGTTTAGTTTTGCGCCGCAATATCCCCTCTATATGGCGGCGATCTGTAAATAATCGAGTCTGGAGCAGATAATCCAGTGATCAACAGCATGAGCACCGATCTGCGGAATTGGGAACCGATGACATGTCAACCAAGTCAGCGAGTCTGACCATGCGACCTTGTTAGTTGCCTCTTACGACAAACATAGTCGCCTTTTATGGCAAGCCTAGGTTGCTGAAGGCCTATTCTACCCCGTACCCTCTCGGGTCTCAAAAACAATCATCATCACGAATTAGAGTACATGCTATGTGAACGTTTTCAGATGAGATACTAATCATATAGGTACTTCAGTGAAAGGTGAGCATATTCTTCATCGACGGGAACCAGTTTAAAGTAAAATGTCTTTTGAACATACGAGTAACAACGGGCATTCAAGGTGTATCTTTATGTGTATAAACATGTGTCAGGAAATGTTAAACACTAATTATGCAAGCATGTACCTTTTCTTAGTACGATTATGATATAAATGTTTCACATCCAGATAACTTTCATCTTGGCGCTCCTCCGCTATGAACCGCCAACCTATGGCACGTACGAGTATCCCAGCTACGCCTCTACAGTCGGCTGGTTCATAGCAGTGCTGCCCCTTCTACCGATGCCCATCTATATGGTCATCACTGTCAGGAAGCACATAGCGACCAATTCTCTGAAGAAGGTAAAACACGCTTGTAACTGTATCGAATTGTTTTAAATAATAGTATTAACATCAACATTGCATCGCAGTCTTAACATGAAATGAAGAACACGCAGTGGAAGTAACTATACCGTCCTACCCCTTGCCAGGAGATGTCCTTTGCTGGTTCCCATGGCTGTTGTTTGGAGAACCTTTACGTTCAAGTTTTAAGAGTAACTGAGTGAGTTAATGAGTGAGTGAGTTAATTGTTACGCCGTACTCAGCAATATTACAGCTATAAGGCAGCGGTCTGTAAATAATCGAGCTTGGTCTGGCAATCCAGCAATCAAAAGCATGAGCATCGATCTGCACAATTGGGAATCGATGACATGCGTCAACCAAGTCAGAGAGCATGACCACCCGATTCTGTTAGTCGCCTCTTACGACAAGCATAGTCGCCTTTAATGGCAAGCATGGGTTGCTGCAGGCCTAATCTACCCCAGGACCTTCACGGGTTCCAACTGACAGGAACTGTTTAACATATCACATTCAGTGTTTATCTCCAGGATGTTTCAAGGCAACCATCAGTTCCGACAATGTCTATTGTCAGTTTGGCTGCTGCCCAGGGATATCTGTGTTACATCAACAACTAAACGCATCCTCAGGGGTTCAGAAAAGTGAAAAATATGAAGGCCTATTCTATCACGGACCTTCACCTCTTCCAAACACTTTAATTGAAATTCTTGAATTATATGATGAGCTTGCTACTGGCCAATAAGACATCGTCCTCTGTTAGTTACCCAGCCATGTTGGAATCTCTGGGTAACACAATGGCTGAGATTGCTACTAAGGGGGCCCTTCACAAATCTGTGACACCACTTCTTATTGCACACTCTGAGTGCAAAGTTCTTATTCGATAGTATATCCGTGATCTGATGCAAAAGAAGTGGGACACCTAAGTAGGAATCAATAACTTATGTCAAATTACGCCTACTGTCGATTACACCTACTCGCGCTGTCTGAGCTGTCCAGATTTGAAGAGGTCTGTATGAGACGATGTCGCATTAGCCACAGCAGCTATACCCATGGGTATTTATTGCAATGCACCCAGGGTCATACAAATCCAAGCCATATCTTGTACTTTGTCGCATGGCCAATGAAACCATTTTCCATTAAATTCCCCATCCCTTTTGATTCTGATGTGACTGGCAAGATTTTAAAAAAAATGTGGACATCGTCCGTATTTGCAACGTACCAAAACGTCAAAGTGGACAATTTGCCTGCATGGGCTGAGGGAAAGATATGCTGTTGAGTGATACAATTCCCTTTCGTTGACAGAGTGTACGACTTGCCTTGAGGCCAGATGATGAATGGCGACCTCAAAGCCGGGAGGATTACATGAATGAATCTACAACATAACAACTATCTCACAAGACAACCCTCACGGTACTGTTCAAATAAACAGATGGAACTTTAATGTTTGAACAGCGTCTTTATTTTAACTGAGTACACTAATAGTAGTTCATGTTTGTACAATAATAAATGTCACCTCCCAAATACGCGCAGTCGTAAACGCAAGAACATTTATGGATACTCAGAAAGATTGAAGAGGCATTTTCTGTTCTTTGTGTTGAAACATGTATGTTCTGCTTATAATTATATAAGCGTTACTTTGCTGAAACTATGCAGATGTATTAAAACCTCTTCACACTTATTCCGATTTGACAGAAATGAAAGAGAATCAGCAGAAGAAAAAATATTTTCCAGTTGCATTCGGGAGAGAATGTCAAAACAACAATATTTCAAGTTTTGTAAGAATACGACGCCCACATGCCATCTGACGTTTCAATGACACGTTTGTATGCGATTCGGTAGTGTTCTGATGACGTCAGGGCTCATTTGAAGAGCATTCGGGACGTTCTGACTGTATTCCGGACGTTCTGACTGCATTCGGGACATTCTGACTGTATTTGGGACATTCTGACTGTATTCGGGTGCATTTAAGGTACATTCGAGCTGCATTCCAGCATCAATGGAAATATTCCGATATATTTGGAGACTATTCCACCTGAAATCCTGCAGCAATTGAGATACATTCCGCCTCATTCGAGGCGTATTTGAGACATCCTGACAGGATATGAACGGGGTAATAAAAATATATGAGTGAATTATTCATCAAAAAAGACGGAACTTTAACGTCTGTAATATTGAGTACAGTACCATTTTATCGCGACAATGTGAATATTTATCTGCCATCTCCCAAACAGACGCAATCATTCATATATTTACACTTTTGGATACACAGAAAATGAACGTCGTTGGAACGTTGTTGAATTCTGTGATTCTTAGGCCTTAGGTACTGATGATTTCATCGATTTTTTTAAATTGTCGAATTTGGAAATGAAAAAGCTCCCTCTTGTTTAGAATGCAAAGTTGAGGACTGCTCAACGTTTAGAACCAAGTGTTGGACATAGTGACCCTAAAGATATGATTTTACACTTCAATAGAGAAATGTGTCATATCTCAAGACAACATTTCAAACACTCCTCCAATTCGATTAATGATTTGCGTTGTCAGAACACCCACTATATTCTTTGCTTCTATAACGCAGCAGACAGCAATATTCCAACTATATGGCGATGACAAGATCTTTTGTGGATAAATCTTCATATAACTCTTTGAAACACAACGTTTCGGGGTCATTTCATTTCATTTCTGGAATGAGTTCATCCGATGAAGGGGTCTGAAATGACCCCGAAACGTTGTGTTTCATATCGTTACAAAGAAGATTTATCCATAAATTGTCTTAGACATATAAGCAACTTCTACATGTCGCTAAACGACATTATGTGGTGATAGTCTGTAAACAGTCGAGTCCAGACCAGAAAGTCCATAGGTCAGCATGGTCATCTTCACAACTGAGATGTCATCATATATGACAGTTGTGTACACATTAAACTCTGTGATGACATGACCCTCAAATCATGATAATCGTGACATAAAATCAACCCTCGTATTGCTTTTCTTGGCATGCGTATATTCCAGATCAGTTTACAAGTTCTCTAAACGAATCGTATCACTTAGTAACGTCTTATATTGGAAGTTTGTGTTTTGTTACATTTTTTTCGGTTCTTCAAAAATCTCTTTCTATATAACCAATCGATAGTCATATTCTATTTGTCACACTGTTTTCATCAGCGATCGGCCATTAGATATTTCGAGCCTAAACGTTTATTTGTGTAAAACACCTTGCAGTAATGTTGGATTTTTTCTGCTCAGCAATCGGGCTTCCTCCCCCAGTCTGGAAGCATTAGCATGTTTTAGGATTTATTAATTTTCGATGAACTATCTTAGGAATATTAAATGGTTGATGTCTTTTGGTTTACAGATAACGGGACAACTCATTGTGAAAAAACCCCATTCATGTCAATCCAGAGGGCATTTTGTCAAGCCTATAGATCATCTCTGCAAGTAAAATTAAGTTCATTCAGAAGATCGCTAAAGAATCATGGAACAAGACCACAAAGAATGTATTGATAAATAAAATTATATTGCTTTGTTACATGGTACGTGGTGATATTTTCCAGTTCTTGAAAAGTTGTCATGTTTGACATATTCAGTTTGGTACACGTCCTAGATGGTCTAGGGTATTCAAACAATGCAGCACAATGCATTGCTTTAGTAATCCTCGTATAGTTGATGGAGGCATTTACAGTGCTGCGTGTATATGTGCTTATTATACACGCCAAACAGAATACAGGTTAACAAAACATCCACACAGGAAAACAGCACAGGAGAACAGGAGAATCATGCTTCATTTTTATAATAAGAAAACATTTCGATTCATGTATAGATCTACTTGTTTAATGTGAGCGAGACAAAAATGAAACATACAACTCTATGGATTAGAGCGTCTTGTTTATTACATAGATCGACTTTCCGATATAGATTTTTACATCGTTAACAAGCTACACGTGAATACAAACAAATAGTGAGAAACTTTATTTTGAAGAAGTCCCGGTAGCAGAGCGGGTTAGGCGTCTGACCTGGCGTCTACGGGTGCGGGTTTTAATCATGTATGGGTCTCAAGCATAAAAGTACTAGAATCCCAAATATGACATATGTTACGTTTATATACAGGATATGCTGTGACACATCCACATGAAAGAGCACAAACCCTTGATTAATAAGGATACTATATACCATCGATCTGTGAAGAGATAATCAATTTACAGACTATCTAAGCTCTGTATCTATTTGTTGTTACTTTTTATTCTCCCTCGTCATTGACTTTATCACTAGTGTTATTTGTTGTTTCATATACGTGCGATATTTCTCGAACAAAACCACATTGCAGCGATGAAGGGTCTTCTCAATTTTCGTGAGTCCGAACGTTCTTCGGATGCACTTTTTGGTCCGTAATGCCGCCGGCATTCGGTTAGGAAATAGCGATGGCTTTCTGCGCCATCCTCAATAGCCGAGGCCCTTTTCCATTTCTCAGAGCAGTTTAATCCTACAAGTTTAATCCTACATCAAAAAATACAAATATTTTAGCTATTTTGAAATGCAACTACGGTAACTAATTATAAACCGACAAAACAGTATTTTTTATCAAAGCATAAAATTACGGTTCTGATGTTAAAACGTAACATTTTATGCACCTGTCAGATACAACATTGTGCCCAGAAGAAGCGGATCGACCGACCGACCGACCTTTGTTTCGAAGATAGGACTGCACTGCTGTGAATATCCCGTATAGTGTCATGGTAGGATACTTCGTCCATTCCTGTTTATGTACCGCAGTTATGAAATATTGTGCTGCGTTTAATTCGTGGTCATCAAGATCTTCAATATCATCTCATAAGCAACATAATGGCAACTCAAGATTTCTCGAGATCTTCAGACCTCTGCGTTCCTCCTGCCACAGTTTAACATACCAACTCTCCACAGGCCCTCATGTCATTACGAGGATTAAAGGTATTGTTTTTTAAAATATGAAAATATTGAGACGACCTCCGACTTGAAACGCTTCACAGTACTATATATCTAAACAAGGCCGGACACTTCGGTGTACCCCACCTGCCTGCTTTGCCGATTGCCACGCTACCGTCGCATGCAATCGATTAAAACTTCATCTAAACATATACTTATGGGTGATTGGCCTATTGATCACCACTCATGACACGTACCAGTTCTGTGTTGTTATTTCTACAAGTCGACTGAAAGCCGATTTTGACCCTCAACTAAACGATCCTGGCGCAAATGGCGAACGATAGCAAGGACCTGTTGAAAGTGAATGCAGTTCCGTTTGTGTTAAAGAGATGACTGCACTGAGTCGGGGATGAAAGAAAACAATACTAAATACTAGTCAGCACAATGCATACTATTTAGCCTAAGGAAATAGGTGTGGTAGTCGGTTATTGCTTTAGAGTGACATCTTGTCAGCCAATGACAACAACTTTCTCGGCACAAGCTCAGCTCACTACTGCCACAGCGAGTCTAATGTTCACGTGCGTAACTGGACAAAATGGAAAACAATAAATGTACAAGGACTTCATGATTTGCCGTTGTAATCGGAAGTTTTCACGGTATACTCCAGTGTCTACGGCTACAAACTGGAACGAACGTGGCCGCGAAATATTTTACAGCTCACGTGAAAACTTTCACTGATTTAATGAATATCTATTTCATCACAACTGAACTGATTTAATCCATGTTAGAAAGTACCACTGACAGGAACTTGTAATATGGAATAATTAGGAGATAAAGGCATTCTGTTTTCATTTTTGCGGTCTTCTATCTGTTGATTTAAGACCCGTAAATGTCATTTAAAGCCGAACGCGTTAGCGAACGCGAAATTAATCAGAATCGAGTATCTCACAATGTCGTGCTAGAATGTACTATAATGTAGTATAATGTAGTATTATGTAGTATTATGTAGTTACAATGTTATTAATGCCTCCACAGAAACGTTAAGACTCAGAGCTGAGATGCGAAAAAGCTGAGTGTCAGCAGCATATTGCTCCAATGTAATTGTTTCTCGTCATGCAGAATGATTGCTTAATAATAACATCATTTGTAAACATTATAACTACAATTTCAGCTACCAACATTAAGATATGGAGAGACAGGGCCTACAATCTCTTACGTTTACCTAGCAACATTCCAGCTATATGGCGACAGTCTGTAAATAATCGAGTCTGGACCAGACAATCCAGTGATCAACAACATGAACATCGATCTGTGCAATTGAGAACCGATGACATATGTCAGCCAACAACATTCAGAATTTTCGAGAGTATCCTGGTGACATTTTGGTGAAGTTGGAGTTTCTCGCTCTGAAAGAGGTTAAAGGACTAATATTATCAATTTCATTGAGGATGAGTATAGGTTTCATTAAATTGTTTTTGTTTTTGTAAAATAATGTTGTCGTCTCCGATGCATTCTCCATTATCTGTAATCAATTGATTTATAGTTTTGTTTGCGAAGATCGTGTTTTCCAAATTATCAAAATATTTAGTGGGTGTTTTAACTTCATACCACTTAATTCTAGTTTGAAACTGGTATGTTTTTAATTCTATTTCCTTTATTTATTCATTCAGGTCATTTCAGGGCGACTCATTCACATTTTATTGGTATCTTCTAATACAGTCTTCTAATGCAGGTGGAGTGGACTAGTTGTTCAAGTCTGCACTCGTCATGCCGAAGACTCGGGGCATTTTTCAACCAAGTAAATTTTCCTTCATCATTTTATTCCCGCCATACATCTACTAGGTTGTAATAAGGTTACTAATTATTTATTTCATTTCATTACAAGCAGCAATTCCCAGGCGTTAGTGCTATATGCTTACAGTTCTCCAAATCTATTTCCGGATTTAATACCAGGTTCCAGGTTCCGTAAACAAATGTTATTGGTTACATCATCTATATGTAAAAAAATGAGTGAGTTTAGTTTTACACGCCGCACTCATCAATATTCAAGCTATAATAAATAATCGAGTCTGGACCAGATAGTCCAGTGGTCAAAAGCATGAGCATCGATGTACACAACAGGGAACCGGAGACATGCGTCAGCGAACAACCCGATCCCGTTTGTCGCCTATTGCCGCAAGCATAGGTTGCTGCACACATATACTACCCCCCAGATCACCAGGGGTGAGAGATCAGCACAGGTCATGTTTGGCTTAAGAGGTGACTCACGTGAAGAGTGGCCAGGATGGCTAACTTCCTGGATGGTTGCCATAGCATCTTCAATGTCTCGATGTTCATGGTGTTAATAACGGGATTGCTAATGACCACCATCATATGATAAAAAAAATTGCTGCAGGAAAAAAACCCACTTCGCTAGATGTCATCACAAATTTGTTTGCGTAAAACAACGCAAATTAAAATTCACAAGAATGTTTATTCACCATATAATAGTTACACACAAACCTTATCCATCAAGTGAAAGCATAGTTACACACAAATGTTTATACGCAAGTGTTTATCCACCATATAATAGCACAGTTACACACAAAAAAACACGTTTATCCACGATACAATGGTTAATCAAAAACATTTTTCTACCATGTAACAGTTACACACTAACGTTTATCCACCGTACAATGGCTAATCAAAAACGTTTATCTACCATGTAACAGTTACACACTAACGTTTATCCACCGTACAATGGCTAATCAAAAACGTTTATCTACCATGTAACAGTTACACACTAACGTTTATCCTCCGTACAATGGCTAATCAAAAACGTTTATCTACCATGTAACAGTTACACACTAACGTTTATCCACCGTACAATGGCTAATCAAAAACGTTTATCTACCATGTAACAGTTACACACTAACGTTTATCCTCCGTACAATGGCTAATCAAAAACGTTTATCTACCATGTAACAGTTACACACTAACGTTTATCCACCGTACAATGGCTAATCAAAAACGTTTATCTACCATGTAACAGTTACACACTAACGTTTATCCACCGTACAATGGCTAATCAAAAACGTTTATCTACCATGTAACAGTTACACACTAACGTTTATCCACCGTACAATGGCTAATCAAAAACATTTTTCTACCATGTTACAGTTACACACTAACGTTTATCCACCGTACAATGGCTAATCAAAAACGTTTATCTACCATGTAACAGTTACACACTAACGTTTATCCACCGTACAATGGCTAATCAAAAACGTTTATCTACCATGTAACAGTTACACACTAACGTTTATCCACCGTACAATGGCTAATCAAAAACGTTTATCTACCATGTAACAGTTACACACTAACGTTTATCCACCGTACAATGGCTAATCAAAAACGTTTATCTACCATGTAACAGTTACACACTAACGTTTATCCTCCGTACAATGGCTAATCAAAAACGTTTATCTACCATGTAACAGTTACACACTAACGTTTATCCACCGTACAATGGCTAATCAAAAACGTTTATCTACCATGTAACAGTTACACACTAACGTTTATCCACCGTACAATGGCTAATCAAAAACGTTTATCTACCATGTAACAGTTACACACTAACGTTTATCCACCGTACAATGGCTAATCAAAAACATTTTTCTACCATGTTACAGTTACACACTAACGTTTATCCACCGTACAATGGCTAATCAAAAACGTTTATCTACCATGTAACAGTTGCACATTAACGTTTATCACCACATAAATTAAAATAATTACAATATTATAATAATATACACTCTGGGTTTTGAAGACGTCTTTCCATTTATAGTGTAAATAATACAATCACAGATTGTATGAATTGCACAATCACAGAATGAGTGAAATGTCTAAGGTAAATTGTGTAATCACAGAATGGGTGAAATTTCTAAGGTGAATTATACAATTCTAGGTGCAGTATAAAATCACAGAAAGAGTGACATTTCTAAGGTAATTATGTAATCACAGAATATGTAAAATGTCTCAGGTAGATTATGTCACAGAATGAGTGAAATGTCTAAGGTGAAATAGAGCAACAACATGAATGCAATGAGAGATTGATATAAACATGGAAATAAACAAATAAATACTTTGAAATTGTCTTACCAAGGACTAATAGTATAGTAGCAGATCTAAATATTTGTCTTCCAAGCTAATATTTTGAGGAGATTTAGTAAATGTATGTCATTTTATCCCTACATGGTATACTGCTGAGCGTGAATGTCATGAATAACGTATTCAGAGTTTGTGTTTAAAATACACGCACCAGACACAAAAAAACAAGTTCTACATACTACAAACAAAACGTATGAGAACACTCTATAATTTGACAGTCATATATAAACTTAAACGCTGTGAGGTCATTTATACTCTTAGACAAATGAACCAATCTGGAACCAATTCACACCTGCCAGTGACCAGTTGCATGGGAGATGTGTCTTCCACATGCACTCGGCTGATGTGTTTAGAGGTTTAAATTAAATCGTGTGCTGGTGTGTTTCAGCACCCTTGTATGTCGCTGTTTATGACGGTGTTTCATTTCACTCAACCTCAAAGAATATTGATTCAGTTGCTTCAGTGTTCTAACATACCGTTCAGAATGCCCATTAATCATACAAAAAGTGTCACTATAAATGACCTGACCGTCAGTTTTTATATGACTTTCGAATTTAGAGTGTTCCTATACTTTTTTTATATATATATACACACTGACTCAAATCACATGTACAATGTGGCACCGGTGTGATTGTTAAAGGTTTAGGTGTTGCGTCGGATGGTGTTTTCGTCTTTTGGATACATGTAATAAATGTATAACACATAAATACATTTTCCGTTTCTAGCTGACTTTTTGCACACACAACATTTAAGATTCCTATTTATTATTATTGATTGAAGGTGCAAACGCCTCCGAACTTATAATTAGGCTGATGTTTTCTCAGGGTAATTTTCTCTATATATACAGTTGAAATGTTGAAAATGACTTGTAGCCAGTGATAGTTGGTAATTTTGTATCTTGGCAATTCCAGGCAGACTCCAAATAAGGAGGCACGTAACCATGTGGGTAATCCGAAATAATTGTTCAGCACGTTTCGTGTAAACTTCCAGTTTAAACATATTCTGAGTGTGGTTTTACTTTTTAAAAAAAGTTTTAAAAAAGGATATACTTTCAATTCAAACAATTTTGCACGTAGTATTGCACACTAATACTTGTTAAATGTATAATTTTAAATTGAGGAACGGGAAAATCCATTCCATTGGGTTTTCCGAGATACGTAGCGCTCACATGCGTAACTATTCCCCGAATCGTCACAGGTCATGTGATTCAAAGTAAAATCGCTGTCCTTTGAGAGGTCGACTGAGATGTTTGGTGTCTTGCAAATATTGACCTGTGGGTATTTTGATAATGAAAATATGACTTATTTGTAGACATCAGTACATGAAGTCAAGGTTCTCGTATGCAATAATCGTGTGTAAGATTTACTCCATTGCGTCTTACAGGGTGGCCTCATAGCGTTCGAGCACGTGTAAATGTAAGATACGACATGGGTATATACGACATAGACCTTTGATATGAGATCATATTACTGGAGACGTGAGTAACGCAACTGCGATACGACATAGACCTTTGATATGAGATCATATTACTGGAGACGTGAGTAACGCAACTGCGATACGACATAGACCTTTGATATGAGATCATATTACTGGAGACGTGAGTAACGTAACTGCGATACGACATAGACCTTTGATATGAGATCATATTACTGGAGACGTGAGTAACGCAACTGCGATACGACCGTACTGATCTCTAATAGAAGCCAGGCTGTAATAGGTATGGCCAACAGCTTCAAATCAAGATACTGTTTTGTCAGAATAAACGTTGGTCTTTGTGTTTCTCATTTGGAGTATATTATCGTCCCTGCCCATGCCATAGCATTGTGTAACTACACCCGACACAAAAGTGTTCCTCTCCGTCATATCAGCTTCTAAGTGTCACTCAAAGACCAAGTCATAGAATCAGTTTTTGCATTCAGTCGAACTTACCCCCGTGACGCTTAAGAAGGGCCACCATTTCATCCCTATGAGTACAACGAGCCCATTCCAAAGGCGTCACTCCGAGGTCGCTCTTACGGTTTATATCGACTTTGTCGGCCCGTACGATAAGTTTCAGTATGCTCACATCTCCCCCATTAATGGCCCAATGCAGTATTGTGCGTGAATAATTATCAACCGCGGACATATCTGCTCCTCTGTTCATTAGTAATTCAAATACCCGCCAGTCTGCGATTTTTGCTGCAATTAAAATTGGTGTCATTCCGTCCCCATTTTTGGCATTGATATCTGCCAACCCCGAATCCAAAACCCTCTTGACAGAATTTCGATTCCCGGATTCGACAGCCCGGAGTAATTTTTTCCCTGCTTTTACGGACTCTTGAGTGGGTGCCTGTGATGCTGTAACAGAAAATTCCAAGTATTTTGATGCATGGTACATCGTTTGTAGGGTTTATATAATTTACATATATTCCTTCCCAATGTTAAATGTTCTCGTCACGACATGGCTGAAATATTGCCGATGTAATGTTTTATTATTTTAACCATAAACTCACTCATTGATGCGTGGTATCACCTCGATGAAAGCTTTTGCTACAGTGATGAAAGCTTTAAAAAATAGAAGGCAAAAATTCAAACGCATTGTGTTTCAAAAATCCATTGAATGTGTGGCCCTGTGAATAGAGCTAAGGTCACAAATCAGTTGAAGTTAAACAGTCATGGCCACGGAGAGTCCGTGAGCGTGCTTTGCAGCTTGACTTCTGAGAATTTCTATGACTTAACTGAAGTTAAAGCTTGTCGTAGGAAGCAAATAACTGGATCGGTTGGTGATGCTCGCTGACTTGGTCGACACATGTCTACCAGCATGGATTACGGTGGAAAATTCACATTGCAGATCTCTCCATAATAGTAACGTATTTACATTACAGTGCTACAGGACATTCCTAGGGGGGAATCAAAATTGGCAAAACTATAAGTCTATCATTGGTATCATTAAATGCTTTTAGTAAAATATGCTGTTTATGAAATTGGCCAACTCACGTCGTTTATCACGTTCTTCTGTGCTAAGGTAATGGTTACCTTTGACACAGGTTTCTTTTCCAGATCTTGTCACAAAACATCTCCGGTCCTCTATGCAAGCCTTGCTGGAACGGGAGCCTTGAGATGTCTGAAGTTTGTATTTATTGTATAATGAGGAGAACAATGTGCTAAGGTGTAGGGAGCGTACCACTGTTTGATTACGCATGACATATTCATGTTGCCGATGGTGATCTACCTCAAGTCAGTGGCAATCTATAGCCCGTGTTTTATGTTGTATCGCCTGCTTTAATTACTAGAATGCTTTACTTTTCCAATGCTAGTATTTGAACTGTCCATCGTGACAGGTTTAATTTTTCAAAATGTTTTCATTTAAATATTTTCATACAAATAGTTTTCGTCACGATATGGCTGAGATATAGCCGATGTGACGTTAAATTTTAATCAACTCACTCGCTCATGTTTCCGAAACTCTGACTAAGGAAAGAGAATCTTTTTATTTGCACTTAGGTACTCCACACTAATTGTATATAATTTGTTCGCGTGATGCTTAACGCCACACCTAGTCATGTTCCAGCTACATCTGTAAATAGGTGAGTTGAGATGAGTTGGGCTGTACGTCTCATGGGAATATTTCACCGTATATTGAGGAGATCAAATCAGCATTCATAAAGATTTTAAGTACAAAGTCCAAACGAGTTTGATTTTAAAACACATATATTCCGAACATTGTTCTGTAAAAATCTCATAACACTGAACTCGAAGGAAAGCAAGTCATTGTTCACGTAAATACGATTATACGCCCACACAGCAGAATGTACGTCAGTCGAGTTATATTCGTCAAAAAATAGTTTAATTCCACACTGTACTTCAACTTTTAATATTAAACATCACTGAGAACGTACCTGTCTGTTCCTCCATTATCGTTTATCAATGCCATCAACACGCATACCCGAGTGCAGACATTATTATTGCGTTGTTATTATCCCGTTAGTCGCTTCTTGCGACAAAGTGTTAACAGAAGCGACCTTAGGCAGAAAGCGCATGGGAAGTCTAATGCAAGAGCTCAAGAATAAATCTCTTTGCTTGCGCGTAAAGTAGTGTTGTATATTTTGTGTCACAATCACTTGTGTGAAGTCACATCAGTCCTCACTGGTGAAGAAGTGTTTTGTATGGTTCAATATATTGTAGCCATAATGTCATTTAATTGTATTGAGGTAGATATTGTACACGAGTGAGTGAGTTATAATGTAAGGTCACAAACTAGGATCCATCTCCAACATTTTACCCCTAACAACGCGTTGTAGATCACTTACAACTGAAAGTAGATCACCATATTAGTTACCATAGGCACTTTAACATTTTAGTCCAGCATAGACATTCCTACCCCATTCCTTCCAGTGTTGGCGATTCTGTGGAAATTTACGATTAAACACACAATTTGTTACAAAGATCTTTAAATGACTTTGAATTATCTTAAACCAAAACAACCTTTCAAGGACACAGTCACTAACAAGCAAAGTTGTTTAATCAATAAGAGTTTAGTTTAAGAAATTATAACTCCCTGCTTATTACAATACGAATGAAAATATATAATTTCTTTTTTTTACAAAAGAGAACAAAGTAGGAATTAAAGGAGGCTTAACGTTAATAAAAAGTGTCGTTACTGTTTTGACATAGTAGTAATTCCCCTTTGTGATGAACTCGAACAAAAACTCCACCCATTAACAGTGCATACAGTTCAAATTTCAAGACAACATGGTTGAATTTACTTTGGAGGATAATCTTATAGAATTCTTTCACAAATACCAAACTGCTACAATATAGATACTTACCGAACTACGTCCATCTGGCTCACGAATATGTCGAACAATGAATCCTTCGGCCGGGTCCTTTGCTTGCACTTCTAAGAACAGACAGGTTAATGTTGCTAAGCTGTATTCAACACTTAAGCATTTACATTGCTCAGTGCATTTTTCTTGGCATAATCTGATGCCAATGTTCTTCAAAGACAAAAGAACATCCCGGCAACCAGACAATCTGAAAGTCACGAAGGTGGTCAATGCAAGGAAGAGGATCGTGAAACCGCCTTGTAGGAACATTCTCATTTCTAAGAATGAAGGGCTGAGCAAATATCTCACAGCTTGTGGCGGCGTCTGTTAACGTTCAAAGAGTATTTAGTCCGAGACGGCTATCATTTGGGATCAGAAACTACGAAAGTGGAACATCACGCGATTGGCTGATAAGGTCCCGTTAAGATATCAGTTGAGGAATGTTTCAATAAGCAATGCTAAGGATGTACGAGGTATGGGAAACAGACGGCTGAATATGCTGTGTATATCTTTGCTGATTTCTTAAGTGAGCGGGTGACAGAATGGACTAATGTTAAGTGCAACATGCCGCAACATTTTGGGCGTGGTAAAGTATTGTGCTATTTTATGTACTCTGAAATCGATAAAATAATCAAGTCAGTCATGTAGAACTACGTGCCCGTAACTGTTTCATCACAAGGGATACAGAATGATCCGTAAGGAGTAGGGGGTGGGAGAAAGAGTTTACCTGTTAGTACAAGAAACATTCAGCTGCTGATATAATCAGACAGCGGGTTATGGCCATCTCAGATCCAAAGATTTCATGACAGCGGTTATTAAGAACCCATATATTTTAACGAAAGTCCAGTTTAGTCGGGGATGAATTTACTACCTGTAGTTTGTATAATAGTATATTACAGAACACGATGACAGCGATCGTAACTTATCGGGTCTGGACCAGACAATCCAGAGATGATATGCGTGCCGACCTCCCTATTATATCTCCTCTCGTGGGAATATTAAGCTGATAATCTGATAATTCGCTATGACCTGGCGTACCACGATAACAGCTCATTAGTTTTATCTGTTTACTGTGAATAATGAAAACTGCAAATCGTTCACCTCCTACAGTGGTCTCATGACAGCTGTAATATTGATGAAATCAGATGGTTATTCGGACTCTGCAATAATGTATGTGTGAACATGAACGGTGGGGAATGTCTAAGTGTGTCATCTCACACTTTACGTGGTATTAACTTCTGTTTAGTCGTATAGAGACCAAGTTCACACTGTTACAGTTAAGAATTGACCGTGACAAACTAAGAAATCTCCTTGTGAACCAGCAAAACAGAACAAAGACAAGCCATAAACGTTCAAATTAAGTATTATTATGCAACGAGAGCAAGGTATACAAAATCACAAGTCAGTTTCACAATACAGATTTCAGGTACAATTCAAGAGAGACAAAATCTAAGGCAATGGGTCACAAAAATATATTTAGTAGCAAACTCACCAAAGTCTTGGTGTGAGAGAGAATCAACCATGCAGAATGCAAACAGACAGCAGATAATGTAGGTCAGGCGTTGACGGGTTTTGATGATCAAGCGTGGCAGTGATGTATAAATTCCGGAAAACCAGAATCCTAAAAGTGTTGACCAGCTATTAAAATGAAATGTGACCATCATATTTAATATTCAAAACACTAAATGTTGTGACCAAATAATAATTATTACTGAATTAATAACAAAATGTACAGAAACTTCACACTCGTAACAACACTCAAACTCAAGTCCACTATAACACAAACGCACTATTCTAAATTTATATACATGTTGTAACATTGCAAATATTTATTATGAGATGTTTGTTTGTTTGTTTAACGCCTTACTCACCACTATTTCAGCTAGATGGCCGGTAAATAATCGAGTCTGGACCAGGCAACCCAGTGATTAACAGCTTGAGCATCGATCCACGCAGTTTAGTCAACCATCAGTGACAGTGCATTAGTAACACAAAACAAATACACTTGTAACAAATACACATTAGTAATGTGGTGGATTAGAAGACTGATAACTTTAAATGTTACCTAAGAACAGATAATTATGTCAGTAACATAATAAGGTTTTATTGATATATGCACATGCCTTGTGAAGGCACAGATGTTACATACGGATATATATATACACCTGGAAATTAATCAAGCAACACCCCAATTTTTTCTATTGGAGCAACTTTGAAGTGTTCTGACAATCAAAATATGCCGGGTTGATATAGTTTGACACTTTTTTATTCAACAGACGATCTCTGACAAACAACTTAAAGGGAAAAAGTATCAAGACTTTGCTTTATTGCAACGAAATCCAAATTCTTAAAACTGTCTTAAATTCATGAAAAAATGGACACAATTTACTATTCATCCACAGACGTTGTTGTCAGGTGTATTAACACAAATGTCACATGGAAAGAAAGAACAGTCATCTGAGAGTCTGCACACCGACTTTCATCAATATCTAGTGTGTCCTCCCTGCGCACGCACCACCGATTCCAGACGCCTCCTCATTCCTTGGATGAGTCTCCGGATCTGATTCTGGGGGATCCTGTTCCACTCCTCATGCAGGGCAGCCGTCAATTCGTTGAGATTATGGACTGGTGGGTCTCTCTGCCTCACACGACGGCCAATAAAGTCCCACAAATGTTCAATGGGGTTGAGGTCAGGGCTCATGGCAGGCCATGGAATTCTGTCAATTGCATTTTGCCGCAAAAAATCATTTACAGCATGCGCCCTGTGAGGTCTAGCATTGTCGTCCATAAATATGGGTCTCGTTGCCAGAGGATGGTTCTCAAAATGAGGTACCACAGCCCTGTCAAGAACCTCCTGTTGGTAACGAACACCGTTAAGGTTGCCACGGATGGTAATGATATCCAACTTGCAGTTCATGGAAATGCACCCCCATACCATAACGGAACCTCCCCCAAAGGCCACAGTCTCCTGGATGTTCCGTGGAGCCATTGCTGTGTTCCTCTGCCTCCAGACCCGAGTACGACCGTCCACCATGTGCAGCAAGAACCGGCTCTCATCTGAGAAATGGACCTTCCTCCAAGAGGCAATGTTCCAGTGCAAACGGTCATTACACCAGGCCAGTCGGGCTGCCTTATGGGCTGGAGACAGTCTGGGTCGCTTGATTGGCCTCCTTGCCCGGTATCCTGCAGCTTTCAGACGATTCCGAACAGTCCTGTTCGAGATGGGTCTCCCTGGAAGCCACTCCTGTCTCAACCGAGAGCTCGAGTCGAAGGACCTGCGCCGTACAAGTCTCAGTAAAGCTCTGTCCTCCCGGACTGTGGTCTTCCTGGGTCTTCCTGGTCTAGGCAGGTCTTTAACTTCATTAGTGGCCCGGTATTTTTTCAAAAGTTTTGAAATTATGGAATGATGTCGTCCGATTTGAGTCCCGATTTGTCTTAGAGACATACCAGCATTCCTCATGCCGATTATTTGCCAACGAGTGGCCTCTGATAATTTCCTACGTGCCATGACATTGAAATGAATGAAAAACCGAATGCAATCGACAACCTGCGCTTGTAAACACCCCAGGGAAAAAGTGCATTTTTCGAAAGTTGAGGTTAAAGCAATGCACGTGCGCTGTGCAAGCTTCACGCGCGTCATATCAACCCATGAAAAGCTCATGCTGTATGTCAATACATCAAAATTGAATAATCAATCATCAAAATTACTTCGTTAAACTTTGTTAAGTTTTTATGTGTCTTTGAATTTGGTGTTGCTTAATTAATTTCCATATGTATATATATATATCACGTACGTGATTTTCATTAAAAAGATGTAAGGGTTGGTTAGTGTTATTTTAATCAACCATTCAAGCTCTTTTCCTCACCAACTAAATTGGAACACTTTGTGTCACCTAGATCATCGAGTGTTACATTAGAGTGATTTCTTACCATTGTTTATATAATGTTCGCAAACAGTTTCCAATTGTTTTTCTGTTAATGTCTCAGGGATGAACTTTAAACCTATAAAATTTATGTTTCTTTATGTCACCCACATATACGTAAATAGAACAAACGTGATCCTGATGTTTTTTATCCCAACTGATTTTGATTCCCTTCACGATCTCAGACTCATCAAACCTTGACTGACCAAGGTAGACTTGGATGGCCAGCGTGAAATTCTCCGTTAGACTTTCCATGACAGCACCCACACCGTTGAATTCAGTCACCAACTGCAATACCGGTTTACATGATAGCATATACGAGACTGGTTTGGTGATTACACTGCGCCTCTGTGGTGGGACGTAAGCTACGAGCAGGGTTCCGTTGTTTACGACTTTGTTCTTGTTCTTTGTTCTTTGTTCTTGTGGTCTTTGTTCTCCATGAAAACGTATAGAGAACTTATAATTAGTGTTATGTTGAGAAGCCAGTTGATTCGAGATGGTGTCATCATCCACCTGTTGTCGTCAGTGAGTAATAGATTCAACATTCGTTCTTTCAAAGTCTTCTATATCGAATAATTTACCACCGAAAGATGGGTATATTCTCCATTCATGCTCATCGTTGTGAACTATATCATATCTTTTGCTTCTGATAGATCTTGATGTATCTAGGTTAAAAGTACTACCAGATCCACCGACGACGGGGACTTCAACGCGTTTGTAAATGTTGTTTATAAGCTTAAAAGCATACATTTTACCATCTATCCCTGTGTCATCCCACCCTCTAGTATCACCTAGGTCAGTAGTATACACAATGGTTGTTCTGGCTCAACCTATATAATCCATAATATAATAACCTATCCTTCCCTCACCCATCTTAATTTATAAACCACATAACAGGGCCACTTTTCATCTTCCATGTAAAAATTTATGATTAGTGATAAAAAGGCACTATGAGTGGTTCTGGACCAAACCATATAAATCATGATATATAAGATCAATTTAAAATATTGACCTCAGCGAAACAGTTTAACATGTATCTTCTATTATGCCTATGGTTCTTGTAATAAATGTTTTTCGGGCTTGTTGTATCCCTGGTTATATATAATTCTTTTTTTCTCGTCCTCTTTGATTGCAGAACTTTTTTTAATCTCTGACCTAATATCTTCTTTCATTTTATTGTATTTTTTAGTTCACTTAGTATTAAACGAAACTCTTCATCTGGGATTTTATTATCATTGAGTGCGGTGGAAATATGGTCTTCTATCGTGTTTAACTTTGCCTCAGCAAGGATTCTAATTTCATCGTGTTTCTTTGCTTTATGATTCAATTTGCAGGATACAAATTTAAACACCGTCCCAGCTGTTCCTGTAACTACAGCTGCTAATTCAAGACCTAACACCACAGGTGCGGCTACGATTGTTGACAACAACCCAACTCCTACTGATCCTAATCCCACACTAGTTGTCATTAGTGTGGTATCAGCACCATCTATATAGTTTAAAGCTCTGTTGTATTTTTGATGTAGTGATGCTGGAATATCACGCTCTTGTTCTAGTTGTTTTGTTTCACATAGCTGTTTCAGTCGAAACCCCTCTACACTCCCCTTTACATTTCCTTCTTCATCTAGGGCTGGATACAGCCCCATTCTGTGTGACTATAACATATAAAATATATTATTTTTAATTATCCATCATTTCATTTTTGATTGATACATTTGAGACTTATAAGGTTTAGATTATCGTATAGGTAAATTGGTGAAATATTAATAGGTATGTTCTTGTCTATAATACGAACCCCATCGGGACTTGGTGATGGTTCATAACCTTGCCTTATTATGATTCGACAACGTTTATTCTCATGCCTTTTAAACCAAATTATTCTCTGTCAATCTGAAAGTATTCTTGGCTCGGAAAACTCTGCAAGATATACGTCTATAATTAATGTGATGTTTGGTTTCATACCATAATTTGAATCTGAAAAAAATCACGTTGGTAATCGTAAATTCTACGAATAACTGGGATTCAAGCTGACTGGAGCTAACATGTTACCCGTGTGACCTGGTATTCGTAATACTTGTATCGTATTATCTTTTAAGGGATTAAAGGAAGTGAGAAGGATACCGTTATTAGTAATTTTGGAAACGAAATCATTTTGATTAAAATAGATGTAAGGGTTGGTTAGAGTTATTTTAAATAACCATTCAAGCTCTGCAAAATCTGCTAGTGGCATTCGTTCATATGCGTCGTCTTTGATGTATAGAAGGTATTGGGTGTCTTCTTCACCAGGTGAATTGAAATCCTTTGTGTCACCTAGATCACCGAGTGTTACATTGGAGTGATTGCTTACCATTATTTATATAACTGTTAGAAAATAGTTTAAAATTGTTTTTCTGATAATGTCACAGGGGTCATTTTCAAACCAATAAAACTTAAGTGTTCATATACACAAATAGCGGCTACAGATATATTGTCTTCCAAATTAACTTGTACACCTTGTATGCGTGTTCGTGCTTCATGCATCGCCTGAATAAAAATGGAGCAAACCGGATTCTCGTCTTTTTACCCCAAGTGAGAGTGAGTCCATTCATGAGTTTCACAGGTTCAGTTCTTGATTCACCTAGGTAGACTTGGATAGCCATTGTTGAATTCTCCGGAAGTTTGTTCAGAAGGGTGGACACACTGTCAAATTCACTTACCAACTGCAATATCGAGGCGTTCTCTCTGGTATTACTCGTTAGCATGTGGGCTGCCATAGTCGATACAGGTTAGATGATTACATTGCGCCTATTTAATGGGACGTAAGCTGCAAGCAGGGTCCTGTTATTTACGACTTTGTTTACACAGTGGTCTTTACTTTCTATGAAAACGTATGGTGAACTTAGTGTTATGTTGAGAAACCAATCGATTCGAGATGGTAACAACACCCACTTATTGTTGTCAGTAAGCACGAGATAGTACGGTTTGTTTTCTACAACATTCGTTCTTTCAAAGTCTTCTATATAGAATAATTTACCAGTGAAAGATGGGTATATTCTCCATTCATCCTCGTCATTGCGAACTATATCATATCGTGTGTTGCTGATAGATCTTGATGTATCTAAGTTAAAGGTACTACCTGAATCACCACTGACGGTGGGAACTTCAACGCGTTTGTAAATACTGTTCATAAGCTTAAAAGCGTACATTTTACCATCTATTCCTGTGTCACCAAACCCTCTAGTGAGTGAGTGAGTGAGTGAGTGAGTGAGTGAGTTAATATTTAACGTCACATCGGCAATATTGCAGCCATATCGTGACGAGAACACACATGACAAAAAAGAATATATATGCATATTATGAAGACCCTGTCTACAAAGGACAGTACAACCACTAGACTATCACAGTTAGTATTAAAACTAGCGTGGAAAAATTATAGTATGACTATTTGGACAGTACAATATAAAACCAGGCCATGGATCGCCAACAACAGAGGGTAGATCACCATACCAGGGACCATTGGGACTTACAGTACCTCTGCTACCTGCATGGTCCCTGGCTGGATTTACACCATCCCCTCAGCTGTTGGCGACTGTATGCAAGATTAGCCACAAATTAAAATGACACATATTCTACGATTAAAAAAGTGGAAGATTAAATCTGACTTAAATCGTTTTGGGACTTACGTACCCTCTCAGGAGGACAATAATTTTACGGTACTTCAACCCCCTTAGAGGATACAGCCACTAAAAATCTTAGCTGCTAATTCAACTTCCAATCATAAAATACTTATTTATTTACATGTCAGGCAATAAATTCAATTCTTTTAAAAATGCAATAACTAAATGAGAACTTACGTTACTAAAAATGTCCTTCATAGTTCTTGATTTAAAATAATTGTCCCTTGTGATGGAATATTCAACACAGTCAAGCAAGACATGCTTGACCGTGTTTATTTCATCACAAGGGATGCAGAACGGAGGATCCCCGCCTAGTGTGGCCAATACGACATCGTCGTATAATGACCTCTTCAAATATGGACCGACATCCCAAGTAGGTGTAACCAACAAATGGTTTTATTGCATGTAATTTATTGATACCTACTTGGGTGTCCCACTTCTTCTGCATCAGATCACGGATGTAAGATCTAATGGTGGCTTTATAATCACTGTAAGGAATAAGAAGTGGTGATACAGATTTGTTGAGCGCTGCTTTAGCAGCAAGGTCAGCCAGTGAGATTCCTACATGGCTGGGTAACCAACAAAACACGATGTCGTACTGGCCAGTCGCAAGATAGTTATAAAGTTCAATAATTTCTATTAAAAGTGGTTGTTTACATGCTAGGTTTTTAATAGCCTGAAGGCAAGAAAGAGAGTCTGAATAGATTATGTACTGTTTATGTTTAGGATGTCTTTGGATATATTTAAGAGCTGTTAATATGGCGTTAGCTTCTGCTGTAAAAATAGAACTATTATCTGGTAATCTAGGAGATATTGTTCTGGATCCAATGACAGTGGCACAAGCCACTGCGCCACCATCCTTGGACCCATCACTAAATAAAGATTCATAATTGCTATATTTATGTTTTAGTTGATTATATTCTATTTTATATTGTAATTCATCAGTTTCTGATTTTAAAATGTAGTTAATGTTAGGTCCACGTCGGGCCTAACCAACTGCCAAGGAGGAGAAGAGAGAATACGGGAGGGAGCTATGTTTTCCAGCCCAATGCTGGCCGAAGAAAGAAATGGTTTAATTCTATGTCCTAGAGGTGGAACAAGAGAACACTTTTTGTTGTATAAATCCTCGTAGAGAGGATTGAAAACACAGTTATAGGCAGGGTTAGATTCGTTAGAGTATAGCTTTGTTATATATTGTAAAGTTAATTTTATACGGCGTTGTGTAAGAGATGGAGAGGTTCTAAAGGGCCCAAGACGAAGTCTTAGACCTTGCTGATGAACAGAATATAATAACTTTAAGTTGCTGTTGCAGGCTCCACCATATACGATGGATCCATAATCAAGTTTAGAAGGGACAAGTGATCGATATAGCTGGAGGAGGGTAGCTTGATCCCCTCCCCATTTAGAATTTGATACCACTTTCAACAAATCAAGTGCTTTCAGGAGTTTAGTTTTCAGAGATTTAATATGAGGCATTAACGTTAGGTGTGAGTCAAAAATTAATCCCAAGAACTTGGCTTCCTTGACAACTTTAATGGGAGTGCCATCTAGAGATAGTTCAGGGTCTTTATGTGGTTTGTACTTACGACAAAAATGTATGCAATTAGTTTTCGGTTTAGAAAATTTAAAGCCGTTTTCAAGACACCACTTATAAATTTCGTTTAAAGACAACTGCAACTGCCGCTCTATGATACGCATATTTTTACCACGACAAGAAATATTAAAATCATCCACAAATAACGACCCATCAATTGAATCACTTAAAACTTTTGATAAACTATTTATCTTTATACTAAAAAGTGTGAATGACAAAATACTGCCTTGTGGAACACCATGATCCTGATTGTAATGATCAGACAGGGTAGAACCCACGCGGACTTGAAATTGCCTGTTATTTAAAAAATTGGGTATGAATTCAGGCAAACGATCTTGCAAATCGAAATCATGTAAATCTCTCAAAATGCCATATTTCCAGGTTGTGTCATATGCCTTCTCGAGATCAAAAAAGATAGACACAGCGTGTTGTTTATTAATCAGCGCGTTTTTCACAAATGATTCTAAACGCACTAAGTGATCGACAGTACTTCTGTTTTTACGGAAACCACATTGTATATCTGTTATGAGGTTATTGGTTTCCAAGTACCAAACAAGTCGATTATTGATCATGTGTTCCATGGTCTTGCAAACACAGCTAGTTAATGAAATCGGACAATAATTGGATAGATCCGTATGATCACGTCCAGGTTTAGGTATTGGTACTACTATGGCATCACGCCATGAGGGAGAAAATTTCCTGGAAGTCCAAACATCATCAAAAATGGATAAGAGCGTCTCTAAACAGGTTTCTGGTAAGTGCTTCAGGAGTTGATAATGTATGTTATCAGCTCCTGTAGCAGTATCATGAGCTTGATCAAGAGCAGTATGGAGCTCATGAATAGAAAAAGTTTCATTATAATTTTCTCCATTATCTGAGTTGAAACTAATAGTTTTCTTTTCTTGTTGTTTTTGATACAGCTGAAATTTAGGTAAATAATTAGAAGAGGAAGAGTGTTTAGCGAGGGTTTCCCCCGGTTTATTTGCGATATCTGATTTATCCGTAAGTAACTGATTTCCATGTTTAAGAAGATGGACAGTAGATTTAGTACCTTTACCTTCGATTTTCTGGACCATGTTCCATAACTTGGACATGGGTGTCCGAGAATTTATTTTAGATACATAATTTTGCCAAGACTGGCGTTTGTTCTGTTCAAAAGTACGCTGTGCTTTAGCATTTAAAATTGTAAATTTATTTAAATTATCCACCATAGGATGACAACGGAAATAATGTTGTGATTTTTTCCTTGCCTTCCTAGCTTGCTTGGAGTCATCGTTGAACCATGGTTTTCTTATGTGTGGAACTGCAGAGGAATTTGGTATACACTCATCAGCTATGGAGTACAATTCATCAGAAAAGCATTTGATAGCATCAGGATCGTCAGAAAAATGTTCAGGTTTAAGTTTCTCCGCACACAGTGTTTCGTATAAAGCCCAGTTAGCCTTTTTAAAATTCCACCTTGATGATGGAGGAACATCAGATGGAGTTACAGATTTTAGAGTAGTAGGAAAATGGTCACTTCCACAGAGGTCATCGTGGACTGACCATTCGAATTCATTTAGTAGTTCTGACTTTGTGAGTGACAAGTCAAGAGCAGAATAGGTCCCTGTCCCAGGGTGTAAATATGTGCTGGAACCATCATTATAAATACATAAATCATTGTCAGAACAAAAGTCCTCCAACAATTTACCTTTAATGTTTGTATTTACACTACCCCAGAGTGGGTTGTGCCCATTTTAATCTCCCATTGTAATACAGGGCTTCGGGAGTTGGTCATATAGAGCTTGAAGATCAGCTTTGGCAAACGTCGAAGACGGCGAAACATATAGAGAGCATAGCGTAAACGCTACATGTAATGTAATTCTCACAGCAACAGCCTGCATATTAGTATTAAGTGAAACAGGGCTTTGAATAACGTTTTGTCTGACTATAATAGATGATTCGCCAGTGGCCCTATCACCCGGAGGTGAAAAACAATGATATGCATTAAAATGACGAAGTTCAAATGTATCTGTTTGTTTTAAATATGTCTCTTGGAGGCATATCGCTGAAGGTGTAAAATCTTGGACTAATAGCTGTAATTCATGTAAATTAGTCCTCAATCCTCCACAGTTCCACTGTACAATATTATTGGAATAAACTATCTTTTGGGGGGATTTATTGGGGATCTTCCCCGCACTCTTTTGAGGGCGACAAGCTATGTGCCCTATACTGGACGTTTTCTGAAACGTCCATGTCTTCAAGAGACCCATATTTATTAAACAATTGAATTTTGTTTTGTGACCCTTTAGGAGCTCTGCCACTTTGTTGTTTTGAAACATGAGGCTTAGGCTTCGGTTTACTTTTAACAGGAGGCTGACTATCAGGTGTCGAATGAGACTTTGAGTGTGACTGAGATGGTGATGATGATGATTTGTGATCGGAAGAAGACTTTGATGAAGGAGATACGGTCTTTTGTGTAGACTGAGCTGTGTCGGTCTGAGTAGACTGTTCTGAGATAGACTGTGGAAGATCAGGAGAGGAAGACTGAGGAAGTTCTGAATTTACCCATGTCAGGTCAGTCTGACATGAGCTTGACGAAGTTAGTACTGGCGTAGTTGTTCCTTTTGATAAGGTTTCAGATGTTTATGTGACAGAGGCGTACGTTTCAGGGTGCTCAGTAGATTGTACAATCTTTCTTGCGTCAGCAAAACTGACGTTCCTGGAAAATTTGACTTTCCATTTGCCTTTTCCAAATGGGACATTCTTTCGAAAAGGATGAATGATTTCCTGAACAGTTGGCACATTTTTTGTGAATACTGTCACACTCTTCGGTTACATGTGTATTCTCAGCACAGTGAGCACATGTAACAGACAATGTGCAAGTATTAACACCATGTCCGTACTTTTGACACTTAAAGCAGCGCAGAGAATTTGGAATATATAAGTCAACATTGAGATTACAGTAACCTGCTTTGATTGGCTTTGGAGGTGTTGGAGCTGAAAATGAAAACAGATATGTATTGGTTTGGACAGTCTCATTATTTCTCCGTGTTGTGTAACGTTTGACGAAAGATACTCCTTGATCTTTCATCTCGGACATTATATCGAGCTCAGTCATGTCTGCAAGAAGACGCTCACGGTCTCGAACTATACCTGTGCTTGTATTCAGTGTTCTGTGGGCAGAAACTACTACCGGGACTCCGAAAACATATCAGTTGATAACAGGTTGGTAGCTTGTTGTTTTCTGCTACATTCAATCAGCAGTGAACCTGATCGCAAACGTTTGATATCTTTCACCTCACCTGCAATGCCAGAGATGCCTTTTGAAATTGCAAAGGGATTTAATTTCAAAGGGGTCTTGTCAAGTGTCTCAATAATCAAAAAACTTGGCCAGTGATCAGTTTGTATAGAGGATCGATGCTGATTGTCATTTTCCAATTGACGTTTGTTTGGGTTTTTTTTGTTAGGGGTTTGGTAATCCATGATTACTGGTATATTGGTTCGTCATCCGAGCTCCCCACCCACCACGGAGTATCACAAGGACAATGCTAAAGCAAGCGGGCCTCCAGCTTGCAGCACCAAGGATACTCGGATGATATACTCAAGCAGAAGAATCAAAAGATTAATCATTCCACCAGATTGGCACATGAACCACCGCCTTCTGGCATAGGACTCTAGGCAAAGTTCAGAACAACATATTTCAAATTACAAATGTTTTACACAATAACGCCCAGACCAAAGTACACCAATTCCAAACGATATTTGTACAATGATAAATACAAGTATAATCCAGGCACAGGGCTTGGCATGACCAGCCATTCGACCACCCGTCTAGGCGAAGTTAGGGCCAAAGTGGTGTATTGAGCAACAGGAACACGGTTGCAAGCTCCTATTGCCCTCAACCACCAGGATCCCTTCCTCCGCCGACACAGGGCTGCAACCCACGGCAAACAGGTTGGTGAACCAAATATCCCCCCGGGTCCACTACGCGGGTGTCGGCGAGCTCTTAGCGTTACCCAGCACCCACGACGAGGAGGTGGTTCGCCACGGGTGCCCCAAACCCTCTAGTATCACCAAGGTCTGATAAAACAATATTAATGCATTTTTTATTCGCATTCCTGGGCCTTGATTACTAGCCATTATTGTATATGTAGCTTGAGGGTTTGAAAATTTCATCGTTGAGAGAACATACGCTGCAGTATCCATCGGTTATTAGAAGTCTGGCTCCACTAATAAACATCTTATTATTATTTTTGTTGATGTTTGTCCATCGCGGGTAGTAGGTTGTATCACATAGTGCTATTTTGAGTTGACCAGACATGTTATCAATAGCGTGTATAAGTTGAACTACTCTTTATATCCAGAACCTTAATGTACATATTAGTATATTTATATATTAAATAATAATAATATCTATAAACCCGAAGTACATTAGCCCAAAAACAATAACATAAATGCCACCGACTTCACACACATAAAAATCTTGGTTGATGCAGATGGTTCATATTTCAAACCCCAGTTTGTAGATGTGTTTGGAAAGTATAAGCTATTGGTCACTGATGAGAAATCTGTACACGCGTGGTTCAATAACCCGATGCAGTTTTGGCAGAACCAACTCACTTTCATGATATGGTATGCTACGACTGGGTGCGGTCTGACGTTGACAGACACAAGCCCTCATGCCTTGAGTAAATCAGTTTTCACTTTTCTGTTTCTGCTTCCACAGGACAAGGCGTAGAATGTAACTGACAACCCGTATGATAGACGAGCTTTCGAAAGGATTTGTAATGGATTCGGAATCAACCCTAAGACCGAAATGCGTTTGCCAGGTCTAAACCACGGTTTAGGAATTCCTTACAGCGAAGGGCTCTCAGTAAAAGCATTTTAAAAAGATTTACTAACAAACTGTATAAAATGAAAAATGTTTAGTACGGAAAATGTTTTCCATGCCTTAGATGATATTGTTCCTAAACATACCCAATATGGGCCAAAACCAGTGAAAGATGCTAGTGACGATTTACTGAATAGAGGTATCCTTAGGAAGGACTCTGCCCTATCAAGTAATGAATAGAGAGATGATCGTATGAGTTTTACAAGCGGTGTTGCTTTCATTATCCAAAAAGTCCAGCAGGCTTATGGTTCGGAAGATGGTTGAAAAAGAATTATGCTGGGTATATCAAAGGCATACACTCGCGCTGGTATTATCCAACAATTCGATTAGAGCGTCCCTGTGGGCTATTCTGGGGGCTCAGTCGCAGATACGCTCTAGCATCGTAGGTCATGGAACTGCTTACGATGCGCAGAAACAGTTCGTGGCCAATATTGAGGATGCTATCTCATCAAGAGTAGATCTACCTAGTGCTATAAAATGATATCAGGACACGTCACAATATGATAGGTCAAAAGTCCACTATGTGTTCTGAATTTACATGGCTCCAAGTAATATGCGTCTGAGAATCAATAAAATAACGGGATACAACAATGAAATAATCATCGCCACATCCGACCAAAAACTGAGAGTTAACGCTGACCCCAATGTCTCCCATGTACCACCATCTAACAGGTGTAGTGACATCACCACCAGAGTCTATGGTTAAACCAACACACACCCAACCACAACCACCGCATGTGCTGATATCTTATCAGCAGCACATCATCTGTAAAACAGCATTAGTTGTCAGAGGGGTTGCGATCAGCCTGTGTCTTATTTGGGTACAAATTCCTTTGCTGCAAAGTACACCAGCCCAGCCACAGCGACGATGAATGCCCACAGATTTTGACCAAGCCACGTCACAGTTTTAGCCAGGGTGTTGAACAACCACGAGATGATGCTATCCAGGATGCCAGATAGGGCTTCTGCAGCCTTACCAGCGAGTTTAGCCAGGGCCTCTCCGAGAGATTTGAGATGTTTTTTTTATCCAGTCTCTGACGTCACCACCACTAAGTGTGATGCTACCACTTGGGGGTGTAGGGGATCCCCATCCAGGAACAGATACTACAATAGTTGATATGATGAAGCCCAATGCTGTCAGAATGCTGGCAATGGTGATGCCTTCCTCTCGGAACAATATTCGTATTCTGTCGGCGAACGAGGTATCCTCGTTCAATATTCTATCCATTGTTTCCCGAATGCTACCGATCTGCTCACGAGTCGAGGAAGCGGATTCCATTTGTGCACGTCTCTCGTCTTAAAAATTACGAATTCGTTCAGTGATACTATGCTTAATATCATCATCTTCCGTTTGATTTTTTCACTAGCGATGAGCTCCTCGAGTTCGTTCAGTTTCCCCATGTTGTTCACAAGTTCTCCGCGTACGTGTTTCACGGCTTCGTCTAGACCGTACAGTTCCCTCATTGGAAATTTATACCCTGGCAATGGTTTGTCCCAGTAACTTTTTTCAGTTTTTTATGTCACCACTACTATTTAGTGCGGATCTGGTATCTTGAAGATCTTGAACGACCTTCGGAGGACTCTTCGGAGGTTTTGCACCACCATAGTCAGGCATGTTTAGGTGTTCTACCCATGGAAGAATATGACCCATTCAAAAGAGACAGTGAGAAATTTTTGAACCCAGTGATCACAAAAGTAGAAGTGACTATAGAGGGAGTGCCTAATCAGTTATTTAGCCATGGAATGAGAGCACACCAGCAGTGGGATGAAATAAGAAAGCTACCTGTGATCAAACGAAACTCAATCGTCAATAACGTGGTCAGTGACCTGGATCTATCCTCCGTGCATATTGGTGATTACTGAACCACAAAGTGGTTGGATTTGAAATTGACAAATGATAACACTCTACACAGTAGTCGTCGTTGTATTGACAGTGGAAGCGAGGGTATAACAATTCAAATAATGAACAAGGCTCAAACATCTGGTAAATTAAAATTACATTTATATGTAATTATGGACGTGCAATTTAATATAGACAATGGGAGATTTGTGCAAGCTATCTGTTAATTTACCATGCACTCCACACTGTGCCATCTTATGTTCTACTATAAACATGAACAAGACTTAAGTATAGATCTTGGGTAATGACGGACCCAGATGTGCATAAAGTCGACCCGGATACACATCAACAAGAAATTTTCACAACCAATTTAAAGGAAAACTGACGTTGTTCATCATGGAGCGATAATGGAGAGATAACAAAAAAGAGAGAGACAAGCTATCGTACGTAGCCTTCTCTGACCGGCATGCAAATCACAGCATCCGGGTGCTGACAAAAAAATTCAAATGAGGGAGCAGACGCGATGGGTGGCATTATTTCACTGCAAGGTCAGTGATTCGTTTGAAAGGGTGCTTCAGAGAGAACGATATGATGAGTAAACAAAACCGGGAACGGGTGAAGAAACAGTTCACTGAAACTAAACATGCCAAGCTTGTGTTGAAAATCGACCAGCCAGTGGATTACCAATACACGTACAAGTAATAGTTTAGTAATGTTTAGTAAATTTTAGTGATGTTTTAGTAACTTTTTGCAATGTTTTAGTAATTTCTAGTAAATTCTAGTATGAATGACGGGTTTTGAAGTTCTAGTCGTGTGTAACTTAACCTTTATCGCTATGTATTTAGTATACGTTGGATATTATTTTGTAAAAATAAAAACTAGATTACTATATTATAAAATGGAGTGTGATGAATTACTAGGAGAGATGTTGGTTTCAGATGAACAAGATGACAACAAGCAGCAAGATAGACAGGTAGCATTAGTTGTGGGCGGTAAGGCAAAACAATATTTAGGAGAAAACATAACTGCTGATAAAATTAAGAAAATGTCAGATGAAATAAATAAATTATATGCTAGGTATGAGATACAACTCAGGGCTGAGATGACAAAGTTATAGGTTCCACTATTACCCAGATTTACACAGGCATAGCATAGCACTTTTTACCAATCTCACTGGAACGTCAACTCTATTTATGGGAGGACCAAGAGAGGGACCCGTTTATCGATAATACATTGAGCTATATCAGTTGTGCTTTGTATCACAAATACGGTATGTATCTAGCCCCGATGACGGCAGTGATCATCACGGCAAAGCATTGTATGTCCATTAATATATATAAGAATAGAATTGTATTTCCATTAATATATATTAAGTCTGAGGGAAAACATTCATTAAAGATGCATACCACGCATTAGTGGTTTCTGGATTAGCAATAGGATATGCTCAGTTGACTAAATTGATTATAATACAACCGACTATAAAACTCGACTTCGACCCGCAAGATATGTTTATGCTTACTATGACTGTTGGTATGGTGATGGCCACCAAGGACGCCTTGAAAAACAAGGTATTATACCTGAAAATATTTTAAAGTAATAAAGTAATATATATATATATATATAAAGTAGTATATATATATACCTGAAAATATTTTAAAGTAATATATATATATATATATATTACTTTATTACTTTAAAATATTTTCAGGTATAATACCTTGTTTTTCAAGGCGTCCTTGGTGGCCATCACCATACCAACAGTCATAGTAAGCATAAACATATCTTGCGGGTCGAAGTCGAGTTTTATAGTCGGTTGTATTATATATTTATATATATTATGGCCAGGGTAAGGTGTTTCAAAGTCATATAGAAGTTGGTGGACTCAAACTGAAAATGCTTTATGGATCAACTTCTTTATTATACAAGGTCACAGCATTTTGAGACAGTTCCTAGTCTCTTCTTCAGGTGAAGTGAAGGTAAAACTAAAGGGATGTAGTTTATATACACATAACAGTAGACAGATAACAATGGGTAACAAGATATACAGGTTTCTGTTAATTGATGTACAGGCTTCGATTGATTGATGTACTACAGGCTTCAACTTATGTACAGGATTCAACTGATTGGCCTGATTCAACTGATTGGCCTGCAGGCTTGTATTGATTAGGTTAAAGAGTTACAGGTAAAGATGTTTGGCTAAGGGTTAGTCACTAAGGATAAGGTGGTTCCATGCATTGGGTAGGTAAACACCACTGTCTCTGTTGATTGATGGCTTGTTCCCTTTGATTGCAATGGCTTCTAGGAGCTTCCATTTTTTGTCATTGGCGTTCCTAACTAATGTCTTGGTGTTGCCCCAAACAATCTTGTGATTAAAGGTATAACTTTTTATCAGTGTGGTATGATTTGTAATTCCTCACAAACAAATCCTATACGTGGTCCATTTTCCAAGAAGTACAGGTTCCCCGTCTTTTATATCAACTCGATTGATATTGTACATTTTCATAGACCAGATAGGATCTGTTGCAGGTTTATGGGTGTCTCTCTCGTATTCGCCTGGTTGATATAAATATCTGACAATTGTGCGATCTGGATTTTTTTTTGTATAACGTGGTGCTTCTGCCTCTGATACAATGGATTTCATACTGATTGCTTCAACTGGTCTCTTATCAAGTAGTCTTAAGCTTGTACTTCGTGATTCACAAAATCAACCACCTGTGGAAGTCGTACTACCCATTCAGTCTTTCTGTGTGGGGGATACCCCAATTCCCCTAATTTGGGATTCTCTAAGTCTCGTGAATATTAAAGTGCAAACAAACGTTGAGCTATGGAGCGATTGAATCTCTTGACTATAGCTTGACTTCGATGTTCTCCAACCGCACCACGCCTTGTCTTGGTATTCTGTTTTGCTAGCAGTTGTGACTCTCCACCCATGAATTCCCGGCCTTGCTCAACTTGCAACTAAGAGGACCATGTCAGCGGACTTCGTTTGTATATTCGTTTGACCCCGCAGGCTACTTGTGTCGCATCCTTCGCGGTCAAGGGTTCGGCTTCCTTGTAGCGACTGGCTACATCTACAACTGTCAGGGCGTACTTACCTCTGACCATATGGTGTAGAAGAAAAAACAAGTCGGCCTGGTGAAGTTGATTAGGTATATGAATACCGAATTTTCTCCTGGGTATATATTTTGGTGCCAGTAAGTATATGTGACATATTACTTGTTTTTGTAACCAGGCTTTGGCCTTTTCTTCAGACTCACGTGCAGCTTTTGCTAATTTTTTAATAGTGCCTACCCCTTTCCAATATCCTTTGGGGCTGTAAATTTTCTCCATTATGTATATGTAATTTAAATATTTTTATGACCATAAGCATAGGTATTGACACCATCTGAAGCTATCCATCGTTTTGTATCCATCGGTGATAGAGATGTCTTATTTATAGTCAACCCGTATATCTTATGCCTGTCACTACGAAGTGTGTTCACCTGGGGTATGAACGTTTCCTTCTTGAATAGGGTCTGTTTGTAGGGGGTATGCTTAATTTGTCATTGCACCACATTCTTTTTAACACCTTTCTTATTTCAGTGTCGTCTGCTTTCTTAACAGAATGCATCTTAGGTCTGAAACCCATGTATTCGGTGTGCCAGCACATTCATCATTCATCTTATCTAACACCTTTTTGTTGACTTGGCTATGCATGTGGTGGTCTCGCAGGTAATCGCTGGTATCATACAGGTCAGCAGTGAATCCGTATCCGTGTACAATACTTCACATCTGTCGCTGTACTGCTTCTTGAGCTCATTGTAGTAAAAGTCATACATCAGGTGTTTGGATAGGTCTAGAATGCTCATACCAACATAAACCGGTTGATTAAGTTTAATATGTGATGCTTTTTCATCATCAAAAATAGAGCCTATATTGTACGCCAGACTTGCTATCATTTTCCTAAGCTTGTCTTCCTTGCTTGACCGGACTACATTCACGTTAATGCATTTTCGTAAATTCTTCGCTGTTTTACCGAAAACAGAGTTCATTTATTTGTACAGGTTTTTCTCCAAGTCGTTGGTGGCCAGTTTTCGCAGTTCCGTGTTCATCCTGATGTAACGTTCCAACCAGGGGCTTTGATCGAACTTCAGTATTCTATGTACATTAGTTAGCTTCATTCCTAGCAATAGATACAGCTGTAAATTACGATACTGAATGATATGCCTTGTTTTGTCCACCAAATTAGGTACCGTTTTTTCAACGTTTGCCAGCAGCCCATCCAGCAAGTTATGTTGGTACTCAGACATCCAGTCTTGGTTAACCCTCAAATGTTCGGGGGCCAGGGGGTAGCTGTTGTGAGATCTATGCAGTTCCCCCAGATGCTCCTTGTTTGAATCCGGTGCTATGCTCATGATGTCCACCTGCCTGTCAGACAACCATTCGAATCCACCTGTGGGTAGATATTGGCTCAAGTCGTACAGGATTTTGGCATCAGTGACCAGTAGGTGGTCTGAAGTTTTCTTAGGGTTGTAGCCTTTCACATACTTATTATTAGCTTTGGCATAATATTTTGATACCATAAAAATACCACCGCCTAATCTTTTCTCTATGGACAGATGCAGATTGTGTTTGGTGAATAATTCTAATTCCACACCAGCATCCCACAAGAGCTCAGGACTTGAGTAATACCATGCTGGGTCATCTGTTTTCAAATCTAAATGATTATAAGGACCTAGATTCTTACAGTCCAGTGTTTCCCATACTTTTTTCGCTTGTTCACAATCATCTTGCGAGACAGGCGCGTTGGACAGCGTGCTATAGATGCAGTCAATGGGAGGTAATTGTGTCTCATTAAACTTAGACCAATCAACCAATTATTAATATGGATAGATACCTTTATGTAGCAGCAAAGCTCTAGTTTCCTCTTCTGTGTACCGATTAGTTATAGCTAAGTCGTTTGAAATAGCTTGCATAATCAAGTGTGAATCATACCCGCAAAGATTTTGAAACACCACAGGGTTGTGAATAAGTTTAGGATTTATTCTGAACTTCAAGTTACATTCATTGTGAGCAGAACCTCTGTATTTGCCAGTAATGTGACAGTGATCGCTAAGTGAATCACCATTCAGAGGTTTACAGCATACATGACAGTGTATGCTTTTGTTGTGGGTTTTCCGATTTTCGTGTGTCATATGCATTGGTATTTTGTTGTACGATTTTTCCATTATTCTTTTCTCTACATTTGAGTGCCTGGGCCTCTATAAAAATAATGGGAGGGTTAGTTTGACCATCACAACAAACGAGTATATACCCGAACCCACACACTTCTTGCTTTTGTACTTTTTGTGTGAAACCTTTATCAGTGGATTGAGCTACTGTACCGATTGGTTTAATGATAGCTTCGAAGTCGGTATAGATAATATATAGTACTGGCATTTGATTTTTGTGGTTGGTAAATTCCAAGATATTTATGCTGTTGTTTTTGGGGGGCATATCTATTCGTATGGCTGTTTCCACACCTAGGCAATCATCTCTGTGTGAATCGAGTAGATCAGGCTTAGAAAACCTGTGAAGGCACCTTCCACAAAAGTGTTTCTTTCCCCCGTGTTTCGATTGATTTTACAACAGACGGCTAACATTCTTTATCCATGTATAGTGATATTTTTCACCTTGTGCAAGAAATATATTGATCATTGTACAATTATCCTTATACAATAAAGGGCTTATCCTGTGTACTATCACATTTTTACCTTCGTGTCTGAATACGTTTATGGCCAAGTCTGGATTCTGTTTTTCTATTTTATTGATCTGAGAGATAGGGGTGAGTTCATCTATACCTCCTCAATTGATCCCATCATCTTCTGGATAACTGGAAAGTCTGTCAAAAAAAATTTTTTCAGCTGGAAATTTAGCAGATATTATCGCTATTCTCATACAATTGTTACCACGGTTTTTAATGTTAACCATGGCTTATTTTTTCTTAAAATACTCAGACGTGGTAAGTATGATCCACTTCTCAATGGTACATACTTTTCTATATCCAGGTGATCCATGTTGATCTTATCAACAACTCAACCAGACCCCATGTTAGTGTAACCTTCTAATGTTTCTCGAATTTTCTCGAATGATCTGTCTATAAAGAGTTGATAGTGTCAGGTTGCATTGTAACTTCTTGATTACCTCTGAGGTAAACATTGGTGTATTCATTTGCTTCATTTGCCTGTTGTTTCTCTATTGCCATCTTTGATGTGAGTTGAAATTGAATACCTCCTAAATCTTTCAGTTCTTGGTTTACTTTATCAAATACCAATTATTTTATATCTTCAACGTCTATGTTTCTTTGAACTTCCATCATCCAAACTCTCAAATATTTTCCTACAGCATGCACAGTAGGCATGAATTGTAATTCTATAGGTTTTGTTCCTTTAGTAATTCGATGAACTCAGATCTCCTCATACCTGAATAGCCTCGCATCCCATGCTCACGAGCTTGCTTTGCAACCTCTTTCACAGTGGGTGTTTTTGATACTTTAAACTTAACAAATCTAGTAACTCATGTTTCCTCATGCGAGAATAACCATTAAGACCACGTTCATATGCTTGTTTTTTCAACTCATTCACAGTAAACATGTTGCACACACAGTGATTATACTATATGTGAAACAATTCTCTAAGTGTTTGATTGTGTAATCTAAGACTGTACTCATTAAATTAAGCGTGCAGTTCTCAACACAGGCTTGTTGAGTATAGTTCAGCTGTGCATTGTGTGGCCTTAACCTAGTAATTCACATTTAGACTTTTCTGTTACCATGTAGTTACATTTAGTTACCATGACAATCCACGTAGACGATTTCGTTATTGCTTGTAAAAAAGCAATCGAAAATAATACTTTACCTGAGTTGCTAATGTTTGATTGGGATAGGGCAATAACAAGGTAAGGCACAATTATGTAAAAAAAAATTTTTTTAAAAGAAACTACTTAGACTTAGGTTCAAAAATGAAATTCAAGCAAACAGAATTTTACCAAAAAGGGCTATTTCAATAACAAAAACACGCACAATTCCAGATTCAGATGAAAACCCACATGAGTCTTCATTATTTAAAGCTATTTCATATGTTTCTAGGGTAGTCAAAAAAGAAATTACAAACAGATTGATACATAAAACTTTATTTATATATTTTCCAAACAATGAAAAAGATACTGTTTTACCATGGAATGGAATAAAACTTTATAATACTCAAATTTTCACACAAATTCAAACAACTGTTAAAAATATGATAAACGGCACCCCTTTGGATAATCCTATTCTAAGAATTATAATACATGAATTACCTTATTCTTCTCAATTTGCTGATTGGGTAAATTATATGATAAAAGTAGACCAATTATTATAAATGGGAAAATATCTGGTTATCATCCATTAATGGAAAATAGGAGAGAAACGGACCAGAATAATATTCATAGACTTCTTCACAGCAAAAATAACTTGGTTTCCGTTTTTGCGGAAACCTGATGGATACTGGGTAATGTAGGTTTCCGCAAGGTTTCCATTTCAGGAAACGCACAATGAGTTTCCGCATAGTTTCCACAACTGAAACGAACAAGTCTTGGTTTCCATCAGGTTTCCGTCAACTGAAACTGTAGTTGACAGTTTCCACTTAGTTTCAGTTCACTGAAACCTTTATAGCTAGAATAAGTAAGTTTATGGTCTTGCGGAAACCTTGTGGATCCTGGATAATGTAGTTTTCCGATGGGATTCTGTGGGGGATATGACGATGACAATGAGTGTTCCGCTTAGTTGTATTATCTGTTATATTTATTACATATTTATTTGAAGATAAAAAACAAACTCCGGAAATGTTATGATTCAACTGTTTCCTTTCTTAGAATAGTTCACATTTAAATGCAACAGGGCAGCTGCAGTAGTACACAATTCGCTGTATTGTTTTAAGAAACTAACGCGCTGAGAGAAGAGTAACAGAATTCTCTCCATACAAGCATTTCTCAAGAGGTAAGCACACTGAATGAAGACGATCGACTTTGCAGCGAGACACTGCACAAAGCGCTTTGTTCTTCTGTAGATGTGTTGGTGTATGCGAGTCCTGCTTGATATCTGGCGAAACATCTGAATCCGAATCAATCATGCTCTCAGTCACACTTTGTGGAGGTGTTAGCTCTCAAACCGTGAGTGAGGTGCTAATATCTTGGTCAGTGTCTGGAAAAGAAAAGGACATTCAGTTTGAATCATCAACTCAACGGAGAAAAAAATCACTGAAGAAAAGTTTGTAAAATCTAATATCTCCAATGAATGAAACATAATTCACAGCAATATATAAGATAACATAGACAATATGTATTTAAAAATATCAAATACATATTACAACTTTCTCACTTTGAGTTACATGTATGATACATACATTAAATATAATAGACAAATAGCAAAGTGACAGTGCAAACCCGTTTTAGTGAAATCCAAAACTTCTTTGATGACTAACCTGATGAAACATTAAGCTTGTTAAAGGGTCAAAATATTCAGGGGTTGTTGATGTTGGTTCTTTATGTATTCGTAGTACTGGTACTTCACTTGGTGTTACATTACAAACTGCGATTATAGAAAAGAGTGAAGATAAATATAAAGATACTTTAAATGAATTAATAAATGATGAAAAAGGAGAGGAGGACACTGAAATCAATATTTAAATTGATGTGATTCCCTAGGGCCTGTCTTATATAAACTAGTTCCGTACTGTCTTTCTCTAACTAGGAATACTGTTGCATACTTTTTACAAGGCAGATGAAAAGTAAGGGTTTATTATGTTATGGCGTTTATAAATTCAGAAGGGTGAGGGAAGGTTTTTATTTCATGGGTTATATGGGTTATATGGGTGTTATACATTTTCAGTCTATCCTACAAAACACTGTGGAAAGTTTATCCTACCTTTTTCGTTCTAGATTTATTTTTCATCTAAATATACCCAGAATATAATTTAAGTGCACAGTGAACACATGTTATGCTAAAAGTGTATCATATAGTTTTTCAAATGTAGTCGACCAAATAATGATTTCTCATCAAATAAACTCATGGAAGAAAGAAAGTGAACTTTTGAATTTTTGGCAAAGTTGTTTAAGTTGTTTGGTAAAATCCTTTTAAGCCGAAACGGTTCGCCCACACACTGACGGGAGTTCGCCGCACTGTTGAACTGACGTTTTGAGTCGTGTTACCGACTTACTCCGAAAACATACACGAACGGGTACTTAGGGTTCTTCTCTACAGAAGATTCTGACTTCCGTGACAGTACGTATGTCTTAGAAAAGATAATGACCATACTAAACCCTTTACGGATAAATTTAATCAGAAGACGCATTTTAATGAAATAAAGCTGAAGGTTACTTAAAACCTTTAATAAAATCATGAACCTCGTAGATAACTATTTCAGTAATTGCATTCCTGATGGATACAGTATTGTATCGGAAGATAGCCTAAACACATTGATCGGACATTGCCTTTACGTATTAATTCTGTATCTGATCGGTTTTCAATGAACATATGAATGACAAGTGGCTTGCACAGCAGTCTGCAGTTGTCTATTCAAAAAGTAGTCAGGATCGGGGTCGTCCCTCGGCTGTATGTTGTCAACTAGTGGAATCGTCTACAATGTTCATGTCAGTCTTGCCGCTAGAAATACTTTTATCTTGAAAAGGTTGTACGTATGTGGTAGTTTCAGGTTTCACTTCCAGGTTTGACTTCGTGGATTAATTTATTTGCTAAACTAGAGGCAGACCTGAGTAAGCGAACAGGCTTACTGATGTAGCGACTCTCGGGTATGACGTCACGCGACCACGTCACCGCCTACCCTCATTATCTTGAGAAATGCGAAATGCTTTCGGGGAATGTGCGTTTCAGATTCACAAAAGAAGCTGTATAATGAAATATTACTGTTTATGAATGTATTTTGTGTATGTTATATGTATGTAGGTGTTCATTAAGATCGAATTTAAACAATGTGTAGAGACCTTTTCAAAAAGTCTTTAAAGTGAATGCCGGACTGCTCCATTGCAGGTTAAACACAATTGAATTCACAAGTATGTGGAATTTCAGAGTTTGCTGCTCAAACAATATTCTTAAATCAGCACAGCGACAAAATTGAAACCTGTACCCATATATCATGACCCTACCATACAGATAGTACCCTAGTGTTAAGCCAAATTCCGTCAGATTCTGTCACTGTTAGCGCTATTTATCCTCGTGTTCAGCCATATTCTGTCTGATTCTGGCGCTGTTATTGCTATTTACCCTAGTGGTAAGCTATACTCCGTCAGATTCTGTCACTGTTAGCGCTATTTACCCTAGTGTTAAGCCATATTCTGTCTGATTCTGTCGCTGTTACCACTATTTACCCTCGTGTTAAGCCATATTCCGTCAGATTCTGTCACATTTACAGATACGTTCTCTCGTGTTAAGCCCTGTTCCGTCAGATTCTGTCACATTTACAGATACGTTCTCTCGTGTTAAGCCATATTCTGTCAGGTTCTGTCACATTTACAGATACGTTCTCTCGTGTTAAGCCATGTTCCGTCAGATTCTGTCACATTTACAGATACGTTCTCTCGTGTTAAGCCATGTTCCGTCAGATTCTGTCACATTTACAGATACGTTCTCTCGCGTTAAGCCATGTTCCGTCAGATTCTGTCACAATTACAGATACGTTCTCTCGTGTTAAGCCATGTTCCGTCAGGTTCTGTCACATTTACAGATACGTTCTCTCGCGTTAAGCCATGTTCCGTCAGATTCTGTCACAATTACAGATACGTTCTCTCGTGTTAAGCCATGTTCCATCAAATTCTACCGCTATTACAGTTATATACTTACCCTCTCACGGACACGTACCCTACAACCAGCCTTGAACCTTCTAATTCTAACACGGATTTTGAATCCAGAATTCAAGTGGAAACATGTTCGATTTTCTACTTTTAGTTGTTACTGTTATTTCAATGTTTTTAGCTCAAGTTTAGTTTGGAATCACTTCATATTTGACTGTCTTGTACTCAGTAACTTTGCTAGTAAGAGGTGTTGCTAACTTCCGATGTAACCAACACTATTATCAGTGTATGCAATAGCGTCTGCCCGGCGGCCTGCTGCTTGCTTGTTACATGGCGGGCTTACAACATTATTTTAAAGCCGTCCCTGTGCGCCAATACATTTTCCAAATGTATATATTTGACCATGTCATTGACTACGGGAAATATTTCGAAAATAATTTACAATTGTGGTTGCTAGATGATGTCTGTATAGTTCATGATCAATCAAACTGTAACTTCCACAGATCAACCTACCCATTCATCTAACATTAAATGTGACGGGTCTGGAGTATGCTTTCAGCCAATGAATAATGCCGTTCTTTTCTAATGGCATTCACACTAAATGAACTAACAGTGACCACCAAGTCATGGGTTTATTAAATTTGCTTTTGCACATGTGTATGTTTACCTCACTACAAGTAATTTGATTAATTGGTTTCTTTTAGGACCACATCTCAGTTTCCTATATTTAAAACAGGGCTGGTTGCCTGTTAAGGGGCCGGCAACATTTTCAGTTACCAGCCCTTTGGGCTTCCTGTCTTTTCGTAGGAGAGTTCCATACACTGTTATTATATGTGACTTTACAATGCCAGTAATTGTATGGATGTAGGTATTACATGCTTGTATGCAAACGAGCTGTGTTTTAGCACTACAAATCGATTAGTTTTCATAGTAACACTTTATCTTCTATAATGCAGCTCATTCGCTGGAACATGGGAACATTCCAGGATAGACACAACACATGTGCAGCTGATGATTCTGCCAGGACCTGATCTCTAGTCAACCTCCATAAGTTATATGCCACGAGGGAGCCCGCCAAACCACCCACGCTTCCAAATCTCAAACCGATTGAGTTGTGCCCTGCATGTTACAACTAACTGAAGGTCAAGAACACAGGCAGGCAGGTAAGTGGAGCGTCCTTTCTGCAAAAAAAACAAAACTGTTAGACCGAAACTTGCATTCATCGCTAAAGACGACACGATTCCAGTCTCTCTGGGTACATCGGTGGTTACGTTGTGCCCACAGCAGACGTTCACGTTGATGAAACGGGCTCAATATTGGCCCCCGATAGGGACGTCGAGAATAGAGACCGGCAGCCCGTATCCGATTTCCAATGATCTGTGAAGACAGTCGACCTCAAAACATCTCAGCCCTGGTTCGTGTAACCGGCAGACGATTTGACGGTCTTCTGCTTTTGACGTCACACGTGGACGACCCGATCTTGGGCGATCAGAAGTGGTGCCAGTTTGTTGTAGACGACCTCGCAAGTCATACACAGTACGACAGCTGCATCCCATTGCTCTTGCCACGTCAATTACTGATCTTCCCGCTTGCAACATGCCAACGGCACGTTCATGTTGCACATTTGACAATCGTGGCATTTAAAGTACCGTCAGAACTGTAGTTTACAAGTGTTTTTCCAATTCTTGAGGCCAATGCAAACACGTGCAAATGAGGAAAACCTCCATGTGAAGATCACGTGATCGGTTGCACGTGCAAAACCTGATTTGCCATTAACGTCATTTTCACGACGAAGGGATGGGTTTGAATGGGTGTCTAGAGTCGAAAGATAGGGATCCCATTTCGGATACATAGATGCATCATCAGAGAAACATTATTCATTATTTTCTAAAATTACATTTTGTGAAGTTTCTATTTTGACAGTATATTTGTTTCTCAAACGTTTTCCACTGCTTTACAAGAGTCACCCACTAGGATGTTACTATCCACATAACCTAATAATAGTTGATTAGGTTTACTCAAACAGTCGATGCACTGTCGTGGCAGTACAATTTACCGATCAACACCCGACGATTGTCTAAACTCACTCAGTCACTCACGCACGCACGCACGCACGGACGCACGCACGCACGCACGCACGCACGCACGCACGCACGCACTCAATCCCGGTCACGCTTGACAACCAATCAATGTTATAAGCATTATATACAAATTTTGCACCTTTCCAAAGGCGATAAACAAACGTTTTGCGTCAAATCTAATTTCCTTGCACATTTTGGTTAGTGTAGATACGGTATAATGTGCTCGTGAGACGCATGACGGTTTGTCCTTTCTTAAAAAACTGCAACTGTAATTGAAGTTTTTAGAATTGAAATGGTTTAAAATGGTTTCAAATTGAAAAGACCCGAAAGTGGCTCCATATTCTATGGTAAAAGTGGGCATTTAATTCGCTGATTAAGAACTGCGGTGCATTGAACATGTGTTTTCCAAACATGAATCGATGTCGTTAGGCAGGTGTAACTTCATTATCCGCTTTATGGTAGGTCTGACAATGTGGTGCTGCTTCTAGCCACATTAAGCTTAATTTTCCCGAACATTAAGTCTGTAGTTTCTGATACAGTTTCTCAGTTAATGCGTATTCCCTCACAACTGACAATTGCCTAATGCTACGTCGATTTTATTGGATATTTAGCAACAAAAAAGTGCTTTGAAAACTAAACCACAAACACGTAAAACTTTGTTTTGAGTGAATTAATCAGTAATTAATAAATAATGTATGTCAGTATTTGAAAAACAATGTACATGTATTTCGGTATAAGCAGTTCACAGACAGACGTGCGTGTTGCAGACTACAATGAAGTTGATGAATAAACATGTCACATAATGATTATATATCTCCTCCATTATGCATTAGTCATCTTGCATGATGTAATACTGCCTGTGAAATGTAACACATTCACTTGCCTCCTGGAAGAATGCTAACTTTGTCTGAACATCTGCCGTACTCTTCAAACGTTTGTGGAGATATTGTTGTTGGGTTTGTTATGGATCCAGTTATCTCATCTCATGTTCAAATACATGTACTGATCAGTCGTCCCCAAGCACTACTGGAACATGTACTTCTATACGACGTTTTAATCTCATGCAGCATATGTTGCAGTTGGTTAATTTCTAAAAAGCTCTGTTATTCAGATTCAGATTCAGATTCAGACTCAGATTCAGTTTATTCAGTATTTAGGGCCTTGAGGCCTACAGTACAAATACAGATGTATTCTATGCTCAGGTGGTATGGTTTACATTTCTTACATTAAAACACGTTTTAAATATAGTGTGGTTGATTTAATAACATCAATATTTCTAGAATTTATAAGATGGGACAATGTATGTTTGTCTGTAACAGGCAGTGAGATAAATGGCAGATATTTAATTCTTAAATCGGAGTAAATTGTACACACAAACATTATATGGAATTCATTTTCAATATCCCCTAAATTACAATTACAATTTTTAGAAATGGATACACTTAGGTCAGACACATCCCTTCTAGATTTACGTACATGAATAATTCTAAGATCATGGAAACCTATTCTTACAAAATGCCCTCAACAGACCTTTATCTTGCAAATGCGTGATATAAAATTCAGGCTGTAACAGAGTTTTATGGTATAAGTATTTGCATCATGATTGAATCACCTGAAGTATGGAACGATCATAAACTATATAACTTCGTAGCATGGCCCTGCACAGCAACCTGTTCACTTCTGGCTCACTTGAAGAAAAGGCAGCTGTTGCAAACAATGAAAAGACTATGAACACTTTCGGATCAACGGCAATTGGTAATTGATCTGCAAGCAGTCAGAACTGATGGCGATGTTCCGTGACTTCTAAGCTGGTGTTTACAAGTACACACTTGGTGCTTTGAGATCGTTTTAAAAATGTGTGCAGGTTGCCCAAATGCCACATATGCTGTAACCAACTGCGACTTTGTCACGACACACTTTGGCAGCCCAACGTAGACAGTTTAGGTAATGCTGACTGGTCAATTATATGCCTAAAAGTGGCCGAAATGCCCTTATGCCCACAGCCTGTACTCGCCTTATCCCTGTTCCTGCGGATGTCATGACCCGACGTTGTTCATGCTGATGACGTCATTGTCAACATCTAGTTGTGCAGATGGAAAGTCAAGTGTAGAGTGTAGTCCTTGTATTTCGCTGGTGGGAGACGGCGACCTCCTTCACTCCATGCGTATTTTGTACTAGCCACACCTAAATTTGCTGTTTATATTCTTGAATTAAATACTCTGATTGTCTCAATGTGAATCCTATTCTTGGAATCACGATCCTTGTCTGTAAGAGAAGCTGGAAATGCTGAAAAGGGAAGGCACATAAGTAAACAGCAATATCAGCATTATCAGGAAACGTATGTTGTAATAATTCTGGCATAAGTTATTAACACATCTGCATGTCACATATAGCACAAATTGAATACATTTTTGCAGGAGACATCCCTTTACCATTATGTGTGACTATTTAGCTCACCTTAAAGACACAATGTCACATATTTTCGACAATAACCTGGACTCAATTATACATATTTGCACATATGCACTAAAACTTCCTGTTGATGCAGTAAAAAAGACTTATTACCCATTACTGAAACTTCGAGGCGAACCGCTTCCAAAAAGTAAAAAACGTACCACATATGGAATGAAAGCAATTGCGTTTTCGGTATTTGGTCTCATTCACAGTTTAAGCATAGAGTATTCGTAAATGCGGTCCAGTGGACATGACTCAATGTTGTTCGCTTGAAATAATGTTCGTTGAGGGCTTTCTCCACTGCAAGTTTTAAAAACTGAAATGACAAGTATGTGGAGTTTCAAAACTTGTCGCTCAAGACATATTCTCAAATAAACACAGCAATAACACGACTACACAATGTTTCTAGTGAAATCAAAGTCGGCTGTACACGTATATCATAAGTATGTTGCTGACGAAGCACTATGTTTTAATGGTGATACCAGGTGTTCGCTAGAAGGAAAGCGAGCATCCTGCATAACAAGTTGTAAAGGTTTGTCAGGTGATCACTGTGTTACGGTTAAGAATTTACTGTGACAACAATTTAAGAAATCCCCTGTGAACCAGCAAAACAGAACGCAGACAAGTCGGTTACATTCAAATTCTGTACTATTATGCAAGGAGAGGAAGGTATACAAAGTCACAAGTCAATATAACACTGCTGATTACAAATACAATTCAAGAGAGGCAAAATCTAAGTCAATGGGTCACAAAATACAATATAGCAAACTCACCGAAGTCTCAGTACGAGAGGTAATCAACTATGCAGAATGTCAACACAGCGATCGGTGTGACAGCAGATAATGTAGGTCAGGCTTGGACGGGTTTTGATGATCAAGCGTGGCAGAGATGTAACTCCAGCAAATATGAATGAATGTGAGTATCACCCTCCACACGGCAAGACTTTATATATGTATACACTAAGCCATTTCCCGAAAGTTTGGGCACAAACACTTTAGAATGGCCTAGAATAAGTCTCACGGAAGTAAGCACATAGAAAACTAGGAGCAGATAAATTCCAGAAAACCTGAATCCTAAAAGTGTTGACAGCTATTAAAACGAAATGTGACCCATCATATTTAATATTCAAAACACTAAATGTTGTGACCCAATAATAATTATTACTTACTTAATAGCAAAATATACAGAAAATACATTCTTGTAACAACTGGAATGGGTAGCACAAGTCAAAGTAGCGACGTTTATTCCTCAAATTGTGCAAGAAACATCATAAATGGTGATCACAAGTTTACAAAACAAGCCACTATTCACAGAAGATGTTACGAACAAAAGAGATCTGTGTGCTTTTGTCTTTTTGTCATTAACTATAAGTACAAACGTTTTGTGCTTGTTTTGGGGATAGTTTTAGGCATGGCGAGGAAGGACGACAGTGATGTGGGAGTCCCCATGACAAAGTTGCATTGTCAAGGAGATAGACGTGACCTCACACGACAGAGAGACTCGTGGAGCCGACATCTGGACTACATGCTGACAATGGTTGGCTACTGTGTAGGATTAGGAAATATACTGAGGTTCCCCTACATCTGCAACAGGAACGGTGGAGGTAAGACTATATGTAGTTATTTCTTATAATTCTTGGATACATCTTGGATTGTTATACCTGTATAGTCAGTGACATAAGTCGAAAACACTTACACCATCCAATAAACGAGCTAGTGAAGCCATTTGGTAAAAAGCTGTATTGTCTCGGGTCTTGAATTTCCACGTTATGCTGGATGAATGTGTTGGATGTGCTTGTAGAACAACATGGCCACAGGGTAGTCTGCGGGTTCGGATTAACCCCAATGAACGCGGTCGTTGAGATAGGGTCTGTAAAAAGCCATCGGTCAAAGATAGGAGATCAAAATATATAACATGAAGTCACACATGGATACTCTTCGCATTTTCCATTAATATAAGATCGAGCCAGTGACTGAAAGTCTACCCCAAGTATGTGGCATGAATGTGTCAAATATATCATGGTCACCCTGAAGATAATGACCCCTTCAATAGTTCATTCCGTTCAGGATTCTTGGGAGGGACTTGAGTGAGTTAATTTGGATTTGAACAGAGTACCGTTCACATCACGACGTGCAATAAGAGTGGAAGAGAAACGTGAGGTTTCATGTATGTCTCAGCCGTTCATCACCTTTGTGAAGCCTACGAGTAACCTTGATGCGTGGTGGAGTTAAACCAAGGATTAAACCCACAATCCAGTATGATCCAATAAGGTGACTGCGAATGCGTTTGAGGTCTCTGACACTTAGGCCCTTGATGTTGTTTACAAAGTTCCTTCTTGTTGCATGTCTCTGTTCGTGGTGAGTGGAGATGAGTGCAGATATCATAAAATGGATGGTTACATTGTTGTTCTGACTAAATACTTTGGGGGCATCCCGGGAGCCTTTGATGGGGCTGCCTCTGTTTTCTGCAGGTTTTCAGGATGTGTAAAACAGCACTTTAATTTTAATGTGTTTTCTCACATTGTGCCTTTCTTCACTTGCGATTGTAAACGACAAATTACTCTTTGAAACTCTGCGATTACGTGAACACGTGGCTACACATTCCCTCAGGAGCTTTCCTCATCCCATTTGTCTTGGTCCTGGCCATCGCTGGGTTCCCATCATTCTCCGTGGAGACGACCATATCTCAGTTTTCGGGAAAGGCTGCCAAACAAGTCTGGAGTTTCTGTCCCATGTTTCAAGGTCAGTGATATCAAAGTCCTCTTATTCACAGTAAAAACGATTGTTGGCAGTTGATGAAAATTCAATGTAGACGAGACCAGTTGAGCAGTCGACCTTGAGAGATTGATTTTAGTAGACAGATGAGCATAAATCCAAAGTCGTTCTCTAATTCATACCTCTCATCAACTTCTGATGCCATTAGTTTGGGGGGTAGAAATAGAGCAAATAGTGTTCATGCTTCGACAGGTTGGCAGTAGTGTTCCCTACCGGATATAAGGTAAACGAATTGCATTTTAGAATATTTTAAATTGTTAGCATATATTCTGTTTGGGATTGATCCTAAATTCCTGTTCTTGGAGTAGAAGTATAACTGGTGATGTTTTTGTATTGACAACCAGGGGCTGGCGTTGGCGCTGTTGTGTGTGCATTCACCTACATGCCCTATTACAACCTGTATCTGGCCTGGCCCATCTACTACATGGTGAAGACCTGCTCCAGCGTCCTGCCCTGGACAACCTGTGGCAACAGCTGGAACACCGAGCTCTGTGTGGAAACTGTGAATACAACGTATACCAGTAACAAGACGGACCTTGCAGGGAATACGTCATATACCATCACCAACTCCGAAAAGTGGGAAAATGTGACCTTAGCTCACACACCTGCGGAGGAGTTTTGGCAGTACGATGTATTTGTGATGATAGTTTCAAAGAATGTATGTATCTATGTGATTCAGGTTTTGCAAAGACCATCCAATTCATTGCGGATAGGGTTGTAATCTGTCTAGAGTTGCGTCTCTTAGTCCCAAAACTCCAAAACAGTTCTTACATATTCTGTGGGCTGCACTTGTCACCTCACCTACCCTGTATATTGCTTTCAGCTACAATGTCTTGGGTGTCTCAACAGGCTTGGGGGATGTGGGGTCTGTACAGTGGCACATCGTTGGATGTCTCTTTCTTTCAACCGTCATAATCTTTATATGTCTTATTCGTGGAATCAAGTCTGCTGGTAAGGTAATGTTCATGGAAATGTTCTCATAACGGCACACATCTGTACTTTCCAAGTTAATACTTACTTTCAAGGCTAATACTTAATTTCCAAGCTAATACATTTCCAAGTAGATACTTCATTTCCAAGCTAAAACTTAATCTATGAGTTTTCAATCAGGCAATATGGAAGCCATCAGGTCCCAATACATCCTTTAGCATCTAGGGGTTTTCTTCCCCGCAGGCTGTCTACGTGACTGCACTGCTGCCGTACATCCTCCTCATCTCCATCTGCATCACAACACTGCTGCAGCCAGGTGCTCTAAATGGCGTATATTACTTTGCCATTCCTGACTTCAACAAACTACTTGATATACAGGTGTCTTTTTTGACGAAATCTAAATGTAATCATAAATCACCTCTAATGGCGTGGTATATCGTAATATTCCCAGCATATCATCCTCATGTTTTTATGAATGCCTGTCACATAGTATAAATCACTCCTAACATGCTGAACATTCTGTAACATGCTGGATTACACCTAACTAGATATCCGCGAATAGCTCCAAAAATGCTAATGTAACTTAAAGCAACAATTGCTCTCTCGCTCACTCCCCGACTCATTCAATCATTCACTCATTCATTCACAAAGAACATTGTTTGACGATGAATTATACTACCGCGTCCAGGTGTGGTTGGAAGCATGTTTGCAAGCATTCTATTCACTGGGTGTTGGCCAAGGGATGATTGGGACTGCTGCCAGCTACAACAACTTCCATGAACCATGCCTACGGTGAGTTACAAATACAGCAGTGCAGTAACATGACATAGTATCAACATGAAAACTCACATGACTAATTCATTAAGACAAAAGGATTGGTGATTACTTCTGTGTGCTTTACTAAGAGCCACTAAGGACACAGATGTTTTGTTATATCACTGCACCGTCAAGGAAACTTTCCCCAAAGTATGAGGTCACATTTGCAAATTACAGTAGCAATGTGAGGACCATGTCTAAAAGGGATGAAACCTAATGTCACAAAAGGGTGCAACTGTATGACAAAGTCTCTAAATGAAACCTAACGTGATTGGCTTTAATTACATCCCAAAACGTTGCACAAACCTTTGTAAAGTTAAGTTTCGTAGATCTAGGATAGTTTATGTTCCGTGTTCAGGAACGAAAAGGCTGGATGTAATATACGAAACCGTTCAGAGACGTTTTTAATATGTTTGTTTATTTATTACGTTATTGAGTCGATTTACGGAAGTCGATTTTCAACTTTACCTGCCCCAGTGTTAGAAAGTGATACAGATGAATGTTATAAATGTTATATCTGTTATATCTGTTATACCTGTGTGTGCTCACAGAGATGGCATCATATTGACGATGATTTCCGAAGGAACCAGTATCTTCTCTGGCCTGGTGACGTTTGCTGCTATCGGAGTCATGTCTCAGAAAACTGGTGTTCCCATTGAAACCGTTGTCACAGGGGGTAGGTTATTTATATTTTGGCAAGACAGCACACATTGAGTTGTAAGAAAGGGTAAAGATTGATTTTCAGGTACTTTTCCAGAACTGTATTGCTCGTATAATAGGTTTTGATCCTGATAGGTGTTTTAAAGGATGACCCCTTGCTGAAGACAAGGTTTCACAACTAGTTTCAGAGTTGAGTGGTGTATTGGGATACAGTTGAATCTTATGACATGAGATAATGCCACGACTTGGGGCCGCGGTGTAAGGATACAAGCTAAAAGAAGCAGCATTGTTTCCTCAAATATCACTGAACATGATGTCTCGTGGGTCAACCATTTCATGAAAACGTATTGGCAAAGTTTACCTGTTTGTATATACAATAGACGAACTGATTGTAACTGTCGCTGAAATGCAGGCGAAGTTCGGAATTTTACTGTGTCAATTATAATAATATAATACAGACTTTCTGACACTCTGGGTAATGCAGAAGGCTGCAATGTCGGGCAGCCACCATATTCCCTGGAAAGTTCTTGGTTCGACTAGGCAGCGCTTCCTGGGAGAAGTCCCATTCGCTGCCTGGGCTGTGTGTAGAGGGGGCAAGTGCACTGCACTGATGACCGGTCTGACTGTGCCAGGATCACCAAAACCCTCTCTGCTGCATTTCTATCTTTATCTGTAAACCATGATATAATGGGTAAGGTACTCAAGATCCATACGCAAAATGGCTTGAAGACGCTTTACAAGACGTATCCTTTTATCTGATAAGCAAAACAAAGTGCTTAGTTAATTCTGTGTAGGGTTATACTGCATATGATGTTTCTTTTGAAGGTCCAGGTTTGGGATTTGTGACCTATCCAGACGCTCTTGCACAACTTCCGTTCCCTCACCTGTGGTCATTCATATTCTTTCTGATGTTGTTCATGGTTGGTCTGGATTCACAGGTACAATGCATTATTTTCACAATACAATGCTGTAATTTATCATGACAACATATGTGAAAAAGCAGAATATTGCTTTCGTTTGGAATTGGAGATTAGGGATTCCCGATTAGACCAGCTTATTCTGGTAGTTACCATATGGGCACAGTATCGTGTTTGAAGCATTAACGGGACCAACGCTTTGGTTCAGATTCAAGCGTTTTAAAGGCCCCTTCACCTGTGGAATAGTATGCTGCCTGTGCAGTGCTGACGTCAAACATACCAAACTTAGAACGGATATAGCAGACCTGTATGCATGTGTCGAACAAGTTCATAAAATTCTCTTTTTCTCCAAACTTTGTTAAAATGTTCAGTGTATTATCCACAAGCAGCAATGCCACTGATGGAATATGTCTGAAGGTCATGTTATTTCAACCGCAAAGTCTCAACATTAACAACGAAGTTCAGAGTAAAAAATAGTTTATGAACATATTACTGGTTCTCATCGATATATACCGTCAAGTGTTGTTCTTCCAGTTCCTGAGCACTGAGGTCATTATTACTGCCCTGATTGACCAGTATCCGAGGCAGCTGAGCAAGAAGAGGATGTTCCTTACAGGCGGATGTTGCCTGACAGTATTTCTGATTGGAATCATATTCTGTACCCAGGTCACAATGCTTACCTGTTCAACAATTCAGTAGGACAAGAAAGAAGCAGGATTTTAGCAATGCTTACGACTCATGGGTACCAATAGAAAAGAACATAATAAAATTAAGCGACTGCGGCAAGGCCGTCCATGTTAAAATGAATACATTGAGAGTGAACCCTATGAAAGCAAAGAGTGTTATACATGTATCAGTGATTGTGGTAAATGGAGTAGCAGCAACAGCAGCAGCATCTGTAGTAGTAGTAGTTGTAGCAGCAGCAGCAGCAGTAGTAGTAGTCACTGGAAGGCAAAAGAAACGTCGTTTGTAAACGTGGTACTAACTGGTGTAATTTTACACACCATATGTATGACGACTACAATGAATAAAAAACAAACTGTTACTGGATAAGCAATAGTGTAATATTGCATTTCTGGTTACTTGAAACATCGTAATCATCGATGACGTCACTGAAGGGAGCGAGAGTCAATACCGTGTGTGACCACCGTTGGCAGTGACAACTGCAGCGAACCTCCTGAGCATGGAGTGTACGAGCCGATTCACAAGGGCCATAGGAATTTGTGCCCTCACTCTCGGGAATGCTGCCCATGGTTGGTCTCCAGTTGTCGGCTGTGGTCTGACGTCATTGAGGCGTCTTTGGATCTCATCCCACAAATGCTCAATAGGGTTTAGGTCTGGCTCAGGGCTGACCATGGCATGGTTTCCACATTGTGTTGATCCAAGAATGCGCTGGTGAGTCTGGTGGTATGTGCACGTGCATTGTCCTGCTGGAAAACATGGTTTCGATGATGTGCAAAAAAACCCGGCACAACATGGGGTCTAAGGACTTGATCAATGTACCGGGCAGCTGTCACACCATTCCCTCGTCCTGGAGCAAGATTCTGGAAAATTACAGGCCAAAGTTTCCGGTTAAGCCTGATTCCACCCCATACCATGATGCTCGGACCACCCCAAGCGTTTCTCTCCATCTCACAAGCATCTTGGAAGCGTTCTCCAATACGACGCCAAACCCTAGTCCTCCCATCGGCTACAGACACAATATCGAATTTCATCTGAGAAGATCACTCTTCTTCAACGTCTCTGATGCCAGTGTTGTACCCAGTTTAGACGTTCACGTCGGTGACGTTGTGTAAGAACTGGACCATGAGCAGGACGTCTACAAAACAGATGGCTGGCTTCAAGGCGTCGCCGAACTGTACGGTCGCTGATCGCTCTTTGATGGATGCCTATGGTGCCTACAGCTGTGTCTGTTGCCCTACTGAAGTAATCTTGCACGTGTTGATGGACGATTTGACGGTCTTGGCGTTGTGTGGTTACCCGAGGACGACCACTACGTGGACGGTCATTTGTGCTATTAGTGGCGTGGAATCGCTCTCTGAGACGTTCAATCGTTCTAACAGAACAGCTGAAATCAATGGCGATGACAGAAGCGCTTTGTCCAGCATGAAGACGTCCGATGGTCTGTTGACGTTGATCTCTAGTTAACCGTGGCATATCTGCTGTAGTCATGAAACGACTGATGTGCGAGCAGTCAGGGTGGCCATTTATACTCTGGATGCCCATGAGATGCGCGTGCATTGTGCTTTCAGTGTTGAGTTTGGGTGAAGTGATCCTTGTCCAAAAACAGTGAAAAGTAATCAAATTTTCAAGGAAAATGTTTTCGGTCAAAACTTTATCTTTTTCACTTTAAATAATGTTTCATAAATGTTGGTTGATATTACCAAATGTAAAACACTTGACCTAACTATGTCATTGATATAAATTTCATGAACTGAAAACCACGACTTTTCTTTTGCCTTTCAGTATATATGGCGGGGTTTTGAGTTGTACTAGTTGACGTTGCTGTGATGTCATCGGCAGACCCATTATTTGTAGTTGCTGTGGTAGCAGGTGTAGGAACAGGGATACAGGCAGCGGTATTGTCAGCAGTAAAAAAGGAAAAGTGAGTCAGCGTTGTTGGCCATGATAGTATCTCTTCTTGTTTGATGGACATTTTAGATGTTAAGTTGATGAAGAATGAAGCTTTGTGGATTTACAACTCCTGTCATTGCGTGTGCCTTCGCAGAATAAACGGAGTTGTATATCCATAAACACCATTTTTGTCATCCTTCATAATATATCTTCTTTGAAAGACGATATGGACTTGCTGACTTCCTGTTACAGGGAGGGCCATACATATTTCAGTTGGTCGACTGGTACGTGTTGTCTCTAGGACCCATGGTGACATGTTCCATGGAGTGCATAGTCGTGTCGTGGATATATGGTGTGTACCCCAATGTATCGGTATCAAGTGTATATGCTAACTCTTAAACGTGTTCAAGGACCACGTTCTTGAATTGAATTTTTGTCAGCCGTCATCGTTGCTCATATATTAAATATAAATCACTGTCCTAATCTTATGTTACGGTTTACAGTTTGTTGGTGGAAGTATGTCTTCAAGGCACATGCTAAGAACAGAGACATGTTAAAACTGATGATAAAATTTTGCAAGCGTGGATCACAATATATAGTTTGTCACTGTATCTTTAAACTTCAAAATATATTTCCAAGGAAGACGTCGTACAAATAGATTACTTGAATATTGTACATTGAGTAGAAAGCCATGCACAGTTGGTAGCAACATAGTCATAGTAGAATTTACATATTAATAAAATGACACAAAATAATCTGTGTTCCAATGTTTGTCTTCAGTATGAACATATGTTCTGTCAGGTATAAGACGAATCAGCAAAGACGTTGAGATGATGATTGGCAAGCCACTGCCGACGCCCTTAAAGATCCTCTGGGCTCTGGTAACGCCGACAATCTTGACAGTAAGTACAAAACAGTTGCACGGTAGTGGTGGTACTTATGTCTCATATAAACATATGACAATACTTGAGTAAGTTTACAACATATGTGCAAGAAGTCCATCAGTATTATGACAGAATAAGACATGTCTGAGTACCTTTCCAACCACCGCGTTGTATGTATATGTTACAGTCAATGTCTACAATTAGGCAACGTGCACAATGACTGAAACAGAAATAACCAGTCAATGTGTACATTGTCTGATTCACTCAGTCATTGTGTTCATTGTCTAACAATTCCAGTTATAGTTTTCATTGCCTGATTAATCAATCCAATTATTGTACAGATTGACTGATTGTTGAACAGGAATTATTGAGAAGACAAGACTAGCTATGGTTTCGTTCCTGTGATCACTGAGGCTTCATTTTAATTTAAAATTCAATTTATAGTATTATTTATAGTTTGGATTAATCCAGTCTTCCTTAAAGCAAAGGCTTCCATGGAACTAATTAAGCAGGGGTTTCCTTCTATGATCACTGAGGCTTCTTTTAATAAAGTAATGTTCATAGTTTAGTCATGATTCTTCCTTACAGCATAGGCTTCTGTATAAGTGCTAGCGCTATAAAATATAAGTATTTTCTTACTAGACTTGACATTCATTCTTGTTGTCATCATGAGTCTGCATTTCGTAAACATCCCCTGCGTAGACGACAGTCCGATTAAAAATTAATTGCATTGTCTAAAGAAGAGTGCTATAATTTGACTGAAGACGTCAAGGCTGCACTAGGAGATGAGAAGAAGACGTTCCGGCAGTATCGCGTTCTCGTGATGTATGAGATCATGCAGTGTGGTGAAGTTGAGAAGTTGAGAAGAAAGAGAAAGCCAGAATCAGTATCTGCAGTTAGCTATTTCACTCATATTGACGAGATGTTTGATATCATAAAACGCTCCCACATTTCTACTGGTCATGGAGGTAGAGACAATATTGTAAAAGCAGTTAGTGAAAGATGCAAATGTCACACATGATGCCACTGAGTTATTCAAATCCCGTAGGATAGAATGTCAACAGAAGAGGAAACGTGTCACACCAAAAGTACATCCCGGATGGGACTCAACTAAAAAGTACCAGAATTTGTACTTTACTAAGAAAGCGAAATCCCAAATATGACATATTTAACAAAAGTGTTGTGACACCTATCGTTTCCAGTGATGACTTGTCCAGTGGACAGGTAAATCTTGTGGACGTGCAGGCAATGACCAGAGTAACAAGTGGATCCTGGTTTACCAAGATCACTTTACTAAATTCTGTGTCCTTCGCCCAGTCACCTCCAAACGTGCCAGTAATGTTGTATAACAACTCATGGATATCTTCGTGTTACTCAGAGTTCACTGCCTATATCATCACTGAAGTTGATGTGGTCAGACTTAATGATGGTGCATGGCAAACCCAGACAGAACAAGGGATCAGTGGAGGGGTCTAACTGTGATGTGAAATATATTAGTTGTAGTTTGATTGGGAGATCATAATACCACTGAATTGCATGTAAGACTGAAGTTTGTCCAGTTTCAGAAGCTACCACTTGACCATCATGACGACAGTTGATGTGTATATTTGTTACGAAGCTGGTACTATTTTTATCAGTACGCCGTGTGTTTAATACTGATTGAAATAAGGGCGTCTGTGCTTCAATTAATGTATCTGTTCGTTAATTGCCACAAATATGTTCCAACAGAACGAAACGCAAGCTAATCTTGTCTTGTCAATAATCCCTTTTCAGCAATCAGAGACAAACAAAAACTTTTGTCTGGAAGCTTTTGCTTTAAGGAAGACTGGATTAATCTGAACTATAAACATTACTTAATAAACAGTGATCACACAGAACGAAACTAGTGCAAATGTGGTCGTCTCAATAATCAGTGTTAAACATTCAGTCAGTCTGTACAATAATTGGGGTAATTAATCAGGCAATGTACACAATGCCCGAGTGAATCATGGACTGGTTATTTCATTGTACACATTGAGTGTAACATATATACAGTCTGTTATAAAGTGTGCTTGGACCTGTGGCCATTACACTGAATAACCTTCTTCATGATCTTGTTAAAATGTAACCTATAAAACATTCCCAAATTCAAAGGCAGTCATCTGACAATCCTTTGTGTATGTTTGTCTGATTAGACACTACTCATGCCAGTACCCTACACCAATGGGGAAAAGTTTAAAGTAAAATTTGTTTTTGCACACCGCAGTCAAAAAGCGTCTTCAATATTAAGGCTTTAAGCATGTGTCCGTAAATATATCGATGCCAAATACATACTGATTTACTAATTATACACTTTTACCGCATCAAAGCTCCTCATGATATTTGTTACATTTCTAGATGACTTTCATCCTGGCACTTCTCCGCTACCAACCGCCGACCTATGGCAAGTACGTATTCCCCAGCTACGCGTCTACAATCGGCTGGATCATTGCAGTGCTGCCCCTTCTACCGATACCCGTCTATATGGTCATCACTGTCAGAAAGCACATGGCGACCAATTCCTTGAAGAAGGTAAACACGCTTGTTCGTGAACAGTACTGAATGTTGAATAATAATACTAACATCAATACTGTATCGCAATGTTAACACGAGATATACATTAGTCAGTGAGTGTAAATATCCCGTCCTACCCCTAAACAGAGAAAGCCCAGCGTTGGCCCCCCATGGTTGTTGTTTTTGTTTAGAGTAATATATCTTTATGTGACGTATCTAAGTTGGTTTCTATACATACTGCCGATGTGACTTTACCTCACTCACTCACTCGTTTCGGCTTTGCCCCCCCCCCCCCCCCCCCCCACAGTATTTAAAGCGACACAATGGCCTTTCTTGCCATCATTTCGCCATGTTTGTTGATTTAACTCACACATACATCCACTGTGCGATGAAGTGAGTGGGTATTATATTATGCCGCTTTTAGCAATATTCCAATAACATACGGCGGGGAATAAAGAAATGGACTTCACACATTGCATCCATATGGGGAATCGAGGTCAGGTCCTAAACGTGACGAGCGGACGCTTTAACAATTTGGCTACCCCACAGCCCTGTCCGACGCAGACTATGTAGAGTGTTCATTGTTTTGAACAGACCTATACACATCTCAGCCGTATTCAAGCCAACGTATCCAGGATCATATATGTCCAAGCTAAACCCTGTCCTTCATGATATGACCAATGAAACCATTTTTTCCATGATTACACGATGCCATTTAGAAAGTGGTCAAATGCAACATATGTCATATTTGGGATTTCACTTTCTTAGTAAAGTACAAATTCTAGTACTTTTTTTCGGTTGAGTCCGGTCCTTTTTCTGAGGGTGCGGGTTCGAATCCCGCATGGGACTCAACCGAAAAAAGTACTAGAATTTGTACTTTACTAAGAAAGTGAAATCCCAAATATGACATATGTTGCATTTTTTCCATTACATTGTCCATCCCTTCTGATTCTGATGTGACTGGCAAGATTCAAAAGAAACAAATGTGTGGACATCGCTGCTGAAATGTATTTGCAACGCACCAAACGTCAACTAAACAACTTATGTGCCGGAGAAACATCATGTCCTTGAGTGATACGACTCCCTTTCGTTGACAGAGTGTACGTCTTGCCTTGACGCCAGATGATGAATGGCGACCTGCAAAGTCCAGATGCCGACAGGATTACATTGATGAATCGACAACATAACAACTACCCCTAAGGACAACCCTCACGGTGCTGTTCAAACTGTGCTGAAACTTTAACGTTTGAACACCCATTTATTTTTGACTGGCTACACTAACTGTTGATGTTTATACAATTATAACTGCTACCTCCCAAATACATGCAATCATAAACGCGATAAGGTTTGTGCGGCAATTTCTGTTGTTCATGTTGATACATGTATGTTCTGCTTACAAATTTTACTTTGTTGTAGCTATACAGATTTTTTTCAAGAGAGAGTTAAACTGCGCCTTGAACAGTTATACAGCTTTCCAGCTTAATGTGAGTGGGAATCGCCAAATGTCACAGTCTGGTGAAGGACAAGTAAACCCACATTGACATGAGTGAGTTAAACGCCATCTTGACCTTAATGGGAGTAAAACCCAAAGTGACGGAGGTAATTACACCAGTGAAACCACGTGCAAGACCTGGTATCTGAACAGGCATTGGTTTATTGAATGCCCAAGGGACGCAACTCTGCACCGCAAATTGTGGCGCCTCAGACGACAGTTTCAAATGCACCAACAGATCGTATGAAGTGATCTACAATGGCAGCGGTCGGGTACCAGTTGATGAAATAGCCTGAGAGTTGTTATGCCATCTCTTCTCACCGGTTTACTAAGTTCTGGAAGAAACATTGTAGAATTCACTGTTTCGTAAACCAGAAGAACTGAAGGTCAAATCGAACTATTTCTAGTCGAATTTGCTAAAGCAGTTTGGTGACTGTATGCTACGTTCAGCCTTAACTTAGTCCTCTTTATTCGATTTCTGACTTTTTATGTCAAACCCACACGTTGTCAAACCCAAAGGATATCATGACATAAGCGTTCTGTAAATGTCTGTGGTGATCAAACCAGAAGAGTGGTGACATGATGGCGCTGGTATTTTTTTCCCTCGAGCACTGGAAGTCAGTCTCAACAGCGCATCGTGTTTCAATCTCAACTCCCTTGGGAGTATACAACTCTTGCTGCTACTTGGCGCACCGAGTTTACTGTGGCTCTCCCATCCTAGCGAGGTACTCCATTAACAGCTGGGTGGACTGGGACACATAGTCACAGTACGTTCTCCAAGTTCATTGCACATTGCTGTACCCGCAACTAGGTGTTTTCACGTGGCCACCATCTGGTCATCTACCAACGGATTCGTGGGTTCTTTTAAGTGCACACACCCCCACCCCCACCCCCACCCCCTCCACACACACACACACCCGTATCACCCCCGTATTGTGCAAGTACGATCAAGTATGTTACCAGTCATGACTTGTGTGCAGCCAGTATATTCCTAGCGTGCCTATATCCCAGATCAGTTCACTGAACGAATCGTGTTGTTTAGTAACGTCTATTTTTGAAACGCCTGTCTTTTGTTAACGATTTTTTCAATTTGGCAAACTCTGTATTTAATACAAATAAACGGCATATTCAAATTGGCACAAATCCTAGATTTCATCAGCGATCGACCATTTCATATTCTGAGCCTTAAACGTTTAATTATGAAAATCACCACACAACAATGTAGGTTTTTGGTGGTCAGTAACCGTGTTTTATTGCACAGTCTGGATGTTTTAATGTAGTATGTACAAATTTAGCATGTTCTAAAGCACTTTTAGGACATTTTTTTTCTTTTCGATCACATTATACATTCGGAATATTAAATGGTCGATCTCTTTGGTTTTCAGGTGATCACATACAAAACTGATTTAAAGAATAATTCAAATCAGTCTGAACGGATATTACGTCAAGTCTGAGATCAGCCTGCTTATATAACTGCTACTGAACAGTGCGACAGACAAAACACTGCCTTGTGGAAATCCCGGATTTTGCCTATATGATCAGACAGTGTAGAATCCACGTGGATTTGAAGTTGCCTGTCAATAAATAACATTTATATGAAGATGATCTCTCATTCCAAAATCATGCATATCTTTTAAAATACCATATTTTCATGTAATGTGTGTTTTTTTGTTCTCAAGCGAGCATGCTGGTTATTAATAATGACAATCATTCTAATCAAACTAACTATCCATCAGGAACATCAATACACTCGACATAGGGCAGAAAATGTGAAATGACTGAACACAATAAATACAATAAATGGGATTCGACTATTCTTGGAGAACCTATTCAATTCGACTTCATATGCAACTGAATCAATACTTTACTGAGAACTGAAAGTCTAATCCCAAAATATGGCATATGTTCTCTGTCTGTTAATGCATTTGCTGGTAAAAAGCAAGAACCATCATCAGACAAACACTTCTTTAGCACTTCACTCAATCGTTACCAATACTGAGAGTAACTTGATTAAATTTGTGTCACATTCACGCGCGGTGTAAATACAGTTCTGATTTATAGATAATCAAAATCTACATGAACAACACTATAATGTGCAGATTTCGAACACACTTCTCCTCACAGTCAACAAGCACAATTAACAAAGCATCATGTCACAAACTCTCATATATGCTCGACTTATTTCACCAAGGGAGAAGCTATTGGTAACACTATAGCTCAGAAGTTGAAAAACACACGAGACTTTTCAAATGTCATTGATACGTTCTTTAACGTCCGGTACATCCTGCTACAAATGGTACATTTGTCATTCAGATTGTGAATATGGAAATCCACCTGCCACTTATCGTCAATGTTTTGAAAGTTACAGACAATAAGCATACGTTGGTGATTTTTTCTCTGCCGTTAACTTTCCACGTACCTGTGTGACATCGCAACTTATAATGAGACGTTTTTGACACTTGCTGAGAGGGGTTAGGGTATAGGCCCTTTGGAATCTGGTCAAACTCAGCATCACTTTGCTGTCCGCTTTAATGTGAGTCATGTTGCTATTGGTAGTCTGTGGCAGAGATTTCAAGCCAATGGGTCCGCGGAATATGCAGGTCGGCCCAGAGTCACAACAGTCCGAGATGAGATGCACATGCGTAACAGATTCCTGAACGCAGCAGATCCTCAGACAGAACATTCAGTGTTAACAATGGAAGGATATCCATTCGTCGACGTTTAAGGGCCACGGAATTCTTCAGACAGCACGGGGTAAAGCGGATGGAGTAGCCAGCATACTCTCCGGATCTCAAGTCAATTGAGGGCCCCGGTGATGAACTCGGTCAACATGTGTATACACGTTACCACCACCAGTGGATCTTCCAGGATTCTGCAGAGCTCTATTAAAGAAATGGAATGCGATTCCGCGAGGGTTTTTTTTTCAAATTAGTAACGAGCATAAGAACGAGGTGCGCCTGTCGGTCTTGGACGCACGAGGAAGGTACACACGATATTGAATGAACGCGTGCTTCATGTTTGTCATTTCTGTTTGGGGAGTTGGTCTATATAACTGATGCTTGCTCGTGCTGTTTGATCTTTCTGTCAGCATGTCACGATGTGTCACGTTTGTTAACACATTAAACGTTATGGAGACACTCTTAGTTGTCTAATTCTAATGTTCTAAGTCTCCACAATATCCAAACAAATGTATCCTACCCTTTTGTTTAATATCTACTTTCCATCAAAATATTAGACGAAAATAGTTAGAATGAACATCACAGTAAAGAGAGCCAAACACATAATCTATCACATATCATAATCTACCAAACCGAATCGACCAAAATAACCATTTCTTATCAACAATGTTTTATGTATTTGGGGCAGTGTTAATATGGCTCTCATATGTTTAGCGCTTGTTATGTCGATGTTGAATATACGTGTGTATCATCATTGTCACAATGAGGCATTTGAAGTTGGCATCCTGTACAATGACAATCTTTCACAATGTTAGAAGCAGTCGGAATGAGCAAACTTATTTGTCAGAATTTCTATAGGAATATGATGTTGTTTGTTTCACTGAGACTCATTTAGACACAAGTATAGAAAATGAAACATTAGCCCGGGAAAACTTTCATGACCCGATACATAGAGATAGAAATGCTTTTGGGGGTGGGGTATGATGTATATTTCTCGACATTTAACTTTTAACATACTTCCAAATCTTGAAAATATGTACGATGAATCTGTATGGGTTGATATATATCTTCCTCAAAAACCATTAATCATATGCACAGTTTACAGGCCTGAAAGTAATACTGCCAACATCTGGAGCAGATTTGCCAATAGTATTGAAAAATGCTTTAGATATTTCAAGTAAAGTTACGCTGGTCGGTGACTCTAATAAACATTTACTTTCCACAGCCAAACTGAACCTAACAGATATCTTACTCAGAAATAACTTACGTAATATCATAACGGAACGCACACGTGTCAACAGAAACAACCAGCACTCTACTTGATCCAATAGTTGTTAGTGATGAAGTTGATGTTGTTGAAAGTGGTGTTGTTGATTTTGATAGAAGTAAAAGTGATCACAAAGGCACGTTTGTCCACGTTTATGTACATGTATCAACCACAGTTGCCTATCCTAGAAACGTTTGGTGTTACAGTAATGGTGATTATGAAAAAGTGAACGCACTTGTTACCCGTACTGATTGGATATCACTGTTTACTGGCTGTTCTAATGTTGAAGATGTTTGCTGTATATTTTATGAACGTTTTAATGATTCTAACAAACAATGTATTCCTTCTAGAGTCGTGATGATAAGACCTAGAGACAAACCATGGTATGACTCAAATATTTGAAGTGAAAGTTGGAAGAGGGATCGACTGAGGAAAAATGCCAAGAGAACACAGAAGAAAACTGATGTTATGAAATACGGAAAACAGTGTAATAAAGTCAATAACTTGAAAAGCTATGCAAAAGAGCACTTTTATTCAAATCTTGATGACTTTTTATTCGAACTTTATTGTGACAATAAATCATCATACTGAAAAATGTTACGCAACTTGATCAAGACGTCAGGTTCTGCTTCATTCATTCCCGCCCCGAAAAGAAATGCTGACGAAGATGGTCCATCAGATCGAAATCAGTCAGTTTTTTTTAATGGGTCGCTATCCAAGACTGGGATCAGTTTTAGGCCCTTTTCTTTTCATTGTGTATTTAAACGAGATAGCCGATAAGCTACATTGTATAACTCGGCTTTTCGCTGACGAAACTTCATTGTGAATATTTTCAAAGGACAAAGAGGTGGTGGAGCGGATCATGAATGAAAATCTTGAACTCTTAAGTGATTGGGCAAAGGTCTGGTTAATTTCTGACAATCCGGAAAAGACTGAAGCTATATTATTTACTTTGAAAGATGGCCGAATTGACAACAATTTGCAGTTTGATAGCTGCAATATAAAAACAGTCCACTATAAACATTTGGGTTTAACCCAATGGAAGCTGGCATCGCATATCGTCATACTGAAAACATTGTCCAAAAAACATCTAAAATGATTGGTGCATTTCGGAAATTAAAGTTCCTACTAAATATAAGAACACTATCCAAAATATACACTGTTTTCATAAGACCACACCTTGAGTACGCATGCGAGGTATGGGATGGATGTTTGATAGAACAATCCAACAGATCGGAGAAACTCCAGCTTGCATTGTTACCGGTCTTCCAAGATAAAGGCACCCGTGGCGAGCCACCTCCTCGTGGTGGGTGCTGGGTAACGCCAAGAGCTCGCCAACACCCCCGTTGTGGACCCGGGGGCATATTGGTCCACCAACCCGTTTGCCGTGGGTTGCGGCCCTGTGTCGGTGGAGGAGGGGATCCTGGTGGTTGAGGGCAATAGGTTCCTGGAACCGTGTTCCTGTTGCTCAACACACCACTTTGGCCCTGACTTCACCTAGACGGGTGGTAGAATGGGCCCGGTTCTACCAATCGGCTGGTCATGCCAGGCCCTGTGCATAGTGAGTAGTATTGCACAATTTTAATATAGTTTTGGTCTTGGCTTTTTGAAATTACAATTATTCCTGATGTTAAATTGCCTAGAGTCCTGTGCCAGAAGGCGGTGGCTCATGGGCCAATCTGGTGATGTTGACCACTGTGTTCTATACGTTTCTAAGTTATTGTTATGGACAGAACCAGCCTGACGATAAACTTAGTAAACAGGTATAGCTATTCATGTCATATTCGCTGGAGTATAGCATTCCTGTATCCCTGGTGTTTGCATGCTGGAGACCCGATGCGGTTAGACACTGTCCTTGTTGACACTCCATGGTGGGTGGGGAGCAGGGCTGCCGAATCTCTTTCACATAATCATGGCTCACAATTATTCTGGTTCTAACCGAAATGAGAAAAAAGAGACGTTTGGAGGCTGCGATATTGTCTTCTGATGATGATATTTCTCTTCCACAGACTTCAAATTCTTGGGCAAGATTTCTTGTTGTAGAATCTAAAAGTGGACTCCCCTTGAAAATAAACCCTTTTGCAATATCCAAAGCAATTGAAGGTATTTGTGGCGAGGTATCAAATGTTTCACGCCTCCTCCGATTTTCGAGAAGAGATGGAGAAGTAACTGTCCCAACAAATACCTATCTGCTTACATTTTCTTTGTCATCTGTCCCTAGATCCATAAAAGCAGGCTATTTTAACATCGGGGTGGAGGTGTATATCCCAAATCCACTCCGGTGTTACAACTGTCAGAAATTTGGGCATGGTTCCAAATCATGCAATCGTCCGGCTGTGTGTTATCGTTGTGGAGGGAGTCATGACAGCTCTGGTTGTACAGCAGACTTCCACTGTGTAAACTGTAAGGTCAACATGACGCATCATCCAAAATTTGCCCTTCCTGGATGTATGAAAAGGATGTGTTGACAGTTAAATGTCAAAACAACATTTCATTTCAAGAAGCGAAAAAGGTAGTTGCTGGCAGACTACCTCACTCAACGCAAACATATGCAGCAGCCGTGTCCCGCTCTATCTCCACTAACTCGATTGCATGTCAGACTGATCTGACTTGGGCCAAATCGGAAAACCCAAAGCTTTCAATTCAATCATCTATCAGCCAGACGAGTGTTTCAGACTGTGAAGAATGTGCATCTCACTCTACACCTGTTCCTGAAACAAAAGCTTCAACAAAATCATCGGTTGAAGTGTCCAAACAAAAGAAAAAACAACTCAAGAAAATTAAAACCAAGATTCCTAGTCCTAATGAATCATCATCAGTAGATCTACACAACTTTTTTTACCCTCTTGAGATGGATTTTGCTCCTTCTTCAGAACGGAGTAGTAGTTCTAGTAACTACTCCTCGCGGTCACGTGAGCGTTCACCGATAGAACCACCATGAGCCATTCCAATCTTCTTCAATGGAACTGCAGAGGCCTTAAACATAATTTCCATGAACTGCAATTATTAACAGCAGATCTAAGTCCATCAGCTATTTGTTTACAGGAGACATACCTAAAACATACAGATAAATGTGATCTAAGACGTTATAATTCTTTTCATTCATTTTCCCCATCAGGTGATAGAGCTACTGGTGGAGCTTCAATTCTGGTACGACAGGGTGTTCTTCACAGTCCTATTCCCCTGACAACAAACCTGCAAGCTGTAGCAGTTCGTCTTACACTGCAAATTGCCTTCACACTTTGTTCTCTATACCTTCCTCCCTCTTCAAATATTCAGAAACTTGAACTTCAACAGTTATACGACCAGCTTCCTAAACCGTTTATCATAATGGGTGACCTAAATGGACATAATCCGTTATGGGGTAGTTCAAATATTAATCAAAAAGGAAAAGTGATTGAAGAATTCATATCTGATAACGACTTGTGCATCTTTAATGATGAATCAGAAACTTACCTACATCCTGGTACAGGTACATATTCATGTTTAGACCTGTCTCTCACAGATTCAACTTTGTTGAATGAATTCACATGGTCAGTCCACGGTGACCTTTGTGGAAGTGACCACTTCCCAACTATATTGCAACCTGTGTCCCCAACTGATGTCCCTCCGTCATCACGATGGAATTTCCAAAAAGCTGACTGGCATTTATATGAAACTCTTTGCACTAATAAATTGAAACCCGAACGTTTCATTGGCATTCCTGATCCCATCAAATGTTTTTCGGATGAACTAAATATAATTGCTGATGTATGTATACCTAAGTCCTCTGCTGTTCCTCACATACGAAAACCATGGTTTGATAACAACTGCAAACAAGCAAGAAAGGCACGGAAAAAGGCTGAACACTATTTCCGTCGCCATCCCATGGTCCATAATCTCAATAAATTTAAGATCTTAAATGCGAAAGCTCGGCGTACTTTTAAACAAAGTAAACGTCAATCTTGGCAGAATTATGTGTCAAAAATCAATTCACGCACGGCCATGTCCAAGGTGTGGAATATGGTACAAAAAATCAAAGGTAAAGGCTCTAAACCTGGCATCCACCACCTTAAAAATGGAAATGAAATATTAACAGATACTTCAGATATTGCCAATAAATTAGGCGAAACTTTAGCTAAACACTCTTCCTCCTCTAACTATGAACCCCAATTTCAAAAATATCAACTGCAACAAGAAAAGAAACCTCTTAATTTCGACACGGATTATGGGGAAGACTATAATGAATTGTTTTCTATTTACGAGCTTCATAAAGCTCTTGACCAAGCTCACGATACTGCTACAGGTGCTGATAACGTACATTATCAGCTCCTGAAGCACTTACCAGAATCGTGTTTAGAGACACTTTTAAATATCTTTGATAGTATTTGGACATCCGGGGAATTTCCTTCTTCATGGCGTGATGCTATAATTGTTCCAATTGCTAAACCTGGACGTGATCTTACCGATCCTTCTAATTATCGACCTAGTTCTTTAACTAGCTGTGTTTGCAAAACCATGGAACGCATGATAAATAATCGACTAGTTTGGTACTTGGAAACTAATAACCTTATAACAGATATACAATGTGGTTTCCGTAAAAACAGAAGTACTGTCGATCACTTAGTGCGTTTAGAATCATTTGTTAAAAACGCATTTATTAATAAACAACATGCTGTGTCTGTCTTTTTTGATCTCGAAAAAGCGTGTGACACTACTTGGAAATATGGCATTTTAAAAGATTTATATGACTTTGGATTGCGAGGCCGTTTGCCTCAATTTATATGCAACTTTTTAAAAGACAGACAATTTCAAATCAGAGTGGGTTCAACCCTGTCTGATCATTATAATCAGGATCAGGGTGTTCCACAAGGCAGTATTTTGTCTGTTACACTCTTCAGCATTAAGATCAACAGTTTATCCAAGGTTTTAAATGATTCCATAGATGGATCACTTTTCGTGGATGATTTTAATATTTCATGTCGCGGTAAAAATATGTATACTATTGAACGCCAAATGCAGTTGTGTTTAAACAAAATAAATAAATGGTGTCTCGAAAATGGATTTAAATTTTCTCCATCCAAACACCTCATCTACCCTCCTACACCTCTATCGATCACTGGTTCGTTCGAAACTTGATTACGGTTCTGTTGTGTATGGTGGAGCCTGCAAAAGCAACCTAAAACCGTTAGATTCAGTCCATCACCAGGGTCTAAGACTTTGTCTTGGGTCCTTCAGAACTTCTCCTGTTGACAGTCTATATGTTGAGGCCGATGAACCATCACTTTCACAGCGACGTTTAAAGTTGTCTTTACAATACATTACCAAATTATATTCTAATGACTCTAACCCTGCCTATAACTGTGTTTTCGATCCCCCTTATGAGGATTTGTTTAACAAAAAGTCTTCACTTGTTCCATCTCTTGGGCTCAGAATAAAGCCGTTTATTGCTGCTGCTGGTATTGAGCTGGACAACGTAGCTCCTTTCCGTCTTCTTTCCTCTCCCCCTTGGCAGTTGGTTAGGACACAGGTTGACCTAACTTTAACATCATTTAAAAAATCAGAAACGAATGAATTACAATATAAACAAGAATATAATCAATTGAAACATACATATAACAATTACAAATCCTTATTTACAGATGGGTCCAAGGACGGTGGCGCAGTTGCTTGTGCCACTGTCATTGGATCCAGAACAATATCTTCTAGATTACCAGATTGCAGCTCTATTTTTACAGCAGAAGCTAACGCCATATTAACAGCTCTTAAATATATTGAAAGACACCCGAAACGTAAACAGTATATAATATATTCCGACTCTCTTTCTTGTCTTCAGGCTATTAAAAATATTTCTTGTAAACATCCACTTTTAATTGAAATTATTGAACTGTATAATAATCTTGCTACTGGCCAATACGACATCGTCTTCTGTTGGTTACCCAGCCATGTAGGCATTTCTGGGAATGTGATGGCTAATCTTGCTGCCAAGGCGGCACTCAACAAGTCTGTGACACCACTTCGTATTCCGTACTCAGATTTTAAACCTACTATTAGATCTTATATACGTGATCTGATGCAAAAGAAGTGGGACACCCAAGTGGGCATAAATAAATTACATGCAATAAAACCCTACATTGGTTACACCTACTTGGGTTGTCAGTCCAGATTTGAAGAGGTCGTTATGGGGCGATGTCGTATTGGCCACACCAGATATACACATGAATACCTTTTGAAAGGTGAGGATCCTCCGTTCTGCATCCCTTGTGATGAAAGAATCACAGTCAAGCATATCTTGCTTGACTGTGTTGAGTATTCCATCACAAGGGGTCAGTATTTTAATTCACAAACTATGAAGGATTTTTTTAACAGCGTTAGTCCTCATTTAATTATTGCATTTTTAAAGGAATTAAATTTGTTAACTGAACTGTAAATAGATAAATATTTTAAAATTGGAAGATTAAATTTGTAACTCAAATCGTTAGTGGCTGTACCCTCAAAGGGGGTTGAAGTACCGTAAAACAATTGTCCTCCTGAGAGGGTACGTAAGTCCAGAAACATTTGAAGTAAATTTAAGTTTTCCAGCCTTTTAATCGTAGAATAAGTGTGTTTTTACTTTATGGCTAGATTTGTCTAAATTGCTAACAGCTGAAGGGATGATGTAAATCCAGCTAGGGTCCATGCAGGAAGCAAATGTACTGTAAGTCCCCATGGTCCTTAGTATGGTGATCTACCTTCAGTTGTTGGCAACCTATAGCTCATTTTTATATTGTACTGTCCTCTTTGATATATTGTTTTAGGTCTATTCACTAGTTTTATATTCTATTCTGTGATATTCTAGTCAGTTTTACTGTCCTTCGCTGACAGGGTTTTGCAATGTCCGTGCTCGTAATTCATTTGTACTTTTATAATTAATCGTTCTCGTCACGATATGGCTGCAATATTGCCGATGTGACGTTAAATATTAACTCACTCACTCACTCACTCCAAGATAAACTTGCTAAACTGGATAGGTACACTTAAAGCTACTAGGTAAGTACATTTGGCGAATGTCAGTGGGATTGACAAGACATATTTCAATACAGTTTAAAGATCTCACAACACTGTTTATTAATGTGTCCCAGCATTGTCACTGGAGTTTGGTCACTCTTGATTAGGGCTTTCGCAAATAACTTCAGCTTCATAGATATAGCTTGAATTTTGTTATATTTATAGAAAACCTAAATTCAAAAGAATCTCAAGGCTTAGTATGCTAGGTGTACTGTATATGTTGCTGGAAGTAAAGCTCTGTGTTTGAGACCCGTGAAGATCTGGTGTAGAAGAGGGCTTCAGCAACCCATGCTTGCCATAAAAGGTGACTATGTTTGTCGTAAGAGGCGACTAACGGGATCGGGTGGTCAGGCTCGCTGTCTTGGTTGACACATGTCATCAGTTCCCAGTTGTGCAGGTCGATGCTCATGCTGTTGATCACTGGATTACCTGGTCCAAACTCGATTATCTACAAACCACCGCCATATTGCTGGGATATTACTGAGTGCGACATAAAACTAAACTCACGAAATTATACTGAATTGTCATTAGAATTTCATCTATTTGTAAACCATATGTTTTCAAAATAAGGAAAACAAGCAAACGAAAATATTTTCGTCCACGAGCGAGCTTAGTCGAATTGAGACCGGAATGATTTCATTTTTTTTTGTCATGATACTTATAAACACACTTTCATTCATAAATTTACAACCTCCAAGACAATAAAAAAAACTATGAAAATTGAAGTGGAAGTCCAGATTCTTTTACTTGTTACAAATTAGCGGAATTAAGTCAAAATAAGTTGAATTTTGTGCCATGATACTTATAAATATATCCTCATTCATTTACATCCCCCAAAACACAGGAAAAGATGTATTTTGAGGAAAAGTAAATATTCTGGCATATTTTTTTCAAAATCGTCCCGAAATCGCGAAATTAAGTCAAAATCAGTTGAATTTTGTGTCATGATACTCATAATGGCACTTTCATTCATTTACATCCTCCAAAACATTAGAGAAGATCTATTTGGAGTGAAAAGGAAATATTCTCGCTCATGGGCCAAATGTTTTTCACCCATGGGCGAGATGTTTTTAAACGTCTGTCTCAATTAGCAGAATTAAGTCAAAATGAGTTGGATTTTGTGCAAAGATACTCATAAATATATCCCCATTCAATTACAACCTCCAAAACACAGGAAAAGATGAAGGCAAATATTTTCGCCCATGGGCCAAAATGTCTCGCTCCCATGGCTGAGAGTTTTTAAAATCGCCCTCATTTAGAGGAATTAAGTCAAAATGAGTTGAAATTTCTGTCATGATACTCATAGGTGTACTTTCATTCATTTACATCCTCCAAAACATTGGAAAAGATGTATTTAGGGTAAAAGGAAATATTCTCGCCCATGGGCCAAAATGTTTTTCGCCCATGGGCGAGATTTTGTTAAATCGCTCTAAATTAACGGCATTAATTCAAAATGAGCTGAAATTTGTGCCATGATATTAATGAACATACTTTCATCCATTCACAACCTCCAAAACATGGAAAAGATTTATTTTGAGTAAAAGTAAATATTCTCACCCATGGGCCAAATGTTTTTCGCCCATGGGCGAGACGTTTTACAAAATCACTCTAAATTAGCCGAATTAAATCGAAATAAGCTTAATTTCGTGTCACGACACTAATAAATACACGTTCATTTATTTAAAAACTGCAAAGCATGGAAAAAACATGTATTTTAAATGAAAGTAATTATTCTCGTCCATGGGCCAATATGTTTTTAACCCATGGGCGAGATTTTTAAAATCGCTGTCAGTTAGTACAGTCAAGTCACAATAAGCTGAAATTTGTGTCATGATACTTATTAACATTTTTCATTCATTTACAAACTCCAAAACATTTATTCTGGACGAAATTAAACCCTCTCGCCCATGGGCCTGCCCATTGGCCACTGTTCGCCCATTGAGTTTTCGAAAAAACTTTTTTTCATTTTTTCATCTTTAGCACATATACATAACAGCTGCATGTTTAATTTTGCCAAATCCCTAGTGAGAGAGTGGCCACATTGCTGAGAGTTTCTGGACTTTTGTGAGTCCAGAATTAAATTGTGACGTGTTATACCATTCAGAGAAATAATCTGTTAAAGTCTGTAGAAAATATTGTTAACAATAGAACACTGATTGATATTAATCTCATCTTACATGGCAATGCAGGTCTCTCAATTGATGAAAATCAGAATGTTTTCAAATGTGTACATATCTATATCTCTCAAACAAAACGTATTCTTAGTTGACATCTGTTGTATGTATCCTATCCCCTGTCCGTCTCTTGTGTATGTTGTAAGATGAATTTGTAATTATTGGGAGAGGGTTTTTCTAAGTTGCCCAGTCCTTTTTTTAATGAATAAAATATGTTTAAATCAAATGAAATGACTCTTTCAAAAGTGAAGCTCGTTGTTATGAAATTATCATCAATGCCCATTGTCCATTTCAAAGGAGATCGTTGAGTTTCCCAGTACACTGCACTGCATTCTTTCAGGAATTGGCCAGTCTCTTTATGATATTTATCAAGAGACCCAGTTTCGCCAATCTTCACAAATACCACCCGATTCTCTTTCAAGGTCAACTGAACATGTCGGGAAGAAGCACGTCCAAGAGCGAATCATGAAGACGCACAATTTCCATTTTTCTTCAGGGATTAATCACCATGTGCGCTCTGACAGTCCTGACGATATACATTTACTGCAAGTGCTTATGAGGCACTTGATTGGTCAACAATACATTTAGTTTAGCCTTCACATTTCTAGAAACCTAGCAGAAAACATATTCTGCATTCCTTGCATTTTGCCGCTTAATGCATAGTCTCAGTACAAACAAAATCGATAAATGAAAACTTTTACTGCTATTTTAAATGCTGAGGGATTTTTAACCGGATTTTCAAAACCCTCTCCACATCCAAAGAAGTCTTTTCTAAACACAGAGTCGGTTGTACAGTTGTGCCTATATCATGACTATATTATTATAGCTGTACAATGTTGTTTATTAACAAAAAAATCGAGTTATCAAAAATGGAGCAGACTTTCATCATGCAATACAATGACATAGTATGTGTTTATGAATCATAAAGAAATAGTGATGACACCAGGTGTTCGCGGAAAGTTGAACGTATCCCGACTCGCCGATGGAGCCCGTCATAAACATTTGCTAAATCAGAAAGAGTTCCGCTCGTACCCCCTTCCTTTTACCAAAGTATATTTGCTCCTTCCCCGATGTAATATTCCAACACTGACATGAACTTACTGATTGTTCTTATACCTGTCCTAGTTTACTAAATGTATATTTACCGTGATGTCAGGATGTCAGGTTGTAATTTTGGTTTTTGTTTGGGGTGGGGGTTACGGACGGAACCGCTGGATAGGTCGCAATTCCCAAACTTTGACGATCGGTGCACTGAGATATTGATATAAAATTCCATTCACACAGGCCAGTTAGCTAAAATCATAAGCTGTAAGACATGTTAAGGCTACAATCATGAGGGAGCCCAAGAATATAGATAACAAATGCCAGCACAGAAACTTCGTTACTGAGACAACCTGTTGCCCGACATCCATTTTTGGTGAAAGTCGCGGTGGCTGAGTGGATTAGATTGTTGACGTTGTAGGCCTAAGAGCATGGGTTCGAATCCCAATTCACCAATTAATTTTTGTAGGCCTAGAAGTATTTTAAGTTGGACTAGGGTATGTCAAAGCAACATTAAAAAGACAACGACTGCACTTATTACGTAACGTTATTTACAAAAACAGGGCAATGATGAGTAACATGTGTTAAGATAATTGATTAGATCAACTGTGTAATAAAACAGTATGTGAACATGTGATAACTTGATGATATTGAATGTTGTTTCCACATCCGATATATCAAATACTGTATCAGTAATTGTTTATGAGTATGTGAAACCATCAAACCTGAAACTTTCATCACACACGTTATGTATATGTCCAAGTTATCAAGTGACAAGATGGTGTGGTTAAACTGGTGCGACCATAAGAGAAACATACCGTCCTGTTATGTCAACTGCATAACGCATTTCCAACAATGCATCCTTGCATCCTCGAGTGAGTGAGTTGGGTTTTACGCCGTTTTAGCACTATTCCAGAAATGTCACGGCGGGGGACACCAGAAATGGGCGGCATACACTTTACCCAATGGGGAATCGAACCCCAGAATTACAAACGAGTAATTCCTCGAACACTAGGGAAGCTGAAGGTTGAAACACTGAGAGAAGAAAAGCAGCTACCCAGGGCTAGCAATAAGACATTACTTCCAAATGTGTAAAAATCGCATAGAAATTCTTGAGAAACATCTGCAGAGTGCTATTAAATACGTTAATGCTTGAAAATCAATTCATGAAACCATTTGAAAAGAAGAAAAGGCTTGCATACTCATGAGACATACCCATGCACTAATGTAGAGCATGAAAAAATATGCGATTGAACTTTTACAGGATCTACATTACGGACAACAAACTCTCCAGTGAGGACCAAATGAATATTAAGATGCCGAGTGTTGCCAAAATGAACTTTGCTGACTGTCGGACGGAGATGCTTGAGGTCAGTGGACCGCGAAGAGCATTGTTTTATGACAATGTTTTAATTCATCTGCACTAATCTTGATGAATGAACATTTTTTTGTATTTTGTGTACGCATTCGGTTCAGTTCTTGACATTGAGAAACCGTGCAACTGGTCTCCGTTGACAGGTGTTCTGTCATGGAACGGATACGAGTTCAACGTCACATCCTTCTCCCTTTGCAGTGACTTCACCTGGAGTTGAGTGTCTACCTGAATACCCATATGTGGCCCTAGTGTTTTGGTAATGACGAAATACTCAAGAAGACAGTTCATGTGAAAGGTAACCTAACCTTTTCAAATATGTAGTTCCTCGTGCATGATTTGCTTGTGTTGACGAACCCATCATTACACTGCTCTTCGGTGGTCATTGAAAACAACATGGTCATGGCAAATGACGTCACTCCTTTCTCAGAATCAGATTCTGGCTGCAATGAGATTTGAACGACTTACGAATAAGTAATGGCGTAGTATGTGGCAATAATTTGGAAAAACAAATCCGTATGGTTTAATGTATTATGATATACGGAGGGTAAAAAATAAGGGATCACGTGTGAGGACAAGTGTCCTTAAGTGTAAGTGTAAGTTTTAGCGGAGATCGGCCATAACACCAGGAGTTTACAAAAGGGTAAGCCCGTTCTGCTCTAGTTGCTGCAACCTCCGCAAACGATGTTCACAGAAGACGGTGGGCCAGTTTGACTTTTCTGGATATTTAATGGGATTATGATCAATAATAAACTCACAGATAACTTAAGTATTACACGTATATACTAACCATCATTGTTAAATTACATATTTGTTATGATTCATGTTCGTACACTTGAGTGAAGGGTATTCCTATTTTACAATCTTGACAACATTTGAGTACAGTGTATACCTATTTTGCAGTATTGACAAGATTTGGGAAGTGGATGTTCCTGTTTTACAGGATTGACAACATTTGAATAAAGGGTATTCTTATTTTACAGGTTTCACAATAGATGACTACAACCAAATGTTGAAATGGATCTCATTTCCCTTGTCACAGTGTTATGCTTTCGTTGTTAGAGCGTCATTCATTTACCTTGTCACAGTGTTATGCTTTCGTTGTTAGAGCGTTAATCACTTACCTTGTCACAGTGTTATGCTTTCGTTGTTAGGGCGTTAATCACTTACCTTGTCACAGCGTTATGCTTTCGTTGTTAGAGCGTTATTCATTTACCTTGTCACAGTGTTATGCTTTCGTTGTTAGAGCGTTTTTAGTGACCTTGTGACAACCTGACGAAGGGGCAAGGAATAGCCGAGAAAAGTTGTATAAACAAAAGTGCTGACATGGATACGATGGGGTATGTCATAAAAATCTGAATCACTGAGTGTTATTAACCAGCCTTTGTTACCAGCAGCTGGGTTGCATAAGAGAGAATATCTGGGTAGATTGACTCTGTAGGTAAGTTAAGCGGTAACGACATTTGCGACTTATTTCATTGAGACTTTATTCATTGCAAAATTTGAGCATTGAGTTTAGTAACAAATACGGATGAGTTACGATAAAAGTCAACATATTCTTTAAGATCATATTTACAAGTAATATTTAACGTATGGTGTAAAGAAGTGGATTTACGTTTCAGCATGTTTTGCATACTATCATTAAAATCATTTTGAGCTAATCTAAACTGACAAAGCCGTTTGAAAGTGAAACTAGCCATTTGTGTCACAATGTTTAATGTTTTGAGTGATACTTATTATGGGTCACATTTCGTATCATAAATGTTCAGTGCTTTTCGTACTTTGGCAGCAGGCTTTAAGGCAGCGCTTTGAAGTTACCTCCCCTTTAGTAAGTGTTTTGATTAGTTTGTGTACTTCCGGGAGACAGCTAGAAGATAATACGTTGATGGTCGTATATTCGAATATTCACGAATCGGTGACTGTGTATGTAAAGGTTCGTTGGTGTGTTGAGATGGGACACACACACACACACACACAGATTAACTGGAGTACATTAAACTACCTACCTTCGTCAACGCCTGATCTACGTAACCCCTGCCTGACCGCTCTCTGTGTTACATTTGTGACAGTGCATAATTTATCTTTGTATTCTTCACATTTATGTATGTATTTTGTATATATTTTCAACATATATTTTTCTGTATGTATGTATTTTGTATGTATTTGCCTGAAAGTTCACATTCGTGTTGAAGAGTTGCTAATATTGAAATGTCACTTTAATTAGCCTTCACGTCATGGCTCAAACTGATGTAACACACTTGGCAAGGATTATTAACACAGGCCATATACCACTGAACATGTCAAGCTCAAAACTCAAGTCATTGTTTATTGCACAAGTAAATGTCTTAATGATCACTGTATAGACATCCAGGACCACAACTATAATAAATCCAGTCTAATTAATCCCAAGCCTCAACTTCTTATGTCAGGTGTAGGAAGTAAACTGACATCCAGACTGAAGTTGTAAAACAAGCCGTAATTAAGCCGGTGTAATAATCCTGTCACGGTCAAACATTCATTTCGGCTCGTCCAGTCAGTGACCAGTAGTATAAACATCTGATCTAGGCTAACCAATCAAAATCGTAACTAAAACGCCTATTATACGTTTTCGGCCAATCGCAAAAGAATTCTAACATTGATCAGTGATGTTTCGGCTATAGAAAGAGGTCAGCGACTTCCTATCAACAAACTTTACCTCACAATAAATGTTGAAACATCTCATTGACTGATCATTGACTTACGGAATTCTACATTCTATTTAAGGATCTAAACTTGTTACCCCACACGAACCGGGTAACACATTCAATAAAACTGTTTCTCACTCTCACATCAAGACTTCGGTGAGTTGACATTATATTTGTGACCCATTAGTTTAGACTTGACTCTGTTGCATTGTACTAGAAACCTTGATTGTGTACCTTTGTATCTTGCTGTTGTTTGCTGAACAAATATTATAGAAAATTTCAGACTTCTCAATGTTATATTATTCACCGTAACAGCAGTCTTACCAGGAACTATAAGGCCCTCTGATCAATATGCGCGCTGAGTGATACAAGTCAAAGACAATCTGTGGCAATGACCGAGCAGGTGCGTTTAGAGATCCCTTATACTTTTTAACAGAAGTACTTTTGCACACAGAAAGCATATCGTATTCTTTAGTTGATCACTTGCATGGCTTATTACAGGCAGGTAGACCAAAGGCAGTATCTTGTGTTCCCATATCCAAACAGCATGTATGAGGAAAAGACAACCACAGTACAATCCATGACTGTAGTTAACACTGACTAGTTTTCCAAGCTCTTTACATAGGCGTGTTTCCACCAAACAACAGGAAGGCACGTTTACCAGCATTAGACTTAACAAATGTTCTTGCAAAATCAGAAATAGCACAAAACAAACCAGTTAAAGCCAGCTGGTGTACAACTTCATAGGCTGTATCATCCGCAAGTAGGATAGAGTTTTACAGAACACTATCGTGATCCGAGAATCTAAGAAACGTTGTTATAACGTTGTGAGGAGCCCAAAGCATGACTTTTCCTCAACATACATTTGCAACGTTGGTATTAAGTTGTGACATAACGTTATGAAATGACGTAATACTAACGCTCTGTGTGAGCTGGGTGGTAACCTAAGGTAATTGTATTGCATTTCAGTAAATCTGTATTGACTTGTATGAACACTGATTATTTATTTTCAAATAATCTTTTCAGATCCTGTACATCTGTCCAATCAGCCAGCACGTCATAGAAGCAGTAGAAGAGTCTCTGCATGCATCTCGGTGTCAGACTGAACTGACCCGAGTTGCAGAACTCGATTACTACACACAGAGAGGTGTGAAGGCACGTGGAATATGATTTCAGAGTAAATAGCAAATTTCAAATGTCTGTGCCTCAAATCGACAGAAAAGCTATGATAAGTAAGATGAATAGAATTCAGAAATCACATAGTTCTAACAAATATATTTCCTTGGCAAGATATGTTAATACATGTATTTCATAAGTCTTTTTGTTTTCGGTATGTAACATTAATGTGCACGAGTAAATATACTCTTCAAAAAAAGTAGGGGAACCTGGACTTTGAAGTCTAGTAGAACGAAAAACCATTGAGGAACGTTACAATGACATTCATCTTGTTTATGCAGCAACACAACGCACGGGAATCACGTGCACAACGTGAGAGCCTCCTACACGTGCATGGGGTGTCATTGTGAATCTTGACGTTTTTCAGGCAGGTCGATAAATCACTGTAGACCCTTTTGTTTCGATAATTTTCTTGCATCTGTGCATGGTTAGGGTTTTCAGGGTCAATTCACACACTCCTGACTGAAAATTGTAAACCTAAAAGTTTCAGGTCATACTCCAGTCACCTAACAAGAGGGATAACTGAACGAACAGCTTTGCTTTGAATGAAATCCATTTGATGATGCATTCTCAAAACATCCATTATTATTGTGTCCACATTGATTCAGGCCCATATATCTCCCAGTTTCGACAATCGTACATTGAAAGTACAGTTCGAGTATATGTATGTCTCTCCCCTCTCCCTCTCTCTTTCTATCTCTCTGGCGACCTATAGCCCATTTTTATAATGTATCTTCCTCTCTAGTTTTAAATATCTATCAGTGATTATCCCTCGTTGACAGACTTTTTACCATTCACTGTAATGTATAATATTAATGGTTCTCGTCACGACATGGCTCAAATATCGCCCATGTGACGATACGTTTTACCTCACTTACTCTATCTTTCGGAGAGTAAAATATGTATCTGTGTATAAGACTTCCAATCATAAGTCTACTCCAAAAATAAAATGCCCCACTTTGTATGCCACAAAAATTCCACACAGCCTTATTTGTTATCTAGATTGAGTCTGGTGCTGACAATCCCAAACAAAACATGGGTCTCACACATTGTATTTATGAGCAATTACCTCTTAGAGATATGCGATCTGTAACAGTCCGACTGTTAGTTTAACCATGATGACACATGCCTATACAAAACGTCTGGTGAACAAAGCACGTTCTGTGGACTTTAGGAATCTTTGCTGACAGCAGAGTCGATTGTACAGGGCAAACTATGTCTTAGGCATCTGCCTATGGGGTGGCACGTATGTGTTTGAAAAACGTTGTTCGTATCCTGCACCAACGGTGGCTGTCGTCACAAACACATGCAAAGGCACGTCCGTCGTTCACAGTTTAACCGGAAAATGTCTGAGAGAGCTTTACTGAGGCAATGAATGCTGCAACCTTGATAAAACAATCTGTGAGCAAGTGTTGCACGAAATCTTGGGAAAAATAGCATGCCAAATGATGATATTGACTGTTGGACACAGTAATAACAAAATGCAAATCAAGTGTACCATGTTTGGTTTATTCTCAGGTCATCATAAACAGCAACTCAACCCTTTACCTGGAATTTAAAAACAGACTCCTTCACCTACAAATAATACACCAGACATTGTGGGAAGATATGTAAGCATATCCCGGTGTTCTGGGATCTGGAGAAGCCCATGTTCTTGTTCACAACAACAACAGGCAATAGTGAACATCTGCGATGGAACTGAATTTTCTGTCTGGATACCTATGGTTGTATACTGGATTGGTGGGGCACGTTTGGTGGATGTTACACTTCTTTCACATGGCAGATGGGATGATAATTTCGTCTTTTTTCACAGACTTCATGTATGCTGATACTGAGCTAAATCATACATTGTTTCAAAACTGCAAGGGACAGCCAATAGACCCAAACTTCATTTAAGCATTTCGCTTAAATATGTATGATAATATTGTGTTTGAATTTACATTCGTATTATTACTAACTGCAATACATGTTTTTGTGTATACATTCTAATTCAATATTGTTGACATAAAGAATGGATCTGTGAACCAGTTCATTCCTTGACGATTGCTACCTCTACCCATTCCCATTCTTGACCCCATTCCCATTCCGGATTCCATTCCGGATCCCATTCCGGATCCCATTCCGGATCCCATTCCGGATCCCATTCCGGTTCCTGATCCCATTCCCATTCCAGATCCCATTCCCATTCCGAATCCCATTCCCCTCCGACGGTTTGGGTTAAACCGGTTCATCATCCACATGGTTTCTGAGTTGATGTCGAGCATGCCTGGGGGAAGGCCGAACATGTTCATCATCTGGAAATCCATGTATTGATCAAGGTTCCCATTAAAGAGGAACATGTTTGCTAAATTGTTCAGTGGGTTTGATTGGCCCCATTGGTTTCCTTGACCGAATCGATTTCCTTGCCGACTCCACTGGCTTTGTGGCGTCCCCAGCTGGTTTTGTGACGGCCCCCACTGGTTTGGTGGTGGTCCCCATTGATTTTGTGGTGGACCCCACTGGTTTTGTGGTGGACCCCATTGGTTTGGTGGTGGACCCCATTGGCTTTGTGGTGGGCCCCATTGACTTTGTGGTGGGCCAAATCCATTGGGCATCTGGTTGGACTGCATAGCATATTGTGGCTGTTGTTGCTGTTGCTGTTGCTGTTGCTGCTGTGGTGGTGGAGCTGCAAAATTCTGTTGAGGAGGGTTTGTTGATTGCACAGCATTTGCTGCAGGTGCTCCGGCATTGCTACCTTGCTGGTTGGCTTGGGTGTTGGCATTAATAGGGTAATTCTGTCCAAGTCCTGTAAATAAAGGCATCAAACATGTTATGGTGACAGTTTAATGTTGCGTAGAACGGCGGGATGGTGTATGAGATTGGAATTACCTAGAATACCTATAGAAAACAGCTTATGCTAAAACAGGTATCACGCGTGATTAATATTCAGTATCATTATCATTTCAATATTTGTTTGTTCAAAGCATAATTCAACAACAATGTCTGACTTAATGAAGGAAAACTATTCCGAAACCATCAATCAAGAGATGCGGATTTGTTTCTCCCGAGAATGAAGGAAGGTGTAATTCTCTCATCCTCGTCCACAAGGGAAAGATTACCTGTACTGCCGAGTGCAGGCAACTCTGTATTCTACACATTGTTGGGTGGAATGTAATTCTCACTTAAGCTGCAGGTGCGGCAGTCGGCCAGCGCACTTTTGCGATAAAACCACCTAATGGCTCACAGTAACAACAAAAGAATCATTAGACATCAGGTTGTCACGAGTCTCTGTGCTGGTGTGCGAGTTACGGAGGACTCAGCGCTAGGTACAACAACGTTAAGAAAAATGGCTGACGTCAAATCGTATTATCCTCAAAATGACATCGATATGACTTGACCAATCAGCGTTGGGAATTAAGGACACATGTGCTCAACATCCGGCTGTTATTCTGTTGTTATGAGGTTCTAGTCCTCACCTGGTGATAGGTTGGCTGCAAAGCACAACACTACACACAGTGTCGACAGCATGGTCTCCATTGCAGCTGTAGGCCTTTCTGTCCACTGAACACTGAAAAGCCAAAACAATTATTATTTACAAACTGTAATAGATATTCTCAACAAAGGATATGGCCTACCTTTAGAATACAGCCCCGCAAACTTGAAAAAGATGTGGTAATACTCTTTTACGTAATTGTAGGTTATTTTGTTCAAAGCATGTTCTCGAAACAAGGTCGTCAAGCTCAGCGAGTGAGTATAAGCTCCGCTCACTGATGCTTCATCTCTTCCAGTTATGTCATTGCAGAAACCAAACGATGTTGTGAGTTTCCAGTAGTTGTTCACTGGCGGATGCGCAAAGTTTCGCAAGCACCAGTTTGAAATATTTTTGACTAATACGCTCATATCTCTTAGTATTAAGAGGTGCTGAGGTGTCATATTTTGTGTATTTTTACATTTTGTATTTTTTTTAAAATTTAGTAAGAACTCTTTACACTGGTCACATATTCTGTTATTCGCAGTTTTGGTCAATTTAAATAATCTAAATATATGTTATATTTCGGTTTCAAACGTAACCATTTGGACCAAATGAATTATTAATGTAAACTAAAATGCATATATACCTTTGTCATTCAGCAATTTGCATCATTACACTTAAATGGAGTTTATTAGGATTCATTTTTCGAACCATTAAACTGGACACGTCAGCCATTTTCGTGCCGGTTCGGTCATTGCATTCTATTTGTTAGAATAATTACAAGGGTGAAGGTTTAGGTTAGGTTTAGGGTTTAGGGTTAGGTTTTATGGTTAGTGTTTAGGGTTGGGTGAGGGACCTAATCCAATATAGTAAGTAGATGTCCGGTGCAATGCTTGATAACCCTTTGTTTTCCTTTTGCATTTTTTATACTTTTATCATTAAAAAAACCCCGGAAGACCGAAAACGTCAAAAGTTAAAAACGCGATGAAATTTTTTAATTTGGGGCTAATGGAAATCGGCCTGGATCTTGCACTGAAACCACTTTCACTACGGCATATGTTCTGTAATGATTCAAGCTCTTAACTCACCCTCGTGCCGTCACTAGACATGCCCATGTCTCACTTATTTAGCGTGATCAACATTATCTTCACTGTGTTTCCTACAACACCTTTCTGTCACGAAAGCTGCCAATGATTTTATACAAACATGTCATTCATGCATGCACCGTGAAATCGACGTCTGACGCCTGACGTCAGCAACCGTTTTCAGTTCGAGCCATATTGGCTCAATCCAAACCACATGGTATCTTGTAGATTACGGAATAGGACGAGTGTGCCAAATGGTATCTTGGCCATTAGGCAAACGTCTGTACATTAAAATCACGAGACACCACGTCTATCCGTAACCAATTCGACTCGTTCCGTTCATTTCCCAGACGTCAAAGGAATGACCAACTAAATTTGATTTGCATATTGTGCAACAGTGTGGACGTAGCTCAGTTGGTTAGCTGTCAGGCTAGCAATCCGAAATTTGCGGTTTCGCGTCCGACGGATTCTCACAAACTGGTTACCTGTCTCCGTCCACACAAGAGGTTGTGGTGCTGAATTCGAAAGGTGCTACCGCAAGAGTGGTGTAAACAGTCGAAAAGCAGTCGGAAAGATGCAAGTAACGTCACGGTTTTGTTTTTGACTGAATCAAGCTTCTTAAATCATCATCATCATCATCATCATCATCATCATCATATTTATTTCCTCACTAGGAGATTATTGTGGAGAGATTTACAAATTTGGGCAGTAGATGGACATGTACATGTTTTTAAAAAGAGATATTAGTAATTAAAGTTTGGCTTTGATTAGAATTTGCGAATTATTGGAAACATTTATGATATCATGAAAAGATTAGAGTTCATATGTTTATGGCGCGTTTATGACTACGTGGCACAGTTAGATAGGTTTATTTGTATTTATTTAAAATTTTGAAAGAACATGTTTGAAAACATACACATTTCTCTTCAAAATGCCTCCTAAAAAATTGTTAGCTGGTAACAAATACTTCCCTAGATCTCAACACCGAATAATGTTGAAAAGATTTTATCTGATCGTGTGCCACAAAGTTTGGAAATAATGGTCCTCGAAATATTTGAAATTTAATGCTAACCAGTGCATGGCAAGAACTTTTTTTGAAACCTAACACCATCCAATTCGTTTAAAAAATTGTTAGCGTTAGTATTTCTTTTCTTTCTTACACACGACCTTGTATAGGTAATGTGACTGTACAGAGGCATGCCTACCACAACCAGTCATGCACAACACGAGCCAGGTCCATGTCAAATACCATCTTTCATCGAGACAAGCTAACCTTCCGGCTGCCAGTAGATCAGCGCTGTGGAAACGAGCTAGACTGAAGCAAAATTCCAGTGGATCGCAGTGGTGGAAACGAGCTAAGTTCTTGGCACCCAATAGATCACGTTTGTTGACACAAGCCAAATTCCCGATATCTAAGAGATCACTTCTGTGGAGATATACTACATTCCCGATATCCAGTACATCATTTCTAAATTCTCAGCACCCAATAAATCACTTCTGTGACACAAGCTAAATGAAAGGCATCATTTCTGTGACTCAAACTAAATCCAAGGCACCCACTCCATCAATATTGTGATAACAGGCTAGATTCCCTACATCGAAAACATCACTTCTGTGGAAACGTAATGATTTCATTAGCTCGATTAATCGCTTCAGTGGACACAAGGTAAATTCTTGACATCCAATAAATCCCTTCTGTGGAATCAAAACACATTTGGTGGACTCATTGAGTCTTTTCTGTTGGCACAAGCTAAATTCTCGGCACCCAATAACCTCTTTTGTAGAATGAAACTAAATCCTCGGCTCCCAATACTTTACTTCTGTGGAAACGAAACTTCGTGGTTCATGAATTCGGATGCCTAAAGATATCAATATATCGCTTCCTTGGACACCTTAAAGATTCCCGCTACTCAGACATCGATATCAGGGAGACGTCATAGATTCCCCTTACCCAAGACATTGGAAACAAGCTGGGTTCCCGAACAGATCACTTCAGTGGAAGATGTTAACTTCCCGGTCTTCATTACATCTCAGTGGAAGCATGATAATTTCCGGTACATGCAACACAGTCTATCATTATATGCACGTGTTCCCTGGGCCAGGTAATACACGAAGGAAAGATGTGTCATAAGTAACTATGAAAATTGTCCACACACTACGTGACCAATACGTTTGGGGTTTGTTTTGTTGTGGACATCTGGGTAAAGCCTGTGGAAACAATCCACCATGTTGGTAATGCTGTGTTCCTTGTGTGTGCGAGGATCCTAAGATCCCTCTTATTATGACTATTACTTTCTGAACTTCTAATTCAAGTCATTTCAACATGAAGAATAACAGCCATTTCCATGGACAACTACAATTCATCCCCATCAATTAATTCGTACAATCCAATGTTAAAGTCAGAAGATAACCTAAACGTTTACTATTACTACATAGCAAAGGGAAATATCGGATAAAAGCAGAGTTTAGCTTAAAATGAAGAATGTTACACTGATCTTCAACAAAACGAATTCATCTGTGTTCCCCCTTACCTGCAATGATCATAATTTATAAAATCATAATTGAATGTATGTGCAAGAAGTCTTAGAGCACAATTAAGTTCGTGTTTATTTTTAAAATATGTAATTATAAACATGATGTGACTTTTAGAAAGAGACATCTTTTATTTGGTTTGGTGTTGGTAGATACTAAGGTTTTATGTCAAACACGTTTCTGTCGTTTGCATGTTTAATAAACAGCACAAATACATGTTTTGTTTTCTAACCCATCCTGATATTCATGACTTCAACGCTCGTTTGAAAAGAACCAGTTCTTGTGAATCTTGCATGTATCTTTCCTTTCGAACAAGGCGATGCTTTTTAAAAATCCCAGGAATAAAAAAGACGACTTACCTGTAGTTAGACGCTTCCCTTAGGTACCAGGTAGATCCCGCACCCTGCAGTAACCCGCTGTGAGGCAAACTGCCTTATTTATACTGACACCATTCGAGACGCGCAGTAAAACAACGTAATTGGTGTCAGGAACAACCCCTATTATGTTCTTCTGACGGGGGGCACGTCTATCAACGTTGTTGATGCTCGTGACGGATAGATGACATGAGTCGAGGAAGCAGCTACACGTGGTGGGTTTATGAACGAATAAAAGAATGATTTATCACACAGTGTGGACCATTCTCAGCACACATTTTCCAACATGGTTTATATTTGTATGTTGATGAAGTGTTGCAGCAACTACATTCGGAACACTGACGTCGGGAGACATCGTTGGCCACAAATTCAACAACGTGAGCAGTATTGTAACGGTGCCCACAACTTCAGCAACGTCAGCTCAGTTCAGACCAAAATCAAGTTACGTTTTCGTTTGGTTGATACAGCATCTGCACAGTAACTAGTGCGGTTGTACAAAACAATCTTAGCGCTAAGGCTACCTAAGATCGCTTTGAGAACGGCACACTGGGACTCCTTTCACGAAGCAACATTTACTAAGGTTAACCTTAACGGTCACATGGAACTAAAAAATCAAGCATAATTAAAACACATATATCACTTATTTATGACATGCAATATACATTGCTGCTTTGAAAAAAACAAATAAACAAAATTATAAGCGTACATTCGCGATTCAAAAGTGCAATATTTTGTACTTGGGCTTACTTCCCCCGAAACGAAGCCCTCGGGATACCGAACCCAGTCTTAGCGGGTGGATGTACACTCAAGTGTAACGACGACTTCCGTTTGGCTGGTTCATTTGCTGATATGCTGAGAGTTCATTGTGTGCACAGAAAGATGATCTGTTTGATGGGTATTTTAGAAGTATAGCCAGTCACAAGAAAGTAAGATTCTTTATGGATAACAACTTCTTTTTTGTGTACTTGATGCGTCGTTTCAGTATGGATTCATGTACTGTTGTCAAACAAAATCATATACGCTAAAAGAAGTCGTTATCCATGAAGAATGTATATAGAGACGTTAGGTTTTGAAGATGCATGTTCTCTGAATCTGCGCTCGATCCAATCAAAAATCATCTCAGTAGAGATGGTAAACTACTGCGTGGCTGGAATTTGTCATTCGTCCAAGCACAAAGCATTACTTGAAACTGACAAGAGTTTGCAACAGTTTCCGTCAGATCCAGTCATCCGAAAAAAATGAATGTACATGTAGTTTGTTTGCAAGCCACAGACATAAAAACATGTCATGTGTATCACACGTGCCTAATTACAAAATGTGGGAGAGACGGGACTCGGGTGCACAATTTATTTTCTTTATGTCGTATAGTCTGATAGGTGTTAAGTTCAAATTGCATGTGGTCAATAATAGAAGCTGTGTACTGCATTTTGTCTTTAGCAGACAGGCAGGCAGACATAAAGGTGTGAATAAACCAGACACTGAGCTTTCTCTGTGACAGACTGCTTACCACAATCAACAAGTTTTTTTTCCGTAACGAGAAGATTATATACTTTGTGTACACAATCAAGATTACACTGCTGCTCAGGACCTCAGACTCTGGGCATGCATACTGTTTCAAGCTCTGCGAGCCTATTCACTGCGCAAACGTTATGGACGCAGAGCAGCACAGCCGTTGAAACCAGTTTTTCCCCCAGCGCAGGGGGAAATTTAGTGAAACGTTTGAACTCCGATTTCACGGGCTTTTTTTCATCATTATTTTTCAATTTTATAGGTCGAATTGGCATTTTTGATGATTTGTTTCGGTAAGTGCATACCGAAAGGTACCAGAATCTGCAAAGTTGTGTTGTACGTTGCATGTGACCTTTAACTTCCATTCTTTAACACCGCACTAAGGTTACCTTAGTGACTTACGATCATCTTAATGGTTTGTGAAAGGAGGCCCTGGGTAATTAGGTGTCACGATGGCCTCTTCTATTAGTTTCTTCCTGCACATTCAGCAATGGAAAGCATGGAAAGCATTCCTTTTCATACCCATAGAAGTCAGCTATAGAACAATTTGTATGACATGCACCTAATAAGATGTATGTCAATAACAGAGCGGGTTGTAGATCAATAACTAACCTGGTTTCGGTCAAGAAGTTTTCCAAATGAATGTCAAGAAGCTTTCCAGATGAATGTCAAGAAGCTTTCCAGATGACTGTCAAGAAGCTTTCCAAATAAATGTCAAGAAGCTTTCCAGATGAATGTCAAAAGGTTTTCCAGAGGAATTTACTGAAGCCTACCAGATCAGTGTCAAGAAGCTTACCAGGTGGATGTCACGAGGCCTCCCAGATGAACGTCAAGAAGCTTTCCAGATGAATGTCAAGAATCTTTCCAGATGAATGTCAAGAAGCTTCCAACAGGAATGTCAACAAGCCTACCAGATGAATGTCAAGACGTTTTTCAGATGAATGTTCCAAATGAATGTCAAGGAGCTTTCCGAATGATGGTGAAGCTTACTAAATGAAAGTCAGGAAGCTTACCAGAAGAATGTCAAGAAACTTTCCAGTTGAATGTCAAGAAGGTTTCCAGGTGAATGTCAAGAAGCTTTCAGGTGATTGTCAAGAAGCTTAGCAGTTGTAGATCAATACCCTAACCAGTTGTAGATCATTAACAAGTTGTAGGGCCCTACCCTACCCGTTGTTAATCAATAACTAAACCAGATGTAGATCAATAACCGAAACAGTTGTAGGTCAGTAACCTACCAGTTCTAGATCAATAACGTAACCCGACAGATGTCAAAAAGATAACCAAATATGTATAAATAACAAAAAAAGCTATGTTAGTCTATAACCTAATCAGATGTTTGTCACGAAGATAACCGGATATGTACGTAAATACAACAACCAGGTATGTAAGTCTATAACCTAGCCAGATGTGTGCCATCGCCCTAGTCAGATATGTGTGTCAGTACCTTTACCAGGCGTATGTCAATAAACTATGCAGTTTAGATCTACTTTGACAATAAGACGTCGACAAGTCAATAAGTCGACGTTAGATTTCAAGCACTCAAGCACTCCGACCCTATCACGACAGTTCACACGTATCAAAGGTATCAACGTTTGAAACTAATATATTTTATCATACGACGTATGATGTATAGATCCACAAACGTGACGAACATCTTCAAAGCTTGATATGACTGTTTACGATGAATATGTTTGACGAAGGAGACCCAATGTTAGCCATAATGGCTGTGATGGCTCTGCAAATACCTTTTGCCTCAGGTAGCAAACTAGTGTTGACAGAGAGCTCTCTCTAGTTGCTGAAGTCCATTGATGTTTGGAATGAATGTCGTAAAATTGAATGCATGCGTATTATGCCATGTTCTAAAGAAGACCGCTGCAAAATCATTTCCATAATTGTGAGATACACAGATTAAAAGTCGAGCTGGTTGTACGATTCCGACTATATCATAAGGTTTATGAATCAGATACATATTCGGAGTGAGTTTAACCTTCCTCAATGCTGATCCAGTCACAAACAAATGCCGAGCATTCCATCGGACAATAATGAGAACATAGCAAATTGAGGCGCTGCCTTGTGATCATTTGAGCGGGTGTCGCATCACGTCTAAAATAGCATACACATGTCTATCAAAAAGACTTTTCAAAACTTTTATGTCTTAAAATAAGAAAATATCCCTTAACGTCATTTCAACAGTATTCCTACAAGATGACGACAGAAGGTCAAGAGTCGACTTCACACATTGCACAGATGCCGGTATTCGAACCCATGACGAGTCAATACTTGAGTATCTAGACTTCACCATAACCTGAAATGTCATTGCAGTTAAATGCACTTTGTTTGATTGGCAAAGTTAAAGGTATGCAACAGCCTAGTCAACACGGGAATACTGCCAGAATGGACCGAACCTAATTACTAGAAACCGTGGACCCAGATCAAGGTGACCTACTGTCTTGCCCCGCTGCCACAACCCGGGCAAACACCTCCAGAGGCCACTGACAGGTTGTATGAAGAATAGCGAGTAAATCGTGACGAGAAGGTACTTTTCGCCATAACGAAATTATGTCCAAAACATGGACAATCAATCAAAACACAAACAAGTCCTCATTAATTAACATTTTATAGTCGGATATGATAGTCACGGGTTATTAAGGTACACTATTAATTGTTATACGCCCATCTCGTTTGTAAATAGACTGCTGATAAGGAGAAGGCTACCCATGTTTAATGGCGATGAATGAGGCACGTTGTGTGTATCTAAAAGTCCAAAGGACCTCAGCCCATGGCTGCATGAACACATTTGTATTCATATTACTTATAGGCATTCACTTTTGTTTGTTTAATTGTTTAATTGCTCGGTAGTTGTTTATCTTTAACCCGCATTCAGCAATATTCAAGCTATATGGTGGATGTTTGTAAATAATCGAGTCTGGTCCAGACACCCAGTGATAAACAGCATGAGCATCGATCTGCCCAGCTTGGATACAATGACGATATTACCCACTTCAGTTCCCGGTGTCGTTTTATAATAAGACACGTGATAATGTTGGGCCTGTCAAGGAAGTCCAAAGTAAAACTTGTATCAAAAATCATAACGTTTGTCCAAAGACGATTAATCCAGCGCTGCCGTTCTAGGCACCAACGGTGTCTTGTAGTAATGTGACGGTTCGTCATTTTTTCGATAATATCTGGTGGTGAAGCATGGACTTTCCATCTGTGTAGCAGATTACAAATTGTCTGTCTACTTACTGTAACACTTGTAACTCTGTAGAGTAAACTACAACTTAATAGGCACTTAGACATCGATGCTACAAAATCATTTGAATATTTGTTACGGTTAATAATTTGCCTTAACAAAAGGTATAAGAAATCCCCTCAGAACCAGCAAAATATAACACTAACAAGTCTAACATTTTCAGCAATATGTATTCAGCGAACAAGGCCAAGATACAAAAATTCACAAGAGAGGTTTCGTGTACAATGCAACAGTGTCAAAACTAAAGTAACGTGTCACAAATATAATATCAACACACCAAAGTCTTGGTTAAATGGAGCCATAATTATTTTACAGAAGACTGAAAGTTTTCTTAAAGTTCCTAGCTTATTGGTGTTAAAAAGGATAATTTACTTTTGATAACAGTTTTAAGCCAAGATAGACTTTCAAACTTTTGGGATTTCCAGATGAAGCTCAGTCCAAGATCGTCGAAAATGTTTTTGAAATACATTATCCATTTATGTTCACATTTGCCAAATATACAATCGTTGAATATTAATTTATATACACCTGGAAATTAATCAAGCAACACCCCAATTTTTTCTATTGGAGCAACTTTGAAGTGTTCTGACAATCAAAATATGCCGGGTTGATATAGTTTGACACTTTTTTATTCAACAGACGATCTCTGACAAACAACTTAAAGGGAAAAAGTATCAAGACTTTGCTTTATTGCAACGAAATCCAAATTCTTAAAACTGTCTTAAATTCATGAAAAAATGGACACAATTTACTATTCATCCACAGACGTTGTTGTCAGGTGTATTAACACAAATGTCACATGGAAAGAAAGAACAGTCATCTGAGAGTCTGCACACCGACTTTCATCAATATCTAGTGTGTCCTCCCTGCGCACGCACCACCGATTCCAGACGCCTCCTCATTCCTTGGATGAGTCTCCGGATCTGATTCTGGGGGATCCTGTTCCACTCCTCATGCAGGGCAGCCGTCAATTCGTTGAGATTATGGACTGGTGGGTCTCTCTGCCTCACACGACGGCCAATAAAGTCCCACAAATGTTCAATGGGGTTGAGGTCAGGGCTCATGGCAGGCCATGGAATTCTGTCAATTGCATTTTGCCGCAAAAAATCATTTACAGCATGCGCCCTGTGAGGTCTAGCATTGTCGTCCATAAATATGGGTCTCGTTGCCAGAGGATGGTTCTCAAAATGAGGTACCACAGCCCTGTCAAGAACCTCCTGTTGGTAACGAACACCGTTAAGGTTGCCACGGATGGTAATGATATCCAACTTGCAGTTCATGGAAATGCACCCCCATACCATAACGGAACCTCCCCCAAAGGCCACAGTCTCCTGGATGTTCCGTGGAGCCATTGCTGTGTTCCTCTGCCTCCAGACCCGAGTACGACCGTCCACCATGTGCAGCAAGAACCGGCTCTCATCTGAGAAATGGACCTTCCTCCAAGAGGCAATGTTCCAGTGCAAACGGTCATTACACCAGGCCAGTCGGGCTGCCTTATGGGCTGGAGACAGTCTGGGTCGCTTGATTGGCCTCCTTGCCCGGTATCCTGCAGCTTTCAGACGATTCCGAACAGTCCTGTTCGAGATGGGTCTCCCTGGAAGCCACTCCTGTCTCAACCGAGAGCTCGAGTCGAAGGACCTGCGCCGTACAAGTCTCAGTAAAGCTCTGTCCTCCCGGACTGTGGTCTTCCTGGGTCTTCCTGGTCTAGGCAGGTCTTTAACTTCATTAGTGGCCCGGTATTTTTTCAAAAGTTTTGAAATTATGGAATGATGTCGTCCGATTTGAGTCCCGATTTGTCTTAGAGACATACCAGCATTCCTCATGCCGATTATTTGCCAACGAGTGGCCTCTGATAATTTCCTACGTGCCATGACATTGAAATGAATGAAAAACCGAATGCAATCGACAACCTGCGCTTGTAAACACCCCAGGGAAAAAGTGCATTTTTCGAAAGTTGAGGTTAAAGCAATGCACGTGCGCTGTGCAAGCTTCACGCGCGTCATATCAACCCATGAAAAGCTCATGCTGTATGTCAATACATCAAAATTGAATAATCAATCATCAAAATTACTTCGTTAAACTTTGTTAAGTTTTTATGTGTCTTTGAATTTGGTGTTGCTTAATTAATTTCCATATGTATATATTAACACATACTAAAAGAGAGGTAACTCTAAAGTGCTACATTGAAGCCTGCTGCCAAAGTACGAAAAGCACCGAACAACCATGACTGTCACTCAATCAATGATACAATTTACAGATAGTACACTCTCATAACATGTTCATAACATTGTAAGTTGTTCACTGGTCACAAAGGAACATGGGTTGATGTACCCTCGATGTTTGTTTATGGTAACAACATCAAAGGAACATCAACCCATGAGCCCGAGGGACCAGTGAACAAGTATTTACCTCACCGAACACCTGTTAATTTTGAATATGAAGATTTTGAAGTCGACAAGAAAAATACATTTAGAGTTATCTCCCTTCCATCGATTTGTATTCGCAAGAGGGTACATAGAAATGTTACTCGGTTATAAGCGGGGTACATTGAAAAATAATAGAAGAGCGTTCAGCCAATCAGAAAACGACATTTTTATTTAAATTCATACCCGTCACAGTACATCGTGAGCGTTTGTTTATGAATCTATTAGTGATGATACCAGATGATTCTGCTGTTTATATACTTCCTTAGCATGACAATTGGTGATACAGATAATAGACATTTGGAAGGTCTTTTTGAAGAAACCCCCGACTGCAGAAAGCTTTGGCCCGTCGGCCATGTATATCAACTCTCATATAAGATTGAGGTCTTGCTTCAAACGTTCAGTGTGCAAGATCGCCGGTTCCAGAAATAGCTACAATATGATTGTTGATTTGAAGATGCTGAAGATGTTCCTCAAAGACATTTTGCCATCCTCGTGTCATGTGAGTAACGTTTGCGTGTCAGTGGTTGCAAAACCACTCGTAAGAAAGTGGCAACTTTCAGAACCATATTTTGACAAGAGGTACAGAAAGTAATCCAAAGATGGGAATAGAATGGAAGTTATGAAAATGGCGGATGATTTCTTTCGTTCTTGTTTCGTCCAGGTTATACCGTTAATGTCAGTAAAGTTCACAGATCTGTGACGTTTCCAGTTTGACGAATTAGTTACCAAACTGATGTCGCTGGATTGATATTTAAGGTTAATACTTGACTTGCCTTTGAGTGTGTGTGTGTGTGTGTTCGCTTGGGGCGCCAGGATACGTTTATTATCATTATGACAATGATTTTGTCACTTTATTGATTCGCATTTTTGCCTGATCACTGTGACACGTGCTATCGTGCATGTGAATCACAGATCACTGCTTGGTATTTGTTTCAGATTTCAAAGTTTCTTTCGCCCTGTGAAATTATCCACCTGACATCTCAAAAACGGATAAACGTTAATTTGGGTAAGCTGGTTATTTAAGACTGATTGACTGAGCTTACGCCACACCCAGCAATATTGCGGCCATATGACAGCGGTCAATAAATAATCGACGCTGGACTAGATAATCCAGTGATCAACGTGAGCATCAATCTGTGGGATACAATGACATGTGTCAGTCAAGTCAGCGAGTCTGACCACCCGAATCCCGTTTGTCGCCTCTTCCTAAAATCATGGGTTGCCGAAGACCATTTATAACCTGGTTCTTCAGGGGTCAGACTATGAAACTCTTCTTTTCAAGTGTCGTGTAAAAAGCTTCCACATGAGCACCGCTCTGGTCTGCCATACTGACACCGCGACGTGATGTAGTAGGTCGTTCATGTTCCCTGTTGTTCGTGATCTGGTCCGCTGAGTGAACACATGGAAGGGACATACCTGGGGCTTACCTGGTTAGAAGACATACATCATCTCCATGTTTACTGGACGTAAATAACACACTCAACTGACTTAGTTATGCTGTTGCTGAATTATGGAAAAGTTGGTTTATAAATGCGGTCTGATATTGGGCGATGGTATGATGTTGTTTGTGTGTGTAGTGTGTATGTGTGTGTATGTGTGTGTATGTGTGTGTGTGTGTGTGTGAGTGTGTGTGTGTGATGAGAACATCTAAGAGAACAGCTTACCTCTCCATAATATTTTACATACCCAACAAAAGTAAAATTGTATCAACTGTTGAAATCTAGCAGTCCAGCACAAATACAAAACCTGTCTATCTACAAAACCTACTATCTACTGAAATCTACTTTTATGTGCTTTTGGCCATGAGGCCTTATCACAGAATAAACTTGTCACATATCACTATACATATATATATACCGACAAAACTAAGGGTATTGATGACAGTGAATGTGAAATTGCTCTGAATGTCCACAAAGTCAAATTTCGTGAAGTTCAATATCTGGTGTGTCCACCATAACACATTCACGACACATTGATGGCATACTATTGATTAATTCCCGGATAGTTGCCAATGGTATTGCCTGCCATTCCTCCTAAAGAAGCTGCACCAAGCTGGGACAGGTTGACGGTGTCCCATAGATGTGGGGACAGGCCTGGGGACTTGGAGGGGCAGTCCAGTGTCTGTATGCCCTCTCGTCGGGAATAGGCTGTGACAGTATTGGCCCGATATGGTCTGGCATTATCACCTTGGAATTCAAAATTCATGCCGATGATTCCAACCAGTGGAGCCATGCCAGGACGCAATATTTCGTCAACGTATTGCTGACAGTGAAGGATTCATTAAGGAAGACCAGATCAGATCGCCTGTCGTGTGTAACCCTACCCCACACCATCACACTAACCCATATGGAGCATGATCAGTATTTGCCGCTCTGGCCCACCCCTCACTGCTACTGCCCCAACAAAGATTTTCTACCATTTGTGAATCTGAGGCAAAACTTGGTTTAACGCCAAGCCTAGCCCATGCCAATCTTTGGCGCCTATGGTGAGCTGTAAGGGTAATAGTCTTGAAACGCCGCCTTGCTTTCAGATGGGCTTGATAGAGCTTGTTTTTAACGGTTGAGTGTGAAATTCGTCGCCCAGTGAGTACGGAATTCCTTGTTGATGGCAGGTTCTGACTTGAACCTGTTGCGTAGGGCCATAATGTAACAAGACGATCCTGTCGTGGTGTCGTTGATTTTGGTCAACACCGCCCAGGTCTGTTTGACGGCACTTGAAGGAAATTACACTTTTTGATTTACTTCTTGATTTACCCAACATTCGGGCACCATGACACACATTCGTAACTACTCGTCTCTTTCCGTGACCTGCATCCGGCTTTCCGGAATGACCCGAGTAGTTACGAATGCATGACACACTGTCACTGGATGTTGCGTTCGGGTGTAACGTTACGGTAACGCACCCGTTCACCACAACGTTTGCTGCATTCAATTTCTTTGTTGCCCGGTCACCTATTAAAGTTTAAATTATCTATCTATCTTTCAATATTTCTTAGTTCCCTTATTTTCTGTCGCTAGTATATATGTTTCCCTGTTATTCTATGTGTGCATGTATGTGCATGTGTTTATATGTGCGCGTGTATGCAGGTATGTGTGTATTTGGACTGGAGGTCATGTGGGATGTTGTTTGTGAGTAAGTGAATATGTGTGTGTACGAGTGTGCGTACGTAAGCGGGTGCATAATGGGTGGGAGGGGGGTGGGGAGGGGCAAAAGATAAAGAGATATAGACTTCGTGTTAGTTATGTCACTGTGATGAATAGTATGCAAAATTTCCTTGTTATGAATTCATATAGATAAATCCTTGTCTGTAAGGTCTGCTTAGAAGGAAGCAGTAACGATTAATGTGGAGTAATTACATCAATTGTTTCCACAAGTGTACACATAAAAGAACCTTTCTGGTGTAGTATAAATACCACATTTATTCATGCATGGCGTGCTTACGTCATGAGACTGAATAAATGATGTTAGTTCTCATTCACCCCTAAGGTTAAAACTTTAAAGAACTGCAATTCATTTATGTATCCATTGATATACCTACCTATGACGGATATCCACATACAGCCATGTTGTGCTTGTAGTCATGTGGATCAGGGGACACTTGAGCATGCTGGACACTTGTAGTCATGTGGATCAGGGGACACTTGAGCATGCTGGACACTTGCAGTCATGTGGATCAGGGGACACTTGAGCATGCTGGACACTTGCAGTCATGTGGATCAGGGGACACTTGAGCATGCTGGACACTTGCAGTCATGTGGATCAGGGGACACTTGAGCATGCTGGACACTTGCAGTCATGTGGATCAGGGGACACTTGAGCATGCTGGACACTTGCAGTCATGTGGATCAGGGGACACTTGAGCATGCTGGACATTTGCAGTCATGTGGGTCAGGGGACACTTGAGCATGCTGGACACTTTCAGTCATGTGGATCAGGGGACACTTAAGCATGCTGGACACTTTCAGTCATGTGGGTCAGGGGACACTTGAGCATGCTGGACACTTGCAATTTTCAGTGGCCAGTTACCCCAACACTTAGCAGATATTAGCTGCAGAACATATACCATCGAACCCAGAAGGTCGGCGTTCCAGATCGTCCACTGCACGTCTACAGGGTCGATTGATCCTAAACCCAGCTCTACAAAAACTCGATTTAAACAACTACTGTAATTACCGATCCGAATATTACTATAAATTGGCTACTTGCCGGCCATTGCCCTGCTGGACGGCCACAAGTCGCCATTTTGCCCTCAGACGTCAGTGATGCACACAAAGTCGTAATTGTCGTTGGCCTGATCTGATTTGTCCTGATTTCACAGACGTGTCAAGGTCCGGTGTAGAATAGGCCTTCAGCAACTCATACTTGCCATAAAGGGCGACTATGTTTGTCGTAAGAGGTGACAACGGGATCGGATGGTGAGGCTCGCTGACATGGTTGACACGTGTCATCGGTTCCCAACTGCGCAAGATCGATGCTCATGTTGTTGATCACTAGATTTTCTGGTCCAGACTCAATTTATACAGTGCCACCATATAGCTGGAATATTGCTGAGGCCTAAAACTATAGCTCATTCACTTATGATTAAACATGAGACCGATTCATTTCATAAACATTTTCGTGTCTGGTAGCAATGAAAGTCAACCAAATGTCAGGCTGAGGCTTCATCACAAATCTGGCTGGTGCGGGCATCGTGTGAAGTGGCATCACCATGACGGACTGAACCCTACTCCACATTGTGCAAAGAAGGGTCACTGGACTGTACTGTAGGAACAATATATTGGCGCCCTTTGTTGTCCAGTCTGTAATTGTCAGTGCCCATCCTCAGCTTTCAGAAAATCTTATGGATAGTTGTACTTTAATACTGTTTTTCTACTTAGTACGGCCGTGAAATTATACTCCTCTTCTCAGACAGACAACCGCCCCGATGACCTCTTTACTAACACAACTGACTGAAAGACAACAGAAAAACGGTTTGATGTGCATCATCGAGACGCACTAATATAACTAATTTCTCAAAATATATGTCAAACATGATACATGTATTCACAATATCACATTTTAGCTTTCATTGTCACTGGCGCGTACTTCAGGTTGAATGCTTCAACAAAGTCCACAAATATTATGCTAAAAGTACACGGTCTTATTGATGATCTCCATGCTGAGACCTGCCTGATTCCTCGACGCCTTATACAGTATCAGTCAAAAATAACCACCTCTTTCCGAAAACTGGTGTGCATTTTGTTTAAAACAGAGAAGTAAGAAAACAATCATAATTATTTCTTTCTATTAAGAGACGGGTAGTTTGTTATAACATATTCCATGATTTTTTAGGTTAGATGTCCGTTGTAAATCTTATCATGGTTGACAGGCCAAACTGGTGTGTAGAGATACGGAGTTTCACATAGTTTTTATGAGGGATGACAGTTGTATGATCCTAGGTATCACCCCGCGGGAACAGCTGGACAGGTCGTGACACACGCTGAAGGCAGCACGTGTTGCCTGCCTCACTAACATGTCAGGGGGACGTCAGTATCAATGATAACCAACTTCTGTCAAAAAGTGTCTGGTTCAAAGGACCGAAGATTTGATCACCTTGGACGGGTTGAGAAAATACAGAAAATAAATCTATTTTGTTTCAGATTTTATGCGCATACATAGTTTCAACGACATGCTTTTAATATAAACAAAAGATATAAACTTCTCTATAGGAAGCTATCTATCCCAGGAATCCCAGGCATCTTGCACAAGAGCATGCAGAATCACATTTACACGTTAACAGAGTAAAGAATAATAATGCCAAGTCAGAATGGGGACTTGTGACACCATAGTATCACTGAAATATACTGCGGAGCAAAATCAACAAATGCATTCATAGAAAAAATGTCTTACAGAAACAGCTTAAAATAACAATTCCCCTTCACCAGAAATGAATAATTCATTTTAACCGGGTAATTAATTACCTTTCATAAGAGCACCTTAAGTATGCGCTATGAATGCCTGAAAATAACTTTAGTCTTGATGCGGTAGTGTTTCGGGGAATGCGGTGTGTTCATTTCTTAGTTTGTGTGTATGTTGTTATTACAGCTTCATAACAAACCTATTAGCAAGTTGTATACCAAACATTACTGAAACAATCAAACTAGTCTTTCATACAGACCCGGAAGCAAATGTATCCCAGAAAGTCCACGCAAGTCTAGACAATATGAAGTCTAAACAGCTTAACTGTCAGAACTTATTGTCATAATATTACTGTTGTGTTTACTAACGTTTTTCTTGAAAGTATGTTTATTCACAGACTAGTTGGTCGTTTTGCTACAATCCCACATATACTCGTATTGAAAAAGTCCATTCTTTGACTTTAGTGGTATCAGTTATACCAGATTTTCAGGGGTTCAGGACAATTTTTAAAACGCCATCCTCATTGGGGTTAAGGGTGGATATGGGGCAAGAAGTAGGGCATCAGCTGTGCTCCCTTCACTGCATATTTCTATACTTGAATATAAATCGCATTTCCTGCTCGGATTTGAAGAGTATAACAAAAATTATTTGAGTTAGCCAAAATCTGTTCTCCCGATTTACCAACTTCAGCCAGAAATAAAGAAGAGAAGTGTTTCATAGTTGATCTATGGATAAGGATTAAGAATGAGACATCATCTACATAGCGTGTGACAAGATGAACGACACAGTATCTCAGGCCAAGCCTTCTGTCTGCACTTAGTATGTTTTCTATGGTTGTATGGTTTTTCAACACAGCTTTGGGGCTAGCCTAGTAGTTAGAGCGTTCGTTCATCGCGACAAAAACCCGGGATCCGTTCAACATACACAGTGTGTGCAGTCACCATTTCTAGTGTCATCCGCCGGGATATTGCTGGAATAGTGCTACAAACGGCGGAAAAAGAACCTACTGTGATAAGCTCCTAAAGCACCTCGTATAATATCACACTGGAGCACCTACTATAATAAACTCCTGAAGCACCCACTATCATAAGCTCCTGAAGCACCTACTGTCACAAGCTCCTGTAGCACCTACTATCAGAGGAGTCTGTAGCACCTACTATCATAAGCTCCTGAAGCACCTACTGTCAGAAACTTCTGAAACACCTAGTATAATATGACACTGAAGCACCTACTATCATAAGTTCCTGAAGCACCTACTATCATAAGCTCCCGAAGCACCTACTGGCAGAAACCTCTGAAACACCTAGTATAATATGACACTGAAGCACCTACTATCATAAGCTTCTGAAGCACCCACTATCATAAGCTTCTGAAGCACCTACTATCATAAGCTCCTGTAGCACCTACTATCAGATGCTCCTGAAGCACCTACTGTCACAAGCTCCTGTAGCACCTACTGTCAGAGGAGTCTGTAGCACCTACTATCATAAGCTTCTGAAACACCTACTGTCAGAAACTTCTGAAACACCTAGTATAATATGACACTGAAGCACCCACTATCATAAGCTTCTGAAGCACCTACTGTCACAAGCTCCTGTAGCACCTACAATCATAAGCTTCTGTAGCACCTACTATCAGAAGCTCCTGAAGCACCTTCTGTCACAAGCTCCTGTAGCACCTACTGTCATAAGCTTCTGTAGCACCTAACATAATATGACACTGAAGCACCTACTATCAGAAGCTCCTGAAACACCTAATATGATACTGAAGCACCTACTATCATAAGCTTCTGAAGAACCTACTATCATAAGTTCCTGAAACACTTAGCAAAATATAACGCTGAAGCACCTACTATCATAAGCTCCTGAAGCACCTACTATCATAAGCTCCTGAAGCACCTACCATCATAAGCTCCTGAAATACCTACTATCAGAAGCTCCTGAAGCACCTACTATCACAAGCTTCTGAAGCACCTACTGTCACAAGCTCATGTAGCACCTACTATCACAAGCTTCTGTAGCACCTAGCATAATATGACACTGAAGCACCTACTACCATAAGCTCCTGAGGCACCTACTATCAGAAGCTTGTTGCGAATGTGTATTTTTTGTATATTTTGTTATTAATTCAGTATTAATTATTATTGGGTCACAATGTTTAGTGTTTTTAATATCAAATATGATGGGTCACACTTCGTTTTAATATCTGGTCAACACTTTTAGCATTCTGGTTTTCCTGAATTTATCTGCTCCTAGTTTTCGATGTGTCTACTTCCGGGAGACGTATTCTAGGGCATTCTACAGTGTTGACGATGTTCGTTTGTGTCCGAACTTTCGGGAAATGACTGTATACATATAAAAAGGCTAGTTGTCGTGTTGGTGGTGACACTCACACTCACATTCATTCATATTTGCTGGAGTCACTGCCAACGCTTGATCATCAAAACCCGTCAACGCCTGAATCTACATTATCTGCTGTTGCACCAGTTGCTGTGTTGACATTCTGCCATAGTTGATTCTTTCTCACACCAAGACTTTGGTGAGTTTCCTGTATTGTATTTTGTGACCCACTGACTTAGATTTTGTCTCTCTTGAATTGTACCTGAAATCTGCATTGTTATATTGACTTGTGACTTTGCATACATTGCTGTCGTTGCATATTAATACAGAATTTGAACGTAAATAACTTGCCTTTGTTCTGTCCCTTGGTTCACAGGGAATTTCTTAAAATTGTTGTCACGGTAAATTCTTAACCGCAACAAGCTCCTGAAACACTTAGTATTATATGACACTGAAGCACCTACTATCATAAGCTCCTGAAGCACCCATTATCATAAGCTCCTGAAGCACCTAGCATAATATGATACTGAAGCACCTACTATCATAAGCTCCTGAAACAACTGCTATCATAAGCTTCGGAAGCACCCACTATCATAAGCTCCTGAAGCACCTGCTGTCATAAGCCTCTGTAGCACCTACTGTCATAAGCTCCTGAAGCACCTACTGTCATAAGCTTCTGAAGCACCTACTATCATAAGCTTCTGTAGCCCCTATCGTAAGCTCCTGAAGCACCTACTATCATAAGCTCCTGTAGGACCTACTATCAGAAGCTCCTGAAACACCTAGTGTAATATGACACTGAAGCACCTACTATAATAAGCTCCTGAAGCACCTACTTTCATAATCTCCTGAAGCACCTACTATCAGAAGCTCCTGAAACACCTAATATGATACAGAAGCACCTACTATCAGAAGCTTCTGAAACACCTAGTATAATATGACACTGAAGCACCTACTATCACAAGCTTCTGAAGCACCTATTATCACAAGCTCCTGTAGCATCTACTATCACAAGCTCCTGAAGCACCTACTACCAGAGGCTCCTGAAGCACCCACTAACATAAGCTCCTGAAGCACCTACTATCATAAGCTCCTGAAGCACCTACTATCACAAGCTTCTGAAGCACTTACTGTCACACGTTCCTGTAGCACCTACTATCATAAGCTTCTGAAGCACCTACTATCACAAGCTTCTGAAGCACCTACTATCATGACCTTCTGAAGCACCTGCTATCAAGAGCTCCTAAAGCACCTGATGTATGCTACTCGGAAATTCACAAATCATACAGGTTATACAATAAAATCTTGGTAAGTTGTGTATTTATGTGATTAAAATCAGTCATGGTGCCATAGGTACGTATACATAGTGATCACACCGAATACGTCCAAACCAAAACCAGTCTGGATAGAACTAGTATATACCTTAGCACGGTACATACAGAGAGATGCGTATTATATAGCATATTGTCCAGTTAGCGATAAAACAACACCGTCATCAAGCTATATATTTTGGCCTGTCCATCTCTCAGTTGTTCAGCGTGACGGAAACAGATGACAAGTGCGTGACGAAAACCAAGAGATGTGCCTGACATATTCTTATTTCAAGGCGTCTCTAATAGCCGTCATAAAAACTAAAAGTAGATTTTGAAAACACAGTTAACATATCTATGTAAATTCCACATATTTCATGGTCATTTGTTGGGTTTGCTTATGAAAAGAAAGGGCAGTAGCCAGCTGTGGGAACGGTGTGTGTTTTCTGCTTGACACAGCGCAGGCATATATTCTGGCCGGTACACGCAGGTGTCAGATAATTCTGGTGGCGAAGAGACAATCCAATGATTGATATGACGACATAGCAACTTACAAGGACATTATAACCCGAAACACACAGCGTAAACATTTTGAAGAGATGATGACGAAGAGAAGATGATGACGACGACTACTGCGAGGTAGATGATGGTGATGACGACGATGCAGTGATGATGATGATTTCACTGTTGATATTATTTTGATGTGAAATGTAATTACCAATACCTCTTTAACATCATTTAACAAAATTCACTCACTCAGTCCAAATTACACAGTGTGTGATGGAAAGGTGCATGTCAAAATGAAATCCGGCAACGTCGGAATGAAATGTTCCTACTATATCTGGGGACTAAATTAGAACGAGGTGACACATTTTGAAATTTGTATACCATAAAAACGTGATGATCCACAAAAACAGGCGTTCCTCGTGAGGCCTGCAATTCATCATGTTTTTTTACAGCCTGTCGCCCAGACAGCCTTCCGCACTGTCCTTGTGTACACCACTCTAAGCAAGCGCTACACCAGCCCCTCCCCCACCATCACCACCCCCACCCACAAACGCCGTGCGTCATGCCGGTGCTAAAGGTAAATCATACACAGTACCTGTCTACTCATCGCTCGTCATGATGTTTAAAATACACAACTGGGTATTGTCTTACTCAAACGTTTCCTTTTAGAATGTGAAACCTCGCCCTGTGGTGTGCTTGTTTACCACCACGTGTGCACCTCACCAAAACTAGACTAGTGAGGGTTTCCAATATCGTGACTTAGGCGGTGATAAGTAAGCAATCAATCAACTTTTTATTCTCGTTAAGCATTCATTGTGTTGTATAACCGTGTTTTACACAGACGTTTTCTAATAAATAACATTCGTATATATTAAACCAACTTCCGTGTTATACAATCCCGTTCGCTGATGAATGTCTTTATGCAATTTCGTTAGAATTCCTATGTTGTACCTGGTAAACCAAGGGGTGGCATGTTTTGTCTACTGTTAACCATGACAACCACGTCTAACGACGTCGAAGGAAATGTTTTGTCGGATAATGACCTATCAGCTTAACATGAGGGATGTAATGGGTACCTATAAATGTCCTCCTCTCACGAGAAGGTTGGTAAGGAGAACTGTTATGGGGAGTTTTACCGCAGATTCACTGGTTCATAGAGATGCGTTTGGGAATCTAGGTTCCAGAATTGTAATACAGTTTAACATGTAAATAACCTTTTCACACTTACCTGTACATGGAAATATTCACGTGTGAACGACTACACGTATGAACCGGTTTAGAAGCACACATGGTAAGACAGTTGCGATATACACCAAAACAATTCATGATGATTATGATGATGATGATGATGATGAACAAAAGAGTTGGAGTATAAATGAACTGAGAATGTTTTCCAAACTCTGTAAGCTGTAGAATGAACGATGTTTAGCTTTGTTAAGAAAAAGAACAAAGGTAAGATAACATTTAGAAAGAGGTGTTTTTCATCGATTCTGAATTTTGATATAAATTACACTGAAATGTTAGTGAAAGAACTGGTATAGTAACCCAACTCCTCAAGGCAAAATTCAGTTTCAAATTTATTTATATTTGATCCAGATATACTTAATTTGTTTCACTGTACCTTGTTAAGCATTTTAGTAGATCAACAGCTGTTTACGTGTATATGAATGTAACGCAACTTCTGCTGTTTACCGTGGTGATAATCGTCTCGTAAACGGGAAATGTAAGTCAGTGTATGAAGAAAAAATGAGTCACTGACGTCAGAGTGAACATGTTTGCTGTAACCGGCGCATCCTAACTCAATCACTTCACTGAAATAATTGCATGTGACTAGAAAGGTGTAAAACCTTGTACCAGTCGTAGAATCATGTTGACAGATGGCTGGAATGGTTTAACCAGGTATGACCAGGTGGCCGTGTGATGAACGACATCATGACATGCAGTAAACAAGTCCTTGTGTCCTGAACGATATGGGGAAAGATTGTTAACTGTTCGCCACCACAACATATAGCACACCTGAATACCGCATCGGCACTTTGAGAAAGGTGAGGGACATCACAGCAACACTTCCAAGACACCTGGCGTGACATCCAGCAACACTTCCAGGACACCTGGCGTGACATCCAACAACACTTCCTACACCCCTGTCGGGACATGCTACAACACCTCCAGGACACCTGTCGGGACATCCAACAACACTTCCTACACCTCTGTCGGGACATGCTACAACACTTCCTAGACTTCTGTGGGGACATGCTACAACACTTCCAGGACACCTGTTGGGACATCCAACAACACTTCCTACACCTCTGTCGGGACATGCTACAACACTTCCAGGACACCTGTCGGGACATCCAACAACACTTCCTACACTTCTGTGGGGACATGCTACAACACTTCCTACACCCCTGTCGGGACATGCTACAACACCTCCAGGACACCTGTCGGGACATCCAACAACACTTCCTACACCTCTGTCGGGACATGCTACAACACCTCCAGGATACCTGTCGAGACATCCAACAACACTTCCTACACCTCTGTCGGGACATGCTACAACACCTCCAGGACACATGTCGGGACATCCAACAACACTTCCTACACCTCTGTCGGGACATGCTACACCACTTCCAGGATACCTGTCGAGACATCCAACAACACTTCCTACACCTCTGTCGGGAGATGCTACAACACCTCCAGGATACCTGTCGAGACATCCAACAACACTTCCTACACCTCTGTCGGGACATGCTACACCACTTCCAGGACACCTGTCGGGACATCCAGCAACACTTCCTACACTTCTGTGGGGACATGCTACAACACTTCCTACACCTCTGTCGGGACATCCAACAACACTTCCTACACCTCTGTCGGGACATCCAACAACACTTCCTACACCTCTGTCGAGACATCCAACAACACTTCCTACACCTCTGTCGGGATATCCAACAACACTTCCAGGACACCTGTCGGGACATGCAACAACACTTCCTACACCTCTGTCGGGACATGCTACAACACTTCCTACACCTCTGTCGGGAGATGCTACAACACCTCCAGGACACCTGTCGAGACATCCAACAACACTTCCTACACTTCTGTGGGGACATGCTACAACACTTCCAGGACACCTGTCGGGACATCCAACAACACTTCCTACACCTCTGTCGGGACATGCTACAACACTTCCAGGACACCTGTCGGGACATCCAACAACACTTCCTACACCCCTGTCGAGACATGCTACAACACTTCCAGGACACCTCTGTCGGGACATGCTACAACACCTCCAGGACACCTGTCGAGACAACCAACAACACTTCCTACACTTCTGTGGGGACATGCTACAACACTTCCAGGACACCTGTCGAGACATCCAACAACACTTCCTACACCTCTGTCGGGACATGCTACAACACTTCCAGGACACCTGTCGGGACATCCAACAACACTTCCTACACCCCTGTCGGGACATGCTACAACACCTCCAGGACACCTGTCGGGACATCCAACAACACTTCCTACACCTCTGTCGGGACATGCTACAACACTTCCTAGACTTCTGTGGGGACATGCTACAACACTTCCAGGACACCTGTTGGGACATCCAACAACACTTCCTACACCTCTGTCGGGACATGCTACAACACTTCCAGGACACCTGTCGGGACATCCAACAACACTTCCTACACTTCTGTGGGGACATGCTACAACACTTCCTACACCCCTGTCGGGACATGCTACAACACCTCCAGGACACCTGTCGGGACATCCAACAACACTTCCTACACCTCTGTCGGGACATGCTACAACACCTCCAGGATACCTGTCGAGACATCCAACAACACTTCCTACACCTCTGTCGGGACATGCTACAACACCTCCAGGACACATGTCGGGACATCCAACAACACTTCCTACACCTCTGTCGGGACATGCTACAACACTTCCAGGATACCTGTCGGGACATCCAACAACACTTCCTACACCCCTGTCGGGAGATGCTACAACACCTCCAGGACACCTGTCGAGACATCCAACAACACTTCCTACACCTCTGTCGGGACATGCTACACCACTTCCAGGATACCTGTCGAGACATCCAACAACACTTCCTACACCCCTGTCGGGAGATGCTACAACACCTCCAGGATACCTGTCGAGACATCCAACAACACTTCCTACACCTCTGTCGGGACATGCTACACCACTTCCAGGACACCTGTCGGGACATCCAACAACACTTCCTACACTTCTGTGGGGACATGCTACAACACTTCCTACACCTCTGTCGGGACATCCAACAACACTTCCTACACCTCTGTCGGGACATCCAACAACACTTCCTACACCTCTGTCGAGACATCCAACAACACTTCCTACACCTCTGTCGGGATATCCAACAACACTTCCAGGACACCTGTCGGGACATCCAACAACACTTCCTACACCTCTGTCGGGACATGCTACAACACTTCCTACACCTCTGTCGGGAGATGCTACAACACCTCCAGGACACCTGTCGAGACATCCAACAACACTTCCTACACTTCTGTGGGGACATGCTACAACACTTCCAGGACACCTGTCGGGACATCCAACAACACTTCCTACACCTCTGTCGGGACATGCCACAACACTTCCAGGACACCTGTCGGGACATCCAACAACACTTCCTACACCCCTGTCGAGACATGCTACAACACTTCCAGGACACCTCTGTCGGGACATGCTACAACACCTCCAGGACACCTGTCGAGACAACCAACAACACTTCCTACACTTCTGTGGGGACATGCTACAACACTTCCAGGACACCTGTCGAGACATCCAACAACACTTCCTACACCTCTGTCGGGACATGCTACAACACTTCCAGGACACCTGTCGGGACATCCAACAACACTTCCTACACCCCTGTCGGGACATGCTACAACACCTCCAGGACACCTGTCGAGACATCCAACAACACTTCCTACACCTCTATCGGGACATGCTACAACACCTCCAGGACACCTGTCGGGACATCCAACAACACTTCCTACACCTCTGTCGGGACATGCTACAACACTTCCTAGACTTCTGTGGGGACATGCTACAACACTTCCAGGACACCTGTTGGGACATCCAACAACACTTCCTACACCTCTGTCGGGACATGCTACAACACTTCCAGGACACCTGTCGGGACATCCAACAACACTTCCTACACTTCTGTGGGGACATCCAACAACACTTCCTACACCCCTGTCGGGAGATGCTACAACACCTCCAGGACACCTGTCGAGACATCCAACAACACTTCCTACACCTCTGTCGGGACATGCTACACCACTTCCAGGATACCTGTCGAGACATCCAACAACACTTCCTACACCCCTGTCGGGAGATGCTACAACACCTCCAGGATACCTGTCGAGACATCCAACAACACTTCCTACACCTCTGTCGGGACATGCTACACCACTTCCAGGACACCTGTCGGGACATCCAGCAACACTTCCTACACTTCTGTGGGGACATGCTACAACACTTCCTACACCTCTGTCGGGACATCCAACAACACTTCCTACACCTCTGTCGGGACATCCAACAACACTTCCTACACCTCTGTCGAGACATCCAACAACACTTCCTACACCTCTGTCGGGATATCCAACAACACTTCCAGGACACCTGTCGGGACATCCAACAACACTTCCTACACCTCTGTCGGGACATGCTACAACACTTCCTACACCTCTGTCGGGAGATGCTACAACACCTCCAGGACACCTGTCGAGACATCCAACAACACTTCCTACACTTCTGTGGGGACATGCTACAACACTTCCAGGACACCTGTCGGGACATCCAACAACACTTCCTACACCTCTGTCGGGACATGCTACAACACTTCCAGGACACCTGTCGGGACATCCAACAACACTTCCTACACTTCTGTGGGGACATGCTACAACACTTCCTACACCTCTGTCGGGACATCCAACAACACTTCCTACACCTCTGTCGGGACATCCAACAACACTTCCTACACCTCTGTCGAGACATCCAACAACACTTCCTACACCTCTGTCGGGATATCCAACAACACTTCCAGGACACCTGTCGGGACATCCAACAACACTTCCTACACCTCTGTCGGGACATGCTACAACACTTCCTACACCTCTGTCGGGAGATGCTACAACACCTCCAGGACACCTGTCGAGACATCCAACAACACTTCCTACACTTCTGTCGGGAGATGCTACAACACCTCCAGGATACCTGTCGAGACATCCAACAACACTTCCTACACCTCTGTCGGGACATGCTACACCACTTCCAGGACACCTGTCGGGACATCCAACAACACTTCCTACACTTCTGTGGGGACATGCTACAACACTTCCTACACCTCTGTCGGGACATCCAACAACACTTCCTACACCTCTGTCGGGACATCCAACAACACTTCCTACACCTCTGTCGAGACATCCAACAACACTTCCTACACCTCTGTCGGGATATCCAACAACACTTCCAGGACACCTGTCGGGACATCCAACAACACTTCCTACACCTCTGTCGGGACATGCTACAACACTTCCTACACCTCTGTCGGGAGATGCTACAACACCTCCAGGACACCTGTCGAGACATCCAACAACACTTCCTACACTTCTGTGGGGACATGCTACAACACTTCCAGGACACCTGTCGGGACATCCAACAACACTTCCTACACCTCTGTCGGGACATGCTACAACACTTCCAGGACACCTGTCGGGACATCCAACAACACTTCCTACACCCCTGTCGAGACATGCTACAACACTTCCAGGACACCTCTGTCGGGACATGCTACAACACCTCCAGGACACCTGTCGAGACAACCAACAACACTTCCTACACTTCTGTGGGGACATGCTACAACACTTCCAGGACACCTGTCGAGACATCCAACAACACTTCCTACACCTCTGTCGGGACATGCCACAACACTTCCAGGACACCTGTCGGGACATCCAACAACACTTCCTACACCCCTGTCGAGACATGCTACAACACTTCCAGGACACCTCTGTCGGGACATGCTACAACACCTCCAGGACACCTGTCGAGACAACCAACAACACTTCCTACACTTCTGTGGGGACATGCTACAACACTTCCAGGACACCTGTCGAGACATCCAACAACACTTCCTACACCTCTGTCGGGACATGCTACAACACTTCCAGGACACCTGTCGGGACATCCAACAACACTTCCTACACCCCTGTCGGGACATGCTACAACACCTCCAGGACACCTGTCGAGACATCCAACAACACTTCCTACACCTCTATCGGGACATGCTACAACACCTCCAGGACACCTGTCGGGACATCCAACAACACTTCCTACACCTCTGTCGGGACATGCTACAACACTTCCTAGACTTCTGTGGGGACATGCTACAACACTTCCAGGACACCTGTTGGGACATCCAACAACACTTCCTACACCTCTGTCGGGACATGCTACAACACTTCCAGGACACCTGTCGGGACATCCAACAACACTTCCTACACTTCTGTGGGGACATCCAACAACACTTCCTACACCCCTGTCGGGAGATGCTACAACACCTCCAGGACACCTGTCGAGACATCCAACAACACTTCCTACACCTCTGTCGGGACATGCTACACCACTTCCAGGATACCTGTCGAGACATCCAACAACACTTCCTACACCCCTGTCGGGAGATGCTACAACACCTCCAGGATACCTGTCGAGACATCCAACAACACTTCCTACACCTCTGTCGGGACATGCTACACCACTTCCAGGACACCTGTCGGGACATCCAGCAACACTTCCTACACTTCTGTGGGGACATGCTACAACACTTCCTACACCTCTGTCGGGACATCCAACAACACTTCCTACACCTCTGTCGGGACATCCAACAACACTTCCTACACCTCTGTCGAGACATCCAACAACACTTCCTACACCTCTGTCGGGATATCCAACAACACTTCCAGGACACCTGTCGGGACATCCAACAACACTTCCTACACCTCTGTCGGGACATGCTACAACACTTCCTACACCTCTGTCGGGAGATGCTACAACACCTCCAGGACACCTGTCGAGACATCCAACAACACTTCCTACACTTCTGTGGGGACATGCTACAACACTTCCAGGACACCTGTCGGGACATCCAACAACACTTCCTACACCTCTGTCGGGACATGCTACAACACTTCCAGGACACCTGTCGGGACATCCAACAACACTTCCTACACTTCTGTGGGGACATGCTACAACACTTCCTACACCTCTGTCGGGACATCCAACAACACTTCCTACACCTCTGTCGGGACATCCAACAACACTTCCTACACCTCTGTCGAGACATCCAACAACACTTCCTACACCTCTGTCGGGATATCCAACAACACTTCCAGGACACCTGTCGGGACATCCAACAACACTTCCTACACCTCTGTCGGGACATGCTACAACACTTCCTACACCTCTGTCGGGAGATGCTACAACACCTCCAGGACACCTGTCGAGACATCCAACAACACTTCCTACACTTCTGTCGGGAGATGCTACAACACCTCCAGGATACCTGTCGAGACATCCAACAACACTTCCTACACCTCTGTCGGGACATGCTACACCACTTCCAGGACACCTGTCGGGACATCCAACAACACTTCCTACACTTCTGTGGGGACATGCTACAACACTTCCTACACCTCTGTCGGGACATCCAACAACACTTCCTACACCTCTGTCGGGACATCCAACAACACTTCCTACACCTCTGTCGAGACATCCAACAACACTTCCTACACCTCTGTCGGGATATCCAACAACACTTCCAGGACACCTGTCGGGACATCCAACAACACTTCCTACACCTCTGTCGGGACATGCTACAACACTTCCTACACCTCTGTCGGGAGATGCTACAACACCTCCAGGACACCTGTCGAGACATCCAACAACACTTCCTACACTTCTGTGGGGACATGCTACAACACTTCCAGGACACCTGTCGGGACATCCAACAACACTTCCTACACCTCTGTCGGGACATGCTACAACACTTCCAGGACACCTGTCGGGACATCCAACAACACTTCCTACACCCCTGTCGAGACATGCTACAACACTTCCAGGACACCTCTGTCGGGACATGCTACAACACCTCCAGGACACCTGTCGAGACAACCAACAACACTTCCTACACTTCTGTGGGGACATGCTACAACACTTCCAGGACACCTGTCGAGACATCCAACAACACTTCCTACACCTCTGTCGGGACATGCTACAACACTTCCAGGACACCTGTCGGGACATCCAACAACACTTCCTACACCCCTGTCGGGACATGCTACAACACCTCCAGGACACCTGTCGAGACATCCAACAACACTTCCTACACCTCTATCGGGACATGCTACAACACCTCCAGGACACCTGTCGGGACATCCAACAACACTTCCTACACCTCTGTCGGGACATGCTACAACACTTCCTAGACTTCTGTGGGGACATGCTACAACACTTCCAGGACACCTGTTGGGACATCCAACAACACTTCCTACACCTCTGTCGGGACATGCTACAACACTTCCAGGACACCTGTCGGGACATCCAACAACACTTCCTACACTTCTGTGGGGACATCCAACAACACTTCCTACACCCCTGTCGGGAGATGCTACAACACCTCCAGGACACCTGTCGAGACATCCAACAACACTTCCTACACCTCTGTCGGGACATGCTACACCACTTCCAGGATACCTGTCGAGACATCCAACAACACTTCCTACACCCCTGTCGGGAGATGCTACAACACCTCCAGGATACCTGTCGAGACATCCAACAACACTTCCTACACCTCTGTCGGGACATGCTACACCACTTCCAGGACACCTGTCGGGACATCCAGCAACACTTCCTACACTTCTGTGGGGACATGCTACAACACTTCCTACACCTCTGTCGGGACATCCAACAACACTTCCTACACCTCTGTCGGGACATCCAACAACACTTCCTACACCTCTGTCGAGACATCCAACAACACTTCCTACACCTCTGTCGGGATATCCAACAACACTTCCAGGACACCTGTCGGGACATCCAACAACACTTCCTACACCTCTGTCGGGACATGCTACAACACTTCCTACACCTCTGTCGGGAGATGCTACAACACCTCCAGGACACCTGTCGAGACATCCAACAACACTTCCTACACTTCTGTGGGGACATGCTACAACACTTCCAGGACACCTGTCGGGACATCCAACAACACTTCCTACACCTCTGTCGGGACATGCTACAACACTTCCAGGACACCTGTCGGGACATCCAACAACACTTCCTACACCCCTGTCGGGACATGCTACAACACTTCCAGGACACCTCTGTCGGGACATGCTACAACACCTCCAGGACACCTGTCGAGACAACCAACAACACTTCCTACACTTCTGTGGGGACATGCTACAACACTTCCAGGACACCTGTCGAGACATCCAACAACACTTCCTACACCTCTGTCGGGACATGCTACAACACTTCCAGGACACCTGTCGGGACATCCAACAACACTTCCTACACCCCTGTCGGGACATGCTACAACACCTCCAGGACACCTGTCGAGACATCCAACAACACTTCCTACACCTCTATCGGGACATGCTACAACACTTCCAGGACACCTGTCGAGACATCCAACAACACTTCCTACACCTCTGTCGGGACATGCTACAACACTTCCAGGACACCTGTCGGGACATCCAACAACACTTCCTACACCTCTGTCGGGATATCCAACAACACTTCCAGGACACCTGTCGGGACATCCAACAACACTTCCTACACCTCTGTCGGGATATGCTACAACACTTCCTACACCCCTGTCGGGACATGCTACAACACCTCCAGGACACCTGTCGGGACATCCAACAACACTTCCTACACCTCTGTCGGGACATGCTACAACACCTCCAGGATACCTGTCGAGACATCCAACAACACTTCCTACACCTCTGTCGGGACATGCTACAACACCTCCAGGACACATGTCGGGACATCCAACAACACTTCCTACACCTCTGTCGGGACATGCTACACCACTTCCAGGATACCTGTCGAGACATCCAACAACACTTCCTACACCTCTGTCGGGAGATGCTACAACACCTCCAGGATACCTGTCGAGACATCCAACAACACTTCCTACACCTCTGTCGGGACATGCTACACCACTTCCAGGACACCTGTCGGGACATCCAGCAACACTTCCTACACTTCTGTGGGGACATGCTACAACACTTCCTACACCTCTGTCGGGACATCCAACAACACTTCCTACACCTCTGTCGGGACATCCAACAACACTTCCTACACCTCTGTCGAGACATCCAACAACACTTCCTACACCTCTGTCGGGATATCCAACAACACTTCCAGGACACCTGTCGGGACATCCAACAACACTTCCTACACCTCTGTCGGGACATGCTACAACACTTCCTACACCTCTGTCGGGAGATGCTACAACACCTCCAGGACACCTGTCGAGACATCCAACAACACTTCCTACACTTCTGTGGGGACATGCTACAACACTTCCAGGACACCTGTCGGGACATCCAACAACACTTCCTACACCTCTGTCGGGACATGCTACAACACTTCCAGGACACCTGTCGGGACATCCAACAACACTTCCTACACCCCTGTCGAGACATGCTACAACACTTCCAGGACACCTCTGTCGGGACATGCTACAACACCTCCAGGACACCTGTCGAGACAACCAACAACACTTCCTACACTTCTGTGGGGACATGCTACAACACTTCCAGGACACCTGTCGAGACATCCAACAACACTTCCTACACCTCTGTCGGGACATGCTACAACACTTCCAGGACACCTGTCGGGACATCCAACAACACTTCCTACACCCCTGTCGGGACATGCTACAACACCTCCAGGACACCTGTCGGGACATCCAACAACACTTCCTACACTTCTGTCGGGACATGCTACAACACTTCCTAGACTTCTGTGGGGACATGCTACAACACTTCCAGGACACCTGTTGGGACATCCAACAACACTTCCTACACCTCTGTCGGGACATGCTACAACACTTCCAGGACACCTGTCGGGACATCCAACAACACTTCCTACACTTCTGTGGGGACATGCTACAACACTTCCTACACCCCTGTCGGGACATGCTACAACACCTCCAGGACACCTGTCGGGACATCCAACAACACTTCCTACACCTCTGTCGGGACATGCTACAACACCTCCAGGATACCTGTCGAGACATCCAACAACACTTCCTACACCTCTGTCGGGACATGCTACAACACCTCCAGGACACATGTCGGGACATCCAACAACACTTCCTACACCTCTGTCGGGACATGCTACAACACTTCCAGGATACCTGTCGGGACATCCAACAACACTTCCTACACCCCTGTCGGGAGATGCTACAACACCTCCAGGACACCTGTCGAGACATCCAACAACACTTCCTACACCTCTGTCGGGACATGCTACACCACTTCCAGGATACCTGTCGAGACATCCAACAACACTTCCTACACCCCTGTCGGGAGATGCTACAACACCTCCAGGATACCTGTCGAGACATCCAACAACACTTCCTACACCTCTGTCGGGACATGCTACACCACTTCCAGGACACCTGTCGGGACATCCAACAACACTTCCTACACTTCTGTGGGGACATGCTACAACACTTCCTACACCTCTGTCGGGACATCCAACAACACTTCCTACACCTCTGTCGGGACATCCAACAACACTTCCTACACCTCTGTCGAGACATCCAACAACACTTCCTACACCTCTGTCGGGATATCCAACAACACTTCCAGGACACCTGTCGGGACATCCAACAACACTTCCTACACCTCTGTCGGGACATGCTACAACACTTCCTACACCTCTGTCGGGAGATGCTACAACACCTCCAGGACACCTGTCGAGACATCCAACAACACTTCCTACACTTCTGTGGGGACATGCTACAACACTTCCAGGACACCTGTCGGGACATCCAACAACACTTCCTACACCTCTGTCGGGACATGCTACAACACTTCCAGGACACCTGTCGGGACATCCAACAACACTTCCTACACACCTGTCGAGACATGCTACAACACTTCCAGGACACCTCTGTCGGGACATGCTACAACACCTCCAGGACACCTGTCGAGACAACCAACAACACTTCCTACACTTCTGTGGGGACATGCTACAACACTTCCAGGACACCTGTCGAGACATCCAACAACACTTCCTACACCTCTGTCGGGACATGCTACAACACTTCCAGGACACCTGTCGGGACATCCAACAACACTTCCTACACCCCTGTCGGGACATGCTACAACACCTCCAGGACACCTGTCGAGACATCCAACAACACTTCCTACACCTCTATCGGGACATGCTACAACACCTCCAGGACACCTGTCGGGACATCCAACAACACTTCCTACACCTCTGTCGGGACATGCTACAACACTTCCTAGACTTCTGTGGGGACATGCTACAACACTTCCAGGACACCTGTTGGGACATCCAACAACACTTCCTACACCTCTGTCGGGACATGCTACAACACTTCCAGGACACCTGTCGGGACATCCAACAACACTTCCTACACTTCTGTGGGGACATCCAACAACACTTCCTACACCCCTGTCGGGAGATGCTACAACACCTCCAGGACACCTGTCGAGACATCCAACAACACTTCCTACACCTCTGTCGGGACATGCTACACCACTTCCAGGATACCTGTCGAGACATCCAACAACACTTCCTACACCCCTGTCGGGAGATGCTACAACACCTCCAGGATACCTGTCGAGACATCCAACAACACTTCCTACACCTCTGTCGGGACATGCTACACCACTTCCAGGACACCTGTCGGGACATCCAGCAACACTTCCTACACTTCTGTGGGGACATGCTACAACACTTCCTACACCTCTGTCGGGACATCCAACAACACTTCCTACACCTCTGTCGGGACATCCAACAACACTTCCTACACCTCTGTCGAGACATCCAACAACACTTCCTACACCTCTGTCGGGATATCCAACAACACTTCCAGGACACCTGTCGGGACATCCAACAACACTTCCTACACCTCTGTCGGGACATGCTACAACACTTCCTACACCTCTGTCGGGAGATGCTACAACACCTCCAGGACACCTGTCGAGACATCCAACAACACTTCCTACACTTCTGTGGGGACATGCTACAACACTTCCAGGACACCTGTCGGGACATCCAACAACACTTCCTACACCTCTGTCGGGACATGCTACAACACTTCCAGGACACCTGTCGGGACATCCAACAACACTTCCTACACCCCTGTCGGGACATGCTACAACACTTCCAGGACACCTCTGTCGGGACATGCTACAACACCTCCAGGACACCTGTCGAGACAACCAACAACACTTCCTACACTTCTGTGGGGACATGCTACAACACTTCCAGGACACCTGTCGAGACATCCAACAACACTTCCTACACCTCTGTCGGGACATGCTACAACACTTCCAGGACACCTGTCGGGACATCCAACAACACTTCCTACACCCCTGTCGGGACATGCTACAACACCTCCAGGACACCTGTCGAGACATCCAACAACACTTCCTACACCTCTATCGGGACATGCTACAACACTTCCAGGACACCTGTCGAGACATCCAACAACACTTCCTACACCTCTGTCGGGACATGCTACAACACTTCCAGGACACCTGTCGGGACATCCAACAACACTTCCTACACCTCTGTCGGGATATCCAACAACACTTCCAGGACACCTGTCGGGACATCCAACAACACTTCCTACACCTCTGTCGGGATATGCTACAACACTTCCAGGACACCTGTCGAGACATCCAACAACACTTCCTACACCTCTGTCGGGACATGCTACAACACTTCCAGGATACCTGTCGGGACATCCAACAAAACCTCATACACTACTGTCGGACATCCTATATTACATCTAAGACACCCGTCGGTGCATCCTACAACACCTCCAGGACACTTGTCGGGACATCCTATATTTTCTCTTGGACACCTGCCGGGACATCCAACAATACCTCATACACCACTGTCGGGACATCCTATACTACCTCTAGGACACCTGCTGGGACATCCAACAACACCTCCTACACCCTGTCGGGACATCATACAACATCTCTTGGACACCTACCGGTACATCCAACTACACCTTCTAAACCCCTGTCGGGACATCACACATTACCACTAGGACACCTGTCGGAACATCCTACATCACCTCCAGGACAACTGTCTGGACATCCTACACCACCTCCAGCTCACCTGTCGGGACATCCTACACCAACTCCAGGACACCTGTCGGGACATCCTAAACCACCTCCATGACACCTGTCGAGACATCCTACAGCACTTCTAGGGCACCTGTCGGGGCATGGTACAACACTTCCTGGACAGTGTATGTATAGAGGCGAGTTCAGTATGAATGTCCATGAAAATGGCTGTATCGGTCTCTGTCACAGTAGCTATTGGGTACAGATATATATCCTGATTCAGAACGATCAGATAGTAAAATGAAAATATATTCAGATTAACAGACGCCGAGTGTATGTTCTACGTGTATCCAAACTGTCTTACAACCAAACGTATGTTTAATATACCTGCCAAACTGGGTTCATATAAAACAAATTCGAAAATAATTCGTACTATTTTGAGAAGGAAATTTTCAATTATGAGTGGGCTCAAGTTGGACATCCGGACCCAGTCGGGGAGAGAGGCCCTCAGACCCGATTCTCAAGCTTTTCCCTCCCTAGGGTTTGTATACTCTGGGTAATGCTAGCTTTCTAATATTAAGCTGTGAGAATCCCCAGGAAGACGAAGGGCTAATTAATATGCGAAGGCGTGTATCACGACTCAGCGATTACAAAGAACTGGTGTTGTTCATTTCTGAAATGTACCAGTGCTGTCGGTCACTCTATGACAGACCTGTCATAGTATCTGTCAATCATACGGATATATGTTTTTATAATGGCTACTCATGACAGATTTATCTTTCATCAAACAAACAGAAACTCAACCTAATGTTGCCCCGTCTGACGGGATTAACTTTTACACGCATTTAATGGGACAGTCTTCTTCTCTGTCCTTATATGGACATAATCGTCACAGGTTGATGTTCACAAAAGAAAAAAATATGTTGTAGTGTGGATGGTGTGATGATGATGATGAATGTTGTAGTCATATTCTAAAATGTAGAGCAATGGGAATAATCTCATAACAGTACAGAGCAGTATACTCGACATTGGGCAAGAGAATGCGCACACGTGTTGCCCGGCAACTCATCTTACATAATTCAGTTCCTGTTTGTCGTCACGCTGCAGAAAGTGCTCTTCTATGTATGTTGTTTAAATCTACAACTACGACCTACACTTATCATGCCAATCACTGGATCTGGATTCATAAGACCTGTATCATATCTGCCATGGGCTCCGTATGATAAAGTAAGCTACGATGTTCCGTACGCTGTTTTAGGCATGATGGAGGACCGCGGGCTACGACATCACGCGATTTCCTTGTGGACAGGCCGAGACAAACCTGCATGAAGGCTGCACAGAAATCGTGCGGAGATCTCACAGCGAGCGGTTTCCGTGCGGTCTCCTCAGCCCTTGCTGCGTCCTTGCGGATGTTGAACGTTGATCGTACGGTGAACGTGCAGTTACCGTGCATTATTTTTTAAATAAAATATCGTGCGTGTACCACACGATCACCATGCGGCCACCGTGCGGCGTCCATGCCATGCCACCTAGGGCTACGGGCTTACGATTTTTAAAAGTTTGTCAAACTTCGGTGTTTGACAAAGTCGTAGAAGCTACAGTGCCAGGTGATCGTACATCCGCCACACAGAAATGGAGCTATAGTCCCTTTAAGTCAGAAACGTACCGATGAATTGCTAATTTTATCATTGTACAAAATTGCCACATAAATATAAATAGTACACATGTTTATCATTTACTAATACCCAACAGCTTTCCGACATTTGAGCATTTTCGGGACTCCACGAAAAAGCTACTATCACTGAAAACGCAAAAGTTGTTATCTGTGGCGGCGGGGTGAAACCGCAGAAACGGAACAGCCAGTCATGGCGGGGGACATCCCAAAATCTGCTCCTGGAGACCTGACGGTTCGCCTTTGTGGGTTTTCATGAACTCATATAGCTGAGGTTTCGTTGCCTTTGAAGGTCGTGCGATCTGAAATTTGTCGAGCCATGATATCATATCACCTTTTCGACTGTTCGATGTCGGGGCTTTACTGTCGGCATCCTGCACGCTGTGGTACGGAGCATTGTCCGTTACGGAAAAAGACTTCTCTGGTAGAGCTGGTACCAACTTGTTTTTAACCCAATCGAGGAAAACAGCACCATTCATCTAGGAATGGTAGTCTCTGTTATCTGTGGACTTTGCACTGAATACCAAGTCGCAGCCTGGGAGAAAGCCTTTGCTGGAGCAACCAGCATGTAGAATGATAAGTGTTTCTCCTACGTGACCCTTATCACCCCCATCGGATACCCACTTACTGATGACAGTGTGCGAGGCATTGACCTTGGTGTCGTCCAAGTACACTGGCTCGAACCCTTCCTTGCGCTTCTTCTTTCTTACCCTGAGAAAATTATTTCTCAAGCGAACGATATCAGGGCGTTCACAGACTACTTACCTATTCTCCCCCGAAATTTTCTTATAACGATACCCGATAGAGACTAAGGATCGCCAGAATGTGTACTTTGATACTCTGAGGTGCAAGTGTCAACACACGGAACTGTTATAAATATTTCAAGAAATCACTTAAACATTCCATCCATCTGTGCTACCTATTACAAAACACTCACTACATTTCTCGTCTGGCATGAGACGTTGTTTCTTTCAGTTTTCGAGGCGGTAAGGTAGCCTTGTACTTCGTCACGCTGAAGACCGATTCATAGTATGTTGGTGGCTTGATCCAATGTTCTCGCCCTACCTTACAAGACTAATTTATGTTTAGCTTGACGTACAGTAATAAATTGCTGCATGTTCACACAGGAGGACATGGACTTCATAATGTCACATTTAACCCTTTCAGCCATACATTTCACATATTCATGTTAACATTAATAACATAACACAAGCAAATTATGGTCCAAAGTTTTCTTCACCAACTCACATATAAAGTAACACGATTAAGTCACAGTCACACTGTATTAATGTCATGATCTCCATAACAAACTATAAATCACAGCATCTGGAATGAAATCACTTTAAAGTCAGAGCCTAATAGAAATGTCTAGCAAATCAGCTGCAACAAGCATTCATGAACACACAGTTTGTTCCTGACAAACAATGGACACACTCTGATAGCTGAATCACTTCCAGTTGATCATTTCATTATTCAACACCACAGTCATCAGTTTTCCAGCACCAGTAGGAGGAATAGAGTCTGGGCCAGACAAACCAGCGACTGAAAGTGGAATCCCAACTACCTGAAAACTTCATCCCAATCACTGGCTCTTTTGGTCTAGATTTCACCCTCTAAACAGGGCCATGGAATCATTCTGTGTGTTGATCAAATACATGATGAAACAAACGGTCAAACAAATGACCAAGCACATTATCATATAATCAAACACATGGCACATTCAGTCAGCTATATGTAGTCATTCTAGCAACACGTAATGGAATCTGTGGCCCTGTTGTACCCAGGTCCACTCAGGTTCCGGCTAATGATTACAACTAACTATTAGTACTTTGTACTGAATTGGTGGTTTGCACAAAGCAAACAAACCGAGCTGAGGGCCTATTTCCGCAAGTAAAGCATGGCCATGCTGTCAATCAAACCACTGAATAAATAAATTAATCTATCCAGTACATGTGAAATTGTTCATTTGTTCATTTTTTCATTTAGTTGTGTCTTTCATCATAAAAGTACTGTGCATGTGTATCTCCTGGTCAAGGGGGCTAACTCTTGACTCTCACCAGTCCAATTCGGACTCCTCGTAATTCAGACACAAAAGTCGGTCCCAGTCGAGTCTGAATTAGACAGCTTCCACTGTTTTACAAAATCTGCATCATAATAACAATGAACAACAAGCTGACTAGAAATATTCATCAGTATTGCATAATCATATCACATTGTACACTTACTCCCTATTTCAAAGAGGAATACATCAACAATCATGATTGTGTAAAGTAGAGGAGGAGGTTATGGCTAATCACCTTGTTGAAGGTTGCCATGCTGTGTGACCTGGTACCCATATCCCGGCAAGCCGTTATTAGGGTTTGAGATCATACAAAAACTGTAAGTAGGGTTATCACCACTATGAACATCAAACCATGTAACTAGGATACAATTACATGCATCATGGCATCAGGGTATGAACCTCCCAAAACTTTCAGTCTGACCACAGATGTAAAACTGGTCAGATGTAAAACTTGACAGCAATGACCAAAACTTGACAGCCCGCAAATAATTACTTAGGTTTGACGCGTGACATAGTTTATCATGTAATTGGAATTAATTTTACAAGTGGATTTATAATGACTTATTACCCTGAAATATGGCAAATATTTTCCTACACATGTCTAAATTTAACTGGACTGTCAGGCAGATGAATTTGAAAATCTGGCAGTCCGTGCTGAAAATATCCCATCCCAGGTTGTTGGGCAGGCAGGAATTTCAAAAGCTGAGCATGGGTGGGTCGTCGAAGTTTCAAAGAGGGGTTCAGGAGGCTTGAACGCCCTGAACACACCTCACCCCACCTGCTAGATCTGCCTCAATGCGTTACATTAGTAACTATGTTATACCTCACAATCACATCTTCAAATGTCAAGACCAATACAAGTTGTTTGTCTAGTCAAAACCAATTTTAGCCCAGAATATACAAAGTGGAACACAAAATATTTCAATCAAGTCTTCATGTGACTTGGTTGACATGTCATTGGTTCCCAGTTGTGTAGACTGATATTCAGGCTTTTGATCACTGGATTGTCTTACCCAGATTTGATTATTTACAGATTATAACAAGAAGGCATCCAGTCGGACAGGGAGTTACACTATCTGATACAGATGGTTGCAACTTACGACAAGTACAGGTTGGTGAGGGGATTACATTCTTACCTAGAGTCCTCACACCTGGTAAATATTCACAAAAATATCAGCAAAAAAACAGCTCTAATGTATTTGTTGATTAAAAAAGTGAAAATTAATTCAATAACAAATGTTCTGAATCTTAAAAATGACAAAATCCTGTCTAAGAATGGAACTATGCTTTTCGCAAGTTCCATGTATAAATACCCTTCTTGTAAGAAGGACCGTTCGTAAGACAACATTCAGAATTTTGTCAACAATATCCTTTTCAAAGCATCCTTCAATATCTTCTTCAACAGCCACAGAACGCGATGAAAGCTTCTCCACGGTACACATCCGATGCTGGAAACACATGATGATTTGTGAATTCAGCCCCACACCAACATCAGCATATAAATAAGTATTAGATTGATTCATGCTTAATTCATTCAATAATCAGCATTCAGTTCAACACAGTGACCTTCACCTGTAACCATCACCTTACATAATATTAAACACTGAGAAAATGTCAGTGTGAATCTGTATCCTCGTCATACTGTTCATGCATCCGATTCACAGCAGTTTGTTGGTCCTCTTTGTGGTAGCAGCTATTCGATCATTTGCCCTGTCCACAGAATCCTTCAGAACGTCCAGCTTCCCATTCTGAATATCCTCCTCATGTTGAACGGCCAGAGCCATCGATTTGAGATTGCTCAAGGTTGCGGACAGTTGGTCCACCTCCTGGTCACTGATCACCTCCTTGTACATGGAAGCCTGTGATTGGCCATCCTTCTGGACGTCCACTTCATCCACTAATCCAGACAAGTCATACTTCCTGCTTGTGGCGTTTGATTTAGCATTAACGGTTGTCTTGTCAGAGGTCCTGTCTGACATTGTGGCTGATGATGTTGATGCACTGGATGCTGGAATATAAATATGAAGAACATCAGCTTTACTGGCAGAGGTAGATTCAGCATGTCATCAAAACAGGTTTTCAGTATTTCCCTTTCCCGGTATGTACCGGATTCTGACTGGTACATTGATGTCTGGTAATTTCAAAGCCTCCTGGATATCATGTCTGGCAAATTTTGCAATCAATTTTCTAATTACCCCTGTCAATGTTAATGTGGTGGCACTGCTGTCTCCAATGCCATAGCGAATTCAGAGAGGGTGCAAATGTGGCGTGAAACTAAACTCGCTCACTCTGGCACCTTTTTTGACTTTTTGACTTTGACATCACTTTTGATGTACGAATATCAAAAGTCTGTTACTGCCACTAGTTGATATACTGTATTGCTGCCTCTAAACCACAGCTGTGAGTTCAAATATGATTTATTGATTGTAAATGGTCCCTGATTAGTTTCAGAATTTACCATGTTTACTTTCTGCATAAAAACCTCCAGTGACATCACTCTACTGTCTCGCCGGGTTCTCCTTCTATTGAGCAAATCCCTACAGGCAGTTTCATGGGCACTGTCCTAGAAATCCCGGGGACTTCCTACAGAACTGCATGCAGTCCAGGGGTTTTCTCAGGAATAGACCCTGACTTTTTTTTACTTGTTTTGAAGATTGATAACTTTTTTTAAAAGACACATTGACCCTGCCAATTGAGCATTAAGTCTCTGAGGTTTCCTGAAAAGTTGTTTAACAAATGACCACAAGATAGGTAATTTTGTCCCACTATTAATGAATATGATTGTAAAATATTGATATATATTTGAAAAAAAATACTGTGTTGATAGAGCATAGAGAGCATGTGCAGGACACATTGAGGAAGGCAAGCCATTGCCAGTTGCATACCAGTTGATTTAAACAATAAATAACAAATACCAAAATTACATCTAAAGTATATCTTTGTTCATTTCAACAGTTGCATCAAAACCTCGGAGTTAGTTTTGATCATTCACAAGTCAAAGGTCAACCTCTACATCTCAAAAACGCACCTAAAATAATATAACAACAGTGTCTATCCTTACCCAAAGATGTGTCATGTTGTTGAAGACGATGATGTACAGTCACTTCATAATCAAGTTTCCGTCTGCCAGGGGCAAATAACTCTATCTTCCTTAAAATGTGGATCAGGTTTGCGCAGACAATGTCATAGCTCAGATCAGGAGACCCAATGAAATTTTGTGTGAGAACCATCTCCCAAGGACTGACGACTCTTATAGTTGATATAATCGACCAAGCGAAATGCTTAATGATCTTCTGTGTGAGATTGAGGATTGTGATGCCATCACCAGATATTTGTATAACTCCATCTTTCTGAGGATGAAATTTTTTACTGTCAATCACCGAATACAACATTTCATAGTCAAATACCTGTGGAACATCATTGTCTTTTAGGATAATTGGATCCACATGGATGTATTTCTTCGGCATCTGCCATCGTCCAAGCCAAGCCTCGAGGCCAGAGACGACATTGGCTGCAACATCAAGGTCATTATGCAGGTCTTCCATGGTTGCTATGGAATTGTCAATCTGCTCCCCTTGTTGGGAGAGCCGAGTGGCTGCATGTTGCAAGGTCTGCTCCGAGTCTGTGGCGATCCTCAGAAGATTGGTCCCAAGTTTTGTCCTCTGACCTTCAGGGATGCTTTTGACCTTGGAAGATTCTGACAGAGTGGCAGCGCTCAGGAAAAAATGATTTATTGCCGAGAAGACAGACGACCGGTCCTGGAAGGAAGAAAACCAGTGTGTATGTCCTTTATTGTCCACGATAGTTATCGCACCGAAGATGAAGGAGGAAGATGCTTTCTTCATCAAAGCAATCTTGGAAAACTTTATCACTAGGTCACTTGTAAGAGCTGGTTTCTTTGACTCGTCATGAAATGCCACTCCATCAGCGAACACAGAGAACTGTCCATACACCCACTTCCTAAGTGGGCTCACGTAGTACGATGCATACCACTTGCGTATCGCAACATTCATCTTGCTTCAGATATCAGGCACGCTGACACTACACCTGTAATACAGAAGAAATGTAATCACTTAAGTTGTCCAAAAAACAAAACTGTTCAGGTGAACAATAATGGCATCCTCTAACATTCAACTCAACCATGGAAATCTCCTCACCAGGATCGAAATCACATGACAGATTCTGTTACTTATATATTGGGAATTAAACAATGAAATTATGTTAACATCTTACACATTGGTATAATGAATATGCTGATTAGAAAGTTTTGATCAAAGTCAAGGTTTTCGGATATTTGATGCTGAGAATTTATCCCGTGACAAGCTTTAACAAATCACCTTCACAGGTGACTCGTAAACCCAAACTAACCATTTTAAATATTAATGCATTTCACCAATATCAAAATGAATGCCTTTAAATGAGATATTCACACAAAATGATTCCAGCATATGAAACTTTTTATTCTCAAAAGCAGCTTGACAACATTCTCTTCATAAAAAACATTTCAAAATAAAACCTATTGTTGCTGTGAAGGAGTAACTTAGGAACATCCTATTTTAGTCCAGTTTATCCAATAATTTCTGAAGGATTGGATTGGAGCAAAGCCTGGTTTTTATTAAATACTTCTTGAGTTTTCAAGCCAACAATTGATTGAGTTTAGTTTTAAGCTGCTTTCTGCATATTCAAGCATTATCACGGTATGGAACAGTGTCCATGTAGGGAATCCAACCCTGGTCTTCTGTGTGACGAGTTAAAACCTTAACCACTAAGCTACCACACCATCCGTTGAAGCTAACAAACATGATATGTAGACTACAAAAGACATAACACTACGGGTGAAAATTATGTGATCAATTATTCATTTCTTTTTAATATCAATAATAATAAAGTTTGTAGATTGTGCTTGTTTGCTTATATGACAGAAAACGAAATTAAAATGGGGTAGCTAGCACTGATCATTTGAGTGACTGAGCTTTGACTAATGCCACACTCCCAGAGTAATATGGTTGTGTAAGTTATATACTCCAACCACACAAACCAATGATTCATATCATTAGCCATGTCCCTTCCTGTTTGAATAAAACACACTGCCAGTGTTGACAAAGCCATCCTTTGGACCATCCAACCCACTTTGTTTCAACAAGAATAGATGTCTGCTGACCTGTCACAGTCTTTCCACAAGGAGAAAAATTCTTTCAAAGAATCCAACCTGGCCACTTCATTCTCTCAGTTTATATTTTCTTCTTTCACTGACCTGTTTATATTATGCAAGACATGTCAAGAAATAGGACACACTTCTTTTGACAAATTACTTTCTTATTTTTATCCCTGTCCTATTTGGTTTTTTTAAAAAGTATCTAGAAACAGGGGCTCCCTCTCACTGGATGAATATTTCAGGGATTAGTATACATATGCAAGATGTCAACACAAATTCTCAATGTAAGTTGTTGTTGTTATAATTAATATTTGTAGAAGTGACTTATGTTTCTCTGATAGCAGCTGTTACGAATGGTGTTTCAAAGTAACAGGACAATGGGTCATGTCTGTCTGACTGACCCACTGAAAATTCACAGGACCCTCAGAATAATTTTTAAACACACATTTCAGATTTAACACTTCTCATAATTTGCACTGAAAGTATTAACATTATATAATGACAAACATTATAAACATAAATTTATAAACAGGGACCAAGCGTCACAAGTCACAAGTAACAACTTCAGACATAGTCACTGTAATATATTCAGACACATACAAAAGATGCTGAAAACACGCAGTTAAATCAAGAAATATATTACTAATAAATCACCATATTCGTTGTACCTCATCAATGAAAAGTACTGAATATCTGCCGTCCAATATGGACAGCAGACCTCGGAGTTCAGTGTCACTTTTGGATGATGTTACGTTTTGACTTCCGGGAAAGGGGAAGTAATTATTATGCAATATGAGTTGTCTCCCTTTGACAACGTATACCCGGCCGTGGCACGCGATGGTGAAGAGAGCCAGTCAAAAAGCCCCAGATACAACAAAAAGTCACAACAAATTTGGTCACTATGCCCAAGATCTTTTTCTCACAGTGCCCCAGGGGGTAGTCCAAATGCCACCAATATTTAAAATGATTTTATATATATTTATTATGTTTTGCATATTTTCAAATTTGAACGAAATTCCGGGGCCGTGGGGTAGCCTAGTGGTTAAAGCGGTCGCTCGTCATGCCGAAGACCCGGGTTCGATTCCCCACATGGGTACAATATGTGAGGCCCATTTTCTGGTGTCCCCCGCCGTGATATCGCTGGAATATTGCTAAAAGCGGCGTAAAACAAAACTCACTCACTCACTGAACGAAATTCCAGAAAATTCTACCGCTACCCTCGTAGTAATGACTGTAACGGTATAATTTCTGAACATGTTCATTACCGGACGAGGATATTACCATAGAGTGTTTCCGTCACTGAGTTCATCTCAAATTTCTTAAACCCAGCCAGATGTAGTTAAGAACTGCAGGCATGAAAGTTCATAAGCCGACCCAGACATTGTGCGATTAGGACGTTCTTCCTTTATTGTTCAAAATGGATGTGCCCGTTAGCGTTACAGGATAATTTTCAATGCATAACAGCTGAATTTATTTCCTAAAATTGATCGCATGGTGTTCCACTCCCTGAAATAGAATTCATTTAAGATTCTGACACGGTCGGTTTTAAATAAAATAATTCTATAAAATACTCAGTAACACCTGAAATTGGTTAACAGTGAATATATAACATGAGCCAGACATAATTACTGCGCACAGTCAGTCTTGGCAAATACCTCTTTCATCACAGTGATATGGTATTTCGCTTACTGATAAATTGCCGTTTCTGCCATGACACGAACCGTTCGCCATGCCATTTTAATCCCTTAAAATTACATTCTGTTTCCATCTTAACATCTAGGCATACAACTTTAGGGCTTCAAACCTTTGAAACGAACAGCTGTACCAATCATTGAGATACCTTTTCAAACATTCACAGCCCCGAATATAATTTTGTAATAAATTGGCCGTTCTTAGACATCCAATCAGCCATGTCTGTTTTATTTCTTAAATGTTAAGAAGATTTTAGATGTCCTTTTCTCTTGATTTGTTGAAAATGGCCTACCAGCTGTTTGTTACAACGGCAATACCTGATTTTATACGTTACAATGCAACTGGGGTATTTTATGAGGAAAACGAATTGTAACGAAAAATACGTCTCGTTTGATTTTCGGAAGGCCTGTAAGTCATTTCACAGAACTGTTAAGATTTTGCTAAAAATTTACGTCACTCTGGAGACGTTCCACGAGAAATATTATATATCCAAGAACATAAGTTAGATTTTTGTACTGGGCTGCGTTAATGTTCGTTTTTGAGAGTAATTTCCCTTTACTGGCGGGAATCCCACTACCTGTATCGAGAAAAATGATTGGACGACATAATGGTACAGTTATTTTCATTGGTTACATTCTCAAGTTCCCTGTGTTTCTTAGCATCTGTTGTTGTTTGTCAATGGAGGATCGATGGATGTAGGTGAGAACCGGGGATTTTCAATGGGAGAAAATGAGTTGCAAAATCCGAAACAGGTACGTATCGGACATATCACTTTAAGTTTCTTTAAATCGGTCACATATTTGTTAACGTTTAGTGACAAATTGGTAACTGTGTCATGGTTCAAGTCAGAAGAAAAGTCAAGGAGTTTGAGTGTCAGCATTCTCTAGCCATACTCATTCGCAATCGATCACTTGATCTGAACGCGAGAGTTATATGTTCGGCCGATCAACTTGACACGGGCCAACTCATATCTCTTAGTGGGAATAGATTATATCGATAAGGTGTTTGCCAAGTGTCTGATAGCAGCTTGGAATGGTTTTACAACGACCGAATCTGGTGCCAGTGATAGGCCTATCAACATGTTGTTTTGTAAACATTCGTAGCTAACATTTTTTTATGACGTGAATTGTTTTATACGTTCCCCCATTCGAGATTTTGACCTAGGATCTGCACTACGGATATTTTGACACCATGTTTTCCTTATTTTGATCATGTTGAAGAACGTATTGTGAAATAATTCAGTGTTAGGTATTTTGCCCAAGTTTATTGTAAATATATCTGTTAATAACATGTATGGGTGTGAAACTAAATGCCATGCAAATGCATCGCTGCATTGAGCAACATGTCCTTTTAATCCTCAGCTCCAAATATATACACTTTAGCACTTTGATGAGATTGATAGCAATTGTGAATTTAAATAGTGATTATCTTATCATGTTTAATGGAAAGTTCAAGTTTGTTGAACCATCTTCACATTGTAACCATTTTGGTGTAATGTTCCATCAACGCTGAAGAAAGTGTTAATCATTTTTAGATTTTTGGAAAAGGCAATTATGTCAAAGGGACTTAAATAGTAAATAGATCCCAACAAAGCATATCCACGTGCAAAATGAATTTTAATAAAGGAACATCTTCATATGTATTGTGAAATAGACAGTGGAATCACAAATTTCACCACACATACAGCAAGAGCACCCACTCAGAGTTTTTATTTTTGTTTCTTACTGTTTATTTTCAGGGCCATCCAATGTTGAAGTAATCATTCCATAGATGGAGATGATGGATAGATGACACCATGTTGTTACCTTAGGAAGTCATCTTTCAACACAAAATGGGTGACAGTGAATTGAATCTGAGCAAGCTGACAGCCAGCTTAGAGGAACTGTCACTACGAAAACAACTGCCTCTTAGACAACAAGCTCAAAAACCTGTGCTCAAGTACAACACAACGATTACAAAACCTGTCCATTTGTTCAGCCAGTCAGATGTTGTCACCCTCAGAAGAGAGCGACAGCGAGAAAGTTCACAGTCGCCGACATCCCGACAGGCGGCTGTCCATGGTGCACTTCAGAGTCGCAGATCCAATCATAGTCTATCGCCAGTTCGCTCCATAGCTTCGTCAGTATCCTCCAATAGCAGCTCACAAATACAGCAAGGCAAACCAAATGGAAACCCATATGCACGACCAGTTAGTGCAAAAGAAGTAGCTGAAGACATCTTCGGCCACACTATTAAGAAAAGCCCTAGCACATCTTCCGTCTCCAGTGTCAACAATGCCAGTAATGGCATCTTACAGCTGAATTCCTTCATGAGGCCACAAAGTGCTGCCATGAAAGAAAAATTTGATCAAGCCACTAAAAAAGCCACATCTACAGGGAAAACCATACAAAACCAAGAGAAAACAGCTGCAACAGAGCTTTATCATGATCTTAACAGAAATGAAGCTCATTTAGAAAATGGATATGACCTGAAATCTGGGTTGCAGAATGGAAATGAGAAATTGTTGAAAAAACCTCCTATTGGGAGACAGGATGTACAGGGACACAAGCACAGTCTTACAACTGATATGAAAAAAGTCAGAAATTTGAATTACACACCCACAAAACCCTACAGTGAAGTGAGTGATACAGATTCTGATAGCACAAAAGATTCTGACAACAAGCCAAGTAATCGTAGCATTATTATTTCTCATGCCAAGGCTAGCTCTCCAACCAGATCCGTTCCCCCACAAACCGTCCCTGTAGCTTTAAAGCCTTCTGTGTTGAACAGACATTCCAGTAGATCTCCTCAAACTTTGACGGCAACAACAACGATGAACACAGACATGAGCACTCTGGTTAGTACCAGTGGAAAGAAAATGCCAGTAACTAATACAGTCACGAGAACAGTATATTATCAGAAGGGGTCTAAAGCTGAAGAAATTATTCATGAGCAGAGACCGAAAGCTGATGGTGCTCCTGCTGTCCAGAAGAAAATCACAGAGAGGGATGATATTGGGGAGGAGGAAGACGATGACGATGAGTATGAGGATGAAGAGGAATCGGACACCTGTTCACCATCAGGGTGAGTTCACTTGTCGTCCAGTTTTAAAGGGTCCTAGTCAAAATGGCCACACATCAAAATGGCCACACATCAAAATGGCCACAAAACTTCCAAGTCAAAATGGCTATACCAAAAAGTCAAAATGGCCACACAAAAAAGTCAAAATTTCCATAAATTATTTGATTATCTTGCAATACTCATGACATTTGTATTATTTGATATCGAAGTGCAGTAATAAGAAAAGAAGTTACATCAGACAAAACTTGATGTTCATTACACATATACAAATAACAAATATATATGTATGTTGTTTACTCATGTAAATAATAAACTAATGTATGGCCATTTTGACTACGGGTTGTGGCCATTTTGACTACGGGTTGTGGGGGGCCATTTTGACCTTTTTGTGTAGCCATTTTGACTACGGGTTGTGGCCATTTTGACTTTTTTGTATGGCCACTTTGACTAGGGTCAGTGTGGTGATTTTGTCATGTGGCCATTTTTACCTGTTTCCGTTTTAAATGTCTCTTTCAGTTTAGTGAAGCAACTAGTGTGGGGTTACAAGCTTAACACTGATTTGAGTCTTGTTACTCTCCAGATTTAGCGGCTATGGAGTATGTGAGTATGAGTGAATGAGGAATGTCTTAGAGTGAAAATACGAAATAATGTGAGAATAAAGATTACACACAATTGCCATAATTCTAGTATCATTAGTCCTTGTAAAAGTACCGCGATACATATGAGGTCAGGAAACAATCATACCGTACCATAGCAGTATTACATCATGTCACTACTCGGTGGCCTGCTTCATGTGTGTCAGTTGTGTTGATTAAGGTAACCATGGTAACTCAAGAATGCTCCTACTTTCCTAATAGTCTCTGTGTTCATGAATAGTGTCTGACCTTCTGACAAATCCGGCAGATTTGCCAACAGTCAGATAGAAGTTCCCAACCTGCTGGCCCCAGTGTCTGACTGAATATATCACAATAACTTTGTCTGAAGTTATTTGTGGCATGTGACACTTGGTCACTGTTAATTAATTTATATTTATGATGTTTGTCATTACATAATGTTTGTAATTTCAATGCCAGTTATGAGAAATGTTAAATCTGAAATGTGTGTTTAAATTTATTCTGTGGGTCCAGTGAATTTTCAGTGGGTCAGACAGACATTTGAAACATACAGGACCCTGTTACTTTGAACATGTTGAAACACCATTCATGAACACTGTAGTCTGCAGTTCCTGGAAAGATGCAATTGATATATCAAAGATCTTGGTTCCATTTTATCATTTAGAACTTGCACTGGTGCACCGGTGCACTGGTGCAGTCTGAAAATGCAAACTGCAACCTTATGTTTACAACAAATTGTGCCTAGTGACTAGGAACTGACTTGGAGCAATGATGGAGGACTTCATGAACAGTGATTAATTTACTACTACTGTCCATGTCAGGAAATGTGTTGTAAGATAAGATTATCTTGTTAGACCCAGAATAAATTGGATATGTATCAAAGTCAATTTTATGTTGAAGAGCAAGTGCAACCTGTTTTCATCTGGTGCAACTCAATTGATACCTGCAGTTGTACTGGGTTCAGGTGGATTATGTTTGTTTTAATCAAGCCCAGATTTACCTATCACAGCCTGAGTTATTTCTATTTGTATACAAACCCCAATTTTAGTTTTATCTAAACTTTAAAACAGTATCCAAGATTTAAAAGAAGAGGGCTTTTAGTGGTCTCAGAAGGCAAAAACACATCCGCTTTTATTTTGAGTGAGAACCAGTTTGATTTTGTTTGGGTTTTTGTTGTTGTTGTCTTTATGTTGAGTGAGTGAGTGAGTTTAGCTTTTACTGTACACTCTGCTCAGGTCTCTTCATACTGAATTTGAAAACAAGAACACATCAGTGGCAAGGCTTTATTCTGAGGCAAGGTGTCTACTTTGCCAGTTGTGTTGTAGACTGCTGTCAGTTGAGAAACTTCTACTTGTTAGCAACAATATGTGAACAGCACCTGTATTGACAAGAACTTGACCTATATTGACAGGTGACAAGTGCCATGTTCTCTCCACACATGTACACACTAGTACACACAAGTACACACAAGTACACGGCCTATTATTCAATCATGGCGAACACACTACATAGCTGGAACACATGAATACAGTGACAAGCTTCACCGAGCACCATTATAAGAACTTGGAGTTATGCAACTCGTATCCACTAAGGGAGAGTTAATGTTTGATTAAAGTTGATTCAAAGCTTCTGTCCACTCGTTGACAGTTGGATATTACGTGACACACAAATGTTTATTGTAAGGAACTGAAGATATATAGTTGGACACCTGTGAGTGCTTCCAGAGTGTATAGCAGTGAATTGCTGCTGTAGAACCAATACGGAACGTTTAATCAATCAATCAATCAATCAATCAATCAATCAATCAATCTTCTTGGACTTTCACTTAGTGCTTTGTCTGAGTACAAGTAGGGGCAATGGGGTAGCCTAGTGGTTAAAGTGTTCACCCCTTATGCTGAAGTTGTGGGTTCAATTCCCCACATAGGTGCAATATGTGAAGTCTCTTTTGGATGCCTCTCACTATGATATTGCTGGAATATTGTCAAAAGATGCTTAAAACCATACTAGCTCACCAAGTGAAGTTTCTGTGTGTACTGAAAGCAGTTTGAAAATAAAAACCTGCAGCCACTTACATACTGGCAGGACCCATGCAGATCCATGTTAGAATTTATCTTCAGTATCCCATGCTTGTCGTAAGGGGCAACTAACAGCTAGGAATGGGTGGTAAGGCTCACATTTTTGGTTGGTTGACACATGTCAGTGTACCTTAATTGCGTAGGTCGATGCTCATGCTGTTGGTCACTGGTCCAGATTAAATTATTTACAGACTGGTGCCATTAGTGTTGGGAATTGGTTGAAATCTCCCAACTGATGATTGCTTTATTACCAACAAACATCATTGAAAAAAATTGGTCATTTTTCAAATTTTCCTATCCAGGTTAATGTAGATAAGTATGACATGATGCAGCTGGATACTTGAAAGTGATGACTAATATATCATGAACATAAACATCCTGGAGTTTTCAAGAAAACCAAGAAAAGCCACGATGTGCATTTTTAAAAATAAATATACCAGTGTCAGTAAGTTTACAAGTGAAAGTGCACAAGTCTAGATTTTTAAAAGTGACGGGGAAACTGATGAACCATAGAGGTTTCACTGAAACATACCAGTTAGCAAGTTGTTCCTACTGTGTTTTTTTTTAGTTTTTTTTATTTCAGATAGCAAAATAGGATTCTCAATAACAATTTTGCTACCTCAAAGCGTTAATTTCAAACCCTGAATTCAATGTTGTAGACATGAAGTACTGACAACTAGTTGACTTCGTAGTCTCAAGCTGTTGAACTGTCATGAATTTCGAAATCTGCTTGTAAATTGCAGATACAGTATTTACAGTATTCACATTACTTGTCGCCTGATCTCAGCATTATCATTTGGTAATTCACCTGACACACTAACATTTGAAACCAGGGAGGCTCTTTGATGTGTTTTACAGGTTGCCATGGTTACTAGATGTGATGTGAATATATGGGATATGAAACGTGTATCAACTGGCAATAGCTTGATTGTGTTATTGCTGTATTTACTGTAACACCACTTTGAACTGTATATGAAAGTTAAAACAGAAAACCAAATGCATCGAAAGTTTTTTTAGTTATGGTTTGAGTTGTACGTCATATTGCAGTTACTTTAGGGAGAAGTGGGGTAGCCTAGTGATGGACTATGATGCCAGGGTAGGACTGCAGGACCTGTTAGATTTAAAACTTTCCCAATGTTTCCTGCCTGGACCAAAACTTGCCTGCCCACAGAATATCTTCATATACATGTCTAAATTATAACCTGACCATCGGGCAGGTGAACTTGAGAATCTCGCAGATTGTGTTGAATATAACTAGGCTGGTGGTCAGGCAGGAAGACTGGTTACAAGGCCAGGTTTGATTCCATGTGGGGTGTAGTGTGTGAACCCTGTATCTGGTATCCCTCTGCATGTGTTTTGGAGTATTGACAAACAAATCGGAAAGAATGTGCCCAAAACGTCCTCATGCATCGAGCACCTTGACTACATGCATGTCCAGCTTTCAGAATTAAACATAGAAGTCTGTTGAACATGTTGAATGTTGAATGTTTGTGGTTGTTATGTTTACATGCTTACATGCATGTCAAACATTGCTAGACTCAGACTTCAGGAAAGCATGTTTTGGGCCATGCTGTAACGCTTGAAGACATAAGAATTAGTTCCCTGAAACCAACTGCCAGGCTGAATTATATTTGATTGACAAATGTGATTTAAGACATCTTGTGAGTTCAATGTTTCAGATGATGTTTAAATGAACAAATATATATTGTTTTTACCAAGGCCACAATTACTGTCTTAGTCTTTCAAAAGTGTGTTATTTATTGTCTCTATCAAGAGCATCAGGTTACAGTTTAACTGTGTAAACCCCCAAATCCCAGGATTCCAGTTTGCCATAAGATTTATGGTCAAAGACAAGTAACATTCAGAACCGGCAAGTGACGTTTACTTGTAGACAGTCATTTTTACCATAATTAGGAAGACATTCAGATCTGGGGAATCTAAAGTCAGTTTGACACTTCAGTCTGCATTTTTGTATTTTACGTTACAGCAATGTACATCTTCAGACCACACTTGTGATGAGGAACTCATAGCAATCTATGCATCAGCAGATGAAAGTCTCCATGTTCTGTGTCTTTAAATCCCTACCTTTCTTCTTCCATCCTAGTGATGAATATTTCATCTGAATTGGTTTACGCTTTGTTCACAAAAAAAGGCAACTGCCTGATGTCACGGCAGTTTGTGATGCTGTGATTGAAGTTGGAGGGTCTTTAGTTTACCTTGCCCTGAGACCTCCCTTGTCATGTATTACCTAGAACATCTGCATAGAGCCCACCTCTGTGGTGTATTACCTAGAACATCTGCATAGAGCCCACCTCTGTGGTATATTACCTAGAACATCTGCATGGAGCCCACCTCTGTGGTATATTACCTAGAACATCTGCATGGAGCTTACCTCTGTGGTGTATTACCTGGAACATCTGCATTGAGCCCACCTGTGTGGATTATTACCTGGAACATCTGCATAGAGCCCACCTGTATGGTCTATTACCTAGAACATCTGCATAGAGCCCACGTCTGTTGTGTATTACCTAGAACATCTGTATGGAGCCCACCCCTATGGTGTATTACCTGGAACATCTGCATGGAGCCCACCTCTATGGTGTATTACCTAGAACCTCTGCATGGAGCCCATCTCTATGGGGTAGTAGCTAGAACATGTGCATAGAGACCACCACTGTGGTGTTTTGTCCAGAACATCTGCCCACAGTGTAGAACGTCTGGATTTGCCCTCTAGTTCTTTAATACCTAAACCCATTGAAAGGTGTTACTTGTTGTTACCAAGCCTGGTGCTTGTCATGATGGGTATATGAGAAGTCCCAGTCAGCTAGTCAGTCCTCTGGGTTTTGAGGCTTGTATCCATGTTAAACTGCAGTTTCAGATCTCATTGGATGATTGCTGTATATTCTGACATGCATAAAATGCACACATGCGTGTACGTAGCTACACAAGTGCAGAAATCTTGTGACATTAGAGCCTATCTCAACTTCACCTTCACCATAAGTTGTTCTTGTCTCAGTCATGCACGAACACTGTGCAGGGTAACTTTTATTGATTCATCTGAGCATTGATCATGGTGATTCTCGTAGTCATTCTAATTGATTGGCCATAAAGCGGGGTGTTAATCCCTTGATTGATTAACGAGACATGATATCACCGTGGCACCTTGTTCTGGAGGATCCTTGTCATTTGCATGACACAAACAGACGGTGTTGGCTGACAGTTGTGCAAATGGAGTCATTTGTTGTGAGGGTGCTCCACTACAGCTGTCGTGACCTAGTGTATCTCAAGGCCAGTACTGTTAGGAATATGTTCATATTCTGTTAGTGATTATTTGCCTACACTTCCCGAGTGATGTTATAAGTGGTCTGGGCCTTTGAAGTTGGGCGGTGGAAATGTTTGAAATTTAAAACATCTACTTGGGGATGCGTGAAGTTTTGCCTGTTGTAATTTTTATTTCAAAAGGTCTTCAACAGTGCTGGGAATTAATTGTTGAACATTATAAGCAGCACATACATGGAGTCCAGTCTGCCTGCTACTAGTGGTGTTCCAAGGATCAAAAATATTGAAATTTCATTGAAAGAAGGACTAAAAATAATAATTGATTGTAAAAACTTATACTTTGATTAATCAGTAAAATATTCATCACTTTTATTGTTTACAATTCCACTATCTTTCTTGCATGCGTGCATTTCTTTGCATGACAGTATTATTTATCAAAAAACCCGAACCATAAGTAGAAACAAAACAGGGATAAACCCCTTAAAATCAGTGATTATCTTAAAGCTACATTAGAGGCTTATTATTATCGATAGTCACTCACCAAAAGTCCTTCAATAACCAATTGTGGAGTTGGTTTTCAATATATGTATTCCCAACACTACCTGCTACTATGACAACCATTTGAGTAACAAATGTTTGGTAGTGATGGGAAGGGTGACGGTGGTGTAGCTGGACATAAAGTGTCACTGTCGCTGAAACCAACAAGTGTGAACAGGTTGAGAGCCCTCAGACACAAGTACAGAAATACAAAAATAAATAATTGTTATGTGACCAAGACTTTCAAACAGTCTTGATCTTGTTCCGACCAAGGAATTCATTGATCATTCAGAACAATATAATGGTTGAATGAACAACATGAGGTAGACCTTGTCCCTATGTATGGATTTCCTGACAACTGCTTTAGAATAAGTCTCACAATGACAGCATGTTTCCTGCAACATGTGTCGGTGTAATTGAAGTTCATTACAACGTGGGGGAGTGAATGGTTTGAGGCAGTACAGCAGGGACATTGATCTGCTGTACATGGCCACATGTAATAATGATAAACATTAATACACATAATGCTGACGACATGTCAGAAATTGGTCATGTCTAGTGGCTTTACCTGGCTTATTGGCTGGTAGAGCTGTGTATTGGGAGCTGTGCTTTAGTGGAGAGATGGTATCTGCTGATATTATGATATTGGCATATGATAGAAGTATTTGCAAGGACCCCGCAAGGAATATTAGGACGATCAGGGGTGGCGATATGACACCTATCCCGATATTTTACAATTTCTTAAAACAGGACAAATAGCATAGATAAATGACTGAGACTCTTTTTGTTACACAACAAAACGTCACACACAGTTAAATAGATGTTGATCTAAAAACATTCAGCATTTAATGCTTAAGAGGAAGTGAATGAGTGTGAACATTTTTCAAACTCTGTAAACTGTGAAACTTGTGTTCAAGTAATTGAAACACAACTTCAGCAGAACTGTAAAACCTTTCACTATTTTTTCACCAGACTTGGCTCATGGATTGGTCTGGTGGTGTACTTGTGCCTTTTAGTAGTTTTGGAATTCTGAATGAAATATTTTCAATACTCTCCTACTTTGCCAAAACTTTTGACATCATCATGAATATTAGACATTCATGAATAGTATTTTGCCATTACAGGGGATATTGATGACTTTGTCCTCTTGTTTTCTTCAGTTACAGAACACCTTTTCTTGTAGAGTGCAATTACCATAGACCTGTTCATCAAAAATATAAAGCTGCCATCGTCAAGTGACTTAAATTGTTATCTGAAAGTAAATTTTACTGACATCTTGCAAATTACCATAGTCCAGAGAGGGAATATGTTCCCATTTTAGCATCGTTTCCGAGGACGAGCGTGAAAATGTATCTGAAACTGGTCTAACATCCATCTTAGGCCAGACAACTGGAGCTTAAGTAATGACTGCACTTGACAGTTGTAACTTATTGAAAGGGAAAGGTTGCTTACTGGAACATGGCTTGTCTGTCTTCACAACTACAGATCTCTAGTCTCCACAGATTCTCAAGTTTCACATTCAGTAGCGCTGCATTGGAATCACAGAGACAAATATACAAATCTTAAAGGTCACATTCAACACAAAACACAACTTTGTAGGTTCTGATTCCTTTTGGTATGAACTTAACGTAACAAAGGAGCAAAAATGCAAATTCAACTTTTAATGTTGAAAATTAACGCAATTAAGAAACCAGTGAAATCAGAGTCCAGACGATTCACTAATTTCATCGTATGTCACATGTACATTGATTGGGTTTGTGCAGCTTGAACTGGGAAGGCGAAAACACAGCATGTGATGGATTATTGCTGTGGTTGAAGTTTGAAAACAAGAGATGTTTCTTGTGATTACTTGCAGATTTTAAGAAAGTGTAGCATTAGAAATTGCTAAAATTGCTCAGTTTGAAGCTGAAATGTATGAATACATGTCTTTGGAAACATAGAGAAATATGTTGATTGTGACGAGCAGTCTCTGTCATAGACAAAACACAATGTGTGTTTATTGACACCTAATGTGTCTGTCTGCCTGTCAGCTAATGATAGTATGCAATGCACAACTTTGATCACTGACCACGCGTAGTTTGAACTTAACACATATCAGGCTGTACACCATAAAGAAAAGACATTGATGTATGGCTCGTGCATAAAAAATAAAAATTAATTTATTATTATTTCTTCTAATTCGTCAGGTATGGAAATTTGTTTCAATTTATAATTTGTTATGGCTAGTTCCACATACCGTTCCACATGTTGTTTGTATAGCATCTAGGTTTAAGTTTCTGAGAAATTAAATTGTTCTTTAGTGCAGTTGTCCCAGACATGACCACAATAGTCAAACATAGGGACTGTGTGCTCTTTGTGCATGATTTCAAGTTTTTCACAATTGAGATGGTATTTAACGTCCGGTAAGCATTTATCATTGAAGTTGCTTTTTCTGCAATAGCGGTAATGTGTTTGCTCGAGGTGCAGTTTTGATATTTGCTAATATTTATTGGCCTTGCTTTAATGGTTGTTGTTAGCATGAATTTGGAACTTTGTAAGAGACAGAGGGATTATAACCAGATCTATGACATAAGCAAGATAATGGCTGTGCATCATTAATTGAGAATATGCAGTCTAGATCAGTTATTTGTGATAGATGATACTCTCACAAACACGACTTAAAAAGAGGTCTAGATTTATTGATATCATCAGCAATAAAAGATCCTTGTTTTACTACGTTAAAGTAAACATGATTAATATTCCCATGGTGACAAATGATTCTGCCACAGTGTGAGTGGTATGTGCCCATGGCTTGTCTTGGTTGTATATTGTGTTGTAGATCAGTCCACTGCCTGTCACTTGAGGCTCAACACAGGTGGCCTGATGATGTGTCAGTGGTATATTGTGCTGTAGATCAGTCCACTTTAGGATTCAACACAGGTGGCCCAACAATATTGATGTGTGTCAGTTGTATGTTGTGCTGTAGGTCAGTCCACTGCCTGTCACTTTAGTCTCAAAAGAGCTGATGTGTGTCAGTTGCAAATGGGATTTCATGAAATGACAAGCTCTGAAAGATAGTTGACTCAAGTTTGAAATAAGAGCATGTGTGATGCTTGGGGTAGACTAGATTTATATCCCCTAAGATAAATGAAAGAGCCAACACGAATTTCAAACTCAACAAACTCCCTCATGTTTTGTGTTTGTTATTTTGTGATTAACATAACTAAGTAAAACTGTAGAAGGATTTGCAGTTTAATGTAGTAGTGAGCAATATTCTAGGTATATGCCCGCAGTCTTGGTGAAACCATCCAGTGATTGACATCATGATCATCGATTTACACAGAATCTGATGACATGGGTCAACAGGTTAGCGAGCCTGACTACCTGACCATATTAGTGGCCTCTTATGACAAGCAGGAGCTGCTGAAGATCAGAAACAAAAACGTAAACCAAAGATTTTTACTGTCTGCACTCATTTACATCGAGTACGAGTACAGCTGAGTGAAGTGTCATCAGCTGGCCGTTTCAGCTGGTTCCCATGGTAGCATCTGGAGTTGCTCATTTGTGACGTCATTCTGACTTTACGTCACAATAAGATTTGAATGACGTCACCACCGTTGACGACACCACAAAACAATTGTTTGCAATGTTTGTACAGTTTTGCAGTTTCCGGGAAACATATACCATTTGATCATGTTGTCAAACCAATCAGATTACAGAACACAGGGACTTTTGGTTTGCAATTTTAACTGAATCCTCCCATATGTAGAATAATTCTAAATGGGGTTTCCTTAGATTAATTCCACATGTTCTATATGGTATACATACTAATGAAGATGTGATACTGTGCCATTTGATTAATTAGCCAGCGGTATTTTTAACTCCATAAACCAGAGAAACATATAATTAGCTGATGTCTGTTAACAGCCTGCTGACAAGCTGACAATGAAATAGGCTGTGCTTGTGTTCCTGCATTGTGACTAGAGTTGTGACGATTAATCGATACGTAAGTTATCACGATTCAAGAGCTACATGATACGATACATCGATACGATTGTCGTGTATCGATTCAACACGATACTTAGATACTTAGCAGGCTTCGAAACACTGTCTCCCCTTCTATTTAGATTTTTGTGGAAAATATTGCTATGGACATGCTCCGACTGAGATTATTTTCACAAATTTATTTTGTTATCTGTGCAAAAAAGCCAGTTGTGCCAATGTTGATCCCTGCTGTTCCATTTTATGGGAAAACACTACTTTACTGACACATGCTAAACATTTTTAATAAAATGTCTTTCTTGATGACGTGTTTTATTTTTTTGGGAGAAGAATTCCTTCCCTGAAATGATAACATTACAGCACATTATTTCCAGTACTTTTATTTTTCTGTATACAAGGGCAAAATATCGTGATACGTATCGTATCGTATGTATCGGACAACCAGTATCGTGATACGTATCGTAGCGTGGCATGGTCACAACTCTAATTGTGACATCTGTGAGTTGGTATTGTTGTTTACAAGTGTCTGTCGTAGTGATTAAATAAGTAGTCTTAATTTAGTCTTGATCTTTATTTATAAGAACTGAAAATAGCATTTTGTTGTAATTGTAGAGTCATCCCAGTATGCAGGGCAGTTTTGACACATTATTGCTTCAAACCGAATACATACAAAAATTGTTAGCATAAGCAGTTGTATGGTTTAGACTAAACTTTTCTGTACCACTCATTCACTCACTCACTCACTCTCAACTTTATCTCAATATCATATTGGCATCAGAGTGACAGTAGGGTAGCATCATGGTTAAGAGTGCCCACATGCGACTCTGAAGGCCTTGGTTTGATTCCCCACATAGGTACATATAATGTGTGAAGCCTATTTCTGGTGGTCCCCGCTGTGTTATTGCTGGGGTATTTCTAAAAGCGGCTTAAAACACAACTCACTCACTTACTCACTATTGCCATCAGATAAGTACATATCTCTGTATCAGGGCAAGCATTCTTTGCCTGATGCCCTTTTAAATATTTACAGTGACCTCATTTCTTGGAGACAACTATCCAAGATGCATATTGTTTTAATGGTTCTGTTTTTAATTATTGATAGGAAAGAAAGAAAACACTCTAATGAGTATGTAGTATATAAGAAATGATTAAACTAAGTTGCCATGGTGATGTTTTCTGTTGCCAAGAGAAGGACCAGGTTTGTGAAAACGGTCTTCTCCAGACTATTGATTGGAATTGGTTGAAGTCTCACAATTGGTGATTGGTTACCTGTTTTGGTCTGGGTTTTTTTTTTTCAGATTTTCCTATTCAGCTTGTTATTGCAGATACGTTTAAAGTGAAATCATGTGGTTCTCTGTTGTTTGTTGTTTTAGTAAGAAACTGCTCAGATAGCATGTACAAATTTCACATCCATTGTAAAGTGATGCAACTTGCTGCTTTAGACTGATGACCAATATATCATGTACATAAACTTCCCAGAGTCTTAAAAAAATATTCAGTCCTGACTTTTCAGTTTTTGAAGAATTCAACATGCCTTCAGGCCCTGAAAACTTCAATGACACTTTCCATGATTAAGTGTTTCAAGCACTAAAATGGTAGTTAAAAAATACTGTTTGTGTTCAATTGTTAGAAAATTTGATTGATTGCTCTGTTGTTTGATCACTGCAACCTAATTTCGAATATTTCAATTAACTTACTACGAAAAACAAACACTCCGACTAGCGTTTGTAGTGGCCTGGTATTGTTGCTTCTCGGCTTAACCACATAATCATGAATGTCACTCTACCTGCTTAGAATACCTGGTGGGTGAAGGGTATTATCTTTCAAGCTTTATGGGGTACTAAAGGTGTTTTCTTGTCAACTCAGTGACAGAAAATATTTTTAAAGAAGGTCATTGAAGGACCTCTTAGCATTTATTGCTTTCTAGAACCATGGAGGAAACGTACAAGGGGCACTAAATTTCCTTCAGCGTGATATTCACAGGCTGATAATAATGCCCAATAGAGGCCTCCAAAGGTTATCAATTTATCTGTGTTACAAATGTTTTAATGGACTGGGGAGCAAGCGTCTTGAAAGCAATAGTTATCTTCTCTTTTCATTTTCACAGAGGAATATTGCCAAGCCATGTATGAATTTGACGTGGCATTTTGCCATGTTGATAGCAATCACAAACATCTATTGATTGGTTAGTGTATCACCCTGATCAAGTCACAACCTGTCATTTGAGAGATTGTGTCCCTTTCATGGCTGGAATATACATGGCTGAATGACAAGAGGGTTTATGGTAGCTGATCCACTGATAAGGAATATGGGGCTAGAAGGTCACTGACTGCTGCCTCTGTTTCAGGGACGATTCATTTATAGTGCATAGGAGCAATTAACAGTACTTAGTAAATGCCGACTCAGCATTTAGCTTTGTGATTATTTAACAACTGAGTGCACATGTACCTAGGTATGCTTGCACCACCAGTGTTCATTCTAGGCCGTGCCCTTTCCCTTTCTTGCACTGAAAGTTCTTAAGGTGCACTTTACTAGTGGACCATGTTGGCACATTGGAGACACTGACCATAAATATGACATGCAGTAGGGGTTTGTTTTCATGCGGCAACTCAAGCAAAGCTCACGACACAGGCTTTAAGTTTAACTGAAGCAAAATGTGCTACTGTCATGATGATGATACAGAGAGCACAACCAATAGCAACAATGATAACCGAAAAAAGGATAGGTCTGACTAGAAATGCCAGGATGAAGTATCACACCCACATGTTTTTTCATAATATGTGGTTGCAGCGTGGCCTGTGGTTTACAGAGAAAGGCACAGACAATTTTCGGACCAGTACACTCAAAAGACATGCTAAATCTACAGATGGCATCTCATCAGTAGAAACGGTGAATTTGAGTTGATGCTTATCAGTGAAAAATCATTTTCTTACAGTCAGGTAATGTCACTTCTTAACTCTCAATATCAACTTCAAAGTACAAACTGAACACTTGGTACACTTACTAATTTGCTCAAAAGTCATACAAATATGTTGTCCTCAATGTTCCTGATTGTCATTTTTCATTGTTGAAGGGGTAGTGTACAAAAAAAAATCACTATTTTCTTAAGGGAACCAACATGGAATTTTTCAATTACTTAATGTCAGTGTTTGAAAATATGCTCTCAGTTTTACTACAATGAATGTATAACTCGCACTGTAAGTGCTGAAATTTTATGCCATTGTGAGACCTCTGTTTGCTCACCTACACAGGCCATAGCTACCACTGTTTGATTATGACGTAATTGGTGCCAGCTGGTTTAGACTGGTCTCCTGTCTAGTCCCAAAATCAAAAGATGTAAATACTGACATTGATCATGTGAAAACACATGTATAAAAATAAGAAAGAACCATTACAACTGAAAGTGTAAGCAGCAAGATGAAAATGATTGTGCATATTTTCATTCATAACCTCACAACAATGAAAATGTCAAATATGTATAACAATGTTCGTACGTATGACATCACTATCTGGAAGTGACTTTCTCAAAATACTGTGTTCATCGAGGCGAGTACGCAGAATGTTTGGAAGGAAACTTTCACAGTCTCAAGCAATGTATGTGCATAAATGTGACGTAAATAGTCCGACACATCATGACAGTCTGCTGGTTGTTATTTTCATTTTGTTTTCATTCTGATCTAGGGCAGTATGCAGAAATGAGAAGTTCCGTTTGTGTCAGTAATATTTAGCATCACGCTTACAGAAACTATGACATGTTGTGTTGAATTGTGGAAATGATTGGAATACACCTATTTTTATTTAACTACCTCCTGAAACGGTGCATGTTCTAAAACGTAGGAGCAAGTGTATGCAACGAGTAGGCAAATAAATACTCACAGTATGAAAAAATTATTCGCAGTGTCAAATATGAGATGGACTTTGTTTACTCTTCAAACAAGTGGTTCATTCACACCTGATATATTTTGCTAGATTTCACTTGGTTTTGGTGACAAAGACCATTTGTCATTTTATTTGGAACTGTATGAGGAATTCAATGATTCATGTAAGGAAGATGGTTTGGAATAATAGGATGTAATTGGCAAAACAACAGACATGTGTGACGTGATTTTGTAAACACACTGGCTGAAAGTTATCTTTTATTGTTTGTGTAGTTTCCTAAACATTCTCAGCGATTCTCAGTTCACAGATGATGTTTCAGAACGATCATTGGTGATTTGTGCCAAACAATATAATAAGCGATGATCATGATGGTACTGTTTTCTATGTTGAATATATATCAGATTGTGCTTACTTCTGAAGACATAATGTTTTAGATATCTGTTTTAATTTCTTTTAAGAATATAAGTAATAGAATTAACAAAAAAGTCAGAAACTAGCATGATGATGTGTGCCTGATATATTTTTCTAGAAATGTGTTTAATAAATGAGATGCCATTGCCTAATTTAGTCTGAAACTAAAATATTATAACTGTGAACATGATCAAGAGCACTATGTTAATGTTTTGATGTTCTTGATTTACTTTCAAACTTTACTTTGGAATATGCACATAACATTACATGTTTGTCTCCTGATCATGTTTCCTGTGTACTGATATTTTGGGGTGGTTTAGTGGTCTGGTTACGCTGGAAACTTGGGTTCAATTCCCCACATGGGTACAATGTGTGAAGCCCATTTATGGTGTACCCCGCCATGATGTTACTGGAATATTGCTAACATCAGCATAAAACAAAACTCAATTACCTGATACTTTGCAAACCAAACTGTTGAGTGTAAGTTAGTGTCACCCTGCAATGACAGTGTTTATTAGTGTTCATGCTGTTAGTCATTTATCGTGTCTGTTTCAGAATATTGTTACTGACTAGGGCATAAAACGTCATTCATTCAGACATTTCTGGTGTTATAAATACTTATTAGGCATACCGAATGTATATGTTTTATATCTGATATAATGACGAAAAAGTATTATGCTTGGTTGATGTAATGATCATAATCGGTATGTATGTAAACAGACATTTTCCTGTCTTCTCTGGGTATGGAGGAACTTAATGACTGACTAGCGTGATCCATTATTTGACTGAAACTTTCTGCCTTCGGGTCAATTTAAACTATGGTTCAAATGTTTTTTATTTAATATCAGTATCCATAACTATGTTTTGATATTGTCTTGGCATTAAAACATTTTTCAATATTGCCATGAATAAGTTATCAATATTGTGATATCAGGTGACGTGGAAGTGGTGTTGGAAATAATCTGACCTGAGATGTCTTGTTTACAGCGAGCGTCTGCCAGGTGATGGCGAAGCAAGCTATGATGATGACCTTGATGACGAAGACGACGGTATTGATGGTCTTGACGATGACTGCGTGTGTTCTGACATTGAAGGTTGGTTGACAGACATGCCAGATTGCTTTATCTCACCCACACCCACACCCACACCCACACCCACACCCACACCCACACCCACACCCACACCCACACCCACACCCACACCCACACCCAACTGCCCACCCTCACGCTCACTCAAACCCTCCATATAAACCTGATGTGTGCTTTTCACTATATATTAGGTCATCTCTTATTTTCCCAGAATGCCCGCATTTGAGCTTTTTGTTTTGGAGGGACAGGTTTTACTTTTTGTTAGTAAGACCGCTTCCCAGGGTTTACTTTTCCTAACTTTATATAAACATCAACATTCACATGATGCGTGAATGTTTGAAATCAATTGAAAAATATCGTTCTAGATTAAAGTCACAATGCAAAGGTTTTCCGATGCGGGATTGGAATTTTATCATCCGTAAGCAGACGCTCTACCACACAGCCACCGGGCCGACGAAGGTGGAGTTGTTAAATTATCTACTTATAGTTACTGTCATTAAACTGATTTTACGCACGCTTCAGTTATTGTTATTCAGCTTCATTATATGATCATCTACACCGTAATTATCCATCATTGACTATATATATAAAACCCTCCCCCTCTGTTTTTACATTGTCTACCAAGACCTCGGAGGCGTGTTTTCTCCAATACCCCTCACCCTCACCAACACCAACACCAACACCAACACCAACACCAACACCAACACCACCAACACCACCCACACCACCCACACCACCCACACCCACACCCACACCCACACCCTCACCCTCACCCTCACCCTCACCCTCACCCTCACCCTCACCCTCACCCTCACCCTCACCCACACTCTCACTCTCACCCTCACTCACACCCTCACTCACACCCTCACCATCACCATCACCATCCCCCCCACCCCCCATTCACCCACACCCTCACCCACCCCCACACCTTCACCCACACCCACCACCCCTAAAATACCTCTCTTCTTTACATGACACCCACACCCAAGCCCAGTCCCATCTCCTCCATTACCGACCACACAGACCTCATCAGCCACCCCAAGCACCCTTGATTTAATACCCAAACACCCATTTTCATCTCTGTCACTAGTTCTTTAACCATATCTTGTCCTGTTTCAGGGGAATCTGATGGCTTCTCAGTTGCCAGCAGTCTATCCAGACATTCAACTCGCAGTTTGCGTTCTACCAAACGGCCAACAACAAGTCTCACTTCCAATAGGACAGTGCCTGCATCTGAGGAGCGACAGAAGACATTCCTCCGTCCCGTCACAGCCTCAACCAGTGACAGGGATTCACAGACCAAGCCTGCCCTTCGACCATCCCTCTTCCCCAACATCCCTCCAACTATCAACTTTGTGTCTGAAGGAGAGAAAGGTATAAAGTTAGATTAGATACACACACTTCATGATTCTTTCATTGTAAGAGGTGGTTTGGCAACCCTGTGGTTAAAGCGTTTGCTCGTCGCGCCAGAGGCCCAGGTTCTATCTACAACATTGGTACACTGTTTGAAGCGCATTTCTGAATCAAGCCGCCATGATATTGCTGGAATATTGCCACAAAACCATACTCACTTTCATTTCCAATGTCAATATGTGAAACCATTTCATATTGCTGGATTATTGCTAAATATAGTTAACCAGAGAATAAAAAGTTTCTGGAGCTAGATATGCTTCAGTTATGTTCAATCTGATGAGTTTTATTAACTGCTGCAGACAAATATATGAAATAATGAATAATGCAATGTTCACATTTCAGTGGAGCAACTGCCATGGGACATCAGGAAGCTGCTGAAATGGCGTATGAGTCCGATAACACCAAATATTGTCAAGTCAGCACTTGCCAGAATTGGCTTTCGAATAACAAAAAGTAAGATCATCTGGTAGACATCTTGCAGCATACAGTGGAATTCAGTATCTCGTGTCTCTGGTAAAACCAGGGTGGAGTGAAAGCAATTTTCTCTTAGTCCCAACATTCAGACTGAAACCTTTTACCTATGAAATTTTCTCTCCTGTTTATGAGAGTTCTTTGGAAGTCCTTCTTCAGCAGAAGCTTTGTCGAAGATTTATCGCCAAACTTGTTTCCATACGCAACATATGTCATATTTAGGATTTCACATTCTCAGTAAAGTACAAATTCTAGTACAGTTTTGGTTGAGTCCCATCCGTGATTCGAACCCGCACCCTCAGTGTCAGGCACCTAATCGCCAGCACACAAAGTCAACCGCCTAACCCGCTCAGCCACTGTGACTTCCACAAAAATGAAAGTCAGACAACTGGTAGTATAGACTGCGTACTTTGTGTACCCCTCTGATAAGTGTGAATTGGCACGGCTGCCACAGCCGAAAGCTATGATTACACCATGCCACTTAGAAAGTGGTCAAATGCAACATATGTCATATTTCATATTTCACTTTCTCAGTAAAGTACAAATTCTAGTACTTTTTTGGTTGAGTCCCATCCTTGATTCGAACCTGCACCCTCAGTGTCAGGCACCTAATCGCCAGCACACAAAGTCAGCCGCCTAACCCGCTCAGCCACTGTGACTTCCACAAAAATGAAAGTCAGACAACTGGTAGTCTAGACTGCGTACTTTGTGTACCCCTCTAATAGGTGTGAATTGGCACGGCTACCATGCCAATTCCAGATTCGAACCTGGATGGGACTCAACCAAGAAAGTACTAGATATGACATATGTTGCATTTGGCCACTTTCTAAATGGCATCGTGTAATCATTGTTTCCATACTGCTACACCAAGCTGTCAAACACCTTACAAAAAATTTACCGAATTCTGATTCATGATTTGAAAGCATGTAGGCAGATTTGTCAGGATGTACAAACCATACACCTCGTCAGACCTGTCATGTGACTACACGGGTTGTACAAATGACTTTGACCCTGGATGCAGTGTGGTTGCCAGTTTGCTCACTGCTTCAAAATTTTAGATTTCCTGTATACAATTGTGAGTGTAAACAGAAGAATGAATTGTTAAAATAATTTCTTATTTGTAAATATGTCCCCAAAATAAAATCTTTCTGTATCTCTCTTGTTGTTTGGCAAATAGCTCAAATTTGATCATTTATATCATAAACTCTGAGTTACCTCACGTACGTTGCTATTGTAGTTGTTGTTTTGTTATTATCATGAGGGGTAATCATGATCTACCCTAGGACAGCACTTAGTTTCAACCACAGATAGTTTTTATGACTTTCATGTTTGCTGCTTGTGCATTGAGTTCAGATTTGAGAAATGAATTAAGTCTAACGATGATGTTCCTGTTTCAGAAAACCATGACTGGTTGGGATGTTTTGGGAAACACATGAAATCTCAGGGATTCAAGGCCATTCGAGAATATCAGAAAGTAAGTGGAGGGGATTGTAATTTCAAGAGCTACAGAACTGTTTGGGTCATTGAGTTATGTACTCACTTTTGTTCATCTGAATTGGGTATCCTAATTTTCCTTTGAGTAACCAAATATACTGAACCCACCTCATATTTGCCATTTTCTGTTAATTATCAAAATATGATGTAGTTGAAATGTTGGTTTTAATGTTGGCTATGCATATTTTGCTTGAGAGGCATATTTTAGAAGTTGGAAGTAAATAGGATATATGTATATGGATGACAACTTCTTTAATACTGGAATGCAGATTTGATGTTGGATATGAGAAACACAGCAAGTTTCATGTGCTGAAATAGAATCTCTCAAGATACATCAGTTATTTTATCTTTTCTCAGCAACCTTCATCACATTTTTGTGTGTACACATGTAAGATCATATTGTTTGAGTATTTACAAATGTTCAAGTGTACTTTTACATCCTGAACTTACAAAACATTGAGTTTTCACATAAATATTTTGGTAATTATTGCAGATAGGCAGTTTATCTGTACCTCTGGGTATCTGTTCTTTCTTCCTGTTTTTCTTTCGCTGCCTTTTCATCTACCACAATATTTATACGTAGGGATTATTACAGCAGTTTTTGTGTCTCCCTGATTCTAGAAATTGATCATAAAGTGTTTTGCACTTGAAATTTGACACTCGTTTCCTTATCTGAGTCATAGAATTGTGACAGTTTCACATGGTCACATAACTGTGTCAATAACTGTGCTTGTGTTGTCTTTGTGCAGACATTTTAAGGCATATTACATGAGAACCAATGATTTCATGTACCTTTATGACAAAGGAATCTACTGGATGCAAACCACCCAGTGAGCCCCCAGTTTATACATCCTCGGTAAATCACTGATGACGAATTTTCCTTCCAGCTGAACCATTTCCCCGGGTCTTTCCAAATTGGCCGCAAGGACCGATTATGGCGGAATCTCTCCAAGATGCAGGTGCATTTTGGCAAGAGGGAGTTCGGCTTCTTCCCGCAAACTTATGTGCTGCCACAGGATCTGAAGCTACTGAAGAGAGCCTGGGAGGATGGGGGAAGCAAACAAAAGTGGATCATCAAGCCTGTGAGTTCCATTGCAAAGCAGTATCGAAACAGTTGGCATCAGACTGCCTTCATTGTATGCAACATGTTTCATTAAACTTTCAAAGTTAAAATTAAACTTACCAAATTTGTAAACATTGTGTTTTTATCATTATAAACTGTTGGCTAAACTTGTCATACAGTCGCCAGCGGCTGAAGGGATGGTGTAAATCCAGCTAGGTCAATGCAGAAAACAAACATTCTGTAAATCTCCATGGACCCAAGTATGGTGATCTACCTTCCTGTTTATATATTGTATAGTCCAAATAGTGCTGTTAGTTTTAACTTTCCACTCTTGTTTTAATTGTAATTGTGATATCCTAGTTGTTGTACTGTCCTTTGATGACAGTTTTATTAATATAATATACTCATATTCCATTTCAATGTCAAATATGCTCTTCTCACAATATGGCTGAAATATTTTAACTCATTCATTCACTCCACTTAACCCTGAATATTATTGCAGAGTAAGTTAATGCAATAATATTGTATTCACAGCCAGCATCAGCTCGTGGAATCGGCATCAAGGTGATACACAAGTGGACACAGATCCCCAGGCGTCGCCCAGTCATAGTACAGAGGTGAGACGTACACCATTACTATATAGAGATCGTGCACATGTCCTACCATTAGTACATCACTGTCTTTCATCATTTACATAGGTGTCATTACTGGCACAAACTGGTAAGAAGTGAGATCTCCTTTTGACATCAACATACTGTGTCTTGCACAACTTATTTTGGATCGTTGACATTGAAGAGGGCTTTTGTTAAAAATATGAAGAAATTTGTGGTCTTGCTCTTTTCCTGAGCTCTTTTCCTGAGACATATTTATATGAGTATTTTGCAATTACAGGGGATATTGATGACTTTGTCATTTTGTGTTTTCTCTGTTATTAAACAGTGTGAGGGTTAGCTCTTTCGGCATTATGATCATATCTCATATATTAAATTGAAACGAACTGAACCGAACAGAACCGGACCGAACCAAACCGTGCTTTGGTAAGAGCATACCATTTCCCCCTTTGTGCATTACAAGGAATTTGATGTCGCCCAGACTTCATGCTTTTACTCCATGCTGTTGTAATCTCACAGGATTACTTCTGGATGTTTGATGGATGGATGATTGTGGTTGTGTCCGTGTTGATTGTGCCAGCCAGGCTGACATTAATCTGCTCCGTGTTGTTGTTGTTGTTCCAGATATTTGGGAAGGCCATACTTGATTAATGACAGTAAGTTTGACATGAGGGTGTACGTATACGTCAGCTGCTACGATCCTCTCAGAATCTACATATTTGAAGATGGCCTGGCTCGATTCGCTTCTTGCAAGTAAGTAACCTGAAACATGTTTTCGGCATATTAAGGGCAATAAGTGTTAATTAATGCGACATTTGCAATTACCCTCCCTCAAACTATGTGCTTTTTTTTTTTTAATGTATAACAAATTATTAATGCATTGAAGTAAGAGACAGAAAAGTGTTAACCAATGTGCAATTGATTATTGTTTGTTCCCTTGTATCTGGTCTTTTGGGGTTTTTTAGGCAAGGAGTAAACGTTTCACCAAAGCTTTGATGCTAAGGAAATATTAAATCACAGCTACCAATGTTAAACCTAACTCGAATATTTGTTGTTTTTAAGCATCTATTTTTCACTCAGATGTGTACACGCTGTGTTGATAGGTTGAAATCATTTCCAAACTTCCTCACTCACTTGCAGGTACTCATCTTCCATGAAGTCACTTAGCAACAAGTTCATGCATCTAACCAACTACAGCGTCAACAAGAAGAACACGGAATACGTCAGCAACGCTGATGACTCAGTGTGTCAGGGACACAAGTGGTGAGTTGGCAGCAGTCAAAACAAGCCTCACAACTTCTCATACTTTCCCTTGAGAGTTTCCAAGTCTTCTATCCAGAACCCAAGTCAAGGGCCTGAAGAACATGTTGTGTCTCTTTAGGCAGGAGTGTTTGTAATGCTTTTCTGTTCTCTTATGCCATTATGCTGCTGTGAAAATGTAGTTTGGTATTATTGTCCCCTGGCATATAATGCAGAGGGGTATAATCAACACTGTCTGTTTATCTGTCCATCCATCCATTGCGATTTTGTTTATGGAGCATAACTTCAAAAATGTTCAATATTTGTCAACAAGAACTGGTAGATATAACAAACAGAACTGAAGTGGTGTTTTTCGTTATTTGTAGTTTATTTCTGTGGGTTTTTTTCATTGCCCAAGGAATTTATTTGGAGAGTTTTGTTTCTGGGGTGCAATGCAAACACCGTTCAATATCTCAACTTTCTGTGTAGATATATCAAACAAATCTTGAAGTGGTGCCTTTTGCCATTTGCAGATTTGGGGCTTTTCTATTTTTCATGATTTTCATTGAAACAATTTGGACTTGGCTATAAAGATCAAGTATGTAACTCACAGATAAATAGTTCTTTCCAGTTTGTTGGGGCCAAAGGGATTTGTCATCCCAGATGATGCTTGTACTATATATTAGCATCAGAGACACTTGTTTACTGATAAAAAGACAAAAGACACATGTTTACATGATGTTACAGGAGTCTCAAAGCGCTGTGGAACTTCATGAAGAGACAGGGAATCAACACAGTGGCTATCTGGGACAGCATCAAGGATCTGGTTGTCAAAACCATCATCAGGTGAGTCACAACTCAAACCTGTCACATCCATCTCCTGTTGCCCCATCATCAGGTGGGCCACAACACAAACCTGACACCTCCATCTCCTGTTGCCCCATCGTCCGGTGGGTCACAACACAAACCTGTCACATCCATCTCCTGTTGCCCCATCATCAGGTGGGTCACAACACAAACCTGTCACATCCATCTCCTGTTGCCCCATCATCAGGTGGGTCACAACACAAACCTGTCACATCCATCTCCTCTTGCCCCATCGTCAAGTGGGTCACAACACAAACCTGACACATCCATCTCCTGTTGCCCCATCGTCAGGTGGGTCACAACACAAACCTGTCACATCCATCTCCTCTTGCCCCATCATCAGGTGGGTCACAACACAAACCTGTCACATCCATCTCCTGTTGCCCCATCGTCAGGTGGGTCACAACGCAAACCTGTCACATCCATCTCCTGTTGCCCCATCATCAGGTGGGTCACAACACAAACCTGTCACATCCATCTCCTGTTGCCCCATCGTCAGGTGGGTCACAACACAAACCTGTCACATCCATCTCCTGTTGCCCCATCGTCAGGTGGGCCACAACACAAACCTGACACATCCATCTCCTGTTGCCCCATCGTCAGGTGGGCCACAACACAAACCTGTCACATCCATCTCCTGTTGCCCCATCGTCAGGTGGGTCACAACACAAACTTGACACATCCATCTCCTGTTGCCCCATCATCATGTGGGCCACAACACAAATCATCCACATTCTCTTCTTGTTACTCACTCACTCATTTGACCTGTGATAGCCCAGGGTAGAATAGACCTTCAGCAACCCATACCTGCCATAAATGGGAACTATGCTTTTTGTAAGAGGCGACTAACTTGATCGAGTGATCAGGCTCGGTGACTTGGTTGACACGCCATTTTTTACCACTTGAACAGATCAATGCTCATGCTGTTGATCACTGGATTGTTTGGTCCAGAATCGATTATTTACAGACTGCTGCTATATACCTGGAGTATTGCTGAGTGCAGTGTAAATCTAAGCACAAAAAATTTGTGCAACTTTCATTCCTTCATAAAGGCAAGGAAATTAGCCCAGTGTAACTTAAGTGACCAGTACAGTGGAATGGTGTGAGGTGTTTGATAGGCTTGACTGTTGTCATGTCTCCATGCCCTGATGGCATGGAATAATGAAATTAGTAGCAGATGTCAAGTGCACAACTATTGCAGGGTTCAAAATGACAAAATGAAGCACAACCTTTATAGGTTTCTTTGTTAAATGTTGAAGATTCAGCTAGTAAATGAGAAAAGTCTGTATTTCAATGTACAGTTAAACTCAACTGGCTGTGCTCTCACTGTGAAGGTGTTGGATCTTGTGCTCAATCAGGGCGCATTCTAACTACGTGTTTAAGTATGGGAATTGTGATCATCTGAGTATTAGACTGCTTGATGTCTCTGAGTAAGAAGTGGTTCCAGCAGGAAATTTACCTGGGATAACCATGGCTTGATTGGAATCAACTCAGCCAATGTTTAAGTAGCCTGTGTGTAATGAAGTCAGTTGTCATTATGTTTAGGTTCTTATGCTCTATTTGTTCGTGTAGCTCTGAAGCTCCTATCAACAGTATGATCAAGTCGAATGTACGGAGTCGCTACTGTGTCCATGAGCTGTTTGGTTTTGACATTCTGCTTGATGATCACCTGAAACCATGGATCCTTGAGGTCAACATCTCCCCCAGGTGAGTCTCATAGATTTGTATGGAGGACAGGGAATAAGATGCTAGCTCAGCTCCCTGTAGCTACACACAATCTCTTTCTCTTGCTGTCTTCTTAGTATAACTCAAAAACATCTCAAGATACCTCCATGAAACATCAACCAAACTGTCCCGATGTGCCTGTTGAGTTTGAGTCTAAGAATAGGCGTAGTTTCTGCCCTATGGAGACATTGAGTTATTTTGGACTTAAGCAGCTTCTGTTGATTGGAAGAGGCGACCAAAGAGATCAGGTGGAAAGGACAGTTTGATTGCCTGACAGCTTCCATAATGGCTCATAATAATGATCACGGAATTGTCTGGTCCAATCATTTACTGATAGCAAATGTTTAAGCAGGCATGTCATGAAAATGACCAAAGACCATATAACAGATGGTCTCTGAGAAAACTAATCTCACTGAGTTGTGAGTCCCAGACTAATGAGATTTTCTCTCTCCGTTCCAACCAGCCTTCACTCTAACTCCCAGCTTGACGTGAACATCAAGGGGCAGATGATTAAGGACTTGATGAACATTGCCGGCTTCCGTATCCCTGACAAGGTGGACATCACACACAGTAGCTCCAGCGCTACCTGTGACTTGAGGTGAGAGAACCACTCTGTAGCAGCGTTTGCTCTAACCGCCGACCCGGAGCCCCAGGCCAGTTGTTATTGTATCGGACCGGCAGTTACAAATATTTGAAGGCCCTTGTGGCCCTCTTGAATTAGCTGGTTTTCTTTCAAAATTGGAATCTTTTCTTTACTTTTTTTTTTTCTTTACTAGCTTTCGGGGATTATCCATGAGCCATCAATTTGACTTCTTGGTATTTCAGAGCTTACACAAGTCTTTAATCAGTAAGAATGTCTCTCACTGATTGATTTTGTAGGAGCTGTATACAGTGTAGTCTAGTTTGTTTCTTTTGGTTTGACTGTAACAAGATGGGCCTGCAGATTTCATTCAGGGCCTGCAGATTTCATTCAGAGCCTGCAGATTTCATTCCGGGCCTGCAGATTTCATTCAGGGCCTGCAGATTTCATTCAGGGCCTGCAGATTTTAAAGCCTGGCGAAGCCAAAGTATTGCAAACACAGGTCTGTAGCTGACATGGGGAAGAAAGTAAATGTTACTTGTTTATAGAGTTGTGACGATACGCCCATGCCACGATACGATACGTATCACGATACTGGTAGTCCGATACATACGATACGATACGTATCACGATATTTTGCCCTTGTATACAGAAAAATAAAAGTACTGGAAATAATGTGCTGTTACATTATCATTTCAGGGAAGGAATTCTTCTCCCAAGAAAAATAAAACACGTCATCATGAAAGACATTTTATTAAAAATGTTTAGCATGTGTCAGTAAAGTAGTGTTTTCCCCAAAAAATGGAACAACAGGGATCAATATTGGCACAACTGGCTTTTTTTCACAGATAACAAAATTAATTTGTGAAAATTATCTCAGTCGGAGCAATATTTTGTCCATAGCAATATTTTCCACGAAAATCTAAATAGAAGGGGAGACGGTGTTTTCGTATACTGCTAAGAATGTAAGTATCGTGTTGAAACGATACACAAACGATCCATTTTGAATGAGTATTGAAGGTCTGTCCTATTGTTCATGTATATGTCTTGGCATGTTCCAGTGCCCATGTCCCGTCCAGCGACTACTGCATGGACAAGAGGCTGTATTCCCAGCAGTTTGCCCCTGACGAACGCACCAAACATGCCTACTACTGCCAGAGACACCAGGATGAGGTAGGTCCATCCAGTCACCTGCTGTCGTCTTCTTTTCATGATCGCAAACATTTTCGTACCCATGAACTATGGTGGCTATTTGCATTTGTGTGTCATGAGTGTCAATCGGTGTCTCGTTTTAAGAAGCAAGTACAACACTACCATTGCCATAACTTTCATGCCCCAAGATAGATTAATTGTGATTAAAACCTACATTCACTATGTAAAATGGGAGATAACATGTTGACTGCCACCATCAGTATACTTGTAGTATCAGTGTCTGCTTGAATTTGCCACTACGACTTATCTCCTAGCTATATCAGTGGTATTTCAAAACAGGTCTCTCATGTTGGCAAAATAAGCACAAAAAACAAATGTCTCCTGGAGTTCTAGTTACCACCAGGAGACAATTGCTTATGCCTGTTTGCCAACATGTGAAACTACGAGATAACTCGTATGGGCAAATTTGACTAGAATTCATACTACGAGTGTTCTCATGGTGGTTGTCACCTTACTAAGGTTCACCATTCAACACTCACTCAATCCTTTTTCCAGCAAGTCATGCAGACTATCATGGACACTCTGACTCCCAATGATGTGAGAACACTAACAGAATGTATAGACGAGGACAGTAGAAAGGGGGGCTACCAGCGGATCTTCCCCACGCCTTCCACCCACAAGTACCTGCGGCTGTTTGAGCAGCCTCGCTACAACAACCTACTCCTGGACCAGTGGGTTCAGAGGTTCAACCGCATGGAGCAGAGAGGTCAGTTTCGCTCCTGGACTCGTAACGTGGAGATCCAGCTGGCATTAGTCAACACTTTGCTTATAACCCTTGGAAATCCTGTGTAGAATTTGTTTTCAACAACCCAGTGCTTGTATCTTGTGGAGATTTGGTGTAGTCTAAAGCAACCCACATCTGTTATCAAGTGGTGATCTGGGTTAGAACTAGTCTTCAGCAACTTCTATGTGTTGTAAAAACCATCTAACTAGATTGAATGATCAGGCTCACTAACTTGGACACATGTCACCTTATCTCACCAGGTGGACAAATGCTTATGATTTCAGTCAATGGATTGTGGTATCTAGATTCAGCGACAAGTAGAGTTTGCCAGGTGGTGTGAAGTGATGATCTAACAAACTCTCCAACATTCAGTGCAGAATAACTACAGCATAACGAAATGTTAAACCCCTCACTTACTTGTGTTGCAGGTATCACCATGTTGCAGGCATTGTGTGAGGAAGGGCTTCATCAAGAGAACCCAACAGAGAGCCCCAGCCACCAGGTGCAGTAGTAAACACATGCTGTTTTTACCAAGAATGGAATTTTCTGGGATTTATCCAGGATTTCATCAAAGGTCTCACTGTCAAGCAAATAAAGAAAAAAGTGTTATGTTATGCCAAATTGGATTTTTAACATTCTTTGTGGCTTTTTACTGCAGACACCGTGATGTTCACACTGTGGTCCAGATTTGTTCCCAGTTTTTATTTAGGCAGCTCATTTATACAAGTTTTGTTAATACATCCTACAGCTAATAGAATTTCAAACAGTTTTAGGCTAATTCATGTGTTAAAGAGTTTTCAGACTGTTGCTGTGTATTGGAATTGCTTTTGTGGATGTATAGACTTTGTCTTTCATGCTATAGTGGAACCCGCCAAACTCTTCCATCATGACGTTCCGAGACTCCCGCTTGTACAGCGCCCCAGCAGTTAAAAACGACAAACTGGAAAGCAATCTTAAACTGAGGTAATTATTGTTCCCTAATGTTGGTGTTAGTTCTTGATATTGTCTTGGTGCATACATGGTAGAGTGTGCTGAGGTGGCCCAGTCGTTTAAAGTAGCACCATTCACGGTATAGAGGTGCCTCTGATGCCAGACTCTGATGGTTGTGGGTTTGAATGTCCGATTTTACTCTGGTTATGTGTCGAGGGTTGTCAGCACCATAAAGTGGTATATTTAAGATTCATTCTAGCTTTACCATCCACATCAACTTCTAAGTACACCTTGGGCTGTGGGGTAGCCTAGCAGTTTGCCAGGACTGGGGTTTGATTCCCCATGTGGGTACAATCTGTGAAGCCCAGTTCCCGTGTCGCAAGCTGTGATATTGCTGGAATGTCGCTAAGGGAGGCCTCACTCACTCGTTCACAATGCCACTGAAATACTGTCACACTGCATATTATAGTTTATGATGTAGATCCATTTGTTAGAACCCCATGTGTTATTTCCTGTCAAAATAATGACAATGTCACCCATTAACCAGTCTGCTTTACTGAGCTTGATTTGATTCAAACCTATTATTGTTTCTTAGTGTGTAAATATTCTTGTGTTTCATCTTATTATGGCAGTGAAATAGTGATTTTGAGAAATAATCCTTATCTTTCATCTGTATTGATGCTCATGCTTTTACCTCGTCACAGTGCCTCCACATCTCAGCTTCCCAAGGTGCCTCGGAGGGTGCCACGCCCCCTCCCCCCACGATCTCACTCCCAAACCAGTAGCACTTCGTCCCTGGGCTCAGCCTTCACACCAGGCTCACAGCCCCAGTCACCCGCCATCCGACAAGGCCTACCTCAGTCTACAAGGTGACATAATATCCGTCTACCCCCTCTCAAAGATATCTTCAACGGAAGGGAGCCTATGTTTACATCTAGGCGCTACCAGCGACACAACATTCAGCAACCTCTTCCTCATCGTCTCACCCGAACCACTCGATCGGGAAAGAAGAGAACAACCAGGGAACTTCTTTCCAAATCCGATCAGTTTTTCTTGTCATAAATTCATCGTCATCCATAAATCATGTTGAATACACAGATCTCCATTGTTGGGTCAAAAGTTACTGGTCAAGTCCTGTGATCGTAGCATAAACTAATTACGAAACTGCTGAGATTGTTCAGGGAAACACTCACCAGTAAGATGGTGAAACAGTGTTTCAAGATCAGATCTGCTTGTCATGACTTATAACCGATTTGTCAAAGATACATTTTATGATTTTACACTTTATAGTGTATAGTGGCTATTAAAGTTTCTTGTGCGCTTTTAAGTTGTTTTAAACATTTGAACAAAATAATTCATAGACAGCTTTGCTATTTAGAAATTAGGTCTTTCTTAAGTTTATTAGACCAGACCAATTTTATTTCTTGTTTTACGGATCCGCCTGCCGTATTTTTTCAAGAATGAGAACAAAAATAAAAATCAATTTCCCCCACTCAAAAAATAAAATCCTAATGTTTTTATCAGCTAAAAATGTAAACTCACAAGAAAATACATTTTAGGGTTTTTTTTACACATATTCATTTCATAAATTGCCAAAAGTAAAATATTTTGAGTATTTAGAAGGAATATTACATTGATTGGAAATTTTTCTTTTTTTTTCCCACCTGCCTTTAGGTTTTCAGAGGACAAAAATCCGTAAAACAAGAAATAGAATTGGTCTAGCCTTAGTAAAATATTTTTAGCATTTCAGGATTCACTCAAAATCTATCATGATCTCACTGAAACAGATGTATTTTGTTGAAACAAACATATCAATACCTGTCTCATTCATGATTTTGTTCAAAGAATATAGTTTAACTGTATGTTTTGTTTGAAAATTCATGCATAATATACGATATACTGTTATTCCATGCTTTGCCATGTGATATGGACACAATGATGCCTTAGAATGTAATTTTGCCAAAAAATGTACCAGTAAGTCTCAGAATGTATCCGTGTGAATGCTTGGTTATTGAACTAAGTTGTGGTGACACTTTACTGTTTGTATTCATGTATGAAAATATCTTTAAACATATTTACAGCCATTACCAAACGTTTGTTGTATGGTCTGATGTAGCACTTCTGCTACATTATAAACTATAAATGTAAAATATTCAAAGAATTCAGTATATGCCAAGGTAGTTTATGAGATATTCTCTCTTTATGTAAGGGCAAGATTGTTATTTATCATGAATTAACCAAACTACAAATATACAAATTACAAATACATTGATATTTTCCACCAGCAAAGTACTTTTCTTCCACAATGTAGAGGTTCTGTTTAGCAAGGTGCTGTTGTAAGTCTGAACGGAATAGGAAAGTATCAAATGCGTGCATCTATTGTCTGCTTCCTATACCTATTCTTGATTCTGTACCTGTTCTTTGAATACTTAGAGGTCTACAGTCTGTTATGTGACCAGACGGTTTTTTTCTAAACAAGGTCAACTGTCAGCTTTGTGTTCTGTCGTCTTCCGCAAGCTCAACATGTGATGTGCCATGTCTTGCCAGTGTTCTTTATGTAGCGTATACCAGCTTTAACTTTACTTGTTTACTGAATGCCAAACCTGATGTAAAGATTGAGTTGTGCCAAAGTGAATTGTCTAACAGGACAACAGAGCAGAGATATATGATTCTGTATCTGTGCTGATGGTTAACAACCTGCATACAACCAATGGCGTATATCTACAATGGAATCAGTGTACAGCAATTTCTTGTATAGACAGATTGGATCGCATAATCTTTGATGAATCTTTCGGATTATCTTTGGTTTTTGAAAGATGTTGATTCCACCTTATGTTGAGTTTTAATGTCATCAGAGGAGCATGTTCACTGAAGAAAGTTGATAGTAGATAAAGGAACAAACCCCCTTCTGGACTTCATTATGTTCCTCTTGTTTTCTCATGTGATAATTCCAGGCTTTGTTTTTGATGATTCCTCACTGATGGAGAGGGTTAAAATGTCTCCCTGGACCAATAGAACCAAAGTGTTCAATAAAACAGTTGAAACACGACACAAATATCCAAACCTAAATTTTGAAGGGAGATAATTCTAATGTAGAGTAACCTGCTCCTGATAACCAATTTACCACCAACATGATTCCTCAGCTTTTCCAGATTGGTGATTCGTTGTTGTCTGAATGGAATTCTGTGTTAGAATTATTGCCTAAGTGACATTTCTTTCTTGTCTGCTTACAACGTCTCAAATCTTTTGATCATATTTATTAAAGGTTACATGCAACCAAAAAATCAAACATAATTAAAACACAGTTATCACTTACTCATGATATATAAAATGCATGGCTGATCAAGAAAAAGAAATAAACAAAATTATAAGTGTATAAACACAAATCAAAAGTGCAATATTCTGTACTTAGGTTTACTTCCTTCGAAACGAAGCGGCAACGATACCGAACCCAGTCAGAGCTGGTGGTTGTGCACTCAAGTGTAACAAAGCCTTTTCATGGCCACTGGTTTATATGCTGATACGCTTAGCCAGCTCCTTGTTTATGGCTTAGAAGCCCAATGGGTGTAAATTTCAAACTGCATGTGATCAGTGATTGTAGGTGTGCATTGCATATTGTCATTAGCAGACAGGCAGGCAGACATGTAGGTGTCAGTTGAGTTTTCTGTGTGACAGAGTCTGTGCTGTGCGAACATATTCATTCCGCATGCACTTTGAGCACAGCGCAGCATAACTGTTGAAACCACTTTCCCCCCAACACTGGGGAAAAATTGGTGAATCGTTTTAAGTCTGTTTTCGATGATTTGTTTCGGTAAGTGCATATCAAAAGGTATCAGAATTAGCAAAGTTGTGTTTTAAGTTGCATGTGACCTTTAGTTAAATTGTATGAGGATTACTTACTCATCGTAAGGATCCTTGAAGTAGTTGAGATGAGTATTCTCTCATGTTTTGTTCTTCTAAACAGTTGGTTTTGAAACAAAAACTATAACTGCTATTGGTTTGGATATTTCTAAATATCAGTGGAATCATCGTCTGAGAAACTGAGATGAAGATTCTATTTTCAGTGATACTTGGAACTTTTCAAACAAGGAACAAAGGCTGCATCATACAATATAGAGTGCGTGAATATGTTTATTTACAAGCATTATCTTAGTTGTGGCTTCATATTAAGCAGAAAATATTTGAAGAAATTGTTGTCAATTGTTTTAGGAATTTTGCTATGTACAGTGTTTTGTGGAAAACAGTTTATGTGTTCACTGTGAGGATTTAGAAATGTGTATGTGTGTACATGTCACATGATAGGTGTGTGTCTCATGGCATGTGTACATGTCACATGATGTGTGCACATATCACATGATGTATGTACATGTCACATGATGTGCATATGTCACATGATGTCTGTACGTGTCACTTGATGTGTGTACTTGTCACTTGCAATGATGACCTGAAAGATCACGACAAAAATCAAGTAGCATTTTACCCCTCAAGATAACTGAAGATGATTGTTAGATAATAATTTTGAAGTAAAACTGAAATAGGCCTCGGGGCATATCAGATTCTTCTCTCTTCTAAGTTAAGTAGAAACATGCTTTGTGATGAAAAATACATTGCCTGCCTTTCAAAGGCCTCACATTTAGATTCTGGTATGAATTGGCTTTGAAAATGGATTACTACAAACTAAGGGCTTGAATCTAGATTCTAATGTGAATAGGCTTCCAAATGGATATCTACTTTGAAATGCCTCTATTTGTCCGTTCCAATTTCTAGTAAAGTATCTGAATATATCCTTTTATTGTGAGCAAAATGTTGTACTCTGCATGCAACTGAAGGGAATGCACTGAATGAGTGTTTGTGGCCAGCTGCTATATGGAGTTATCTCCCTTCCAATGATGTGCAGCTTGTTAAATTCTTAGAGAGAAACGTGCAAAATTAAATTTTCATGGCAGAGATTTTGTTAAAAAACTCTGTTCCAATTCTGGAAAAAGATCATGTCTTATTCTAAATCCATGAAGAAGCCATTTAATTGTGTGTTCTGTGCAGGTCATTCAGCAGTACACTATAGGTCAGTTGGTAACCTTAGATTATATACATTCTGCCCCGAGTTGTGATCGATGTAGTTTTAAAGGCATGCATACCAGTGCAACCTATTGGGAAAATATGCTACATAATATTTTTTTTAACTCTTTCAACAGTGCTTATCAAAACTGCCAAAGTTTGTGTGGAACACTTACACATCCACGCAACGTTTACTTTTGAACAGATTCAATACTTCTTGGTCTGTTCACCAAACACCAACAATCTCTGTGTTCTGTGTAATTTGTCATACATTTTGGGGCTATTGTACATGATGGAAAAATGTCCTCAGAAAAAAATGTTCCGGGAAAAAGTCCAAAATTAGCCTAGGAAAAAAATGTCCTTTGGAAAGAAGTCCTAGTTGGAAAAGGAATTTTTTTATGAAAAAAATAAATAGTCTTTTTTTGTCTACAATTGTTCTCAACCATGTACTTAAAGATTATACGCATATTTCAATGAAGTTGTGAGACCAGGTGCAGCCATGATGGATCTTGTGAAACTAGCCTTTCTTGTCAACACCTGGTGAAGTTAAATCCTGGTCAGTTAATTAAACTTTTAATCCCACCTGAAAGCACCTTTGTCAGTTTGTTCAGTTGTGATGCATCATGAACAGACTGGAAGCAAAACAGTAGTACTTAAGTATGTTTGATAATCTTTTGTTTAGTCTTGTGTCAGTTTTTTATTTTAAATGAATTTTGAATTATTAGAGATACTGGAATAATTGTTTTCTCAGAGTTATGGTATCCATCAAATCCAAAATTTTGAAAATCCTCCATATTTTGAAGTTTTGTTCATGTTTCATCTCATTCATGCCATTACTAGGATGATTTTATTCTTTCTGTTGAAGTTGTCTCAGGGGTAGGCGGAAAAGGGCCATTCGGTGTAGTCGAACCATGGCCATTGTGTTTCACATTCAGTCAGTTGAAATACCTCATTCATAGATTTGTTTGTTGATTTTTTTTCATTAGAGAAAGCATGTGTTTCATATAGAATGGATGAAAATAGTAGATGAAGAACAAGTCAGGGTTATCTTAGTGCTATGACAACCAGCTATGCCTTTATGGGCATCTAGTTTGTAATACCTCATCAATGAGACTGGCAGAATACGGAGACCAAGCTACAATTGGATGTATGATTTGAAAGAAACATATGGTGATGGCCTGAAGATTTGTTTTCTTTTAATAAGATGTTAGAGAGTTCCATGTAATGTTTATCCCTGTCTTAATTACTACATTGCTTGAGAGTAATCAGAAACAGGGACACAGATTGTTTGTAGTAATTTATATTCTGTTTCTCAAGGTTTACAGTTAAGCCAGTCTGTAGCAAGAAATTTCTCTCTTTTATGTTTCTGAAAGAGATATCTAGTATTAATGAGTGTTTGCAACTGATTTTTAGAGGTTTTTAATATTTAGTTACTAAGAAAATTTGATTTACATTATGTCTTAGGAAGTGAATGATGCTAGTGCACTTCGGCAGTGTACTGTCCTCAGTCGTGTGTGTATTTCTCCTTGATATGTATGAAACACATGCTGTAAGCTTTTGTATATAGATAGTGCCATAGAAACTAGCCTTGTGTGAGTGTTTTAAGGCAGCTGGGATTTTGTCCCATACTATTGTTTAATTTTCATATCAAGAATTTTTTTTTTGGCGTGTATGCAGTGTTTGCTTTTAAGTATATTTTTACAAATATATTTGGTCAAAAGTTGTGCTGCATCTCATGAAACAATTGTTGGATGAAAAAGTACAGAATTCCTTTCTCAACATTCCAGGTGAACTATATTATTTTTGTTATTACTTGAATGTGAGGATTATTTCAGTGACTTTTGGGGCAAATGATTTGATGTTCTGTAATATATCAACACAATATGTTTTCACTGAATATTATTGCAGCTTTTGTGATGTGTTTTGTTTGGCTTGTTTCAGAATTGTTGTTGTAACAGCAAACATGGAGTTAAGTTGTGCAGCTGTGATGTAATCACGTATGAGGTGCTTAAGGAAAGTTTATATGGCTTTAATATCCAGGAGTTGATATGTCCACGTATGACACTGAACACGTGACGCAGCATTCACAATACATCCCTACACATCTTGTCAAGCTTTACACAATTGGAAATCCTTTCATGAGAATGTAGAAATATTGCAGAAATACTTTCAGTAGTATTGGTGATTGTGAGAAGATTTTTAATTTCATTCAAGAGTTAAATATTTGATGTTTTACTGGTTACAGAATTTCTTTATTAAATTTGAGTAACTCACTTTTATGCCATGACATAACACATTATTACGCCTCTATTGATTAGTAGCCATTAATCCTGTTGTAACACAGATTTGATGATGTTTTGTTGTTAGCCTGTCACAAGTTTTTAACTTATGACAGTTTCAAAACCAATGGTGAATCGCAAAGGAAATTCATACATAATAAAAACTGATAAGGCATAATAAAGTTTATTTTTTATGCACTGACAAATGTCCAGGGCCACCTGATTGTTACTTACTACATTCTTACTGGTAGTCTATCTCTTATGGTGTGACAGATAAACTGTAGTTATGTCAAAGAAGTGGGTGGGTCCATAAATTTGAGTTTCATGTAAGTAGTATAGAAGGATATACTGTATCAAGGTTTAGAGAGGATCACACTGAAAGTTTTGATACAACCAGGTACAAATGGTTAACCTGTTAAAGTAGTTGAATGTGCTGGCCTGTTTTGTGTTTTGGAATTAGATTTGTTTATATTTTCCAAGATAGTCATATTTTTGTATATATGTAGTAATATATTTATTGTTATGACACTTGTTACGTACAGACAAATGATAAACCACTGATATCTGGTTTGTGGGTCTGAACGCTTTGACTTTGTCAATAAGGGTATGTTATTCTGTTTGCAACTGTTGCCATGGACAGTTCGTTGCTAAGGACAACTGTGAGATGCCAAAGTAGCCAATGAAAGTTTTGCCATATTTTATTGTATGCAGTTGTGTGCATATAGATGTATGTATAAAAGGTGTGTGTCTCAGGTGATGCTGATTGTTTCATATTTAGTTTGGTACAATGTTACCAAACGCGTCCAGTGACATCATGATCACCTGTAAATGACCATTAATATGGACTGTCCATCTTGTACACCCTACTACTATTTTCTTTAATCCTTTTCATTAAAACATCAATACAGTATAGCTGGAATATTAAAGAGTGGCATGTTAGATGGACCAACAAACCAGCAAACCAATGCAGCTTTTGCCTTCACTGAACCTTGCTTATTGTTAGGGTACTGGGTGATTATATAAGCATTGGTGCATTATGATGCATTACAGTGCATTATCTGTCTAGTTAGAATAGGTCCACATTGGCCTGTGTTTGTCTCCTGGGTTCTGGGTAGGAAAGGGTCCCCAGTAATCTTCCCAGTAGAATCTTTGTGTGTGTATGTTCATGTTCAACACAACTTCAATGAAAGCCACTTCGAGTCTTTCCACTCAGGAATCTTAGCTCCAAGACAGTCTTAAACTCCCAAACTATAAGACAGGCTTGCAGCAGTTGTCACCTTGTGAAACTGGTTCCAGATCAACTTCCTGCCAGGGCCGTGTTTCATGAAGTGATTGTAGCACTACGCCAGTAGTGTGACTGTGTTGAAGCATGGGGGTTACGATCACCATAGTGCTGTGGCAGTCGTAAGTTTGTGTTAACATATGGGAGTTATGATGTCAATATCCCTATGGCACTCATGAGGCTGTGTTAAAGTAGGGGAGTTACGATCACCATAGTGCTGTGGCAGTCGTAAGTTTGTGTTAACATATGGGAGTTATGATGTCCATATCCCGATGGCACTCATGAGGCTGTGTTAAAGTAGGGGAGTTACGATCACCTTAGCTTCATGGCAGTCGTATCTCACCTGATTTATACATATTTTACTAAAAGGCAATATTTGAGAGAGATGAAGAAAAGGACCTAGATTTTTAAAGCTCTCTAAGTGTTAAGATGGTCGTAAGTGACTTACAGCTATCGTAGCTCTATAAAAACTTCAAAAATAAAAGTTCTAGGTAACAAGTAAATATTTCCAGTGCAAAAACCCAAACTAATAATCAGTGGAGACATCTTAAAGTAGCAATACATGACTTGTAATGTTGCCCTTGGTGAAAATAATGAATTACAGATGTCAAGGATGGAAGTTGGTAGTCTGCCTCTGCTGCTCCATGACAGTGGTGTGTGAAAAGTACCCATTGTACCTTCAAGAGAAGGTGACCCGGAACAGTGACCCTGAAGCCTGAAGCTGGGACAGGAAAGGTGTTCTTGTATGTCGGCAGACTCAAAGAGGACCTTTGCATTGAACACTCTCCCAGTGTTACAGCTAAATCCTTCAGTAGACCAACGATCAAGTCTTCATGTCAGCTATTTGGCAGACATGGCAGATTCCCATTCTATTGAAGACAAAGAATAGTCAGTTTTTAGTGTTTAGTTTATCTATTTTCTTCTTTTTATCCAGTTTGTTTGACTCCTTGGTCAATATTACCCTTAAAAAAGCAATGTCGTCATGTTTCCTCTTGACTTGATATCTTTGATTTTAGAATATCGCCAAGTAGACGTTTATGGTTATGTCTATTTTTCATTTGAAATGAATATTTTTCAATCAACATTATATTTTATCTGAAAACTATGACCGAAATAAAACTAGTATCCTGTCTCATGCACTGGTTGTGTCTTATATGTTTGAATTCTCAGAGGAGTCACTAGTTCACAACAGCTGGTATAGACAATCGTTCAGTGATCTTCACGAGAGCTGATATCACCAAATTCTCCAATGATCCCAATGACAGGAGCTAGTATAGCCAAATCCTAAAATGTTCCTGTTCACAAGAGCTGTTACAGCCAAATCCTAAAATGATCCATTTCATGAGAGCTTATATGGCCAAATCCTACAATGGTCTCATTCACATGAGATGGTATAGCAAAATCCTGCCAAAATCCTGTTCACAAGAACTGGTCTTGCCAAATCATGCAAGCATCTAGACCATGACAGCTGGCTGAAACAGGTGCAAGTTGGCAACATGGAATGCTGTTTGTTAATGATGCAGCAAGATTTCAGCCACACTTCAATCCCCTTGTTATCAATTGCCATGAGTGCTCTCACTATCCTGTTTTGCTTGTCCATCCTACTATCAAAGTAAGCAACAGTTTTAAAGAGACACAGAGAAATCTGATTTTTCTAAAACAATTTTATCAACATTTTGCAACAAGAGCTACAAAACGAGATGTAATGCAAAGCCATTAACAAAAACATACTTACAATGTATTATTGTTAAAAATATACAACATACAAAATTGTACAATTTGCAGGTTAGCACTCACAACCAAAGGACAAATACCCTTATCAATACACAAAGCTTGTGAACAACTTAAGGAAGATCTAAACACTATCCACAAAAGCAGAAAACATTCTTCCTGGAACCAAAACATCCCTAAATGAGATTTTCTTTACATTCTCCAGGAGATGTATACTCAAGATGATCTTTTCAAAATATAGAAATGAGAAGGGGAGGTGGCAGACTGGTCATAATATAAAGGTACACTTGCAAGAAGAAAGAGAAGGGCTCATATATTCTTTTCAAAGCACTGTGAGTTTCGTTTTACGCTGCACTCAGCAATATTCAAGCTAAATGGCAGTGGTCTGAAAATAATAGAGTCTGGACCTGACAATATAGTGATTAACAGCATGAGCATAGACCTGCGTAATTGGGAACCGATGACATGTGTAAACCAAGTCAGTGACCCTGACCACATGATCCTCTTCTGCAGAGTATAGTTGCCTTATGTGGCAGGTATGGATTACGCGAAGCACATGTAAGTACTCCTCTTAATTGACATGCTTCTATAAACAATGATGTTTACAAACATCACTCATCTACTTTCAGCTCAACTGAGGTATGTGTAATTCTCAAAATACAGCTCAAGTACTACTGCAAAAAGTACAGAAAAGAGTTGTAGTTATGACAGCCATACCTATTATGACATAACAGATTAACAAACTGATATAGCCGTGACCATTTTCTGTTCAATATGTGTCCAACAAAAATATCATAATAGGGAATTAGAACTATTGGACCCTTTGATTATGAGAATGACTTTGGGTCAGTACTGGTCCTCCTCAACCTCTACTGGTCACCAAATGGTCAGGGACAGCGAGAGATAGAATTTGTGTTATAGGTCGCTTTAGCTATATTTCAGCAATATCACGGCAGGGAACACCAGATACTGGCTTCACACAACGCATCCATGTGAATAATCAAACCTTGGTCTCTCGGCATATGAGGAAACACTTTAACAGTTATGCTTCCACACCACCCTGTCACTGATTTAGACGTTCTAACTCCGCTCACTGCTCACTCCAGCTGTATTCTAATGATGGCATAGATAAAAAGAGTTCCCCTAATGATACTCACCTAAATAACACATCCCATATCTACTTCGTACTGAGATATGTTAACAGACTTTGGGAAATAAAGTAAAACAAAAACTTGATCGCTAGATCCCGTAATTAAACACACACTGGACCTGCCCTTATCTTTGAACTTCCTATGTAGCTAGTGCCAGGAGCTCTTGATTTAACACAGGCTTTTCATTAATTGATTCCCAACAGCAAAATATGTACATATCTCCATTTAGTCAGCCATAACAATAGAAATATTTTTCTAACCCAATCAATATTTTTCAACATGTGTTAGAAATATGAATATCCAGATGGGGTCTACATGATAAGACGTTACAGCAATAGTACTTGTTCTTACATTTCAACAATCAACATCTGAGTAAACAAGTTCTGATATTAATCATACACAATATCTCAAATTCACAATCATATGGTTGGTCATCCATGTAACTTAATGGCTATCCTTAAATTGAGTAGCATGAGTGAAAACCAGGGGTGACACAGCATGCTCTAACCACCGTATGTGCATATTTTGGTACAAGGCGTTCAGTTTGGATTGTTTTGTTTCAGTGAATGACATATGATCCTGATGCGGACAAGAGCAAAAGGTTACATTGTTTAATATCATGGAAAAATACATAACCATAATCTTTGTTATTCTGAATAAACAAAACTGTCATTTTATGACTAGATAGAAATGACGATACGATTGATTGCATTATGGTATGCTAAACTGAAAGCAAAATACCTCAGTTCAACTAATACCGTAGTATACCGTTTCACCCCACATGAAAATCAGCTCCTCCAATGAAATATTCTGATCGATATTACTGAAATGCTCATGAGTGATCCTACAAAACATATACACTGATCTAAATAAGTGACATGAAAGACTTCATGCTAATGGCTCAGTCACTGTACATTGTACTCATGTACTGTGGTTAACGGATGCTGATGCCGTTATGTTGCTATAGCAATATTAAGAACACAGATCAAAACAAACTTCACACACTACACTCACAGAAGCAGAGCACATTGCAGATCTCTGGCATCAGAAAATATATAAATATATATATTAACACAAAGAACTTTTTAAAATATTCATCCACAATCTCACTAAATCAGGCATGTTACTTTGATGCGATTACCCTTGATAAACTGAAGACCCCTAGAGCTGTGTCAAGTGAGCATTATTGAACTTTGACCTCCATTTGAATGGAAGATTGAGGTCCTTTCACTTGACTGGCATTGTAGTAGAAGTTGGTGACTCAAAAATGAAACATACATGTTCATGGATGACAACATTTTATTTAATGCACAGAGTGATATTTCGATGTAGATTCTTGCATCATTAACAAGCTAAACGTGAAAGCTTGATAATGACATAAGAACCTACATCAAAACGTCACTCCAAGCAATAAACAGGAAGTTGTCATCCATAAAGTTTCATTTTTGGAGGTTCTGTGTTGAAAACTATTCAGCTTCATTTCTTTCAAACCTTGATTTAGAAACCATAATCTATAACACAAATTTACCCTCAATAGCACATTCAGAAGCAAGAATTTGCATAAAATATCCATCATATATAATGGAAAATTTGATTTCTGTGTATTCTGAAATGCCCGATCATTTTGTTTTTGTGACACAGATTTTAAATGCTTTGTGCCTTGATTGCCAAACATTCCGAGGCAACCACAGTGATTAGAATAGTCTCTTCATGCTCAATGGTATCGTACTGGAGAAACAGATCTGATTTATATGAGATTGCGACTCTACCAACTGTGTCTAGCCTTTTGTATTGCAAGCTAAGCACTGGTTTATCAGACAGCCTTGTTACTGAATGTTTATCTACAGCCACATGAACTGATTGTCTTGGGGGAAACCTTCACATCTACTTGGGTGAAGACTGCCCTTATTGCTCAAAAATATTTTGAATACTTTGGAATACAGGAACCCTGATCATCACAAATATTATGTATGAAAAAGAAATGATTAATTTCACTGGCAAAAGAATAACATTTCACATGGTGCGAGCACAGGGATGAAAACAGCATTGCTAAGATAATGTCTGAATTTTTTCTTCAGATTTATTCTTAAACATGTTGAATATTGATGAGCCAGATGTAAGAAAAGAGCAAGGTTTTACATAGCTTTTAGTGATATTTCAGCAATATCATCCCTTGGGGACCCAAGAAATGGGTTTACAAGTATAGTCATAGTATCAGTTCTGGCCAAATTTGATACTGCAAGTTATTTCGCAGCTAAATCAATGGTATTTTAAAACAAGTTTCACAAACTGGCAAAATAGGCACATGAAGCATTTGTCTCAAGGCGTTCTCAGTTATCACCTGGAGACAATTGCTCCTTGTGTCTGGCTGCCAACATGTGAAGCCTGTTTTAATATATCACTGATATAGCTATGCGATAACTTGTAGTGGCAAATTCGTGCAGATATTGATACTATGAGTATACTGATGGTAGCAGTCAGAGTGCTAACACATTTATCCATTTAGGGATTCGAACACTGGTCTTCAGCATGACAGGAAAAATGCTTTAACCTCTGGCTACCCTACTGCCCCATGTAAGAAGAGACTTTTGTCACATGTAGTGTGGGTTCCTCAAATCTATGTAAAAAACAAATGTGAAAAAATTGCAGCTGCAACCCTTAAAAAGCTATTTCAGTTCCCATAAATAGCATATATTCCAATCAGGAAAAAATCACCATATTTGAAAGTCACTGGGTACACTCATAAATATACAAACATTGGACAATACAAACTGAATCAAACACAAAAGCAGTCTGAGAACACTTTTCTGTTACCATGGTTACAGAGTAATTGCATAATGGAGCACAAATACGACATAATTAGTTTCAACAAAAAACGACTGAATATGAAATTCAGACAAATAAATATACACTGTATTACAATACACCCACACATGTCAAGATGAAAATGGTCCACCTATTTATGTAAGCAAGGACACTCATATTTGTTGACAATAATTTGATGATTACAGTAACTATTTCATCAGTGTCAATATTGATGCTTTTCAGAACTGATTAAGCATGTCTTATGGCATACATAAGATAAAAAATACACAAAAACACATACTCCATCATGGCTTTTTTGTTGGTGTATATTTGAATACTTCTTTGGTACTGGATTTGCATAATGGTTGGCATTGGTGGGCAGGGTGGTATGGGTCACATCAAGATGTGCAGACATGCTTTGAGAGAAGCATGGGTGGTAATGCTGGTGTCTGTCCTATAGTGTTTTAACAGATATCCAGTTCAACATTTCAGTTGCCAGCCATGTGTGTGATTCTAACACAGATGAGCATGTTACTATAACGTGGGTAATTGTCACTGCAGCTAGGCACAGCACACAATGCACAATACTCCTAAACTATAAAAATATCCAGATATACGTACACACATAAACATCTAGTTTTATACATAGCATTACAAGTTGTATTCGAGAGACATGTTTAATCACAAAAAGGAATATGATTTCTTTCACTTCCCTTTTCTTTCATAAACATCAGTCAGGAAAAAATGAAATGATGACAATTAGATGCACTTTGGAAAAGAAACCTTTTTCTACACACTTTTCAAAGCTATATAGTTCTTTTGTCTTGAGGAAAATGTTTCATGTTCTAGAACAGTAGAGAATGGAGGGTAAGATTCAGTCATACCAAACTGCCAGTTTATGTTTAAATGACTGATAGGTCAAGCGTAAGTTTCTTCCATTTTCAGCAGTGTTCCCATAATGTACACTAGAAATTCACTTCACCTATGTTTGGATTCAAACCATCCCTCATACACGACGAGTATCTCACCACACCTTCCTTGTATAATACAATCATTCTGTGCCATTAATGTTTCAAGTATAACTGCTACTTTTATGCTAATAAATTTTGAAGACTGATATATTTTATCGATTCAACACAGAGCAGATGAAAGATGAAATTAGAAATGGAATACATGAAGTGTTATGAAATTGACAATGATATCTTAGGATCATGTCATATCCTTATCAAACATTGAGCATCATAGTTAGCACAATACATACATCTACAAAGAATTTAATACGGCGGTGAATATTTATATATAAAAGTATGTAAGCTACAAATCACATGACAACAACAATTCCATATTCCGATAACACCTTCTACTATGCACTGGATTGTAAAAATATCATATACCCCCAAAAAATTGTTTCTTTGGTGAAATGCTTGTTTGGACAACAGGAACGTTCAATACACATTATGGCACTAACAAGGTATTTTACACAATCATAACAAAACAACTCGTTTAAAATATGTCGACTGTTTAAACCAGTTGTCTGTGGGTGTATGATTTACAGTGGTAGGCTAGCAGGAGGTAATTCAGCAATTATTAAATTTTCATCACAACCCGATTGCCACCTTTTGTTGTTCAAGTATCATCTTCTACCTTTCATTATGAAACCCATCACCAACAACCAGATTTTCATGTTTCATGAGAACCCACGAGTTGGATGAAAATCTAAGGACTACTACACTGCAGCCAAACACACCTAATTTAAATCTAGAACAACGGTTTAAAACTTGAGAATAGAAAATGTCAGAAAATATAATGCACCATTTTTAGACACTCTGATATACAAAGACGATTGATCTATCTTGCAAAGTGCCCTGATAGACATATTGGGGAATAAAAATATCATCTCCAAAAACAATATTTTTCAATATTTTATGATAAATATTGTATTTTATGCTACTATTGAACATGAGGCATATTATATCTTTTAACTAATCTATGTTTTAGGGTCTTTTTTTCTCTCAATTTTTGGTACCCTTATAACCAAAATTATGTTGGTCTGTACTCTGGTCCATCCTTTAGTAGACTGTTACACACTTTCATTGTTCTACAGGTCAACTCAGACCCTCGTGACAAGCTGTCAAAAATACTCTCCTGATGACCCTTTCCCCTCCAGTAGCCTGTTATCAGTGAATGAGGGAGTTTAGGTTTGCTCTGCTTTCATTAATATTCCAGCAATATCATGGCTAGGGACACCAAAAATGGCCTTTATACGCTGTACCCATGTGGGGAATTGAACTCGAACCTTCGGCATGACGAGTGAACACTTCAACCACCAGGCTTTCCACTGCCCCTTGAAGACTGTATCAGACTTCATTGAAAACTACATATGGATGAAGGTTGGGGACACTCATGAGAGTGTGCGTCTCCAGGTACAAATAGTCATAATGAGAGAAAATATTCAGGAACATGATTTTATCATGGGATTTAAAATGGTGACTGATTGAGGTTTCCCTCCTCTTCCCGAGTTCCATAATAAATGTTTGGCATTGTTTCTAGATGTCCTTGTAGAACTGGTCCAGCAGATGGTCAGATGATATTACATCACAACTAATTACCTATATTACAGCTGAATGGTGATTGATTGAGAACCAGACAAATGATCTGGTTCAGCTCCAGTAGAGATACAATGATTTCTCCCCATTACATTTAGACTCAGTTTTGAAAACTAAACCCTCCCAGCTCACCACAGTCACATAATAACATTAGTAATGTTAGTGTAGTGTCTAAAAGCAAACTGAGGGCAACAGATTCAGATATATTTTATGGCAGTAACCTGACGTCAGCTCTAAAAAGGACATGATCATGATAATCTAGCAATGAATGTACATGCTTGCACCTGACATCATGATGTCACAACATCCCTATTAGTGATAATGGCAGTGTTCGAAATACCTACCTGCCCAGATTGCCCAGGACAGGATATTTTCAGCATGGACTGCCAGATTCTCACATACACCTGCCCAATGGTCGGGTTAAAATTTAGGCATGCATCCATGAAGATATTTTGTGAGGGAGGTAAGTTTGGGTCAGGGCCAGGAAGTTTTCCATCCCTCTGGTCTAGTTGAAATCCCCTTACAATTGAGACAGAGCATTCTTTCAGAAGCTCAAGAACCAGCCTGTCATGGCAGAGTTAACATCTGCAAACTAAGTGATCTAGACTTGCCAAATAACATAGACTTCCATGAGCTGTATAGGATACATCTATTTCATGGTCTGTAGGTCTGACTAGCATACACAGTCTCCTGGGTCAGGTAAGTCCAGCCCTCCTCAAAAGGGTTAGGGTTAGGGCCCAATCCACAAAGTGATCGCAGCGCTACAATATTCATAATTCATCTATAAACTATACAGCTACAATAGTCACTATTCAGCTATAAACTATACAGCTACAATATTCACAATTCAGCTATAAACTATACAGTTACAATAGCTGCTAAAACTATGAACACTTTGTGGATTAGTTCTCTGGATTGAGGACCTTATGGGTGGACAACATTGCACATTTAACAGCCAGAGTGTTTCAGAAATCAAACAAAGCTGTTTGGAAGAAACTTCCTCATAATACCAGCCATACAAGAACTCTCATATTCAAGTCTAACTGGCAACACAACTAGAGCCTACAGACCTGGTTCCTAATCCACAAAGCATTAATAATGTTACAACCTGACATAAGTCTGTAGTTTGTCATAGGCTTACGGATGTCATAGCACTACATTTTGTGTATTGGGGCCTTTCAACAAAGTTTTGAACTTTCTCCCAACAGAATTTTTGAGCAACTGTATTAGCAAGGGCCATGTACATATACACCTTTCACATTATCTAGATCATGGAAAACAACAGACTAGAGACTAGTGTCACTGACTAGTGCTGATGACCTTCCTAGTTTCCCTTTGTCAGTAACAAATCAGTAACATGCACAGATCTCCACACATACTGACCATGCAAAGCTATCTTGATGCAATACATTTGGAACAAGCTATGACACATAACCTCTCTGATCAATGATGAAGATGAGCTGAACACACCCGGACATTCCTTACACATTTCATCAAACTGACAGCATCTCGTACTGGCAAATCAGTGCAGAGAAAGTGTTCATGAAAAGAAGGCTGTGCATGGCAATGAGCAAACCCATTCGGTTTGTGAAAGGTAGAGCAGATGTAGGCTAGTGCATGTGCAGTGCATGACGCTGAAATTGATTCTTCACGTATCTGCCATGTATCTTGTTCATAAGACTCTCGTGTGGTTGGTGTAGCAAGTCGGTAATTCTTGACGCGGACAACCTGGGGACTGTTTGCTCACAACAGAAAGCGCCACTGAGCGGCACTCATACATGCTAATACAGGGTAGATATTCAGGAGTTGGTTGAAATTACAAGAGATATGACTAAATTTCCTTCTTAAGTCCTTGGCATGATAAGTTTATTTATATTATGTCAGTACTTAAAGATGATCTTGCACATTTGTGGTATTTTGTATGCATTTTCATTATGAATTCTGAATGCATGAAAATATACAATTTTAGCTTGCACATTCCTTTCTTTGCAGTGTCAGAATTGTTCACAATTATTACATTAAATGGCAGCTGGTTTAACACAAACACACAAATGCAGAAATTATGCAGCATGCTTTCATCCATCTAATAGCAACAGGACAACAAGCTTGGGTTTCACAGTGTGTAGGACACCCAATCATCATCATTGTTATCATCATCATCGCACTGAACCATCTCTGACAATACAATACATTTTGGGATCATCACGATTTTTATGATTTCCTATATGCAAAATATGATGCTAGAAATAAATAAACACAAAAGAAGAGTCCCACACCTATTTCTTGAGCATTGTTTGGATCAGAAATATAGGCATGAATTAGCTGACCAATCGTAAACAACATTGACATCACAATAAGCAATAGAGCAATTTTTCCCGGTGTGAGCAGACTGTACAAAACCTCTTTCCCCGAGTAGTTGTCAAGCAAACCCTTTTTTGTCAGGAACTTTTGGCGGGAAGAATAACAGGCTAGCTTGCCAACACTGCCGGCGTAATACTGTTGAAATTGCAAGTCCCAGCCCTCTGAGAAGGTGAATTTCTTCAGCTCAATGGCTTTGTTGGATGACTTGATCTTCTGGTCCTCTAAGGACTTCCTGTATTTGCCATAGCAGTCCAGGAGTTCCAGACACATATCCCCTTCCTGCAGGTCTTGCAGGAACCGCAGACCCTTGTCAGCCTCCTCAGAATACTTCCGCAGCTCTTTGCTGTAACAGGACTGAGGGTTATTTGGTGACCCAGTCAGAAATATACCCCCTCTACCACAAAAAACTGTGTAAGGAAGTAAATCTTGAGTAAAAATCTGACATCTTAACTAGGAAAGGTCAGTTATCCTGTATGATAGTTAAAACTCTGCCCCCAATTACTGAAGTTAATTGGTCATCTTGTTCAATGACTGCAGTGAGCTGCAGTAACAAAAACTATTATTACTAGTTATCCTACACCAAACAGGAATCAGTTGTTCAATAGCACTTTTCATAGAGAACCATCTATGCAGAGAGTGACACCTAGCAGTATTGTAAACATACATCCCCCTAGTAATTAAACCTCATCATGTTTCACAATATTTAGGCCAGACCAATTTTATTTCTTGTTTTACAGATTTTTGTCCTTAGAAAACCTAAAGGTCAGAGCGAAAAATAAATTATAAAAAAAAAAATCACCTGTCAAAGTAATATTTTTAAATACAAAAAGTATTTTACTTTGAGCAGTTTATGAAGTGTATATTGGGGGGCAAAAATCCAAAGAACCTAGCATTTTCAGCCAATAAAAACATTAGGATTTTATTTTTCTTGTGGAAAAATTACTTTTTTCTATTTTTCTTGAATAAATAAAGTTGGTCTGGCCATAGTGTTTTCTTGTTAAAATGAAGATATAAGCTGAATGTGAACATTGATATTTTCCAGCAGGTGCAGTATTGGGGCTTGGTGTGTTTAACTTGCAGTACAGAGAAAATGTCTGTTTGTCTGTTGTATATGTCAGCAGTATTCCAGCTATGTTACAACCGTCTGAAATTAATGAAGTCTGGGCCAGACAATCCAGTGACAGACATGAGCATCAATATGCTCATGCACATGTGGTACTTTTTGAAAGGCAAGTTATCGTTTCAAAGACTAACACTTCTCCAGAAATCTATGGGAACATGTTTGCGCATGTGGAACCACAATATCCACAGCAGACATGAATTACCTCCCTTACCTATACATGCCAAGTTCATGTAGCGTCCTCCTCTCTCCTTCTCCGACCACAGCGATCTGCTCCATCACCATCTTGTCGATCTTGTTGTGTAGATCCTTGCCCCGATTGTGTACCTCCTTCCGAGCGCCATCTGCCCACTTTGACACCGAGTCTGAAGCCGCCTGTACTTGACTCAAAGTCTTCTGAATGTGTCTCTTCTCTGACGAAAGACGGTCCAATTCTTCTTGAAGAGATAATCTGGACGTTGAGAGCTTTGTTGCCATGGGAACAGTCTCATGCCGTTTATGATCTTCACAAATGCATGTAATGCAAACTGCTTTGTCACATGTGCAGCAATAAAGCTGCAAAATTTCTTCCACATGTTTGGGGCAGGATCTCGTGGAAGACAGATGGATCTCAGCCGGAGTTGTCTCTATCCGCATGATGTTGTACTGACGTGAAGCGTCGTGCTGGAAGAGTCTATGTTCATGGATGCAGAACTTGCATATCACCATGTCACAGTCCACACACCTGAACTGAGAAATGAGCCAATCCCGCTTGCACATGTCGCACATGTCATGGTACGACTTTGTGCCAAGTTCATCCTGCAGGCTGATGATGTAGAAGTTGAGGGGAAACTCGTGAATTCCCCCGCGGGGAACACAAACATCTCGCCTACACTGCGGGCACCTGTAGTTGGAAAAATAGCTGCTAGTGCCTTTAACGGACTCATAAAAGACTTGAAGCCATAATAGAATTGATGGTAATTCTCTCTTAGCTGGAAGCAGTCATAAAATCTCATATATTACAGTTTTCATGTATACAAAAATGTCCTGTTAGCTTGACTTTGGCACCAAGAATCAATGATTAGGATTATTACAAAAACTCTGTCTGAGCCAGTAAAGACGACAGTTTCCTGATTTCAGAGAGGATGAATATTGATTGAAACACACTGACGTACAAGACCTCGGCAATCTGGTGATGGTCTCAAGCCAATAAGGTACTGCGCAAGTGGTCACAGGCCAAAATACAATTTGTATAGTACATCACATTTTATCCATCTTTACAAAATCAGACAACAAAGAATAACTTCCCTGGATCTTTTTTTCACATACATGTCTGTTTGGTGAAGCAAAAAGTCACAATTAAGCAAACATATGAATAGTTCACATCACTGTTTTGATTTTGAAAGGAAATTTTACCTTTAACTTATGGTTGATGGATGTATGCATATGTATACTCAGATTAAACTTGTCTAGAAGCATGTAGTACATGTAGACTGTATGGTGCCTGGGGAATGGTATATCTTACCTGAACATGCGTCCAGTGACGGAGCTGGCCTCGAGGATGTTGTGAATACAGTCCAGGCAGACGGTGTGGTGACAGGGAAGCAGTCTCGGATCCTTGTACTCGTCCATACAGATCGGACACATCAGCAGCCGGTCACGTAGACGCTCAACCTTGTCCAAGTCCATCTGCAACACAGGAGATACAGGTGTTATCCCATACAAGATATATAGGTGATATGCAACACAGGATATATAAGTGATATGCAGAATACGTATGTGACATACAACACAGGATATGTAGGTGACATACAGTGCAGAATATGTAGGGGACATACAACAAAGGATATAAATATGATATGCAACAGAGGATATGATACAGGATATATAGCTGATACACAATACAGGATGTGTCAGTGATATACAACACACACACATATATAGATGATATGTAACACATGATATATTGGTGATAGACAACACAGTCAAATCAGTAGTCTGATTTAACATTAATTATTAACTCAGCAACTTTGTTGATGTGACAAATTAAGTGACATCATTCAGCGCAACAACACAACACCAACTCCGCCCACTCTGTAATCAGCCAATCAGTAGTCTGCTACATCTGCAAAAAATGCCTGTTACTGGGCACGGTTGACTCTTTGTTATCACTGCAACATTTTCTTTGAATATAGGTGATATACAATAGAGGATATACTGTTGATATACAATACAGGATATATAGGTGACATACAACACAGGAAATATCGGTCATGTACAACACAGGATATACAGGTGTCATACAACATAGGATATATAAGTAATATCGAACACAGGATATATAGGCGGCATATAACACAGGATATGTGAGTGGCATAAAACACTGGATATATAACTGATATTCATACAGCACTGGATATACAGGTGATATACAACACAGGATATAAAGGTAGTATACAGAGAATATGTAGGTGACATACAACACTGGATATATAAGTGACATACAACACTGGATATATTAGGTGACATACAACTAAGGATATATTAGGCATATACAACACTGGATATATAGGTCATAGACAACACTGGATATAAATATGATAGACAACACAGGATATGTAGATGACATGAAACAGCACATAAATGTGATAGACAACACATGATATATATGTACAACACAGGATTTATAAGTGATATGCGGTGCAGATTATATATTAGGGGTCCTACAACACAGGATATATAGGCGACTTATAACACTGGATATACTGGTGATATACAACACATAGAGGATATATCATTGATATACAACATGAAGTATATCTGTGATGTGCAACACTGCATATGTTCATGCCAGAATGTTGGTCTGTTCTGACAAAACACAAATCTTCTTTTAGCATTGAAAATCATCGTTTCAGATATCACGGGAGTTCAACTTCCTGCTTATGGCGATTTATATTTAATTAAATGAAGGTTGCGGTAAATATATGTTTGCACAAGTTTCCCTTCTCAAATATATCCATCACGGACGCTGTATTTTTATCTCTTTTCACTGTAGGGGGATAGAAGGCTGGTGTAGATGGCCTCAATATGCTTCGCGCTCCTCTTTCGCTTTTCTGTAGACAAGCATAGCGGTAGACAATTTTGGGCTCACTAAAGCACTGTTTATAGCGTGGATACTCTACAACTCTATACAGGCTCCCTGTTTATAGTCATAAACGGTTTCATTATTCCATGTATTAAAGCTGCATCTCAAACACTAACTCTTTCATAATGCCATTCTACAATTTTATACAAAGATTTTAACGCGTTTCCAGTGTAGCTGGACATCACATAACTGGAAGTTTAAAATGGTTTTGATGTTTAACGCCCACACTCAGCAATATTCCAGGAATCGGGCTGCAAGACGGCGGTCTAAAACTAATCAGATATGACCATCCGATCAAGTGAAGTGATTCGCTCGAAACATGGGTTGCTGAAAACCGACCCAAACCCGAGTCAATCCGGGTCTTCGTGTGTATCTTTGAAGAAACCTGGATTTATATAATCAGCGCAATAACACAACACAATCCCCCGCCCACTCTGTTGTCAGCCAATCAGTAGTCTGCTAAAATTAGCGAAACAGTCGTCTGCTAATGGGCGTGGTCAACTCTTTTTTATCATCGCAAAGTTTTCATTGGCTGGTTAATTCGCCTATGTGTGTATGTGTTCGTTTCCGGAACAGATCTTGAAACCCGTACGATATTTCATCTAATTTAACATGGTGCATATAACTTACATACAAGGAATAATATCGAACCGGTTCCTTTTGATTGGTTTTGAATTATGATAACATACTTTTCGAGTTTCCAACATTTCTGAATTCCACAGGCGCTCACATTTCCATGTACCCAGTGCTCGTAAAATTTGCTTGCACAAACCTAATTTACCGCTGGCTTCATATATTTATTGTAAAAACATATTTCGTCCAGGAGCGCTCTTGGGGTATCAGGTCGTTTGCATGCCGTATTTACTTTGTAATAGAAATAATTTCGAACCCTGGATTCCGTCGTTCTTAATCTACAATGACATATTAGAATCCCACATTGTAACCGGTGCACAAGCATTTCGACTTGAACAAAAAGGTTACTTTACGTGTAAGCTTGCCCCTTACAACCTCACACAGTGTAAGTAAACGTATCCTCAGTACTTTTCGTTACACTCCACTAGTGAGTCAAGCAAAACCTTATGGGAGGTCGCGTCGGGTAACATTTGAAACTGACCAAACAGAACACAGCTTTCCAAATCGCGAAAGTGCACATACCTTTTGAACTACTTATCTCGAAAAGGTTCGTACCCGAACGATTCCGAAAGCTATTTAGCATACACTCACTTCCGAGTGGTGCACACGGCGTACGTACAACCATGACAACGGCGAGTAAACAGTCGCTGAAAATAGTGTTTTTGGCAATATTCAAGGATGTTATCTTGCGGAAATATTAGCTAATGGTAACCATGTCAACAGAAACCCCAAAGCGTATATACTGCCATCCTCGATATCTCCAGGGTATACGTTCCGAAAAGTCTCCACTATACCCTGGATGCATCTACGGCTCAGCCCGATAAATGTATTACCTCCTTTGGCTGGCTTTTTATCCAATCAGGTGTCTACGCTGGGAAGTTGAGCGAACCAATCACAACTCACTTTCGCTTTTTAAATTCTCTAACCGATTAAACTTGGCAAACAAACCATGTGTAGGTTCTCTGAAAGTATTAGAAGGATTTCTTGCATATGTTTCAAAGAAAGGTTTCGGACCTATAAAGTTGCATGTATGATTTCCCCAAATTGTGAGTCGTACGGCGAGTAAACCTTCGCAGCTGCAACGGCTACCTTTGTTGACACTGGCAAGTTCGGTAATAACGGCGACCACTCTGATTGGCTACTGTGAGAAAAAGGAGTCAGCAAAGGGAGGTAATAAAATTATCGGGCAGACCCGTAGATGCGTCCAGGGTATAGTGGAGACTTTTCGGAACGTAGACCCTGGAGATATCGAGGTGGATATACTGCAGGTCAAATAACCGTGTTATATGCGGATATATATTTGTTTGTGGAGAGATCTGTCACTGACCTGAATATTTTGAAAGTCCCCCCGATCCCTAAATAATAGCCGTTGTCTGGTTGGTTAAAGCTACTTAACCATCTCGCGTTTGATTGGACGGTCTTTGGTCGCTCAAAGGTTACTCTACTAGGTTTTATTAGACTCAGTGGTGGAGTGGAACGAAATACACAGAGACTAAGTTTGCTAAGTTTACACAGCATATGTATTTATCTGCATTCCTATCATCTTGATTATATTATCATATGTGATGTTATATTGTACTTTTCTCATGGATCACCTCGCTGCAACATGCAACACTGCTGGTGCGGCGTTCTGCAATATTCACTCAGTGACCCATGTTGTATGCTGGGTTCTACTGACGAATTCGTTTAACAATTTCAAATACACTGACTGTACCTTTTGACGTTGATAAATTAGGACTGTGGCTTTTATTCTGCTTACAAGTGTGACAATGTATTTGAAGTAGAAACCCTGAACAAGTACTTAAATATTGTATTGTACAATTCTGTCTCACTAACACCGCTTGACCTTTGACGCTGCATGATGATCTCTTGTCCACTCCGTCCGGCTTCATGTATGTGAATCTTCTCCAGGAAACATCACAGACTGAGTGAAATTTACAGGGTTACTGCCAACGGATTTTATTGTGCCCGTTGTTGTGGAAGCATAAAGAAAAATAACTGCAAATTTCGTGAGATCACCTATAATCACCGATTAAGCCTGTCAATGATGTATTGAGATTTACAACTTCATAAGTGTGTTCAAACGTTCCACACTAAAAAACCAAGTGTTGTTTTGTCTGCAATTCCATTGACTTTATTCACCTTTCCTAATAAACAGTGAATTTCCCAAGAGTGTCTTCGGATATTTTATATATAATAAATATGTTCAGAATTCTGGACATCGGCGAGGAGTGTTGACATATTAACATATCATCCAACATTCCCAACATGCAAACAGTATTCCGCAGTGTCGTTCGTGTAAAATATGTACTGATTATCACCTTCAAGCAGCAGGAAATAGAGTGATGTCATTTGATTGTGATCATCTGGTATCCGATGACCTGATAATGGTTTGAAAAGCCATATCTCCTACAAACATTTTGAAAAAAAAGAACACGTACCACCACCAAAAAAGGCACAAAGAAAAAGTACGACCCGAAGAAGCGAATTGTTCTGATAAATCGGGAGGCCGTAACGTTCACCACTGTACCTTGGGGTCATGGCTTTCCAAAGGGACGTCATCTCTGCTTACGCTACGTGGTGTCATATGGACAAAATGTGCAACATAGACATTGGGGGGCGGAGGTCGGCGTTTGGGTGCCCACCTAAGCCCAGTTTTGTCCTGAAAGTTATTAAATGTCATTAAATGACCATTGAAACCCTCGTGTATGAACTGTGCACCCCCACCCCAACACACCTCCTCAACAAGCCGTATCCGCTCCTGACAGACGATACAGACGATAGTAAACGACCAACCGTGAAATACCATTTTATGTAATGACTTAATGAGCGAAATCGAGTTTGATACTAAATCTATCACTAAAAGGTACTTCACGGAAAGGTCATATATCAGGCATCACGTGATGTTTTTACACATAGTTTAGTAATACTGCAGATTTATAAACAACAATATCTTCAACGGGGAGGCAATAAAGAAGTTAACAAGTTTCATAATTTACAATGTTGGTGAAAATTTGTGTTTTCAAATCTGCGGGGTAATTTCATGAAAACACCGGTGCCAGCAATTCTGGAAATATGTTTCAAACTTGCCACGACTGGCAACAAAACTCGAATTTGTTCTTAAAAGGCCTCATGCACGTACACGTCCTTATTTGAAATGACAAGATTCGTTCACCTTACAGACGCACGTCGCGTCACTCCACACTCTGTGTAAATTGTCCACCTACATTGTCTCAGACGTTGCCGAAGAATTCTGAATATGTCCGCTAGTACTGAACGATCGTGGTCGACGAACATCTTCATCAATGTAGACAATGATATGCCCTGTATGTACGGAATGCGACATCACGCTTCTCCTAAACCTAGATTTAATATCGCTAGTCCCATTCATATTTTCCGCTCCTCGCTCTCAGTGACCTAGAAATCACGTCCGCTAAACTCCCATTTCTTTATGAAAGTGTACTCAACCAGAGGAGACTTTCTCAGCTTCAGAGATCATCTCAAATGGATTCTGATAATGTTCGGCTAAGTTGAATAATGGTGAATGACAATGTTGTCCGTATCTATCATCCCAACGAGGCGATACATTGCTTTATTGTGTGTTCCGCTATAGGGAGGTGGTGGGGCTTCAGTGATAATTATGTTGGGGTTGGTTTATTGAAATATCTATTTGAGTTGGACTACCTGTATATTTACTTGAGGAGTACTAGCACTAGTGTGTTATCGGGTAAGTGGAATGTGAGTTGTAAGGGACATGCGTTGTATGGAGAAAATGGAATGCGACTTGTGGTACACATTTGAAACCGAGGAAATGGACAAGCGTAACAACGGGGCGGGGGCATTGACAATGACTCGAGGCAGACGAAAATATCACGGGCACGGGATGCACGTTGAGTACCAAAGATAATGGTGTTACGGCATCAAGAATCTAGGAGTATTTCTAGATACTAGGAGTATCATCCCATTACGACTCGTTGTAATATGTGTGCAGTATCGAGGGGATGGATCACAACTTCTCTGTACCTTAGGTGACACTGGTTCGTTACCACCATCACCTTTTAGGTACAGTGAAGTTGTCGTACAGGTGTTATATCGAGGGAACGTACGTTGTGCTACAAAGTGAATAGCGCAGATACGGAATTCGAGTTTTACGTACACTGTAATAATACTAATATAGGGAGGAAATTGTGTGGGTTGTGCATATACAAGTGTAACCGAGGGGCTTCTAAGGAAATCAGAATCACGGTACCTGTGACGTTGTGTACACGTCAAACACTGAAGTGGATGGGATCAATGTTGCATACAAAACAACGCCAGTACAGAATTATATCTATGCAACAGTGTACAAACATCCACCAGTACAGACAACGACGTATAACTGCAGCACATGTCTGTATACGTGATAGCTGTAGGACACCAGATCTCCCAGCAAGCTGGGACGGTCCAAGTCAGCCAACTCACGGCAAGAGGTACGATCAATATAAAATTGCATCGATATAGTATATGTGGAGGGATATATTTGATATCAACTGAGCATCACCCACATACACAATACCCATTTATAGAAAGCCGTGCTTGTAGGAATTAAGCGACTGCCGGGATCGGGCGGTCAGACTGACTGACTTGTTTGAATGTCATCGTATTCCAGTTACACATTGATGCTCATGCTGTTGACCACTGGATTGTCTGTTCCAGACTTGGTTAGTTACCAAAACTACATAGCTGGAATATTGAAGAACGGCAACGTAATCTTGATTATTACAAAGATAAACGCTACGTTATTCGCCCTTGCGACATGGTAACGCAAAAAGAAACGCCATTCTGCAACAGAAACATATACAGGGAAAACAATAAAATAGAACCATGGTAGAGTAGCGACGCATGGCGGAAATTGGAGTACAGGCCCCGAAATAAGCTAAACCAAAGATGAACGTGGGGATACACGATCGTATAACGTAGATTAATTCAATTCCAAAAGTTATTTAGCATTGTTGTGGCATGTTTAAAGGGGGTATCTCGATTATCCATTTTAATGTCGGAACTCTGTTTCCTGGTGTCTCAGCGTTGCTAGGGTGGCAGGAGATCAGATCAGAAGCAATCAAGCCGTTAGGGTATTGTCGCTTTGTGACGTTCTAAAGATCACGTTAGACATTCTTGACGTGACGTCACATTCTGGACAAACGGAAAGCTGTGGAAGAATGAGATAGATAATGAACCGTTCTGCTCCGGTAGCGAGGTGTGTTTCTTGGCCTACAACCTGTGATGAAGCGTCCAAGTTTGGATTTAGTCAAACTGGTACTAAAAGACGTGAGGTAGTCTAGTGGTAAGACGTGAGCTCTTTACGCTGAAGACAGACGACCCTGGTTCGATTCCCCATGGGAACAATATGTGAAACCCATTTCAGACGGCACCCTCCCTGACAGTGGAGGAATATTGCCAAAAGCGGTATAAAATCTACTCCCTCACGCACTGTTATTACAGCAAAATATCTGTCCAACATAAGGATGGTAATACTATTAGTTACACGGTGACAAATTCATTACCTTTAATATCTCTTTCTTTAACACATCTTAAAAATCAGCATTCAGTGTTCGGCAGAATGAGACGCAAAACAATACGCCAGGATTTACCCTCATCGTTCATAAAGGGACATAACTAAATTTATGATGAAAATGATCGAATTCGAGGTTTTGTAAATTAGTGAATACAGAAACATCAAACATATTACAATATTTTTAATAACACAAACAAATAAGAAATAATGGCAACAATTTTAATACTCGTCTTAAGTTCATAATTGTATACACCAATAATGAAAAATTCGAAGCGAAAAGCCGTTTGGCAGCCACATTCCATCTGAGGTCATGGTCTCTTTACAACCAGGGTAAAGTGCCACATGACATATTTGACGGGGTGTAGGATTTATTTACCCTGGCAAATTCGCCTGCGTGTTTCGCATACTTTGGATATTGACCAATCAGAATTCGACAAATGTATCTTAAGGACAATAAATGGTCCTAAATGGTATAAATGGGTCCTGTATGCGACCATAGTGAAATCTAGCATCGCCCTTACGCTGATTCATTCTCACAAAAATATTGACTGGGTTACCGTTTACAAAGCAATTTCGAGAATGTTTCTTGGTTCTGTCTTGTCGCCAAGAAAGAGATATACAATTCGGGAGCACAAGATTACGTAACACATACTGTAGACATCTTCCAGCTTGGTCATCGTGCGGAGCCCAGCGATCCTGGTTGGTGCTGATAAAACACAGGTTATAATGGGACAATCCGGGATGTTTTTGTCGATCTGGAAGACAGCCAACAGACGTTCGTTCGCGTTTATCATCTGGGTTTGGAGAACCTGTCATGTAACAGCCTGGTTCTCTGGGTCTGATGCGCCTGAGTGTCGTGGCGTTAGCGTAGGCGCATCAGACCCAGGGAACCATGCTGGTCATGTAATGGACATTGTTCTCTTGACACTGCCAGTGTGTCTGTGTGGCCTGTTATTAATGTAATAAGTCGATCTTGCAAAGCTGTTTTACACCTACACAGCGCCCAGATCCTAGCTGTTAGTGGTTCTTGGCTACAGCCGAGAAAAGAACACATTTTGATTTGCAATGCTTTGGGCAACCTTGCAAATTCCATGTCCTTGCTACTGACAAAAACAAATAAACTGATAAAACGAAAATGAAGGTAATCACGATAGATCTCCATAATGAACATATGCTTAGTAAACTGACGCCCCTTGTATTGCACCCAGCCAGTCCGAAGAGCTGCCCAAAGCTGGGCCATATTGGTGGACGCTGGGTCTCAGGCTATCTGTGGCCAATAAGAATGATTGCCGATGATGTTGGAGAAAACGCCTGCTTACTGTCGAGGAAATGATATGTAGATGTTGCAGTAAGTTTTCAGACCCTTGGAATGCTGCTGCTGATTGAAGCTAGCCCTACGTAGGTGTTGTCAACGTGGCTGGAATTACTACTAATAAACAAATTTCAAAAGGCGAGTTTTCGCTGTCTTGGGTGATCCATAAGTTTGGCGTGGAATTGCGAGGTTAGCCGTTATCGATGAGTCGTGAGTCGTGAGTCGCGAGTCGCGAGTCGTGGATTATAACTTTTTAAATAATGATCCGATTGTGACCACTTATGGTCATCTAGCTGTCGATCTGTTGGCCACGGCCAATATTGAAAATATTTTAGGTGGCGACATCTAACTTCGATTGAGGAGAGGGTGGCTTCGTCGATACACCCCTTTCCTTGTATATAGTGGATGGGTGGGGTCTAGGCACATTACGTGTCATTCTAACAGTGTTTGTAAGCGATATGACCCCTGTGGGTCAGTTCTTATCTCAGAAGAATAAAATTACAATAAAACAGTATACAAATGTTTCACTACACTAAATCTAAATCCCACTTGATCGTTTTGCACAAACTAAGCGGCGTAACTCTGCACATACCTTTGCGATGACAAGACATTTCTTTTAAAGGTATTTTTAAAATTTCTAATTGAGTTTCGTTAATTTCTAAAATAAATTATCTATGACTGGTCCAGACAAAACAACCGAAAACCCACCAAATCTTCAAGTTACTGCGAAACGCAGAGGTGGAGTGTAGGCCAAAGTTCGTTCATATTGAAAAGATATATGCTGGTAGACGTCGGACAGAATTTATGAGTGAGGGAGTTAACTTTTATACCGCTTACGGCAATATTCTAGCAATATCACAGCGGGGCACTCCAGAAACGGGCTTCACAAACTGTACCCATGAGGGCAATTGAACCCGGGTCTCCGGCGTGACGAGCGAACGCTTTAACCACGATCGAGGCTACCCCACTTCCCTATAGAATATTGTCATAATGTATAATATTTCTACACATGACATAGACAAATAGACCAAATACTTACTTTCACTTTCGCGTGTTGTCTAACTGCGTGTATAAATGTTGGATACAGATTCTGCGATGAAGCTGGTCCTTAAGAAGACCCACGTCATGTACTTCCTTCCATGAGATAAATGCTGAGATGCAGGGAATCGTTCCGACAGCAATCCGGATTTTAACATGCGTCTGACTTTTGATTCAGCAACACTATGTCGCTTGAATCTTTACAAGAACTAACACAACATGAATGAAGGAGTATAATTATGCTAATTAGTGTACTTAGAAATGTTAATGAAGCAGAAACGTCACGGTGATTACGTCAAACTGAGGTGAAGAATTTGAAAACCCGAAGCAAGGTGTGGGTAGTTGTATGACTACGTCGATTATCATTGGACAAATTATTATGTACACAACAAGTCAAGTTAATAGTACCAATCACAGGTTCTCGTTTTCTTGAACTTTGGATAGCAAATATTTGTAGAGTCACAACTAATAAACATCAGTCGTACTTCTTGTTCCTTGTATTAGTACTGCGGAGTATAGTCAGTTTCACTCGCTGGACTTCATGTGGGGCGAGGTGAAATACAGATACAGTCTTGATCACGTTGAGAAGCTTTGTTTATTTTGTTGTTTTACATCGCACTCAGCAATATTCCAGAAATATGGCCACCGCATATAAATAATCGAACATGTACCAGGCAATCCAGTGATCGTCGCCATGAACATGAATGTTCACTATTTAATTGGTTGAATCTGGACTATCCACCAAAACACTGGGTCTCTTTTCAGAATGCGATCCTTGTACCGTGTTCGTAACGTGCATGCGTCAACAAAGGCTTATTATGATCATGACTGGTAGACTGATTAGCAGTATGAGACCCGATTTCGTAGCCTAGTTTCCTGGGCTAGCTATTTGTTTCCGAATATTACCCATTTTGACAGAAACTAATAATTAATTTTAAACTCGTAAAAGGAGCACGTGAGGAAATGTGAAGTTGCTTCATTTGGGGCATAAGCAGAAAGGGCAGGATGGAAGGGAAGTAATGTCCGGGTCTGCGGTTGCCATGCCAATGATTCTGATTCTGATTCTAATTCAAGAGATACAAGTTCTCAAATTTCAAATCAAATTTCTGCTGTCCACCCTCGGTGACATTGCTAGAATATTGCTGAATGAAAACGTGTCATTGCACTAGTACGACATCTGGGTATGTATTGGGGGCATGGTGGGCGAGCTGGCTAAGGCGCCAGGCTAGTGATCCAGCGAGGTTGAGGTTTCGGGATCGAGCCCACCTGTGACCGGGTGTAAAAACCTTGGAGTCAACCTTTCAGTGTTGTCACAACCCCTAGTGTACAGTACACAACCCTGTGCACTTAAAAGAACCCACGAATCCGTTGGTATATGACCAGATGGTGGCCACATGAACACGTGCATACACCTAGTTGCAGGTACAGCAACGTGCAGTAAACTTGGACAATGTGCTGTGACTATGTGTCCCAGTCCACCCAGCTGTCAATTGGGTACCTCGTTAGGATGAGAGAGCCACAATAAACTCGGTGCGCCTAGTGGCAGCAAGAGTTGTATGATCCCCAGGGAGTTGAGATTGAAATATGATGTACTGTTGAGATCCGGTGATCGAGGGAAAAATACCAGCGCCTTGAGCATTCACTAGTGCGTGGATATGTGCGCTATATATAAATATCCAATCTATGTTTGTGGCATGTTTGTGTCTGCAGACATGACGCCTGACCTCGGCCGTATTTGATCTGATCGCGAGATACTATGTTTATTCGCACTGGAGAGCTTGATACAATCCCTCTCATTCCAACCAGAACTAAATGTTGTTAGATGACATTCTTGACCTTTGGCAAATCTGGTTTCCCTGACAGGGCAATTTATGGTGACATGAGGAAATATCTTAACTGATTTCTTAATGGAGCAGGCATTAGGTAGAGGCGAGACCTATACCGATGTAGGTGATACTGACAACATGTCCGCTGTTTAGTTGGGCTGTATAACAATTTAAAACACAAGCTGTAATGGTATATCTACACTGTCTAATACGTCAGATATAGCAACTTATAGCAACACGTATTGTAGTGACCATATTTATACCCTGTATACCTGAAACATCAATATCTTCTATACTTAATATGACAGTATCTGTACAGTATAATACACCAGATATGTCATTATCATGTCACCTTCTGTATCAAAATTACTTAATGTACCAGAAATATCCACACAAAATAATACAGTCAGATATACCAGTATAACCTTCACTACACCAACTGTATCCATACTGTACAATATACCAGACATATCTACATATAATAATATACCAGTTTTACCAGTATGATCTATACTACACCAACTGAATCTATACTGTACAATATACCAGCTATACCAGTATAGCCTATACTACACCAACTGTATCCAGACTGTACAATATACCAGCTATACCAGTATAGCCTATACTACACCAACTCTATCCAGACTGTACAATATACCAGACATATCTACATATAATAATATACCAATTTTACCAGTATGATCTATACTACACCAACTGAATCTATACTGTACCATATACCAGCTATACCAGTATAGCCTATACTACAGCAACTGAATCTATACTGTACAATATACCAGCTATACCAGTATAGCCTATACTACACCAACTCTATCCAGACTGTACAATATACCAGCTATAGCAGTATAGCCTATACTACACCAACTGTATCCAGACTGTACAATATACCAGCTATACCAGTATAGCCTATACTACACCAACTGTATCCATACTGTACAATATACCAGCTATACCAGTATAGCCTATACTACACCAACTCTATCCAGACTGTACAATATACTAGCTATACCAGTATAGCCTATACTACACCAACTGTATCCAGACTGTACAATATACCAGCTATACGAGTTTTGCTTATACAGCAAATCTGTACCTATACTGCATAATAAACCAGCTATACCAGTATAGCCTATATTACACCAACTGTACCCATACTGTGCAATATACCAGCTGTACCACCATAGCCTATACTACACTAACTGTATCCATACTGTACAATATACCAGCTATACCAGTATAGCCTTTACTACACCAACTGTAGTCATACTGTACAATATACCGGCTATACCAGTATAGCCCATACTGTACCACATTTATCCGCATTGTATAATATACCAGCTATATCTAAACACTGTTACATATCAGCCATGCTTGTATATCCTATATTGCATCTTTACTGTATAGAGCTAAGTGAAAGCCGTGATAGCTGGCTTTGTATACTGTGTAGGTATCCACATGTAGGTCAGTGGCCAGTCACGACCTGACTCCTCCAGTCAACAAACAGGATACAGATGCTGATAAACCAGATAGCAACAACTACCTTCCAGCAACACCTAGCCACATGGCTGGTCACTGTGTAGGACTGGACACATTCAGTGTGTGTTGTTGTTACACTATCATTTCTTCAAAGATCAGTAAATAGATATCAGCCATTGTTAAACCACATACTTAAGATAACAATTAAGCATTGTTACTATCAGACATTATTGATAACTATCATACAACATCATCCATAACTATCACACACTGTTAGTGATAACTAGCATACAACATTAAGAACAACTTAAGACTGATAACTATCCTCCAACATTACTGTCAACAACTGTCAGACAGCACTACGCCATAATCGTTGACTGAAAATGTATAAAGAATATTGCTCGGGGTGTACGTATCTCCTTTGATCTTCACAGACACAAATGATAATTTAACAATTTAAATATTCCATCAATGAATTACAAACAACTTTGAATAGAAAACTATTGCTATGTTTTAAAACAAATCCATGAGACAAATTTAAACTTACATGCATATTTGATCTTATAAAAAAAACAAACATTTTGACACTATTGTCATAAATAACAGACACATTATTATAACAGACATAATATATATCGGCATGTCTATGTATCACATAATATTCGAATATAGAAAGACACAGTAGCATGTATTCTATACATAGTATCTGATTTCCAATATACAGATATATGTATTACACAGAATTTTGAAAAATGGGAAAACAGCACAGGAATGAATAGGTCTCTTGTTTAATTAGGTATGTTTGAACAAATCTAATACTTCACTTCACTCAAATGAAATATGAAGAATACCCGCTATGTGACATATGACACGGTAGTAACAAGAGTTCCAGATAACCAGCTGATTATATCCTACATTTTTTAACATAAATTTAGAGGTACATACGTAAATAAAATTTAATCAAATCAAATTAGATATGACATTCGCCAGTGTGGTATCACTTTAAACTGTTTGAGGAAATAAAATCACTAAGCGACGCGACTGAACAGGGATTGAGGGAGCGTCTCAAGCTGAATCGAGTTAATTATTGCTTACATGTCACGCGTCAGTTGTCTGAGACCATGGCATGGGGTCGTGAAATGCATGTACAGTCGGATGTCATTTTGATACGTCCTCCTAACCATCAGCTATGACAATTCCATATTACAAACGCGTTCAATTACGAAACTAAAAAAACGTAGTAGAATAATCTTTTCAGCGGTGTCAACTGACACGAATTGTTTTTGTGACCCAAAAGTAATTCAGCTGATCTATATAATTGATCTGTGAATCTTGTCATTCTGAGCGCCAGATTCAGTTCTGACGATGATTTGCCACACTATTTGTAAAAATATCTGCCGTTGTGAATTGGAAAAGTGAGTCACTCCTTTTAACTCCAACGGTCTGTCCATCTTGATTCGGAGTTTGAAACTTGATCTCTATATGGGTTAAGATATTTTAAATGTTTTTGATCAAATTTTCAATTTGTTTAGCTCGGCATACTGAAATAAAGATATCATATGGATAATACAAACTGAAATATAGAAATGTTTCTACCTTAGAGCTTGTGATCACGAGTGTCTCATTGTTTCAGTCCAATAAACATTCTTCTTTCGAATCGTCCTACCATCGTTATTTGGCAGGTGCTTGTTGTGTCATTACAACAAAGTGCTTCCGTATTCCCCTTTTTATGTCGGTGATGGCGATTGGCTGACCGTTTAGATTTCATCCAATCGCAAAAGGTAAGACATAAATTGCTTTTAATAGTATCTGCGTAGCAACAAATCATATATCATATTTTTATCAGCAGTCATCTCCTGCAGACATGGAAGCTTTTGATTAAATTCAGTTTAGATCGATTTACTAAGCTGTCAAAGTTTCTTTCAGAAATCGTTTATTCAAATGACGAAATATAACTATTTATTTGTGCGTGGACAAAACAGTTTATGTGGATATTTGAAATCGTAGTTGTATTAATACATTGAAAGCTATTCCAAGTGATTTGATTAGCTGATCAAGCCAATGTTTTTACTTTGATGTTTCAGAATAGTCCATGCCCATGCCCACTCGTGTTTTGGTTCAAATAAGCAGTGTCTGGTGTTATGAAATTGTTGAATAATTTGTGGGAAATGACATTTATACCCATGTGCACTGAGGTAAAAATATTTAATCCGATGTGCGCGCATTTACATTGTGAAATCCGGTTTTCATGTTCAAATATCGCACATATATATTATACCAAAGTCAGTGTTTAAATGAATACTAATCTTTTGGGGCTTTTTAAAACAGCAATCGAATAAACAAACAATGAAAACACGTGCACGTCATAACTGATGTTATACCCGGTAATATTTCGTAATTACACCTTTAGTTTGCAGTTAGAATTCTTGGTTAAATGTTTCCTCTTTCAAATTTTATCTCCCCCCCCCCTCCTCGCGTTTAGCGCGAAGCGGCGGATATACAAAGTCCAGACTTGAATGTAATGGAAAATGTGTGGAAAACTCTGCAATATTGCCTGAAAAGACGAGTTCACGAGATTAGAAGCACAGATGACCTAATTCGGATCGTCGGGGAAATATGGAGAGGTCTCTCACTCACGTACATCGGGACTGTACGACACTATTCCCGCTAGAATTCGACAGGTCCTTAGAGGTCGGGGTCATATCTCAAAATACTGAAAAGTTCATGTGAGTACTATTTCATTTCATAAAGTTATTGAGCTTTAAATCTGAGATACAAAATCGGGAAATTCCGGGACGTCACACCGCTGCGAACTCACTTTTGGCCAGTGACTGTAGTATTAAGATCCGTCCGTCCGTCCGTCCGTACGTACGTACGTAAGGATTGTAATATCTTAAGAACCGTCGACTAGATTCTTTTCATACTTGTTATCTAGGTTTATCACAGTAAAAGAAAAATCTCAGTCAGGTTTGGTGACCTTGATCTTCATCTCAAGGTCACAAGGGGACTTCAGCGCTTTACTTTGTCAGCGTGATATCTGAAGAACCGTTCACTCTATTTTCATATTCAACACCAAGTTTTATCTAGGGAAGGTGCAGGGCCCAGTCGATTCTGGTGCCCTTCGCGTAATTTGCAAGGTCACGGCGACACTTTGAAAATTTGAGCATGTAAGCTGTATGTTAAACTTGTCAGCGAGGTATCTGAAGAACTGCTCACTGTATTTTCTTCACATTCAACACCAAGCTTTATCTAAGGAAGGTGCAGGACCCAGTCGATTCTGTTACCCTTCGCATAATGTTCAAGGTCACGGCGACACTTTGAAAATTTGAGCATGGTAAGCTGCATGTTAAACTTGTCAGCGAGATATCCCAAGAACCGCTCACTGTATTTTATTCACATTCAACACCAAGCTTCATCAAAGGAAGGTGCAGGGTCCAGTCGATTCTGGTACCCTTCGCATAATTTTCAAGGTCGTCCGGTACGTACGTACATACGTACGAACTGGAATATCCTATGAACCGTTGACTCGATTCTTTTCATATCATATCTAGGTATCTCAGTCAGGTTTGGTGACCTTGACCTTCATCTCAAGTTCAAGGGGACTGTAGTGTTATATCTTGTCACCAAGATATCTCAAAAACCGTTCTCTGGATTTTCTTCATATTCAACACCAAGCCTTCTAGGGAAGGTGCAGGGCCCAGTAGAGTTTGGTGCCCTTCATTTAATTTTCAAGGTCACTGCGACTGTACTAGCTGTTTCATATACTGGTCAAGGTCTAAATTACTCATATTTTGTGTTTGAACAACTACAGTGCAGGATATCAAGAGAGTTTGAGAGTAATGTTTTTGTTGACATTTTACTTCATTTTAGTTCCCAGTGTGTACACCTGATTGGCTTAAAAAGTCAGCCAAAGGAGGTAATAATTAATGCGTAGATGCATCCGGGATAAACTGTTTCAAGCTGAATCATCTGCCTTGTGATCCATCTTAGCCGTAATAGTCTTAATAAATAAATCACTAGATTGTCTGGGATATTGCTGAGTGCGGCGTTAAACTATAAACGAACAAAACTGAACTGGATGACGCGGAGAGTTGGTTATCTCCCGTGCCATATGGTGTTGTAATGGATGGCTGATGCGTTGACACTTCCCCTAGGCAGTAGCTGTATGATGACTGTTAGGTTGATTCCAGACATACTGGTTCCCTGTGGTACAATCCCGCAGGCAGCCACCCTCTTCACATTTCTGCTGGCTCACGTTTTGTCACGACAACTATGTCGTGTTATTTAGATCACTTGTGTCTTCACAGTTTTAAAAACACAATAATATCTTCCCAGTTTGTCAAAATAACTGTTCTCTCCAAATATTTTACTTCACTAACAAACTTTACCTGTTATATTAGATACGCATGTATAGTCGATGTGAAATTAGCATTTGGAAGCTGTTTTGGAAGGGAGGTAACTCCCATGAGCGAACGTGCACGTTACTGTCAACATGGACTTTTCTCCACAGGTCGAACGGCCAAACGTGTGCAAAATACAGTTTAGGAAAACACTAATCTGTTTACAAAATAAGAATGCTGACATGTTATGACCCATGCTAAGTGGTTGTCACGCTGTATACGAACGAACAGATCGCTAAACAATAGCTAGAATTAGGAGAATAGGCAATGTCGGTAAACACTAACTATACATCATATGACATTTCTCGCAAACCTATTGCATGGATTTCTACGTGAATGTATTGATTAGTGTGCGCCTCTTGTCTTTATATGACTTTGAACTTCAGAACTGACTTTCCTGGATAAATATTTAATGCGGATGGTGTTGCTTTGAAGTACGCGAAATAATAACGCGAGAATTTCTACAGTTCCGACAGCCTCTACCTGGATCAGCGTGTTAGACCATGTATTCCAGCATTATTTCAGTGGTAGCCGTGTCATTGATGTACGTCAGTTTGGCAGGTGCTTCTGCAGGCGACAGATCCTGGTTTCACCAGAAGTGTGTCAGAAACTGTTACACAGCAAACTGTTCAAATGTTGACGCGTTTCTTCAGAAACAGCCGTATCATCTTCAGTTGTTGCACTGGAACTGCATCGATGAGTGTAAATATGAGTGCATGTGGTCTACAGTCGATGCCTTTAGACGTGATGGAAGTGGAGTTCCACAGTTTCATGGGAAGGTAAGGATAGAATAATCAGGGGGAATAAGATCTACTGCAATGTTTTAAAAAAACTCACCCACGCGGGGTAGGGGAGAGTTTAGTTTAATGTGCATTTTAGCAGTGTTCAAGCAAGCAACACCTAAATGTTGTTTTCTGATTGGCTGAGCGCTCTTCTGTTATTTTCAGTGTGCCATGCTTACATGCATGATACGTTGTAATATACCCTGCTGGCAAGAGCAACTCATTCGAATTGATACTTCGTAGTAGTTACATTTTATCTCGATTAGCATTAAATGACACATGATGCACAGAATGCGAATGGAAATCGATGTGGCAGATACCTCTAAATCTGTTTTTCTTTCTATTGTTATTTTTAATGTTTGTGACATAAAATTTGGCAGGGATATATTTTGGGGGGAGCAAATAAAAAAACAAAAAATCATTGCTTAAGAGTCAATGTCACTAGTATGTAGTATGCCTAAAGCTGATTATCAAAAGAAAGGTTTTGGAAATTGATTGGCATATCATTTTTCAAAATACCTGATCTGTTCAAAGCGAAACAGATAAACCACCCACTCATATATTATGAATAAAAAAGCCCTGAATACAGATGTTAGAATCACTTACCATCTGTACACAAATTCCTAAGCATGTTTAGAACATTTAAGTGCAGTTACTTATATTCTTTTTGTAATTTGGTGATTTTGTTTTTATTCATATGACCATGATTGTTAAGTAATTATTTGAAGTATCAGTAATTAATAGTATTGTTTTGGACTTTTTGATGGAAAAGACCGCATTGGTCACATATGTTTTTTACACTAAGGTTTCTCTGTTACTAGTGGCCATTTGTCCGCATCCTGGGGATCCAGGAGCCTGCATCCACTCTTTTCTCCATTCTCAACGGACTGTCACACCTGGGTTTGGTCAGGTTCCGCTCACAGGTGTCCAAGTCCACTCCTCTTTACTACGTCTGGCACGGGGCAGCTGTGGTAGGTTGACACTTCACTTTACAGGTGTTTCATGGCGTTGCTATGGTTACTGTCCTTACTATGTCTGGCACAGAGCAGTTGTGGTAGGTTGACAGTACACTATACAGGTGTTTCACTGCGTTGCCATGCTTACTGTCCTTATTACGTCAGGCAAGAGGCAACTGTGGTAGGTTGACGCTTCACTCAACAGGTGTTCCACTGCATTGTCATGATGACTATCCTCAGTACTACGTCAGGCATGGGGCAGCTGTGGTAGGTTGCCACTTCAAACTACAGGTGTCCCACTGCATTGTCACACCTGAGTTTGGTCAGGTTCCGCTCACAGGTGTCCAAGTCCACTCCTCTTTACTACGTCTGGCACGGGGCGGCAGTGGTATGTTGACACTTCACTTTACAGGTGTTTCATGGCGTTGCTATGGTTACTGTCCTTACTATGTCTGGCACGGAGTAGTTGTGGTAGGTTGACAGTACACTATACAGGTGTTTCACTGCGTTGCCATGCTTACTGTCCTTATTACGTCAGGCAAGAGGCAACTGTGGTAGGTTGACGCTTCACTCAACAGGTGTTTCACTGCGTTGCCATTGTGACTATTCTCAGTACTACGTCTGGCATGGGGCAGCTGTGGTAGGTTGCTACTTCACTCTACAGGTGTTCCACTGCATTGTCATGGTGACTATCCTCAGTACTACGTCAGGCATGGGGCAGCTGTGGTAGGTTGCCACTTCACTCTACAGGTATTCCACTACGTTGCCATTGTGAGTATCCTTACTACATCAGGCACAGGGCAGCTGTGGTAGGTTGCTACTTCACTCTACAGGTGTTTCAGTGCGTTGTCATGGTGACTATCCTCAGTACTATGTCTGACCGGGGCAGCTGTGGTAGGTTGCCACTTCACTCTACAGATGTTTCACTGCTTTGCCATGGTAACTATCCTCAGTACTACGTCAGGCACGTGGCAGCTGTAGTAGGTTGACAGTACACTATACAGGTGTTTCACTGTGTTGCCATGGTGACTATCCTCAGTAGTATGTCTGGCATGTGGCAGTTGTGGTAGGTTGACACTTCACCCCACAGTTGCTTCACTGCGTTGCCATGGTGACTAGCCTGAATACTACGTCTGGCACATGGCAGCTGTGGTAGGTTGACACTTCACTCTACAGGTATGTTTCAGTGTTGCCATGTTTACAGCTGACAAAAGTGTTGTACAGGTCGTACTAATTCACCAACCATGCTTCGTACATGTTGCAATGCATTTCTAATTACTTGAGGAAATATACACCATTTACATAGATGTCCTTAGCAAAGAGTCTAGTGTAAAACATGAAGTTCACATCTCACATTATTTAACAATTTGGATAAAATGTTCATTATTGTTTACAGGTTGCAGTTAATGCATGGACCTGGTCCACTGTCTTCCATACCAGGGACACTGACTTCACCGAGGTATTGAACACAAAACTACTACTTGGGTTGTCCTAAATTTAACATAAGGGACATTTGACCCTTTTCTGAAAGTCATTTTATATAATTCAGCCATGCTAGCTGTGCCAATTTACAATTATCTAAGGGGTACTCATAGTACATGAATAAGTCTACCAATTGTTAACATTCTGAAATGGCATTTAAAAGCTGGTATAATGAAGACAAACACTTTATATGGATAGACAACTTCTTTTTTCTTGTGGATGTGACATTTTAGTGTTTATCTTAACAAGCAAATGACTGTTTTTTTATGCCTCAGGAGCAGAACCTTTAAGATCAGTGATTTTGTTCTCTGGCGATTACATGTCTCTCTCTGTGTTGACCATTTGCATAATTGATCGCTTTAATTAAAATCAGTTCTTTTACTCTTGCACTAGACGTTAAGAAATGTTGTATCTGAATACTAATAGTATCATCTTCCTAAACTTTGATTAAAATGATGTCTGTTTCAGAAAATGGACTATTTCTTTGCCTTTTCCATTGTGCTTTACAACGTGTTCATCTTCAGTTGCAGGTATGTGAAATTCAAGAATTGTTTGTGTCCGTTAAATTCAGTGATTAAACTGTTGTACAAAAAATGTGCTATTGGTTTTGTAATAATATATAGATACAGTAATGTACACAGCAGCATGAGTGCTAATGACAATTAATGATAATAAGGGATAATTTATTGGTGATGGTGATGGTGATGATGATGATGATGATGATGATGATATCATGATAATGATGATGTGATGATGATAATGATGATATGATGATGATGATGATGATGATGATGATGATGATGATGATGATGATGATGATGATGATGATGATGACGACGACGATGATGTGATGATGATGATGTGATGACGATAATGATATCATGATGATATCATGAGGATGAGGATGATGATGATGATGGGGTGACGTTGACGCTGCTGATGATGATGGTGATGCTAATGATGATGGTGATATTGATTATGAGGAGGAGCAGAATGACGGTTATAATTAAATTTGTCCAGGATTCTGGGGACGAAAGTGAAATGGCGGCCATGCTTGGTCAGTGTGACCCTTCTCCTGATCTACGTACAGCACATCTACTACTTGGCTTTCATCAAGTTTGACTATGGTTACAACATGAAGATGAATTTAGGCATTGGTGAGTTGTCTTTGTCTGAATATAATCCAGGTAACGAAAGGTGCTGGCACAGTGCATTGTCACCTTTTACAGCATTTCATTTTTTAATTGAACATTTGTCTATTACAGTGAAACTTGTGGGGAATGTGTAGCACCTTAATGAGACCCTGTTTACTTAAAATGTTTAAAATGATAATTTTGCACAAAGAAATAATGGTAGAAAAACTGGAAACTGAATTAACGGTCACATGCAATGTAAAACACAACTTTGCAGATTCTGATAACTATCGGTATGCACTTACCGAAACAAATCATCAAAAATGCCAATTCTGCCTATAAAGTTGAAAAAAATAACATGCTGTAAAAAGCCCGTGAAGAGTCCAAACGATTCACTAAATTTCCCCCTGCGCTTGGGGGAAAAAGTGGTTTCAACAGCTGTGCTGTGCTGCACTATGAGCATAACGCATGCGCAGCGAATAGGTTCATGGAGCTTGAAACAGTATGCATGCCCGGAGTATGAGGTCGTGAGCAGTAGTCTAATCTTGGTTGTGTACACAAACAAGTAATTAATCTACTCGTTACGTAAAAAAACTTGTTGATTGTGGTAAGCAGCCTCTGTCACAGAGAAAACTCATGGCTGGTTTATTCACACCTATATGTCTGCCTGCCTGCCTGCTAAAGACAATATGCAATTCACAGCCTGAATCACTGACCTCATGTAATTTGAACTTAACACCTATCAGGCCACATGCCATAAACGAAATAAATTGATTTATGACTTGAGCACCCGAGTCCTGTCTCTGCCATGTTATGTAATTAGACAGGTGTGATACTTGTGCACATGACATTTTTTTATGTCTATGGGTTGCAAACAAACTACATCCATTTTTCTCTGATGACTGGCATTTTTCTCTGACAGACATTGGTGCAAACTTTTGTCAGTTTCAAGTCCTGCTTTGTACTTGGATGAATGACAGTTTCCAGTCTCGCAGTAGTTCACCATCTCTACTGAGATGATTTTTGATTGGATCGAAACAGAGAACATGTATTTACAAAACCCAACATATCTATTATACATTCTCTATTGATAACAACTTCTTCTAGTGTGTATGATTTTGTTTGACAACTGTACATAAATCCATACTGAAACGACGCATCTAGTACAATAAAAGAAGTTATTAGCCATAAAGAATCTTACTTTCTTGTGACTCGCCATACTTCTAAAATGCCCATCAAACAGATCATCTTTCTGTACACACAATGAGCCCTCAGCGTATCAGCAAATGAGCCAGCCAATCAGAAACTGTCGTAATGACGTTATGCATACCCACCCACTAGGACTGGGTTCGGTCTGCCGAGGGCTTCGTTTCAAGAGAAGTAAGCCCAAGGACAAAATATTGCACTTTTGAATCGCAATTGTACACTTATTATTTTGTTTTTTTGTTTTTTCACAAGCAGCGATGTATATTATATGTCATGAATAAGTGATACTTGTGTTTGAATAATGTTTGATTTTTGGGTTGCATGTGACCTTTAAGCCATTCATTTGAAATAAGAGAAGCATTTGACATGAACAAGTCAAGTAGCTTGAGGCAAAAATGTCAGTTTGCAATAGTTTTCAATTATTTACATTAACTATATTCATATTCTTATCCTCATAAACTAAGAGCACTTATGAAGACTGTGCTATTGCTGCAGGCGCGGTAAACATGGTTGGCTGGCTGATCTGGTGTGCCATGACGTACAAGAAACAACGCTATGTGTGGAAATGTGCAGCTGTTGTTGTAGGAATCAATGCATTGTTGTTGCTCGAGTTGTTTGACTTTCCGCCATTTTGGTGGGCCCTGGATGCTCATGCATTGTGGCATGCTGGGACAGCCCCCCTGGGGTTGTTGTGGTACAGGTGAGTTCGTCTAGCTAAGTTGCGCTAACATAGTTCCTTTTGGTGGGAGTGAGAGGTCCCAGTACAAACTTTCATGGAAAACTTCTTCCATGTTGAAGGTCTTTATCACATGCGATGAGGTTAATGAGGCTGTAAGGGAAAGTTATTTATTACATGTATCACATTATGAATCAACTCTCATAAAATGGTAGATGTCTGCTTGACACAAGCCCTACTCTGGAGTTCAATAATAAGGGTTTGTCCCAGATAATAGTAGTTTTCACTGTAAGTGGTTGTATTTCGTAAGCTGACCTGAACATGAAATATTGTGGATGGTGCAGACAGACAGACAGACAGACAATATTTTATGGCAGATGTATACCAACTTTGTGGGATGGTTTCACCACCATTATCTTTTGTTTCAGTTTTATCATAGATGACTCCTTGTATCTGAAACAGCGGGAGGAAGACATGGCGCTCAAACTGGATTAACAACAACCACAGACAGCTACAACTACAGTGACAACAACTTCTACAACAACAGTATGAGGCCACAATGTTTCTAAGGCTTCACATGCCATATTACCATATATAATTACATCCAATCAGAGACCTGCACTCACTGTTATTTTAACTATGCATACTAACGTAATTGTCAGGGTTTCAACTAGCATTCCGAGCTTACTGTCTTTGGCAGCCTAACTGGGGAAAAGCCTTAATTTTATTTAATCTGGTATTTCTTCAAGTTCTGAATTCCTTCAATTCAAAGTCTTTTTGTCAGTATATGTTGAATGCTATTAGGTGGGAAAAGGAAACCCCTCCCAGTTTCGTTTTTTTATTTGTCCTTTTCTCAGACATGGCTACGAAGGTGCAACATTATTATTTATTGAAGCATACTAAATTGTGCAGTTTTTATTCCAATATGAACATTTTCATTGATCTTTGCTGCAAAGTCAGGGACAATTACAGGTATGGAAACAGGTCTAGAGAAGCCCTGACCATTTTCTTGTGATCGTCTGCTGATAAAACTGCTGTAAAATATGCCTTCAATACGTGATGTTTGTCGAAGGTTTGTGTGAGTGGAGACAGAGTGTGTTTATATTGCGTTGTCTTTGTCATGCTGTGTAATTTATTGTGTTAACATGTTTGGTGTGAAAGACAGATAAGGCGTTAAAACTTTGAATGGATGTTTTTAGATATACTCATCATTAAAATATTGACACATTTGACTTTTTGTTATGAGGGAGGAGTGCAGAGAAAGGCACGGCCAGGTGTTCGAGAGACACATGCACAAATGCCAAGAAAGTTATTTATTCATTAACCTGCGCTGTGCTGTCTCCTTCCATTCTCACGCTCCTGGCTGTCCCTTTCCCTGCACTTCTCCCTAGTAACAAATAGTCAACTGTGTCAATATTTTAATGACAGATTTTGAAACAACTCAAGTATTTTTAGGACAGATTTTCTGACAGAGAAACCACAGAGATGGTATGATGTTTTGATTATGATTATGAACAATTATTAGTTTTACATTGGAATTCATCGGTCTGCTTTTGAGCCAAAGGACTATAGTGTTAAAGATGGTGTTGTTGCAGACACTGATGTGGTGTTCCACCGATCTCTGTGACGTACCTGTGTGAGGAAATACTCATCTGGGGCACAAGGTATATAGTTAGTAGGGCTGTAAAAATGCATCAACCTGTTAACAGATTGCAGTTGTTGAGTCTGTGATAGGAGAAATGAAAAACCATCACGCATGGATCGTATATGTCACTATCGATGGGTTAGTAAATGATTGCCGTTGCTAATCGCACATAGTACAGGAAGTATCAGACTCGTTCACTTGGCTTTAAAGTTATCCACCCTTCTTACCTCTTAGACTAACTTGATCTGTGTTTCAAGTTTCTTGTCAGTTATTACAAGTTACTGAAACTACTTAAGCTTGTTTATATTTCATATGTTACTGAACTATGCATTCATTCGGGAAATAATTTCAAATGAGACAATTCAAGGAGAAAATCTAAATAGAGTATTGCTGTTGCAATAGTATGTAGTAACAGATTTTTGCTTTCGCAATACAGTGGACTCTCCAGCTCTCACTGGGACCACGAAAATATTTGTGATTATACATTATACATTGTGTCTGATAATTCAGTATCTCCCAGGTTGAATACTTTTCGAACAGTACCATATATTGTAATTGGCTAAGAGCATGAAATAATTTGGGGCATGTTGGGTTGTGACGGACATCCAATGATCAGGGGAAAAACAAAGCGCCCTGGAGCAGTTGAACTGGCAAACTGGATATTGGCGCTATACAAATCTCAAGTATAATAGTAAAAAATAATGTATGATAGCTATTTTCTTGGAAAGCGAATGGAAACAAACAAATTCTGTATTCCAGTTAGCAAGTGCAGAGGTCAAAGAGATTACCATGTAATAACAGGACGTTAGTTGTCAACTAGCCATTGACAGGTTTATTGACTATTTTAGTCCAGTATGGCGAGAGCATGTCGGATTGTACAGACTGAAAGTCATTGGGACCAGAAAATGGTGTTAGAATTCAGAATGTACAGATGTCAGGTAATACAATGTTTAAATGATGATAATATAGAAAGAACCCAAAAATATGTCGGAATTCATAGATTGTTGGATAATTGAGATGCCGGATTATACAGGGTCCCTTGTACTTATGTATTCCCACATTAGTCACCCCTGTAGCTGAATGGCCGAACTGACGAACAGCAAACTCTTCATATAAAAAACAAAATTCACAAGAAGATTGGCCGAGTGCTGCAGCAACTGCCATCTTGAACAGAATGGAAAGTTCCTTAGTCTGGCTAGACTTCTGTTTGGGATGGTCAGTGGTGATAGTCAAGGACGTTAGCAGTCACGTTGGAAATGCTTTGGGGTATATGATTGAAATGATATCTTTGTTTTCACATCTCATAAAGTTTGTCGGTAGGAGTCTGATTTTAACGAGATTGTGCTTGTGAGAACCGTGTGGAGGACTGCCTGAACTTGTGAGAACCGTGTGGAGGACTGCCTGAAATATGAATGTGACTATAGATGTGTGTAAGTATTGTACATGTTGTAATGATGATGATATGTAACATGTTGTGTATATCTGGAGGTCAAAGATGAAGAAATATGTTTCTGTGTTCATACTTTTGCAATAAATTTATTGAATGCTTTTTAAACATTTTTTGTTTTTCTCCCAAAAGAGTAATTGTGATTATGTTCACTTACCCATACATCCTTTGTATACATAACCAAGTTTTTATTTTGACTGGAACAAGATCTTGCATATGGACTAACTTATATTTCCACCGACTGTGAGTTTATAACACAACGTTTAGTTCTTTGATATTATGGATGAGCAATATAGTCCAATGATTTAAATTCATCATTGGTTTATTTTTCTTTATTTGATGGAGAATCTGAAGAACAAGTTTTTGTAAAGCAATTTTCACAATGTCGGATCTAGTATAAACAGTATTTTGAAAAGATGATGTCTCTGTTGGTAGAAAATCAATGCAGTGACAAACTGGTTTGAGCCTCGGGTGTGAAGCATACTTGCCTCCTCTTCCCAATGACCTGTGAAGATCTGGCTTAGAACTGATCTTCAGTAACCCATGCATGTCGAAAGAGGCAACTAACAGGATCAGGCAATGAGGCTCGATGACTTGACTGAGACATGTCATTGTATCCCAGCTGTGTAGATCAATGCTCATGCTGTTAATCACTGGGTTGTCTGGTCCAGAATAAGTTATTTACAGGACGCTGCAATATAGCTAGTGTATTGCTCAATACAGCATTAAGCAACAAACAACAAATCAAAATTTTAAGAAAAAAATATATGGAAACTTTGAAATCCAGTAAATATATTTTATTGAGAGTTATTTTACAAGTACAGTCAGCACTGGATGTAGTAAATCAAAGGAACAGAAGATTTGATGTTCACTTACCCAGCTTGACACGGAGATGTATTTACCACCTAACCAGTGATGATGACAGATATCACAGTTTGTTGTATGCAGGCAATGAGGCTCCACCAATGTTACACATGTTTTTATATACACTACATCTGTGTGTTAGTACTACAGGTGTGCAAACATTCCCTGGTTTTAACTAATTCACACATGACCCATTGAGAAAAACAGATGATAAAATGTTGAGAGCAATCATGGTCACAGGAAATATTCATTATGTACAAAGTTTTACTGAAAATCCAGTGGGCTTGTAGTTATAACCACATCGTATGTAATGATATAAAAAATATCCAATTTCCACACTAGAGAGTTTCACAAGGATTAAAAGGACAAACAATTATAGATACAGTATTCAAAAAGTCAAAGACCACTGTGGTACCTGGATGTAATGACAAAAAATATGTCACTACATGCTGGTGGTGAATGTACAGGATTCTTGTGAAATCTATAAGGCTCTTTGGGTTTTATGTCCCAATCAAAAATAAACAACTGAAACAAAACCCTAAATATCCAAACATGGTCACAATAATATGGTAAAACAAAGTCCTGTCCCTCAAAATTAAAAATGACTCCAACAACTTAACACAGACTTTAACCCTTATTCTAATCAATTCAGTGTATAGTTTAGAGGGATGGACTGAGGACTTCTTAAAAATACTGACCATTAAATGTATACAATTTCAAGTAATCTTTCGTGATATTAATTCATAAACGTCCAACATTGGATGACTTCACCACACAAAACCCATTCTTTTCTTGGTGTTTCCATTGGCGTTAATGAGATCCTTGGTCTCGTTTGTCGAGTCCCTCTGGTAGTGGGGCATCTGAACACCGGTCTTATCACAGACCATGTAGCTTGGACGGATTCCTCCCTTCCCTGCAAATATTGGTCCTGCGCCGCCACCTGCTCCCTGCTTGGCAGCCTTACGTAGCGGGTACACGTTGCGACCACCCTTCTCACAGTGGTCAATCACCTTGCTGGCATATTCCTGGAACTGCCGTTCTTCAATGTCCAGTAGGTCCATGTTGGCTTTGTCCAGTGCCAGCTGGTCTTGCCGGATCATGGACTCAATGAGGCGACGGTCATTCTGAAATAATTGCCAATAACCAATGAGGTTCTGATTTCTCTCTTTAAGTATGTGCAGTAATGTACTTTTACAGAGCTACGATCAATGTCATTGCAAATATGCCCATCCACTAGTGAATACACATCCAAGTCCTGATTGTGAGTCTCATTTCTAGCAATGATGAGCTGATGTGACAAGTGGTTGAATGTCATCTTCAAGCAAGTACTCGCCCACTAAGATACCATACCACAGTTTAACACTGACTCCAAATCAGGTGCATAAACACTTCATTTGACATCAGCTGTTCTTTATTTTTTAAATGTTTATGAGTTGAATACTTTTTTCCACCATAAACAGGTGATCAGTTACACCTTTTTTAGTAAATCTTCATGACCTACATTCTTTTGACTTGTCAGCAAGAAATGGGCACATACATACCTCCTACAACACAAGGCATGTTTGTGTCATTTTCTTTGAGACTTAATTATTTTGGGAGGAAAAAAGATAATGACAAATCCCCTGGCCCTGAGAAATTTTAGGAACAAATCTTCTGACTTACATCAAGTCCAACTTCATTGTTTTGGACAAAGTCCAAATCATTAGAATCTGTACTTTACTATGTTTAATCCCAAATATGACATATGATGCTTACTGATAGATACTGAGTGATAAACAAAATCCATCCCTTTTTTAATTTAAGTCCAAATTATTTCCATAGAAATCCAAAATAACACAAAGCACCACTTTAGGTTCTGTATGTTACCTCTAGCAATTCTTGTTGGAAATAATCAACATATTTTAGTCATATGCTATGGACCCGAAATGATTATGGAGGAAACAAAAAATCCCAGGGACCACCCTGAAAAGGAAATGGTTGTACCCAAAAGGAAGGATGTGAGGAAGCCAAATAGCCAAAATGCTTGCATGTTATGCAGATGGCTTGGGTTGATTCTTCACATGTGTACAATATGTGGAGCCCATTGCTGGTGTCCCCTTTTCATGCACTTGTTTTCTGGTTGCCCAGGGAGCTTACTCGATCGGGAAGTTACTGCGTAGGGAGGCTGCTAGATAGGAAGGCTACTAGATAGGGAGGGTACAAGAATAGGGAGGCTACTAGATAGGGAGGTTACAAGAATAGGGAGGCTACTAGATAGGCAGGCTACTAGATAAGCAGGCTACTAGATAGGCAGGTTACCAGATAGGGAGGGGTGATGGAGTTGAGTATTCGTGGTTCAAAGTAGCATACTGCAATATGTATCATGACAAACTGTATGAATCCATACATCATTCTATGTTCACAATATGTCTTATTTTGCTGTTGGTCTATATGAGGTTGCTGCAGTATTCATCACAAAACTGTGCAGAAAGGGCATATCTATAGGAGTAGATTCCTTGTAATCATGCGAGTCAGATGGAGATATATAACCCATTGGTGTATCTGGGATTACAGGGTAGCCTTGTGGTTAGTGTTTGCTTATCGACCCGGTTCGACTCCCCAGATGAGTACAATACTCTTTAGAGTAGGTATTTACAACATTATAACATACTCACCACCTGCTTCTGGTGGAAGTCCTTCAACTCAGCAGCGTTTGTCCTCTTCCTTTTCTGCTTCTCCTCCTCATTCCTTTGGAAAATTTCATCAGCAGCTTTTCGTAGATGAACCATCTCAAGCTCCTCACGACGCTCAAGCTTCTTCTTCTCTTCATGCTCCTTCATCTACACACAAATACATCAGGTTTAGAGAGTAGTCACGGTAACTTCTGGTTTGACCAGGGTCAGTGGGGTAGCCTAGTGATTAAAGCATTTGCTAGTCATGGTGAAGACCTGGGTTCAATTCCCCACATGGGTACAATCTGTGAAGCCTATTTCTGGTGTGCCTGGCTGTGATATTGCTGGAATATTGCTGGAAAATTGCTAAAAGATGCATTAAACTGTACTCACTCATTTTGAGAGTAGCCATCACAGAAACCACTATAAATATGAAGATACAAGACTTACACCAACATTGCATCAGGGATAAGGATGGTAAACTGTGTATTGTCTAACACTCAGCAACATATAAATATGAAGATACAAGACTTACACCAACATTGCATCAGGGATAAGGATGGTAAACTGTGTATTGTCTAACACTCAGCAACATATAAATATGAAGATACAAGACTTACACCAACATTGCATCAGGGATAAGGATGGTAAACTGTGTATTGTCTAACACTCAGCAACATATAAATATTTTACATTGAGAAAATCAACTTGATTAAATTTTCCAGTTCTGCTGGTGGCAAAGAATTTGAACACCATCACATAGGTGGATCCAGAAGGGGGTGCTGGGGTACGCAACCCCCCTTTGGTCCTAAAATTTTGTTAAATGGCTATTGAAACTCGGGGGAAAATGAAGTGTGGAACCCCTCTTTTTCAAAAAGCTTTATTCGCCCCAGCTTCACAGAACGACAAACTGTTGTGTAATAGTGCTGGCTATATGCAAATCGATAATCGGAGCTCAGTAATCAATCAATAAACAGTTGTTACCATAAACTCCACCTGACAGAATTGATGTGGGCAATACTGGGATACAGTCATAACATCGTGCAAATGAAACAGACATCAATTAACACCAAGACGAGAAGAGAGTCGGCTTTGTTAACTGACGTTACGCTTCATTATTTAATGACGTCACAGACAGCAACATACAGACTCAATGGTTGCTAGGCAAAGGTGACATATGCACATATGCACACTGATATATATGACACTGGTTATGTTTCACCGTATAGATATCAAGTGTAAATATTGTGTTTGTTATTGATATAAGAATGCATGTGTAGAGTGGGTATGTTGACACAAATAAATTATGTAAACAAAGTATTTTATGAGTGTTTCTTCATTTGTTAAGCTTACTTAACTAAGCGTACTTAACTAAGCGTACTTAACTAACTAAGTCTACTTAACTAACTAAGTCTACTTAACTAACTTAAGTCTATTTAACTGCAACAGACTATGGTTAGTCCTCTACTGTTAACCTATCGACCATGGCCAATTGAGTCTGTGCCTAGATGTATTGGTGCTGGCAAAACCTGCTTCTGTGGTTTCTGTCTGACTTAACAAACATGATAATAAAAAACATACTTTCTAATTTAATGTTTCATACTTTACGAACATCGATTAATCTCCAGAGCTCATCAATAATCACTGGCGCATGGAAGATGTATTGAATGGCTGATTATTTGATCAATCACTCCAGCAGTCAGGATGACATGTCAAGTTGACCAGTGACTGTCTGTCCTATGTCAAACACCAGACTTCACCTCATTTGATACAGGGACAGTAGGGTAGCCTGATGGTTAAAACCTAAATCACTCACTAACTATGATACAGCTGTATAATGGGAACAACACCATGAAGTAAATCCTCTCACTGTCACCTGTTTGTTTCTGTGTTCAGCAGACTCCTGGATCATCTTGTGAATCTTCTTGCTCTTTTCTGCATCTTCAAGTGCTCGCTTCTGCTCGATCTCCTCCTCTGCTCGCTTGATGCGTTCATCCTCATCATCAAGTTTCTCCTTCATCTGAGCACCGAGTTTCTCACGGATCTTCTCCAGGTGCTGTTGCTTCTCTCTACAACATCAAGTGACAGATTCATCACTGTTGTCTTGTTAACATGACACTGAACTGAGGATGTGATTTGATGTGACCTAAATTTTTCTACACCAGGACACCTGACCATGGCAATAAACTATTACATACAACCAGGACACCGGACCATGGCAGTAGACCATGACATAAGACCAGGACACCGAACCATGGCAGTAGACTATTACATGAGACCATGATACCAGACCATGGCAGTAGACCACTACATGAGACAATGACACCTGACCATGGCAGTAGAGCATGACATGAGACCAGGACACCAGACCATGGCAGTAGAGCATGACATGAGACCAGGACACCAGACCATGGCAGTAGACCATGACATGTGATCAGGACACCAGACCATGGCAGTAGACAATTACATGACAGTGTTCATGATTTTGTTTCAAAGAAACAGAACATTAGGTCCTGTAAGTTTCAGATGTCTGACCCAATGAAAATTCACAGGACCCATAGATTAAAATTAAACAAACATTTCAGATTTGACATTTCTGATAATTGTCATTGAAATTATTAACATTATATGATAACAAACATAAGATTTGTAAACAAGTGTCACATGCCGCAAATAGCAACTTCACACAAAGACATTGTGGAATATTCCATCAGACACTGGGGCTGGGGGGTTGGTGATTTCTGTCTGACCACTGGCGAATCTGCCAGATTTGTCAGAGGGTCAGACGCTATTCGTGAACACTGACATGAGACCAGAACACATGACCATGGCAGTAGACAATTACATGTGATCATGACACCAGACCATAGCAGTAGACTATTGCATGAGACCAGGACACCAGACCATGGCAGTAGACTATTACATGTGATCATGACACCAGACCATGGCAGTAGACTATTACATTAGACCAGGACACCAGACCATGGCAGTAGACCATTACATGTGATCATGACACCAGACCATGGCAGTAGACCACTACATGAGACCATGGCACCAGACCATGGCAGTAGACAATTACATGAGACCAGGACACCTGACCATGGCAGTAGACAATTACATGAGACCAGGACACCTGACCATGGCAGTAGACTATTACATGAAACCAAGACACCTGACCATGGCAGTAGACAATTACATATGTGACCATGGCACCAGACCATGGCAGTAGACAATTACATGAGACCAGGACACCTGACCATGGCAGTAGACAATTACATAACACCAGGACACCTGACCATGGCAGTAGACTATTACATGAGACCAGGACACCAGGCCATGGCAGTAGACAATTACATGTGATCATGACACAAGACCATGGCAGTAGACCATTACATATGCGACCATGGCACCAGACCATGGCAGCAGACAACTACATGAGACTAGGACACCTGACCATGGCAGTAGACAATTACATGAGACCAGGACACCAGACCATGGCAATAGACAATTACATGAGACCAAGACACCTGACCATGGCAGTAGACCATGAAATGGGACCAGGACACCTGACCAATACCTGAGACCAGGACACCAGACCATGATAGCAGACCATGACACAAGACCATGGCAGTAAATCATCACATGAGACCATTACAACAGACCATGGCAGTAAACCATAATATAAGACCATAACATTAGACCATGACACGGTGGCAGGAGACCATTACATGATGCAATTACACCAGATCATGGCAGTAGACCATTACATGATTGATACCATGGCAACAGATGATTGCATTAGACCATGACAACAGATCACTGCACCAGACCATGGTAATAGCACTAAGCCATGACAACAGACTTTGCACCAGCCATGACACCAAAGGTGCAAGGAGGCAATGACAGAATCCACAAATTTGCCAAGCTGAAACTGAGCACACTGACAGTAAATTGTCCCCTACTTGTACATCAGTACCAGTCTGTGCTGATGACGATAGACAGGATGCTCCTACCTGTGTATCTGTTTCTCCTTCTCAGCTCGCAGCTTCATCATCTTCCTCTTGGCTGCAGCAAATATTCTGCACTCCTCATCTTCCTCCTAGAGAAAAACAAAACCAACACCCATTAGTTGTACTTTACCATGTATGTGGGTAGCATTACCACAATGGGATCTCCATTTAACACTGAATATTAGATTGACAAGTTTAGCATGTGGGTGCCTGGCAGTTGTTTGCTTTAATAAATAGGCATTAGAAGAATTGATGTCACAAACTTACTTGTCTCCCAGTTTGCCATTCCTGCCACAACTCTGCCCATGGCCTACACTGACCTCCTCCTACTGCCACACCTCTACCCATGCCCCCATCCTACACTGACCTCCTCCTACTGCCACACCTCTACCCATGCCCCCATCCTACACTGACCTCCTCCTACTGCCACACCTCTACCCATGCCCCCATCCTACACTGACCTCCTCCTACTGCCACACCTCTACCCATGCCCCCATCCTACACTGACCTCCTCCTACTGCCACACCTCTACCCATGCCCCCATCCTACACTGACCTCCTCCTACTGCCACACCTCTACCCATGCCCCCATCCTACACTGACCTCCTCCTACTGCCACACCTCTACCCATGCCCCCATCCTACACTGACCTCCTCCTACTGCCACACCTCTACCCATGCCCCCATCCTACACTGACCTCCTCCTACTGCCACACCTCTACCCATGCCCCCATCCTACACTGACCTCCTCCTACTGCCACACCTCTACCCATGCCCCCATCCTACACTGACCTCCTCCTACTGCCACACCTCTACCCATGCCCCCATCCTACACTGACCTCCTCCTACTGCCACACCTCTACCCATGCCCCCATCCTACACTGACCTCCTCCTACTGCCACACCTCTACCCATGCCCCCATCCTACACTGACCTCCTCCTGCTGCTGGTTGATCTCCCTCATCTTGATGACATCCTGTTGCTGCTGCAGGTTGTCCAGCATCATCTGCTTCCTCTCATCCCGACGGATGTTCTCGAGCCGCTCCTTCTCTATCTGGTGTTGCATGGCCAGGGTCTTCAGCTCATTACCTTCAACATGGTCATCATCAGCTTCCTTCTCCGCCTGAATCATGTGCTCTTTTATCCTGCAGTAGAATCAAGACCTGCACCTTCCATTCACTTTCAGCAACATATAGGCAATGGAAACAGAATTCAGCTTCACTAACTGGAACTGTCATGGGATAGATATATTTATCTGACAGACGAACCATCACAACTGCTAGTCAGTGACGTGTGATTTTATAACACTTTTGAATGAATTTGATATATGTAAGAGATTAAAAGCGTGAGTGAATGAGTTATGCATAACACTTCCCACGATATTCCAATTTGATCATTGCATGTGGAAAGAAAATCTGAATTGATAGAGGTTTCTGAACTTTACCACTTTGGTGAAACCCATCAGCATGAGGACAGCACTGTTCATCCTCGATATATCCAAGGTATACCTTCTGATAAATCTCCACTATACCCTGGATAAATCTGCGGCTTGATAATTCTATAACCTCCCTTTGCTGGCTCCGCTTTCTCACAGTAGTCAATCAGTTATGCCACCATTACAACTGAGCTTGCCACTGTCAACAAGATAGTGGTCGCAGCTGTGAAGGTTTGTTTGTTAGCACGACTCAGATCTGCAGACATGCAGACAAATTGACAGGCCCGAAACTCTAAAAGAATATGGGCAAGAACTCCTTCTACCTCTTTCAAGAACCTCTTGTACCTCCACATGATTATTGTTGCCAAGTTTAATTGATTAGATAATTTAAGAAGCGAAAGTGAGTTGTGATTGGTACACTAAACTTCCCAGCTTAGACACCTGATTGAGGGAGGCCCAGGGCCTAGATTTTCAAAAGATATCTTATCGCTAAGATAGTTGTAAGTCCCATACATTAACAATGTGAGAGCTTTGAAAATCTGCGCCCTGAATTAAAGGAAACGAGCAAAGGTTTCTGGTGAACTTAACTGACAAAACTCTGTATGGCACAGTGTGTGCCTTAGGTGACACCTCTGGTTCGGTTCCAATCAAATGTCAGAGTGGTCACCTAACGCTGTGTTTCACAACTGATAAACATTCATATGAAAACATTCAGCTTACTGGGCTGTCTGAAAGGCTGCTGTTTCTCTTGCAGCAGCTATTCTAGCTGCGGCCTTTGCATGATCCTTCTGAATCCCTTCCTCATACTCTCTCCGTGTTATCTCCAGCCATTCCTGATCCTTGCCCTCATTGGCTCTCTCTTTCAGCTGCTTAAGTTCCAACTGTGCTTCACGTTCCTTCAAAACCTCAGTGAGCAGCAGTGCCCCCTGGAAGAAGAAAAGGACTCGGTTTAGAAACTTGGTGAACCGTTGAAAATCATTTGAAGAGGAAGCTGCTTCTCTTGCTTTAGAAGCTGATCAGTTGAATATCATTCCAAAAGGAGTCGGTTTAGAAATGACTGGTTATCATTCAAAAATGAATTTAGAAAATGTTTGCATAAAGATATCTTACATTATGTCAAAGATGACGGGAACAGGAACTAAATGTGGGAGGCTGAAGAGTCATTTCAGTGAAAAGCACAAAAGTCCATTTTGCATTCAGACAGATCTTATTAAACATGACTTACCAACTTGTCAACACTAAAATATGGAATGTGAAAAAACTGTAAATCTCCCTTCTGCTTCAGTGACCAGAAATGAGCAGGATCTAAATCATTTCCTTTGCAATTAATTCATATAAAGTACTATTAATAATTTAAAGAAAACTTGGCCTTTAAAACTTTAAAAACAGTTTATGTTGCATAGAAACTCACATGGAAAGCCTTGACTCTGTCTGTTTGATAGTACTGCTGGGTCTTAGCCTTCTCAATGGCTTCTTTTCTCTGTGCAGCCTGATACTGAGCTTCCTCCAAATCAACCTTTACTCGTTCTTCCTCTTCTCTTCGTTCACGGATTTTCCGGGCCTCCAATTTACGCTGTCTCTGACCCTGATTTGAATGTACAGTTAAGATAAATTTAATGATTTAGAAGAAAAACTGAAAAAGAAATACCACGCGAGCAATACTGCTTATAGTCTCAGTATTGATAGTGTCATAAGGGGCAAACTTTAAAAAATCAACAGTTACAGCCTGCTTCACAGCTTGGATATATTTCATTTTGCATAAGTCACTTTGATACACAAACGAGTTAAAAACACTGTACCCTCTTAAATATTTGATTCTACTGTCAGTGAATAATGAATTGAATTCATTATCACAAGAAATTGTTTGATTCACTGTATAACTGAATGAATAGAAACAATACTGTGCACCAAATACATATGGATAATAACATATTTTTTTCGACCAGATTGATGATTTTTAGATTGCTGACTGTCAAAGTATGCAGAATAGTTTTGGCAAAACCATTCAGAGCTAGTATTAGCTTTAACGTCTTTGTCATTGGACTATTAGAAAATATACACATCAACTTATCCTTTCACATGTTCACATGATTCATGATTTTCAGAACATTAAATATTATTCAACAATGCTCTGCTTCAGGCAGAGTGAAACACTACTCGTATCTTAATGTGGAAAAAATGTTTTCAATTTCTATGTACATTTTATGAAATTATTGTTGCATTTTTAAAGCGTTTCATGTAAATATGTAAATGTTTCAAAAGATTACGTAAATGTTATCTTACAGCGATGGTATTGCCCCAGTTTTTGACCATTTCTTTTGATTTGTTTCTCTGTTCTTCACGTTCTTCCGTGATTCTCCTGATCCGATCTTCCTCAATCTGCCTCCTGTTTAACTCTCTCTGAATTCTTTCCCAGTCTGTTTTAGACAACACTGTGACCTGCCGTAGGTCATTGCCAGTTGAGAACTGTAAGGTGGCATTTTGTGGTTCGACTGGCATTTTCTGGCCACCTGTAACAACATACATGAAAGGATTGTTGGGCACAATGATATCCGGGAAATATACCTTGGCCGAAATCAGTGGCATAGCCACCAAAACAGCAAAAAGCCAGGGCTTACACATGATTGTTGCTAAAAAGGCTGGGCAAGCCCTCAATACTATCTAAATTTAAAGCTTTGCAAGTGTTTAGAATTGACATACACATTTTAGTAATTTAAGCTAAAATTATGATACATCATGTACCCCCATAATAAACAAAATGGTAATTCATGGATCTGGTTAAAAGCCAACAGATGCTTGGGTTGTGTGTATCTTATAGTCATAACTAATTGTTTCAGCTAGCATCACAAAATATGACGTCACAACATGACATCAAATGCCTTAGTCATCTATGCCATTTTGTTGATTATTAAAGCATGATGATTTAACTAAACAAATGTTCATGTTTCGCTGTTTCAGGTATGTCCTCAAATGAAACACCAGACACATTTCCCTTGAAGACCATCTAGTTCATATTTACATAAATATTTTATTTGTATAAACACTAGGAACGCCATATATGTAAATGTTTCAGATCGACTACTGGTGCAAACTTTGTAACATCTATCCTTAGTAACATTGATCTGGTTCAATCTGGTTCATTGTTCTTTAGTCCCAGTGAGTGCCAGTTTAGACAGCTTCCACTGTAAGCATTGCAGTACGTACGACAAGGCATTTCATTAACCGGATGTAGATTGGCCAGGGTCAAAGGTTGCATGCATATGACCAGAACTGATTATGCTCAGCATGATATGCTTTGTTTACAATGTCAGATATGGCTGGATGTTACAATATGTGTATGATAAACATGGTCAGACCTTTTGATTACTTAACCCATACTGAAGAATTATTCTTTACTCAAGTACCGTAATCATAAATAAATACCAAGAATTGTGTAGAGAAAGCTTTTTGTCAGTGAAATACTGTAACTTTGAAATACAGGCAACTGTGTATGAATTGATCCAAAACAGTTTTCTTTGGTTTCTAATTTGGAATTATTGTTATATTACTGTTGCATGATTGGTTAGCACATCTATCAGGCAATAGCAAATAGCAGTATGATGCGCATCTAGATACTGTGACAAGTCCTAGAGTAAGAGACTGGAAATATTACACAAACATATGAATCAAACTCTGTGATGATTATATCAACAGTCATTGAACCAAGGGACATAACTCTATCATATGTATCTGCTGTACTGTTAAACCAGGGGAGGTAACTCCATGGTGCTTCTGTATTGAAAATAGGGGTAATCCCAAGCTATACCTTGTGCTGTTTTTCACTCCTCAGATGCCTTCATCATCCACACCATTTTGTAGATTATTAAAGCATAATGATTTAACTAAACAACTGTTGAAGTTTCGCTATTTGACAGTCATCCCTTTCTGTGGGTGCAACACATGCTATCAGACTTACATGAAAAAACTGGCTTGGTACGCACATGCAAATCAATTTTGCACAGAAACAACAAATCCCATATAATGGTTTGGTTTTCTTTAGGCCTTTCCCCCATAGCACCCACCACAATTTCCAATTCCATGTTTATCCATAAATAGGGTAGGTTGGTTGAATTTATCATTTTTATCTTAGTGAAGTACAAATTCTAGTACTTTTTTGGTTGAGTCCCATCTGGGATTTGAACCAAGAAAGTGAAATCCCAAATATGACGTGTGTTCCATTTGACCTCTTTCTGAAATGGTATTGTGTAATCATAGCTTTCGGCCGTGGGAGCCATGCCAATTTACACTTATAAGAGGGGTACACAAAGTACGCAGTCTAGACTACCATTTGTGTGACTTCCATTTTTGTGGAAGTTGTGGTGGCTGAGTGGGCTAGGCGGCTGACTTTTGTGTGCTGACAATCAGGTGCCTGACACTATGGGTGCGGGTTCGAATCCCGGACGGGACTCAACCTAAAAAGTACTAGAATTTGTACTTTACTAAGAAAGGGAAGTCCCAAATATGACATATGTTGCAAAGACAACAATGTTTCAGAAAGAACCACTGTGACAAAAATCCAAAAATCTTTTAAATGACCATGGCTAATAACCTATTATAATATCTAAGGCTACACAGATTGTTAAAGGTTTGAGTGTGCAACACATACAACTTTTTAAGCTAAGCTCCATGTTTGTAGCTGCATTGTACGCACAAGAAAATATAGTCTTCAGACATCAATATATTTTGATGATCGGTAATCACCTTAGCAACTTCAGAACAGAACACAATTTGTCAACAGAAATGGTGGCTAAGAGATGCATATACACCATATATTGCCCTCAGCATAAATATCTGAGGTACCTTGATACTCCTTTATGGTAGTTTTGATGTATACCATGGTGTAACATGTTTTCAGGGTAATAACACAAAAGATGATCATGTACATGATGAGCAGATTATCAAACCGTAATTCCGTAAATAAATATCTCCTCACCTTTCATAAATTTATTGTTAGAATGTTCTGTTGTCCGCTGATTTCCAATGCAATGAACATTTTGTGTCTTGTCCGCCAGCACGAGCGAGACAAGTTACGTACCATGTTTTCGGGTTACTTGTTATAGCATGGGATCATGCCCTTGTGTGGAAGTGCATGTGATGCATTCTTCTCCATATAAATTAACAAATACAACATGTGATTTTAATTAAAAGCCAAGCAAACTGGTAATTTTTTTCTTGACTATGTGATTTTTTTTGTAAAAAATGTAAAAATAAACAAATTTACAGGCAAACATATACACATTCATTCTTCTTGCCTGCATGGCATGCCATGACAGAGACAATAAAATATGTCATGTCTGTACACTATAGTATTTTAAATGAACCCAGTGGTCACAAGCCTGGTATGAATTCTGCAGCACAAAAAAAAAAATAGGGATGAGACAACCTTATCACGTCGACAACATTCCATTCAAGTCACATGATATTTATGTTGGACTTTTCACTCAAGCAGACAATTGTCCACTTGACAAGTTGTGAGCATTATTTCAAAAGTTATGATCACATTTATGAAGGTTCTCATCAAAGTGCATTACGTTTAAGGGAAGAATTTTAGTACTTTGACAGAAATTTAGGCCACAACATCTGTGAAAACTGAATATTTCAAACATTTTGTGTTCCGATTGTGACAGAAGTGTCTGCACTCAAGACAGTGTTTACAGGTGGCACTGTCATCTCACTGTACACTAGAAATTATGAAAAAGAAAGAAATATCCCAAAAAACATGGTTCCTCCGAAAACATGGTACAGCACAGTACTTCAATACTCGAGTTGCATTTTGATTCACATCTGTAAATTATATAACTAAAGTTTTCACTATTAATTTCTATTCACTCAAAATTTCTCATCATTTAGTCTTACACAATTAAACATTTGACTTTGGTGAAATAATGCAAGAAGTTATTAATTATCATGCTAGATTTGCCCTACACAGGACGGGAGTTTTCGCTACCTACAATGAACAATCAACTCGAAAAACATGAACTACTGATCAAAACACGAATGACAGTGTACGAAAGTCAACCCGATGATTTAGGCAGATTCCCAAAAAGGTTAAAAAGGAAAATTATTGGATTATCACTTCAAGTTGTTCACCCTGTCATTCTCAATAACATAGAAAAGGTAAAAATACACGCCCTCAAAATTATATTCTGGCTGAACCCCTTGCAGATTTACCTCTTTCTTGTCCCTTTCTACGACCGTGCAACACTTTGGCAGACATGGTTACTTTCAGACTCCTCTTTTTACTTTTTAAAGTCGACTGTTATTAACGATTTTCACACAACATTCTGCTATACAACTCTCTTCGCTGGTAGTTAGGCAAACATCCATGTATCCAGTACGTCACTTCCGTTTATTTGACCTTGCGCCAAGAGCGGGTAACTCTAACCGAGCTATCGACAGCGAAAGTAGAACCATCCATTCGTGAGACGAATATACAAACCAGTTACAATTGTGCATGAAGTCATGCTGTTGTTGCATCCGTCACCACAATTTTAGCTTTCTATAAAGTGAGTGTCAACTCTTTCATGCTTTTAATTTACTGATCGAACAAGTGTAATTGTGGAACATTTTACGATATCCCGGTGACAGGGGTTTGCGACGGTGTAAGGAAAAACGCAATTTTTATTTTTAAATTATGTCAAGTGTTTACTTTACAAACCTTGAGTGATAAAAGATATGTTCATCTATTTCACAGAAGAAATGTGTTTAAGTGTTTCCATACAAAAGTAGAGTTTATTACGTTGTATCGAACTTGTAGTGGAAATCTCACGATCGGCCTATATAATAGACTGAACATGATGCTATTGGCCGTTCTGCCAATTTGGCTGCAGGCTGATGGGGCTATATTTGAACATTTTCTAATTATTACACAAATTATCATTTTCCGCTCGAGATGGTTTTATATGATCATAGGCCTAAATAGTCAATGGACCCCCCTCAGATTGAAAAATAATACGTTTTTGAACAAGTTGGAAATTTATGTCATGTTCAGGAAAAGATGTTTCTTCAGTTTCAAGTTTTTAAAAGGCTTGACTTCCAGTGGCATTGCTAAATTTTCTCTCCCACCCAAACAATCAAACTGCCACCAAAAAACGACTGCTACACGAATGTCCTTGAGGAGTAAAGGGACTGAGCCGAACAAAACATCTCTAAAAACAGATCCTGGCAATGTAATCCCAAGACAAAGCCTGAATTATGACAAAGATGACTGACCCATTTTCACATTCAAAACCTGGATCAAGGATGACCAGGAGATCTATTCGAAAAAGTTTGGAATCCCTGATGAATGAGGTGCAGAATCAGCTCATCATCTGGATTTCTTAAAGTCCATTTATTTTCTTAACATGGAAGGCATGGACTTTCTAGCAACTCACTGTCTGACCAGGACCTCTATGATCCAGAGCACAGCAGCTCAGCCGAAGCCAATCATTCTCAAATTTGTTAGAATGAAGGACTGACAAGCCATCATTGATGCAAGCTTCAAACACTGCGCACTATTGCGGGAAAAGAAAGTTACCATATGACTGACCTTCATGTGCCATTGAAAACGTTTTGTGGTGAGCTGGCAACCCAGGCATTTGACCTTCGAAAGAAGCATAACTTCCACACCCTTATACAGGAGAAAAGTGCAGAAATTACGCTCCAGTACAGAAAGAATGTGACATCGCCCTGGAGAAGCATTGGTCTGGAGGATAACATTTATCAGGGACAGTGCATGTGTATATTGACAAGGACTGTCAAGTGTCAGCAATTCTCCACGCTTAGATTTGGTACATGTGTTTACTTAATTCTACCGATCACAACGTTTCAAATTGGATAAGGTCAGGATTTCCTTCTCGCTGAGTTTCTCTAAACATTCTGTTGCTGTAGATTAGTGTTTCACAGTTCGACTTCCTGTGCTTATTGCGGAAGTGAGTGATTTTATTTTCATAACCATGATAACAGTAGGGATTTGTGAAATGTAAATGTGTAAGTGTGCTGTCATGCTGACTCATCATTACTAAGCAATTGTGTACCTAGCTTTTTGTTTTCATAAGCATTCCAGGGTTTGATTACTACTACATCTGTTTGTTGTTTCCAATGTACCTGGTGGACGTTATTGAGATCTGCCTCACTTTTGTATCTGGCTTGTGTACATATATGTATATATATCATCAGACATAAAGCTTGTTGCTCTGTGGTGTCAGTCGTACAACTAGGTCAGTTCTGCAGGTCATATTTTGAACAGGCTTTTTGGCAGGTTACCGATAATGCCAAAGTAATATACTTTACTAATGTACGCAAGTTAGGCCACCCTTTAGGTACTCATGAGAAAATCGGTTTCATTCTGTTCTTGGGTTGTGTATGCTTGATTAATATGGGCTATGCTGTCGATATGCCTTTTTCTAGTAAACTCAAGTGTAACTCAACCCAGTACCACATATTGTCCTGTTTCGTTGATCCTACAACAAGCTCAGGTCCTATTTTCTTGCAAGTTTGTGTCTGCATCCTCACAGCAACTCTTATACTCTGAATACCACACTGACAAATTATACCACTGAGTGTAAATTATGTCACCTCCTAGATGCAGGTGATAAGATGTCTCTCTCCTATGTAGCGGGTATTTTATTGGTGCATGACAGTCTGTTATGAATCTTTTTCAACAATTTTGTTATAAGAATCTTCCTATTATCAAATATGGGCTATATATAAGATGATGTGTTGTTCATTTAACCCTGTCAGCTTTGTAGGTAATATTTTCAAGCACTTTAGTAGGTGTTGTTTCGATACTTCACTCATGTACAATGAGAGCCACATGGATAAGTTTTATCAGTGTGGTAAGCATGAAGAGTAAGCTGCCTTTGTATTTGGTTGGTGTATGCCTAATTATGTACAGGCTTTGTTGACTGGAACACCCTTTTATCATACTGATAATAAGTGATACGTGAATTGTCCCATAATCAGATCAAAGCCATATTCACATACCATGTTGTTCTTACTCTAGGTTTGTTGTGTAAATCATGTCTTCTGTATATCGCTTTGTATTTGGGTTGTGTACACATGTTTATCAACAGTCTCTGGTGACTTTTTTTTAATTAGATTAAGTTGTGACTCATTCCACCACCAAGTAGAAGGAGGTTCTAATACTCCTTTTTGTTGATGTTACAACTAGAACTGTTGTATAGCTCACATCTTCAAGCAATTTTGTATCAGCCTTTTTATATGCAACTACTGTTTGATGATTATCCCATTTCAGTGTGCGTCCATGTAACCATGCCCCATTTACATGACTGTAAGGTGTAGTATTAAATATTAAACTGCATCGGTTTACTGTGGGGCCTTGCAGTAAAACAGACACAGAAAGATGTTATGACTATCTGGTGGAAAAGAAACTGCTTAGTAATCTGTTTTCAAGATATTGACATTTCCCATGACTTAGAATCTACTATGAGAATCGAATGGGGCCTCCACGCTAAGTTCAATGCAAGGGGTCGTAAGAGGCGACTGACAGGATGGGGTGGTCAGACTGGCTGACTTGGTTGACACACATAATTATTTCCCCATTGAAGAAGATCGATGCTCATGCTGTTGATCACTGGATTGTCTGGTCCAGACTCGATTATTTACTGACTGCTGCCTTATAGCTGGAATATTGCTGAGTGCGGCATAAAACTAAACTCACTCACTCAATACAAGGGGTGTTGCTACTTTATTTAATAACAGTAAGACTTTATTCACAATTGTTCATAGATATTCCTTTTGATTACTAGAACTGAAAATCTGTGTCAGTAATTTTCACTGAAAATTGTCAGAAATGTTATAGACTTATATCTAATTAGCAATTTCCAGACTACTTCATTATGTGATGAACATTCTTATAAAGGGTTTGAATGAAAAGCACTGGACTTCAAAACTTGAATAACATTAATATCCTTATGCGGAAATGCACCACTTCAAATTTATTTGATAAATAACATAATTATAGGTCGATCACCTTGTACCAAAATAGGCAGAATGGCCTAGAATATCCCATTTGGCCTATTTACATAGGCTGATCGATAGTCTTCCCCATCCTGTCGGATTGCCTGTCACAATTAGTTGACTGATCTTACTGAATTTTTGCTTGCTATATTTTGTTGTAGGCAGTTGATTTTGCATCTGAAGTGGTATTAACAATTTCGGGTAAATAATATTGGTGTTCCTTTACTTTTAATATGACTTAACTTCTAGATTTCCATTGTCAATAAAATATCTCATGTCAAGGACTGGGCATCCCTACTGATGAAAATGTACACTCCAATCACGCACATGCCGATATAGAACAAGTAATGCAAGCAAGCAATCGTCAAAATCACCAGAACATCGAATTCTGCTCACTTTAGGATACTAGAACGGTTCTGTTGAAGAAGTAGCGTGCACTTTTCTTGTTCTGTTTTTTGTTGTTGTTTATGTAGTGCTTGATGCTGCCATCCAGATTTGAATTTTGAAGCAGTTTTGTTCTTGGAGTCTTAAATTTACTGATAATGACATCATTACTTACAAAATCATACATTTTGATAGCAAGATGTTGTATTTATTTATTTTTTTTTTTTTATATTGTCCTACTAAAGAACATCCTTTCACTTGATTATTACATGTGTAACACTATTTGTTGGTTGGAGGCAGTATAGACAGGCAGGCTTGCTTATCATGGAAATGCCAGTCAGCCCAAAAATTGCTGACGGTGCTATCAAGTGAATGCGTCTGCTAATTGCTTTCAGTTAATGAAAGTTGCAATTATTGACTGGCAGCTGTCATGCTGATTTTAGTGCCCTGTGACACAACACGCAAAAAATTAAAGTGGCAATTACTGAATGGCAGCTGTCACTGTGAATTGTGTGGCTTGTGACACAATGGTCAGGGTCACAGCCTGTTACATTTGGAAAGCTTCAATAAGAGCAGCACCGTCAGCGAAGTCAGCAGAGGCGCCGAACACTTACAGCAGAGCAGCCCTGAAGAAAAGTCTGCAGTTTGTGACTGGTCAGTGCCTGGGAAACAACCCTAGCCATTCTCACCATCTCCGCCATTATTGTGATCACTGTTAGCTATCGAGTAAATACTGTCGTCTTTAAAGAAATTGCTGTAAACTTTTCATCGTTCTGTTCTTGTGCTAATATATAGAACATGCTGTTAACATGTGAAAGACAAGTCTGTCTTAAACACAAGTTGCTTCATTGTGGCCAGACTGATCCATTCGCAGATGAATGGCATCAGCAAACATAAAATACTACACTAACAGAAGGGTGAAATTGTTTTTCAAGGTGGTGGGAGTCTGAATACGGACAGTTTTATGTATATGCATGTTATGTATTTGTGAACAATTTGTAACCAATTTTGTAGGATATATTTTTATGTACAATACATTGTTTATGCATTTAACTGCTAAGTGAAATGACTGACTACTGTCAGTTTTGATGTTACCTACAGCATGACAAGTTGTCAAAGTAAATGGATGATGACAATGAAACTAAGTCACAGTTTTGTGTGTGTTGTGCTTTTTTTAAGTAATTTGTTGCACCAGAAAATTGTTGTTTTAGATGGTATGTTTGGTTGTAAGAATTATGCAAGGAAATAATATCATGTCAAAATATCATGGAATGTAGTTACTTATATATTTTTGTGTTTGTATTCTTTGTTTCTCAGAAATATTTTGAAAAACAATGCTGAAAGCTATTTTATACAGATAGTCTATTGGCATTTTCACCAAATATCCTTGGGGGAGTGTCTTCACAGCTGAACCACAGTGGACTGAGTGTGAGAAATATCTACTGGCCCTCTAGCCTGTGGCTAGCAAAAATACAGTCAGGCCACTAAATAACATCAGTCACAGGCCCAGCTGGCTAGTGAATTTTCATGGGATTATGTTTGAACATATCACTCTATCTGACTTGTTAAGTTATAGTATACTTTTAAATCATACACTTATAAAGTGATGGTGTTTTGCCTTTTTGTAATCTCTTGCATAGTTTCTACATTCAAATTTCGGGCTAGTGAATTTTTTAGGGGGCTAGTAACTTTCAGGCATAGCTAGACTCATCCTCGATATCTCCAGGGTATACGTTCCAATAAGCCTCCACTATACCCTGGACGCATCTACGGCTCTGCTCGATAAATTTATTACCTCCCTTTGCTGGCGCCGCCTTCTCACAGTAGCCAATCAGCTAGGCCGCCATTATAACCGAGCTTGCCAGTGTCAACAAAGGTAGCAGTTGCAACTGTGAAGGTTTGCTCGCAGTGCGTCCAAGATTTTAGGGAAATCATACAAACAAATTGACAGGTCCGAAACTTTAAAACAACATATGCAAGAACGCCTTCTACCTCTTCCAGAGAACCTGTGCATGGTTTCTGTTGCCAAGTACAATCGGTTAGATAATTCAAAAAATGAAAGTGAGTTGTGATTGATTCGCTCAACTTCCCAGCGTAGACACCTGACTGGACCAAAAGACAGTCAAGGGAGGTAATAAATTTATCTGCCTGAGCCGTAGATGCGTCCAGGGTATAGTGGAGACTTATCGGAACGTATACCCTGGAGATATCGAGGATGAGCTAGACTGACTTGCTGGCAAAATCTGGAAACTATTTCTCTCACTGTTAATTACAGGATTATATGATGCAAACTGTCATCCAGTCTTTACTCATAACGAGTTGACCTTTATGCCACACTCACCAATAATAAAATATTAAACTTATCCTATCTCATGTGATACTCTTCGATTGTGTGTGGAAATATGCCATGAGCTAAGTTGAATCAAATCTTACTTGCCTCTGACCACACTACCTCTGCCCACACTACTTCTGCCCACTTTGATATTGGCACCTGTCAATCATCTCCTTGCTCATGCTGCATGCTCCAATGATCACGTGACAATCTGTGCTTGTCATTCTCTTTCTTGTCGCTACGGCGTGTGGACGTGTTTTTCACTGATAAGTTTGATAATTCTTTCAAGAAGATGGGTAGGTCTAATCACAATATTTCGAAGAAACGGAAACATTGCAGCAGTTGTAACAGCAGCGTTTCTGTGGCTGACCTGCACATTATGTGTATTAATTGTTTGGGATGCCGCAAGTGGTCTCATAGCTGTACTTTTTGTATGCACCTGGATGATAGCGCCTTTTCAGAGTATTGTCCAGTTGCTAGTCCGCGTTTAGCAGATAGAGATCGTAGGAGGTCAGATGAGGGCCCGTCTACATCGAAACGACCTAAGACTGAGCGTCTGAAGAAGGTGGCGGTTTCGCACCTCATCATAGTGTTGTGGGTTCAGCCCTCATCATAGTGTTGTGGGTTCAGCCCTTCCTCACACCCCTCCTGGTTTCGCACCTCATCATAGTGTTGTGGGTTCAGCCCTTCCTCACACCCTTCCTGGTGTCACACCTCATCATAGTGCGTTTTGGTCATTCACAACATGGTTCGGCGCTTCCTCAATATATGATTTGTTCGGCACTTCCTTACGGCATATCTGATTCAACGCTTCATTCCGATACTTTGATACGTTTTTGCAAACAGTTGCCTCTTTATTTCGTCACCCGACTTCAGTTTCTGTGCCTGCTCCATCTGCCACTCAAAATCAGAATGTGGAGAGTGTTGGTCACTCTGCTATGCCATCTCCCTCTTCAGATGGAACTTTGGCTTTAGATATTAGCATCGATGCGATTGTGAGCCTCAGTTGTTGGTTTGGATTGCCAACAATCAACTGGAAGTCGGATACGGTTTTTCATTATCTTCGGGATCTCTCCATTACGGACATAGAAGGTCTAGATTTCCATCAGTTTGGGCCCATGGTCCTGGATTGACAAACCTCAGTGGCTGGTTTGGATTGCCAACAATCCTGACTTGCAGTGGAGTACCTCGTCTGCAGACTAGTCAGTTGTCTAGCTTTGATATGACATCATGTGATTTTGAGTCCATCACCTTGGCATGTCCCTGCATCACTCAACTGGTGGCGTCTTTAGATGTGGCCTTTGGTAACTTGAGGAAGGTCAAGGATGGGTTCGTGGCTCTCAACTTCAGTTTAGCATTGGCACATGTACATGGCTCTTCGTCAATGATTGTGTCTCCTCCAGGGGATGATGATATTGTGCTGTTGGGGTCCAAGCTGAGAGCCTGCTTACCATGTCTGGTTGAAGATTTGGATGGTGCCATCAGGAAGGTTATGGATGCTCTCAGCATGATTTTGATGGCATCTGCATCTAGGCCAGTTTGTGCATTTTTTCTCCTGCATCACAGCAATGTGTCGTAGAGGTCCCTTCCATTTATCCTCATGGGAGGATAGATTTCACACGCACCTCTTTTGTCAGCTCTGGTTGTGTAGATCTCTGTTCAATGGGGCTAGTGGGGAAGTGGCTGTCGATGCTCATCTATAAGTTTCAGTAGAAGTGCTGAAATACCATCATTTACAGGTAGAAGAATCGTTGCGCCAAAGACAACCTGCTCAGTATGTTCACTCGAACTGAGGTCTGCGTTCAGTTTCTGTACCTTCTTTTTGAGGACAGGGAAATAAGGAACGCTCTGGACACCAGTGTCAGTTCTTCACTACTACTAGTCCAGCTTCCACTTCCGACAAGTGATACCCGTGAAGGTCCCGGGGTAGAATAGGCCTTCAGCAACCCATGCTTGCCATAAAAGGCGACTCAGCTTGTCGTAAGAGGCGACTAACAGGATCGGGTGGTCAGGCTCGCTGACTTGGTTGATGTGTGTCATCGGTTCCCAATTGCGCAGATCGATGCTCATGTTGTTGATCACTGGATTGTCTGGTCCAGACTCGATTATTTACAGACCGCCGCCATATAGCTGTAATATTGCTGAGTGCGGCATAAAACTAAACTCACTCACTCACTCACCCGACAAGTGATGACAATTGGATGAATTTTGAAACGTATTGTAGGACGAAGGGCATCGCATCTCCCACTACGGCTTCCCCTCAGATGGTAGCAGAATACCTTCAACATCTTAGAATTTCCAAGACGCTGAAAGGTCCTACGGTATCTACTTACTTGGCTGCCCTTGTTATTGCATCAGCATCGGGTGTGAAGATATCTACTGTTCCTGAGCTCAAGTCTCTCTTGATGTCTTACAAGTTTGCAGACCAGTCCTGGAAATTCCGACCTTTTTCCTAGGATCTTTCCATTGCCCCTGCTAACCTTACGTCGGCAGATTATGAACCTTTTGAAGAAAATGACTTTGAGCATATCACCTTTAAGACCATCTTTTTGTTGGCTTTGACCTCTTCTGCTGGTATCTCATAATAACACGCTCTTGATGTTTCTCGGGTACGATTTGAAAAATCTGCTAATGTCAAGGTGTTTTTTGGTTTGAATTGTGACTTTCTCTTTGAAACCCACATTAATTTGGGAACACCCAATCCATAGAGTTTTTGTGCTTTTTAATCCAAAGGGTTTTCTAGAAGCAACCCATCACACGTATAGGGTTAGTATATCGGAAGTTGGTGCTTTTCCTGGCCTCCTTGTGTTTGCGTTCTCACATTCAGGGCATCAGGGGTTGTCAGGGTAATCTGCAACCCTCCTTCCAGCTGTGGGATACTACATATCATGAGATAGGTTAAGTGTAGAAATTTGGAAATTTTAACCATAAATTGTATATTTATATACTTATACTGTCCCACGCGATGAATGCCCACACAACCTGACCCACATCACAGATTACAGGGTACCTCAAAGACGAGAATGATAAGCACAGATTGTCACGTAATCAGTGAGCATGCAGCACGAGCACAGAGATGATTGACAGGTGCCGATGTCAAGGTGGTGACAGAGGTTGGGTGGTCAGAGGCAAGTAAGATTTGATTCAATTTAGCTCATCGCACATTTCCACACATGGTCAAGGAGTAAGAAGAGAGCTGCATAATATGAGATAGGATAAGTATATAAATATACAGTTTATGGTTAAAATTTCCAATTTTGTTGAAATATCATGTAATAGGAATGCTTGAAAATTGTAGAGTATACTGAAAATGGACTATTTTGTTTTCTTTTGAGTGAAACTATAATTAATGATTGGAATTTGTTTTGCAGATCAATGATGGGTGAGAAAATTTTGCTGGCTTTAGACTTTGACCATACACTGATCGATGAGAACAGTGACCTCTTCGTGATCCGTCTTGCTCCAAATGGGGAGTTACCCCAGGAAATCAAAGGTTTCTACAGTGACAATGGATGGATTGAATACATGGGTGAGATCTTCAAGTTCCTGCACATTCACGGAGTAAAACCAGACAATTTCAAGGAGTGTCTGTCCTCAATCCCGCTAACTCTGGGAATGGAGGAACTCTTTGCTTTCATCAAAGACAGTGACAAGTTTGAAACAGTAATCATATCAGATTCCAATTCCATTTTTATTGATACGATTCTGGAAAAGTTTGGACTGAAGGATGCTGTTAGTCAGGTCTTCACCAATCCTGCCATGTTTGACCAGAATGGCCTCCTTACACTTCAGTATTATCACACCCAGGATTGGTGCTCACTCAGCACTGTGAATCTTTGTAAGGGACACATCCTTCAAGAATTCATCAAAGAGAGAAAGCAGAAAGGTGTGAACTTTTCAACAGTGATCTACATTGGGGATGGGTCGAATGATCTGTGTCCAGGATTGTCCCTGAGCCAGCAGGACTATCTCTGTCCTCGTGTGGGGTTCTCCCTCTGGAGAAAAGTTAATAAACTGATGAAGGAAGATCAAACAACGAAATCACTAAAAGCCCATATCTACCCCTGGGAGTCTGGCAGTGATATTGTGGGACTTATCAAGAACATATCACCCTAGAATGCATATTTGTCTGAAATGGTGTAGGATGCAAAATAGAAGAAACAAGTTATATATGCTGCAGTGATGCTGTTGGTAAAGACATGGATATTCTGCCTGGGAGGCAATAGCTGATGCAAAAATGTTGATGCAATTTGAGAGGAAATTGCCAGTTATAATGGATTTGATATTGTTAATATCTTGCAAATTGGAAAAAGAGATATGTTGCCGTTTTTTGTGATTCGGTCTTCGATGTTATTAAGCATGTTAGTTTTAAGCTTGTATATTTTGATTAAAGGTCACATGCAGCCAAAAAATCAAACATAATTAAAACAGCTATCACTTATTCATGATATATAAAGTGCAGTGCTGATTACGAAAAAACAAATAAACAAAATTATAAGCATATAATCGCAAATTAAAAGTGCAATACCTAACCCAGTTAGAGCTGGTGGGTGTGCGCTCATGTGACGAAGCCTTTTCATTGACCGCTGGTTCATTTGCTGACAGCTTAGCCGGCTCTTTATTTATGGCTTAAAGGTGTTAATTTCAAATTGCATGTGGTCAGCGATTGAAGTTGTGCATATTGTCATTAGCAGACAAGCAGGCAGACATATAGATGTCAATAAAAGAAACATTGAGTTTTCTCTGTGACAGAGGCTGTTTATCACAATCAACATCATTTTTTTTGTAGCAAGTAGATTATTTACTTGTTTGTGTACAACCAAGATTAGACAACTGCTCACGACCTCATACTCCAGACAGGCATACTGTTTCAAGCTCTGGGAACCTATTCACTGCGCATGCTTTATGCGCGCAGCGCAGTGTAGTTGTTGAAACCACTTTTTAAAAAATTTGTGAATCATTTGAACTCTGATGTAGCAGACTGTTTTGTCATCGCATCTTTTTTCAACTTTATAGGTCGAATTGTCATTTTTGATGATTTGTGTCGGTAAGTGCATATTGAAAGATGTCAGAATCTGTAAAGTTTTGTTTTACGTTGCATGTGACCTTTATGAGATGGCAGCCATGTTAAGTGTGTCAGTATATTGACCAAATGGTCACTGTGATGGGACTCCATCTTTTTCCTAAATCTGTTTACTACGTGTTTTTCTTGTTGTTTCCTTGATAAGAGGGGTATGCCTGTTGTTTCCTCACAGCTCTTACTTTAAACCTTCAGCTTTTCTGACTGTGCCTGTTATGTAGATTGATACAAGTTGTTTTGTATCATAATTATATTTATTGACGTGTATCAAGGCACATGCTTTTCAGTGTACCATCTCAGTGCTAATAATTTGTATTAAAATTTTGTCTGATGTTCTAAGGGTGTGGGGCTGCTTTGAACCAGATGGAGTGGGGTACTCTGTATGGTACAGAGTTGCTTCCCTTGGAAAACCACAGAAATCTGGGTTGTAGGATCAAATCCTGGTTCACCCCAATCATGTTTATGGGTTCATCTGGTCCATACACCTATAGTGACCATCAACATGGTCACTCCGTGGTATAGCTTGATCTGTTTATCTCCGTGGTATAACTTGACCTGTTACTTCATGGTATAACTTGACATGTCACTCTGTGGTATAAGTTGACCTGTCTCTACATCTGCAGGGTTACGTCGAAACCATTCCCATTGTTTTCTCTATCCAACATGAGCAGTAGGGTTCATCACAGAAGACCCGGGTTTGATTCCCCATATAGGTACAATGTGTGAAGTCCATTTCTGGTGCCCCCTGCCCTCAAATTGCTGGAATATTGCTAAAAGTTGCGTAGAACCATATTCACTCACTCTGTCCATTATTCCCATGTTTGATTGTGACATGCATATGGGAACCTCAGGAATGGATTCAGAGATCATTGTGGGCTGACGTAAGTGTGAGGAAGGACAAAGCTGTAAATAAGTCAAGATATTTGTGTCAAATTACTCTGGTGAAAAATTTGTTATAGTCACCATAGTAATTGTTATCTTTCCATGGCAATAACATTTGTGTTATCTGTTGTTTGTTGGTACTCTGAGTAGAGGTTTTCTCCTTTGAAGGGTTTGGGATGACAGCTGTGTAAATCACTATTGAAAGAAATCAATATTTTTATTATTCGGCCAGACCATGTCTTTATCTTGTTTTACAGTAAATAATTTTCATGCCGCAAAAATAAAATCTTTGTGTTTGTATTGACCAAAAATGTATACTTGCAAGAAATTTTTTAAAAATTCTTTTTGCCCCATACACATTTCATAAATTACCAGAAATAAAATACTTTTAATATTTTCAAGGACTATTACTTTGACTGGAGAGTTTTTTTCCCTCCTGCCTTCAGGTTTTCTGAGGACAAAAACCCATAAGCCAAGAAAAGAAAGTGGTCTTGCCTCAATAGAAATTACATTGTATTTCATAAAACAAAAGATGTTTGTTTACATGTCTACAGCATGAGATTTCTTTGCAAAAGATTTGTATTGTTTTTGTTTTCTTTTATTTATTTCAAATTTCTGACTGTATTTTAAGACATCCAGTATTTTACATGTTGATGTTGCATTGTAGATCAGATAAGGTACATATTGTACCTTGGTAGTGTACAAGGATACTAGCCAGTTCATTGTTTCTCATGAACATCCAGTTAATATGCATTATCAAGAGAGGAACTCAAATTATTTAAGTCAGACGAGTAGCACGAATTATTAACAAATGTCTTGTGATAACCTGTTCAGAGACATGTCTTCCTGGTTTAGAACCATCCATCCCAACATTTCAAATGATGAAATCCAGGTTCCAAATTTGGAGGTTAAGAGACTGTAATTTGAAATTTGAGGTAGCCTCCTTGTACATAAAATGCATTTTCTAATTTTTGAACTGAGAGCTTAAAAACAGGGTTTCTTATGTATGATTTTGAAGAGACTCAGTTTAAGCCTCACATACTATTTTCATCAACCCTAATCACATACATAATTGTTCTTCATCTTTGCAAAACATTTTCTTGATTTTCTGGTTTCTGTGTTTGAAATTCCATGTAATTGTTGTTTTGTGTGTGTGTGTGTGTGTGTGTGTGTTTGTTAAACTATGTTCAGTGGCATCAACAACAATCTTCAACAAGTGGCACATTCATGTTTCTGTAAATAACAAATGTTTGACTGTGTGTTGAGGGACTGAGTCTACTGTGACATGTTTAAGGATAATTATATGTATGTGAATAGCAAACTTAGGCAGCACTTTTTTTAATATGGATCACCGATTTCTTCTCATCCAATTTGCTTGAAATGATATGAGTGATGTTTTTCTGTGAAAAACATAAATTACTGGAGAAATGGAATTGTTCGTTTGATACATTATCCCGAATCCATGTTAGTAGAAACAAAAATAATAGCAGCATTAATTAATTGATTATCATCCAGATGTGGTTTCCTGTGTTTTGCATGTTGGCATTCAAACTTGCCTAGACTATGGTAAGATGCAAGCTGGGAGTGCGACAGAGTTTTCCAACGTGCCAAGTTTTGAATCATTTGAGCTGTTCAAATTTCATTATTTCCATAAAATGAATCGTAAATAGTATTATTTTCATAATTTTAGGCCAGCCTCCAGCACAGACTGAAAATATTTCATCAGTGCCATTTCAATATTTAAGATTCTATATATATTATGCAGTTAAGCTCACTCCCTAATGCATTGAAAATGTTTCCTGGTTTGTGTGGTTCAAGGTCACCACTAATGTGAAAGGTCAGCCAATCATGTTGAATTGATGGAAAGGTCAAGTTCACTCTGAGTGATATTTCAGTCTACTAAACATGTCTCTCAAGAATGGCTCTTCCATGTTTGGTTTGTGTGTTTTCTACTGTGGGCTAGTATTTTTATGTCTGAGAGATGACAAGTAAATAGCAACCCATTTTCAAGTGCTGTAAACTAAATGGGCACTTCGATGTACACTGAACCCCAAAAGATCTTGTATACATATTTTCGTGGATATTTTTTATGAAAGTTTATGCTCAGTCACACTTAAACAATATATCCCCAAAGCATTCATGATCCATAAAAAATTTGAAGGAACGTTCCTTGATGTCATGTATAAAAAGAAATCTTTGTAGAATAAAGGAGTTTATTATGAGTACATTTAAAATGCAGTGATATGTGCAATTAACCAGTATATTAGTTCCAGAAACCTGTATATTTTGGTCAAAATATTTATAATGATGTATGGTGATAGCAGTCAGAAATTTGTGGTCCCTTCGTGTTCGTTATAACTGCAGATTCTTGTATGAAATGTTTATAATGATGTATGGTGATAGCAGTCAGAAATTTGTGGTCCCTTCGTGTTCGTTATAACTGCAGATTCTTGTATGAAATGTTTATAGTTATTAGATGGTATATACCAGATTTTTTAGAAAATATATGATGTTATGCTACATGTCCGTCCATGACCTGTTGTTCCTGCATGACATGTGGTCAACCCTCTGAACGGTCGGTAAATGTTTGGTCTATCTGAGACCGTTGTGGAACTGTGTAGATTAAGGATTTTTTTTTCAAAATTAGACAGTAATTGGAAACCATGAGAGTAGAAGAAAAAATATTTATCACAGGACAAAGAATTGCTTTTTTAGGAAAAGTGTGGAAATATTGATTCAAAATCTTTACCAGCAGAAAGGTGTAAAGAGGGCAATATTCACACGATTAGAGGCATTGTAATCAAGATTCTGAGGCAGGTGTATAAACATGAAGCCTCTATTTTATTTGGTCAAAGAGGAAATATAATTCTTGGCTCAAAGACTTGAAGTTGTTAGGAATGACACTTCTTAATTATTTATGACAAAGTTTAGGCCTACTTCTTGCCCTATCATGTTTAGATGGTTTGACTGAAATTGTATTTTGGAACTATGTTGATTCATGTTTAAGTAGAATCCATTTTGAAAATTATAAAATTCATTTGTAATGGAGACTATATGCAGCTGAGAAACCATTGGGCACTAAACCCATGTCCTGTTAGTAGTGGATGATTTTATTTATTTTTTCAACTTTTTGAAGTGTGATAATTCAGAGTTTCCACTATGGAATATGAAATCATTTTCCCCTACAAGTGCAGTTGTTTCCTTTGACCTGAATGTCTGGACTGTTACACATGTATATTTTGTTCATTTTCATTTTATTCCGTGAAGGTTAGACCTCCTATTGCTTATGAGTTGTCTGCAAGTTGGGCTTGTGGCTGACTGTGATAAGTCACAGAAATACAGTTCCTGGTTTGTCCCATAATCAAACTGGAAGTGCTAAGTAAAATGAAAGGTATTTGATAGTTTTTATTATATTAGAGCATAGATTAGAGCATGCATTTGTACCAATATTTCTATTCACATTTTTCTATGAACAGCTGTGTTGAAATCACATAAGTTTTTTTCATTGCATTTTTTGTCTGTCAGTCTTGTAAGTCAGCAAAAAAAATGTCTTACTGACAGAAAGTTCCTGACACGTGTGGCATGTGTCTTTCCACCATTGTTTCACATGTTGGTGACTGACTGCTAAATCTTGAAGCTATGTAACTTTTTGTTCCTTTTGTTTTTGAGCATAGATTAGAGCATGCATTTGTACCAATATTTCTATTCACATTTTTCTATGAACAGCTGTGTTGAAATCAAATAAGTTTTTTTCATTGCATTTTTTTTCTGTCAGTCTTGTAAGTCAGCTAAAAAAATGTCTTACTGACATAAAGTTCCTGACACGTGTGGCATGTGTCTTTCCACCATTGTTTCACATGTTGTTGGTGACTGACTGCTAAATCTTGAAGCTATGTAACTTTTTGTTCCTTTTGTTTTTGAACAGGTGTTCTGTCATTTGATTAATCTAGTTATTTTTCAAGTTCACATGGAGGTGATCTACCCATCCTTATGACCATAAGGGTATTTATAGTTTAAAATGTATTAGTGTTTTATCACTTTTCATATCCATTCTCTATGAGATCCATATCAGTTTCTGATGCTGTTTTAAAGCATCTGTGATGTAAATGTCTTTGTGGAAAACAGGAAATTGGTTTTGGTGTTATTTCTTTTATGTGAAGTGAGATTGGTCCAATTAGAACTGTTCTTCAGCAACCAGTACATTTCAATAGAGGCGACTGAGAGGATAGTCGGGCTCGCTGACTTGGTTAATTCATGTCATTGTATCCCATTTGCATAGATTGATTCTCATACTGTTTATCACTGGATTGTCTGGTCTAGATTTGTCAGACAGTCACCATATAGGTGGAATATTGCTGAGTGTGGTGAAAAAACCCAGCAAACCAAACCTCAAGCTGCTCGACATGTCATGCCATTACCTTAGTTGTGTCTGGGATGAAAGTACTTGGGAATTTACAGTCCCAGAACTTTAGTCCGTCCAATGATCTTTCAGATTGGTTAGTCTGTTACAGAAGTTTCTTTCGCCTGGGTGCGACTTATCTATGGTCGTAAAATACTTAGCTACTGCTGTTTCCGAAAAGACCAGACAATCAAATATAATGTTACATTTGATGTCTTTCTTTTAGGTATTGTGTATTTATAGCTTTCGGCTGTTGGAGCCATGCCAATTTACACATAGCAGAGGGGTACACAAAGTCTGTGATCAAGACTCTCATCTGGCAAGGTCTTCTTGGGACACGGATGGGATTTCGTTGTGAAGAACCAGGGCAGGGAGACAGAGTGCTCTGTATTCTGCAGTTGTCCTCCAACGTGGAGCTTGAAGATTTTCAAGATCTCTCCCTCTGTCATGTGAGGATTTGTGTCTCGGATAAAGACAAACTTTATGAATGAACAGCTTCTTTATTCGAGATATGCAATGTTTCGATACAGATTCTTGTCTCGAAACGTTATATCTCCCAAATAAAAATGTTGTTCATCCATAAAGTTTGTCCTTGTCTACTTTACTTGCTTCTAAATATGCCACTCAGCAGTTCACTGGAACAAGTATGATAGAGTTGGTGTGTTCGGGCCAGATTTTAGGAGAGGCTGAAAACTTCAGTTCAAGGTGGTTTCCACTCCAGAGTCATGAGAACAATAGAAAGAGCATGTGAAATATGGGATAAATATTAAGAATATACAGTTTATTTTTCAAATTTTCCAAGGCCAATTTTTCAGTTTAAATGCATCGGAGTAATCTGAGTAAAATCTTAAATAACAGAAAAACTTTCTATATTTATAAATACATTTTCTCACCAAGAAACATCTCCAAAACCAGTGGTGCTTAAAAGTTTTGACCATTTTTTTCAATTCTCAAGGCAGTGTTGCAGCCAAGTGGATAAACGTTTCCTCGTCACACCCAAAACCCGGGTTCTATTCCCCACATGGGTACAATGTGTGGGGGCCATATCTGGTGTCCCCTGCCAAAATATTGCAGGAACATTGCTAAAACAGATTAAAACAATGCCCACTCACTCAGTTGTTGATTGTCTCTGGCTATATGGGTGCTTATTCTCTGCATGAGATTGGGAGGTAAACATTCCACCCGTTTTTCTTCATGATGTTTATATATTCTTTTCAAATTGCTGTATAGTTTTCTAGTCTTATTTATCTCTGCATACATTATTTGAATATTTATACCGACAGCAACTGGAAGCGTCCATTAATATATTGACTTTGTCTCTTAGTGAACTTCGGTCCAATACTATTTTATTATAGTATTGGTTAGAGCTGGCGGTGATATAACATCCTGTTTCTTAAAGAAGGCAGGAGATTTTTAAATGTAACAATTATATACTAATCTACCCCTAGTCTGCAGTTTTGATTATTATGTAAAAACAGGCAAAAGAACATCATAACCACAGTCACTATGATCAGGTCTCTGTGAAGTTGGAATCTATCGCAAAAATGAAATATGAGCCGAAAAGGTAGATTCTTAAACTGCTTAAGCAAACATTAGCAAATAGAGGTGATAGCTTTCATACGATTCATATCAATATACTACTCAATATTTATTGGAATACGATCCAGTTTGTTATCACTAACAAGATTTTATAGAGGTGTGTTTATGCTTATTTTAACTTAAAGTTTAAATATATCAGTCCTTTTTAAATGCTAAATACTTTTGGTGTGACAACAAATCCAAACAATTGGTCCCATTGAGTCCCATCAGGAATTTTTGAAATACCCAGGTGCCAAGGTGAGGCCTATCATACCTTTGCTCATGAAAGGTCAAGGTTGTATTTTCATTTTGATTTTCTTTCAGCAGATAATTTGTTTAGTGGTCAGTATGAATTATTTATTACATTTTTTCAGCTTTGTATGATCAACATTTTGACATATATTTTGTCAAAGATTATCTGAGATCGATTCCAGATTGGTTATAGTCAGTATTGTTCGAAATAAAATTGTTGGAATCCTGAAAGTGTTTGTAGTGTGTGTAGTTGTGGTTTTGACTGAGGGTTTGGGCACACTTGCACAATGCGATCTTCGTGCTGCAGTGATCATAACTCCCATTCTCCAACAAAGGCTTAAGATAGTCTTAGTGCTAAGAATGCTTTGCCCAGGTCAGTTTACGTGGTAGTACAGTACACTATATGTTTGTCCGTAATATTTGCACCCGTGAAGATACGGGTTAGAATGGGTCTTGAATAACTCATGCTTAACGTAAGAGCGAGTGAGTTTAGTTTTACGTCATACTCAACAATATTCCTGCTATATGGCGGTGATCTGTAAATAATCGAGTCTGGATTAGACAATCGAGTGATCAGCCGCATGAGCATCGATATGCACAACTGGGAACCAATGACGTGTCAGCGAGTCTGACCTCCTGATCTTGTTAGTCACCTCTTGCGTCAAGCATAGTTGACTTTATGGCAACCACTGGTCATGTGGTTTAGACAATTTTGAAACTATTCCATTAATATCATTAGTGGGAGGTCAGAAATGGGCTTCATACATAATACCCATGTAGAGAATCAAATCTGGTCTTTTGGTGCAACAAGTGAACACTTAAACAACTAGACTAGTCTTCTACCCCATTGCTTAGAAAGGGCATGGGTGGATGAGTTTTCTTTTTAGTAAACAATCACTAATTCTATGTCAGCCTTGTAAGTAACATATCTGGAAGAGGCGAACCATTGTTCACTGCCCACGCCAAATCATTGTAATTCTAGTATAAGTAGTGGTACTTGAGACTTGGGTGTATTCACATGAAAGAAACTATTGTAACACATAATTTTCCTAGTATCAACATTAACATTGACGATAGGAAAGTATTTTATCTAAATTTCAATTTAAATGATTATCTGGATTAACTGACCCACGAGGAGGAAAGCAAGTTATATAATTTTCCTAGTATCAACATTAACATTGACGATAGGAAAGTATTTTATCTAAATTTCAATTTAAATGATTATCTGGATTAACTGACCCACGAGGAGGAAAGCAAGTTGCCATGGTTTCTTAAAATATGAAATCACCAATGCCGTGATGTGGCCTTGTATTGTCCTTGGAGACTCACTCTGGATTCAGAGGATGGCCATCTAAATGTGGTACAACCATCATTCTAGGATGCCCGTGATGTACTGTTGTCTCTTCAGGTTTTGTTTGATCGTTACAAGGTCAAGTTTACAGTCATGTGAGAGGCACACTCAAGCTATTATTGAACCCACACAAACAGACCATGTTCCTGGATACTCTGTTGTGTATGTGTAGTGTTTCTGTGGTAGGAACATGAGCTGTGCTATCAGTGATGACTGATGATGGGTGAGTAGTGTGAGTGTCAATCTATGCAACTGGGATACGGTGACAAATCAGGGAGCCTGACCACTAAGGATAGAGCTGGTGCGTTTGGGCCAGATGTTAGGAGAGGCTGAAAACTGTTCAGGATGGTTTCCTCTTCAGGGTTATAAGAGTGAGTGAGTTTGGTTTACGCCGCTTTTAGCAATTTTCCAGCGATATCACGGCTGGGACACCAGAAAATGGGCCTCGCACATAGTACCCATGTGGGGAATCGAACCCACGTCTTCGGCGTGACGAGCGCTTTAACCACTAGGCTACCCCGACGCCCCCAGGGTTATAAGAACAAGAGAAAATGCATGTGAGATGGGATAGATATTATGAATATACAGTTTATAGTTAGAAGTTTCTAATGGGTACAATTTGTGAAGCCCATTTCTGGTGTCGCCGCGATATCGCTTGAATATTAAAGTCTAAATTTACTCCCTCACTCAAGCCAGTGACGGACGTGTGGTAGGTAGTCTGACACGGTCGAAGAGCTCTGTTAAACAATCTAAGATGTGGATTGAAGCCATTTTGTGTTTAACACACCAACTGCCACAAACGAAGTCACTTGTTTGTGGATGTATTCTGGTTGCTCGACAAGTAGTCGATGGATGACAACCAACATAGCTTGCAATAACGCTCAATGACAGGCAGCATTCACTCACTCACTCTGAGAAGTTTGATAGTGTTTGTTTATGTTTGGGGCTGTACACAGTCAAACTGAACTTTAGCTCAGTGTGATTCGTTAAACCACCCAGTGTGGCAGTGTGACAGATAATACTTTGCCAAGGTTTAATATAGACTAGGGCTCTACAATAATTTGTAAGTGAGTTTGAATGTTTTTATAATATAAAGTAATATGATAGTGAGGTTCCGTAATAAATGTGGAGGAAAAATCATATACTTGTATTTTTCGAGTTTTAATAAATGTTTTATTGCTAACATTTCCATCACGTCTGTTGTATTGATGTCGGCCATATTGGTGGTCAAGCTGATCAGTCGCCTATCAGTGTTGAAAATATGAGTAGCGAAGCGGTGATGAAATCACACGCGTTTTCAGTCCAAAGTGATAGTATCTCATTTTATTGATTGTCCAATCAAATGAACACATTTCACGTAGTCGTGGTAGAAATTCGAGTATTTCACGTATTCCTGGTAGAATTGCTTAATGAGTGAATCAGTTTTGCTTTACGTCGCGTTTAAAAATATTCCAGAAATATCATGGTGGGGGACATCAGAAATGGGCTTCATTCATTGAGCCCATGTGGGGTATCGAATCCGTGTCTTCGGTGTTACGAGCGAACGCCTTAACCACTGTCGAGAATTCTCTATGACGAGTACATACATTGCGCATGGTTCGTACTTCTAAAGTGTTAAATGCTGTTAGCCGCCTCTAATGACAAGCATGGGTTGCTTACGATCAATTCTAACCCGAATATTCAAGGGTGTTCGTTGTAGAACATCCCCAGACTGTAAACTGTATTTACTACTATACAACAGAAGACAACAAAGGGACAAGTCGTGATGACTTCGAGATAAGTATGACTTCGAAATGTGCCAGAAGTTGTAGGGGGAATATCAGCAGAATGCTTTAATTAGTTGGAATTTGTATGTCGTTTTTATTGCTTTTCTTGTGTTGGTTTTTTTCTTAACTGTTTTCTTTTTTTCCAATTCAGTTCAGTTCTCAAATATATTCATTGCATTTGACATGAAAGGCATTATATACTGGACACCAACCGTTAGGGATACTGTTGTTTTTATGCTTGAGGTTTCATCAGTGTGTCACTGAATATATAGATCGTTATTCATAATTTCAAAATTTACATATGTCTCTAACTACATTTGACCAGTATATATGACATATCGGGTAGATGAAATTGAAGGAATAAGGTTTAATAGAAGTGAGTGGAGAGTGGAAATATCAACTGACATTTTATGAGCGCTTTTACATGTTAGCATGAGCTGGTTTTGTGGGATCATATGCGACCGAAAAGCCCAGTTAACTTTTGTCTCTAGAAATCGGAGACAGGTGTGAAAAGAAATATACCTGAAGCTTTGAATGTCTGGATGTTATTTATTGGCCTAGGAGTGTTTGTATTGATAGATGTATGCCTGTGTCTGGTGAAGTCTTCAGTATCTTGTTGGTACATATTCAGTGAAGTAGAGCGTGTTCGGACGTTTGAAAATCACACACCTTTCAAGTGTAACCAGAATACAAAAACATCAATATGCCCCGCAATGACGACATACTTTTCATGAGTACGTCAACTAGTGGCTATGTTAAATGTCTTGGCATGCACAGAGTGAGTGAGTGAGTTGAGTTTCACTTTACACTCAGCAGTATTCCAGCCATGTGGCGGCGGTCTAAAATAATCGAATCTGGGCCAGCCAATCCAGTGATCAAAATCATGAATATCGACCAACGCAATTGGGATACAATAATATATATACTATAATATACTGTATTGCAAAATGGAAGGAGAATACTGAAAGGTTTTTATAAGTTCAGCACCAGAAAAGAGCATTACGCACTACCAATGTCAAAGTAAAAATTGCTGTCATGGAAACGCCAAAGACATTTTATTCAGAAATCCAAAAACTAGCAAAAAGGCACCAGTTCATGATCTGATGTATCTGAGCACCAACTTCAGCTGAAGTCAAACTTGTTGGCATGGAAACTCAAAAGCATTATTCTGAAGTCCAAACTACCTAAAGACACCAAGTGTTACGCCACCATACCTATCTATGTGGCGGACGGGGGAGGAGGAAAAGACGAATGTGCACGGACGGGAGGACGCACACACGCACGGACCGAGAGCATTAAAACCGGGATAACCCACTCCCTATAATCGCGTTGCGGGGAGATGATATATAAGCCTTCAGAAGGAACCCAGACTCCGCCTACTTTATTCCCAGCCAACCAAGAGTCCGTTGGTAGATCAACCCCTCGTTTTCGGTTCAGGAAATCACTTGAAATTTATTTATCCGGAAAAGGTTTAGTGTGATAGCTTGTATTCCATTTATGACAAGACGAACTAAATACACTCTGTACACAAGCAATCGCCGTCTGTGATGGACAAGCATGTGGCTATCTGGACTGGACAGGTGGCATTGTCACAGATGCGTCTGTTCTCAAGGAAAACTACCACCAGCCACCTCCAGCTATGTATTACAGAGTGGAAAACTTATCTGTCGACCTTGACCTTGTGTCGCTTGACCTTAGTGTCAACACCGGCTCGAGATGTCAACGGCCCCCATGATGATGAAAGCGTGACACAGTTTAATGGAGAAAGGACAGTTTGTCATTTTGTCTCTGGAAGTTGAGAAAAGATTTAAACTGATTACAGTAACTTTATTTGGAGGCTTGTGCGGCCCTTAAACCCATAATATAACTTTCCCGAGAGTCTGAAATCAGTTATATAAACGCAGGCTAGATTTTCTGAATAAAAACTCGCCTAACGAATCTGCGACTCGGGAGCATTTTAACAAAATTAAAAATATGTCTCATTTTATTCCATGGGTGAGAAATAAGTAAAACAATACCCTGTATATGTACATGTAGTGCCATTATAAAACTTCCCTCTGTGTTTTTTTTTTCTCAGTTACTGTCATTTTCTTCTCCTCATCTTCTTTCTCAAGAAGATACCAAACAGTTATTGAGCCGCCCATGTTGAAGATGATGATCTTTCCAATCCGTTTGATGTTATACTGGACAAGACACCCAGCAAAGCTGAATATGTCAATATCGGTTGTACGAGTAGCACAGAGGTATGACAATATGCTTTGGCAGACTGATGATTGCCTCGCCTTATGACATAGCGTCATATGTCAGGAGGCGAGGCAATCATCAGTCTGCCAAGCATATATGCCAGTCTGCCAAAATATAGGCTAATGTGCACCCTATCCTCATCAGTCGGACAAAACATGGGTTATAATGTTCCCCCAATCCTTAACCGTCCGCTAAAACATGGGCTAATGTTCATCTTATCCTTAACAGTCGGACAAAACATGGGCTAATTTCCACCGTATCCCTGCAAGTCCGCCAAGACATGGGTAAATGTTCCCCCTATCCTCACCAGTCCGTCAAAACATGGGCTAATGACCACCCTATCCCGTGAAGTCCGCCCAAACATGGGCTAATGTCCGCCGTATTCTCCCTAGTCCGCCAAATCATATGCTAATGCCCCCCTATCCTCACCAGTCCTTCGAAACATGGGTTAATGTCCACCCCATTCTCACCATTCCGCCGAAACGTGGTCTAATATCCACCCTGTCCTTAACAGTCTGCCCAAACATTGGTTAATGCCCACGCTATTCTCACCATTCCGCCCAAAACATGGCCTAATGCCCACCTATTCTCGCCATTTCGTCAAACCAGGGGCTAATGTCCAACAGTCCTGTCGTCAACAGTCCGCAACATATGGGCTAATGTACACCCTTAACATTTCGCCTACGCATGGGCTAATGTCAACCCTATTCTCACCATTCCGCCAAAACACGGTCTAATATCCACCCTGTCCTTAACAGTCCGCCAAAGCATGGGCTAATGTCCACCCTCAACGGTCCGCCCAAACATGGGCTAATGTCCACCCTTAACAGTTCGCCAGAACATGGGCTAATGTCCACCCTTAACAGTCCGCATAAACATGGGCTAATGTCCACCCTGTCCTCCCCACTTGGCCCAAGCATGGTCTTGTGTCTGCCCTTTGTTCGAAGTATGGGATAAGGATCACAGTTTGGTGGGTATAACTGTATGTCAATCTAAATTTGCGATTTGAAGCTTGTCTGGAGTCAGTATGTGTCAGTTTATCAGATATAAAAATTTGCGGTTTCATGAAAATACATGTATACAGAAATTATACCAGAACAAACCAACCCGTCTTCACCTATTGTTTTTACCCAGTATAATTCCACATTAATACGTACGTCACGTCTCTGTATCAGCATAGACCTTTCAGTTCAGGCGTCCCCTTCATCCTTCCTGAGTTCACTCATCACATCCAGGCTGTATTCCTGACAGCTGATGACAAGATAGAAATGACGATCATCTGTTAATGGATTATTTAAAGGGTCAGTGTTTCGTGAATGAATGAAACAGGCTTGAAACTAGTGACGCGTGTGGCTTATTGGAAGAATTAGGAGCTAAACCTCTGAGAAAAGCTGGATGAAATACCATGACATTTTGATGTAAATTAAAATGAATAAATATATCAATGAGATGGAGTGACGTTGTGTCTGTGCTATCCACTGTATTGGATGGGTGTGTTTGTGGTGGGTGTGGGTGTATGTGGTGGTGGGGGGGGGGGGGGGGGAGTGTTTGTGGTTGGGGTGTGGTTGGTGTGTATGGTGGAGATGGAGGTGAGTGGTGGAGGTGTTTGTGGTGGGTGTGGAGGTGGGTGGTAGGGGTGGACGTGTGTGGTGGGTGTGGAGGTGGTCAAAGCGCCCGCTCGTCACGTCGGAGACCTGGGTTCGAATCCCCTCATGTGTACAGTATATGAAGTCCATTTCTTGTGTCTCCTGCCCTGAGAGACATATGTCTGAAAACATATTCATTCACTCATTCACTCACTCACTCTTTGATGCTATACGTGGATCTCATTTGTGGTCTGTCATACAGAGCCTAAAACAAATAAAGCCAATACAGCCTATGTAAATCTAGCATGTCTGACAAGTCACCGAAATAGAGATAATCTCTCAGCTCATTTGTATTATAAATATTTTGTGAATATAACGGGAAATGTTTTCTTCTGTAGAACATGTTCATTCAAGAAAGTTGACACACTAAATGTCCCCCGCATGCCGCCGCCCTCGGTCTCTAGGAATGCATACATTTAAAAAAATCAATTACAAAACAACACTTTGCTTTTAAACGTCACATACACGTACATCATTCAAAGTATATATACCATTACTAACATGCGCGTCTTGGCATTTCACGGGTGTCAAATATTACACAGCCCAGTGTCTAATTTCACGAAGCAACCTTTACTAAGGCTAATCCTAACCCTCATACTTTATCATTGCACTAAGGTTACCTTAGTGACTTACAATCACCTTAGTGCTTGTGAAAGGGGAGTTGGTAACTCGGGAGGGAAACTTGATGGTTAAAGGGTCCAGGGTCCGTCGTTACCCTGACGATCACGAGTCCAGTGTGAGAATTTAAGTCCATTTCTAGTGGTTCCCCAGAATATTGCTAAAGCGGCGTAAAACCATGCTCACCCACTGACCCTCAGTAGCGTCATACTTTTCTCCTAGACTTAAGGCTTAAGCTTAAAGGTGGCATGCAACGTATAACACAACTTTGGAAGTTTGGTAACATGCTGGCACGTTTGTGCGGCTTATCAGTGGTTGCCTGAGTTGTGATAATATACGATGCGATGAATAGACAGCATTGAGCTTCTTGTACAGGGGGTTAAAGGTAGAAATGTCAACTAAGATCTACTGTGTGTCAGATAAGATCTACTGTGTGGTGGTAGATGATTGATAAATGCTGCCCGATGGAGATAACTTGAGATCACTCAGAAACATCTCCGTACACATGCACACGCAAGCACACGCACACGCACACGCACACACTAACACAAACAAACAAACAAACAAACACAAACAAACACACAAACAAACACATACATAGTGCGTATCCTCTGATATAAATGTATAGTAAGCAATATTCCGGCTTAATGGCAACAATCTTTCATACTATCGAATCCGCACCAGGTAATCTTGTGTTTCATCATCGATCAATGCAAAACTCCTGGTTAGCGAAGAAAACTTACTGACATAATGAAGTATAAACTGAAAGATCCTCGGAGTTTAGTGTATACCGTATCTACAGTAAGCGTTGGGGTAAAGCAGTTCACTGACAATTACAGGCCGGGCCCCTGACAAGCGCCTGGTCTGGAAGTCCGTTGAAAAAAAATAGCATCCGTACACTTATTAGAGGAAATACTATGATAGAAGATATCCAGCCCAAAAAATAAAGTATATATACACCCCGAGTTCTGTAGTCGGAAGCACTGTATTTTGTGGGTGGGTGGGTGGGTGAGTGAATGAGTGTGTGGATGAGTGAGTGAGTGAGTGAGTGAGTGTTATAGCCCAATAACGTTTTGAAACCTTTCGCATTTTCTTGTCAAATCCAATTGACATGTTGGACTTCCCTCGCCATGTAGTTTACTTGCAAATCTTTTTTGTCCCGTAAAGACTGCAACAAAGGCATAGTTTAGGTGTTGCATGGTGAGTCCAGTTTCCTGTAAATTGTACAGTCAGTGAGTGCGTATGGTTTTACGCCGCTCTTAGTAATATTGCAGCAATATCACGGCGGAGGACACCAGAAATGAGATTCACACATTGCACCCATGTGGGGAATCGAATCCTGGCCTGACTCTCTCGCTCTATTATATCTTCAGAGGCAATCTAGACTTGCCAAATCATAGAACATCTAGGATGGATACATTTTAATATATTCTCTGAGGTCTTGGCGAAAGAACATTGAGGTTGAATTCATTCTTCATCCCTCAAAATTGAAAACTTAACGTATCATCCAAATTCTGACTTCTAAACTGCTTCCTTTAAAGCAATGGGCTATGCAAACAATATACGGGCGAATGAGTTTGATATCACTTTTATTATCTCTAACAGCGCAAATAACGACAGATCTCATCCCGCATGTTGTTTAATATGTTGGGAATCGAATCCAGACCTTGTGTATGACAAGCCAACACTTCAGCCTCTCGACCACCCTACGGTTTCTATGGAGTTTGAATTGTGCTAATGTTCCTCAGCATAATATTTAATGTCGCCACGATAGCTCTAAATAGTATATGTTTCATTCATCAGTTATCATTACCTCACGTTGGGTTTTGCTGCTAGCAATTTAGTAATATTTAACAAATGTATGTATGTTTTGTGGTCCTCTGTATATGTATCTCTTGTATTGTATGTGTTTTCTTAGTTAAACGTGTAGAACAAATTTCCTTCTATTCGGGGGGATAAAGCATTGTTTTATTTTATAAGAGAAGCAGGCAGCACCGTCTGACTGATCCGTGAAGATCCGGGTAGGAATACGTCTTCAGCAATGGCTGCTTGTCATACGAGGCGACCCGAGGGATCGGGTGGTCAGGCACTCTGACTTCGTTGATAAATGTCATCGTATCCCATTGTGTAGATCGATGTTCTTAATGTCAATCACTGGGATATCTGGTCATTACAGATCGCCGTCATACGGACTGAATATTGCCGCGCGTTTAATTAAGTAACGTTAGAAATATCAGACTACGCAAATAGCCGGAAAATGGGCATTTTAGAGCTACATCTGATTTGAAAAGTCTGTGCACGTGCTCATTAATAGATGTTAATTATGCAGAGGATGACGTATGTGATACTTTATGATGTATGCAGTTCCAAAGCGTTCTACGTGCATTGCTTTAGTAAACGTTGACGTAACACAATTGTGAAGCTCTACAATTAATCTACGTATAAAATACTTATACTGTTTTCAAGCATGCCCAAAACGCGTTATTAAAAAACTATCCATATATACCGAATCGTCGGTTTTGTACAATGAAAAGAGTTGGTTATCAAGAAAGACTTGCCATTCCGAATTACTACTTATAACTTCTAGAATGCCTCTGACCTTGTTAGCCACCCAGTGCATGAACTAGACCTGCAGAGAATGCAAACGATCACAAGAGTTAATAACATAAAGCCTATATTTATCTTGGACTTGTACCCTAACGATCCCGATCTTCGCCCCATTCCAGGGATGGAATGTGACGTCACAATGGTCAGTTGTTGTGACCAACACAGTACAAACAAAGAATGGCGCAAGACGTCACAATTGTTGATATTACTTCGGCGTTATAGATTAGGGTGATGCCTATTTGAAAGGTTGACTGTTCATTCTTTAACGTATTTATTTATTTATTTATTTATTTATTTATTTATTTATTTATTTCCACAATTAACGTCCCGGGCGCTATGAAAACTAACAAATGGGTGGCTTATTAAGTCATACATGTACGATATTTAATTTCCTAAAGAAATTAAAAGAAAGTGAACTTGTAGTTCAAACTTCGATGAAACTAAACGTTGTTTGATTGCAGCTATGAGGCTGTTATTTCGCCCTTTCTACGGTTGTTTTGTGTAAAAAAGAATAATAAACATTACATAAGTAGTGAGGACTGCCATGGAAAACTTCGGTCTGAGTAAGGGTGCTAAAGATCGATGTGAAAGGGAACATCATATGGTATGTGAAACCCAGAGTCATATATCATCATCATATCATTGTTGCAATTGTTGTTTCTTTTATTGCTATTAGCATATTACTTCTCTCTCCATCGTGAATGAATGAGTGCCTTTGGGCTTTACCAAGTGTTCGTACAAGGCATTCATTCAAAAATTGAATATCCATCGATATGATCTTCGTATAAATAATATTTTGTCAATAATACATGTCTTCGTATTTGTACTTATGCATGCAAAGCAAATCATCGATTGAGTCTCAAACACAAAAAGTCGAATACCCCAATACGTCTCCATGTGAAATTTCAATCAGCAATCTTCATTGTAAGAAAGAAAACACGTGACACACAGTATGACAATAAATGCGCCAGGAATATAGTCCTTATGTAAACAATGTGAAAATCGTCTCTCTTTCATCCACCTTTTAATACATTTCATGTCCCAAGTGGGGATTATATACATGTGAAAAAAATTTCAATTATGCATTTTGTACCGCCTGTTATGTCTCATTACTTAAATGAAATATCCCTCCGCGCTATGTATATAAACTGCTGAACCCTTATTTCGTTGTCTGTTGGATAACTGTCACCAAGCTGTTGTATGCGACCACCTGTTACGTTGACAGAGCCCCGACCCAAGCAAAATGGTTATTGCACTACGCAGAGTTTTAATTAGCGATGAAGTTGACCCCAAATGTGTGAAGATCTTGGAAAATAATGGAATCGAAGTGATAAAAAATACCAAGTTGTCAAAAGAGGAATTACTCGCAGAGATACCGGTGAGTTGACATATTTAGAGTGGAAGTTTACACTGGCAATGACCTACATATGTATAATATAATGTTGTATGGACAACTACTTCTCATATATTTGTCATTACCCAACGCCTGATGATTTATTATTTTTTGTTTGCCATTTTCGTGCTTGTAGATTAATATAACATTTAATAGAGGCAAAGATAAATCAACTTGTCATAGCTTGATCTGTAATTATTTTTGTAAGCACAGTTAAGTTAGTATTCAGTATGAGTATCCATTAACTTTAGTTTGTATTTGTTTTGGATACCATTGAAGTATTGATTACATTTGATTTTGTTATCAGTACTAATTATGTGCATCCAACCAATCACATTCGATATAAATGAATGTTCACTATTTGTCACTGGTTGTGATTGACTCGGGTTTTTTTTACACACCAGTGCTTTCTTTTTTATCTTATATAAACTATTTCACAATAGATTTACAGTAGTAACTGGCCCAGGAAAGCTTTTGTTGCCGAGAAAAGCACATTAAGATGCTCCTTGCAGTATAATCGATAGAATGTTGAGGTTGATGAGAATAGTTATCTGGAAAATAGTACACTGAAAACCCCTGGAAAGATTTCATCATCAATCAGCTGATATTTATGTCAAGTTCCAGGACCAGTCCACGTTTGTTGACTGGGCACAGGTCTACACTGACAATGCACTCAAGATTTCGTTAACATTGTTTCAGATAAATTAAGTTATGTTCAGCTCAGCAGGTCAGTGACTTAGTGACTTGCAAGGAATATGCTGGCGACGTGTCTTCCGCGAATAGTGTCAGCATGTCCCTCTGTTTTAACGGAGCAGCGATTTCATCATCTTCATGTTTTCTTTGTGAAATGTATTGGATTTTTCTGTCAGCTGACTGAACTCTGCCTTAGGACATCATGACATTGCTGACATGGCATCTTTAGGCTGATGCAACCGATGTGGTGGCCATTTTATTTTTTCTCCTGTTTTTATTTGTTTTGAGGTAGCGTTCGAATTAAAAGTACTTAATACTAGATCTACATTGAAATGTTTGTTGGAAATAAATGAATTCCCACTTCGCTACCTACCTACATACCCACCCACCCATCCACCTATATATCTGCCTGTCTGTCTGTCTGTCTATCTCTTGATAATAGAGGATTAAATCAGACCGACATCCATACATATAAATACCACAAAATTTCTGAGTCGTGTGCTGGGATTCGAACTATGGACCTTCTGATCTCAAGTTGTTTGTCTTGCCCACATTACCAAAGAGCTAGGTAACCTCGTTAACAAGCTGACATGGTAAGGATGTCACCTTTGAGGCACCATGCTCTACTACATAAACATGATGTAAGTTATTTGTAGTGGTCATAAATGTCATGGATGCATACTTTGAAAAGACTTAATTATTTCTTGCACACAAAACACAAAATCTTTCAGTTATAACTAAATATGACCTTGTATTTAGACGATGCATTTTGTAATGGATAAATGAATGCTGTTTCATATCTCTTGTTTGAAATACACAGTGATGAAGTTTTGAAGAAAATTCAGTTCAGTGTCATTATATTGATAATATAACTGTGCGTTGACATGCATTAAATGTCCCACTTTGAAGCTGAATTCTTGTTGGAGTTGCTTGAAACTAAAAGAATTCATATTATGATCTTTGTTAAAAAATACATGCACTGTGGTAAAATCCTTAAAATATTGACGAGTGGAAAGCCCAGTTGTGTGAGGTGCTGCAGTTATTGGTGAGAAAACCTGTGATTGTTGTTTTGAATCCAAGTGTGTCATGGTTGTTGGTGGAGGTGTGTCACCACAGTACCTGCAGGTTTAATGGAAGTGGTAAACATCAGAGATCATCAAATAGCCTAGTATTAGGCTCCATCCGAAATGTATGTACAACGAGATATCTCAAGAACCGGTCGCTGGATTTTTGTCATATTTGACATAAAGGTTTATCTAGGGATGGCATAAGGCTCAATTGAATTTGGTGATCTTCAGGTCATTTTCAGGGTCACAACAATTCTTCGGAGGTTTCAGTATGAAGATTGATTTAATAATTTGCAGCGGAGGATTATGTTACTTTAGTCACTATGCTTGTTTTGAAATCATTTGACAGTAATGTCACATTGCATTGGATGTATCATTTTGGTAACCGCAACTGCTCATTCTATTATACTAAGTTACACTTTAACCGTACACACGTGTTGTGCATGACAAATATATACTCACACACAAAAGTAACGCAAGTCAAGACTTAGTACAGGGAGTATGTGTATGTAATTTTCAACATTGAATACTAGAAATTCATACAGGGTCAGATAGACCAAAAATTGAGTGAAAATGTTTCACTGGCTACCAAGACTGGTGGCATCATTAAATTTTTGACAGGTAGGAGGGTTGACTGGAACAGATCTTGCTGATGTTGATTTGCAATATGCTGATCTTGTGGAGTGGTGGTGGCCCTGGGACGGCCGCTCCGAGGAAGTCATCTGTTGGCTCTATTGTGGTGTATCAATCTTCCAAAAGTCCAACAGCTGGTTTCTTTCAATTTGAGTTAGACATGTCATTGTTGAACAAGGTGTGATAGACCCAACTTTTGTACAGTGTTATACCCACTAATGGTGGTGACAATTTGTGCATGTTTGATTTCACGAGCAGTGTGTGCATGATAGCCACATGTTCATTGGTACGTTGTGTTGTGGTGATCCCTTCTATTGATGTGTTTCTACTCCGGCCTTCCAACAACTACTGATAATACCATCAGGCTTCACAATATGCCCAAAAAATCGTGTCAATTTAGGGTTCCAAGTTTGTTTCCTATTTGGCTAAAAAAAACCTTGAGCTTTGTATGCGTGCAAGTATATGTACATGAAACAGTCACCAGATGTTTATTTATTAAAGCAGTACTAGCTACTGCATCATTGATGAATAATAACATCACTGTCAGCTGTAGGAGTACCATTACATTCAATACACCTGTCTATCACATTACGACCACTTTCACAAATGTTATGGCCTCATAGCCATGTCATTGTGGAACTGTTTCAAGCTCTTATTATACCGTCCTGTAGCAAATACAGCATGAAAATTATTCCATACCCTTAAAATCTACACAAAAGCATTGTTTAAAACAAGGACAGATGAATATGACAGAGCTCCAGATGAGATTTAGCTCATGTGGGTACTGCACCAACTGTACTTTATTGGAAGTGGGTATAATGAATGTTGAGTGGATATTTAATTTTCAAACATGTGGGTATTTCAGTGATAGTACCCACTCCATTTGCTTGGGAATGGCTATTTTGAATGTTGAGTGGATATTTTATTTTCCATTACCCAGGGCTTTCAAATGGTATATTCCTGGAGTGGGCCACTACCCAATTGCATAATCAAAAAATGAGCGGCCCACTCAGTCACTGACGAGAATAAGGGTGGCCCACTCAGTCACTAATGAGTCACCTCGTTAACCTGTAGACGCTTCTGTATTGAGGGTAGCAGGGAGTAACTGAGAGTAACTAATGAGATTAATTAGTCACTTAATCATCCCATTTGCTGCTGTTATTTTAATGTTTTGTAGACGCTTCAGTATTTTGCATGTTGTATTAAAGATTTGTTCAACCGTTGTTTGAGGGTAACTCGGAGTTACTACGGATAGAATGTTATTTCCTGCTTTGATTCCACTGATTCAATATCGTAGGATGGCCCACTCAGTCACTCACTAAACAGACGATGGCCGGCTCACAAGCACAAGCTTGTGAAAGGTGTGAATATTCTTGGCTCAGTCAGCCACGGCCCACTCCGAGCATAAACCCTTTCAAATATGCAGGTATTTCAGTGATTTTTCTCACCTGATTTTTCTCACCTGATTTTTCTCACCTGATTTTTCTCACTCATCCCATACTGATGGGATACAGTGTGCAAGCATACAATATGCAAGCATACAATATGCAAGCATTTTATATGAATATATCCGCACTCATGTTTTAAACTTTTGTGTATCTAACATTTTAACATCTAACAGATAGTTTTCAATGTGCAGTTGGAATTTTTCTATTCATATTTTACCCGGATACACAGCTGTTCCAAAGATATACTGAACATCATTGAAAACGCACCACCTGTAAATTTTGAAATAAGGCAATAGAATCTTTTGGAAATGGAAAATTAATGGTGGGAATTTTGATAATAACACACTAGATCGTAAATAACGCTCTACAGTAAAAAACGGATCGTTCGAACACATCATCAAACACATCACATGAAAACAACAAAATTCATGCACATCACACACGAAGGGCACAAATTGCATGCAGAAAGCATGCCGTTCAGGGGTATAAATGACCTTCAGCACAAAACCGTTCTCATTTTCGCAGTACTTTCGTAAGTAAAGTTTCTTCGCCATGCCAAGATTGTCACCAGAGGAACGAGAACAGGCCTTGGGTATGTTGCAGGTCGGCGCTTCAAGCAGAAACATTGCACGACGATTTGGGTGTCATCATTCGACCATTCTGAGGCTTGCTAACAGATACCAACAAACAGGAACCAGCAGGGACCGGCAACGCCCAGGTCAGGCACGTGTTACCACCCCTCGTCAAGATCGAGACATTGTACGGCGCCATATTCGGGATCGAACCTTGCCCGCTGCCAGAACCGCCAACGCTGTCCAGGGTCGACGTGGTTTGATCAGCGCTTCCACCGTCCGACGCCGTCTCTGTGCGGCAGGGTTACGTTGTCGACGCCCTTACGTTGGACCCATCCTGACTGACAGGCATCGCCGTGAACGCCGACAATGGGCTGAACAGCATCGTGTGTGGTTGTTACGACGTTGGCATGGTGTGGTGTTCTCCGACGAGTCGCGTTTTCACTTGCGAAATGCTGACGGGCGTCTACGGGTATGGCGTCGACGGGGTGAGCGTTATCATCAGGATTGTGTTGTGCAAACCGATCGGTGGGGTGGAGACAGCATTATGGTGTGGGGAGGGAGCATTATGGTGTGGGGAGGGATAGGTTATCACCACAGAACCGCTCTGATTGTTTGTCGTGGCAGAGTGAATGCCGTTTACTACCATGACAACATTCTTCAGAACAACGTCGTTCCCTTCTTTCACCAGCATCAAGATCTGCACACATTTCAACATGACAATGCACGAGCCCACACTGCACGTGTTTCGATACAGTATCTGGCTAACAACAACATTCCTCTACTTCATTGGCCTGCATTGTCACCAGATTTGTCACCCATCGAACACTTGTGGGATTACATCGGCCAACGCCTCGCACGTCGTCCGCAGATCAACAACCTTGGGGAACTCGACAATGCCTTGCAGCAAGAGTGGAATGCAGTGCCTCAGGACTTTATTCAGAGACTTATCCGTTCAATGAGGAGACGTTGCACAGCTTGTGTTGCTGCTAACGGGGGTCATACACGCTACTGACTTTCCATTTTGACCCCATCTTTATTTCATTGTCAGCTGCATTAAATCTTCACTGTTTTGCTTGATTGTTTTTTGCTTCTTTTCTTTATCAAACATTGGTCTACACAAATATGTAAAATGTACATAGATTGCTCACTTCTGCTCTTAGAAATCCACAATTTTAGGGGTGGTGCGTTTTCAATGATGTTCAGTATATTTTATCAGCTTCATTGGATTGAGTGTTATTTTGGCTATATTCAAAACCGTTATATTGTTATGTCACTGGTATGCTGCTCAGGAGCCATGACAGGAGAGCGTGTTTGCCCTTATTTGTATTCAGCAAAACACTGGCAAGGATAAAGTCAGAATATTTTATTGAAAGTAAACTGACAATAAAGCTTAAAGGATTTTCATAAATATGTATTTTCAGATCCTTCATAAAATTTCTGGTTATATATCTGGTATCAGAACAAAACTGGTTTGAATTATCTTTAAAATGCCTGTATGTTCTTTAGAAATGAGCACGCCTCTGTAACTTGATAATGCCTCCAAATTGCTTGACGAGAGGCGATTATCATGTCTGTTAGGTGGCGTCATAACTAGCTCAGATCTTGGTGCCCAGTCACCTAACACTTATTTGAACTTTGATTCCATACTGACAATAGTTCTGACGCACAATTGTCACATATCCCTGTGCACTTCTTTCCAGTGCCAACTTTAACAATTGTACCATAAATTTCAACATGCAGCAATTAAAACATCGACTGGAGGTCTAAACTTGTTTAACACTGAAATCATTTATGGCAGGTAGTATGGTCAAAGGTCAAGGTCAAAGGTCAAGGTCAAATGTCATCATGCTCATGTCATCTGTCTTGTTCTACGATGTTTCCATATTTGTAAAAAGTGGTTCATTGACCTCCGTCGTTTGTTCCAAGGAGTAATTGCTTCAAAACTGACACAGTTATTAAAACTTCTATCCATTTTAGCTACGAGGGGATGTCAATAAGCTTTGAGCCTTGCATAAAAAAACACAAAATACTGGTATGAACCACATTTATTTTTCAACATAGTCCCCTTGTGAGTCAAGACACTTGTTCCATCTTTTCTGCCAGTCGCTGATGCCATCTCTGTAGAAGGCGCCATTTTGGTCCTCAAACCAAGCCTCAGTAGCAGCAATAAGCTGATTATCATCCTGAAATCTACGACCACGCAAGTGTTTCTTGAGATTTGGGAACAGATGGTAATCAGTTGGTGCCAGGTCTGGAGAGTAGGGGGATGCGGCAAGATTTCGTACCCGCATTCCTGGACAGCATCGGCTGCAACGTGAGAGGTGTGTACTGGAGCATTGTCTTGATGTAGAAGAATACCACGTCTGATCTTGCCCCAGAGCTTCTCCTTGACTGACTGTCACACTTGCCTCAACAAGTTAGCGTAATATTCCCCATTCATTGGTCTTCCTTTTGGTAAGTAATCTATGTGGATGACGCCTTTGCTATCCCAGAAGACTGTCGCCGTTACCTTCTGCACTGATCTGGAGGCTTTGAACTTTTTGGTCCTGGGAGAAGTGACATGTTTCTATTCCATGGATTCTTGTTTGCTCTCAGGATCATAGTGGTGGATCCAGGTTTCATCACAGGTTACTAGCCTAAAGTGAAAATCTTCTGGATTCTTGTTGTATCTGGTTAGCATGGAGTTGCTTATGGTGACCCTTGTTTGCTTCATTTCATCTGTAAGCATTCTTGGCACCCATCTTGCGCACACCTTAGACATGACGAGATGTTCATGAAGAATTGTCTCGATGAATCCGTGTGAAATGCCTGTGGTCTCCTCTAACTTGTGGAGTGTGATTCGACGATTTTCCAGCACAAGTCTATGCACTCCGTCAATGTTTTCCTGACTAGTGATTGTTGTTGGGCGACCTGGACGGCGGTCATCTTCAAGACTCTCTCTACTATGCTTAAATTCATTGACCCATCATTTGATGGTAGCAGATGAAGGGGAAGACTTCCCATAAACTGCTGAAAGCCTAAAATTCTTCAATGTTCTTCGCCGAGTTTCCTTCAAGAACTAAAAACTTAATTACTGCTCTATACTCAATTTTATTCATTTTCACTCCCGTGAGGGGGGTCTCTTTCTGTCAGTGTGAGCTGTTCAATAACTTCTGAGTGCAGGATACCAAAACTTATATATCACATCAACTACACCCCACGGTTCAATGTCGTACCTTAGACTGTGACACCTGGGTATGAAAAATGCTCAAGGCTCAAAACTTATTGACATCCCCTTGTATAATAATGGTAACACACTATTTTTCAGGGCATTATCACTTGCAGAAGCCCTTGTTCTTTACAAGTGCCCTCCGAGGTCAGACAGTGAAAGACCTCAAGCATATGCAAATGATGGTGCCCTGAAAACTAGCATTACCATTAAATTTTTGGTACTGTTTACATGTCTCATGCAGATTCTATAATCTTTATATGTATATGTTCATCAGTGTTTGAATGCTATGAAATTAAGTTGGGACTTTCCCACGGCTGAAATCTTGTTAAACATGTGCAATAACGTAACAGTATCTCAAAGTTAAGAAATAAATCACTGAATTAGAAGTTAAAATAAAGTTGAATATTCTGTGTTTAGTAATGTTTTATTTCAGTTTTTTAAAAGTAACATGAAATACAACAAAGTTTAATTAACAACTTTAGCATCCGTGGTGTGAACAGAACAGACAACCGAGCCATGAATTCTTCTATGTTCTGTATTGTTTTGTCTTGTTTGATGGTGCAATACAGAAATGCAAAGCATATTCTGAAACACAAATAAAGATGTTTTGAGTTATTTGAGTTATTTTATTATGCAACTTGCAACACTAACTGAAGCGTACGTAAATATAAATCAATCACTGCCATTACCACAGTCCCTATATTAACTCTTTACACAATGACCTAGATTTTTACTCTTCAACTATGGACATATTTATACTCTTTATTCTGGACACAAACAGAATTAACATATGACGACTTTTAAGGTCAATACCATCATGTGGGCAACTAGAACTTGTCCGCCAAGTCTTGGAAGATGATTCTACTTCACTAACAGGGTTGGTAGATAATTTCGATAAACTGACTAGAAAATGTTCACAAGATAATATCACACTTCTGATCAACGTACTGTACTAGTTCTATACAGTAGAGAAATATAGTGAAAAGGTTTGCGCACTTGAGGATACGGCTTAGAGTAATATGAGACAATATTTATCATGTTTATGGGTGAGAGTTCCGCCCGTATCTCCCCTCCCAAAACATTAACTTACGAACTGTCACTCAAATTAATCACCAGTTATACCGTCAATAATGTGTGTAAGGCATGAAAAACAATATATGACCTGCAATAACTGCCGTTCCCGTATTCAGCCTTGGGAATCGAATAGGTGTCCACATAGGTTGAGGTCAGCAGAACAGCATCACCATTTGTAAGCAATATTCCACACAGCTGATCAATGGCTTTTGTAAATTTGTCTTTTCTATAAACCAGTTCACTTGTGTTCATAAAATTTAAGCTTCTCATTTTACTTTCGAATAATGACTAAACCTTTAACGTGTGATTCACTCGTAAGAAATTGAATCCTCCAATGAATTGAAAGTGAAATTGAGTTCTCTGTGATAAACAGTTTACCATTCTTGTGGTTTCAACCTGAAATGTTTATTAGTAAAACTGCTGCAGAATTTTGATGATTTTATATCAGAATCCATTAGGTACAGAGCTGTTCAAATCACAGAGTTATGTTACTCTGTAACTGTAATACTTGTAAAATTCTAACATTGCATCTGGTCATGCAATTCAGCAGCTTCTAGTAGAGTTGTTTTGTGTACCAGATGTTGATTAACATAACAAGTGATGAATAATTGAAATCCTCATGTGATTTGTATTCTTCAACATCTGGAAAGCCGAGCAACTAGAACACTCATCCCTCGCAATAATGCTAATTGATGATACAGCAGATATGGTGAAACTGCTAGGTAAACATGGTAAAGCTTGGCTCCCAAGAAGTTCATATAATTACATGTTGTGTATTGAGAGTGCAGCAATGACCTAATGTACTGTCCCATCAACTGTCTATTACAAAGTTCTATCTAGTAGGGATTGTTGATTGAATCTTAAATGTCAAACATCTACCTTATAAATGTTTCCACATTAACTGTTGTTTGAGTTCTTTAAGGTTAAGAACATAATCAACCAACCAACCTAATCACCCCTCCATTTGAATTAATTTTTGAACCCCTTGTATGCACTTCTAGTGCTACCCTGGCTGACAAATTGGTGCTCAAATAGGCACTGTGTGCACAGGCCCTCATGTCATTTCGAGGATTAAAGATATTGTTTTTCTAAATATGAAAATTTTGGGATGACCCCCGACTTGAAACACTTCACAGTACAATATATTTGGACAAGGCCGGACACTTCGGTGTACCCCACCCGCCTGCTTTGCCGATCACTACATTGCTGTTTCATGCAATTGATTAAAACTTCATCTAAACCTAATCATGGGCGATTGGCCTATCGATCACCACTCATGACACCTACCATTTTGCTGCTGTTCTCTGATGTCCCCAGCCATGATGTTGCTGGAATATTGCTCACTCACTTTATTGTGTCTTCTACAAGAAGACTGAAAGCTGATTTTGACTCTGAACCAAACAATCTTGACACAAATGGAAGACGATAGCAAGTGTTAACCAATGAGAGGGCTTGCTTTGACCACCCACCCCTGTTTTTCTCCCATGAGTATCCAGATGATATCCCAGAATTCATGACTGATTTGTGACCTCTGCTGTGGCATGTCCGATAATACAGACTGATCAACAAAGATGAAGTCATTCTTACTTCATTTTCATGAAAACAAGTTTGGAGATAAATGTCCTGCATTGGGAAATTAGATGAATGTTTTGCAGAATTGATAGGCTCTAAATTTCATTTGGAACCGAACATGCACCGTCTGATTTTATTGATTGACCAATCAAATTTGAGCCTTTCATGTAGCTATGGTAGAATGAATTTGAAGTTTAATCACCTGCCAGTTGCTAAAAGCGATGTAATACAATACTCACTCATTCATTCACTAGTGACAACAACCTGCCAGATCAACAGATTGTGGTATCAGTGGTGGTGCCCTTGTCTAATACAAGCTATTTGTGAAAGTGGACTGTTTTAACCATCTGTCTGGACTCTTGTCATTCTGGACCAGGGTCTAGTGCTCAGGACTCAGTACAGATGTCTTGTTAAATGTTCACAGAACTAAATCTAGACATCAATTTGCTTTTTCAGAAATACGATGGCTTGATAGTAAGGTCGGCGACCAAGGTCACAGCTGATGTTATAAATGCGGCATCAAATCTGAAGATCATTGGTCGAGCAGGGACTGGTGTGGACAACATTGACTGTCAGGCTGCGACGCGGAGAGGAGTTATCGTCATGAAGTAAGTGCCATCATGTTGTGAGCGTACACAACGATGGCCATTGAACTATGGAAGTGTGTGCTTTGTAGGTCCAATGATAATATATAAATGCATTCATATCTTTAAGAGGTTGGATTCCTTGGGTTGTGCACATACCGTGTATGCGACAATGGGAGCACATATTTATGTTACGCAGTTATTTCCCTTTATCTTCCCTCTAAACATATTACATGATATTTTTACCACACAAGCATTTATCATGAGGTAAACCTGGGTAAGAGTTATTTCCCTTTGTCAAATTTAATTTGTGTATGATGTTTGAGATAATGTTAATAACCCCTGGTATCATATTTCTTTTATTGTTGAATATTAGTCGAGAGTGAATTTACTATATAAAAAATCACTTGTAACTATAAAAATCTTTTTATCATTGTTGAATCAGTCTTCTTTTAATTTTTTTGTTTTTTAGAACTTAATTAATGTGCCAAACGCTCTGACACATTTTTCCACAATGTGATACCAAATTTAGCAATTTCTTGACATTTTCATATTTTGTAACTTTAAACCTCCTAAACTAATCATACACAGCAAGAATGGTAAGCACATTAAAAGTACTCATGATAATAACTCTCCTGTAGGAATTGGTATAAGGACAATGATATGATGCTCTTTGAGCACATTCACCAGGGCGTGGCTACCATTTTCAAAAATGCCTGGGGTTACGCATGTTTTTTGCTGTGAAAGTCCTCTATAGTACATGTATCTAAATATATATACAGTTCTGCAACCTATGGCTAGCTGTGTACCTGATTCCTTACAATATAAAACGCCTGTTCATGTTAACATGTAGAAAACATAATTGTATAGAAAAGTATTTTACTCGCTGAAATGGCAAGCACATTCAAGATTCTCGGTGACTACAATCCTGATTAAGGTTAAACTTAGAGAGCACAAAAGTGAAGTACAGATTCTAGTACTTTTGTTTTGGTCTTATCTGGGATTGGAACCAATACCCTCAGAGTCAGTTACAGCTGTGGTGGAGTGGGTTAAGTGGCTGACTTTGTGTACTGGCAGTTAGGTTCCAGTTCAGACCAATTTTATTTCATGCTTTACTTATCCCATGGCCTTAATTTTTCAAGATTAAGAAAAAAACTGAAAATTAATTTTCTCCACTCTAAAAATAAAATTCTAATTTCTTTATTGGCCGAAAATATAAACTTACAAGGAAATTGTTAGTAGACTGTTTTTGCACCATATTCATTTCATAAATTGCCAAATGTAAAATACTTTTAGTATTTAGAAGGAGTATGTTGACTGTTGATTTCATTTTTATGTTTTTTCCTCATGCCTTAAGATTTTTTGTGGACAAAAATCTGTCAGTCAGTCAGTCAGTCAGTCACTCACTCACTCACTCACTCACGTTGTCTATATTGAGATGACAAATTATTGATACAACTGCCATACTATAAGATACTTTTTGACTGGACTGTAGTTTCTCTGTTTTAGCACACCTGGCGGGAACACACTGAGTGCTGCAGAACACACCTGTACCCTCATTATAGCTATGACCAGGTGAGCTTGATCAGTTAGAAGTAGTAATGGGGTAATATGGGATACACGAGCACCACACTTATGTAGATATGTGCGTGTGTGTGCATGTGTATGCATGTATGTGTCTGTCTTCCAGAAATCTAGCCTGTCTCAAGTGGTTGGGTGTGACTTACTTCACTCACCGTTTCAGAACAGCATACTGGCTTATTTGAAATTAATTTAGAATTATTTCAGTTAGTCTTGGATGAAACGTCACACTGTTAAGCTTCAGAAAAGTCTCATCTGTCAGTAAATAAGTAAGCAGCCCTTTTCTGGAGAGAACAGAGTCATATCATAATTTAAAATATATTCCATCTTTGAGGAATAACATGTTGGCATTAAGAAATCCCATTTGAACTGCTTCGTTCACTTATATGATGTTTCAGGGAGCTAACTCTAGCTGCTCAGTCCATGAAGGAGGGAAAGTGGGACCGCAAGAGATTCATGGGCTCAGAACTGAACGGCAAGACACTGGGGATCATTGGCCTGGGGAGAATAGGGAAAGAAGTGGCACAAAGAATGCAGTCTTTTGGAATGAGGGTAACTGACTAACTCATGCAGTTATTGGGGCACGGGAGAGCCCAGGTGTTGTGCAGAGTTACTTCCCTTGGGGACACCTTTACTGTTAGACTTCCACATGGTCTCAGAATATTCATAATTTTGATAGGAACAAATAGTACTTTCGAACTGAAAATTGAGAACCTGAGAAAATCTAGACATGCTTCATTTATGGGTTTAACATTGATGAAAGGTCTTGGCGGAATGGAAATGAGGTTCCAGGCTTGTGTCGCGACAGACTACAGAAAACTTAAGTTGACACACAGTGAAGAAACTGGAAGTCTGCCAAGTGGATTGTTAAACCTAAATCACTGGTCATGTTATAAAGATGCATGGTCTTGTGTGCATTAGTGCAGGTATGGGCATACTAAAATATTAGTCATGACAATATATTGCCAAAGTATTCTGCACAGAGGCTGATCCAGTATGAATCCCAATACAAAGCTGGCAATACAATACCTATCACAATACTAAAATATTAGTCATGACAATATATTGCCAAAGTATTCTGCACAGAGGCTGTGATCCAGTATGAATCCCAATACAAAGCTGGCAATACAACACCTATCACAATACTAAAATATTAGTCATGACAATATATTGCCAAAGTATTCCGCACAGAGGCTGTGATCCAGTATGAATCCCAATACAAAGGTGGCAATACAATACCTATCACAATACTAAAATATTAGTCATGACAATATATTGCCAAAGTATTCTGCACAGAGGCGTGATCCAGTATGAATCCCAATACAAAGCTGGCAATACAATACCTATCACAATACTAAAATATTAGTCATGACAATATATTGCCAAAGTATTCCGCACAGAGGCTGTGATCCAGTATGAATCCCAATACAAAGGTGGCAATACAACACCTATCACAATACTAAAATATTAGTCATGACAATATATTGCCAAAGTATTCTGCACAGAGGCTGTGATCCAGTATGAATCCCAATACAAAGCTGGCAATACAACACCTATCACAATACTAATATATTAGTCATGACAATATATTGCCAAAGTATTCTGCACAGAGGCTGATCCAGTATGAATCCCAATACAAAGGTGGCAATACAACACCTATCACAATACTAAAATATTAGTCATGACAATATATTGCCAAAGTATTCTGCACAGAGGCTGTGATCCAGTATGAATCCCAATACAAAGCTGGCAATACAACACCTATCACAATACTAATATATTAGTCATGACAATATATTGCCAAAGTATTCTGCACAGAGGCTGATCCAGTATGAATCCCAATACAAAGGTGGCAATACAACACCTATCACAATACTAAAATATTAGTCATGACAATATATTGCCAAAGTATTCCGCACAGAGGCTGTGATCCAGTATGAATCCCAATACAAAGGTGGCAATACAACACCTATCACAATACTAAAATATTAGTCATGACAATATATTGCCAAAGTATTCCGCACAGAGGCTGTGATCCAGTATGAATCCCAATACAAAGCTGGCAATACAATACCTATCACAATACTAAAATATTAGTCATGACAATATATTGCCAAAGTATTCTGCACAGAGGCTGTGATCCAGTATGAATCCCAATACAAAGCTGGCAATACAACACCTATCACAATACTAAAATATTAGTCATGACAATATATTGCCAAAGTATTCTGCACAGAGGCTGTGATCCAGTATGAATCCCAATACAAAGGTGGCAATACAACACCTATCACAATACTAAAATATTAGTCATGACAATATATTGCCAAAGTATTCTGCACAGAGGCTGTGATCCAGTATGAATCCCAATACAAAGCTGGCAATACAACACCTATCACAATACTAAAATATTAGTCATGACAATATATTGCCAAAGTATTCCGCACAGAGGCTGTGATCCAGTATGAATCCCAATACAAAGGTGGCAATACAATACCTATCACAATACTAAAATATTAGTCATGACAATATATTGCCAAAGTATTCCGCACAGAGGCTCAGTGATCCAGTATGAATCCCAATACAAAGGTGGCAATACAACACCTATCACAATACTAAAATATTAGTCATGACAATATATTGCCAAAGTATTCTGCACAGAGGCTGTGATCCAGTATGAATCCCAATACAAAGGTGGCAATACAACACCTATCACAATACTAAAATGTTTAATTCTATCCCTAACTATGAAACACCTTAAGATCAAAGCAAAACCATTATTTCGATAAATGCCACAAGCTTTTTTCAGTGTTTTTTTTTTAAATGAGAAAATTAAGTTTATACGCAGACTTTGTAACGTTAATAAAATGCAAGTGCTTTGTTTGACACAGTTCCTGATGCAAGAATTTCTGAGAAACTTATGACGGGAAAATAAGTTATGCATATATTTTAATCATCAAACAAAAGTAAATCTTCCTTGACAGATATCGTGATTCAGCAATATTGAAAGTAAAACATCAATGTATCATCATGCCCCCTGTGAAGTATTGTATCAGGATACAATAGTGTGAAACTGTGTATCAGTTCACTGTAACTGTGGCTCATGCATCAATGCGTATCGATTAATCGTCACACCACTGGTCAACATAACATTGTTGATGAGATAAGCACATAAAAGTCAGAACTTTTCGTCAGATAGGATATCTCCATTCATGGAGATCGGAGAAGACCTACATGGCAGTCTTGTAGGTTGTCAGCTAGCCTGTCATTATGTCTGTTTTTTTTAATCCTGCAATGGCTTTCTTCTTCCCAGACGATAGGATACGACCCGATAATTGGAGGTGATGTCTGTTCTGAGTGGGGTGTTGAATGGCTGCCTATGGAACAAATCTGGCCTCAAGTCGACTACATCACAGTTCATACTCCTCTCATCCCACAGACAAAAAGTAGGTGAAATATGACATCACAGTTTACTCCTTCACTGTCACCATCATACCCACTGTGTAGCCTCTTCTCTACTGTTGCCTTTTCATGGTACTTGTATTCTGGATTCGTGATTGATTGCACAGATTTATTTGTTGGATCAAGTTGGATCAATGGTGTCTCTAACGTCCTCGCTGACACCGGAAAGCTAGCCATTACATGTAATAAGTGTCACATCAACAAAAATATCGTGACAACTGATTCCTGCACTCCCTGTTGTGCTAGCTTCTGCTTTTTCAGAAAGTTAAACATGAAATACTGAATCTATACCTTCATGCATAGATCAGCTAAATCCATGGTTGCCACCATAATGGATTTGTGTTAATGAAACAAACGATCGGATTGGATGGAAAGAAGGGAGATAATCTGGGTTGGGATTTTTTGCCATTGGGGATTTTTGGTCAATGGGAAAATGTGACCATACTTGAACAGAAGTTGCATAGGAAGATATGACAGGAGTAACCTCCGTGGGACGAGAATGTGTCACTGTATTCTGTCTGTCATCAGTGTCTCTTCTTGTTTATAATATCAACTCTCGGTTTGTGTGGTCCACAGGCCATTATCGTATAGCTGCAATATGATGACAACATACACAAAAGTAACACATTGTGGATAGCCAAATTATCATGTGCTCTGCTATGTGTGCATGTGGACTGCTAGGTATTACAAGTATACTGCATCAGTGAGGATGTTCATATATGTACTTTATCTATATATATTGTAATATTTTTACTTTTTTTGATTGTATATTTGGGTAAAAAATATTCAGAAAATGTTGTGATTATTTGTATTTTATAAATTAAATAAATGGATAGAAGCTGGTTTTGAAATCATGTTTAATTTGCAGTTGATTATTAACAAGGCTGATGCTCATAATTTCTCTCTCCTGATCATTTTTAACAAACGTAATAACTGTAATATTAGGTAAAATGTGAAAAAACAAACATTTTTGAAATTATTGAAGACAGAAAGTGCAGATTTGGATCTAGGGAGATGAACAACAATGCAGACCGATCATTCTGTTTTTGTCATGCATCAGGATTAACAAGCCTTAGTGTGCTTGCACACCCCTAGGCCCTACCCTCAACAGCCCACCCTGCACCCCCATCATCACATGCCGTTACCCCCATAAATCCCATGCTCCCTCTGTATCCATGTATGGACAGTGTTGGGAGGGTGTCATGTTATAACTGAATGTCTTACTGTTTCAGATTTGATAAACGACACAGTATTCAGTGCATGTAAGAAGGGCGTGCGAGTGGTCAACTGTGCCCGAGGGGGTATCATTGATGAGGATGCATTGCTCCGAGCGCTGGAGTCAGGACAGTGTGCTGGTGCTGGCCTGGACGTGTTTGTAGAGGTAACTGTTGTCACAGGATTCACATTTTACTCTCATTGTCTCATGAGGGCTTCAGGTCATCTTCACATTTGTACAGGTTAAGAAGATGTCATTTTAATCTTGTGAAATGATAATTTTGAATTCATTTGTTCGCATAATAAGGATAAGAAAATGATTAGATAAGTTCAAATTAGGTGTGTCACAAGTCATACCTGTAATTTCTTGATTGATTAATTCTTATTACTACACAAATATGTGCATAGTGTCCACTGATTCACACAATTACAGACTGACCTTCTCATTAACTACCCCCACCCACTTACTTACTGACAAACTAATCCCCACCCATGTACCTACTGACTAATCCCCACCTACTGACCTACTGACTAACAAATCCTCACCCACTCACCTACTAACTAATCCCCACCCACTTTCCTACTAACTAATCCCCACTTACCTACTAACTTTTCCCCACCCAGTTACCTACTAACTAATCCCCACCCACTTTCCTACTGACTCATCCTCGCCCACTTACCTACTAAGTAATCCCCACCCACTTACCTACTGACTTACTAATCCCCACCCACTTGCCTATTGACAAACTAATCCCCACCCACTTACCTACTGACTAAGTAATCCCCCCACTCCTTCTTACCTACTGACTAACTAATCCCAACCCACTTGCCTATTGACTAACTGATTCCCATCCTCTTACTATTCATTTCCTTGTTTACCAGGAGCCCCCCAAAGATTCTCCTATAGTGAAGCACCCAAAAGTAATCGCCACGCCTCATCTCGGAGCCAGTACGATAGAGGCACAAACTCGTGTCGCCGAGGAGATTGCCCAACAGTTTGTGGACCTCACCAATGGAACCAGCCTGTTTGGAGCAGTGCGTTCATTTTGAGGCATCTCATTATAACCATCTTCAAATGCTTCTATTTTAGTTGCAAAAATATAAAATACAATAGTGAACTGTGACATGGTATTTCAGTTGAGTAGCATCACAGAACCAACACAGTCCAGACCATGAAAAACAACCGCTTTGTTCTAGAAGTGCTAACATTATGTTAACATTTTTACTTACCGTTAGCCTACACCTCAACTTCCTTTGTAGCTGTTGCTGTTGCTGCCATTGATGTTTGTGTAGAGTAGGTGATGGTGGTGAAGATGGTGCTGTTACTGCTGTTGATGTTGGTGTAGAGTAGGTGATGGTGGTGAAGATGGTGCTGTTACTGCCATTGGTGTAGGTGTAGAGTAGGTGATGGTGGTGAAGATGGTGCTGTTACTGCCATTGATGTTGGTGTAGAGTAGGTAATGGTGGTGAAGATGGTGCTGTTACTGCTGTTGATGTTGGTGTAGAGTAGGTAATGGTGGTGAAGATGGTGCTGTTACTGCCATTGATGTAGGTGTAGAGTAGGTGATGGTGGTGAAGATGGTGCTGTTACTGCCATTGATGTTGGTGTAGAGTAGGTGATGGTGGTGAAGATGGTGCTGTTACTGCCGTTGATGTAGGTGTAGAGTAGGTGATGGTGGTGAAGATGGTGCTGTTACTGCCATTGATGTAGGTGTAGAGTAGGTGATGGTGGTGAAGATGGTGCTGTTACTGCCATTGATGTTGGTGTAGAGTAGGTGATGGTGGTGAAGATGGTGCTGTTACTGCTGTTGATGTTGGTGTAGAGTAGGTGAAGATGGTGTTTCTGCTGTTGATGTTGGTGTAGAGTAGGTGATGGTGGTGAAGATGGTGCTGTTACTGCCATTGATGTTGGTGTAGAGTAGGTGATGGTATTGAAGATTGTGCTGTTACTGCCATTGATGTAGGTGTAGAGTAGGTGAAGATGGTGTTACTGCTGTTGATGTTGGTGTAGAGTAGGTGATGGTGGTGAAGATGGTGCTGTTACTGCCATTGATGTAGGTGTAGAGTAGGTGAAGATGGTGCTGTTACTGCTGTTGATGTTGGTGTAGAGTAGGTGATGGTGGTGAAGATGGTGCTGTTACTGCCATTGATGTTGGTGTAGAGTAGGTGAAGATGGTGTTACTGCTGTTGATGTTGGTGTAGAGTAGGTGATGGTGGTGAAAATGGTGCTGTTACTGCTGTTGATGTTGGTGTAGAGTAGGTGAAGATGGTGCTGTTACTGCCACTGATGTTGGTGTAGAGTAGGTGAAGATGGTGTCACTGCTGTTGATGTTGGTGTAGAGTAGGTGATGGTGGTGAAGATGGTGCTGTTACTGCTGTTGATGTAGGTGTAGAGTAGGTGAAGATGGTGTTACTGCCATTGATGTTGGTGTAGAGTAGGTGATGGTGGTGAAAATGGTGCTATTACTGCCGTTGATGTTGGTGTAGAGTAGGTGATGGTGGTGAAGATGGTGCTGTTACTGCCATTGATGTTGGTGTAGGGTAGGTGATGGTGGTGAAGCTGGTGCTGTTACTGCCATTGATGTTGGTGTAGAGTAGGTGAAGATGGTGTTACTGCCATTGATGTTGGTGTAGAGTAGGTGATGGTGGTGAAGATGGTGCTGTTACTGCCACTGATGTAGGTGTAGAGTAGGTGATGGTGGTGAAGATGGTGTTACTGCTGTTGATGTTGGTGTAGAGTAGGTGATGGTGGTGAAGATGGTGTTACTGCTGTTGATGTTGGTGTAGAGTAGGTGATGGTGGTGAAGATGGTGTTACTGCTGTTGATGTTGGTGTAGAGTAGGTGATGGTGGTGAAGATGGTGTTACTGCTGTTGATGTTGGTGTAGAGTAGGTGATGGTGGTGAAGATGGTGTTACTGCTGTTGATGTTGGTGTAGAGTAGGTGATGGTGGTGAAGATGGTGTTACTGTTGTTGATGTTGGTGTAGAGTAGGTGAAGATGCTGCTGATGTTCATGTAGATTTAACCTTCTGTTGCAGATAAATGCTCCTGCCCTGGCTAATGCCCTGAGTCCAGAGACAAAACCGCTGGTCAGTTTAGGAGAGAGTCTGGGTAGTCTGGCTTCAGCTGTTGCTGCTGGCGCCTCCAAGAGTGTCCAGCTCACAACATATGGTAATGCCTTAGATTGATTGAGTGAGTGAGGCAAGCTTCGGTTGCTTTGAACAGCTTAGGTTTCATTGTGTTGTGGACCTGTGAAGGTACGGGTTAGAATTGATCTTCAGGAACAGATGCATGTCATCACAGACGATAAATGTTATCGGGTGATCAGGCCCACTGACTTGGTTAACACACGTCATGTCATATCCCAACTGCATCATGAGTGGATCCAGGAATTTTAAAAGATGGGGTACAGTGGGTTTGAACCCTCTGAACCCCCCTTGGCTCAGGCAATGCAAAAAAAAATATCAATGTGTTGATTTTCAAAAGGTCGGGTCAAACTCCTCAACCCCAACTGCAGACCGAAGATGCTTGTAATCATAAGAAAAATGTCTTGTCCTCTAACTGCGACCCCTGGGATAATCCTTGCATGCATCACTTGCTGTGATTTTAGGAAGTCGTCTTCCCAGTTCATGGCATGAACCTATTCACTGTGCATGCACCATGGGCACAGTGCATTTGAGATCTTGCTGGAATATTGCTGAAGAATCCTAATCACTGACTCTAATACGATTATTTCCAGGTGCATCTTTGAGCAATGCGGGCAAGTACTTGAATGCAGCTGTGCTGGCCGGCTACCTGCGCAACCTAGCATCTGGTGACCATGTGCTCAATCTTGTCAACTCACCTGTACTAGCCAAGGAGGCAGACTTGCAGGTAAGTGATCAAATCACCTGTACTAAGAAAGTGGGATGACCTAGAGTTGAGTCGTTAACCCACCTGTACATTTGAAGTGTGAAGTCTGAGATGTGAATCATTAAGGCACCTGTACCAGCAAAGTGGGATGACCTAGAGGTGAGTTGTTAACCCACCTATACATCTGAAGTGTGAAGTCCGAGATGTATTGAATCATTAACGCACCTGTACCAGCAAAGTGGGATGACCTAGAGGTGAGTTGTTAGCACACCTGTACTATCCAAAGAAGCAGGCCTGAAGGTGAGTGGTGAAGTTCGCTGCCATTAAGTTCCCTCCTCAACTCACCTGTACTTGCCAAGGTGGTAGATTGACGTTTGTGGTATTAAATAATATTAAATAATAAACAAACAATTATACACTGAAACAATGTTGTTTTGTGTGCAATATCATGGGGCTGCACAATAAAACGGGTTTATAAAACTGATTGACTGGTTAAGACATGAAATTGATATGTATTGCGATACCCTGATTGAAAAACAGTTTTTCGACATGCATTTGGAACTCTTGGATATCTGCGGATATTTATGTTCTGAAGTTGTGTTCATAATATTTTGTTCAAGTGCATTGCAATGTTTTGGATCTGGATGTTATAAATATTTACTCATTAATGACCAGTGATCTCTGAAATGTCCTGACCAGGTCAAGTTGTGTCTAAAATTCCGGTGTGTTGATGTTAATTCGTGATGTCAATTGTTTCTGGTGTCCTACATTCTGACATGGTTAAAAGTTTTTTTATTTTTCCTTATCCTGACTCATGCTTAATTGCTTATCTCCTTTTCCTGGCGAAGGTAGTGGAACACCTGAAATCCCTTGAAGTTCCCTTCTAAAAGAAGCGTAAAATACACACTCACCCATGTATTACCTCCCTTCCCAGCACATGGTCAGCTTATCAGCCATGATACTTCACTCTCTCCCTATGGCATCGCTGTGATTGGGATTGTAGGTGCATGTATTGCCAACAGCTGAGTGATGAATGCACGAGAGTTGCAGCTTAAACTTGTTGTCTTACTGATGATGATCAGCGGAAAGTGGATGACTTACCTCCTTCATCTAAGAAGGATCGAAAGTTGACCATTGCGAGAAATTAATGGATAGGCTGCATCAGCGGATGAAGAATTTTTAGCTGAAGCTTACTTGAGTGAGAATTTGTCTCAATTATTCCGGCCATCATCATCACCTATTCAAGTGGATGATCCGTCACCATTTAGGGTGGGTTTGTTATCCTCTGCAAGTCCTTCACATTGATCAATGCCAGTCCTTCCACAGTCTTGTTCGTCTCATCTCTCCTCTGTGATTGGTGCTTATATGACTGGACCGGCGATTACAGTAGTTGATTCATTGCCGAATTCGTCTACAGTGTTGCCATAGATCACATTTATGCCATCATTTAATTGTTACGGCACAGATATCTTCATGTGAGTCGAGTGCACTGCTCCCTACTTATGATGATATCACCTTGAGTTCACGGTTCTCACATCAAAGCGCCTCCCAGGCATGTGGATCCTGTCCGCTGCTCTTGTCAATTTCAACCCACACTGGTTCTCAAGTTCGGCTGTCGCTTAATGGGCATTCGGCGAATACTACCAGTGCGCTGCTCACCTTGGATTCAACGCATATGTTGGATACAAGGCATAGATGTATTCCTTGAGAGCTTACCCCTATTGTAACTGACTCCTACTGTGGTTCCGCCTATGCATCCTATCTGTTAACTAGCGTGAGGTATCTGAGAACTTGATGTTTACAGGCTTCCCTGAGTTGCACATGGCTGCAAGTATGTGAGAGAGTGCCACCTGTTCTCCCTGTCACAGGCTGTCGAGCAAAAGCACATGGCGTGTACAGATGTGCCATTATGCTTTATGCTGAAAGAAAACAATTAAGACTATCATCCCGGTCTCTTGGTCACTCACGGTGGATACCTCGGTGGCTCCACCGTCAAACTTCAATGCGTTGGTGCAGGCAATGGCTTCAGCAATCCATTTACTGGTTCTGTCGTCGGCTCCTACATCTTTACCTCCAATTGATCATATTTCGGATGGCTCAGCGGTATCGGACTTGTGTGTTGACAGAGTGGACACTTCTCAACTTTTAGTTTGGATTGCCGATAATCTGCCATTGCCGTGCAGCTCTACTATTGCTGATCTGCTTATGTGTTTTGACATGAAGGCCGGTGATTTTTCCATTACATTCCCTCCTAGGCTTTGTATTGCGCAATTGGTGTCTTCTTTGGATTCGGTGTTTGACAATCTTTGGAAAGTGAAGGATGGCTTTGCTGCGCCGCATGGCTCATTTCACCACCGGTGGATGATGACATTTCATTGCTTGGATCCAAACAATGCACCTATTCGCCGTTTTTAGTCGAGGATAGAGAACTTTAGCATCTTGACGCTTCGATTCGTAAGATGATACCCGCTCTGAATATGAACCTCACTAAAGCAGATGCTCGGTACACCCTGATGAACCACGATCTGCGCTCTGGTTCACCTCAGTCCTTTCGTAGCCATGGTTCAAGAGGTCGTAGAGGGAAGCGACGACATTCTTCCACAGAGCAGACAGCTGTCAAGTCTGTATCTTTGGGGTCTCACAAGCAGGATAGACAATGACTCAAAGGTGACAGTTTCAGGCTTAGTGCTTCCAGTTCCATCAGTTCCTGTTCACTTATCACTATTGGGGGGGACGCCTTGGCGTCTATGCCCCGAATTGGACGATCCTAGGAGACCAGTATGTTCAAGACATCTTAACCTCAGTGACAGCCAATCCTCCGCTTGCTTGTTCCCCTGTACTTCGGACTTATCCCATTCATAGATGGAGGTCCTGCGCTCTACTATAGCATCACTTCTGCAGAAACTGGCCATAGAGTCTCTAGGTCTGGCTCCACATTCACCAAACCCATAGTCAGCTTCCTTCATCCCATCGGGATTGTGTTCAAGGCATACATAGACGATTGCATACAAGCTCAGAGCGACTGGTCACTACTTGTTTGCCATATGGAATTCACCAGTTGGGATGGCTTGTGAATCGACAGAAGTCGGAACTGATCCCATCAATGGCTACAGTTCATCAGAGCAGTGTTCGACATGCAAGCCAACAAACTGTTTGTTCCGAGGGACTGATTTCTCAAGATGCTTCGGCTCATTCCCCTTGCGTTGACCCAACCCGGATCCCTTCATCAATGGCAGGAATTATTAGGACTTCTGTCATCTTTACAAGCACTGACAATTTGAGGACAGCTTCAGTTACATCTGCTTCAACTGTTCTTAGAACTGCATATCAGAGAAGGGGTTGCAGAGAAACGCATTTCGCTGTCGATGGAGTTCTAAGGTTTTCCGATCTCCTACAACGACAACACCCCAGATGTTGCTGAGTATCTTCAGCATCTGAGGAACTCTTAAGAAGCTGAAAGGTTCTACTTTACCAACATATCTGGCAGTGCTTGACACAGTTATTGCGGCAGCCTCAGGACTGAAGATTTCTGTTGTTCCAGGACTACAATCCCCCCTGAAGGTCTTACAAGTTAGCTGATCATACACTTAAATTCCATCCTCTGACTTGGGATTTATCAGTGGTGTAGGCTCATCTTACGTCTCCGGATTATGAACCTTTGGAACAGAAGGACTTTGAGCAAGTCACATTGAAAACCTTGTTGATAGCTCTGGCGATTGCTTCCTGTAAATCTGAGCTGCATGGTTTGGATGTGTCTCAGATGAGAGGACGCATCTTGGTAAGGTCTTCCTTGGCTTGAGGTGGGACTTTATCACCAAGAACCAGTTGCGCGGATAGCAGGATTGCTTGTTCTCTATTCCACCTCTGTACTCAATTGTGGGTCCAGAAGACACGGAAGACTTGCCCTTGTACCCAGTACGTGCTTTGCGGATCTACCTGGACGTCGTCGCATCTAGAAGTCGTCGCAGGCTACGCTAAAGACTGTTCATCAACCTGATCAACGGCCTTTACTGGGGAAGTCTTTCGGACCACCCTGGCTTGCTGGCTCCGTTCTACCATCTTGAGAGTCTACAACTTCACAGGACTACAACCACCATCATCAGCGAAACTTCATGAGGCTTGAGCATTAGCATCTACGATGGCACTACATAGGAACTGTTCACTGCAGAGCATCCTGGAGGGTTGTTTCTGGCTGTCAGAGACAGTCTCTGCCTCACACTATCTACATTATCTGTCGGCTGAGGGACGTCATCAGTTTAGGCCTTTGGGCTTGGCACAGCAAGTTTCTTCCTCCAAGAATCGCAGATAAGCGTTCGTTTGTGAGATCGAATAGCTATGTACTTAATAAAAGATGTCGATGTTATCCACATCTTAAGTACTGTTTCAACTGGGGAGATCAACTCACCTAGGGAACTAGGGCATGGACATACCGTCATGCATGACTTTGACAGACTGTGGGCTAGTCTGGCGTTACATGCTGAGAAGATTGTTATTCCACTTGTTGACCTCTACTCTCTGATCAATTAAGTCTGTGAAGTGTTGATTCCGATTACCCTTTGTGGATGTCTAAGTGTTCCTAATCCTTTCGTACTTGGGGTAAGTCAGGGAGATTGGAACAGAACGTTAAACTAGTTGAGCATTGACCGGGCGATGCCTTTTTTTACCAGTTGGGCGTCTGTTCGAGCTGGGGTTTCCTGACAAATCCGCGTAGGAGCGGGGTTTACTTGCCAAACTGCATCCATTTGCTTGTCAAAACTTGCGTCTGAAAACCACAGGTACTTGGGAGCGCCCACTCCCTGGCGTTCTGTTCTGTGTAAGCCAAGGTTTTTTTTGAAGCAACCTATCACAAGTGTAGAGTTAGTATCGAAGGAAGGATACTTTTCTCGGCCTCAGAGATAGAATAAGTTTAAAAATTTGTAAATTTTACAATAAGTTGTATATTTATATACTTATCCTATCTCACAAGATGGATTCCCATCCGACCTGCCCCACATCACAGATTACAGCGGCGCCAAGTTGAGAAGGACAACTGCGGGTTGTTTCGTGAGGCTTGAGCATGCTGCAAGAGATGTAGGATGACTGACAGGTGCCCATAGCGAGAGGGCAGAGGTCAGGTGATCAAAGGCCAACAACTTTTGTTCTATGTAGCAAAAGCACCTTCCACATATGCTATAATACAAGAAGAGAGCTGCATAAATTTATTGTAAAATTTGCAATCCTTGCAATATATCCTCTTGAGTCGCAGTATGAAAATTCTGTGCAATACCCACCCCTACAATAAAATAACACTCACTCACTCACTGATTGATTCATATACTGCTTCTGTCCTTCCAGGTTGATGTGAAACATGAAGATACCGTCCCAGGTTCCTTCTGCTGTCTTGTTGCCGTGACGATACAGACTAGCGAGGGACCAATCACTTTTAAAGGAACTGTGTCTGGATCCAATGCCACTCTGGTTGAGATCCAGGGAGCTGCTTTCTCCATTCCCCCAGTTCTTAGAGGGCCAGCTTTAGTATTCAAGGGGAACAACTCTGCTCTGCTTTCAGTAGCAAGTAAGTACCGAAACTCCATGAAGTTGTCAACATGCATCATGTTATACATATCTGCAATAACAACCTGGATAGGAAGATCCCATCAAACCCAAGTTTTTGATGATTGTTCACTGTAATGAAGCAGTTCATTTTGTTTTTATATGACTGAAGATAATGGGTAAAAAATCTAGTAATCATGAAAGGTACTCATTTTGCGTGCGTGCGTGCGTGCGTGCGTGCGTGCGTGCGTGCGTGCGTGCGTGCGTGCGTGCGTGCGTGAGAGAGAGAGAGAGAGAGAGAGAGAGAGAGAGAGAGAGAGAATTTTGACCTATGACAAACCTATGGTACAGGGAGTGTTAGCAATTTTTGTACTTTTAAGATTAAAATATTGATAAATTATGCTTAAAATTATCATTCCCAAGAAGTGAAGAGCCAGCCACCAAATGTTGATGTTCCCTATTTTCAGATGGGCTGGAGAAGGTGGGGTCGAGACTGACAAGCCTGTCCCTGTCTCAGGAGGTGGATTCTGCCCTGTGGGGTGTGGTTCACCTAGACAAGTCACTTAACAGCAGTTTCAGCACCGTGGTGGGAGACTCACTGCAGGCGGCACACCAGATTGTGTTTTAGACATCTGTAACTCACTTCAGACTTTGTTGTGTAATACAAAATATCTGTTGTAGGGGCAAATGTTTTGCTTTTTTTTCTGAATGAGCTTAGAAAGGTGTGCTGCCTCAAGCTTTTGATGGTTGTAGGTGCTTTGCTAATCCCAGATAGGACTAAACAATGGCAGCCTTTATTACTGGACGGCATGCCATATATTTACTATCGAAAAATCAGAGAATCAGAGGTTTTCACAGCTTTTTAATAAGTCAGTTGCAAAATATGAGAAAATAAAATTACTTTCAGATAAGGTAAACTCTACTTAAGCAGTTTCGAGATACAAAAGTCATTGTTGTTACATGGTCGGAATGCAAGCAGTGACACACACCCTACTTTCAGCATCAACCTGCATGTCTGGCCAGCTCTCTAAATTTCCACACACAAAACATGGAGCTTACCCACCACATGTGGTGAAGGCGTTCACTCGTCACACTGAAGACCCCGGTTCAATTCCCCACATGGGCACAGTGTGTGAAGCCCACTATTGGTGTCCACCTCTATGATATTGCTGGAATATTGTTAAAAGCGGAATAAAACCCAACTCACTCACCCCATTTCTTAACATATACTTAAGGTTGACTTAGCACTAAGGTTGTTTTGTACAAATATATATATAGCGACCATAGTCATTTTTCCCTTTCAGGAGAAGTCCAAAACAGTTTCTTGATGAAAGTCCATTTGCGAATTGCACCAAATCAGACAGGACATGTGATGATTTTTGTTGAACTCGATCATAATAATTCATTGTGGCAATAACCTTTACAGCTGTTAGTCTGGTCTCAAATCCCCTTTCTGATTGATACTAAACGTAATTAAAATCAAATTGCCAAAGGGAAATCAAAGCAGTTTATTTTGAGATTGAGATTGAGAATCGCATGCATACAAAATCGCAACATTATAATTATTAATTTACATTCGGGACATGGGGTGTTATTTCATTTCTCGGATTTTCAGAAATCAGATGTGCAGCTTGTATGCTTCGCCAAAGTATACTGAGTCGAAAAAGAAACTTCACATTCTTTCTTCAGGGCACTATAAAAGAAGAGATGGTAAGATGGTTAAATTGTTATTATTTCATTTGCTGAGATCTGTGTGATGTACTCGAAACACTCGCAGTGTCACTATCAATTCCATTAGGCTACACCGCCTTTCCAAAATATGGGTATACAAAATGTCAAGTCACAAGAATAAAAGATTCGAAATTTCTCAGTTCACTATTGTGTATGGCCGCCCGATGCATTCACCACTGCCCAACACCGTCTCCCCATTGACTGCCTGATGCTTGTGAACACGTGTTTGGGGATTCTGTGCCATTGCCCTTGAAAGGCAGCGCCAAGTTCCTGCAATTTCTGAGGTTGGTTCCTAAGACCACGAAGCCTTCTCCCAAGTACATCCCAAACGTCTGTATTGGATTAAGGTCAGGGGACCGCGATGACCAGTCCATGACGTTGATTCCAGTGTTTCAAGGGAAATTTCGTGTGAACATCGGGGTATGCGGCCGAGCATTATCATGCTCGAACTGCAGATCTGGACCATGAGCCGCCATGGAAGGAACGAGTTCAGGGGTGAGCACCTGGTCGCGGTAGGTAGCAGCTGTGGTGTTTCCACGGATGACCAGAAGTCAAGAACGGTTGTTCCCACAGAAAGCACCCCGCATCATGCAACTTCCGCCCCCGAATCTGTCGATTTCCTGTACACAACATTGGGCATACCGTTCACGACGTTGTCCCCAGACTCTGTGCCTGCCGTCCGCGAATCTGAGGGTAAACCTGGATTCATCGCTAAAGACAACACGATTCCAGTCTCTCTGGGTCCATCAGAGGTGACGTTGGGCCCACAGCAGACATTGACGTTGGCGTCAATATTGGCCCACGATATGGAAGTCGAGAATGGAGACTTGCAGCCCCCAACCGATTTCGAATGATCTGTGAGGACAGACGACCTCCAGACATCTCGGCCCTGGTTCGTGCAGCGGGCAGAAATCTGTCACGTGAGTCATACACAGTACGACAGCTGCATCCCATTGCTCTCGCCACGTCAATAACTGATCTACCCGCTTGCAACATGCCAACGACACGTTCACGTTGCACATTTGACAATCGTGAACCATTTAAAGTACCGTTAGAACTGTGGTTTAAAAGTGTTTTTTTTTACAATTCTTGAGGCCAATGCAAACTCGTGCAAATTAAGAAAACTTCGACGAGAAGATCACGTGATCGGTTGCACGTGCAAAACCTGATTTGGCACTAACGTCATTTGCACGACGAATGGATTGGTTTGAGTGGATTTGACTCCTGGAGTGATTTATTTCTTTGCATGTATTTTTGTTGTTCTTTTATTGTCATTTTTTTTGCGTTAAGTCCTGACTTGGATGAAACTCACATGCGCTATAAGTGTTAGATGAAACGGAAGTAAAATATCCCAATTTCTGTCATATTCTTTCATAAACGTGTAGCTGGACTACAGAAGATCCTCTTGGATGAATATGTGAAACGGATTGCTGATTTTAATGGAGTAAAATTATCCATACATTTATGTTGTTTATATACCGAAACGCCATCATGAAGGAATAAAGAAGTTGAAATTTAAAATTCAAGTATTTGTCTGCATTGTGATAACTTCTCTGGGTGACGTTTTGATATCTGGGAACTTAAGTATAGACAGTATCTGATGACATTAACCTATTCAGACAATGACCTACCTTTCAGCTGATCCGAATATTCTCGTGTGAAAATACACGAACTCCAATTCCTTTAACTAAAAAATCACAGACAGCTCCTGTTTGATGAGGTCGTAAATGATTCACAGTGCATCTGGTTCACTGGTTACATCTATTATGTGTTATTAGTGCTTATTCATCGTAGTTCCGTAACAGACAATGAGACTGATGTAATATTAATTCCGTACCATACCGGCAAAGTTTTCTACCAGCAGAGCCTCGTTTTGAGATTTCCTACGATTTCCAGATTCACATTTGTCGCAGCACGCTGTACGACAGAGCACGCTGTACGAGGGGCACGCTGTACGACAGAGCACGCTGTATGACAGGGCACGCTGTATGACAGGGCACGCTGTACAACAGGACACGCTGTACGATGGGGGAACGCTGTATGATAGAGCACGCTGTGCGACGGGGCACGCTGTACGACAGGGCACGCTGTACGACAGGGCACCATGTTGTACTACAGAGCACGCTGTACGACAGGGCACCACGCTGTACGACAGAGCACGCTGTATGACAGGGCACCACGCTGAACGACAGAGCACGATGTATGACAGGGCACGCTGTACGACAGGGCACGCTGTACGACAGGGTACCACTCTGTACGACAGGGCACGCTGTACGACAGAGCACGCTGTACGACAGGGCACGCTGTACGGCAGGGCACGCTGTACGACAGGGCACCATGCTGTACGACAGGGCACGCTGTACGACACGGCACCATGCTGTACGACAGGGGAGTACGGTGTACGATGGGGCACGCTGTACGACAGAGCACGCTGTATGACAGGGCACGCTGTACGACAGAGCACGGTGTACGATGGGGCACGCTGTACGATGGGGCACGGTGTACGACAGGGCACGCTGTACGACAGGGCACGCTGTATGACAGGGCACGCTGTACGACGGGGCAAGGATAAGAAGGAGCGTAGTGTTGCAATATAACAAGTGCTTAGAGGGATCAAATCATACCGATTAATATTTATGTATCCAGTTAAATGTAGTAGTTTCAATATAAGTTATGCATTAGGACGGAACCGAGTAAACAGGAAACGTGACAATCCTGTACCAAAAATCAAAAAGTTATCGCTAGCAATATTTACACTTTTGGATTTGGAAAAAAATATCCGTGAATGGGTGTCCATACTGTACAGAGATATAAAGTTATACTTTTACTATGTGCAGAAATATTATCTAGACTTGTTAGAAAAAATAAAGATATTCAAGGAATATGTATTGATGATACTGAATATTTGATTGCGCAATACGCAGATGACACTGAATTTATCCTTGATGGCTCTAAAAATCTTTTGATGCAGTATCAGATACTTTAAATATATATGCACAAATTTTAGGACTTAAAATCAATTATGACAAATCAGAAGTTGTTTGGATAGGAAGCCGGAGTGATACTGAAGTGAAGTTCAGACCAGACTTAAACTTGCGTTGGAACCCTGATGAATTCAGGATTCTTGGAATACTTTTTTTCAGGAAATAATGACAAAATGGTCAAACTTAATTATGAAAGTAAAATCTATGAAATTGAAGAACTCATCAAAAGATGGATGAAAAGAACCATCGGAACTCTCGGAGAAATTGCTGTAATAAAGTGGCTGCTCATCTCCAAATTAAATTTCCTTTTTCTCTCTCTTTCCCAACTCACCTGCGGAGTTTCCTCAGAAGCTAAACAGTATTTTATTCAGATTCCTTTGGGATAACAAGCCTGACCAAAAAAAGCGCTCAGTAATCTGTAAACCTGTTGTGGAAGGAGAGCTTGGAATGATAAATATATCTTTGTTCATGTTGATGCTCTGAAAATCACATGGATTAGAAAACTGTTTTGTGTTGACTACCAAAGGAAGTGGACAACATTTTCATAAAAGACTGTCCACAATGCTTAAATTTACTAACCTTTGGCAATGAACACCCATTAGTATTATCTGAATCACTACAAAATAGTGATGTTTTGAGTGCTTTCACTAAATACAGTTTTAATACTAAGCCATGTACCTATGAAGAATTTGTTAGAGAACCACTTTTGTATATTAGCGATATCCCTGCTGACTTAAGATCAGTTGAAAGTAAGTTTCTACGAGCATGACGTAGTTAGTATATCATGCCTTTTGAATGATAGTGGTCATTTGATGAATTTTAAACAATTTTGTCGTGTGTACTTTAGGATAAATTTTCGTGAATCATAAAGGCAATTCATACATACCGTAGAATGCTAGGCTTGGAAATATCTGAAATTAAATTAAATGGCACTTCAATTTTATGCGTAAAGAGACTTTTTTTCGTGTAAAAAAGGATAAAAGAACTATTATTTTGTTCTTACAGCCAATAATGAAAAACTAAATGTAATTCAAAAATGGGAAGAAGACATTTTGATAACACAAATTGTTGTAATATTTATATATCAGTCCTGAAATGGTTAGGGGGGAAAGGATGGAAAATGGAAAGAGTTTTTTTCCTGTTCTAACATAATCTTGAAATATTCCTCAACATAACTCATGTCTGGGCTGAGGAACCAGCAAGTACTGGAGAACTTTTAGTTCATACCACGGTGGGGTGAAATCATTCGTACCACAGTGTGGTGATGTCATTCATACCACAGTGGGGTGATATCATTCATACCACCGTGTGGTGATGTCATTCATACCACAGTGTGGTGATGTCATTCATACCACAGTGTGGTGATGTCATTCTGGACATGCACCAGAAGTGCAAGAGAGGCACCGCTGGGACAGTCAATGACCACATGAAAACACAGAAAGAAAACTAGAATCCTTGTCAGCGTGTATAATTATGCACACAAACATATTCGCTCTGTCAAATGTAACAAATGTAAAAAAAAATAAACAAATATTCACACTTTAGACCAAACGGATTTTGAATTCCTTGTGCCTTTGGGTGATGATGTTGTGGGCTTCTTACACGTCATGGTCTAACACCAACACCACACGATGACAACAGAATTAACTCGTGTCGCTTGTCCAGTATGGCGTCTCCAGTTATTTTTTTCTATCTCATCTCTGTAAATAAGTACATTCACTCGTGTGCACAAAAATATGTTTAAAATCCGTTGAACGGTACTTGTCGTTGCCTTGCCTGGTGTTTGATTGCACTACAGTATGTTCGTGAACGCGGCCTTAAATCAAATTTTTACGTCACCCTGCTGTAAGCTGAGGAGATAGAAGGGGGTGTTGACGGAACAAAACAACATTTCCATTGAAACCCCATCATGTAAAGCAACACACACATATTGTTTAATTTTGGGGAAACAAACTCTGCTTTTCAAACTGATGACAAACCTATGGTTGGCGCTTGCGCATATCTCAGGTAATACCTATATCATAGGTTTGTGGAATTCTAGTCAAACTTCAACATATAGGTATGTGTCCGTTAATTGTTCAATTTTCATATTTTTATGCTTTGAAAACCAAACTCCACTTTTTAAAATGGTAATTATCATATTTTACTCTGATTAAGAAAAAGAAAGAAAAGAAAAACAAAACAAACTGAAATTGAAATTTGGTGACAGTTTACTTTGCAGTCTGAGAGGTACACACAAAAACGTAAAAATCAACCAATTTCGAGATCCATACTACGCTACCAATTTCATTGTCACACAGTTGCTGACTGGATTGTTTAATGTTTTAGTTTCAGATAACGATTACGAAGGTATACTTTGGATTAGACTGGTGGCTAAAAGTACCAATAATACTGTGTTGTTAGCGTGTGTGTGTTACCTACCACCCGAACATTCTACCAGACATGTAGATGGATCGGACCTTTTTGACAACTTATTGCAACACATTTATTCTTATTATTGTGATGGTATTACATACATCTGTGGAGATTTTAATAGCAGATGTGTTGGACTGTCTGATTGTATTGAAGGTGTTGATTCTCTCCCCAAGAGAGACATTATAGATTCAGCAACAAACTCGCATGGGCGATTGTTTACAGACTTTCTAATCAATGCAAATTTCTGTATGCTCAATGGGAGAATTAACATGAAGAATGACTTTACCTTTTTACCATCCAGAGGTATGTCTGTGGTGGATTACTGCTTATGCCCTTATGAATGTTTTAATATGTTTAATAATTTTGAAGTTTTAACATCAAGTGTATTTGTAAACAGGTGCAACTGTGTGGGTGTGATAGATCCACCTGTGATACTGAAGCTGGATCACTCTTTTCTGTCATGGGATGTGAATGTGCAGTCTGATAGAGGGCAGGTGAGACAGACTCCACTGAGTGCTGAAGACAAGGTGGTGTTCACAAAGTGTGATACGTCTAACATTCGGCCAGATGTCGGAGGCAGACAGGGCGATGGTAACAGAATTGATTGTCAAGTTGGATTCTTCTGTTAAGGAACGATGTGATGTGAACTCTGTATATGACTTCACAGACTATGTTGTAAACACTGTGCACTCCCAGCTCCCGATCCAGCGAGGGGAGTACAGTACTAAAGTTCGTTTGATTCCATTTGAGACCGATGAATTGCTCACTAACACAAAATCTAATAATTACAACAAAACCATATTTTGTACAGCCACGTGAAATCGACAGACCAAATCTGACGATGTGTCTCATAATTTGAGACACCCGACTAAAAAAGTTGTTTAACAAACGATCATCATTTTCTTGTCACCTTTCGCTATTTTGTACGAGGGGAGGGGGGAGGGAGGGGGCAGTTGCTGGTAGAACATCCAGGTAATCAACAAGCGTGTGTGGTGAAGATAGTGTCATCTTAAAAGCCGTTCTCTGGTTACCACTTGAGATGTTCAGTGGGAGTCAGTGTTGCCACTTTCAGAAGACGCTGTTGTCCGAATCGGTGTCGCTGTTGTCAGAGACTACCCTGATGACGACTGGCTTGGTGGTGGCATGGTCCAGTCCACTTTGTTCCCAATAATGTCTTTCTATTTCATTCTCAATTTTCTCAATGCACTTTTGCCATGTTTCCTGCGTGATGGTGTCTATTGACTGTTACACAATCGTCTGTACATCCCGAAGTTTGAATGTTACATTTTGCCTTCCAACATCCGATTTCATGATACCCCAAATGAGTTCTATTGGGTTTAAATCGCAATGATAGGGTGGCAATCGCAAAACTGAATGACCATGTTCTGTAAGGTACTCATCAACCTTATAGACAGGTGTGGATTTATTTGACTTTATGATGTCATACAGAACAGGTTTGATTGCTTTTTCTGGATACGATATTGCTTTGTTTTGCAACCATTCTATCATGTCGCCCTTCTTACTGTTAGGTGTTGGGGCCTTTGTATTAGGTGCTTGAACGCCATGATATGGAGCGTTATCAATGACAATCAGACTTTTGGGGGTCAGTGCTGGTGCCAGTTGATTTTGTACCCATTCTAAGAAAACCACCCCGTTCATTTCGGTATGATAGTCTCGGTTGTCTTTAGATTTTTCCTTGAAGACTAGGGAGCAGCCAGGTAGGAATCCCCGACTCTTGGAACTGTCATGGATCACAATCAGTCGCTCTCCCTTGCCAAGTGGTAATTTTCTGGCACAGGACTCTGAAGAGGAGCTAGCGAACCATTGTGTCCCTGTGGTTTGGGAAGCATTTACCCATGTTTCGTCCAAATGTACAGGCCCGTAACCCTCTGTACGTTTCTTTCGAATTGTGCATAAGTACTGGTCTCTTAGTCGAACAATATCAGACCTCTCTCACGGTGCACGTCTATTTTCTGAGCCTACGTTTTTGTAACGGAAACCAAATTTGTGAAGCAACTTCCATACCTGATATTTTGAAATGACCAAAGAATGATTTGTCTCCATATGCTTTTTCAGAATATGCAGAGAGACAAAGGTATTTTGTTTATATAGAGACTTAATGGCGTTTCTAACCAGTTGTTGTTGAAATGAATCGACTTTCTGACGTCTTGTGGGTTTTGAGACGGTCCCCTCAGTTGTGTCCGTGCAGGTTGAACAGTTTTTCAAGATAGTTTTTAACTTCCCTTCCGTCATCCCAACAGCACGTGCAGTTCGTAAACGATACTTAGCCAAAGCAAATTGAGGCCTACCCCTTTCACCTTCGTTTTTAAAAAAGTTAAATACTTTGCAAATAAACTGATTTAGCGTCGTGTGATAATCTCTCAATTTCACACGTGCACCTTGCCCACCTGGCTGTTCTGCCAGCAAGGGGCCTCCCTCGTACAAAATAGCGAAAGGTGACAAGAAAATGATGATCGTTTGTTAGACAACTTTTTTAGTCGGGTGTCCCAAATTATGAGACACATCATCAGATTTGGTCTGTCGATTTCACGCGGCTGTGCAAAATTTGGTTTTGTTGTAATTATTAGATTTTGTGTTAGTGAGCAATTCATCGGTCTCAAATGGAATCAAATGGACTGTAGTGGTGCCCAGAAGAAGCGGAGACGTCGCAGCAAGTAGTGGTGGACTCCCTGTCTGTACCAGCTCTGGAAGGATATGTGTCAGGCGGAGAGGAACTGGACTGGGTGCCGAGGAGCCAGCATGTGTTGAAAGCAGTCTACGTTCAGAAAAGAAAGACTTTGGACAGACAAGTGCAAAAGTCTAAGCGATCCCATACACAGAGAGTGATTGCAGATCTGGACAGTTTATGTAAGTCAAGCAAACGGGACTTCTGGAGAGAAGAGACTTCTGGTGGAATGGGAACGCAGGAAAGGAACACCAATGGAAGTACAGTTGGAAGATGGATCAGTGAGTTCAGAGCGCAGTGAAGTTTTGGACACGTGGAAGAACGCATACTCCAACCTGTTGAATGCTAATATTGACGAGAGAGACGATTCGCCACTTGTGAATAATGAAGTTGGGGATGCAGATCTGAACGGTGACAGTATGGAGGAAATTAGAGCAGCCTTAAGTCAAGCAAAGAATGGAAAAGCATGTGGTGTGGACAATATACCCATGGAAGCCCTCAAAAATGAAAATGAAGTACTCTTTTTGCACAAACTTTTTAACTTACGTTTTAAAACATGGATCATCTCGGATGTATGGTGTAAGGGTATAATAAATCCAATTGCGAAGTCGTCCACATGTAACCTTGAAGACCCATTATCGCCCAGAGGGATCACTTTAGCATGTGCTTCATAGAAGTTCTACTGTGGAGTGTTGAATTCCAGACTTATTAAATTCAGTGAAGAGCGTGAATTGATCATTGACCTACAAAACGGGTTAATACAGGGCAGATCAACAACGGACCACATCTCCAGTCTAACTTCCATCATAGAAATACGAAAGGGCATGAAGAAATCGACGTTTGTAGCATTTATTGACTTTCGTAAAGCCTACGATTGTATTGATGGGAATGTTTTATGGAGAAGGCTTCTCGATCAAGAAGTCAGAGGAAGGATGTTTGACGCTATTCACTCATTATACAAGAATGTCCAATGTGCTGTGCGTATAAATGGTGCTTATACTCTCTGGTTTGATGTCAAGTGTGGTTTGAAACAAGGGTGTCTACTCTCCCCACTTTTATTTAATATATTCATAAATGACCTTTTAACTACAGTTGCCTCTCTTGATCTCGGAGTGCCTGTTAATGACTCAAAAATCGGAATAATGACCTATTCAGATGACATAATCCTTTTAGCAGAATCTGAAGCTGAATTGAATGAAATGTTGGAGTGCCTTAAAGTATGGTGTCAAGTTAACAAGATGACTGTAAATAGTGAGAAATCCAAAGTGATGCATTTCAGAAACTGTTCTGTACCAAGAACCTCATCTCTGTATACATGTGATGATGTATCTCTGGACCTAGCGGAATTCTACAGTTACCTAGGACTACTCTTCACACAATTCCTAGACTACAGCAGGACGGCTAAATCTGCAGCCAGTTCGGCGAGTCGAGCCCTGATCTGCTAATCACAAAATACAAGTTGCTTGGAGGTATGCAGTATCAGACGTATACGACGCTATTCGACACCATGATCTGGTCTGTGTTACAGTATGGAGCTGAATATGGGGTACCAGTCAGTATTCATGCATCACTGCGGTAGAAAACAGGGGCAAACGTTTCTTCCTTGGACTGAAAAAATGCCCCAAATGGAGCGGTTGCAGGCGACATGGGTTGGGCCCAGCCCATCGCGAGACAGTGGTGTTCTGTCAGTAGACACTACATGCGACTTAGGAATATGGACAGTGGTCGTACGACACGCCAGATCTGGCTCTGGTCCCAGCGGAGGACTGTAAGACGGAAACGTAACTGGACGTACAGAGTTCAACACAAGTTCAGCGACCTCGGTCTCGGCCACCTTATACATCACAGATACTGTCCCCGACACGTGGTGAGAAGTGTGGAGAGTAAAGTGCTGGAGGAGTTCACTACACAGTGGAAGAAGACAGTAACACAAACCCAGGGTGTGTCAGGGAGGGGAGGGAACAAGCTGAGATTGTACGCCCGCTTCAAGGACTCTTACGTCACAGAACCTTACGTCTCAGCACAAATCCCCAGATCACATAGGAGTGCGTTCGCCAAGTTCAGAAGCGGAGTTGCGCCTTTAAGAGTAGAAACCGGCCGATACACTTGTACACCACTCGAAGGAAAGAACATGCTCTGTTTGTACAGATGAAGTCGAAGACGAATGTCATGTCCGTTTAAGATGTCCACTCTATGATGATATCAGACGTGAGCTAATGGAACGCTGTGATGCACTAGACAACTTCTCTGAACGCCAGGATGCAGAGCGTGCTAGTTTTATACTTTCAGATCCTGTGATATTTCCTACAGTTGCCAAAGCCTTCGCTCATATTTTAAAGCGTAGAAAATCATTCTTTTATCACTCGTAATGTTCTACAAACGTTTATATATTTATTGTACATATATATTTCTTATTCTGTCTATTCATTTAATGACTTCTTATGTTTCATAATGATAGTCTCTCATAACTCTGTATAGAGTGGCTCATTACCTTTTAAACGCGTGTCTTGTACCAATGTATCCGTATGTATTTGACTGTAATGAGGTGAGACTCAACTAAACTATCTTTCTGTCTGTCTGCTTAATAATGATTGTTGTCAGTGTTCATCAACCCTATGTTGCCCTTTAGTATTGGTTGCACACACCCACGTACGTGCGCACGCATACATAAGAAATGTCCCGTACTGTCTTTGAAATCGGTACAATTAATCTTTCTGATGAAGGAGAATGTTGATGTTTTCATTGTTTGACTGTTTTTCTTGTTCAGCTGAATTTTTGGTTCTTGTTTGCGTGAGTTCGTGAAATGTGTCAACCGTGGGGCAGGCTACCCTCGCCTTTTCACGGTCGTAAGATGGTTATTCATAAACACAGGATTATGATCTACTCGGAATCGTACAGTGGACCAGTTTTACCGGGTTATGTGAAAGTTTGAGATAGCAGTCACTAACGACAACAACCAGTTTGTCAGGTCCGGGATCACGACCTATGGAAAGAATGACACTATGTGTTTCTACTGCTTGACAAGCATTAGACGAGCCACGACCTGACAAATGACCCCAATCTGCATATATGGGAACGCCCTGCAGAACATTCCATTTGAAACATGACGGAAACAGGTTGTCGTCTATATATTGAAAAGTTCAATTTCCTCGTGCGAATCGTGTCGTGATGGTGTTTTGCTGGACTAAATCTACGAGACACGTATTTAAAAGTAGAGGTATTGCTTTTACGCCACGGTCAGCATGTATTGCACGTGCTTAATCGCCAACCTGCCCGCAGCAACCAAGTGTATTCGTCCAGTTTACTTGCCACGTGTGCTTGTCACAAACGCGTTCACTGCGCCGGCTCATCTAATAGTTGTCAAGCAGCATGTGTTTTTTCTGTGACTTTGAGGCACCTGCTAAATGCGGCCAAGACGTCTATGTACCACGGTTCAAATGTGAATATTTTGAGATGGGTAAATTTAATAAAAGCATCTACCCATTGTCTCAGCAGATACATCACATCATGTTTTTCGTACAAAATATGCATTTTGGGCACTGGCTAACTTCTTATATGTTATTTTACTGAAGGTGAGCATCCGTGGCTAGGTGTATCCGTTCCAACGTCTCGGCCATCAAAAACCTTTTGTCAATGATTTCCCAGTGAGTGAGTCTATCCCCAAGAACAACCGAAGTTCGAACCACCTCCAGTCTTTTGTTCTCTAGTCAGGAGTAAGTAAGTGAGGACGGTTTTACGCCGCTTTCAGCAATATTCCGGCAAAATCACGACGGGACACCAGAAACGGGCTTCACTGAACCCATGTGGGGAATCAAACACGGGTCTTCGCTTGACGAGCGAACGGTCTAACCACTGGGCTACCCATCGCCCCCTTCAATCTTGCAATATTCGTATATTCAATGTTTGAATTAAACTGCGCAATAAGTGGATTTGAAGCTGTCTGACCACGGCTGATCTGAGAATAGCTGGTGAGGTCACTGGTCGCTTCTTTGACAAGCATGGCTTACTAAAGATCAAACCGGACCTTCACGGGTACATGGAATATTAATGTGTTTACTACGTGTTTACCTGCTCTGTTTTCTGCACCTATGTTTATTGAACAGGAAGAAATATTACCACGTCGTCAGTGCTTAATTATTCATAATACATCTGGTCACGTCCCTATGTCAAGAGTTCTTTTGGATGCTTTCGTTTTGCATTTTTAAATGGAAGTGTTTCCGGTTGAGTTTCAAAGTCACGCACACAGAAGCAAAAGTAAAAAGAATAGGCTCATGGTGGCCCGGATCGTGTTAATTCTGAGTGGAGTCAAAGAGAGACAGTACAACCGGTCTCCAAGAGAGCCAGATACAACGTAGATTTATAATCACCATGTATCCATTTTGAAAGAAGATGGAGGTGCATCATTTAAGAAATGTAACCATTCGTCAATCCACTCAACTATCCATTCATTCATCCATCCACCCACCCCTCCATCAACATATCCATTCATCCACCCCATCCATCCATCCATCCAATAATCCACCCGTCGATCCATTCATTCATCCATCTACCTATCTCTTCAAATACCATCCATTCATCCACAATCCCTCTACCTAAACCATCCATCCATCATCTACCCATCCTTCATCCACCCCACCCATCCTTCCACCAGTCTACCTTTCCCTTCATTCAAAACCAACCAACCTATCCATCCATCATCTACCCATCCTTTATCCACCCCACCCATCCATCATCCACCTATCCCGTCATCCACCGCCCACCCATCCATCCATCCACCGATCCCCTCATCTACCGCCCACCCATCCATCCATCGTCATCTACCTATCCCTTCATCCACCCCACCCATCCATCCACCGATCCCTTCATCCACCGCCCACCCATCCATCCATCCATCCACCTATCCCTTCATCCACCCCACCCATCCATCCACCGATCCCTTCATCCACCGCCCACCCATCCATCCATCGTCATCTACCTATCCCGTCATCCACCCCACCCATCCATCCACCGATCCCTTCATCCACCGCCCACCCATCCATCCATTGTCATCTACCTATCCCGTCATCCACCCCACCCATCCATCCATCCACCGATCCCTTCATCCACCGCCCACCCATCCATCCATCGTCATCTACCTATCCCGTCATCCACCCCACCCATCCATCCACCGATCCCTTCATCCACCGCCCACCCATCCATCCATCCATCCACCTATCCCTTCATCCACCCCACCCATCCATCCACCTATCCCTTCATCCACCGCCCACCCATCCATCCATCGTCATCTACCTATCCCGTCATCCACCCCACCCATCCATCCACCGATCCCTTCATCCACCGCCCACCCATCCATCCATCGTCATCTACCTATCCCGTCATCCACCCCACCCATCCATCCACCGATCCCTTCATCCACCGCCCACCCATCCATCCATCGTCATCTACCTATCCCGTCATCCACCCCACCCATCCATCCACCGATCCCTTCATCCACCGCCCACCCATCCATCCATCGTCATCTACCTATCCCGTCATCCACCCCACCCATCCATCCACCGATCCCTTCATCCACCGCCCACCCATCCATCCATCGTCATCTACCTATCCCGTCATCCACCCCACCCATCCATCCACCGATCCCTTCATCCACCGCACACCCATCCATCCATCCACCCACCGATCCCTTCATCCACCCCACCCATCCATCCACCTATCCCTTCATCCACCCCACCCATCCATCCACCGATCCCTTCATCCACCGCACACCCATCCATCCATCCACCCACCGATCCCTTCATCCACCCCACCCATCCATCCACCGATCCCGTCATCCACCGCACACCCATCCATCCATCCACCCACCGATCCCTTCATCCACCCCACCCATCCATCCACCTATCCCTTCATCCACCCCACCCATCCATCCACCGATCCCTTCATCCACCCCACCCATCCATCCACCGATCCCGTCATCCACCGCACACCCATCCATCCATCCACCCACCGATCCCTTCATCCACCCCACCCATCCATCCACCTATCCCTTCATCCACCCCACCCATCCATCCACGCATCCATGCATCCATCCATGAATATTAACGATGAAACTGGGTTGTGACTATCACACGGGTGATTCATTGCTTGAAAGATTTTACATAAAAGATTCCAACTGATTAGACGCAATCTTCACATTTACTGGGCCATGTGACTGAATTTTAATATGTCATGTTATATGATAGTAATATATCACATAATAATCATAACAATATTGTATAAACACGCATATCCATGTGCCGACATTCATAGAAAATGTTTTCGGACTGCCTTAAAATCATTTCAGCTATTTTCTTATTGATTTATTCTAATGAAGAGAATGTTGACTTTTTCATTGCCTAACTGTTTGTGAACATTTGACTTGCCTCTGGGTGAGTCTGTGATAATTGTCACCTGTGTGGTTTCATGACTATAAGACAGTGATTCATCGACACACGCTTATGACTTAACCGGAATCGTACAGTGGTCTAGTTTTATCAGAGACATATCTCTACATAACCACATGATGTGAAATGTTGATAAGGCAGTAGCTAAGGATATCAATTTCGACAACAATATGTATACAATACATAAACCATATTATGAAAATCACACAGCTGAAGTTTGGATTCACTGATTAAGAGAATGAAAATCAAATTTCACACATACTAAATGATGTAGTTGTAACACGCAATAGTATATGACAGTAACAAAATATGTAGTAATGTATTTAAGATATACTTTTCTTTCTGTGTATAGTGTAATAAAGCACACTTTCGCCCTGAACTAATTGATTATAGTTAAAGCACGAGGAGGCAGACCTAGTTAGAATCGTGGGGATCAGATACCGCCATCGTGGTGACCATATATAACCATCGCGGTGACCATATACCGACATCGTGGCGACCATATACAGCCATCCTGGTGACCATATACCGCCAATGTGGTGACCATATACCGCCATCGTGGCGACCATATACCGCCAATGTGGTGACCATATACCGCCATCGTGGCGACCATATACCGCCAATGTGGTGACCATATACCGCCATCGTGGCGACCATATACCGCCAATGTGGTGACCATATACCGCCATCGTGGCGACCATATATAACCATCGTGGTGACGATATACAACCACCCCCATTGTAGTTACCATATACTGCCATCATGGGGACCATATACCGCCATCGCGGTGACCATATACCGCCATTGTGGTGACCATATACCGCCATTGTGGCGACCATATACAATCATCGTGGTGACCATATATCACCATGGTGGCGACCATATATCACCATCATGGTGACCATATACCGCCATTGTGGTGACCATATACAACCATCATGGTGACCATATACAGCCATTGTAGTGACCATATACCGCCATCATGGGGACCATATACCGACAATGTGGTGCCCATATACCGCCATTGTGGCGACCATACACAACCATCATGGTGCCCATATGCCGCCATTGTGGTGACCATATACCGCCATCGTGGTGACCATATACCGCCATCATTGGGACCATATACCGCCATCGTGGCGACCATATACCGCCATTATGGTGACCATATACCGCCATCATGGGGGCCATATACCGCCATCGTGGCGACCATATACAACCATCGTCGTGACCATATACCGCCATTGGGGTGACCATATACCGCCATCATGGTGACCATATACCGCCATCGCGGTGGCCATATACCGTCATCGTGGCGACCATATACCGCCATTGTGGTGACCATATACCGCCATCGCGGTGACCATATACCGTCATCGTGGCGACCATATACCGCCATTGTGGTGACCATATACCGCTATTGTGGTGACCATATACAACCATCATGGTGACCATTTACAACCATCGTGGTGACCATATACCGCCATCGTGGTGACCATATACCGTCATCGTGGCGACCATATACCGCCATTGTGGTGACCATATACCGCTATTGTGGTGACCATATACAACCATCATGGTGACCATTTACCGCCATCGTGGTGACCATATACCGCCATCGTGGTGACCATATACCGTCATCGTGGCGACCATATACCGCCATCGTGGTGGCCATATACCGCCATCGTGGCGACCATATACAACCATCGTCGTGACCATATACCGCCATTGTGGCGACCATATACAGCCATCATGGGGACCATATACCGCCATCGCGGTGACTATATACCGCCATCGTGGCGACCATATACAACCATCATGGTGACCATATACAACCATCATGGTGACCATATACCGCCATCATGGTGACCATATACCGCCATCGCGGTGACCTTATACCGTCATCGTGGCGACCATATACCGCCATTGTGGTGACCATATACCGCCATCGCGGTGACCATATACCGCCATTGTGGTGACTATATACAGCCATCATGGTGACCAGAAACCGCCATCGCGGTGGCCATATACCGTCATCGTGGCGACCATATACCACCATTGTGGTGACCATATACCGCCATCGCGGTGACCATATACCGTCATCGTGGCGACCATATACCGCCATTGTGGTGACCATATACAACCATCATGGTGACCATTTACAACCATCATGGTGACTATATACAACCATCATGGTGACCATTTACAACCATCATGGTGACCATTTACAACCATCATGGTGACTATTTACAACCATCATGGTGACCATTTACAACCATCATGGTGACCATTTACAACCATCATGGTGACCATTTACAACCATCATGGTGACTATATACAACCATCATGGTGACCATTTACAACCATCATGGTGACTATTTACAACCATCATGGTGACTATATACAACCATCATGGTGACCATTTACAACCATCATGGTGACCATTTACAACCATCATGGTGACTATATACAACCATCATGGTGACTATATACAACCATCATGGTGACCATATATCACCATCGTGGCGACCATATACAACCATCATGGTGACCATTTACAACCATCATGGTGACTATATACAACCATCATGGTGACCATTTACAACCATCATGGTGACCATTTACAACCATCATGGTGACCATTTACAACCATCATGGTGACTATTTACAACCATCATGGTGACTATATACAACCATCATGGTGACCATATATCACCATCGTGGCGACCATATACAACCATCATGGTGACCATTTACAACCATCATGGTGACTATATACAACCATCATGGTGACCATTTACAACCATCATGGTGACTATTTACAACCATCATGGTGACTATATACAACCATCATGGTGACCATTTACAACCATCATGGTGACCATTTACAACCATCATGGTGACTATATACAACCATCATGGTGACTATATACAACCTTCGCGGTGGCCATTTACAACCATCATGGTGACCATTTACAACCATCATGGTGACCATTTACAACCATCATGGTGACTATTTACAACCATCATGGTGACTATATACAACCTTCGCGGTGGCCATTTACAACCATCATGGTGACCATTTACAACCATCATGGTGACTATATACAACCTTCGCGGTGGCCATTTACAACCATCATGGTGACTATTTACAACCATCATGGTGACTATATACAACCTTCGCGGTGGCCATTTACAACCATCATGGTGACCATTTACAACCATCATGGTGACTATATACAACCATCATGGTGACCATTTACAACCATCATGGTGACCATTTACAACCATCATGGTGACTATTTACAACCATCATGGTGACCATTTACAACCATCATGGTGACTATATACAACCATCATGGTGACCATATATCACCATCGTGGCGACCATATACAACCATCATGGTGACCATTTACAACCATCATGGTGACTATATACAACCATCATGGTGACCATTTACAACCATCATGGTGACCATTTACAACCATCATGGTGACCATTTACAACCATCATGGTGACTATTTACAACCATCATGGTGACTATATACAACCATCATGGTGACCATATATCACCATCGTGGCGACCATATACAACCATCATGGTGACCATTTACAACCATCATGGTGACCATTTACAACCATCATGGTGACTATTTACAACCATCATGGTGACTATTTACAACCATCATGGTGACCATATACAACCTTCGCGGTGGCCATGTACCGCCATCGTGGCGACCATATACAACCATCATGGTGACCATTTACAACCATCATGGTGACTATATACCGCCATCATGGTGACCATATACCGCCATCGCGGTGACCATTTACAACCATCATGGTGACTATTTACAACCATCATGGTGACTATTTACAACCATCATGGTGACTATTTACAACCATCATGGTGACTATATACAACCATCATGGTGACCATTTACAACCATCATGGTGACTATTTACAACCATCATGGTGACTATTTACAACCATCATGGTGACTATTTACAACCATCATGGTGACTATATACAACCATCATGGTGACCATATATCACCATCGTGGCGACCATATACAACCATCATGGTGACCATTTACAACCATCATGGTGACCATTTACAACCATCATGGTGACTATTTACAACCATCATGGTGACTATTTACAACCATCATGGTGACTATTTACAACCATCATGGTGACTATTTACAACCATCATGGTGACCATTTACAACCATCATGGGGACCATATACCGCCATCGCGGTGACCATATACCGCCATCGTGGCGACCATATACAACCATCATGGTGACCATATACCGGCATCATGGTGACCATATACCGCCATCATGGTGACCATATACCGCCATCGCGGTGACCTTATACCGTCATCGTGGCGACCATATACCGCCATTGTGGTGACCATATACCGCCATCGCGGTGACCATATATCACCATCGTGGCGACCATATACAACCATCATGGTGACCATATACCGGCATCATGGTGACCATATACCGCCATCATGGTGACCATATACAGCCATCATGGTGACCAGAAACCGTCATCGTGGTGACCATATACCACTATCTTGATGACTAAATACCGCTGTCGTGGTGACCCTATGCTACTATCGTGGTGACCATATACCGAGAATATTCCTATTGGACGATACTGTGGTCACTCCGTTGTTTAACGCGGTACTTGACACTATTCCAGGTCGAGGAAGGCTGTCTGAAGCCATTCGATGACATGCACTAACCAAGTCAGTGAGTCTGACCACCAGATTCCTTTAGTCTCCTTATGTAAAGCACAGGTTGATGAAGATCAATTCTAACCCAGATATTGGCCTTGTGATTTGTGACAGCCATTGACGATGTTCATTGATCAATCGATTTCTCTTCTCATTCTGTGCACAGCTTACCTGTCCGATTCAATTGACTAGCCGAACCGGTTTCATTAATATTTAGACAATTCAAAATAACATGCAGAGCGGGATAGTAACGGCTGAACAAGTATCAATACACTTACAAAGAGAAAGTAAGGTCTGAGACAGACACGCTATCTACCTATCTATATCTAAAAACCCGCGTTTTATATAAAATATTTCAAACCACACAAGCTCACACTGTCACAATCCCGAGGCCAGTCCTTCTCCAAACCGGTTTTCTATCGAAGCTAACCGGTTGCTGCTATCTATCAAAACCGGTTTCAGTAGATTTTCGTTTTCATCATTGTTCCCTCTTCAAAAAATATTAAATGGAAATATATTTGTTTTCAAAGGTACAATTCCCATAAACATACAATCGGTTTAAAAATCTGCTTAATGTACAAAATAATCCTGGCAGCGTACAGTACAACTGTCACGCCAGTGCTAACCGCGACAGTTAAGTAGGACCATTCAAGAGAAACCTGTCAATAAAATGTGTTGAAACTAACTGTGTGCACTACGCATGGATGTATAAAACATACCAGTCTTGTTGACAGTGTGGTCACGTGGCGCTGTCTAGGCAACGGCCTGTTGATAACGCTCGGATAACTAGCCGTGAAGACCTTCATACGCCACTGTCTAGTAGATGATAACAAACTATGGTGTTTTGACTCCGTGAAGACTCGTTACAGCAGCCACACGCTTCTCGGACATTGGAAATATGGAAGATATATTGAAACTCGTTAACCCGGAATACGTCGGAAATTTTCAGGAATTTTGCGGACTACAACCCCGCGAACAGAGTGGCGCTGAATCAGGGGTCCATCCGTCTGAGAGGTCAGAGGACAATGAGTTTGTCCCCAACATCCACAAAACAAACGGGTTTCGGAAAACGAAATACAGCAGTTGTGTTAAAAGCCGTATTGATAATGACGAACCATCGTGTGTTTATACGGAAAACGGTCGGTCATCACACCCAAGCCTCATCGAACAGACGCCGTATATAATACAGTATAAATCTATATATTACGTTGCCAAAGTTGGATCTTTTTTGGGCGAGGAATTGTTCTATCTGATATTCTTCCCTTTTTGGATATGGAACGTTGACAGTCTCGTTGGCAGACAAACGGTGTTCGTGTGGTGTCTTGTGATGTATTTTGGACAAGCAACTAAGGACTATCTACGATGGCCCCGCCCCCCTTCCCCCCCAGTCTTCAGGCTTGAAACTGCCCATTTGCAGGAATATTCCATGCCATCTACTCATGCAATGGCCGGGACTGCCATTCCTGTGGTGTTGTTCTACGGGATTTGTACTCGTTATGAGGTAAGAATTCAATATGCTCCTTGTAAAGTCGATGTATGCACTGTTTACAGAGAGAGCGTCATACCCGAGCCCAAGTGAATTGCGGTGGATAGCGATCAATTGTAGCTCTGATTACTAAGGTGGGAAGGGACTCAGGGTTGTGGTGGTTGCAGCAGTCGGGGTCGGGGTGGGATGTTGTGTATCAAGGCTGTGTTCATTTATTGTTCTGTTAATCAAGCGACTGTGTCATTCAGTTTTGAGGTAGTGTTTACCAGATCGTGGATACGCTAATACGCTCAGTAGTTTCTCGCACCTGACAGGATATTCTAGAAGGTCAAGGTGAAACGTAAGGAGGTTGGGGGCGGGTGTGGGGATCTAGAGGCAGTCGGGAAGATATACAGTAAACACCAGCATCTGTGTCAGGGTCAGGGTGGAGTTACTTTTGGTTACTGTCGCCTGCTGGGTCATTTATTGTGGTTGATCGGCATGGAACGCTTCGAGCGTGTACGCACGTACACACGGACACATCCCAGCTAACTATTCAAATTATGCTTTGGTTGTGGAAACGGTATATGTTATATTGTGTCAGCACGCATAACGTTATAACGTTGTAGCAATGTTGTGACGTGACGTTGTGATGCCGTGCTAATGTCGTGGAAACGTTCTTTTGTATCTGTACAACGTTACTGTGTAACACAACGTGACGTGACGTTGTGATGCCGTACAATGTTAGTGAGTAACTCAATGTGACATGATGTTGTGATGCCGTACAATGTTAGTGTGTAACACAATGTGACATGACGTTGTGATGCCGTACAATGTTAGTGTGTAACACAATGTGACATGACGTTGTGATGCCGTACAATGTTATTGTGTAACACAATGTGACATGACGTTGTGATGCCGTACAATGTTATTGTGTAACACGACGTGACGTGACTTTGTGATGCCGTACAATGTTAGTGTGTAACTCAATGTGACATGACGTTGTGATGCCGTACAATGTTATTGTGTAACACGACGTGTCACAACGTCGTCACTATGGGAACGTTACAAGTGCAGGGGACCATTATCTATTTCTTGAAAAGTCAAAAACGTGGGCTCAGTGACACATGAGTCTTATATTTTCAGTCTTCAAGAGAAGAGGCGGAAGAATTGTTTACACATCTTCATCTGCAAAGGTCTATCTTGCGTCTTAGTATCGAAAGAAACAATAACACAGACATGTAGTAATGACAAGGCATCTATATTTTAGGTAAAATGAAAAAAAAAAACATTGGTGATAATGAGATAGGAACCAACATACCCCCCCCCCCCCCCCAACAACAACCCAAAACAGCAACAACATCACAACAAAACAAATAAAAAACCCCAAGAACTAAGAAAAAAAGAAAACAAAAAACAAACAACCAAACAAGCAAACCCAAAAATACCCAAAAATACTCCCCCCGCCCAAATAAAAACCAACCAACCAACCAAAAAACCAAAAAAAACAAACAAATAAAAACAAAGAACAAAAAAAAACAAACAAACAAAACAAAACAAATCACAAACACAAAAAACAGCAAAAAAAACCCCGAAAAAAAAAAAAAAAAAAAAAAAACCCAACCAAATAAAATAAAATAAAACAAAATAAACAACAACAACCCCCCCCCAAAAAAAAAACAAAAACAAAAACAAAACAAACAAAAAACAAAACAAAAACAAAACAAAACAAACAAAAAACAAAACAAACACAACAACAACGTTTGGTATGTTGCCGCACTCAGCAGTATTCCAGCTATATGGCGCCGGTCTGTGATCGTCATATTGTTCCGCCGTAGCAGCTTGATCAAGTTATACGGTTATGCATTACACGAGATTTGAAGAACTATCATCAGAGAACAGGATTACAACCCCTATCGTAGACTGGTTAAAACTGGTTTCAGGACTTAAAGACTCCCTGACTATTTGGCAACGATGTTAAATTGGGCTAGAGATCGTCATCAGCCTGGGTATGGTAATTTAAGCATACTAGAAACACGGGGACCCAAGATGTGATGTACATCGTTTAGTTAGTAGACTAAAAGTAACAAAAATTGTGCACTTAAAATTTAGATAAATATATCTACGCTTTGAAAGACGTGGTATTACAGATCTGTCACTGGATGATGATGATGATGATGATGATGACGACGACGACGAGGATGATGATAGATTACTTTTAATCTCGCAAGATACGACAGTTTGAAAGAGACGGAAGTGTGTGTGCTATAAGCCATTGCATCCAGCCACAAACAAGAAAAGCTTGTTAGTAGACAGAGCCCAGCTTGACACAGGAAACAAGCCCCGCCTCATGTGTAAATACCGACCAGATACTAGGACCTTCACAGTTCTGACAAGGAAACCCAATATAAAATAATACAACGTCTTCACAAAATACTTTCCTTTATACTACTTATTATGCATCTCTAATTTCCCGATACATTGTAAAGTGAATTTGAAATCGGTAACAGGTCAGGATGTCATGAACGTAGTTCTACTTTGTACAGATATACTTATCAAAAGAAATTAATGAACATCAAAATTTGACGCGACAGACTTATTGTCGTCGCGTGGAAAACATTATATATCTTAACCTCTCTAAAGTAGAATATCTGGCCTACTTTTGATTCAGAGTTCAATATATGGGGCACGTTTTAAAGTGTTTAAACATGCTGTGGTAATATCAATTCATTTTTTCATATGAATATTTCAGCTTTTCACAATGCAGTATTACCAGTAACATAAACCCGTTCTCGACAGTTTTCCACGTGTCTCAACACCACAATTAACAATGAGATGTAGCATTACATTGACACTGGGTATTTGATTGTTAATACCGGTTTTCATTGACGTCAGGAGGAGCTGTTAAACTATCATGGTTGCCGCATGCATACACATGTATTTCACAGCTGAACAGGTTTCGGCGGCTGCAAAAATTAAAGACTACCTGCCTTGCAAGATCCTGCGTGGATCGTATCAGAAACGTCTGAATGATATTTCATTTTTATTTGTCCCAGAAGAACTTTCATTTTTCCTGAAACTCATTATAAAGCGTTTTTTTTCAATGTTGAAATAAGTATATGTTTTCTCTGTGCTCGTGATCTTTCATCTGTGGTATTTTTTATGTAGTTTTCACAAGCAGACTCTGAAATAGATCGATCCAACAACATCTGTAATATTTGTCAAGTCTAGATTACCACAGTTTCAGGAATGAAACTTCTCTTGTTATAACATTCTACAATATTATAATTTAACAGATTTTTTATGCAAAATATTTTCATTTCAGGAACAAGACATTAGTTAATGTACGTCATAAGAAGTGTGTTTTCTAAAGGAAGGCATTATATTTTGTCCTTTGACTAGCTGACCCACTTGACAACATCATGACACAACAATACTGCTGATCCAGTGGACATTTATATTCGCTGACGACCTATTTCGTCACTACCCAGCAATGCGAACAATTCGACAGAGAACGTCAACAATATACGTCACAGAAGGTATATTTGTTAAAGGGAGGTAACCGGACGTCTCGTGAATAATTAGCCCAAGACTAGCATCCTTTGACAACCTCTTTCGTCATTACATGGTAACGCTAAAAATCCCCCCAAACGGCATATTTTCAACCCCCACTCCTGTTCCTGTCTGGCGGACTTGTACCTCCTTACGAGGTCCTTGATACAGACCCATGTGTTTAAACCCGGCACATAACTAGACTGTGTTTGTGATATCTGGTGCATGACGATACAAGGATGCGATATAGAACAAAGCCATACTATCGCCTAGATAGCTGTTTATCAAGTCAGGGGTATGTAATATATTTAACACATTCCTTAAGGTTATTCAAACTTGAGAAGATCGCATTCTTGTGGTAGGAGGCGACTAACGCTCTCGGATGGCCGGGCACGCTGACTGGGTTAACACATAATCGCGTAGGCTGAAGCTCATACTATTAATCACTGGATTGTCTTGTCTTGTCATTTACAGATCGCCGCCATTAGGACTGCAATATTAATACATCATCACTATGAAATTACACAAGTATTATTTTTAACTACAGCTTTTGGTGAAGTAGTTGTTACTTCGTCGAACAGGTTTATAATTATATTGTATTTTTTATCTTAAATGAACCGTATATTCCCCGAAGCATAATGGTACCGCATAATACCGTCAAAATCCAGACGCTTTCGACAAAAATGCATTGATATTTGTCTATTCTCATGATGGCACTGGCGCAGTAATACATTAAACATCGATTATGGGTGACGTTTCCGGCTCATTACTACCTATAACGTGTGACCTTCCACGCAACAGTTTCAGTTACATTTGTTGATTATCACGACGTTGTTGATAATGCAAAATAAACAGGGTCAACTATAACTTATAAAACGCCATAAAACTATAAAGTTTCAACACAGAAGCAGGAGAACGCAATGAAGTAGACTGATCGATGAATTACGACTGGGAAAGTAGTCCGTCATATACTGATATTAGGTCATCACCATGGAGTATCCAATCGCCGACTGGAATTTGATCTTAGACATGTTTCCTACCAGTCACCTCAAACGAATCCTTTTCAGCCTAAATAAGTCCACAAGGAGCTAAAAAGCCCTCAAAACCAATAACTTTTATGTGTACCCTGGCTGATAGGAATTCATCCTACTTGTGGAAGAGAGAGAGCCGTTTAGTCATTTCAAACACGACGCTCCGATGACACGTTGGGAAAATGTGTCATGTGATCGCATCATCTGAAACCGACATCAACGCAAGCTTTGTGTAATGGTCACGCTGTGATGTCGCTGTGATCTGAAAACACCTCGTGATTCATTCACACCTGATCATGCGGGAGAGAGAGAGAGAGAGAGGTGTCCTCCGCTGTGATGTACCGCAAAACCAGACTCGCTTATTTATTCACTCACACTCTCATTACAACTTAACATACTTCTCAGTTTGAACTGTATCTTGGGTTATCTTGTCCGTATCTTCACGGTGCACTTTATACCAATTAACTGATACTGATAGTGATATTAACTGATATTGACAGTGATATTAACTGGCATGGATGCATATTAATGGTGAATGTATTTGCATGTATAAAAAATGTCTCCGTTTGATCGTAAATAGTATTTTTTTTTCCATTTCTCTCATCGAGCAATTCCACGTACTATGGGAAATCGCTGTGAAATGGTGAAGGTTGAACATGTTGACCATTTTCGGTGAAACATCAAGTGCTAATGGACACAGAATCATATTCAGTGGATCCTGATACTGCCAAGGGAAGCAACTATTGACACTCATAGATTTCGAGGTTTAAATTGATCCGTTCAATTCAGATGCTACAAATCATGTTCGCTGGTTCTATTTTATCAAAATATAGTTTTAGGCAATCTTGCAGCAATATATTGACGACAGATATTGACTGGACGACGAGCAAACGCTATAACCACTGCCTCTGAGTTTGAAAGGCGACCGACATTCTTCCCTTTCAATCAGATTGTGTCCTGGCGACCACTGCCGTCATGCCACCTGTAATATTTGTTGTTGCAAAGCAGAGTGAAGCTCATTTACTAAACTTACACTCCATGTCAACTTTACACATGCCAATACCGTTCATAGTTTCATAAAAGCAGGTACTACTGGAGTTGTGTAGAGTCGTACCCATTGACCTCGGATGGCAGTTTGTTTTTATTGACAGCATTCTTCTATGCCGTACTCAGCAATATCCCAGCTATATGACGGCGATCTGTAAATAATCGAGTGTAGACCAAAGAGCTCATTTGACAAACCCCATGAGCACCGATCTATGCAACCAGGATCCGATGTCATGTGACATCAAAGTCAGCGAACCTGACCACCGAAGTCCCGTTAGTCACGTCTTACGACAAGCATGTGTTACTAGAGACCAGTTCTAATCCAGGTCTTCACAGGTCACTTCGGATGGTAGCTCGGGGTGGACGACAATATGATACACTAACACTTTATGTTCATGATTATCTTTCTTGTTGATGTGGAAAAATGAGCAGTGAGTGAATATTTCTATAGGCCGCATCAACAATTTTGCAGTTATTTTTTTTCCGGAAAATAATCAGGGAAAGGTTTTTGATATAAATAATGACGTCACAACACGTACACGAATGAATTTTGATTACATGTTTCGGATATTAAGAGCTTGTTTTGCATTGACAAACACCAAACAATTTACACTTCTTTATTTTTGTCTATTGGCGGGTAGGTGGGGCAGCCCAGTGGTTAAAGCGTTTGCTCTTGACACATGTTTGATTGCCTGCATGAAGACGATGTGTGATTTCGCTGGAATATTGCTAAAACCCGCGTAAACCCTAACTCACTCACTCACTCTAAAGGCAACGCCCTGATTGCACCTTGTGCTCACTTTGATAAGTAACCAATAAGATGGCTTACTACATTTCATGATTCAGCAGCGTTTGTAATGAGCGTTCGATGATTATCTTTAATGTCTGTATGTGACTGCGATAAGAGATCAGTAAGGTCATGTTGCAGAGCCTGTTTAATTTAACCTGTAGTTCTTAGAGTTCCCCACACAAACCACATCCACAGTGACCTCGAAACACACGAATGAATAGTATATCCAAGATCTCATTCACGATGATGTGAAGAGTTAACCATCTTGATTCACGCAGATCACATGTAGATTGGGGTAACTATCTGTCGCTGAAGCATGTGCTTGAAACGACGTGTGAGTGAGTGAGTGAGTGAGTGAGTGAGTGAAACATCTGTCTTAATCTTTATTTGAGAAGTTATATTTTTAATTCAATTTATCACTTTACCATTACAGTTTCTTTTCTGTATTGCGTTCGGTAGTGACCATAACCATTTTAATGAAATTCACAATCAATGTGTGAGTGAGTGAATGTTGCTTAACGCCGCATCAGCAATGTTGCAGGGAAAATTCAAAAACAAGGCAATGGTGCTGCAATCTAGGATCTTAACGGGAAGCTAGTATGGAACTTAATGGAACCCGATCCTGGACCGGAAGTGACGACCTCGGTCCCTACACAACAATATTTTCCCTACTGACAAGCCTCCCTGCAATGCTCAAGCCCCAAATGAAGCAAGCATGGATTTCCTCAGTTCTGAATCTCTGGTCTCCCCGAGACACCTTTTGAGTCTATTTGTTTCGATAAAAAGTATATGTATTTCAGAGACTAAGCGTTAAGCTACCCACTTGGCCATCACTTCATCGACAACCCGTGCCCTTACTGGTAATACAAGCACCGAGGTACTGAGGTCAGAGCCCCGTTTCTAAAAGTGATCGCATTCCTACGACAGTCGTAAGTCGGTGTTAACGTATGGGAGATACGAACGGAGGCCTGGGCCGAGATGTCAGAAGCTGTCCTAGCGTTAAAATAGCCGTAAGTTAATGTCAATGCTATCTTACGGGACTATTTTAGCGCTAAGGCAGTTTGGAGAATCTAAGCCCTGATCTCTTCGGATTAAAGGGGGGTTCAGGTGGCCTAGTGATAAAATTGTGTTAAGATCACATCAGATGGAGTTTGTCGTGATTTTCTAAGAATGTTACTAAAGCGGTGTAAAAATTCACTCACTTACTCTTGGGACTTGGAACAAACAATCTTCTTTGTCTGCAACACACACGCGTTCCTCAAAACAATCGTACCGCTACGGTGATCGTAACTCCCATACTTTAACATTGACTTACGACTACCGTGGCGCTACGGTGATCGTAACTCCCATACTTTAACATTGACTTACGACTACCGTGGCGCTACGGTGATCGTAATTCCCATACTTTAACATTGACTTACGACTACCGTGGCGCTACGGTCGCTTTGCGAAACGAGGGACAAGTTTTTCAGACATATGTTATTTCTTAACCGGAGACAATGAGGGCTAACATGTTGTTTTTGCCCCAAATAGCCCAAACTCCCTTCAGAACATCGGTTTCCGGCCCCCAAGAGGAAAGACAGTATTCTTGCTACTGTCTGAGACGCGGTAATCAGGACACGACTTTGACTACTATTTTGGCCCACGTGACCTAACGACCGCTTCCGGTGAACCCCGAGATCGTAATTGTATGTGTCTGCACAAGCTGGGAATTAGACACTTAAACTATCCATCTGGATTACAAGCATACAGTGATTGACTGGGAATCTATGGAATCGTCTAGTTTCCCGCCTGAGCGGATATCTCATTGTTAAGTACCTGAAGGAAGTTGTCTTGTACCATAAACTGTAACTCTCCAAAGCAAGTGACTTAATCCGTGTTTTTGAAATTGGTGCTGTGACATTTTCTGCTTGTCAATAATAATCAAATGAATAAATATTTTTTTCTTAAAACTCAAAACATTTTACAATGTCAATGTTTGCAGACTTGGACTCGTCGCTATGTGGCTGAAAGAATGGCTGTGCGATGTAAAAATGAGAGATATTGTCGAGTTGGCGGGCACTGGATCCTTGTTTTTAGCTCCGGGCAACGCGACAATGTTTTTGTTGTCGGATTCCACGGTTACCTGAGGCGGGACACTGAATAATTAGACCCGTCATATCTAACACACTTCCTTGTGCACCAGATGCCACCAACCAACCAACCCCCTTCTCCCCCTCCCCTCCGTAACCGGATACGACTCATGCTCAAGACACCGGATATGCATCGATATACCTCGCTTGCATCAAGTCATGTACTTGCTCTAGGCACGGGCTCATATAAATCGTGACTGTCTCTATATCCTTTGGATCCGAACTTTGATTCGACCTTGCTTTTTATCTGAGCGCACCTGTCTGGATGAGAGAACGCGGATACATTTATCAATGTGTACCTGTGAATAACAACGCCTTGGAATATGAATTGATAATGCACACTCTTTATTGTATATTATTGTTATTTCGTTGGCGTCTGGTTTGTTGTATGTTTTGCTTTGAATGCATAGTATGTTGCATACACCTCTGTTAGTTGTAATCCAGCTTGTTACCCTTGGAATGTACTCCACAGGTAATATTCGTTTGGAGAATGTAACACGGGCCGTAGACAAGATGAGCTACCGCTTTAACCACTAGGCCATTTGATCAATATCACTGCGGGGTACCGATACACCATGGGCTTCACGTGTTGTAAACGTGGGATTCTAGCCCGAGTATATGGCATGGTGGGCAAATATTCTCGCCACATCCTTACGGGAAACCCATTTCTGTCTCGTGATATTGCTTCATTACAGCGGCGTAAACCAACACCCTTTCACTTCCTGTTCTTTCTTGTTTGTATCTTTGGAAAAGGATATTCCAGTACATGCCTTAGGTAATTAAACCTCTGTCGATGTTGGTGTCTGTGTTGGCGTTCATTCAGCTCTGCATATTGACGTTACTGTCGCTATTAGCGTTTGCGTCAGTGCACGTGTGAGTGTCGATGTCGTTGATGTCCATAGCCATGTTCGGGGATTATGTCGCAGTCGGAGTCAGTCCTTCCGCTACTTTTTCATATGGGGCGGTGGGGGTATCCTCATGGTTAAAGCGTTTGTTCCTCACGCCGTAGGCTCTGGTTTGATTCCCCATCTGGGAACGGCGTGTGAAACCCATTTCTGGTGTCCCCCGCCGTGATATTGCTACTGAAGCGGCGTAAAACTATACTTACTCACTCTATCCACCGTTTCCACGTGTGCTTGTGAAATCGTGAGAACCCCTGATATGGCAAGAAACACCCCTCTTTATATTTCTGAAATGTTATTTTTCAGTGGTAATATTGAAATTGTCTTCCGAACACGTACCACTTACAATCTGTTTGAGAATCGTCTAAAAGACATCGTAACACGTCTTAACTGGGTCGTGTATTTCGCAATCCGCGTTGTCAAGATAACCGCCTTTTCTTATCAGCGTTGCATACCCCAGATGACCTCTATGGTTGAGGCTCTGGAATTTTAATGGACCAGTTTCAATGACATCGATAAATGTACTAAGTAGTAGGCATTCACGATAGTGCACGAGCACTTTCTCACGTCTGTGGCACGTCTGTCGGCCATTGACTGGATAGTAACGTGTAACAAAACACCACCAGACTCTTTTGCTATTAGAGAGTGAGTTTAGTTTTACGACGCACTCAGCAATATGGGGCGGGGGTTTCTAGATAATCGGATCTGGACCAAACAATCAAGTGATGAACAGCATGAACATCGATCTACCCTTTTGCTCCTAAGTGATAGGTACTAGGCACCACCATCCCCACTACTACTACTACTACTGTTGCTGCTGCTACTACTATTGTTCCCCTTGCGTTTTCTCACATTTCAACCGGATAAACACATTTCCGAATATAAAGTATATGAGTCTAGTGAGTTAAACCCCTTATTTAATTTCCAGGGAAGGCAAAGGAACGCGTTCTATTTCATGTTAATATTATTGTGTATAGTCAGATCAACCACATCATACCTCTCCCTGACCTCCACGGTTGCCCTGCCTCACGCAAACTGTAAATATTTAACATCACGACCACAATAAGACCAAAACCCCGACGCACTACATCATTCCGAATGCAGACAGATATTACCGATCGATAGATAACGTATAACTTCAAGCCTTATAGAGATCTTCTCAGGCTTTCTCAATGAGTAATCAATCTGTCATAGCACCTTCGCCATTTCATAAAAGACGACTATCAGACAAATGAACCTGGAGACGAATCTCCATGAAGTCAGTCATGCCATTTCAGGCATCAGGTGTTGATTCAGGTCGTAAAAAGAATTAATTATACATCCCCAATTATTAACGGGAAGGTAAATCGATTTGTATTCGATTCCTAACTCCCCATGCTCGGTAATGCAATGTATTTATACGTGTTTGAAATATATCAGCTGTGTGTTATCGCTCTTTTGTGTGCGATTAACCCAAGACATTGCGAACACAGAAATCTGCAATCATGTCGTTACCTGTATCCGAACACAGGAATCTGTAATTATGTCGTTATCTGTTTCCGAACACAGGAATCTGTAATCATGTCGTTACCTGTATCCGAACACAGGAATCTGTAATTATGTCGTTACCTGTATCCGAACACAGGAATCTGTAATTATGTCGTTACCTGTATCCGAACACAGGAATCTGTAATCATGTCGTTACCTGTATCCGAACACAGGAATCTGTAATTATGTCGTTATCTGTATCCGAACACAGGAATCTGTAATTATGTCGTTATCTGTTTCCGAACACAGGAATCTGTAATTATGTCGTTATCTGTATCCGAACACAGGAATCTGTAATTATGTCGTTACCTGTATCCAGGAAAACGCTAGACTTTGAAGCAACTAGTGTAAAAAATTGAAATATCGAGATTTTGTAAGAGGCCTCATGAAACGAGCAAGTAACGAGATGTTTTGATCCAACTATAATATTTTAGGTATAAAAGTGGCACCATTAATGTTACATATGAAGCAGATTGTAATTATGAGAATTTGTTTGGTGGTATGATTAGTTTGTTATTGTTTTACGGCGCACTCCACAACATTCCAGTTATATCATAGCGGTTCATTGTGTGGACAAGCCAATGCATTTGATTATAAACAAAAATCCTCTGTCTACGAAACTTGGGGCTGTCTCCATGGAAACACATCAGCTTGGAGAGTATCGACAACTGTAACAAGCATCTATTGCGTAAGTGTGAGTGGGTCAAATAGATGTACCAATAGTTAGATCGGAGTATGTTCATTAATGTGGATGTTTAGGTCAGAAACTCTACAAACTCGAAAATCGAAGACCAAATTGTAGGCCGCTCCAGAGAGCGTGGCGTGACGTTTGGAAACTTTCATACCCACGGCAGTTTATACCCTACCCTTTAAATTACAATGTATACCTTCATCTGTCCATGGTATCTACAACTGTAACATGTATATCGCTTTTAGGAATATGCGCATACATTTTAGATAATATCTGAGACCTAATGTCCTCCCGGCTTTGATGGAGATTTGTGATTCACTACGTTTTTCACAAATGCACTTTACCTCGGAATGTAACACCTGTCACCTTGGCAACGTAACGGGTCCGCATAGAGATGGAATCAATTTCCCCAGCTGCTGCAGACGCAATTTTATCAAAATCATTCCTGCGCATACTCGAAGAAGATTGAATTGTTGTTATATTTGAATATGAATATTCATAAACCACCCATAGTGCTACCCAGAATATGTAGATGAAGCCAAGGAAGGTGGCAGTTACAAAATTCTCAACTCACTCACTCACAGGCCCATATAGAGCCCTGACATATCCAAGCCAACGAATCTGATTTTGTACTTTTTTCATAAAATCAATAGAATTATTTATATAATTGAAATTCTGTCCCTTTTGACAGCAATGTGATCGACAGGATTCAGGGAACTCATGGCAAATGACATGTGGGCTGTGTCGTCAGGCTCCCCATTGTTTTGGGTGCCTTGGTGTGGCACCTCCTGATCTCTTGACACAGATCAGGAGAGTGCCCGGCTTCTCCACCGGAAACACAGCCCTTCTGACACGCCGGTTAATGCAGAAGGCCTCAATGTTGTCCGGAAAGTTCTTGATGGATTTGACTAGGTAGTGCTTCCTGGGAGAAGTCCCTTTCGCTGTCTGGGCTGCGTGTAGAAGGGGCGAGGGGCTGAGCTGTTTATGAGCCAATCGAGCCTGACTGTGCGACGCCCTCATCAGAACCCTCTCTTCTGCGTATTTTCTTAATCTGTTAGACATAATATTACGGGTATGACCCACTCTTCTTTTTTCTGCAGTAACCATGTACTTTTGTAAAAGTCTACTGGGCACGTTAGACATGAAAGCAGTGACTGAGTGAGTGAGTTCAGTTTTACCCCGCTTTTAGCATTATCCCAATAATATCACGGCGGAGGACAAGCATGCCCCGTGTGCCATCATGGAGATATCATGGAGAGATCTGTGTCTCCTTGGATGGGGTAAGAAACAGAGACGGAAGGCTAAACGTCATGGGAAGACATCAAAGACGACAGACGAACATCGGCAAATATAATGGACTCTATGCAAACCCATGTCTGGTGTTCCACGCAGTGATATTGCTGGAATAAAGCTATAGGCGGCGTAAAACTAAACTTACTCACTCACTCAAGTGCGTATAGTTTATAGCGACATACGGTGTATAGTACTGGCACATCTCATTGCCTGTCTACGTGATCTGCTTACGTGGATACTCTTTTCCACATATGTTTTATTGGCTGTGCAGAAATTATGCATACATCTGTCGTTTAGCTGACTCAGCGATACTCCAGCTGCCGGTATAAACTCGGTGGATGATATGTTAATTTCACAAACTGCTTGTCTGTTTCATTACTGCTATGTTAATATCAGTCAATGGTATACATGGTGTACATTGCAAAAGATCAGTTTCAAAGGTCCACTTCAGAAAATAATGATATGTATTGAAGTGTCGAGCACAGTCTCATGGATGATCTTCTGATACAATTGCACATTGAATATATAGTGTCCATGTCAGAAATATTTAACATTACGTACTGTTTAATGAAATATTAATATTGGTGTAAAATCGACTTTTCGAAGGTTTAATTGGAAGTACATACCAGTACGTTATAACGGGGAATTAAATTTTTATAAAAGTATGTGGACAACACATGATCGCAGATCAGCTGAAATAAAGACGTCGTCAGGTTGTATTTTTCGGTTTGTTTTTTTCGCCATAAGTGTCACTGGAAAATGCGCAAGTTTGACTGACACAAATGTGAAAAGATCACGACGCCAAATTAAGGATGGAAATGCCGGTCGTTCTCAGGAACATGTCGAAGATCGATTCAGATTAATTCTGCATTCCATTCGCCACCACACGTTTCTTCCCGAAACCTCCACGAACACTCAGTATTCTGTTTGTCCCAGAGATGATCTCGAATGATTAAGACTGGGAGAGGTTACACCGCCCAGGGGTTTGTGTTCTTGAAAAAACAATCAGATATGGGCTTTCTTACGGGCTTTGGATCCAGAATTTGAAATTTTAGAAAACATAAACTGAAAAGGATAATGTAAAAGATACAAGATTTCTTAGACAGACCTGCTGTCTGGGGATAGATAAAATATGTGTGAATGTACTTGGCTTTAATTATTTCTATTCGGAACTGCATCGTTGGATCTTCTTAGATAATGTTATTGTGTCAAATTTGAATATCTGATTACAAAGGTTTGTGAATTGTTCACAATGCAAAGGTTTTCAGAAAAAATATATTGCAAAACGCATCGTTCGAATGAGCGTATTGCGATATACTGCTATACAGTTAATACAGTTAATACAGTTAATACAGTGCAGCCCTAATGTCCACACAATGTGATATCACTGAGGTCCACGTGGTTGTGTATGTATTACATATGCCTCCTGGTCGGATATAATCCTAATATGCCTGGTGCTGTTGATACAGAGATTACAATATGGGTGTCTGTTAGGTACCATTTATCTCACAACGAGCTGTGTAAAAACGAAACTGATTAGATACCTTTCCAACATGAGTTGGAAGCTGAATGATATGTGACAGACACGAGTGCAGTAATTCGCTTCTTGTGTGTGACCTGAGCTCGCCACCTTGGCACATTCAGTCCATTCACACCGTGGTCTACACTTATTACTATCGAGCTCAGTCATGACTGACGTCATACAGTACACATACTGGTCGCATCTTGTCCAAAATTACTGGGTAAATGAATTTGATATAATATAAATGTCGTGAGATTCCATTCAGAATTGAGGTCGACCAGTTTCTACTTTTACAGCGTACCATACGTTCAAATGCCGTGAGATCTCGTGCAGCTGTCGTGAGATCTTGTCCGTCTGCCAAGTGATCGCCGACTGTCGTTGACCACTTCGTACGCGACAATGCTCATTTGTCTGTTGCCTGTGTTCTAATGTAGTGGCTTGTCCAATTTGTCTCTTTAACTTGGTAGTGATTAAAGAGAGGCAATTTACAGTCCGTGTTTATAGACCATGTTTTAAATTCGTGTTTACAGACCATATTTTATACTCCCTTTACAGACCATGCTTTACAGTCCTTGTTTACGTACCATGTTTAACAGTCCGTGTTTACAGATCACTTTTAACAGTCCGTGTTTACACACCATATTTAACAGTCCGTGTTTACAGACCATGCTTAACTGTCCGTGTTTACAGATCACGTTTAACATTCATTGTTTACAATGTTTAACAGTCCGTGTTTACAATGTTTAACAGTCTGTGTTCACAGACCATGTTTTATAGTCCGTTTATAGACCATGCTTTGCAGTCCTTGTTTCTAGGTCATGTTTCACAGTCCGTGTTTACAGACCATGTTTAACAATCCGTGTTTACAGGCCATGTTTAACAATCCGTGTTTACGGACCATGTTTAACAGTCCGTGTTTATAGACCATGCTTTACAGTCCGTGTTTACAATGTTTAACAGTCCCTTTTCAGATTATGTTTAACCTTCAGTGTTTACAATGCTTAGTCCCATGTTTTACAGACCATGTTTTACAGTCCGTGTTTCCAGACCATGTGTAACAATCCGTGTTTACAATGCTTTACAGTCCGTGTCTACAGTCCGTGTTTTAATTCGGGATTCTGATGTAGCAGTTCACCACCGTGTTCCATGTTTCAGTTTCCTGTCGCAGCTGGTGTCGTCCTGGCGGTCACGTGGTGTGTCACCGTGTGCCTCAGCCGCCTCTACCTCGGGGTCCACTCGGTGCTGGTAAGTCTCGCCTTGGTTTCAGATAATGGTTACTGAATGGACAAGCTGTTGACTAGTAACCCGCTCTCTAGGTACAAACTTCACATGCTGGCTAGACCGTGACTGATCTTTACTAAATCGAATGCAGGTTATATCATCTCAAAAGTGAACATCAGTGTGCGAAATATAGCCACTGGGCCGTTAGCCCGTTGCTAGTAAACATCGAACCGGGACAGTCACTGGCCCAGCTGTCTTGTGAAAGTTTATGTAGTCATTTGTTTGGGGTGGTATTTTACCCTTTCATAATGTTTTGCTCACTTTGTGTGCTGGCGATTAGGTGCCTGACTCTGAAGGTGCGGATTCGAATCCCGGATGGGACTCAACCGAAAAAGTAGTAGAATTCGTACTTTACTAAGAAAGTGTATACAAATATGACATATGTTGAGATAACTCATGTTGTATTGAGTCAGGTACGAGCTGCCACGATGTCCACGTCCGCACTGACAACTCTCTAAACCTTTGGACAGAACTAATATGTTTCCAAACTTTTGCTATTGCGTGAGTGATCACGCCACTACATGGATTCGGAGATAGGTGGGGGCGGGATTGGTTTTGAAACCACGGGTGTTATACTGTGCCATTACTCTCGATCTGTCATGTATTGCGGGTTACGCGTTGTGAAACACAGAATCGGTGACCTTTAACCGCAGGTCAAGGCAGCTAAGGGACGTCGCTCTCTGCGCCGTGTATCATTCGTTACTACTCGTCTCTTCACGTGATCTACAAAGAGACACCATGACACGAGTAGTTGCGGATGCGCCTTGTACCACATACAACATTGTTGAAGCAAAACCTTTCTTTATGTTTTTTTTTCTGTTGAACGTCGTATTGAACAATGCTCCAGCTGTATCTCCTTGGTGTGTAAATGATATTTTGGGTCTCGTCTAAGCCGACAGATTTCAGCAGCACGTTTGCTGGGCTTGTGGTTAAAGCATTTTAAAACGGCGTAAATCCTTACCTTAAGGGCACTGGAGCCATGAAGATCCGGCTTAGAATAGGCCTTCAGCAACCCATGCTTGTCGTTAGAGGCGACTATCGGGATCAGGTGGTCAGACTGGCTGACTTGTGTCATCGTATACCAGTTGTGTTAATCGATGCTCATGCTGTTGATCACTGGATTATCTTGCCCAGATGCGATAATTGGCAGACTCAATTATTTACAGACCGCCTCCATATAGCTGGAATATTGCCGAGTGCGGCGCTAAACAGCAATCAGTCAATAACCGCAATCCAATATTTTTCTTTTCGCAGGATGTGTTAGTCGGTTTCCTGTATTCAGTGGCAATCATCATCATCGCGACACCTTATTTCAAGGAGTTCGACACATTCCAACAAACTCACCCAAGCGCCCCTGTCGTCCTCTTCATCACCGGTCTGGCCCTGTGTACAGTGTGTTACCCCAGTAAAACCCAACAGTCCGCCAAGGGCGACGCCGTCGGGACGGTCGCCGTCACTGTCGGTCTATCCTATGGCTTGTGGCTCAATCACCATCTTGGATTGACCTCCCCACCGGAAGTGACGCATCCATACGCCATTGCAAGCCTCACTGCAAAATGGCTGGCTTTGTCCATCATTCGTATGTTTTCTGGTGCTTTTGTGTTAGCGTTGGTCAGAGAAGTGGTCTCAACTGTGTCCATCAAGGCTTTAGCGTATTTGTTTAGTTTGGAAAAGCCAGACAAGAGACACCCAACGGTCCAAACAGCGTATAAATTCATCAGCTATTTTGCGATGGGTGTTTGTGCCATGTGGGCGGTGCCATATGTACATACGATCATGGGAATATGTCGATCACAGTTTTACAATGAAGTCTCATAACACAAAGGACAAAATGGACAAAGCAATCACCTTGGCTACTGTTTCACCGAAACTGTCCTGTCAAGATTCGTTTTCGTTTCAAATGCAATTTTATATCAAATTTGATTTTTATGTCTAAGTTGACTTTATTCTGAATCACCTGATATTTAATTCCGTGAACAAATGGCAGTTATTGTAAGGCAAATTATCTCAGGATTCGGTAGTATATTGTGACTTAATTTTAAGCATATCACTTTCCCTGCTGCAAAACAAAGCGGTAATTTGAATGCTAATAATTGTTGCTCTATTTTTTCATATCGGTGAGGCTCGTAACTTTCCGTGTACACGATTGGAGAGTGCACGGAAAGACACGAACAGTGGCTGCTACATAATTAATGGCTGGAAATATACGCGATTGCTAAACTTGATAAGAGTCGAATGGAACGTAATGGAAATATTCCATTCTGCTTGAAATCATATAAATTGCAATCTGATTATAAAACGTTCAAAATGACAAAAAACTATTTCTTATTTTATCATTTCTTATACAAAGACTTTTACCTTCGCACACACGAGCACACACACACATGAGCGCGCAAGCACACACACACACATGCACGCACACACGCACGCACACACACACACACACACACACACACACACACACACACACTCACACACTCATGACCCACTTACCTCATCCCCGTACTAAGTCCTCGCTTCTTCATCCATGACCTCATCCATCTCGCCTGATCATATGACAAAATAAATGTTGTAAAATCAGCTCATGATGTTACCGATCATTATTATTTAGTCTATGCGATGCTAAAAGTGATTAAATTATTAATCCAAATATATTTTAGTACCACACTGCTAGTCCAGTGGCCATGGCTCCTTTGTACTTTGTATGTAGTCCAGTTACACACGCTCAGATTCATGCATACTGATTTCGATATTGTTTTAAAAGACAATATGTATGCCCCACCGTCATATATGTTTGTTGTTTACCTCCACACTCAGCAATACTTCAGCTATATGGCGGAAGTCTGTAAATAATCGAGTCTGGACTAGACAATCCAGTGATCAACAACATGAGCGTCTATCTACGCAACTGGGATACGATGACATGTGTCAACCAGTTCTAATCCGGATCTTCATTGCTCCACCCTTATAAGGACATATAATTCACAGTGATACACATACCCACCGTGTGAGGTCTTTGGCTTGTCAGCGTGACACTCAGGCTATGAGCAGTTTGTGAATTGGATTCTTAACACAAGAGTCACGTGATATGCATGATATGACAACAGTATGATCTTGTGGACAGACAGGACAATCCTATTCACTGTATGAGTGAGTGAGTGAGATGAGTTTTACGCCGCACTGATGCAATAAACTGTTACCTTATACGAAGCAGATTTTTTTTGTTTGAAATCAAAATGGTGAGGTATTCTTTTGCATTCGCAGATATCTGTCGCTTGATCGACTAACGCTTAACTTCTCAAAATGTATTTTTAAAACTTACAACAAAACATAACTTGAAAAGGAGTCACAGTTAGATCAGAGATTCGGAAGGTGAGGGAAACCTAGACTTGCTTCATTTGGAGCTTTTGTTTTGGAGATAAGGATAGACCTCGGGATACATAAGGTAGTTCAGAGATTGTGATTTATCGCCTGACTAAACGCTTGACTCAGCGTTTGTTTGAGACTTGTGGTTATGTGCAGGACGGGACACTGGGTCATCTTTACGAGGGACGCAGTAATCTTTTTCACAAACCAGTGAATTGCTCAATTTAGGTTAAATTGGACCCATTGGGGTGGGACTGGATTGTAAGGGCCAGTGACTGTCGAGAATTGCTGGTCCGACTGGATTTTTACTAGCCTCGGGCTTGTGGTCCAGTGGCTATTTCGCACACTGTTCGGAATGTTGGGGTTAAGGCAATAGATCGGGATACTATTAAGGTAAATCAGTGTTCAAAATTAACTTCGGTCCTTTGGCCCGAAGCCGACTAAAAACCGATGGCCGACGGAGATAAACTGAGAGTATTATATCCATATTAAATATAAGGCCTACATATTCTGATCAGGACCACAAATTTGTATGGTTCTTGGTCCTTAGGACCTGCAGCGTCTTTAAGAGATGGACAGGTAATAAACCTCGTCTCCAATGTCTGATGTTTCACACAGTATTGTATTAATTTTGCTAACAGTGTTATTTAATATCAGCCTTTAAAAATAACCAGGATGCACTTTGAATGACACTCCCCGGTAATAGCCCAGTGATAGAAAACGTTCACCGGTCTCACTCCAGATCCAGGTTCGATTCCCCCAAATGGATATAATGTGTGAAGACCATTGCTTGTGTACCACGCTGTTGCTAACAGCAGAGTATCTCACTCCGTCGCTCAATGGCGTTTTGTTGCGTTTTAAGGCAACCTTCTTCAAATCTGAGCCGCATTTCATAAAACTGGATCAACGTCACTTTGAAATGTCGTCAAAACTCCTTTATGACGAAGTTCGAACACTTCGAGTAATCCAAGCTCCGACACAAATCACGTGAATAAACATTTTTTAAAACATTTCAAAAACCTTATAGCTAAACGTTTTCGAAAATGTTTCTGAAACCTTTCTGGAAGCATACGTGAATAAAACATTGTTTCAAACATTTCATTCAAACATTTCATTCAAACATTTCATTCAAACATTTCATTCAAACATTTCATTAAAACATTTCATTAAAACATTTCATTAAAACATTTCAAAACGATTATAGATAAACGTTTTCGAAAACGTTTCTACATTCTAATGGTTAAGTAGAGGAGAAATGAGGACTATGATTTATGCTTATACAACTTCTTTTATTATGTACGCACATTTTGAAGTCGTCCTCGGTCAATATTGCTTTTCGCGGGTCCATAAAAACAGGTATTGACCTCATCACCAGTCTATAATTGTATATTATTATGTACGCACATTTTCCTGGCTATTTGATTGGTCCAGAGGCGGTCACGTGACCGTCGACAGAAAAGCATATTGACTCCAACCCAGGTCCGACCAATATTCGTATTCCCGTTCCGCTTCATTCGTAACGCTGAGATGACAGAAAGTAAACAAACTCGTTTTGCGCAACTTTCGGATACTGAAAAAAACATTATTTTGGAAAAAGTTGAAGCCAAAAACACAAAGAAGGCCACTTCAACGGCGATACGTGTTTTAAGGGAATACCTGAGCCAAAAGGGCAAAACTATCGAATTTGAAAATCTCACCCCTGAAGATCTTGACGCTATTTTATCAGAGTTTTACCTAGAAGCAAGGACCGAAAAAGGAGAAAAATACAAAAAATCAACGCTCATGGCCTACAGACATGGAATACAGAGGCACATCGAAAAAACAAGACCTGACACTGACATAATACGAGGCGCAGATTTCAAGACATCAAGCAAGACTTTCAAGGCGATGGGAAAAGAATTGAAGCGCACTGGATTCGGCGAAGTAAATCATCATGCCCCCATAGCCGACGCAGATCTGATTAAACTGTACGACTACGTTTGCAGTGATGACAGTCCCGTATTTCTACAATACAAGGTGAATAGACAAATACAAAAATCGTTACGTAATCAAAATGTTTTTGATGCACTACACTTCAATGTATTTACAATTTTAATGAGTATCAATATTGACCGTTTATTACTGCTCATGATTCTATAAATCCATTAATTAGACCTAATATTTGACGATCAGGTGTTCCTGGATATAATGCTTCACTTTGGAAGGAGAGGGAGAGAGAACCTGGCAGCACTAAGGGTAACAGACCTAGCGGTTTGGGAGGGAGGGAGGGAGACATTTGTTTGTTTACATGTGCACGGACGAACAGACTAAGAACCATCAAGATGACGGAGACCGTGCTCGAGGGAGGATGTATGAGAAGAAAGGTATGCAATTTTATTGAACACATTATTTTGAATGTAAGCCAATATGATTGTAAACACTGAAAGGATACATACCAAAGTTACAACAAATGACGCTGGCGAGGCAACCGTGACTACAAATATCAAGGGACGTCACTCTCATTCAATTTCTTTCGGCTGTTTTAAGTTTTGATAAAAGCTTGCTCAAAGGTTCAAATCCATAAAATGTTACATTATTATGCACTTTTATTCAAACAATTTATTCATTCTTTTACAGACAATACAAGATGCCCAGTCCGTTCTTATGTGAAGTACATAAGACTTCTGAATAAAAACTGCCCAAAGTTGTTCCAACAACCGAACACGAAGATGGAATATAACCAGCACTATTATCCCATTGCCCTTGGCCACAACCGTATCGGTTCAATGATGCCAAATCTGAGCATCAAGGCAGGGCTCTCCATGAAATATACTAATCACTCACTGAGAGCGACAACTGTTCACGTCTTGGACGCAGCTCAGGTCCCTTCCCGCCATATTATGACCGTGACTGGACATAAGTCTGAGTCTAGCCTAAAAACATACACTGGCTACACTGATTAAAAAGCTAAGAAGAAAATGTCAGCAACCATAGCTGAGAAAACCTGTGATGCTGCCGCGCCTGTTGATGATATCAATAACTTCCTGAATGATGTTGACTTTGACAGACTTCTGGAAACAATTGATGTTCATGAAACTACTGACTCTGCAATTAAGCCTAATGTGCAGATGCAGAGCAGCATGGTACATATCTGCTTGACCCGAATGCCCGGACCTGTAATGCATGGCTGCAATGTTACTATTAACTACAATTGCTACCAACACCAGTAAAATGAGCTTTGTATTGTCACAGTATTGTTGACGTAAGGTTATTGGTTTGTAGTGGAAATAAAATTACTTTTCTTGACTGAATGATTATGTTTTGGTTTTTAGAAGTTCATTTTCTGTAATTACATAATAAAACAATTATAGACTGGTGAATTCGGTCAATACCTGTTTTTATGGACCCGCGAAAAGCTTTTCGCGGGTCCATAAAAACAGGTATTGACCTCATCACCAGTCTATAATTGTATATTATTCAGTGAGTGTGACGTTTCGACATAGATACTAATGTCGTTGTCAATCAAATGGCACAGAGTAAGAAATGGAGTTAATATATACATGAATTGTTGTTACAATAAATGAGAAGAAGATGAGTTGTTTAGACAAGTAATGGGGTTGATGTACACAAAGTGATGGCAAGCCAGCAAGCCAGCAAGCCAGAATTTAATAATGAGTACGGTATAGGAGATTGGAAGCCAGTAGAGTGTTGTTATAACAAAGTGGGTTGAAGTACAGAATTATTTTAACAAGTCATGATATTCATAGCCCTCGTTGTACCGCAATGAATGTGGCTGCGGCGACACCTATGCCATGAAATGTTTTTGAGATGTTTGAAAACATTTTTGTGTTGTCTGGGAATACAATTTGAGGACGTTTTTACATTACGTTGTGACAGCTTTATGTAACGGGAGAGGATATATCTTATGTCGATACCCGTCATAGGATCCAAATTGAGTAGATCGATGATAATGCTGTTGATCATTGGACTGTTTGGTCCAGACACAATTATTTACAGACCGTCACCATATAACTGGAATATTGATATGATATAGGATATCTATATAGCGCACATATCCACGCACTAGTGCATGCTCAAGGCGCTGGTATTTTTCCCTCGATCACTGGATGTCAATTTCAACAGCACATCGTGTTTCAATCTCAGCTCCCTGGGGAGTATACAACTCTTGCTGCCAATTGGCGCACCGTGTTTATTGGGGCTCTCTCATCCTAACGAGGTACCCATTCACAGCTGGGTGGACTGGGACATATAGTCACAGTACTTTGTCCATGTTTACTGCACGTTGCTGTACCCGCAACTAGGTGTTTGCATGTATTCATGTGGCCACCATCTGGTCATCTACCAACGAATTCGTGGGTTCTTTCAAGTGCACAGGGTTGTGTACTGTACACTAGGGGTTGTGACAACACTGAAAAAGTCTGCACACAATGCTGACTCCAAGGTTTTTACACCCAATCCCTGGTGGGCTCGATCCCGGTACCTCAACCTCGCTGGATGACTTGCCTGGCGCCTCAGCCGGATCGCCCACCGCGCCCCCAAATATTGCTGAGTACGGCGTTAAAGTAAAACAAACAAACAAAGAAACAAACAAACAAACAAACACACACACACACACAAACAAGCCAACAAGGAAACAAAAACAAAAGACCAAAACCCCCGAAAAACGTCGAGACGATGTCACAATTCAGCAATCCGTACCCTGCAGACAATTAAAGCATATAGATCAATCTTCAAATTTGTCAGTAGGAGTTATGCCCCTTTGACCTCCACTTGGAGGAATTATTTCAATAGTTCTGATTCTGAATGTGTATGTACACACACACACGCGCGTGCGCACAGACACACACAGACACGCACCCACGCACGCACAATGAAAATGATCACCGCTGATCTTCCCATCTAACGGAGAGTCAGTTGCTCAGTTGTGGTGAGAATTTACCGTCGAAAACGATTATGATCACATGGCGGTGAAATGACAGTAACATGGTGAAGCAGAGACAGACGTTGGTTATTTCATAATATAGTATAAACAAAGAGTACTGAGTTGCAATCTATAGTAATTACAAACTATCGTTTCTTCTTGATCCATTCAACTGGTATCACGAGAGAAAGATGGAATTCCTTTGATGTAGCCAGTTGGTTAGTATCCAATATCTACTCCCTCGACGTCATACACGGTATGTATACATCAGCGGCGTGGATGGATGTTCAGACTGTCAATCACTGGAGTACATTAAACATCAAACGGAACGTTACCCTCCTTCCTTAATGACGGAGGTACCTATCTTCAGCTGGCCTTGTGATGCGTGGACGTCCATTTGCTGGTCTGTCTACAGTGACCCCAGTCTTTCTGCAGCTCTGAGTATGTCTTATAACCGTGACCCCAGTCTGTCTTGTAGCTCTGAATAGGTCTTAGAACCGTGATCCCAGTCTGTCTGTAGCTCTGAGTATGTCTTTTAACCGTGACCCCAGCCTGCCTGTAGCTCTGAGTATGTCTTAGAACCGTGATCCCAGTCTGTCTGTAGCTCTGAGTATCTCTTAGAACCGTGACCTCAGTCTGTCTGTAGCTCTGAATATGTCTTCGAACCGTGATCCCAGTCTGTCTGTAGCTCTGAATAGGTCTTAGAACCGTGATCCCAGTCTGTCTGTAGCTCTGAGTATCTCTTAGAACCGTGACCTCAGTCTGTCTTGTAGCTCTGACTATGGCTTAGAACCGTGATACGGTGGCATCCGAGGGTGTTGGGAACAACGTTGTATATCGACCCCATCTGCACCATCACAGTGGCTCTTTCTCTCTCTACAAATGTTACTCGTGGTTACTCGTGCATCATCTCATATATTCTAGTCTCTCTTTATACCCAATATAATCATTCTACAGTCATCTGGATACAAATACTGCTTGAATATTGCTCCGGTTTGGCGACTGATCTTGCTACATGTTAACAAAAAATGGACAAATAGTACTTCGCAAGCAAATATGTAAACAGAGATAAGTTTAGATGTACGAGAGTAAATCGCGCGCGTGTGTGTGTGTGTAGGGGGTGTGGGTGTGGGTGGTTAGTGTACGTTCAAGTCGGTTCAACAGTGAGTGTGGTTTTACACATGGTTTTTCAGCAGTATGTCAGCAAGATCATCCAGGAGACATCAGGCTCAGTTACATTTTGAACACATTTTGTCTTGAGTAAAATTATCCGAGTAGTGGCACCGGAGTGTCCCCGCAGGCATACTGACCATTTGATTCGAAATGTTTGAACAAACTGGGGGGTCGTCATTGGTGGGAACAAACAGCCACAGTAGCGATGGTCTAGAGGGTGATGCGCTGGGACATTATATAAACATACGTCACAAAACATTGCCTTGCATTCTGTCGGCCGAGCTTGATTGGAAAAAAAACACAAGTGCTTTAATAATTTTATTATGTACACTTTTTTTATATTCGGTGGAAATATGTTCGCAAACCAAATGAGAAATGTTTCGACTACTTCGCAGGTTTAGCAAAAATGGTGTTTTTAATTTTGTGTATTGTCACGTTTTCCCCCAAATGAAAAGTGAATATTCTCACATTATAACACATTGATCTGAAAGGTTCCATCCTAAGTGCAGAATAAATAGCATTGTTATGATAATAGGTGATCATTTAGGATGGATTACACGTATATCCAAACAGCACAAAGTTCATTCTCTGATTCTCGCATCTTTCAAGGCAGTCTGGGTTGTTTTTCCACCTCAGTTCATCGTTTGCTCCCTTGATTAAACTGAATTGCACGAGATGGAAACGAATGCACAGAACCAACACGAGTTGTCTCCCTTCTTATGCACACATCACATTGATCTCCGTTCAATGAAATCTGTGGTCAAACTGGAACCCACGTTATCTTGACACTCGATCTTTTCTCACAGACATAATATTCACAGCGGTGGGTATCTTCGTTCTGGCATCAGTCCACAAATACTGCTCTCTAAATATAATATATACAGAATTATCATACAGAAATTAACACCTCACAGAGGAAAACAGCCACTATAGACATTAGTGATCACGTGACTCCTCCTTCACACGATTAGCTTCCTTTGATTTCTGTCTTTGGTTATCCGTGGGTTTGATTCCGGGACGAACAGAACCACTTCCCGGTGAATTCCCGGGAACATTAGTGTATATTGGTTGAGTCGGTTCTGATGTTTTTTTCGTTTTAGTACGGGTATCAGAAACAACGGGTCCCGGTTGGTTCACTGGTCCATTAGAATGATTCACGACACTGCTTGTAGCATAGAGTCCCTCGGAAGACGGATTTGGGGCTTTCACATCTGTAATCTCAACTCCCCGAGGAACATTCTTAGCTGACGGAGTGGCCCGGCTGAGACGGGAATAAAGCAGATAATTCTGGTCCGCAAAACGAGGACTCTTTTGCTCACTGTCTATAACAATATTCTCGTAATCCGAGATTTTAGGGTCACGAAACGATCTCCCTGTTGTTGAGCGAGTTTTGAAAGGCCCGGATGTGTTGGACAATAATCCAGGTGGAGCTGGGTCCGAAAATGTCCGAGTATGCGTCGGCAGTCTCCCGAAGGTTTTCCCGTTCGGATGAGTTCGGGAGAACGTTGAAATGTTCTGCGAAGAAAATGGCAGCTGACTGGGCGGCAAAGGTCGAATTGATGGCCCAAACGTGAATTTCTGAGGATCCCAACGACGGTTATCTCCCTTGCAAACGTCCTCGACCTCTGCGTAACCTGGCGACGCCGGTGTAGCTTGAACACGGGATGCTATTGAATCAGCCACCTCGCAATAACAGTCCCTCAGTATAGGTCGCTCGTGTTTTAACGGGGACGCAGAACTTGGGGGGCTCCCAGGGCTTGTGTCGCAAGGAGTAGGAACTGCATAGACATGCTCAACGCGCTCGATTCTCGGACGTCTGAAATGAATAATTAAACGTAAAGACATGGTACCTGTACCGCTGCATACATTTGGAGTTCTCCAAGAAACTACACCATTCCTCCTGGAAGAATAAGCATATTGTTGAATGAGTTAGACGTACATGTATCGAAGCTTTTCAGCAGTATTTTAGTTAGACGAAAGAGGGTCAGTTTCATGTGGCGTGACTGAGCTGGCATGACTATGGGAGACAACTCGTCATCTGCGATGCGCTGCCGTGATGGTTCTCCTACACTAAATCAGAATCAAATACCCTGAGGGAGTAAAGCATATAAGCATCTGAAGAGATAGAGACATATGTTGCACGTGTAACTGGATGAAACAGCGTAAGATTTTTATTTTAATATTCATCCAGTAATTAAAAGTGACCACAACTTAAAGTATTTAGTGCGGAACTGGGATTGATGTGTTTAACGAATAAAATATGTTTGAATTGTCATCGCACTAAAACCCAAAAATAATTTAAAAAGGACTTAATAAAAATAGCTTATGTTTAAATATATCACGACTGTCATCAAATGGACTACACAAATGCGAGAGTTCCGATTTCGACGGAAATACCCGAATGACCACTCATGTCAGTCCTGGTATTCCGAATTGAAGGCTACGGAAAAACGCGAGTGGTTCCGAATGTAAATCATGTTTTGTTACATTCTGTTACATGAAGCTGTCTCTACGCTACATGCATTGACTGAAAGGGACGAGTGAATTTGGAAGTAAGGTGCATGTATGAGGCACGAATTGACTTACTTCAAGAATATCACTGTCAGGATGATGGCCACGAGCAGGACAGCTCCGATTGTCGACACCACGATAATCACAACTGGAAAGAAGGAAGTCGTTGAATAAAGCGAAATGCTGACAGAGACGTGAGGATATGGGAATGACTATTGTTTTAGGGCGCTTTAGCAATATTCTAGGGATATCAATGCAACAGAGCCAGAAATGTACAAACAGAACCCATTTGGAAATTAAACCACGGTTTCAGTCAGTTGGACCAGTAAATCTCCAAGTCACTGATCCGACATGCTAGTGAATTTTCACTGGAACTTTTTTCACTCAGTAACGCTAAAACAACTTTGATGAAAAACAAATACAATGAACTAACATAGAAGAAAATAAATCTTGACACTACGTTCTGATAGATTCCGACATTATAGAAGTGATATATTGCCACACAGTATGGACAGGACAGAATACAATAATTAGGCATACTGACATATGTGGATACATTTATATTATTTTATTCGTTACATTTACGTTTTTATATCATTATCTCACTCAAATATACATATTTGCCAGTAAACAATTGTAATTTAATAAAAAGAATATGTTGGTTACTTTGGTCAAGACAGATTTACAACCTGTTCGAATCGACGTAAGTACTGAATCTTGTGTCCCTGTTCATAGTCTAATTATTCCAATTTGTCGCTATAGACCTACCTGTGATGCTGATTTTCTCCCGCTCGCTAGATGGCGTCTCCGTGCTGGTTAAGGCAGTGTTCAGTGTCGAGGTATACCAGTCTACAAACAACAATTCCATATTTTGTAAAATGTGAGGTGAATATTAAGACTGAACAACAGCTTGACGTCCCAACTGCATAAAACATGCCATGTGTCCAACTCAACCAAATGCTGGCAAGAAGGCATCATTCCAATTCTAGGTTGCACTTCCCCATAATGAAAAGTTCAAAGTTTGCAATCACTTGACTTATAAGTCTTGGTACTTGAATCTGAACTCGGGGTTACAGACTTCCTTCTAGGAAGGCTTTCTGCAAGGTCGCATGTGTATACGCTCGCCACGTGCACGGTGGGAGTCTGTAAAGCTGTTGAGTGAAGAGAACCGTATAAAACTGAAGAGATCCGTATTCACGAGATACAGTGAAACGGTTTTTGAAAACATCTCCTTTCAAGGTTACCACGCCTGGATTAATGATGGTAAGATTAAGGAGCCCAGATATAGACAAAATACGCCAGCACGGAAATTCGCTAACAGGTAACATTGTATTTTGGGGCTTATATTTCGTTAACGTAAGAACACAAACACCGGTCAATGTTATCTAAAAGCGTTTTCGTGTTATTATCTATTGCAATAAGGAACACCGAGCATCACTGAAACCTGTCCGATATCTTTCTGTGTTCTGTCTCACTGCTCGTACACGTCATGAGATCGAATGATAATATAACGTATAAACGATAAGGGCTGACGTATGAGACGTTGGAGCCCTGATCATGTTTATCTATTGGCTATCAGTCTCGCTGCACGATGGGTGTTTCTGGAAGTATCTGTTTTTTCATTCAGATCAACAAACGGTGGGTAAACAGTTCTCACGTTTAAGGAAGGTGGGCGCAGTTTAGGCAGTTTCCCAGATCTGACGCACCTGTTTCTTTGAGGAGTCGGACAGATGTCGCCTTTAGGTCAGTTTTCATTACGTGTATGTTCCGTAATACCTGGAGCCCTATCCGAGGAATTTTTTTGGAGACATATCCTACCCAACAAAAGGTTTGACTCACTAGTGTAAATGTAGTTAGTTACTGTATTCCATACAGTGTAAAGGTGCTGTTTACACATGTACCGATGTATTGTATAGCACATATTCGTAATGCTGATAAAGTTATTGTCGTATGGTCAATAAATGATGGAACTCAGTGAAAACTGGAGAATTCTTAAGAAAGTATTACACAAAAACTGTTGACATACACGATATTTGCACATGCTTTTCAGTCATTTGATGCATAGTCCTCACGTAATTCGTCTGCATAAGATTTGCAGTTGGTTTCCCAAAGGTAGTGGAGAAATTCATCTTCGATGTGACCATGTATATGCTACAGTCAGATGCTGAAATCAATGAGTGAGTGAGTTTAATTTTACGCCGCACCCAGCAATAGTCCAGCTATATGGCGGCAATGAGTAAATAATCGAGTCTGGACCAGACAATCCAGTGATCAACAGCATCGATCTGAGCAATTCGGAACCGATGACATGCGTTAAGTAAGTCAGCGAGCTGGACCACCCGACCTCGTTAGTCGCCTCCTACGAGAAGCATAGTCGCCTTTTATGGTACGCATGGGTCGCTGGAGGCCCATTCTATATTCTATCCCGGATCTTCACGGGTCTGTGAAATTAGTCATTTCGCGAAATGGGTCACATACGATATACTCCAGTGGCTGCCACATGTGGAGCATTGAGTGTATAGTTTGACCAGTGCTTGATGTATACATGTATGTGGTTTAATGTATACATGAATATAGTTTGACCTGTGCTTGATGTATACATGTATGTGGTTTAATGTATACATGAATATAGTTTGACCAGTGTTTTATGTATACATGTATGTGGTTTAATGTATACATGAATATAGTTTGACCAGTGTTTTATGTATACATGTATGTGGTTTAATGTATACATGAATATAGTTTGACCAGTGTTTTATGTATACATGTATGTGGTTTAATGTATACATGAATATAGTCTGACCAGTGTTTTATGTATACATGTATGTGGTTTAATGTATACATGAATATAGTTTGACCAGTGTTTTATGTATACATGTATGTGGTTTAATGTATACATGAATATAGTTTGACCAGTGCTTGATGTATACATGTATGTGGTTTAATGTATACATGAATATAGTTTGACCAGTGTTTTATGTATACATGTACGTGGTTTAATGTATACATGAATATAGTTTGACCAGTGTTTTATGTATACATGTATGTGGTTTAATGTATACATGAATATAGTTTGACCAGTGTTTTATGTATACATGTATGTGGTTTAATGTATACATGAATATAGTTTGACCAGTGTTTTATGTATACATGTATGTGGTTTAATGTATACATGAATATAGTCTGACCAGTGTTTTATGTATACATGTATGTGGTTTAATGTATACATGAATATAGTTTGACCAGTGTTTTATGTATACATGTATGTGGTTTAATGTATACATGAATATAGTCTGACCAGTGTTTGATGCATACATGTATGTGGTTTGATGTATCCATGAACACACATTGACGAGTGTTTGATGTATACATGAATAAAGTTTGACCAGTGTTTGATGTATACATGTATATTGTATGACCGTGGTGTTTTAGGTTCGACCATTGAAAGGATATTTGGTTTGACCATGTCATGATGCATGGATAGTTCGACCGGCACTACTGTGGATATCTGTTGGTAATGTCCATGTCCACCTTGAACTGATACTTCAAGATATCACAGCAAATTAACTTGGTGTGAAAACAGTCCAACAACCTGCTCGCACTAGTATCCCTTTCCGATACATGTCCACCGTCGGCTATCAAAGTTTTTTTGTGTTTTGCGTACGCTTTGTCTGTGTGCGTGTGTGAAAGAGAGAGAGAGAGTATGTGTGTGTATGCGTGCGCGCGTCTGCTAGCGTGTGCGAGCGTGTGAATGTTTTCTACAGAGATGCAGCATCATGAATCTTGTGGTTTAGGTGCACGTCAGAGACATAACATAACGCAGATGACATAGCATGCTTTCTACCTGAAACCGTTAAAGCGAACGACGCATCGTCATTCGGCAGATATTGCTGGGAGCGGCGGCCTACATTTTAAGGTGGTATCGCGCATACATGTACGGCTGGTTGACCCGGAACTGTTTCATTCGGGATTTCACAAAAAAAACGGAACCATTTGAATAAAAAAACCCTATGCTTTTACCTTAAAAATACTACTCATCATCATGGTGCTTCAGTACATTCCTGTAACGGATCAAATCAAATTTCCTCATAATTCTGATAAAACCAATCTGATAATACGTACAATAACACGATTCAGTATAGGTGACGAACACCCTAAGCCGTAACGTCGGTACCACAGAACATCGAACACATCCTGTAACTTGCACGTAGTAGGGACTCATGGAGGATGTGTCTCCACACCTTGACACTTTCCGGAAGCTCGATCAGTGTCTGGAGACCATTGGTTCCGTCGTATTGATTCAGCTCGTCACATGGTCACGGTGGTCCGACTTCGTCAACTGTTTGTGTATGAACTAGCGATGCGATGCGATGACCAAGCCCAGTGCTTAAAGTATTCGCTCAACAAGCCGTACACCAAGGTTCGATTCCCAACATGTGTGCAATGAGTGATGTCCATTTCTGGTGTTCCCAGCTGTGATACTGGATTATTGCTGACACCTGCGTACAACCAAACCCATTTACTTATTCTACGGAATGCTGGATGTCAACCTGGGACCTCATCACAAACCCCATGACAAACAGGAAAAGGATCACTTGACCATGTTATTGCATAATTACACCTTCTGTTGGTTCGTTTGCAAGGACTGCGAGTCGGCGTTTCATGGTTCGGGACTGCAACACCAGCGTGTGAAATAGTTTCCAAATTTTGCGAACTAGTCGGGCTAGTTGTGCCTGAAAGTTACTACCCTACACTGTAATTCGCTAGCCCGAGGAACTAAACAAATGATTACAAAAATATATGAGAATAAGACATTGTCGGCATGACACATGTTTCGTCATTACAATGAGGATATGATCCACATTTTTATGACGTCATAATCCAGCAGTATTTAAACGTGTATTAGAATTTAATAAGTCAGAAACAGTGAGGCATTTAGAAAATGAACTCACGAAAATTCACTAGCCATTCGGGCAAGTGACTATGGAGATTTACTGGCTCGACTGGATGTTGACAATGCTAAATCGTTTTGTTGATCCCTTGTTGATGTAACAAACCTGACACAAGGTTACATACAGACAGAGCATGCATCTGACAGGGCAAGAACAGACAGATTCGGTCTCTGAGAACACAAGTACACAAGAACCTATGGCATGTATGGTTAGTCAACAGAAAGTAACCCAATGCTCAGAGACAAAGATTGTACGTCGCAGGCAATGACGTGACTGACACAGGGTCGTCATCAATAATGAAAGTGGGATGTGTTAATTCAGAGCTGATAGAAGACAGCGTGTGTAGTTCCTAAAGGAGAACAGAATGGTATGTTGTGATCAATGGTCGTGCTGTATGGTGCGATAATTAATGTGGGGAAGAACATAACACCACTGATCATAGCTGGTGAACATTTGATGGCATTCTTCAGATAGCATTCTTTTGTCAAACTATCCTTACATATAAACAACCGACATCTAACCTTGATCTACACCTCCCTAGACATATCTCCCACAGAACACCCCTGGGACGACATTGACTGTCGTGTTCGACAACAACCACATCAGCCGACAAAAACTGGTCTAGGGCCTCCAAAAGGACCGGCGACCCACCAGAGAAATTTTGTGTGTGATAGAGGCTTTTCCGTGTCTAATATTGAAAGCTTTGTTCTGCTGCCACACCTCAGTCTGGGCAACTGTCATGCCCTTACCGGAGGTGTTTTGACTATCATTTTAAATGTTGATTTCGTTGAGAACTTGATGTTTTCAATGCAGTTTACTTCATGGTTGTTTGTTTTAAACTAGACTGATTTGAAACGATGGTAAAGTTTCTTATGGACGCCAGTTTAGTCGTTTGTGTCAATCGTATCAAGATCATTCGTTCTGGTGCTTCTATCACTAAGCAACCCTCACTAAGGTTGACTCCCATTCGTCAACATTAATGCTTCATGAAGGAGCCCCACGACAATTTGATAAATTTGAGTGAATCTACCAAAACATCAATTTTCAGTAAATTTGTAAACAAAGGGAATCGAACATTTGATAAAGTTATTGAAACTGTCATTCATTTTACATACTGTGACTTAAGACAATTAAAAACATCTACAGGGCTGTGAGTGCATCACGACTCTCAACGATACGGTGATAAACAGCCGGTAGGTCACTCCCTCGTTCAGCGCGTCTGTGTCTGTACCAGTGGCGTAATGCTATAATTTCTACAACCAGTAATTATATAGCTATGTATTGTTCAGGACAAGTTCGCGTTGACCTAAATATTTTAGTAATAGACAGATTAAGTGTACAAGTGAATATGAGGCCGGCGCTTTCGGAATTTCTGTTTATACATCTTTGGACTCATTTGTGATGAAGGATTTGTATAAATGAACTAAATATACAGAATCCGTTAAAATATAGCATTACAGAACTGAATTACATACATCCATAATCATAATTGTGCAAAGTCATTCAACATGGCGTGTCACACCTACTCATATTACTGTAGTGTTATAACGGTGTATTTTAACGGAATCTGTGTTTGTTAAGTCTGAAACGTCTTGCGAATCGTGCACAGACAACCCCTTAAAATATCACAGTAAGGTACTTGACATTGCATCAGGAACGACAGTGGTACACCAGCAATATGGAAGCATTTTCAGCAGACACGGAACAGTATCTGATTGATCTTACACTAACAATCCTAAACACAAACAAACAGAAACTAAAAGACAAACAAGACCTAAAAATATGCATTTGTGAAACTTATCTTGCAGCTCATTTGAGCAGACAAAACATGACAATATGTCGACACATTGCGTTAGCTCTGTTCCAGTTATGGTGACAATGTGTCGAATATTCGAAGCATTCAATAACCAGGAAATCAAGACGTAATTCCTTAGTTTCATAGTGGAATCAGGTGCGTCAGAAAATCGGCATGTTATAAACACGGGAAGAGCATGCTATGAAATATTAAAATTTACTCACCAGGAATTGTCGTTGACGACACCATTCCTGCAGTTGGATACAGCGGCCGTAGAATCGGTAGTTGTAAAACATCAGAGGATAAAACACGGCTGGAGGTTCTCAGGCCTTGCGTACATGGCCCCGCAAACTTGAGTAACGGGGGCCGAACAGCATCTTCCGGTGAAGACGTCACTGGACCGGAAACGGAAATGACGTGGAGGATGTTAGAAGAATGTAGCAGTGTCTATCTATCTAAGGAGGTGGTGAACTTGTTGTTGATACATATAGCAGAAAGTAATGCGGTTAACTGTATACAGATTCAGGGCCAGATATGCTGCAGTTTGATCATACATGTGGATTGGATAAGCAGTATGTCCGGAGAAACTCGGTCGCGTATCAACATATTTGTACGGACTTTGATACGTCCAACGTGTACGTGCTACTTCGATTCACAGAATTTTCAATTCGAGATTTGTCTTATAATGTAATACATTAAGAAAATGAAATAATTTTATCTGTGGACTTTTGGAGATCTGATAAAAAGAAATAACAGGTGATTACTAACAAATCATGAAAACTTCAGAACAAGAAGTAAAGTGGCTTTGGTTGTCCAGACAACATGCTCTATTTTTCAGTTCAAAATGTCTGTCGTCTCTTGACCATCCATTCATGTATAACGGACCTTGTACCTGTAAAAGGGGTCGGTGGTCCCCTTACGGAAATTTTCGATTCAAAATGCGAATAACGAACTCTTGCTATAACGAAATGAAGTAACTGGACCTTTAAGTTCGTTACAACAGTAGTTTATCGTATGTACCGGGTTGGTGGGGTAGCCTTGTGGTTAAAGCGTTCGCTCGTCATGCCAAATATACGGACTGATTTCCCACATGGGTACATTGTGTGAAGCTCATTTCTGATCTCTCCTGCCGCGATATTGCTTAAGTATTGTAAATACGAAATACGGCTGAAGTCTGCAATCACTCGCTCAATACAATCCTCCATTATCTTGTACACTGTATCAAATGTTCAGTTTGATAAATACACTAGAACCTTCCCCGATTTGTCTTCAGAGGAATGGTAGCCGATGCCAAACAATGTCATTCGAACTCTGGTCTAGAATTGAGAATTGTGTTGAAAAACAAATAATCGAATCTGGAGGAGACAAGTCAATGATCAACTGCATGAGCATCGATGTACGTAACTGTGATAATATGTGTCAACCAAGTCAGCTAACCTGACCACCCGATCCATTTACTCGCCTCTTACGACAAACATTGGTTGCTGAAGATCAATTCTAGCCCGGATCTTCACGTGATGTAGCTGCAATATTTCACTTCAGCCGAAAGGTCAAAGGTTATGATCAAACCCGATTTGGTCTGGTCACTTCGTCAACCTCATGAGGTTCCCTCTGTGCCACACAAAATCATCGGTATTCATGAAAGCACGGTTCGAATTCTTGAATGATCTTCACGGGTGATCTTCAATGGTTATAGGCTAATTAAGATTTCTCGAGATAACGGTACTTTACACTTCCGTCTAGCCTACCTTGTAAATATACGTTGACTAAGTTCTCCTACGTCATTCTGATGCGGTAGGCAACTCTGTGATTGGTCGGATGAAAGGTACCCATGTACATCCACAGATATATGTATGGTGAAAGCAAGAATTACGATTTGATTTTAACTAGTTTAGGGTAAAAGAAAGAACTGGGCAGACAACAGAAATTGGTAAAATATATAGATATATGCCTCACAGCCAGGTTTTACTCGGGCATGAATATCTTGACAAGAAAAGGGAAAGAAAAAAATATAACGATATTCGGATCCCTGTCTCAGATAAATCATTACATTTACGATAAAGCGAATACGAAAGCAATATTTTGTTCCTGAAAGGTCCCGTGATAGAGTAATGGTGTTTGAAACAAAATGAAAAATGTATTCCCAGCAGTTTTATCATGAACCGCTTCATAAACTAAGACCATCCGGTGAAACATCCGGGTTATCAAGCAATCTGCACTGATACGGGATTGACCGGTCTCTTCCACGCGCAGGGGGAATGTACATCCGTATTAAACAGTGGCTAGAATGAAATATGGAGGAAATTGGTATACCATGCATGCTTATGTACTTGATTGAGTACACAGTTCTGGTTTCCAGTTTGCAGAGTTTCGGAGACTCTTTCCAGTTTGCAGAGTTTCGGAGACTGTTTTCATCCTGGCAACGCTTGTTTTTGCTAAGTTTGAAGTTTATGCTTTCTTTTGCCCGGCACTTTAGATCCATGTGCGAGAGCAACGGCGTTTCTTGTGAGAAAGTTGTCACGAGGCTATTAATTGGTAATGTTTGTTGGTGTTTATCTATGAATTTTGAAATTACTTTAAAATCTTGGAATATGGATTTTGTGAGAAACATGATCGGGTAGAACCAAAGTAATAAAGAATCAGGGGTAATCGGTCTTTCTCTTAAAAACTGTGTATTCCAATGTTGTTTAGACAATGGTTTTGACAGTGGGTTGAGATTATACGTCGCACCGGCATTATGTCTACCATTTAGTATCTTTAGACAGGAACCTGCGAAGTAACAATATCTATATCTAAGAGAATCATTGTGATATTTACTGAGTAAGTGAGAATTATCATTTTTTTAAGAATGACACTTAAATGATCTCAAATCACATTGTACTCCTGCATGGTCGAACCATGATTCGGCGTGACGACCGAACGCTTTAACCACTGGACTACCCTTCAGACATAGTGATTAACCTACCTGCATAAGACAACCAAAATCGGACGTTACTTCCGGGCCACGTTGTCATCAGCTCCACGCTGACGGTGCCACAGGCTATAAGTTCGGTGGTGTTTGAGGGTATCTTGTCGCAGTATTTGACAGACACCACGAGACCGGTGTCGCACACCTGGTAGGTGATGTTCAGGGCGCTGTAGCATTCCATGGAGGAATGCTCGGAAGACACGTCGTGGATGGACAGATGGACGAACCGGTCCTCCGGGGCTGTCACCCTCCACAGACAGCTCCGAGACCGGAAGGCCGCTGGGTAAAATGGCGTCTGGATGTGGCCCTCCCGCCGCCATATTGTTTCTACGGGCCAGCCACATTCATTGCTCATTGACGAAGCTGAAAGGGGCGTTATAAAACACATTAAACTAAACCTCGATCACACACACAATAATGATAGTAACACAACACATAGTCTTGTGTTGCATTTACATAAATTGCATTGAAAACACAATAACAAACCACTTGAAAACAAATGACCCAAATCACAAATTAAGCCCAAGATAAAATAACTTCAGGGGATTTATTCACGAAATAGTTGGCAATCAAATAACAAAACTTCTGTTCATCTAGTCTGACTAGCATTTTTAAAATGTAAGACAAAATGAATAAAATGGCCTGTTTTTGTCTCTCATAAGACTACGTTTTAATAAAAGCAACAGTCATGTTATGTATGACCCGCATTGTCTTGCCGATGTGATGGGGGCACCATGAAATAAAAGAAGATAGTAATGCTACGGGCCCAAACATGCTGCGTACACCTTTCCTTGTAATCGACCATATACGTTTATTGCAATTTCAGAGACTAAACATAAGTATATCTTTATGGCCCGTAGGTCGTATTGCGCTCTGGCCGCACTCACCTGAAACACATACGTATCGGACCCGAAGGGGGTCCGTTCTGCGTCTGCACATCCTCGAGGGATCACATGATCTCGCTCCCATACACATCTGGCGGATGTTCTGATACGCCGCTTCGTTCGGTGTCCCCCTGAAGTTGGTGACGCTGTCCACGAAGATCAATGAGTTATTATCGCAAGCGAAGGATTCGTCTCTTGGGCGAATGTTGCATATCAGCCATTCACAGGCTTCTCCTGAAACAGAGTGAGTGAGTGAGTGAGTGGGAGAGTGAGAGGGGCAGGGAGGCAGGGACTGTCAGAGTGAGTGAGCGTGAGAGTGACAGAGTGCGTACATGAGTTTGGGACGATGGGAGGGCGTGCGTGAGTGAAGCCACACTCAACAATTTTTAATCTTAAATGCGGCTGGGTGAGAGAGTGAGATGTTCCGACTTGTTTAACAAATGACCAACACTGTCAACGATTCTGCTTGTCAAAAGGTAGCCCGTAAATAACTGACTATATTATTTCTGAGGAGAGGTCGTCCCATCTATATAAGTGGTTAATATTGGGAAGCACAGGTCATGATTAGGCCGTGTTTCGAAACCCAGTCATCACCTCCTGACACAAGTAAGGGACACAACTCTGCGGGGAATACATGTAGTGCTGACATACCATCTGGATGTCTGTACAGAGCCGTTAACTTGTAGTCTGTCTCAAAGTCCCCAAATGTCAATATCTATTTTCGACGCTCATATGATGATTTTCAAAACTTCCAAAATTGCAACAGGATCAAGATTCTAATCTCTCCTTTTGGTCTTCGTTGAAGTTAAAATTTAACTACATGCACTTTTCCCAATAACAAATCTACAATTACAATTCGTCAAAGACAAAACGCTAGTGTGTAAGAAGAAGGAAGGAAGGAAGTATTCAACCATTATGATGGATTCACAGAATAATTTCTGCAAGTGATATTAGCAGATAACGTTCCAAGAAGTCAATAGCCAGTGTGGTTTCTAAAATGATGAAACTGACGCAAACACACGCCATTATAAAAACGTTAAGACAAATAAAAACATATTTTCCCAGTATAAAACCGCGAGGGTATAATTACGAGGTGGAGTAAATCGAGTAAATCTTTTCAGTTCAGTCTGGCACAACCGACATGAACGTTGATTGTCATATCGATTCCTTGGTCTACCAGAACCATGCCGTTATTAAACAGTCGTGTCAGCTGGCAGTTCTAGCCCCAATATTTCAGCCGGACAATGTGTTTTGTCTGTCAGCGCTCCACCTGTAGCTTGATGTTGAACCCTGACTCGCCTTTATATTACTTATATTCTGTTCAAAACGGTGTTAAACTCAACTACCTACACAGGACGAAGGGCAAAACAATATTGGAAAAAACGGAACCTTTTTCATAACAATCACACAGACTCTCAACCATCTGCAAAACATCTGCAGGCTCCGGGAGTATGGTCTCGAGGGTATACCGGAGAGCACATGCGCTCTTTTCGGACCACGTGCACCATGATTACAAGTTTAACTTGTAAATATCATTAGCCACACAGCCACCATATCTAAGCAAGCCCTAACACGTTAACTAATCATGTTTACATAGATATGCCGACTAATATCCAAGACGACTTGAAAACCTGGTCGAGGTATTACATAACAGTGGTGTGCGTGAGGGGTGGCGTTCGCCCGAAGCCATGCTTATTCCGCACCGCTCTTTCCCGGAGAGACTCGTTATCAGTTCTTATCGGAAAGGTCAGCGTAAGCACACAATAACCAAGCTTCGGTAATACTCGTGTCTGATCTTACAGATACTTGTCTGTGATTCCTAAGTAACTCGCGTGTTATTCCACATCCTGTTAATTACATCATTATGGGAAGGTGAAAGGGGCGAATGTGCCAAGGGGCACTGCGGCGGTAACACAGTGTCGGCACGTGTTCATTGGTAAGTGAAGATTGTCTGAGGTTTGTTTTGAATTCCTTGTCGACACTCAAGGCTTCATTGCTTAACGTTTGGAATCTTGTTAAAAAATGTTCACAACTCACGCTGGGATTCAACTTACGATCTAACAACCAGCATGATTCTCTGACTGGAACTGAAGCATTCTCTGACTGGAACTGAATCAACCCCGGCACTTATGGACAAGGAATTATCTCGACACAGCTCAAGATCAGAGACCAAAATGTGCTCCAATTCAGTAGCGAACGATAATAAGATTCTCTAATTTTGAATAAAAAATCCCAGTTGCTTCGATTTTTATGAAAATATAAAAATAATTCAGTTTTGGACAATATATAATTTTTTTCCAAATTTTTCAGTTACAAGCGTTTAGTTTGGAATCCCACGTAAATTCCTGGATAATTCCGTGACTGACATTATGAGCAATCTAGAAAGCGAGCCCGACGACACGATCCTGTTGGTCGTCTTTTACAAATAACACCAAGCATGATGACCAAATGTCACCTGGTATTCTTTGGTTCCGGAATTTTCAGAGACCGAGCACCATGATGTAAATGTTAATAACGGTCCCCAGCTCATATGCAACTATTTGATATAAAAGCTTTCATAAATTGAGCAAATCAAAGTGGCATCATATCGTTAAGATGTACTCCCGTGATGTTTATAAACAGATCCTCTGTATATTCAATGATTATTTATACTTCTCAGCCTTACGTGACATACATTAGTGCACCCTGAAGTCACAGCAGGTGCTTGCTTAACGACGTTCTGTCTGCTGTATCTTCAACATCATGAGGTAGAGCCTCATCTGTTTCAACCATCTCCCTACTCTCTGCGATCAAGCTGTAACGTCCGACACAGCGCTCAGACAGAACGTACTGAAACCAGCCTGATCAACTCAGGAGGGTTTGTAAATCTTCGCGTTCGGTCAGCATCGGACAGTTAGTGAGCACGGTTTTACGACGCTTTTACCTATACGCTAGCAATAAAACAGTCGGCAACACCAGGAATGAGCTTCACACAGTGTACCCATGTGGGAATCGAACCCGAGTCTTCGACGTGACGAGCGGACGCTTTAACCACTAGGCCAGTCAGCATTACGACAGAGAAATGCATCTCTAAATAGAATCGAGTGTTTCATTATTAATAAGCATCGGAAGCAAAACGCGGTGGGATTTACACACTTATATTTAATGTTTTACGTGAGCATGGGGCACTCAGTGATTCCCAAAGAGTGAGTGAGTGAGTTTAGTTTTACGCCACACTCAGCAATAGTCCAGCTATATGGCGACTGTCTGTAAATAATCGAGTGTGGACCAGACAATCCAGTGATCAACACCACCAGCATCGATCTGCGCAATTGGGAACCGATGACATTAGTCTGTCGTACAGACTCTGAAGTAAATATATCCAAGAAAGCCCACGCAAGTCTAGAAAATGTGGCAAGTTATGAAAATGAAGAAGGTCTCGGGTATCCATTTCATTATATTAATTGTTTTGACTATGAACGTTTTTTTCAGTAAAATATGTTCAATTCAGATACTAGTTGCTAGTCTACGATGACATGTGCCAGCCAAGTCAGCGAGCCTGACCACCTGATCCCGTTAGTCGCCTCTTACGACGGGCATAGTCGCCTTTTATGGCAAGCATCGGTTGGAACCCTGGAACCTTCATGGGTCGATTCCCGAAGAGAACAAGCAATGTCGCTAAGGTCACATAATCCCCCACCGCATATTATCAAATCAAATTTAAAAAAGAAAGAAAGTGAAGGTCGTAATTTGAGATGAAGTAAAATGTCAACAAAAACATCACTCTCAAACTGTCTTGATATCTTGCACTGTAGTCACTTAAGACCTTGACCAGTGTATGAAACTCTTAAAAAAACAGTCGCCGTGACCTTGAAAATTAACTGTAACCAAAATCGACTGGGCTCTGCATCTTCCCAAGACAAAGTTTGGTGTTGAATGTGAAGAAAATCCAGTGAACGGTTCTTGACCTTGAGATGAAGGTCAAACCTGACTGAGCCATTTCTTTTACTGTGATAAACCTAGATACGAAGTATGTAAAGGGACTAGTCAACGGTTCTTAAGATATTCCAATTTGTACATACGAACGACCTTGAAAATTAACTAAAGGTCACCAAAATCGACTGGGCCCCGCACCCTCCCTAAATAAAGCTTGGTGCTGAATGGGAAGAAAATACAGAGAACGGTTCTTAAGATATCTCGTTGACAAGGTAAGACGCTAAAGTCCCCTTGTGACCTTGAGATGAAGGTAAAGGTCACCAAATCTGACTGAGACCTTTCTTTCACTGTGATAAATGTAGACACCAAATATGAAAAGAATCTAGTCAACGGTTCTTAAGACTTTCCATTCCGTACCTTTCGGGAGGACAGGTGGACGGGGGGACGGAGCCTATTACTGTATCCCCCGCATCGCGCCATGCGCGCGGCGGGGGATAATGACAAGACATTTAATGTCGGGTGAGAAGATCCCGTGAATATCTTTTTGATCAAATATTTGCAATTTGATGAGTGCAATTTTGTGGTTCTCAACGATGATTGGTCGATCGTATATTTGCACATTTTTTAAGTCCAACTCACGTCTCTGATGATTGGGTTACCTTAGCAGCTGGGGTCATTTTGGATATTTTTATTTCATCTTGTAGATCTATTTTGCAAAGAAGATAAGTATATATACTTCTGGTACTCGATGACCGTCCAAGACAATCGAGGCTGATGCCATCACAATTTGGGGAATACGCATGGAATACCGGTTCATTTTCACAGTCCCTGGACCATGTTAGTTCCCCTTTCACTCAGTGACCCCTGAAATGCGGAAGCTCCAAAATGAACCTAGTCTAGGTTCCCTCGGGTTTTGGTCTCCCTAGGCCTCCTTTTCAATTTAAATGGGTTTATTAACATAGTCAAAGTATTGCTTGTATGTTTGTCGTTTGACGTCTCACTCAGACAGTTTAGAGTTCTATGAGAGCGGTCTATATATAGTCGAGCCTGGACCAGACAATTATATGATTGATATCATCAGCATCGATCTAAACAGTTTGGCAGCCAAGTCAGCGAGTCGGAGCGCCCGATGAAAGAAAACCCATAGGCCTATATTTATTGCCATGGAAGGATTAAACATATGGAGGTTACGGAAGGAAATCTTTCCCATTTCGATACCATTAAACCCAGTATTTGCTCGTTTGCTTGTCATGTTTTTTAAACCCTGTGTTACGTGACCGTTCCCTGACCATCCACACCCATCTTTCCGCTCAACTCCCACCACCAGATTCTCAATGATCTCTCCCTAACATTCCCAGGACCATCCCGAACTGAAACAACACAGACCAGATTAATCCAGATGTATTCTGTTCTTTCAATCTCTGACATTTTCCTCCCTCCGATATCGCCTATCGGAGTCAAGCCGGCCCGTCCCGGTTAACGATAAGGACCGGCGCCCCATGGAACCTTTGCCGTATCCAGTCAAACGGTGCTTTCTTACACGTAACCACCAGACCCGCGTGTTATGCAATCGGCACGAAGTTCCTGTGGAAATACTTTAACCTGTGGTGGTATGTATATTCAAATAACATGGAAGGCGCGTCAGTACGCACGTGCTTCACGTGCATGAAACATAGAATCCGAAATTCCCGTGCGTGTTTGTCATGTTTGCTTGAGAAAACAATTAGCGCCGCGAGAGTGCTACCTGAGTGTTTCATAAGACCTTCACAGCGCTGAACTCGGTGAATCAATATCTTCAAAGTATGGTACAGTGTTTTTCCTTACTCAATGATCTGCTAGCTGAAGAATCACAAATTTCCGTTCAACCAAAACGCTTTTATTACAGGAATTGTCGAGATGCCAAAATGTAAACTCTAACTTTTACAGTTGTCATGGTCCTGGGGCCTGCTTGAACTTTGCTTGAAGAGTGAGTGAGTGAGTTAGGTTTACGCCGCTCTCTGCAATATTCCAGCTATATATTCTACCCTGGTACCTTCACGGGTCTTTGCTTAAAGATTTCTTCCAACGGGGAGGAATGGGAGAGTGTTCCAGTTATATGGCGCGTTCTGTAAATTCAGTGATTGATATCATGAACATCGATGTACCCAATGGTACGACGATGTACGCTGCTTTTAGCAGTGTTTACAGCTATGCTTTGCAATGCCACGGCGGGTTACAATTGAAATGGACTTGACACATTGTACCCGTGTTTTGAATCGAACCCGGTCTTCGGAGTGACCACCGAACCCTTTAACCACTAGGCTAACCGATTGCCCCAGCAGGAGTGAATGTATTGTGCATCGTAACCCCCAAATGATAGAAATATTTCTGCTGTGGTATAACCTTCATGTCTTTCAAATTTTCCATACCGTTTCTATAATTAAGAAGACACGATGTCGTTTCTAAAGTAGTCTAATCCAAAATATGTCATATCTGAATCTTTGAAATAACACTTTCTCAGTAAAATACTTATTCTAGTACGTTTAGGGGGTGAGTCACAGGATTCGAACCACACTTTCAGAGAAATCGATGGTTTTGTTTTGCACAGAGTGAAGCTGAGGAGGTTAACGAAGTGACAAGATCAAATCGGGTTTGACCAAAACCATTGGCCTTTCGGTTGAAGTGAAGAATGTCATCGAGATGTTGCAGCTACATCACTGATCACGTGAAGATCCGGGTTAGAATTGATCTTCAGCAACCCATACGTACCGTGAGGGGCGCGTACCGGGATCAGGATGGCTGACTTGGTTGACACAGGCCATTGTGCCCCAATTCCGTAGATCGATTTTCATACTCTTGATCACTGGATTGTCTGGTCGAGACTCGATACTTACATACATATACCTGGAATATTCTGATTGCTGCAACAGACAAATAGAATGATTCGATCCTATTTAGGCAGCTCTGGGTGATGGTTGAGTGCACAAAGATTCGATTATTTACAAATCGCCGCCATATAGCTGGAATACTGCTGTCTGCGGCGTTAAACAACAACCAACCAGCCAGCTATATCTCGGTATGAAGGTATCACGTCTGGACCAGAGTCAAAACAGTGAGTGAAGTCATGAGCAGCAATCAAAGACATCCGGATCCGCTGACATAGCATCAGTCAGAACATACAGTTGCCGCATGTTTTGATAAGCAAGAAAGCTATAGGTATCCATGATAACAAACGAGTGAGTCTAATTTTACGCCTCTTTAAGCAATATTCCAGCAATATCACAGCGGGGGACACCAGCAATGATCTTCACACAGTATACCCATCGAGTGCTGGTCTTCAGTGGACGAACGATTTAACCACTACGCTACTCCATTAAACACAGAGAGGAAAGTGGAGCAACATTCAGATATTGAGAAAAAAAACTGCCTCGGAGCTTAGTACATTACAATGAGTCACAATTGTTCGGTGTACGGGAGTTTCAGCCAAACAAAACAAGAAGATATCGGAGTACCGTCCTAAATATACAACCGTAACCGTATAATGATGAAATAACGGGATTTGGAAGAATTTCAAATCCTGAAATAGATTTATCTGCGAAAGGCGCAAGCGTTAGTATCAGTGTAATGACGTTCTAAAAGACGGCTGTAATGAGGTAAGAACCGAATTTGAAACATTTCCCACAACTCGTATCTGTAAAGGCTAAATAGTTATTAAACCTCGGTGGCCCAGTGCTAAAAAAATCAGAATAAATTTAACAATAACCATCAATTCTACATACTTTCAAAAGCACGATATTACATCCGTTCTCGCGAAAAACGATCCGGGGGTCTCACGTTGTGGAGAATGCAATGCCGAGCGACCTTGCGTAACAACAGGATATAACCAGTTCAAGTGAAGGTCACGTTTCAACAATGGCGCGATGACCCCTTCATCAACTGCGCCATATTGAGATGTCAAAGTTTACAGATGAGCATCCAGCGTTGAGATAACATCCAGTTTACGAGAAACACGTGTTTGGCGATTGATCTTCCGGAAGTCGGACATGCTCCCTTGAGTCAAGGTCGGAGGTCGCGTGCCCCTGATAAAGAAATATTCCATTCCTGGACTTTGTGGGATCGTTTGGAGGGAATAAGGTTCTTATCTCCTGTTTGGGATCTCTTTGGTGTTTCTGGCGATCTGGTATTTGAATGTCCAGTTGAGTGTTTAATGGTGTGAATTATTTGCTAGGCGCTTTTCCCTTTGACCTACAGGTTCCTGTCAACACACACTGGGCGAAACGATATTTCAATCAGTTTTGACAGTCCTACACACAACGAAGGATGTCATCGGGTGTTTGCATGCATGTATTTCTTGTGACGACTGTCAAATATAACTTATTGAGCCCGAAGGGATTCTTGTGACCCAAAATTGAAATGATAGTCAAGACATAACTTAGACACGTACAAAGTGACGGGTGTGAGTTTTAGATGGAATGGGACTCAGAGTGGGGTGCTTAGTCTGTGAATACATAATATTGATTGTAAGATACAAACCTACATTGTATTTAAATTGAAAAGGACCCCAAAGCCAACCAGAGCTCTGAGCCTGATAACTGATAAAACCATTTTGATAATCTTTTACTAGAAATTTATCCAAAGCATATTAGTTCATAAGTTAGTTGGCTGGTGTGGAAATCGGTGCGGAATAAAACCAAGTTGATCAAAATTGTAAATACTGCTAGTAACATTTCTGGTGTAACGTTTGAAAGTCTCAGTTCAACTTTTGAACGGCAAACACTCAAAAATGTACTCAAAATTATCAAAGATCCTAATCGTTGCCTAACTTCATAGTACAAATTTTTGCCTTATATCCGCAGCGGCTGCTGAGATCGAACCACGCTCGACAGTCCTTCATACCAACGAGCACTACACTTTACAGCGAATGCGTTGGTGATTTATTTTAAAATATTTTTCCATCCTCATAGTGATTGTCAGTTTTAAGTTTCCCACGCCCAATGTGTGTTAACTGTATGTGTTAATTATATACATGTTTTGTCTATGTTTTAGTGAATGTTATAATTAACTCATTTGTTAGATTACTGTTATCTGCTATCTTAACCATGCATTCTGTGATCTGGTGTGCTGTAAGATAAATTTCTTTATCTTAACCCGGGGAAATCTAGACTTGCTTTATTTGGGGCCTTAGGATTGCAGGGACGGCAAGACTGTGGGGGAAATAATGTGGTTTAGGGACTGTGAGACAGACTAAGGGTAGGGGTGTGAGTGAGTAAAATGTGAACCGCCTTGCTTAACACGGTTATTATTCGTGCAGAAATTATACCACTTTTATACCCCTCGACCACTCTCGCCCCAACATACTTTAACATATACCCTGTCTTCTCATGATCACAGCGACCCTTGATTTGATAAATGTGGGTTCAAATCCTGCTATATGGCAGCGATCTGTATATAATCGAGTCCAGACAATCCAGTGATTAATTACGTGAACATCGATCTACGCAGTTAGGAGACAATGATTTGTGTCAAGCACGTCAATGAGTCTGATCACCAGACCCCCTTAGGCGTCTGTTACGACAAGCATGGGTACTACACACATGCCACCGGTTCCCATTTGGGCAGCTCGCTGCTGCTGCTATTGATCACTGGATCGTCTGGTCCAGACTCGATTACGTACAGACGGCCACCACATAGCTGGAATACTGTTGTCCGTGGCGTTAAACAGCATCCAACCAACCAGCTATATCTCGGTATGAAGGTATCACGTCTGGACTAGTGAGTGAAATCAAGAGGACATCCGGATCCGCTGACACAACATCAGCCAGAATATACTGTTGCCGCATGTGTTGATAAGCAAGAAAGTGATAGGCATCCATGATAAACCACGAATGAGACTAGTTTTACGCCTCTTTTAGCAACCCATTCACTCACTCACTCACTCACTGAAGATCAGTTATACGCCGGATCTTCATGGGTCATAAACCAATGGAGATTTCTCGGGACATACTCCTCTAAAACCTGCCGTCCAGCCTACCTTGTAAATATACGTTGACTACGTTCTCCCCTGTCATTCCGGTGTGGAAAGTAACTCTGTGACTGGTCGGACGAAAGGGTCTGACCTTACCGTTACAAGGATGCCATTACACCCACTGTGTAAAATTCCAAGCCAGACAGCCGGACTGGTAACTTTAAAAAATACCAATCCGGACACAAACGTGCCTGTCTGGTTTCGACAATAAACAACAAAGAAATCAGCTTTCTGAACACTTTACTGCATATATCGTAGCGCTAAGGTTAAGGTACATGGCCTGGTTTAGAAACTAGAAATCTGTTGCACTTTTTACCTCATAATCAAGATCAGAGAAAAAATGAATCATAGTCTGGGTCAGCATGGCCATTGTCATTTTTCTCAGCAGCAGGAACAAAGACATCATCTGTAGTTGGATGCTACTGAAACACAACAGCATCCTTCAGTTGTTAGGGGTAAAACCCCAACTACCAGACCACCGGACAGCTATTCTTGAAGTTTGACCGTCCAGAATGAAAACAGACCGTTCTGGACCGTCGGGCAGGCGGGATTTGTTTAAACGCTGACATATCTATATTTAGCTTTAGAAAGAATTAAGATTTGATTTTTTTAGATAACTGAGAATAAAAGATAGAAGTGGACACAAACGATATGGAATGAATGTGTTTTCACGTCAGCGAACCTGCCGTTAGTCGCTTCTTGCGACATGAATGGCCCGCTGCATGTCGATTCTTACTTGAAACTCACGTGTGAGTGAGTGACAGAGTTTGTGAGTTTACTTTTACGCCGCTTTGTAAGACCCCAGTAATATAATCAAGGTGGGGGACACCAGAGATAGAAGTCCTGCAGACAACTTCTACTTGATGATTATTTCTCAATAGACATTAAAAGTCAGGCAGTTTCATTTCGGACCATTAATATTTGCAGCCAATCAATGGCGCTTACACGCGCTGTTTACAATTGATCACGGGCTATGAGTACCTGATAGCTGATTTAGTTGAACTTACATCGTTTGTGACCAGTCAGGCCAAAATTGAAACAAATTTTACGAACATTTATTTGAATTTCAAATAACAGTTGTATAAAAATAACTGAAACAAATGCCATAATCTGTGTTCAACACACACTGCTGAACACACTGGGCAAGACTGAAGGGGGCGACCTCAGTCGCTACAAAGTCACATGACTGGTCACATGATTACACACAACCACAGTGAGTTGTTCACGTTGGAAAAACACGTGTGAGTAGCATACTCCCATCAAACGACCACGTGCATAATGTGCGCCGCACATGCAAGTGAAAAATGTGAATTACGACCTTACAGTCTATATGATACTTCCATCAATATGTAGTGGACGATCCATTATTGTATTAGACTTTGTGAGAAGTCTAGTTATACTTTTTCCGTTAGTATTCCGCGCCAAATACATTTGTATACATTTCCATTCCACTCAGTATTCTGTTCAAATAACGGTTGAAAAACACGCTTAAACCATAACCGACGTCAAGGACGGGACCGAATCTCACAAAAACAGGTTCTGAGAAAGTCAAGACGGAGGCACTCTCTCTCTCCTTCACTGTCCGGAGCTATTCGGGGACGAAAATCCGAATTCCTCTTACCTACCGCGCGGCCGCTCATGTGCCCCTCGGAAGGAAAAAACACTATATTTACATTTTATATATCACCCATTTGGCAATTGCAGTTCTCCCCACCAGGTGGAACTACGTCACGTGTGCCCAGACAGGTGGTTCTCATCTTATATCATACAGTTGAACGGGGCAATCACACGTACTTCGCTCCCTCCACTTCACAGCCAGGCACAATGTTCCACTTAAATTCCGGATTTGGATGAAGGAAATGCTTATGTTGGAATGCTTCTACACATGTGTTTATAGTCAAAGGTACACTATGCTGGAATATTTGATTTGATATTCACGAAAACTAGATTTCTCTCAATATTTTCAACATCGATATGCCTATGGCGCATGCCGCACTTCTCACAGAGTAACGCTGAGTCTTTGAAATTATATGTCTTTTTAAAGAAAGAGTTCATTTTTATTTGAAAAGGAGCCCCATTGAGGTTGAAGATTCACAACCTGAACCTGCCCGAACTCTAGACTAACTTTATTTAAGAATTTGCATTACTGTGAGATAGTTTGGCACGGAAATTACTGCAATGACGACTATCTGAATCTCAGGACGAATACCTTTATAGTCAAGGCGTATATCTCAGAGCCCATGGCGACTTCCAATATTGTCATGACGACTACCTATAAATCCATGGCGATTATCTCTGTCCACGCGTATTCCCCTGTATTGCCATTACGACTACATATATTGCCATGACGACTACCTATGTGTCCATTGCGTATATCCCTGTCCTCCGCGCGTATTCCTCTGTATTGCCATGACGACTACATGTATTGCCATGACGACTGCCTATGTGCCCATCACTTATACCTCAGTGCGCATGGCGGTTACCTGTGAACCCATGCCGTATACCTCTTGACCTCGTATATCTATGACGTAGGCTCTTGCAACCATGTATCTATGACGTATGCCCCTGTATACATGAACCCATAAAGGTCCCGGGGTAGAATAGGTCTTCAGCAACCCATGCTTGCCATAAAAGGCGACTATGCTTGTCGTAAGAGGCGACTAACGGGATCGGGTGGCCAGGCTTGCTGACTTGGTTGACACATGTCATCGGTTCCCAGTTACGCAGATCGATGCTCATGGTTTTGAATACTGGATTGTCTGGTCAAGACTCGATTATTTGCAGACCGCAGTCATATAGCGGGAATATTGCTGAGTGCGGCGTAAAACTAAACTCACTCACTCACCCTGTATCCATGACGATTCTCCCCCTACACCGTACCTCAGAGATGACCAAAGGTTCCACCCTCAGTTCCCTCCAAACCAATGTCCCTAAGACGCCCCTGTCTGTAGTCCATCACCTACATTTCAGTACCAAAGCCTCACATTTTAATACCCCGCAATGTGTGTATCATTACCCATGACTTACATCTGAGTACCCCATGACGTACCAGGGACGGTGGTGTGACCTATTTGTTCTCACGTCAAGCCGAAGACCCGAGTTCGATTCCCAACATAGGTACAATGAATGAAGCCCATTTCTGGTGTCCCCCTCATATTTCTGGAATATTTCTAAAGGTGGCGTAAAACTAAACTCACGCACTCCAGGACGTAAATCCAAGTAAACCCCTTACGTTTTTCAGTGCCCCAGGAAATATGTAGGGCTTATATCTTAATCACCCGTGAGCCATTTCAGTTTGCACTCTGTATCCCCACTTGCATGACTTATCTTTGGTAGTAAACTAAAATGTTTCTGATGTATACAGGCAGAGGTGAGAGACAGCTTGATTTATGGTTCATTCGTAGACATGTCTAAAATTAAGCGACAACATATTTCAAGATTGTAAGTAACATTTGCGGAATGATGTCTGAGGTAGAACCAGAAATTTTGTATGTGCTGAGATATTCACAAATTAACATGAAACGAAACATCCCTGTCGCTATGTAACTACGATAATGCTTGTCACTGCGTCGGTCGTAACGTACAGCATCAGCGCGTATCTCGTCGTAACATTCACGCATCGGAGACGGATGAAACAGCTGCGATGCGTTTGAGTATGGGGAATAGCTGCGCTCCCCTGTCTCTCTCCATCACTCCCGAGGACCACATCCCCCACCCCCTCCCTCTCTTTCCACCTGACTCAGGAAGTTAAAATAATTCCAACCTCGCCGATCTGGGCTCCATTCCTCAAAACGATTGTAGTGCTAAGATAATCGTATCTACCATACTTTAACATAGACGTGCATTCGCACCGCTACAGTCGTTTTGAGGAACGGGACTCACTGCATGAATTTCTTGACTCGATCGTAGCGCATCCGTTGGTCGTTATTTGTTGGGCGGTCGGGTAGCCAAATGAAAATGTTCGCTCGTCACACTTATGACCCGGGTTCGATTCCTAACAGGGTGAAATGTATGAAGCCCATGTTTGGTGTTTCCCTCAGGGATATTGTTGGATTGTTGCTCAAAGCGGCGTAAAAGTAACCTCACTCGCTCACTCATTATATGTCATGTAAGCCATGTTCAAGCCGACCTGGTTGACAAACACGATCTTCGTTGCCGTCAGTCAGTGTAATAAGGCACTTGAACACACGATTAATCGTGTGAAACAATTTGGAAAATGTCTGTCGACACCAAATTGTCAGCTGGGATGCTAGGCAAATCTTGCAATCGACCCATAATCTTCTCGGCTGTCGCCATGTTGTTTCGTACCAGATGAATAAAAAAAGATGATAATTTTATGGATATAATTCTTAATACCGTGAAGGGTGTTTCGACTTAGATTCGAACGTCGATTTCAAGCTAAGTGAAGGAACCGGATGTTGATTCCATTACGTGAGTGCCACTGGACTATGCACAGCCAGAATATTACTCTGGAACACTGTCAAATAGACTTAAGTACAATGGAAAGTACACGTCGGATTTGGGAGAATTATCCCCCTACCCTCATTAATAAACCAAAACAACCGAAAATACAAAACAAACAAACAAACAAAAAGAGTCGCATACTTTAGAAGACCGACTGGCAAACTGAGTTTATTTCCTTCCCTTTTTCGCAAAAGCCTGTAAGCTCCTACTAACGCATGTACGCTCCTTCATACTCATCCACTCACTCACTCACCCACCCACCCGTTCTCTCTCACTCACTCACTCACTCACTCAACCCATCCACTCAATCACTCACCCATTCACCCACCCACCCACTCACCCACTCACTCACTCACTCCGTTGCTCCTTTAAACACTCCTGAGACTGAGACTCCGGGAAACTCCAAATTTCATAATTTTGGGAATGGCAGACCTTGGCTTTAATGTGACTTTGAACAATATTTCAGTTTGTTCTCATATTTCTTCATTTGTATTAATGTAACATACTCAAGGACGGTTTGATTTGGTGTAATTAGGGAAGAAAATATGGTGAAACCAAAGATTATTTTAGAGACGAGTTCGGGTTTCCAGCCGAAAACCGGCGGATCCCGACACACGTACAAGGGAGACAACTCAGGGATTCAAGGATTGGAGATTACAATTTTGTATCAAAAGTATACTACGCAGATGCACTTAAAGACAAAGGGACAAAAACACCTCAAATTTTCCAAGACAGATCACACGAACAGCTTGGCAAAGCATCCTTCATTAAAGCATGTGAATAATACTACTGCATAGAATTTCTATTAAAAATTACTTCGGGTTCATTTTGTGAAGGTAATGATTGTTTTAAATGCCAGGATATACATAAACCAGAACCTTCTCCCGATAGGTCCTTTATCACATATCTATGGAATAAAAGAAAATATGAAAAAAGAAATCGCTTCAAAGAGGCCCTGCCCGGAGTTTTGTGCACCCATCCTGACAAGAGGGGACGCCAGTGTCGGGAGTTTTAAAGCACCTCCATAGAAACAAACACTCAACGCCAGCACCACAATGGTCGCGCGTCTGACGCTCAGGAAGCTATTACACAATAATACTCCACAACACATGGAGTTGGATGAGGGACTTCCTACGTAATCCATGACGAGTTGTTGTTTGTTTCTTCTAGTGTGACCTGAAATCGCATCTGTGCAGTTATTATTATTATTTTTTTTTCAAAACAATTTTTTGAAACCGTCAACCGCGACTGGTGTATGGTGACACCCTGAAGGTCACTGGAATCATGGTTACTGGTTACCCCATCGCCCCTAACTGTCACAGATGAAGCAATGGAGTGGTTTGTACAAATCTTTACACTGCGTGAAATGAACAGACTCAATGGGTTTTTTTCCAAAATGAGTTAGTAAGTATGGTTTTACATCGCATTTGTCAATATTCAAACAATACCACGGCAGGGTACACCGGAAATGGGTTTCATACATGCATGGACCCATGTGGGATCTTCAAAATGGGTCTTGGGAGCGAACTGTTACGACAAAAAGCACCCAGTATCCCTTTTCCAAAATGAGGCGATTCTGGCACAGCATTTTTTAGTTGACGTATCGGGATTTACTGAGGTAGCATAATTTCTCTTTTTCATAATAATGATTTCTATAATTAAAGCAGTAGTGACAGTCAGTCAATAAATAATAATAACCATTTAGTTAAACAAAACTGGCATGAACAAAGTGTTAACTCAAATAACTCAAAGATATAAAAACAAAATAAAAATAAAAACATTACAATAGGTCATCTGCTTATTGGCAAGAAGCCCTAATAATAAATCTTCAAGTGGTCACAATAATTTTAATCTGATTAACAATGGCAGTTCCATATTCATATACAAAACACTATCCACAGTCCTACAAATAAGACAATTCCTCTGAAACGTTAGAAAGTCTCTCTCTCTCTCTTTCTGTCTGTCTCTCTCTCTCTCTCTCTCTCTCTCTCTCAGACAATTCCCCTGAAGCGTTAGAAAGTCTCTCTTTCTCTCTCTTCCTCTTCGCTGGGAGATACAACACCAAATCAACAGCAAACCATTACTGCGCTGTAGTCTTAACTAACAATCAATCTGTTTTCAGGATTTATGTTTGAACAGATCCGGTCGGTACACACAGCGAGCCGCGCCGTCTCGCAATACACTCTCATACAATAGCTGTATGATCGACGGTTTCCGTCAGGTACCGCCCTCGGGTAATTACGGTGACAGGTCAAAGGTCAGACCTGCGTAATTACAACTTCCTGTTTATCTGCGCGAGTGAGCGAAAGCAAATCGTGCTTGGCCTTGTAACACGTGACATCGTAATGCCGGTCTGTCCACCGGATCGGTATGTGGGGAACAAACATGCATCATTTCTATTTGGATCGTCGCTTAAAGGAATGACGTAATTTCACGAGGATTGGTTGTGCAGCATCTCCCGATGTAGATCTATACTGACCTAGATCAGGGATAATGTACTGCTAAGATCAACTGTTTTTAGTGGTTGCACGTGGTATTTGCAAAATCGAGTGATGATGTTGGTCGTAATTATAGGAAAGCAGATTGACTAACGTTTGGTCTTTCAAAATGTATAATTTTGATAGTACAAGCAACCCGGTTTAAATTGAAGAGAAGCCCCAGGCCGACCAGAGATTCAGAGCCTGAGGAGATCTAGACTGGCTTTAGCATTGCATGGAGGGCTTGGCAGGAAGGGACATGATGAGGTTCAGGGACTATGAGACATACTAGAAAGTAGATTGAAAATGATTTTAAAGATTTAAGTGTTTGTATTTGTAATTCGAATAGCCGTCAGAATGCGGATGATACTTGGCGTGTAGAATTTGTCTTCAACAACCTATGCTTGTCGTAAGTGGCGACTATAACGGGATAGGATGGTATGATGATAGGTAGCCTAGGATACACACATGGCATCGTATCCCGACTGCTTAGTTGATGCTCATGATACTGATCACTGGACTGTCTGGTCCAGACGCGGTTATTTAGAAACCGCGCCATACGTACTTCGATATAATGTATACGTCAAAGAAAGTATGATAATGTGTAAGTCAAGGACAAGATGATAATGTATAAATCAATGACAATATGATAATGAATAAGTCAAAGACAAAATGATAATGTATGCAATTAGAAACATAATGCCGACACCATGGGCAATATCTAAGACACTATACAAGAGACCAATTGACTATGGTAATGATGCATGACAACAGGACAATATAATGAGTAAGTTTTCGTCAGTAGGTTTAGTTGTAGTCTGCTTGTGGCATTAGTCCAGAAATGGCGCAGGTCCAATGATAGAATATTACAACATATGGTAAGTCCCGTACACTAAGTTCCTGGAATCGTTCTTATTAACCCACTTCCGGAATAACGAAACAGTGTCTGCAGTGTGTGAACTTGTGTATATATTTCCACAAACGTTCTGAATCGCGATCGTCCGAACAGAGGGGTTTCTTTTTTTAATGAGGTTCACATTTTTCAGTTTGGCATATGCTGCGTGAAACCATGAAACCTTATATATACACATGCCCAAAGCAGGCGGTCTTCACTTACTCTCTCGGGTGATCAGTGCACAGTCGTATTCTCAACTCCCTGGGAAAGATCATCTCAACATTGAACGGTGTATCCAGGTCGTGTGGCTAGCAACGGAATTATATAGACTATTCAGCTCTTGAGGACAGATACCATGATATATATTCATTTCATCGAGTAACCTGAACATGTTGATAATTTCGTAAGTGGATATATCCTGACTGAAAATGCCAGTTTTACCAGGTCACTGGGATGAAGAACGGCTGTATTATTTGAAGTCTCAATACCATAGGAGTCGCTGAAGCCGAGTAATATTGGTTCCGACATGGAGTGGCATTTCGCTCAACGAAACACGAGACTTCACTCAAGGGAAATGTAGACTACTGTTTATACTTTTCTTTTCTCATTACGTTAACACGAGATATCCCCCGTAGTTTGAATCGCGAGGGGTGGTGCTGTCAGTAATCGAACTCCATGTTGTGCTCTATTTTTCATATATTAAAATATTATCGCCGTTATGGTGTGCATTGGTTAGGTTTATTATCTTCACACTTAGCATTGTTAAAGGCTATTAACCTCACACTGTACACTATTACAACTACCACGTGCTCATTATTAAATTACGCTTTGCAGTATTAAAGTATATTACCTTCACACTTTGCAGTATTAAAGTATATTACCTTCACACTTTGCAGCATTAAAGTATATTACCTTCACACTTTGCAGTATTAAAGTATATTACCTTCACGTCGAGCATCATTTAATGTTGTTGATAATATTACCTTCACACTTTGGAATATTAAAGTACAAGTATATTATCTTTACGTTGAGCATTGCTGATATTACCTTTATGCTTTGCATTATTAAAGTATATTACCTTGTCATTGAGCATTATCTAATGTTATTATCTTCACGTTTTGCATTATTACAGTATATTACCTTCACACTTTGTATATTACATTTACGTGAAGCATTATTTAATTTTATTACCGGTATGTTGTGCATTATTGGAGTATATTATTACCTTTACGTTGAGCAATATTTGATGTTAACACTCATGCCCCGCAGAAAAATGTATTCTCTTTAAGTTGAGCATTATAGAGTATCACAAAAACTAAGTAGCATGTATTTTTAACAGCAGAAATCTATACACCTGGAAATTAATCAAGCAACACCCCAATTTTTTCTATTGGAGCAACTTTGAAGTGTTCTGACAATCAAAATATGCCGGGTTGATATAGTTTGACACTTTTTTATTCAACAGACGATCTCTGACAAACAACTTAAAGGGAAAAAGTATCAAGACTTTGCTTTATTGCAACGAAATCCAAATTCTTAAAACTGTCTTAAATTCATGAAAAAATGGACACAATTTACTATTCATCCACAGACGTTGTTGTCAGGTGTATTAACACAAATGTCACATGGAAAGAAAGAACAGTCATCTGAGAGTCTGCACACCGACTTTCATCAATATCTAGTGTGTCCTCCCTGCGCACGCACCACCGATTCCAGACGCCTCCTCATTCCTTGGATGAGTCTCCGGATCTGATTCTGGGGGATCCTGTTCCACTCCTCATGCAGGGCAGCCGTCAATTCGTTGAGATTATGGACTGGTGGGTCTCTCTGCCTCACACGACGGCCAATAAAGTCCCACAAATGTTCAATGGGGTTGAGGTCAGGGCTCATGGCAGGCCATGGAATTCTGTCAATTGCATTTTGCCGCAAAAAATCAATTTTAGCATGCGCCCTGTGAGGTCTAGCATTGTCGTCCATAAATATGGGTCTCGTTGCCAGAGGATGGTTCTCAAAATGAGGTACCACAGCCCTGTCAAGAACCTCCTGTTGGTAACGAACACCGTTAAGGTTGCCACGGATGGTAATGATATCCAACTTGCAGTTCATGGAAATGCACCCCCATACCATAACGGAACCTCCCCCAAAGGCCACAGTCTCCTGGATGTTCCGTGGAGCCATTGCTGTGTTCCTCTGCCTCCAGACCCGAGTACGACCGTCCACCATGTGCAGCAAGAACCGGCTCTCATCTGAGAAATGGACCTTCCTCCAAGAGGCAATGTTCCAGTGCAAACGGTCATTACACCAGGCCAGTCGGGCTGCCTTATGGGCTGGAGACAGTCTGGGTCGCTTGATTGGCCTCCTTGCCCGGTATCCTGCAGCTTTCAGACGATTCCGAACAGTCCTGTTCGAGATGGGTCTCCCTGGAAGCCACTCCTGTCTCAACCGAGAGCTCGAGTCGAAGGACCTGCGCCGTACAAGTCTCAGTAAAGCTCTGTCCTCCCGGACTGTGGTCTTCCTGGGTCTTCCTGGTCTAGGCAGGTCTTTAACTTCATTAGTGGCCCGGTATTTTTTCAAAAGTTTTGAAATTATGGAATGATGTCGTCCGATTTGAGTCCCGATTTGTCTTAGAGACATACCAGCATTCCTCATGCCGATTATTTGCCAACGAGTGGCCTCTGATAATTTCCTACGTGCCATGACATTGAAATGAATGAAAAACCGAATGCAATCGACAACCTGCGCTTGTAAACACCCCAGGGAAAAAGTGCATTTTTCGAAAGTTGAGGTTGAAGCAATGCACGTGCGCTGTGCAAGCTTCACGCGCGTCATATCAACCCATGAAAAGCTCATGCTGTATGTCAATACATCAAAATTGAATAATCAATCATCAAAATTACTTCGTTAAACTTTGTTAAGTTTTTATGTGTCTTTGAATTTGGTGTTGCTTAATTAATTTCCATATGTATATTTCAGACAATACCGTGTAAAATTGGGCTACTGATCATCACGAACTGAAGGTAGAGCACCACCCAAGGGATCATGGTAAGTAAGGCTTTCACACCGTGTAATAATAATTATCAATGTTTACTGTGCTGAGCGTTTAAGATCTTTATCATCTTCTCGCTCTACATGATTTTGATTTATTGGTTTTACGTTGTCTTTTTCCATTATCAAAGTAAATTAGCATATCGAAATGTAAGATTTTATTGTCACACCGATGGTACGTATACGATTCTAACTTGACGATGAACGGGCCGTATGGGTCTGTCCCACAGTCCCTGAGCTACATTAGCACTTTAGTTTCCCTACTGCCTAGCCCTCCCTGCAATGTTAAAACCCTTAATGGAGCAAGTCAAGATTTCCTCGGATTCTGACGACCCCCTCTCACTGGGTCTCTTCTTAAATTAACATTGTTTTATTTGTTGCTATTAAAATCATACATATTCACTGACTAAGCGTTAGTCTATGTGATCTTGTGAGAATATTGCGGTAAGCGGCACAAAACTTCACTCATGCGCCCATTCATCTACCCAGTCATTCACAAGGCGGTACCTGGAGTTCAGCACGCGTAATGTATCACACGTAATCATGGCATGGAGTTGTTTTCTTTCTTTCAACACATTACTGGCGTAACATGCATTCCCACTTAAAACCCACTGTTGATTTCAGTGCGCAGATGAAATACACCTAACTCATCTGAGGAACTAAATATACACGCTTATGTAAATACCCTGGTCTCCTAAATCGTATCAGTGTCTTCATCACGAGTCTGTGTGAACGGTAAGAGATGAACCAGCCCTGTAGCTGTACAATGGCGCAGTCCCTTGATTGCACTTATGTCTGGCGTTCCGTCACATTGTTCGAATACGAGGACGTGGCTACCTTCCAGATAACAGCTTGCATTTCCCAACCCAAGTTGTTCAGTGCTTGCCTCAGCTGTCATAATTAGTAGAGACAGGGTTATCTCCCTTTAACCTTGCCACTCAATCACCATGCTGTGATAGTCTCCGTACGGCGTGGAAGTGTTCTTAAAATTACCTAGACTCGCACAAGCGTTTAAGGTAAAAAATATCAGTTTAAATAATGATTTCTAAAATATAAATATTCCACTTACACATGTACAATGGCGAGAGAGAGAGAGAGAGAGAGAGAGAGAGAGAGAGAGACAGAGAGAGAGAGAGAGAGAGAGAGAGAGAGAGAGAGAGAGAGAGAGAGAGAGAGAGAGAGAGAACATATAACGTTACTTGCACCCCTTAAATCTAATCCTCAGTACTGGGGCTTCCAACGTAAAAACCTATCGCACAACTCCTAAACTAACCTCTCTCACAGTCCCTGAACCACATTATTCGGTTCTAGCCTTCGCTGCAATGCTAAAGCCCTAAATGAAGATTGTCTAGATTTCCTCGGGGATCTCCCATCTCGCTCGGGCTATTTTTCAGTTTAAATGGGTTTATTCATTACTATCAAAATTATATATGCTGAGAGACTAAGCGTTAGTTACTCTTAGTCATACCATTCAAGCAAACATACATGTAGGTCATCGGTATGTCTGTTTATACTCAGAAAACCCTGTCTGTCAGGTGTGTTGAAAGCAAGACCATATCAAAACAAGTAAATATATGGGGTTTTTGCACCGGAAGATGATAGAACTACAATGTGTTTTTCTGATGATGTTCAAACCATTGAAATAACCATCTGCTCATATAATGTAATAATATTGTTTCTGTCAGGATTCAGTGGACGTTCATAAATTTAGTTTTAACAATAATCACTAGTCAGGAATGTAATACTATCAAATGAAAACAGTTGTGTTGACGATAGTATTTTGTGTTGGTACAACAGTGTTTCTGTTAACATTCAGTAGAAGGATACATAACATTCGGTTTAAAAAATATTCACTTGTCTCGAATGTAATACTATATAATGTAAGCAGTAGTGTGGAAGAATATATAGGTGTAATCAGGCGTTTTCTACAACGCCAGTAGGCGAATCGGACTTTTGTTTTCACATTCAATCTGTTGACGATAATCCGAGAAGCCAAGTCTTAAACTGTAGGTACAGCGGCCCGAAACTGGATCTTCGTTATCCCAAATTTAGAACTGAAGCCAAGGTATACATTCTCTCACCGCACTCGCTCTTGTCTAAATTGTTGACTCGATCGCCATTTACTGATAACGCTTACCCCGCTAACATGCCAGTTTCTTAATGGCCATTATCTCAGTGAGCTTGGGTCAGTTGTGATTCATTTGGTCAAGTAATAATGATGGACAGCGGCACAAATGACCGGAAGATTAGGTTAGCTCCTGTGAGCATAACCGTAACTTTGTGGTGTTGATGCTGTGGTTATTAAAGGGGCCCGTCTAGCGGGTTATAGTGCGTATGCCGTGTTTTAAGAGACCGGATCAGAGAGTCTTGGTGGGAGTGGAAGTCTGCATGGAATTTTACAAGGCACGTCACTGTTCATATCAAGACGTGGTGTGTTTATGGAACTCGTCGGTGGTAAAGTAACAGGTGGTTTTAAAGGGGAAACTCACAACTGAAAGGAACAGAGGTGGTCTTAAAGACCTAATAGCGAGTTATTTGGTTGATCAAGGTTCGTTAAGCATGATAAATAATTTGAAGGTGTTTGTGGAATTGTGAACACAACCAAGAATTTATTGGGCGTCTGTGTCGAAAAAAACCCCACGTGATAAATTCTCTAAGATAATCATTGAAGCGTTTCTGACTGTTAAAATACAAGTGAGTGAGTGAGTGAGTGAGTGAGTTTGGTCTAAGGCAATTTTGAGCACCAGTTTTTTTTTTATCTTATTGGATAAATGTGGAGGTCTCATTGGAGATAAATGCAGAGTGAATTGCGAAGAATCACAATACACTTCTGTCGCTAAAATCCAGAGAAACTGTACTGATATCAACAGCCAGTCTGTGACCAATGCAGGCATGCGGTACCGGAAGAAACCTGACCGACGGAAAGGGCCGAGTGGTGACGAACATACAGGGCCATTGTTCTACATCCGGGTTATAGTGAGGCGAGCCATACCGTACAGAACTGTTCTCGTAGGCGGCATTACTGACGAATAAATCATCCATCGACATCGGTGAATGTGATATCACATATTTTCATGATGTTCTGTTATCCACAACGCGCCAGGCCAGTCAGGTTATACAATAGCTAAAATGTCGAAATAACACTTGAACGTTCTGACATTAATAATCAAGATTAACCCTATTTACATAGCCCTGGGCGAGATAGTCTGATCGTGTCCTTTTTAACTTGGACATATTCACGGCAAAGGGATCCTTGTGCACCATCATTCTCAGCTATGAATGAATCATTCCGTTATTAGTTTGCTGTTTAACACGGCGCTCAACGACATTCCAGCTGTATGGCGGCGGTTTGTAAATAATCGAGTCTGGGCCAGAAAATCCAGTGATCGACCGCATGATCATCGATCTACGCACATGGGATACGATAACATGGGTCAAGCTAGTTAGCGAGTCTGACCACCCGGCCCCGTCAGTTGCCTATTACGACAAGCATGGGTTGCCGAAGATCAGTTCTAACCTGGATCTTCACCGGTGAAATATACACACGTTGCTGAACCTGAGCCTACATGCGGCCTTAGCCTGTTATGCAGAACGACACTCCTTAATGTCCCACAACATAACACCCTTACTATCCGACCTTAGGTGACCTGGCGGTAAGGGCAAAGAGGGTGACCACCCACGTTTGATGGCTGTATAACGCGATCACGTTAAAGAATGATTGTTGTTTCCAATGAATATTTCGATAAGAACCCGAGTGAGGGTAAACTACCAAAAGTCATGACAACAATTACCCGGAATGCAGTAACCATCTAGGTTATTAGAAGGTATACGGTAAAATACATATTTAATACTCGCACCGGGTCTCCAGCTTGACATCATCAGTAATGGCAGCAGTATTAATAATAATAGTAGTAGACTCGGGTGATGGAAGTGCTGTGACTGTTTTAATGCGCTAGCTTCACGTTTTATGCCGTCTATGTCTGTTTCAAAGATACCTTAGAACCTGAAAAGTATGTATCCTGTCTCCAAGCAAGAAATATTAGAAATACAGTTGTAGTGTTAGAACGAACTTTACGGTAAGGCCCTTTGTGTAGTTCTGAAATTGCAGATTAAGTCCATTTATATCTTTGTGACCAACTTTTACGTTATTGTGAATTGTGAATAAAATATTTTGGCGAACATTACTGTCTTGATCAGGTCAACTATACCGTTTTCGCTAATCCCTTGGCTACGAAAAAAAAGGATGTTATGTTGTCTGATTTGATTGTATGTACATCACGCACTGAAACTAAAAGATTCTATAGCATGATTATTCTACTAGATCATTGAATGTTAATATCCATATGTTTAAATAATTGAAATGAATGGTTACAGCAGAAAGTGTTTGCGTATTGTATCTATGATTTGTATATGGGTCAATGGCTTTTCATGCAATATAAAAGTTTTGACTTTGACTAAGACCGTCTTGTGCAAAAGGGTTCTTTATGTGTCTTGCTATGTGTATCTAGTTACAGCCATAATCCAAATCATGTGACATGTTGCCTGAAAATTGCTTTATGTGTGCATGTTACAGAAACATATATCCGACGCGTGATATTACATGTGAATATATTCTCACACATATACCGGATACAATCATAGAATCATTGCAGTTATTAATGACATATAATTCACTACCTTCTACTAAAATTCAGCCTGTTTTAATATTTTCTAGATAATAAAAACACCAACATTATCATTAGGAAAAAAAGGGTTGGCGTTTAACAGCTGTGTACGTTTGTGCAATTGACATCTAGAGTAGGTGGGTATCTTTTCACGACGCCGTCAGCATGTTCAATCAACATCGCGGCGGGGAATATTAAGAATGAGCTTTCAACGTTTCACCACTGTGCGTTCGTTTTGTAAAACTCATCTTTATTTTTGTTAGGTTATTTTCAAGCTACTTCATATGCTTTCCTATGTTCCCCTACATGTTGTTCGCACTAAACCAGGCGTCATTTCATAAGTTTCAGTGCGTTGGTGCACAATATCCCAAAGCAAAACTGATAATTCGTTAGAAACATGTTACCATTTTACCCTGAACAGTAGCCAAATTTATGAAAAGCAAAGAGGAAGTCGATCAGAACCGTTTCAAAGGCATTCTAGACAAGTTAAAGCATTAAATAAATTGGATTCATCAGGACCTGACAATGCAGTGACTGACTTCACGGTCGTCGATTGACGGAACTGGGAAATAATGGCATACTTCAGTCGATTCAACCAGTGCGGCAATTTAGGTAAAGATAAATGTTGGTAAAGATAAATCTTGACTTCACTACAGCATCCACACGTGGTTGAAAACCAACGGTATCCTGGATTCCCAGGACTGGCTTGATGAAAGTCAGTTCTAACACAGAACTTCACGACAAGCACACGGTTGAAAATCCAGGCTGTCCCGTGTTCCCACGACAAGCCGATTGATGACGATCAATTCTAACCCAGTTCTTCACGACAAGCATAGGTGGTTGAAGACCCAGGCTTTCCTGTGTTCCCACGCCAAGCTGATTCATGAAGATCAGTTCTAACTCAGATCTTCATGGCCAGCACAGACGTTTGAAAACCAACTCCAGTGTTCCAAGAAAGCATGGGCAGCATGGCTTGGTGAAGACCAGTTTCACCGAAAGCACAGGTGGCCGAACACCAAGTGTCACCCAGTTCTGCATGACAAGCACAGATGGTTTAACACTGTAAAATGTGACCCAGATCCTCACGTCAATCACAGTTGGTTGAACACCAGTTCTAAACGAGATCTTCACGACAAACACAGGTGGTTGAACACCAGTTCTAAACGAGATCTTCACGACAAACACAGGTGGTTGAACACAGTTCTAAACGAGATCTTCAAGACAAACACAGGTGGTTGAACACCAGTTCTAAACGAGATCTTCAAGACAAACACAGGTGGTTGAACACCAAGTGTCACCCAGTTCTGCATGACAAGCAAAGATGGTTTAACACTGTAAAATGTGACCCAGATCTTCACGTCAATCACAGTTGGTTGAACACCAGTTCTAAACGAGATCTTCACGACAAACACAGGTGGTTGAACACAGTTCTAAACGAGATCTTCAAGACAAACACAGGTGGTTGAACACCAGTTCTAAAACGAGATCTTCACGACAAACACAGGTGGTTGAACACCAGTTCTAAACGAGATCTTCACGACAAACACAGTTGGTTGAACACCAGTTCTAAACGAGATCTTCACGACAAACACAGGTGGTTGAACACCAGTTCTAAACGAGATCTTCACGACAAACACAGGTGGTTGAACACAGTTCTAAACGAGATCTTCAAGACAAACACAGGTGGTTGAACACCAGTTCTAAACGAGATCTTCAAGACAAACACAGGTGGTTGAACACCAAGTGTCACCCAGTTCTGCATGACAAGCAAAGATGGTTTAACACTGTAAAATGTGACCCAGATCTTCACGTCAATCACAGTTGGTTGAACACCAGTTCTAAACGAGATCTTCACGACAAACACAGGTGGTTGAACACAGTTCTAAACGAGATCTTCAAGACAAACACAGGTGGTTGAACACCAGTTCTAAAACGAGATCTTCACGACAAACACAGGTGGTTGAACACCAGTTCTAAACGAGATCTTCACGACAAACACAGGTGGTTGAACACCAGTTCTAAACGAGATCTTCACGACAAACACAGGTGGTTGAACACCAGTTCTAAACGAGATCTTCACGACAAACACAGGTGGTTGAACACCAGTTCTAAACGAGATCTTCACGACAAACACAGGTGGTTGAACACAGTTCTAAACGAGATCTTCAAGACAAACACAGGTGGTTGAACACCAGTTCTAAACGAGATCTTCAAGACAAACACAGGTGGTTGAACACCAAGTGTCACCCAGTTCTGCATGACAAGCAAAGATGGTTTAACACTGTAAAATGTGACCCAGATCTTCACGTCAATCACAGTTGGTTGAACACCAGTTCTAAACGAGATCTTCACGACAAACACAGGTGGTTGAACACAGTTCTAAACGAGATCTTCAAGACAAACACAGGTGGTTGAACACCAGTTCTAAAACGAGATCTTCACGACAAACACAGGTGGTTGAACACCAGTTCTAAACGAGATCTTCACGACAAACACAGGTGGTTGAACACCAGTTCTAAACGAGATCTTCACGACAAACACAGGTGGTTGAACACCAGTTCTAAACGAGATCTTCACGACAAACACAGGTGGTTGAACACCAGTTCTAAACGAGATCTTCACGACAAACACAGGTGGTTGAACACCAGTTCTAAACGAGACCTTCACGACAAACACAGGTGGTTGAACACCAGTTCTAAACGAGATCTTCACGACAAACACAGGTGGTTGAACACCAGTTCTAAACGAGATCTTCACGACAAACACAGGTGGTTGAACACCAGTTCTAAACCAGATCTTCACGGCAGGCATAGGTGGTTGAACACCAGTTCTAAACGAGATCTTCAGGAGAAACACAGGTTGCTGAACGCAAAATTTAACCCAGATCTACACGACAAGAGTAAAGTGTTGAAAATCAGCCATGATGCTAGTCGGTTGAACTATAAAGTGTCTTCTTCTTGATCGACAAACACATAGAGATATTCCATTCGGTGCTGAGGCCATAAACACTTTTTCGAAAACAATCAACAAACAAACAAACTTAACTTTCACGAAAGTCGTTTTAAAGGCCAATTCAAAATGGTAACTGGATCGTGGCGAGGGATCCTATACACCCAGACACGAAAATAAAATTTCGCGTTGACGTCATCCCATCCTGACAGCGGTCAAGTCGCTCAAGGATGAGTTAAAGAAAACAAACAAAAAACACACAAACAAACAAAACAACAACAACAACCCCCAACCCCAGAGAATAATCAATCTCACCTACCTGCAAAACAAATTCCATTAGATGGATAATGCAAAATACGGGTGAAAGGTATATCAAGTGATTTCTCATCTGCGCAAAATCATACTCGTTGGAGTGGAATATTGCTGAAAGCGGCGTAAAACTAAACTCACCCTCTCCCACACTCAAACCAAGGGACCTAATTTGCGAAATGCAGGTCACCTTCAAAATCTAGTTCAGGTAGCATTTTTTTATACAACTGCGGCTTTTAAGAGGAATCGGTGTACAATGCGTTTCAGCGCTCAACATGTGGTTTTCCGGTTTTTATCAGAAATAAACATCGCCCGGCCCGTGGCCTCTGTGCTTGATGCTTATCTGTCAAACAGACCCAGCTCTATTCCAAATGTAAATAAACACCTCAGTAATTGCTAAACATCGGAGGCATTGAGTCATATTTAATAGATAGGATGTTTTACTGTCAAAACGTGATTTGTGACATGATTATAAGTGTGAGTTTTTGTTGCTGATAGTTATGTGGATACTTGTAATGGACAGCAGGAACTAAACATGTTTCTAGTAATTCATCGTCTTTGTTCAGATAAACGTTCGTGATCGGGCCAGTCTACTAATCTAATTTATCATCTTTGTTCAGATAAACGTTAGTGATCGGGGTAGTGTGTCAGTCTAATTTATCATCTTTGTTCAGATAAACGTTAGTGATCGGGCCAGTGTGTCAGTCTAATTTATCATCTTTGTTCAGATAAACGGTCGTGGTCGGACCAGTGTGTCAGTCTAATTTATCATCTTTGTTCAGATAAACGGCCGTGATCGGGCCAGTGTGTCAGTCTTATTTATCATCTTTGTTCAGATAAACGTTAGTGATCGGGCCAGTGTGTCAGTCTAATTTATCATCTTTGTTCAGATAAACGGTCGTGATCGGGCCAGTGTGTCAGTCTAATTTATCATCTTTGTTCAGATAAACGTTAGTGATCGGGGTAGTGTGTCAGTCTTATTTATCATCTTTGTTCAGATAAACGTTAGTGATCGGGGTAGTGTGTCAGTCTAATTTATCATCTTTGTTCAGATAAACGGTCGTGGTCGGACCAGTGTGTCAGTCTAATTTATCATCTTTGTTCAGATAAACGACCGTGATCGGGCCAGTGTGTCAGTCATATTTATCATCTTTGTTCAGATAAACGGTCGTGATCGGGCCAGTGTGTCAGTCTAATTTATCATCTTTGTTCAGATAAACGGTCGTGATCGGGCCAGTGTGTCAGTCTAATTTATCATCTTTGTTCAGATAAACGTTAGTGATCGGGGTAGTGTGTCAGTCTTATTTATCATCTTTGTTCAGATAAACGTTAGTGATCGGGGTAGTGTGTCAGTCTAATTTATCATCTTTGTTCAGATAAACGGTCGTGATCGGGCCAGTGTGTCGGTCTAATTTATCATCTTTGTTCAGATATGATCGGACCAATGCAATGCAACTAAACACAGCTGTTAGTGAAAATGGTGATGCTATCAGGTGAACATGGTGATGATGATAGTGATGACAATGGTGATGCAGATAATGATAGTGGTGATGATTTGTGATGACAGTGGTGATGTAGATAATGATAGTGGTGATGATTTGTGATGACAGTGGTGATGAATATGGTGATGGACGATGGCAACGGTTACGGTGACATCTAAGAAAACGTTGGTTTATATTTATAGATTTGTGACAACAATGATGATAAACAATCCTCTAACCATAATTATGCATGAAGTGAAGTGAAATGAGGTTTAATGTCGTACATGAGAATACACCTCTCTTCTGACGACGTGCAGGCGTGTGCGTGTGTGCCTGCTTGTACTAGCCTATATTTGTTTAGTGACTTCTCACTGAGATACCATGCCACAATTAAGCCTGAGTAACCAACTCAAACAGATTATACTTATTTAAAGCCGACCAGTCATTGCTGTACCCATTAATGCCGAGCACCAGGCAGGGAACAAAATGTACCATATTTTGACGTCGTTTGGTATGACACGGCCGTAGATCGAACCCGCGACATTCCTGTCTCCGGGCGGACGCTCTAACCCCTACACCGTGGAGATTCCTTACGTGTGTACACTTTGATGATAGATGAAAATATTAATAGTAAACATGATCCGCTCAGGGTGATTCCGATTCCCATGTTACATACCAGCTAAAAGAATCAACACTTGTCGCCCCAAGCTACACTCAGACATGTCTCTTACTCAAAATAACAGAAACAAGAGCCATTATCATATCGTTTAGAAATCATGGTCTATCTCATAGTCCCTGAACCGCATTATTTCCTTTCCACGAAGCCGTTTCTGGAATGGTAAATCGCTAAATGAAGTCTAGATTTCTTCAGTTCTCAATCTCCCATCTTAATGGGACTCCATTTCTTCAATCTACGTTTCAGTCAGAATTCTATGTATTCAAAGACTAAGCGTTAGTCTACACAAAGACCATATACCGGTATATGGTCTCTGGTCTACAGAAGTAGGCTATACACCACTGTAAGAATCCCGCCATGTTAGGAGCACGTGTCTAGGACCCACTATCAAATAGTGCTGATATCACGTGTTTGTTAAGAGGTAAGCGCATCCTGTCCCACCAGTGGCACCAATCACAAACATGTGCAGTTCTCCACGTGTTCAAGAAGTCTGGATGAAACTAGGGCATCATTTTAGTCATGGATACATTACTCCAGTGGGCTACAATAAACTTTTAATACTGTAGTAGGGATTGAATAGTGTTACCCTAATCACATGTCTACAATAAACTTTTAATACTGTAGTAGGGATTGAATAGTGTTACCCTAATTACATGTCTACAATAAACTTTTAATGCTGTAGTAGGGATCTGAATATTGTAACCCTAATCAGACAACCTTAGCTCAAGGGTTGCTGGATACGGTTTGAAATCTGGTTATCAGGAAAGCTGAAATCGTCAGGGTTTCATCAGTCTTTATTCATTAGTGTAGTTAAACATAGATTATTATATGGTCTCTGGTAGGGATAAAGACGATCCGGTTTCCCTGGTCAACTGAAAGGATTTCGCCCTTATTAAACAAGATCAGAAAATCGTATCCCTGAAACCATTTCTAAACGTCCTCACCACATTTTGTTTTGACTTTGCCGATCTGAGTAGACAAGCTGATGATGAAAACCTAATATTTAATCTTACAGTTACGAAATAAGGAATGCTTGCTTTTACCATGCTTTTCGCACTCTTATTGTGAAATAACAACCCACCACTCTCCATACATCATCAGCAGAATTTTGTCGAGACAAACCGACGAGCAAGTCCCGTCATTATCTGATGATGAGGCGAGAACAGTTTAATGACACGTGATTTCACGCTCAACAAAATGGCAACTACTGGATGCGCGCGTTGCCTTAGAAACCCGAGATTCCATCGTAACACCACCCATGATGGATTCCTGGTGGTTCTCAAGAAACATGTTAAAAAGTGGCATATTTCTGAGATAATGGTCTAAAAATAAGTGTTTACCTATAACATAGCCAGACACTAAACTCAGCTCCACCGGCCTGTTGATCTAACCCCGTGGCATACTCGCGGCTTATGCCGCAACTCATTTCACGCGTGTTATATTACTGGTCCGTATTTCGGCTTCTGAACATTCGGACGTAATCTGACAGATGTTTCCTTCCTGGAGATGAAAGAACATTCTTCGAGTCAGTTATTGCATTAGCGATCTCCCCGATAATCTACCTATGTGAAATACATCATAATTTAGATGCAATCAAGTCACTCCTGGGGAACTACCTAGCGAGATGCTGCCTGGTCATATCGTATAGCATAATTAATAAAAGCCAAACCAAAGCATCGCTGCAACAGGCTAAACAGGCAATAGGCAAAAATGCAATATTTTGATTGCACTCTGTAAGATGTGATGGATCGTCTCATATCGGCAGCCTGCGGCAGAGATAAAACAAGCTGACTACACTGGATGAGTTGTGACGTCATCGTAACTTTGACGTCATAACCAAATAACATCAGTACTCTCTGCCACTAAAGTTGTCGAACTGCACTTTTCACATTCAAATCGAATTATCACAATCTACAAAGGATGAAATATGATTTTGAATGATAGCCAAATTTCATTAAAAAAATGATATTACCTGTCGAAGCGAGTAGAAAACCGCCCTGCTCTTAACTCGTCGAATTTTCACTACGTATGTAATTACAAAAGACATATACCCAAACTAAGATCTATCTCTTACAGTCCAGTTAACTGATTGTGACGAACATCTGTGAAATCACCCACACATAATGAGATGACAGAAAAACTGCATATGTTCTTTTAGACTGCTAATTAAGACACTTGTGATGCGTTGAGCAGTATTCGGCCACTTAAAAAGTATGCTTCTACGTTGTCTTTATCAATATTCAAGTAATATCACAAAGAAATGGTTTTCACACATTGTACCCATGAGGGGAATTGAATCCGAGATTTCTGTGCATGACGATGTAAGTCTTCACCCATTGTGATACCCCTCGGCGGCCCCAAGACGCTAACAACCAAGAGGAAGCAATTAGAAAAGAGATGTGACCAGAAACATGGAATAATTACTGTATGTAATTACATAAGGGGCGTCTTGGTTCTGTATTTCAATACAAGTACACTGCAGATCACTTTGTAAACAAATAGATATGTGTTTTGTCAGAAAACATAAACAGGATACATTTTCAAAACCGTTATTTTATATGGAGATGTGTAATTAGCTGCTTAGAATAAACCAGGGTATGTATTTCAGCAAAATCGTCGACCCTTAAGTTTACTTTTAGTTCTACGTTGTAACCCTTTACATTACATTACATTACATTACATTACATTACATTACATTACATTACATTACATTACCCCTTTACATTCCATTACACTAACCCATAACATAACATTGGATTGACCGTTTACGTTACATTGAACTAACCCTTTGCTGTACATAGCATGAACCCTTTACATTACATTAACCCTTTATAAAACATTACATTAACCCTTTACATTACATTAATCCTTTTTATTGCATTATCTAAACCCTTCATATCACATTACATTAACCCTCTATATTGTATTACATTTATCAGTCATTACATTTTATCAAACGTGTATAATATATTACATTAATCATTTGTATTACATTTCGCCACGTGTTTTAATCCTGTTTTCATTTTTAAGTGTTGTGGTGTGGTTCATGGAAAACTACTGCTAACTTCTGATTATAAATGAAAACTAGAAATCTGATTACTTACTAGCTAATGGAGAGCCAAAGAAAGAATACATTTCATGTTTGATGACGAATGGAGCTGGTACCGCGAGAGGTTGTTATTCGATGGGGATGTTTTTGATGCAAGGATTATAAAGCGATGCGGTTTAGACCTTCAGTTTGACATGCTATTTTTTCAAGTAACGTTTAAATAACGTTTGTAATTTTTGGGACAAATCCAATTTTCAAGCTCTTGCTTTCGTTTGGCCTTCAGTTTTGTTTGCTTTTCTTTGTTTGCTTAACATGACTGAAACCTACAGCGTCTGTTTCTCGTTTTGTCATAACTAGTTGTCCTGACAGTAATATTGTATATCTCTACAAAAATACTCATCTGTTTATTTGGTTGCTGTGTTTTCACTAAAATGAAGATAAACAACAGTAAACAGAGAAGCTACACGATGGCTACAGGGACCAGCAGAGATGCTGGAGATAAACTGTGCTCCCAGTCAGAAACATGTCAGGTAAAACTATGGTGGTCTAGAGGGGACATCACCTTCTCGCCTTCCGTTACGGCCACGAGAAATGGAGATAACGAAAACACGAGATGGTAAAAGCGTTCGCTCTTTCAATCAATGTCACGGTTTCTGCTGCTCCTGCTGCTGCTGCTCCTCCTCCTCCTCCTACTACTACTACTACTACTACTGGTTGTGCACAGCCAAAGCCTCGTGTTCGATTCCCCACCTGGGTATAACGCGTGAAGCCCCTTTCTAGTGTCCCCTGCACATTCCTAAAACCATACTCACTATCACTCTCTTGTGTCGTGTTATTTCTCTCTCCCGTAATTCAAAACGAGAAAGTGATGTCTCGTCTGGGCCACTGGACATAATCCCTTAGTCTCGGCCAGGATGAGTGAGTTTACTTTTACGCCGCTTTTGTCAATATTCCAGCAATATCACGGAGGGGGATATCAGAAATGGGCATCACACATTCTACCCATGTGGGGAATCGAATCCGGGTCTTCGGTGGTAAGAGCATGCTTTACCGAAAAAGACCCCAAATTTAAACGTTTGTCAATTAAAATAAAACACAACAGAAAGGAGCCCCGAGGCTTTCGTCATTGTGGAAATCTTGACAAGCCACACATTCTGGATTTCTATGGACTGCTCTGGGCATATTTGTTTCAGGGCCTATGTGACAGGCTAGACGCAAGGGAAAACACGTTGTGATAGTAATAACTGTGATAGCATGTCGCACAGACACTGAAACAGACAAATCCAAGAAAGCCAGTGTAAGTCATGATTATGTAGTAAGTCCAGATTTCCACAATTAAGAAAGTTTCAGAGCTTCTTCTCATTCTACTATATTTTTGTTTTGTTATTTTTTTCTGTAAATCGTGTTTATTTCAGAGACTAGTTGTTGTCTATCACTTTGAGACAGACTGGGATCCAACCATCAATGATTAAAAAAAATTTTTGTTCACCAATTTACATTCATTCGGCCTGACAAATCCTCAGATCAAAGAAGTAGACGCAATGAACCCTGAAGGTTGCCAACATCCCGCAGCAGACTAGCGGAATGACAGTCTATTAATACGTCAATACGTTGTGAGCGTACATTGCTGTCTTTGACCCGTAATGTACTAAACGATAGCGTAAGCGTACAATAGTCCCAGTTATTAGCGATGGCAGACTGGGAATCGTGTTCGTCATGTGGAATATAGTTTACGTTTTGAAAACCACAAATTTAAAATTAGAATCCCATGATCGCTTGAAAATTCTAGATCAGCCTGTGCTCCGCTTTCACCAGGGACCGTCTCAAAACAGCCATTATCCTATTTTACACAGCCATTTTAAGCCAAGCCAAACTCATTTGTTTTCGTTACACGAACGTGTTTCAAATAAGGTTTGGATAAAATATCTTTAAATCTGTATTTCACATTATGGACATATTTTTGAAGCATAATATTCAATATCTACCATCTGCTTCCACATGTTGTTTGTTCCTTTGTGTTTTAGCCCAGTGTGGACGTGAAGGTTTTCAATACTGTGGGAAATACGGAGTGGAGCACTCTCAAAGATCACACCCATCCACTTCCATTATGTTAAAAATTGTAATACACTCTTTTTAAAAATCTGAAACAAAATAAATTCTATTTGGGACGGTCCCTAGTTTTGGAGTGAAATGTACATGTTCCACCTGAAATATACAAGAAGCACCTGTCATGTCGACATGTTTACCGGCATTGAGCGAATGGCTGATTGTCATCGTCAGCTGTTCTCACAAACACCCTAAATCGTGGGTGGTTTTCACCAGCCCGTATCAGGCAAACATGTTTTAGGATGGGTTGTGAGACACGCTTGTTGAAAACAATAAGTCCCGCCAAGCACATAACGAATTCCTTAAAAAGTAAGAAAATGAAGTGTGCTGAATCTGATCTGCTTTGTCTTTCTGTTGAAATCGATGTTGATAAATTTAGATATTTGTCTGCAAGTTAAATGTATCAAATGTGAATAAATTTCTCGATGCTGAGTAGTTTAGAGGCAAAACACATACAGAGAGCTACCTTTGACATCCTGACATTGTATAGTCACAGAGAGAGCTACCCTCAGACATCCTGACACTGTACAAGTAACGGCGAGGGCAACTCACAGATATCCTAAAATTGTAAAGGTAACGGAGAGAGTAACTCAGGACAATCTGACACTGTACAGGTAACGGTAAGAGTAACTCACGGACATCCTGGCATTGTGCACGTAACGAGAAAGGAGAGAGTAACTAACGAACATTCTGACACTGCACAGGTAACGGAGAGAGTAACTAACGGACATACTGACACTGTACAGGTAACGGAGAGAGTAACTAACGGACATCCTGACACTTTACAGGTAACAGAAAGAGCAACTCGCGGACATCTTAACACTGTACAGGTAACGGAGAGAGTAACTCACGGATATCCTGACACTGTACAGGTAACGGAGAGAGCAACTCGCGGACATCTTAACACTGTACAGGTAACGGAGAGAGTAACTCACGGACATCCTGACACTTTACAGGTAACGGAGAGAGCTACCCGCGGACATTCTGACACTACAGGTAACGGACAGAGCTACCCGCGGACATACTGACACTGTACAGGTAACGGAGAGAGCTACCCGCGGACATACTGACACTGTACAGGTAACGGAGAGAGCTACCCGCGGACATACTGACACTGTACAGGTAACGGAGAGAGCTACCCGCGGACATCTTAACACTACGGATAACAGGGAAGCCAGTAGCGGACTCCGTGGGCTCCCTGCATCTCAGCTCGACGTAACATATCATCACTCCGCCAGCTATCAGCACCTGTAGACCTGATATCTAGCGGCCACACGGGATATATTCACACACTCTGGGTTCTGGCTTCAGTGCACTAACCTGCACACATTCGTATCGTGAGTTTCCGGGGAATGTGTTCACGAAGATGATTTAGATGCACTATAAAACCTGACGGGCCGGGGTCGAATAAGCAAACAAGCCCCACACTATGACAATATTGGTATAATTGTGACACTACAGACATGCATGGTTGGTACCAGTCTTACATCGAGGCTGCAGTGAATGCTAAGCCCATGGCTGAAAATACTCTGTAATTCTATCCTTTGAAAAGGCAACTATAGATAAGTAAACAGTAACAAAAATCGCCGCTTTGTTACTTATACTGTTTAGAAATTGTGCAAGGGTCTCGGTTGACTGTAAAAGCTAAAAATCAGCTCAATGGCAAAAACATTTTAAAATGTACTTACACCTTACATGTTAAGAATGTCCAGTGAATCCCTAGCTAAGAAACATCTGTATACGTCGTGACAGATCAAAGTCATGAATGGTGATGCCAATTGGCATCAGGCATCATCTGCACCAAAGGACCTCAGCGTCCAGACCATCGTCCATCTCACAGACAAACATTTGTCTTTGCAAGAAGAAGATATCATCGCGTTAGTTTGTCTTCTCATCAACCACATCTGAGAAAAGGTACCGAGGTCAAAGCTTTACCTCGTGAATGCGTGACTTCGTTGTATGACATACGAAGTACCCACGGACGCCATCTTGGGAATGGGGGGTGGGGGAGGGGGGAAGAGGAGGAATGAGGGGGCGTCGTCTTAAACATAACATAACAATGTAGGCTGATGTTGTTTTGGCGAACTCCTTGTTTGGAGACCAATGAAATAATTACTCTTAAACTAACACAATAAATTCTTCTAAAATGGCTTGTGCATTTCCTTTTGTTTAAGGGTGTGTTGTTAGAGACTGGCACGTTATTCAACAACTCATTCAGTAGCAGTCCAGCTACAGGATGCCCACCTGTATCGTCTGGAGTGAGTGAGTGAGTGAGTGAGTGAGTTTAGTTTTACATCGCATTCAGTAAAATTCCACCAATATGGTGGTTGTCTGTAAATATTCACGTCTGGACCAGACGATCCAGTGATCAACAGCATGTCCTACGCAACTGGGATACGATGCCGTATCAACTAAGTCAGCGAGCCAGATCACCCGATCTCATTAGTCGCCTCTTACGACGAGCTTAATTCAGAAGACTAGCCGATATCGTCGCAATCAGACATAGCCCATTAAAGGTATCTGTCTTGATCCTGCCGTGTTTGAGCTTCCTAAACTCTCGCGGCCTCTCGTGTATGAGCCCAACTCTCGCCGTGTCTCGGCAAACGTCAGTGATGTGGAAATACACCGGTGGAACAACACGATAAAACGTTTTTGCCCCAGTGGCTGAGATAGTTATTTATGGTGGAAATATTTGCAGACATGTTGATGTGGCAAGATAGCTGGCGATGTGACTCACGTTTGTGAGATGGCCCGGTGATTCTGTTTACATGAAGAACCGAATGGCTTGGAGAATTTGTGCTGTCCATGAAAATTTATCTCTTGTGAAAATTCACATGTCACAGCCATTGTTATAGTGATGGCGACTTAAACAATTATGATAACAGAAATTATCATCGGAAATTTCATGATAGTGTTGTCTTTTATGATGATGATGATGATGATGATGATGATGATGATGATGATGAAAGGTATTATTTTAACCTTCGGTATTCCTCTACTTCGAGTAATGGGACGGTAGGGTAGCCTATTGGTTAAAGTGTTCGCCCAGCACGCCTAATTTCACATAGGTACAGTGTGTGAAGCCCATTTCTGGTGTTCTCTGTCGTGATATTGCTTGAATATTGCTGAAAGTGGTGTAAACTAAACTCACTCACTCACTCTCCTCGTAGTGAATACGCGTCCCTGGCTTATCTTCAACTTTTGACTAATAAATCCTTCATTATGGGAAAGAAATATCAATAATTTCCTAAATATCACTTTTAGAACCGATAGTCATAAGCATTTTCAAAAACAACACTGATCGACTTATCAGAAACAACCAATTGGCATCAGGACATCACGTGAACACAACCATCACTGCCATCACCAATAATATAGTACTGCATCGGGCCCTTACAGACCAAACACATATTTGAGTATTGAAACTATTCCATATCAGCGTTGGAAACTTGATTGCTGGTTTTTCCTATGATCAAACCAAACAGCCTCTGGGAAAGGATGTTTGATGTTAGACAGTTCAAGCATGCCTGTGAACGTACTGTGTTGTGTGTGTAAACATTCCATTGTCAAATAGTGGAACTGACTGATACAAGCTTGTGTGCTTACGACCAACATGCAGTATGTAAGGTAAACGATTGTGTATACAGTATATTAAATTTCTGGAATGGTGCGACTTTATCCCATTAGAACACAGTAATAACGATAAATAGTTCAAAAGTGTGACAAAATCATCAAATGTGATATAACCCAAGAAATAACTTATTTCAAATCATTGAAGTAAGGGCTCTCTGTACTACAGCAAAGGAACCCATCCCTGGTATGTAGCCAAACAGATTTCGATCGGAATTAAACAAGGAAAAAAATGGCTAACTCTCTCACCTTTAGATGAATATGCACCTGTTATGAACTTAAAGCCTGCCCATGCAGCTAGAATCACGAGCAGACGACACAACATGGTATCCGAAGCCACTATATTCAAGTATCCCGCATCCTTCCACACAAAGTGTCTACATCCAAATGTAACCCGAGTCAGGAAGGCTGTAGTACCTCCGCGATATCAGGAACATATTTGATAAAACCACGAGCAGACGACTCTGTATCTATCCCTTATCACGTGACCAAACGTCAACAATGGCGTATTTAGAACGACCGGAGCCAAGGAAGGGGCAAGCTAGACTCCTTCAACTCAGAAATGCAGTATTGTATTGGAGAGGAAATGTTTATCACTGGTGCTATACAAAACTCGCCAGAAGTTGGCCGCAGGTGGTTTTCGTTGGAGGCCAAAAGCGCCAACAGCATCCGCCATATTCACCGCGTGATCTTTCCCGCGCTTGACATTTTTAGATTGAAAGGTCAAAGAGGGAACCGCTACACTCCATCGTAGGGTCGTATGGGAAACATATCCTCACATTGGTCGTGTTTGTTGCTCAGTGTGTAAATACATTGTCGTGTTATCTCTCGGGTCTCGATTGTGTTAATATCGTTTACGTAACTGTAAAGACCTATTTGCTTACAGGTTTAAAGTATGTTGATGTATTGGGATAAATGTCAGTGATAGGGCAATTAAAATTGTTATTCGGATTTGAAGTAGGTCAGAGGGTTAAATTGGTCCCGCCGGAATCTTCGTAACCTTTGCAGTATATACATTGAATAAATCACCTCACGGCCAGAGACTAACCAGTACAGATATCCACGGAAACAGCTTCTGTGTTTACGTAAAATAGTGAGTGTGTGAGTTTAGTTTTACGCCGCTATTAGCACTATACCAGCATTATTACCTCAGGAGACACCAGTAATGGGCTTCTCACATTGTACCCTTCTGAGGGAATCGAACTCGATTCTTCGGCGCGACGAGCAAACGCTTTAATCACTCGGCTACATCGCCACCTGAAAGAAAATAGTGTTGTGAGGATAATTTAGATGGATGCCTGAATATAAGTGGTGGCATTCGGTATAAAATCACTCATTGGAATGTCAATATTAAAGAAGTAATTTCTAATCTAGTGGATTTCCCTTGGCTAACAAAGCACAACTTGTGGTTGTGTTTGAGAAGGGCCGAAAGAAAGATCACGCGCACTTGCAAACCACTGCTGAGTGATATACATGCATGGTGGTATTCTTCAATATTCGAATCGAAACCGGGCCTTCGGCGTGGCGAGCGATCGCTGTAGCCGCTTGGCTACCTCAACGCCCCCAAAATCAAATAGGACCACCTGTTTGGTCCACCCTTGATGATTTACAAGCGGATGTCATAGCGGAATATTACTGACAGATCAACATTAAACATTTTGTTTGTTTGTTGTTTAACCTCGCACTATTCCAGCCATATGATGGCAATCTGTAAACAATCGAGCCTGGATCAACACTATGAGCATCGACACCAATGATCAAAAATACAACAAAACTACAACCCAAATATAAAAACAAGGACAACGGCGAGATCACGTATGTTTCAATACCTAAATGTATGCTTGCTGTCGGTCCAAAACATAACCCTGGAATGCCATGTCGCATGAATCCCCTCTTTCTCCATTAGAAAATTGATTTGATTTTGCTGATTTTCTTTAAATGCGAGGCCAGTTAAAAGCAGCTGCGATCTTATTTGAATAACCATGCCGACGTGTATAAGAGATGTTCTGATATGTATTTGTGGTTGTTGATTTCAAAATACCAAAGGATGAAATACCGCCCTGATCTTCTCAGAACCAGGAGTATTCTACACCGGAAATGCCATATGCGAGTATACACACTGGGCAAGGCCACACAGAGCGCTTCTCCGTGAGTGAGTTGGTAGTTCGTTAACGTCACCAGCGGTGTTTACCAGAACTCAGCGAGTCATTTATTCATTCAATGAAACCGTGAAGGTCCGGGTCTGAGTTGATCTTCAGTAACGCATGCTTGTAAGAAGCGTTCAGGCTCGCTGTCATGTTTGACACGTCATTGTATTCCAATTGCTTAGATCGATGTTCATGCTGTTGATCACTGGGTTGTCTGGTCTAGACTCGATTATTTACAGTCGCCATCCATATAGCTGGAATATAGCTGACATTTCGCAAAGATAAAACGTATTCATTCATTAAATGGATGGAATGGCACAAGATACTTGAATCGTTACCACTTGCACGGACGGCTTGATTCTTTTAAGTGCGCTTCAAACGAAAGCAGACTCCAGCTATAGTGTATTAGTTGAAGTTTGATAAAATAATTTAGAATCATTGCTCCACATGAGGGAGTGTTTGGTCCAGGTCGCATAATTTTCTAGCTCACAATCTATTGGTCTTTAGGGAGTTAATTCATCTGGTTTCAAATACGACCCTTCATATACAAAGAATGAAGTTTATTTCGACGTCTGATTATCCATTTTATACACATGTGCCATGGATCGTATTTTCTGAAATAAGATATAAACTGATATGCGCATTTTAAGCCATGTGTAATTTAAAAAGAATGAATAATTCTTGATATAACCTGCACGGGATACTTATGAAAATATGCAATGAAAGGAACCCGAACTAACATTGCAATTAAGTCCGTGACTACACTGTCCGTGTATGCTGACAGACCAGTTACAAATCATCAAGTCCTAGAGCGTCAAAAAGGTTGTTTTAGCTCTGTGTTCTGCCAATCCTCTGCAAGTATTGGCCTGTTCTAGCTGCGGAACAGTTATAGCCGCGGTACAGTTATCGCCAATACATCAGCATCGCGCGCGCGTAGTTCCGGCCACCTAAATTTCCCCCTCTCTCTCTCTGTGTGTGCGCGTGTGCGCGTGTGCGCGTGTGCGCGTGTGCGCGTGTGCGCGTGTGTTCAGGTGAATACATGTATTGTGCCTGTCGTGACGAACAATACAACATTCCACGAAGAGATACGATTACTCTTCCATCTTTTATACAATTAACGTATTTCCTCTAATTGGCACCGGTTTCTAATATGAACCGATCTCCAATAAGAGCTGGATATAAAGCAACTGTTCAAGAAATAAGCGCTGGGCCTCCAATGAACGCCGAGTTTCTATAAAGCGCCAGGTCTATAAAAGCGCGTTTAATGTTTACAATGGACTTTTCAAATACAATCCAATGGAGAATCTAAATTTATGTTTCTTTTCTTTGAAACTTTAAGCGCTGGATTCCAATAAGCGCCGGACCTCTAATAAACGAAGGGTCTGGAATTCCGCTGAAAAAGAAAGTACCAGGGCGTTTATTACAGGAAATAAGGTATTACGCACTGGACCTGACTCTCTGCATATGAGCACAACAGGCTACTCAGGCCATCTGGTACCCGCGTTGACAGCTGTGATGAACCAGCACTCATAGTCACACCACTGTCACTGCCGTACACCCTCCAATAACCGTATTGCATTAATATATGACTGGACCAACTCACAACGAAGCACATGGCCTACATGTAGTCTCATTTTAGGTTAATAATGGTTAGCGTTATAAATATTCTCATCATTATTATTTCGTTTTATTCACCCACCAAATGATTCCAGTGACCCTTCAGGAAGCTATTACAAGAGGATCAAAGAACCGTGGCGTAATCAGTAAGGTAGACTGATACGCGTAGCATTTTGTAAAGGATCGTTGCCGCGCTATCATGTGTGTCGATAGGCCATGACAAGCCACTGCTATCATAGGGGCGTGTCTACACGGACCCTTCTATCTATCTTTTGAACGTATAACCACATGGTTTTGCATTGTATTTTGTTTTTCGTCCTCAGACAGATTATTCGAAGCGTAGTTTGCCAGAATTCTATGCTCGTCAGCGACCAATTTCGACTGAGCTCGTTTGAGCTCAGCATGTAGTGGACCTGCCCCTCCAACGTTTCTTGCAGATCAAGTCCAACTCGTGAAGATCCGGCTTAGAACTGGTCTTCAGCAACGCATGCTTGTCGTAAAAGGTGACTAACCCCCTCGCTGCATTGGTTGATATAGGTCACCGTATCCCAATAGCTTGGACTGGTGCACATGATGTTTAACAAAGGAATGTCGCGCCCAGACTCGATTATATCCAGGTAGTCGCCATATGGCTGGAATATTCCTGAGTTTAAGCAACAAAGCGGCCGAAGCAGCCAGATCAGATCCAGGCGTGGCGATATAACCAGCAGGGTTAAAACAGTTTTACTCACACACGTACACTTCATCCTTAAGGTGCGCCAATTTGCAATGCAGATTGCGTCCCTTTGCATACCTTCGAATGGTTCGAATGTCGGTTCGCACAGATTCTGTTTGGTACCACATGTGGGTACCATAGAAGTGGCCTGATTGACTCGGGACATTAATCCGTTAGTAAGCTGACACCTCGATAACCGGATTACTGTTTAACCAACTCGTTCACTCACTCACTCACTGGTCCATGGTACTACCTGCTCCCATTCACAGACACATTGTCCTGACAATAAACACAAACACAAACATCTACTAAATTGTTTACATTCTTTATCGTTCAACAAGACGCCATAACTGTCAGTGCAGGGTTACGTGCCCTTTCTGTCAACACCCTAAAATATTTCCTTTATTGACCAATCGCCTTCAAGAAGACGCTCGGCTTGTCCCAGAATACCACGAGTTGGTCACGAGAGGAATAGTTTTGGGAACTTGACAGCAAGGGCAGGCAACCCTCATTTCATTCCTGCCCAGAAATTTCCGGGACAAGCCGAAAAGCGACAATCATTTTGCAGGTCACGGAATGGGTCGAGTGGCTACGACAGGCCAAAGAGTTTGATCGACCCTAGTACTTGCCTCTTACATGACTTATTCATTTATGTTCGTTGATGTTTTTCGAAATTTAAGTTTAGCAGTTTCATTTATTCCTTTACTTTGATCTTCCCGTCAAAAAGAAACATTACAAAGTTGTCATTTCAACAACGGAACTTTGGCACAGATAAGGGACAGGAATCGGACGCGACGAAAGTCATGTTTTCTCATCAAAATCTCCTCTGTGACGGAGCTCACAGATCTTATCTTGGGAGGTACCGTATTTTTCTTATTTTGATTTGAATTAAATTCATGTTTTGATGCCGCCTGGTTCCGGAAACCAGACTGATTTTGGTGATCACTGCATTCGGCTCCCCTCGGCTTGTACGAACTGTATAGGCTGGAGATGAGCCGAATGAATCAAACGTTTACTTCCTGGAAGGGCTTCACGATGCCGTGAGGTCTGAGTCTGTAGAAGAGGAAGTCCAGCATGTAGATGTCGTAATGCTGTAGGTAGTGGAAGGAGATGGGGTAGACGCTCATGGTGTCGGTACCCTGAAAAACACGAAACTTATTAATCGGGTGGTAAATCGTTTGTTGTGTTGTTAAGCCTAAACTAGGGGGATTTGAATTGACAGTTTGGCAAACTTTCTGTCATTATTTGTGAATTCGTATAGTTTCGGTTTTACTTGGAAACTGATTCTTAGACTTCTCAAATATTGTGCTTCTTTTCATGCATCGCTCATCACATTTAAAATAATGTTTCACTTGTGTGACGCATTACATTGCATATGGCGCATCATATTATTAATGGCACTTGACGTTTCCAATAACCATAATCTGTGCGAAGTAAGATATTATTTAAGACATAACATGTCATTAATGACTGTTGGAATGAATCGCGCACCACCTCTGGGACGCATTGTTTCATGAAGGGCACATGCCGTTATTACTTACGCATCACATTACGCATATAAACGGCGCAGCGAGCGCATTATTAGTGACATTATGAATAACAGCATGACATGAATGATGGATCATATTATGAACCACAGTTACGTGGATCATTTTGTCTTCTAGAAAACTGGTTGTCTTCAGGGAAAACGCACGCAGGCGCGCTCATGCACAAATATGCTAACACAGAAGGTGGTTAAAGCGTTCGCTTTTCACACTAAATACCCGGGTTCGATTTCCCACATGGATACTAGTACCAGGTGTTAAGCCCATTTCTGGTGTCCCATGTCTTGATATTGCTGTAATATTGCTCAAGGCGGCGTAAATCAAAACTCACTCACTCATTCATTAGCACAGAAATATATGTTATAAAAAAATTTCTGAGACATTTTCTCAAAGCATGTTTTAACATCAGTCCATGTTTAAAGGGGCTCGGTCGTGTATCGCGATGTAGCGATGTCTGTGCACAGTATGATGCTTTGAAGGACGTACCTGTCTGTACCGATCTCCCATGAAATCGCGGTACCACTGTTTCGCGTCTCCAACAGCATGCAGGTCGGCTCGATCGTAATGGAACCTGCTTTTCCCCATACGATCTCTAGTCTCTCCGATCGCCACACCCAGGTGACGTAAACAGTAGCCTATCTCCTTATCCTCTGGTCCCATCGGGTCCGAGCAAACGCTTCTCAGAAGCGAGAGTTCCCCGAACCGTCGTAGAGCCTCTTTGCTGAGGACGTAGCCGGCCCCTCCGCTGTTGTAGCGAAGGTATTTAGTGTCAAACGGGTTGAAAAACTCGCCGAAATATACTGGTGATTCAGGATTCTCGTCGCTTAAAAAATATTTTAAATTTTCCATGACAATATAGGTGTCATCATCTGCTTTGAGAAACCATTCAGCGTCGTTTATATGATATTTGTGGATGTATTTGAGGGAGGTGAAGGTTTTGGCAGCTAGGTATCGCTTTCCTTCCTGTGTTCTAAGATCTATGGCGGAGAACTCGTCATCGACTCCAAAGAACAGGAGCTTATCACAACGTTTTCCCCACGTAGCACGCAAAGCTCTGGCCTTGATATTGTTGCTGTCTCGAATCATCACCCAGCACAAGATCCGGGTCCTGTTCAGCACTGCTCGGGCTAGTCTGTCATCACCTGGGAGGTCAAGGTTATATATCAAGGTCAGGGACATTGAAACTTTCACATGACATATTAATCTTACCATAGTAATTATGTAACTCTTACATAAGAGGGATATAAATGAGATATGTTGCCAACGAATTAGATATATACTGAACAACACATGAAACACAACTATGACTTTTTGTCACATGAGCGCTTAGTTTTGTGATATTTCGTTTTTTTCTGAACTTGCGTTTCTTTAGCTGTTCAGTATACATTAGTTATTGAACCATTTGTATGGACTATTTGAAGCAGAGACCATAAACTATTTTCTTGAAAGAGGTCACCTCAGGAAATGTATTTCCACAGCTTCATACATCAAAGCAATGCTGTATTTTTCTGTACACGGTCCTCTAACGCTCCAGTTTTGGGTTATTAATGCATATTACAAGAATCTCTCACAAACATGATGAGCTCCACTGATGTTAATCACGGATTGAACATTTGGACGTCTTAAGTTCGTTTATGAGATTCAGAAATGGTTAATCTTAATGTTTAGGTGTCACCCACCTCTCCAAAGTGCAGCTGAGGTTTTACATTGAATGCTATGAGATCTCTTTCGATTGTTCTTGGGTGTTTTCTTGTGCATATTGTCTACATGTCCATGATTCAGTCAAGGATGTTAATCCTAAGATTGGTGCAAACCTGTCTGTGTGTTTTTTTGGTTTTCCGTCAACTGTTGAGGGTCAATTATGAGTGAGTGAGTTTAGTTTTACGCTCAACAATTTTCCAGCTTTATGGTCTGGGTCTGGAAATAATAGGATCTGGACCAGACAATCCAGGGATCAACAGCATGAGCATCAATCTACGTACGTGAGATGCAATGATGTGTCAACCCAGTCAGCGAGCCTTACCATCCGATCCCGTTGGTCGCCTCTTACGACAAGCAGGAGTTACTGAAGATCAATTCTAACCCGGATCTTCACGGGTATCCATCAATTATGATTCCAATATGAAAGAAAAAGAACGTTTTGTTATCTCATTGTCCTCTTGTAGAAATATATTCACAGACGTGATAAATTACTCTCACCCTTGCACACTCGTATACAGGCCTGCAGACCCGTACCATATACAGACCTGCAGATCCGTGCCAGTTGTAGTGGGCCACGTCGTTTCCATTGACTTGCATGTTATTTCAGAGTAGCATAAATAATTTTCATGAATTTTCCATTTTACGGATCTTTGACAGGCACATTTGAAATCATTTCAGCTCTACGCACATAATTTCAGTTCGATTTCCAATCACTGTTTAACTTATGACGTCACATTTATCAACTTGAATATGGTTCCACAATGCACAATAGGCCGCCATATACAAGGTGTCCACGGCACTGTACATATGTTGATAAATTTGTTGCCAATCGATAAATAAGCAGCGGAAAATAAAACAGACAGTATGTGATTGCAGATAAGATGATTCGTCACAAATGTGCAATATTTGACTTGGCTCTTAAGAAAGTGTAATTCATGAAAATTATTCATGCTACGCTGAAATAGGCCACGTGGCCTACTATAACTGACACGGGTCTGTGGTTCAGCATGACCTGTCTTCATCTTCATCAAAATGCAAAACGACAATATCTGCATCAAACACAAATCATTTGATCACATTTCCAGCTGAGTGAAACCTTCATCCAGGAAGTCACAGTATTAGTAAACATTGGGTTACTTTTATTATTAATATGTGTTTGTTTTACCTGTTGAATGTTGCTCTTTCAATTTTTGGGGAGCTTGATAAAATATGAACGATCTTACAGCAGGTATAGATGTTGGTATGAGGAGATAACACTTTGTACTAACAGACGACAGGCCCTTTGTTGGTGTCCCCCGCCGTGATACGTGCCATTGCTGGAATATTGCTGAAAGCGTTATGAACTATCTGTTTTAAAACACCTCACCCACTTAGAGTCCTGCCAGGTGTATGTATGAAAGTACTCACCGCCATCTCTTCTCTTCTCCTCTCTCAGCAGTCGCTCTATTGTCTCCTCCTGCAGTTCCCTCCCTTCCCAAGAACCAGTGTTTCTTTTTGTCGCTAGATGGGGCTGCACAATCACCATGGTAATAAATCCCAGGATGAAACCATAGACTACTAGCGTACTCTTCGATGTGAAAGTCAGTCTTAGAATAAAGTTTTTAAATATTTTGTGTACTTTCATTTTAAGAAATCGATTGTTGAAGAGTGAAGTGTATCCTCCTAGCATTATCCACTATCGTTTCTGTATCGATACAACCTCCTTGAAGCCAGTCGTCAATGTTCAGTTTTGATCAAGGTCAAGGTCAAGTTTAGTTTCGACTATGACAAAGTATGCCACGTTGCAGTGAGGCGGTTAGATCCACGCCCCAATAGAATACAAATGACTTTACACAAAACGCACAAGTCACTCGTCAACATGTGTCGATTCCCTTCGTCAAGATCTTTAGAACAATGTGCCGTATCCGAACACCCGTGTGACGATCCCTTGTCGATCCCTTGCATTGTATGCGATTAAGACACGTACTCTGTGTACTCTCCCATGACGTTGCTTCGACACGTCTAAGCATCCACAACTAGTGTTGAAATGTGCAGATATGCGACATGGATATCCTATTGACCATCACTGTTTGAGCCGGCGGTTTCAGTTGCCTGCCGCAGATCTATACGCGGTGGCGTCATCTGGCGCCATTGACCTGCCGTCGCCTGACGGTATTGTCGGTGGCAGCAGCTGGTGCATATCAAACGACTCGACGGGTAATTGTAAGATGTATTATTGTAACTGTGCATTTTACATTTTGAATGAGACTCTGTTGGACAAAAGAGGTATACGTACATGCCCATGTTTGACTGAACTTAAAAAAGACAACCAGTAGATGAATGAGTTAGTTTTATGCTGCAGTCAAAATTATTCCAGCTATATGGCAGTGGTACATAAGTACTCGAGTCTACAATCCAGTGATCAACAGCATGAGCATCGATCTACGCAAATGGAATACGATGTCATGTGTCATCCAAGTCAGCGAGCCTGACTACCCGATCCCGTCACTGGCCTCTCACTATAAGCATGGGCTGGTAAAGATCAATTCTAAACCGAACCTTCACGGGTCCAATCAGTTAATGGTTGTTCAATAGATGGTGATGTGTATGAAATCATTTCCAGTCTTTAGGCGTATACTTCCAACTGCTATGTGGCAGAATTCGAAATAACCGCGGACCCGGAGGCTCAGCGCCGGTTGTTATTGTATCAGGCCGGGAGTTTCACATATCTGTCATTTGCTTAATTATATTTCCAGTAATTGCATTGACACCGAAAACGGGCTTCACGAATATTTAGTTTGAGAAATATTTTAAAGTCACCGAGCAGCCGTTACAAACAGAATATGATGCTCATATTCAGTTAAACAGATCCCATGTGTGATTCTCTAACTCTATCCAGAAATTTATGTTTGGAAACATTTTTTTTAAAGATGAACTGCCGGTACTAATTACGTTAGAATATGTGTTAAAAACACAAAACGAACAATTTTCCGCTTGTTCTTAGTTGCATCAAAGAGGCTTATTTCTTTAAACTACATGAAATAAGAAAACAACCACACCAACAATGAGTTTATGATCCCTTCGGCTGTTTTAAGTACCATGACTGGAATCAAACAGGAACAGAGTTATCCTTCTTATTTGACGAGTTTCTGATTTCCAAGCGCCATAAAATCATCCCTGAGGTACACGTGTCAGTATTCAGCTTGTTCTGGAATGATACGTGTTAGTCGGACGGGATTAGAGATGATCTTTAGCACCAGTGCTTGGTGTTAAAAGGCGGTTAATGAGATCATGTGTCAGGTTAACTTGGTTGATGCATGTCATGTTTTAATAACAGCGGACATCGATCACTGATTGAGTCTGTTTGTGTTTTTCTTTGTAAACGTGTTTCTCGGGATTGGTAGTACATATATTATATTTTAAACTGGAATTCTATTAAACCGGGGAACTACGTTACCTCTCAGCGGAATTTATTGCGCTTGACTTGAAGATTAAATTATGTTGAATTAGCAATAATATAGTCTATTATATAATATCTATTATATATTTACTGCACCAGGACTTAGTGATTAAATGTATAAATTGCAATTAAATTTAGAAAGAACCGAATGTTACATGTTAGTATCAGGTGTACAACGGGGTATCTTAGACCAGTTATATTTGAATGGGACGTAACACATATGTAAATATAAGAAACAAACATATTAAGCATGGAAAGCGTAGTGTGACTGCAAATTAATTTATTTGAAACAAACTTACTCAGTTACAAATTGTCTGTTCAAACAGCGCTAGAATGGGTAAGTTTTATTAAAGAAATACATAAACTAAGCTCGGTACCGGAGAGTTTCCCGAGCAAACTCTCAAATCACTCAACGTCTCGATCTTAATGAGTGGGTGAGTAAGTTTAGTTTTGCGCCGCACTCAGCAATGTTCTAACCACATGGTGGCGTCTGTAAATAATCTAATCTGGACCAGACAATTCAGTGGTCAACAGCACGAGCATCGATCTGCGCAACTGGGGACCGATGACATGTGTCAAACAAGCCAGCAAGTCTGGGCACCCGTTCCCGTTAGTCGCCTTTTATGGCAAGTGGGTTGCTAGAGGCCTATTCCACCCCGGACCCTCACGGGTCTCCATCGTAATGAGCATTGCTACCACCATGCTGGTATGACGATTTTTGTCTCGCAAAACAACTGGTCGGTAGTCGAAAGTTGAAAATTATGAATATCATAATAAAGGTGTACAATGCCCGTGCGTGTGTGACTGAGTGAGTGAGTACGTGTTGGTTAAATCTGGCTGTTGTGCCAGGATATTCAACTCCTTCGGTGACATATTAGTGGTCCAAGAGTTCAGATACAGTTAGTATAGGAATCAGTGAGTCGCCCCTCGTACCACTACTTGTTCCATTGTTCCCGTGGGAAACAGTTGCCCAGTCGCCTCACCGGAACTTGATGTGCGTCCCTTGAACAAAATTTCAATACAACTTTCGAATCGTGTGTCAACCCCGGCTTCTAGGTTTGTCAACAACATGACACATACCAGGCGGTTTTACCGGGTATCCTTCCATTTTCCTGGTCTGTTCTGTTCTGCCCGTTTGTCAGACATCCCAATAGTCAGTGTTGAGTGCACAATTGATCCCATGACTGTTACCTCTTAACTAGGAATGGTCCACAAAATAAAAAACAGAACGGAACGGAACTTTATAACACTCTGGCCGATATCATCGGCATGTGAGGCACAAGTGACAATAAATGACACTACACGTATTGGGGCAGAATAGTAGTCAGTCGGAAGCTTTCACATACAAAATTTAATAACATATCTATTTACATAAAGAGTATTTAAATTTCTACAAATGTGGTCTTTTTTCTTTTTTTTTCTTTTCTGAAATATGTGCACTTAAGAATATAATGAAACTCATCCCCCACATGATTCATACAACATATTTTACATTAATTTTTCTTTCATCTGCTGGTCCTAGTCCTTTTTCAACAAGTAAATGGTGGCATGGAGATTGTTTAAATTGTTCGTAAATAATTTATACCAAACATTAAACATCCGAGTTGTAACATCAACTTATAGTGTGACTCTACCTAATTCACCATAAAACATAGACAATGGTTACTTTTCTTTACAGGCAGAACTGTTCACAAAAACATATATGTATATACATTTTCAATTACAATGTAGTTTAAACTAACATGTCTCCAAATTTCACCACTACATGTATACAAGATAGGTTTCACCGTTAAATTAAATAGATATAGTTCACTTTGGACTGATGAGTTTAACATTCAACTTCTGCGCAAAACAAAATAATTTAGTAGCTTGTCGACAGAGATTTGACAGATAATTTGAAAGAACTTTTTCTACGAAACATAACAGTTACTCAAAAATATTTATACACAATAACAGTTTTCCTTAGATTCAACTAACTGGTTGAAATATCAATTGGGACATTCCCACTGTTTATGGGTGTAGTGCTAATTAGTCTCTACGTTAAACAACAGTCAATCAATCAGTCAATCAATCAAACGCTGACAGGTCGTGGTATAATTTGCAACAAGGGCGCAGTTTTCACAACTAACTATCTAACTCGATTATGTACGAAGGGATATATAGCTGTAATATGGTTGAATGTTGAATAAAGGCACCAAGTGTTTGAAGTTCATCTTGTAAACAAAACTGTGATTGAGTTTATTTTTACGCCGCACTATTTTAGGTAAACGGCGGCGGTCTGTAAATAATCGAGCCTGGGCCAGACAATCCAGAGATCAACATCATGAGCATCGATCCACGTAACTGGGAACCGATGACACGTGTAAGCGAGCCTGACCACCCGATACCGTTGACGTTAGTTACAAGTATGAGTTATCGAAGACGTATCATAACCCGTACCTTCACAGGTAGAATGAGTGACAACACATAGATTGCTGATTGTTTATTAAATGACCATGCATGATGCTCTACATATGACGTGGACGCGATAGTTGTCAACCCTGATGGTTGATCGTGACGTATACCGAATATACACGCATGTTACAAACACGGAAATTGAAGCTAGGAAGCACATCCTAGTTACGGAACGTCACCGGCACGTCGCCCCTGAAAAGAGACCAAGTTAAATAATTAAATCTGAAAAGATATATTCCAAATAACAAATAAAACAAGTAAAGCCCATTGGATTCACTCTTTTGGTGGAACTGGTACTGGAAGGGGATATTAACTAATTTCACGTGTCGGAAAATCTGAGAGAAAACATATCCAAATATAGGAACAAAACAAGAAAAAACGATTTCATTCCTTCTCTTAGTTGAATTGGTACCGGAAGAGGATTAACTAGTTTAATTTGTTCACGTGTCTACATATCGCATTACACAACCTGACTCTTTGACAGTCGTATCCAGGCACACTGCCTGCTGAAGGTGCTGGGTACATTACTATCCCCAGTCATTAGACACTATCGCACTTTCCGATACTTTTTCAACTTCCTGGGGATAATGCACCCATGCTGCCTGTTAGGCGCAATGCACTAAACACTAACACAGCACACGGATACTGCTGGGTGAAATCCACACATTCCGCAGATGTGATGGGGCCTAGGCAACACCGGGGAATTACCTTGCTCTACAAAGTTAGGGGTCCAAAGGACACCCAACTTCAAGGATCCGTAACAGGAATACGAGTAGTTAAAGTGTCCGCTACCGTCGCAGAAGGCTCGGGTTCGATTCCCAATATGGGAGTGAAACCCGTTTTTGTTGTCCGCCGCACATTTGACTTCATCATCAGAGTAAGCGGCGTACAATCACTCACTCACTTACTCTTTCTCAGACCAAGCAAACGCAACGAGACTGAAAAGATATACTGTTCGACGGCATTAAACTAAAACCCAGTCCCGTGAAACATGATCCACGTCATTCCCTCACTAACTCACCCCACATGGGCATCAGGAACATAGAAGCAGTCAACACGAAGCGTGAGACATGTCGCATCGCCGAAAGTCACGGTGTCGCCAATGACAGGGTCGTCCGATTTCGACACACTTCTCATGACATTGTTGACAGTCAACAGCTTTGTCGTTCCTCTGCACGGGTGCATTGACACAAGGCTGCCAGTTTTGTCCTGAATGCCGACGAAGTCTCCGGCCTTGACACTCAGGGGGTTGTCGAACGTCCACGTCACTGCCCGTCCCGCCATGCACTCAACCGCTTCCGACGCCCTCAGGGTAAATTCACCTTCACTTGCGCTATCACGACAACATAAACCAATAGGGATTACTCTCGGACTCTTTGTCAGTCGTTATCTGAAACGTATGCCTATCTTTCGAAGGTCATTTCGACCCATTTGAACGATCCGTGAGGTAACTGCTAGTCCCAATCTTCGCCACATTAAGTACATCAACCTTTAGTGTCCGTCACGATATGGCTGGAATATTGCCAATGTGGCGTTAAATATTAACTCACTTTAGTGATATTGTGTTGAATAAAAGGAACATCCCAGCATGGCTATCGGCTAAAAATAGCTTTCCAAGTACCCACACAGTATACTCACGTTGAGCTCCAGAACTGGATGTTTAAGTCACCGTCGTTTCTGCAATAAGCTCGGCATGCTTTCACTGACGAATCCACGGCTACACTCAAGTATGGCGAAGGTCCAGCCAATATTTGATTTTCTCCCGTAGCCAGACGGCTGTCAGTTAGCTCGTAGTAGTTCATCTGTCTTGGAGCTGTGGCGCCATCTAGCCAAAATATACGTGTCACATTTGTTATAATTTCGAAAGACACCTAATCTCCAGCATACGAAGCCAGGGATTTAACCCACTCAGCCACCGCGGCTTCCAAGAAACTGGAAGTCCGACGACTGGGGGTGCCGTTTATTACTCTGTGTTCCTCTCTTACAAGTGTAAAATGGCACAGTCTCTAATAGTATTCACCTGCAGTTCACTTTCCAATAGCATTCACCTAAAGTTCACCTCCAATTGTATTCAGCAAGTTCACCTACAGATAAGGTGATCCCAGAGTATGAAACAAGCCTAAATTCTCAGCCTGACATCAGGGCTGGTAACTTCTAAAAGTTACCATCCTGAAATGAACTGAACCAGACCAAACCAGGACATCAATCGTTACTGGGTTCCTTCTCATCTAAAACTGGTATAACTGAAAGATTCATCAACTCAAAGGATTCCACCTATCATACACACTATCTATCGACACAAATAATTCAGGTCACACCCTCATTCTGATCGGTTTGTCATAACCATCGCCCCAAACAGCCATAGATCGGGACCGAGTCAGGTTACGGAAAGAGCCGAGCCGAGTGGTGACGAATGTCTCTGGGAAAGTCTCACCTTCGCATATAATGTCAGTTCCAGTGAGAGAACTGTCTTGTTGGCAGGCGCGGATTCTATTTCCACTCTGGTAGACATATCCGGAATCGCATTCGAAATTGACGACCTTGCCAGTCTGCACGCTGGTGGCGTCGGCAACGACACCAACTGGGGGAGCGGGGACGGCGCACGTTCCTTGAGGGTTGAGGAAATGTTGATTAGACATACTGAAGATCGTTAATAAGATCAAAACTGAACTCAGTGTATTTTCCTAGATCGAGGGTTAGAGTTTAGATGTGATCTTCAGCGAACCATGCTTGTTCTCAGAGGCTACTAACGGGATCGGATGGTCAGACTCGTTGACATCTGTCTGCATGTCATCGTATCTTAGTTCGGAGATCGATATTCATGATGGCAGTCACTGCAATGTCTTGTCTATACTCCATTACACACAGACCGCCGTCATTAGCATGACAGGTGGGAATATTGCCTCGTAGCGTCTGTTATATCCTTTACACACATACCACCTGTGAAGATCAGGGTTAGAATTGATCTTCAGTAACCCATCCTCGTCGTCCCGTGATGATCCCTGTTAGATCTGACTTTCAGTAACCTAAGCTTGTCGTTGGTGACGACTAAGATTTATTTTATTATATTTATTTATAATCGGTTGAGACACGTCATCGTATCCCAACTGCGTAGATCGACGCTTAACTGTCGATCGCTGGATTGTCAGGTCCAGACTCGATGATTTACAGACCTCCGCCGCATAGCTGTAATATTGCTGAGTGCGGCATAAAACTAAACTCACTGGCTGTCACACATATCGCAATCACCATGGCAACACCTACCTGGTGCACAATTCCCGGATGTTTTTTCGCAGAATGCCTTGGCAAAGCTTGCACTGTAACCCAGATCGGGATTGCCACTGAGAATTGTCGCACAGTCGCCCTTCTTGTCATTACACGATCCTGAGCCTCCTGAATAAAGACATCACATTCGGATTAGTACAGGGACGTGACGTCTTGTTATGAGAAGGTAGAATTATGAGGATTCGCAATCTTAATTTCACTTTATTCGATTTACCTTTTTATATTTCAAGTGAATTTCAGGGTGAATTTCACTGCAAACATACTATAATTGCCATCGGAGACTCAACAGTTGCAATCCGATGCATCTCACCTGCTAGTGGTACCTTGCACAAGGCATACGCGGCGTGTTTGTTTAGGCTCGTCTTGGCCAGCTTGTTGGCGAACTTGTGGTTACCTGGCAACAACCACGCCATGTTTTTCTTGGCGTTTCCAGCGATACCGTTAGCTGAAGTCATATGGAAAGAGAAATACCAGTAACTCGGTTAATACGATTTTTTTAACTTTCGAGAGCACTGAGTGGATAGGTCTGTCATCTGAGGTAGCTCAGTTGGTCGGGGCACAAACCGATGTCCTCTGGTTCAAATCCCGTGTTATGCTTCAAGGTTTCTAGCTCCGCACCACATACATGTAAAAATCTGACACCTACAACACTTGACACCTAGAACAGTTGACACCCACAACACCTTACACCTAGAACAGTTGACACCAACAGCACCCGACACCTAGAACACCTGACACTCATAACACCTGACACCCACAACACCTGACACCTACAATACCAGACACTTGGAACACCTAAAACCTACAGCACCTGGCACCAAGAAAGTTGATACCCACAACACCTGACACCTACAACACCTGACACCTACACCTGACTTTCCTTCCAAGTACGTTTGTTAATGCGTATGACGAACTACGGTTTTGACGATCTGCAACTGGTGTCCCCTTTCATTTCGTTACAATCGTAACTGTCAGTTTTTTTGCGCGATTATACGCACTGAGTATAACAAAGAGCAAAGGTAGCATGCACAGGGGACCAGCGTTTACACTAACATATACATAAACATTAGTGGTTGAAAGCTGACGATTAATGACTGGTTTATTACCAACGAGCTATCATCACAGGAAATACTGGTCATCTGTTACATTATCCTCTTCAGGTTGTTATTGCAGATAAGTACAAATGTGGTCACCTGGGTTTTTTTTGTTTTATTTAGAAACTGTGCAAATTGCATTTGCAAATGTCACATTCCATGTACTTTTTTAATCAAGGTGCTGAATAATATAATTATCATGAACGTAAACTTTCTGGACTTTTAAGACATTTGCAGTCATGTCTTTTCAGTAAACGGAGTTTCAAAGATTTAGACGCATTTTCTGGCCCTGACACCTAAAAATATTCCGTTTTTTAAACACTGACACAGCAGTTCCAAACTCGTTTGGCTTTGATTATAAAAAATGTGTTCAATTGGTCGTTTAGTCACTGTGTAATTCAGTTAGAGCACCACTAATAGAAATGCCGCACTCGACAACATTCCACCTAAATTTAGTATGGTTTATAATTTTATATGAATAATGAAGTCTGGACCAGACAATTCAGGATCAACAGCTTGAGAGTCGGCCCACGCAACTAGGATCCGATGACATGCGTCAACCAAGTCAGCGAGCCTGACCGCCAGATTCCGTTAGTCGCCTCTCACGACAAGGATGGGTCACTGAAGATCAAATTCTAGCCCTGATCTTCACGGGACAACACGATACGTACACGCGTCATCACCTTGTTCACCAATGTATAAGTATAACCATTAGGATCTTGCTGGTCTTCTTTTGAGAGATATAGTGACTGATATTGTTTCTCACCGTTCTTGTTTTTCCACAGATAAGCGCCCACTACAGGTTTACCGTCGAAATCGCTCATCCATCCTTTCCCCTTTGGCGTCATCCCAAACCAAACTTTAGCAGTCGTAAGTCTGTGAAGGCAAGAGCTATACGGTTTGTACTGAACTTTAAATTAACTGTAAAACATTGAAGCGAAAGAGTACACATACAACAGGAGACAATTCGGATTGGTAATATACGAGGCAACATACTAGTAGTTGCATTGCTTTCAATTCAACATTTCGCTGTTAATATGTATCAACAATAACCGTATTTCTTGTCTTCATAGCCGTGACATTGCTGGACTATTGCTAAAAGAGGCGTACATCCCTTCTCCTTCATTCCTAAACAAGCAATCGACCCATTACGTCGCTTCGAACGACAAGCACAATTACGTTGAATTTGAACGGTTTCTAGTAAAGCTGCTTTCTCGGATCCAAGCTATCACATAACCTTGTAGGAAAGCTGTAGATTGGTAACGTCATGACACAACGTTGTGGGAAGGTTGTAGACTGGTAACGTCATCATACAACGTTGTGGGAAGGTTGTAGACTGGTAACGTCACCATACAACGTTGTGGGGAGGTTGTAGACTGGTAACGGCACCATACAACGTTGTGGGAAGGTTTTAGATTGGTAACGTCATCACAACGTTGTGGGGAGGTTTTAGATTGGTAAAGAACGGCACAGACAGGTGTGCGAGAAAGGATGGAGGCGACACAGCACAGGTTAATGCATAGATAACGTTGTCGGCACACTGAATGACTTACCCTAGAACATTGTCTCTCAAGTCGACGATGATGTTAAGTTCCTTCTTGCTCTCGGGATACACAAGGACGCTGTTGGCGTTTACGTCTTTAGCGCATGCTGCCCGTGCAGCGGCGCCTTTGAAGGTTCCCGATAGGAACTTGTAGCAGTTGCCGCTCCGCTCTGTGAAACCACCTGGGCAGCCTTTTAGAAACAGAAAGTATTTTGTTCAGAATTGGTTGGTCTACGCCAATGAACAATTAGTGCCGATATTACCGGGATGTCACAACCAGAAAAGCCACGACTCCGGCAAAATACATGACTTATTTAGCTGCACTCCTAAATTTTCCCTCTATATGCAAGTTGTCCTGGGATAATGGAGTCTGGACCAGACAATCACGTGGTCAGAATTTGGAATCCAGTGAATCAACCAAGTCTACCGGACTATCGGACCCAGTAGTCGCCTTCTACAAAGCGTGGGTTGCTGAAGACCGAATCTTCAAGGTTCTTGTTCAGGCTAGCTATTCTCGAAACGTTCGTAGCCCTACGAACCTCTTGAACCCATTATTAACACATTGGCTAAGATCAAAGTGAAGAATTCTTAGGGCTACGAACGTTTCGAGAATACGGGCCCAGGAGGTAAAGATGTACGCTGAATACGAAGTGCTTCTCGATTAGTCACGAGATGCCGGAAGTCTCTCGCTGTGATTTAAATTTTAACACACTCACTCTGTGTTCAACAATGCGCCTGCAATATTTGGGATATGAGAGGCTCCCTCCATGTTTGAACCCACTTTTAGTGTCCCCCGCCGTAATATTGCTAAAAGCGACGTAAAATTCAACTCACTCACTCACGGAGTAAACCTTTCTGGGCAAATGCCATACATACCTGCACAAAAATTATCCTGGGTTGACCATTGTCCATTTGACAAGCACACGAATTGCACGGTGTTGTCACCGGAGTTGCATTTGACAGAGATGCTGTCTCCAACTGTGTAACCGTCGGGGTTGACATTGAGGTTGGTCGTCCCCTCCGGCAAAGTGGGGTCACCGCATGACACGTCTGGGGCTGGGAATGGGAAAATACGATAGATTTGGAAGTTATTCTCATGGACCCGTACAGGTTACTCTGTATCCTTCAACTGAATTCCATGAATAATGTCACGTGAGGTCACAATGAAGTGTTTTCTTTTTTATAAAAAATCTCAAAATGTTTCTACAGTATAACTGTTATATCCGTTTGTCGTTCTTTACGTGCGTTTCCAATTAAATATATAACAAATGACTTGGAGAAAGAAACCAGATCCATGTGTCGGTCAGAATGTTATAAGCGTCTTGGTTTTAACCGGAGTACAGCGAAAACTGCCACCTGTCTAATCCGGCACACTGCCTAAACAGGCATAAAATTTTGGTCCATTTTACAACGATCCTATGATCATTAAAACACGTATCTTTTGTATGTAGGGACGACATTCCGATCCCAACAAGCAATTTTAATTGATATGAACTCTTAACCTTTATACTCTGTTTATAAATAGTGCTCGATGTTGTACAGCTAGAGTGAATTTAGGGGCTGGACTTCTATGCAAAGAGGAAAAGTGTAGATGGAGATAGGATCGATAGTCACTTGGGATGGAGATTTTAGGACAAGAGGAGGGGGATTAATTCATTCAAGAGTAAAACAACCTAAGTTCAAGGTACATCCTTGACGCGTAACTACACGAGTTACTGTTTTTGAGAGTTATCGCCCCTTGCCCTTACCGGGGGTTTCAGCAGTAGGGTAGTCTGTGATGAGACCAGCATCATAGCACGCCTTGAAGCATGTTCTTCTCGTTTCGGGGTCGCTGCATGTTGAGTCCCACGTGAGGGAGGTCTCGCAATCGTCGTAGACGTTGAAGGGTTTGACTGTTGAAAAGTATGCGTCTCGTTAATAAAAAAGATAACCAGGGCTGCGTATGAGCAAGTAAGTTGTATTGCAATATACTGCGATTCAGGTATCCGTACTGCGATACGTATTGCGATATATTGGGATTCAGGTACCCTTATTGCGATACGTATTGCGATATATTGGGATTGAAGTACCCGCATTGCGATACGTATTGCGATATATTGGGATTTAGGTACCCGTATTGCGATACGCATTGCGATATATTGTGATTCAAGTACCCGTATTGCGATACGTATTGCGATATATTGGGATTCAGGTACCCGTATTGCGATACGTATTGCGATATTTTGGGATTCAAGTACCCGTATTGCGATACGTATTGCGATATATTGGGATTCAGGTACCCGTATTGCGATACGTATTGCGATATATTGGGATTCAGGTACCCGTATTGCGATACGCATTGCGATGTATTGGGATGCAGGTAGCCGTATTGAGATGCGTATTGTGATATATTGGGATTCAGGTACCCGTATTGCGATATATTGGGAACTAATATGCATGGCAATCCTATTTACTACATTGTAAGTCTCTAAACATATCTTAGGATTCTGGGCACCCGTGGCGAGCCACCTCCTCGTGGTGGGTGCTGGGTAACGCTAAGAGCTCGCCGACACCCCCGTAGTGGGGGATATTTGGTCCACCAACCCGTTTGCCGTGGGTTGCGGCCTTGTGTCGGCGGAGAAAGGGATCCTGGTGGTTGAGGGCAATAGGAGCTTTAAGCCGTGTTCCTGTTGCCTAACACACCACTTTGGCCCTGACTTCGCCTAGACGGGTGGTAGAACTGGCCCGGTTCTATCAATTGGCTGGTCACGCCATGCCCTGTGCATAGTAAAAGTTTTTTTGCACACTCAACTACTTATTGGGTCTTGGCCATTTCGAGTTTTCATTTCCAAAATATTAACATATTTAATGCCTAGAGTCCTATGCCAGAAGGCGGTGGCTCATGGGCCAATCTGGCAATGTTGACCTCCAAGTTCAATATGTGTCCAATCATTTGTCACGGGCAGAACCACCCTGGCAATTTATTTGGTATACAAATGTTGCTATTTGTGTCATAGTTGCCGGAGTATAGCATCCCTGTATCCCTGGTGTCGGCATCTTGGAGATCCGATGCTATTTGACATCGTCCTTGTTGACACTCCATGGTGGATGGGGAGTAGGGATGCTGAATTTTTTCCTTCAATCATGGATCCCCAATCATCTGGTTCTTGGCGAAATGAAAAAAAGCGACGAATTGAAAATATTGATGAATCAACAAGAAGTGTTTCTTCCAATGCTGATTACTGGGCAAGTTTCTTAGTGATTAAGGCAACAGACAATCTTCCTATTAAACTAAACCCCTTTGCCATTTCTAAGGCTGTTTCAGGTATATGTGGAGAGGTTCGCAATGTCACCCGTCTTCGTAGTGGTGCATTTCTGGTGGAATGTGCACGGAGACAGCAATCTCTAAATCTTTTATCTATCAAAACATTTGCCAATATTGAGGTTGCTGTGTCCGTGCACAGAACATTAAATTCCTGCCGGGGCATTGTTCGGGACAGGGCTCGCTGCCTGTCTGACATGTCAGAACAAGACATAGTAAATGAACTTCATGATCAGGGAGTCACAGCTGTAAAACGGTTCACCGTCAGGAAAGAAGGAATCAGTGTCTATACCAACACATATCTCTTGACGTTTGCTCGTGCATCCTTACCACCTTCAATCAAAGCAGGGTATTTCAATATTGGAGTGGACGTGTATGTCCCCAGCCCGCTTCGCTGCTTTAAATGTCAGAAGTTCGGCCATGGGGCTAGTTCTTGTCGTGGTTCGGCTGTATGTCATCGTTGTGGTGAACAACATGATAATACAGACTGCAACAATGAGTTCAAATGCGCAAACTGTTCTGGATCTCATGCTGATACATCAAAATCTTGTCCTGTTTGGCAAAAGGAGTCCAAAATAATGAAACTTAAATGTGAAAGGAATATTTCATACTTTGACGCCAAAAAACTGTTGACAGCTGAAACCACACCTCCATTAAATAAGACCTACTCTGCTGCCGTCACTCACGCTGTTATGACATCTCCTGTAAGTTGTCAGACAGACTTGACATGGGTTAAGTCTGCAAAACCCATTACCTTATCCTCAGTTGCAAAACCATCTTCCCCAGTAACTCAGTCTACATCTGGATCACAGACTGAGAGACAGCCTGAGTCCAAATCACAGTCTTCTGACAAACAGACCGATAGCCAAAAACAGAAAGGAAAAAAATTAAATAGGAAATCAATTCCCATCATCCCTTCATCTTCAGAAGTTCCTGTAGAAAACTCTTTTGGGCCTCTGGAGATGGATATCACTCTGTCCTCACAGGACAGCAGGAGGAATTTACCCTCCACACATTCGCGTGGAAGATCACCAATTGAGCCACCATGGACCAGTCCAATCTATTGCAATGGAATTGTAGAGGACTAAAAACTAATTTCAACGAGGTACAATTGCTGATACAGGACTTTCAGCCATCTACGCTATGTCTCCAAGAGACATATCTTAAAAATACAGATACCTTGAATTTGAGACAGTACAGCGCTTATCATTCTTTTTCTCCTCCGGGATATCGGGCTACTGGAGGCGCTTCTATTCTCGTTCATCAGAGCGTAATACATAGCCCTGTTACTCTAAAAACAAACCTTCAAGCAGTTGCTGTTCGCTTGACTTTACACATTGCTTTGACATTGTGCAGTTTGTATATCCCTCCATCTTCCAATATTTGTCAATCAGATCTTCAAAGTCTATATGATCAGCTCCCCAAACCATGTATTATTATGGGGGACCTCAACGGACACAATCCATTATCGGGAAGTGACCATACTAATAATAAAGGCAAAATCCTTGAGGAATTCATTTCCGATAATAATTTGTGTGTTTTCAATGATGTCTCAGCTACTTATTTACATCCAGCTACGGGAAAATACTCTTCCCTGGATTTATCACTAGCTGATTCCAACTTATACAATGAATTTGAATGGCTGGTCCATCGTGACCTATGTGGGAGTGATCACTTCCCCACCATGCTGAAAGCCATCAACCCTGGTGATGATCCACCTGTATCAAGACGGAACTTTGCTAGGGCTGATTGGTCATTATATCAGACACTGTGTGCTGAACACTTGAAGCATGATCTTTTTAAGAACAGTGAAGATCCAATACAGTCTTTTTCGGATATACTAAATGCCATTGCAGACAAAACAATTCCTATGTCCTCTGCAATTCCACATATTCGTAAACCATGGTTTACTGACGAGTGTAAACAGGCTAGAAAATGTAGGAAGAAAGCCGAAAAATATTTTCGCAAACATCCTACAGTTCATAATCTAGACAAAGTCAAAATTACTAACGCTAAGTCTAGACGTACTTTTAAACAAAGTAAACGTCAGTCTTGGCGAAATTATGTTTCCAAAATAAATTCACGCACACCAATGTCAAAGGTGTGGAATATGGTCCAAAGAATAAAGGGCAAAGGTTCCAAATCTACTGTGCATCATCTGAAGGACGGGGATACCATATTAACTAATAAAACTGACATAGCAAATAAACTTGGCGCAATTTTAGCAAAACATTCATCTTCATCAAATTATGTCCCTGAGTTCCAAAAGTATCAGAAACAAGAGGAAAAGAAAAGAATCAATTTTAAATCAATGGTGAAGACTATAACGAATTATTTTCGTTGCATGAGCTCCATACTGCCCTTGAGCAAGCTCATGATACAGCTACAGGAACCGATAATATTCACTATCAGCTCCTAAAGCATTTGCCCGAATCATGTTTAGAAGTCCTTTTAGGAATTTTTGATCAAATATGGACGTCGGGAAATTTCCCAACTTCATGGCGTAATGCCATTGTTGTCCCTATTCCAAAGCCTGGCCGGGATCATACTGATCCGTCTAATTACAGACCAATATCTCTAACGAGTTGTATCTGTAAAACCATGGAACGTATGGTGAATAATAGATTAACTTGGTATCTTGAAACCAATAACATTGTAACAAATATTCAGTGTGGTTTCAGGAAAAATCGTAGTACCATTGATCACTTGGTACGTTTAGAATCCTTTGCTAAAAATGCTATAGTTGATAAACAGCATGCTGTATCAATTTTCTTTGATCTTGAGAAAGCTTATGATACGACCTGGAAGCATGGTATTTTACAGGATTTGCATGATTTTGGTTTGAGAGGCCGTTTGCCTCTTTTTATATCACAGTTTTTACAAGACCGGCAATTTCAAATCTGCGTGGGTTCTACCCTGTCTGAACATTATAATCAGGACCAGGGTGTTCCACAAGGGAGTGTTTTGTCTGTTACTTTATTTAGCATTAAAATCAACAGTTTATCCAAAGTTTTAAATGATTCGATTGACGGATCACTTTTTCTGGATGATTTTAATATTTCCCGTCGTGGTAAAAATATGCGTACTATTGAGAGGCAACTGCAGTTATGCTTAAATAAAATTAATAAATGGTGTCTTGAAAACGCTTTCAAATTTTCTAAATCGAAAACTAATTGTATACACTTCTGTAGACGATATAAACCACATAAAGACCCTGAACTGTTTCTAAATGGCACTGCTATTAAAGTTGTTAAAGAGGCCAAGTTCTTGGGATTGATTTTTGACTCACATTTAACGTTACTTCCCCATATCGAATCCCTTAAGACTAAATGCCTGAAGGCACTTGACTTGTTGAAAGTCATTTCTAATTGTAAGTGGGGAGGAGACCAAGCTACCCTCCTACAACTTTATCGATCATTGATCCGTTCGAAACTTGATTACGGCTCTATCGTATACGGTGGAGCCTGTAAAAGCAACCTTAAACTTCTTGATTCTGTCCATCACCAAGGTTTAAGACTTTATCTTGGATCTTTCCGAACTTCACCCTTTGACAGTCTTTACGTTGAGGCCGATGAATCATCTCTTACACAACGTCGTATAAAATTATCCTTACAGTACATTACTAAATTATCCTCTAATGAATCTAACCCTGCATATAACTGTGTGTTCAATCCACTTTATCAGGATTTGTACGACAAGAAGTCTTCTCTTGTTCCACCTCTCGGACACAGAATTAAACCATTTCTTTCTTCGGCCGGCATTAAGCTGGAAAACATAGCTCCCTCCCGTCTTCTTTCTTCTCCTCCTTGGCAGTTAGTTAGACCACAAGTCGACCTAACATTAATTTCTTTTAAAAAATCCGAAACCAATGAATTACAATATAAACAAGAATATAATCAATTAAAAAGTACAGCAATTACAAACCCTTATTTACAGATGGCTCCAAGGACGGTGGTGCAGTAGCTTGTGCCACTGTCATTGGATCCAGAACAATATCTTCTAGAATTCCAGATGACAGTTCTATTTTTACTGCAGAAGCAAATGCCATATTAACGGCTGTCAAATATATTCAAAGACACCCTAAACATAAACAGTATATTATCTATTCAGACTCTCTTTCTTGCCTTCAGGCTATTAAAAATATTTCTTGTAAACATCCACTTTTAATTGAAATCATTGAATTGTATAATGATCTTGCTACTGGCCAATACGACATCGTCTTTTGTTGGTTACCCAGCCACGTTGGCATTTCTGGGAACACACTGGCTGACCTTGCTGCAAAAGCAGCACTCAACAAATCTGTGACACCACTTCTTATTCCATACGCTGATTATAAAGCAATCATTAGGTCTTACATCCATGATCTGATGCAGAAGAGGTGGGACACCCAAGTAGGTATCAACAAATTACATGAAATAAAGCCGTATATTGGATACACCTACTTGGGTTGTCAGTCAAGATTTGAAGAGGTCATTATGCGACGATGTCGTATTCGCCACACTAGATATACACATGAATATGTGCTTAAAGGTGAGGATCCTCCTTTTTGTATCCCTTGTGATGAAAAAATCACAGTCAAGCATGTCTTGCTTGACTGTGTTGAATATTCCATCACAAGGGATAACTATTTTAAATCAAGAACTATGAAGGATCTTTTTAGTAATGTTAGTGCTCATTTAATCATTGCGTTTTTAAAAGAATTAGACCTGTTACATGACTTGTAAATAGATAAATATTTTATGATTGGAAGTTGAATTAGCAACTGAGATTGTTAGTGGCTGTATCCTCGAAGGGGGTTGAAGTACCGTAAAAGTATTGTCCTCCTGAGAGGGTACGTAAGTCCCAAAACAGTTGAAGTCATATTTAATCTTCCATTTTTTTTAGTCGTAGAATATGTGTCATTTTAAATTGTGGCTAATTTTGCATACAGTTGCCATCAGCCGAGGGGATGGTGTAAATCCAGCTATGGACCATGCAGGCAGCAAAGGCACTGTAAGTCCCCATGGTACCTAGGATGGTGATCTACCTTCGGTTGTTGGCGATCTATGGCCTGTTTTAATATTGTATTGTCCAAATAGTGATACGATTATTTTGTTTAAGTTTCAACGCTAGTTTTAAATACTAACTGTGATAATCTAGTGGTTTTACTGTCCTTCGTCGACAGGTTCTTCATAATATGCTCATATATTTGGTTTTTAATGTCACGTATGTTCTCGTCACGATATGGCTGCAATATTGCCGACGTGACGTTAGATATTAACTCACTCACTCACTCTTAGGATTCTGATAACATCCATCTCAAAATGACGTTGCATAGTCAGGGATTCTTTTTTCCTTTTTAAACGCTTTACAGTATGACAGTATGTACTTTTGTCTTTGGATAATGAAGGAAACATTTGTTGTGAATGTCTGTCCTTGTAAATTAAACCATAAAGCTAATCACGAAAACGTGATATGTTCTTTCCGGATGGGACTCGACCAGAAAACGTACTAGAATTTGTACTTTCCTGAGAAGGTGAAATCCCAAATATGACATATATTGCAATTGTCACAGTAGGCGATTAACAGCAATACTCACTGAACGGACCAAAGTCAAAGAAGGTGGCTAACAGCAATACTCACTGAATTGCCCCACGTCACAATACGTGAATGTCACGTTTCCCAAGTGTACGGAAGTGGCACAGAAGGGCATGAGTTTGAGTCCCCTCACATTTCGACAGTAGTTCGAATCAAAGCCACAGATGTGATTCTGTGCTGAAGCTCTGTGTAAAACAGAAAATGTATTGGCAACTGAAAGCATGAAGTATCTACAGGAAGTTAGGGTTGTTCCGAACATGCTTATGACGCTTTCACACCAACAGTTAAAATCGACAAGCCAGTAATCACGCGTAAACCTTGCACATTCAATTCAGACTCTACGGCGTAACATTTACCTCCAGGGAAGACCTCCTGTAGGCCATGACCATCGTGTTGGTTTTGTCATGAGTGGAAGAATGGAAGCAGGGTCAAGGTCAAGGTCAAAGGTCACTATGCACTGGCATATGCGCCATAATATAATAAGTAATGAGACATACCGTGACCTAAAGTGTTTGACCATCGTAATAAAAATAAATATATTTATAATGGTCGACTTAAAAGCGCCATTCCAGGATGAATATCTTTCTCAAAGCACTACCATTATTACCCTGCATAACCCAAGATGCCTTTGATACACTAGAACGTTAATAGCCAAATGACTTATCCCATCGGGTACCCATTTTCTGCTGGGTACGATAAATACGTACCGTTATAACCGATGTGGCAAATTTTGAGAAAAAAAGGAAATTGGTCAGTGCTACAGATTAAACTTGATGTATGACCAAGTATACGAACTTTGTATTTTAACTTTGACCAACTCACGGTGGCGCAAAATACTCCGGGTCGACTTCAAACACGTCCGACCAAGGCAGGCACTGAGAGAAACCTTCCTCGTTGACAGCGTAGCTCATTTGTCCGCAATAGTCTTCGCCTCTGTTCACCAGTGAGTGTGGCAACTGGTTGGCTGAACGGTCAAAATAGAAAAGAAAATGTTTTTGCGTTAAATGCATGGACAAGGTTGTGGTCAGTGCGAGTGAGTGAGTGTGAGGACCGTCTTACGCCTCATTTAGCAGCATGACAGCAATATCTCCAATATGGTGGAGACTCCAGAAATACACTTTACACATTGTAACCATGTGGGGAAACGAACCCGAGTCTTGGGCGTGATGAGCGAACGTTTGAACCACTACGCTACTCCATCCACCCAGGTCAGTAGAAAATGGTGGATAGTGTGAGCAACCAAATTAGCCATTCCTGCTCTGTGGCAAAGGTCGGTAAATGATGGAGTCTGGACCAGACGATCCAATGATCAATATCGTGAGCATCAATCTACGATGAATACGATGACACGTGTCAACCAAGCCAGCGAATCTGACCACTCGATCCCTTTAGTCGCCCCTAACGATAAGAATGGGTTGCTGAAGACAAATTCTAACCCGGATCTTCACGTGTATAATCAGGAAATGAAACGACTTCATTGAAAGAGGAATCGCTTACATGAGGCCAGCTTGGCTTTACATTTGAAGCCAGTGAAAGGGCAAGACTGAATCCCAGTACTAAATGTCACCCTCAGTTTGTTGGCGATAGACAGCACCGGCGACATCCGGTTTCCACTCGCGTAGATTGGGCTGATAAAAAAAAAACAAAAACAAAAAATAACATCATCAGTACTCGATATAAGGTCTAATGTATAGCAAACGAAACGCAAATTTGGAAAAAATGAAATCTCATAAAAGTAAGCATTCGTGTTTATTTTCTAAATTTGTATTATGCCTCGTTTCTTTTGCTGCTTATGAGAGTTATCGGTATATTCGCAGTTCGAGACAAACCGAGTTGACATCTGCCACATGAGCGATTATATAAGATTCTGTCTGAGCCTTAATCTGTTTCGTCACAATCGACGCATCGAATTATATTGGTCCGAATTATCACAGATTCAGAGTTCAGGGTCCACGGGACATTGTGATTCGAGAAGCTGCAGTTAACTCCCTTTGATTTAATCATGCTGATCCTGGTTTCAAATCTCGGATTTGTTTCAGTTTGGGGTTAGGTATATGGCAATGTTCCATGCATGTTCGCACTGAGCTTATGTCAGATTGTTATGAGACCACATGGCAAACAAGTCTTACTCCACACCACCTTCCCCAAGCATGTTCTTGCTGATCTTGAAAGACGCATCACAACCAATGTCGATGTTACCGCATTCAAGGAGAACCCTGGATCCCTCGGGAGCCTGTGGGGGAGAAACGTCATCAGTAGAATACGATAGTGAACTGGTCCTTCGATTTCCATTCCCCTAAACGATTAATTACGGATACGGGCGACCACTTTTAATATTCTCCCGTTGCTTCGATACTTGCACATTAGAGGTAGTGCGTGTGTGTGTACGTGAGTGCGTGCATGTGTGTGTACGCGCGCGACCGTGTGTGAATGTGTGGTTTTGTATGGGTGCTTGATATTCTTGTCAGCTATGCTTTCAAAACCAGGTATTTGCTTGAATTGACCAGAAGCCCAGTTTTCTTTTGTTACACGAAACCGACCTTAAAACATATTCAATGTATTTCTCCCTAGCCTGATTTAAATAAAACTTTCTCTACTGCTGGGCTTTTCTTCCTTGCTAATTTGCTCATTTAACGGGACTTAAAAAACTACTCCGTGATGCAGAAGTACAAGTTATATGATTAGACCTGTTTATATTTTGACCGTGCTTGCGGTTGAATCCACAAATCAACGAAACTGTCAAATTACTGTTTACCTTAAACACCCAGTTGCACTCCTTGTTCTTGCCGTATGAGTCCGGGTAGTTGGGAGAGGCGAACACCTCCTCCGCGTGGGTCTCGCTCAGTTCGACAAAACCTCCACAGTCTGAAACAATTTGCATTCTGTTGACGTACACACAAAAGCAGACATATTCACAGTGAATGAGTGAGTGAACGAGTTTAGTTTCACGCTGCACTCAGCGATATTCCCGCTATATGGCAGATGTCTGTAAAATAAGCGAGTCTGGACCAGTCAGCAGAGTGATCAACAGAATGATCATCGACCAGAGCAACTGGGAACCGACGACATGTGTCAACCAAGTCTGCGAGTCTGACCAACCGATCTCGCCTCGGGATTATTACTGAAGATCAATTCGGGTGCCATAGTCAGAGACAGACACACTTATAGTGACCTATACACCGCGACAGATATATACACAAATAAAGATAGGAACATATACAAAAGCAGACAGACACAGACACAGGAACCGACAGAAAGATAGGACATATCTAGGAAGGCCCTTAGGCAGTTTAGACGTTATCGCTCTGTGCAGAATCGTAGAAGGTATTGTAAAATCAGAAATAAGTATAAAAGTGCCTGTACAGCTTTCAAGTGTGAAGTGCAAAACACAAGGCTATCTCGACTGAATAGCACCCTCCACAGTCCAAGGCTATTTTGGCAAAATATTCGTACCCTCCAAAGAGGCTCCCTACCCCTATCGAGTATATCAGAGGCAGAATGGTTTTGTCACTTCAGGGACTTGTTTGCTTTTTAAGGAAGACATTATCTGTGATGCACATGATGATACAATAGATACAGATAATGGATAATGTTTTCAGCGACTATTTTGATTGCCCGGTTGGTGTACGACAAGGCTGTGTTCTAAGCCCCATACTTTTTTCATTTTTTATCAACGAACTATATTTTGACATTATACACTCTGGCAGACATTGCATTCAATTATCTCCTGATCTTGTTGAAGTATTTATTTTACTTTTTGCCGACGATGTGATCCTAATGTCAAGCACTGTTATTGGCCTTCAGAGACAAATTAATAGACTATCACATTATTCAGATAACTGGCGACTTGACGTTAATCTTGAAAAGACCAAAATTGTTGTTTTTCGTAAGGGTGGCCCTACGGCAGCTATAGAGAAAATGGTACTTGAAAGGTGAACGTATGTCCGTTGTCAACGAATATAAATATCTAGGGAATTTATTTACACATACACTAAACCTAAATAAATCTATCATTAATTTGGCAAGTAGAGGGAAAAAGGCTTTATTACAATTGATTTCTGTTATACTGAAGTTGGGGGTTGTTTGTCCCAGTATAATTTTCAAGTTGTTTGATTCCCAAGTGCAGCCTATTCTCCTCTATGGATCTGAAATCTGGGGCTTCAAGGAATTTTATGCCATCGAAAAGCTTCACCTTCTTGCTTGTAGAAGGTTTTTAAATGTTGGTATGTCTACCCCTAATAGTATGGTGTACGGTGAATGTGGGAGATACCCTTCGTACATAATTTCTTACTCTCGCTGTTTAAAGTACTGGGGTAAAACAAAAAAATATGCCCGAACATCGTCTGCCCCCCAAAAACTACAATATGATTGTTCATCTTGATAATATTGGTAAAAACACTTGGGCAACCCATATTCGCAGTCTTTTGTTTAGATACGGCTTTGGATTTGTCTGGTTATCGCAAACCCTGGGCGATGTTAATGCATTTATCAAACATTTTCGTACCAGGGCTATCGATATCTTCAAACAGGACTGGCATTCATCACTATATGAAAGTTCAAGATATGACTGTTATCATGAGTTTAAATCTCTACTTGAACCCGAGTCGTATCTATACAACCTACGTAATACAAACCTTCGTAATGCTTTTATACGCCTGTTTTTCTGGACCGGCAGACAGACTCATGCACAGACAGACAGATACATATATAGACAGACAAACACATACCCAGAGACAGATAGACAGATACATAGACAGACCGACAGACACATCCACAGAGACAGACATATACCCAGAGACAGGCAGACAGACGCACAGTCAGAGACAGACGCCGATCTTATGACATTTCATGAATATATTTATCAGGGATCTGACTTACGATGATAAAATTTTGGAAAGGAAAACTGTTTCCCAAAAATGCTTTATTAGACTACTTATAACCGCTATTTGGCGATGATCTGTAAATAGTCGAGACAGACAATCGAGTCATCAACAGCATGAGCATCGGTCTAGGCAACTGGATGTGATGAGATGTGTCAACTAAGTCACCGTGCCTGACCACCCAATCCCGGCAGACGTCGTTTGGTGACAAGTATGGGTAACTGAAGGTCAATTCCACCCAGAATCTTTACGGGTGGTCTTATGCAAGGTTTGGACCTGAACTATTTTATGAGGATGCGGATGAGGAACATGGATGAGTTGTGTCTTTAGACTTTGGTTCCAACTTACTGTAATCAACTGGTTCATATCGACAGTACTCAAACTTGATGCTGTTGTCACTGGACTCGGTGATGGAGGGCAGGATGTCACCGAAGTTGAACTCGGAGGGCCCGTCTTGGACAAAGGTGAAATACTCGCTCTGGACGTTCATACCTGCAGAAGCGGAAGACAGTGCGAGTGTTTCCTTGCAGGGTATTACAGCATTGCGTTTTGTTGAAAGCCACACTCGGCAATATTCCAGGTATACGGCGTTGGAAATATTAGAGTTAGTTTAGTTTTACGCCGCACTCAGCAATAGCCCAGCTATATAATCATGGCGGATTTCTGTAAATAATAGAGTCTGGACCACATTATCTGGTGCTTAACAGAATGAGCATCGACCTACACAAATGGGATTCGATGACATGTGTAAACCAAATTTTCAATTATTTCAATTGACTGGAACACCACTACAACGGATGCAAGTAATAACATTAGAATTTTGTTTGTTTGTAGTTTAAGGATGTACTCAGCAATATTCCAGTTATATGGCGGCATTCTGTGAACAGTCGAGTCTGGACCAGACAATCAAATGATCGTATCATGAGCATCGCCCTACACAACTGGAATACAAAAATGGTTTCACAGGTTGTACGCATATGGGGACTGAAACCCGGGGTCGCATGACGATCGAACGATTTCACCCCCTACCGCCCTAGTAGTAGTAGCAGCAGCAGCTGCAGCATCATCATCAGCAGCAACAGCAACAGTAGTTGTCGTCGTCGTCGTCGTCGTCGTCGTAGTAGTAGTAACCGACAGTTATGCTAATTAGTCAGATGAACAGCACCTGCCTACCTGCAACTTGTTCACAGTCCCTGTTCTGTGCTTTCATCAATGTGAAAGGGAAGTCGTTTGGGAGGGACAGTTCGTCGCCCGGGAACCTGTCGTCACGGCAACAGAACCAGTAAACGGCATTTTCACCGAAATCCCCTGCAGGTAGGCCGCAGTTGCTTTCAGGATTGTCACACTGATCTAGATTCTGACTGCTGGCCTCGTTCACTTGGTAGGCGGCGTCGCTGAATCCTGTCAAGTGAAAATATAGGTCATGAGTTTGAGTTGAAGGTTTAAAGGAACTTTATTATACTTCTCACACTTTGCTAAGGATAATAAGAATTCACACCTTAACTTAAACAGAATTATTATTTGAAATTGTATCCATCTAAAATTGGATAAATAGTCACATGGTAAACATGTTTAGGAAAACAGCCAATTTAAGCTAAGTGCATGCGCTCTATACATGAGTATAGAGCGGTGTTCATGGTACTAGTCAACTATTTAGCAAATCATGGCTCGGGTCATTGACAAGTACAAACCACCTGTCAATAACGGGGATAGGGTCAAGGAGAAGCAGAGACATACCGCAGTGTTGGATCCATACTTACAATAGGCCTAGATATTCAAATCAAATATGTACCCACATGATAGTTTTCTGTGGAACCAATGATTTGATCATTAGCAAAGTGTGAGTAGTATAGTACAGACTAGCGAGGTAGTTCAGCCTGCCTGAAGGGTTCCTCATTAAAAAATCAAGTGTCTAGTCGTCACCACTCGCCCCTTTCCGTAACCCCCAAGAGGACAATTCCTGGTGTCCCACCGTGATTTGCTGGAATATTGATAAAAAAAGCGGCGTAAAACCACACTCACTCCAAGAAGACTCGTGTCGGTGAATGCTATGCTGAAGGATTGAGGTACTTCGATGAAAAGTACTGAAATCGGTTATGGCACTAAGCGATTGTTCAAACATGGCACGGAACATATATCGTCATGTTGGCATTATGAAGAACATAGGTAACAGAAATGTGTTCAGTGATATAAATGCTACAATAAGGATAGGACCAGGAAGGGGGGAGCGGGGGAGCGGGGGAGCGGGGGAGAGATTGAAACAGACACGAGACCTTGTTTACATTACGGTTGTCATGTTTTCCTTTGAGTGACTTTAATTTAAATTTACTGTCTTTATCGGACGATCCTGTGCGTATATTTTACGTCCGCATTTCGTAATTTTGGGTGAGTTAGACAAGGTTCAAGTTTCAAAGCATGTTTTATATTTGACTGATAGGAATAATTTAGTCAGAGACTTCTGGGGTCGTTCATAAAATTTTCAGCGTATTGATGTTGAATTCCTCTAGGGGTATGGCACGTTTTTCACAATTTTTTTCAGCTTAAAATACATTTTAGAGTAATTGTTGTGTACATTTTGAGATCTACTACAGATCTAGCTGTTTAAACGCAACAACGATACACAGATCGTATTACAGGTGCCTATCTCGACAATACAATGTTATTCCCCGAAGTTCAAGTTGACTGATGTGAACCCAGTCGAGCGTCTATGACTCTGTGGTACAAAATTGATTCAAACGTCCGTAAACAGTCAGTCACCATCGTCCGTGGACACTTCCGGAACTTGTCAACACGTTGCAGTAGAAATGTCGCAGAATTCTCCAAACAGACATCCGACGACTTTAATTTCTTCCAAAACTGTGTCGAGAAGTGACGACTGCAAGGGGTGGTGTCACCAGACACTGACCTGAAAGCCCCTTTGTGTCCACAAATGTGCAGTGAATGAACTGACTTATTAAATACTAACAATGTATTATGTTCATCAGTGTGTCCAATTTCCTTTATCTGCATTCAATCTTAATCGACTTATGTACACTTAAATACGTTTGATACATTTCATTACTTTTGGCCTGTGCGTTTCTTTTTCGAAGAGTCTATTTACTTTCACTCTTGTGACAGGAGATGAGATTTCGAACCAAATTCATCCGAAAAACACAATAAATGATTAAGGGCTATGCATTGTTCGTCACAAGGAAAATGAATGAGTTATGTTTTCACGCTTATTTTAGCGATTTTAACCCATATCATATTTTGTATCCATAAGACAGATCGGAAACTAGACCTGTGCCCTGACGAGTTGATCACTGCTCTAGAGTGAGTGAGTGAGTTTAGTTTTACGCCGCATCCAGCAATATTCCAGCCATGTGGCGGTTGTCTGTAAATAATTGTGTCTAGACCAGACAGTCCAGTGACCAGCACGACCAACATGACCACCTACCTGCGCAACTGGGAATCGGCAAGCTTACACTGCACTAGAAGAATGGAACACCCGAGTGATCTGTCAGTGAATGCATGAGGTTTTACGCCGCCTTTGACAATATTCCAGAATTGTCACGACAATGAACACCATTCATGTACGTCACATATTGTGAACCCGTGCCTTCTGGGAATAGGGCGAACACGTTAACTACTGTCCTCTACTACCCTAATTTAATAATTTCAAAGAAACGACCAGTAAATATATTTGCTCTTTGTAAGCACACACAAATACCACAGGCACGCCTACACGAGTAGGTCACATCTCATTCCCTCATTACCGTAATTTGGGCACACACACACGCACACCTACACGCGCAGTTCCCATCTCATTCCCTCATTACCGTAATTGGGGCACACGATTCCTGGGTTGTAGAAGCAAAAGCTTCCCGGCGTCCATTTGCCGGAGTAGGTGTTGCCGGTGTTGGTGCAGAAGTCAAGCTGGAGGGCACCGGTGGAATGGAGCCCAGCCAGAGTGCTGGGAGAGGAGTATGTGATGTCCCCTTGGCTGTAGGCGAAGCGTGTCCCCACCTCGAAGCCCGATGGCGGACAACCCTCCTTTGGGGCGAGGTACGACACCTCACTGGGCCAGTCTGCCACTGGGTCTGCGGAGAAAATACGTGACCATTGTCAGCCGATATTAGGCTATATATTTAGGGTGAGTGATTGAGTTTTACACCTCTTTAAAGAACATCCCAGGAATACCACGGCGGGGCTTCACACATTCTACCCATATGGGGAATCGAACCCGGATCTTCAGCGTGACCCGCGAACAATGAAACCACTCCACTACCCCACCGTCCCTAAAGGCTAAATCAGTCTGACAAACCCATTCGAGTCCCGAACCATAGTTTCCTATATTTCGTCCCCGGTTACTATGACAAAGGGGCTTGGATTGGATCATGTCTAGATTTTTTTTAAAATCTGACTCTCCCTTCTCACCCGGGCTTCTTTTCAGTTTAAACAGCGTTGTTGTTTCTATCAAATTTACATATTTGCAGACACCAAGCTCTAGTCGAAACCAGGCCTTGGGCGTGACGAACGATCACTATGGTACCCCACCGACCTTATGTCTGGGATACAGGAGGACTTTAAAGCAGACACTAGAAATGGGCTTCACACAGTGTAGCCAAGAGGGGAATAGAACCCGGATCTTCGGCGTAATGAGCGAACACTTTAACCACTAGGCTCCCCGCCGCCACTCGCCTGTTGTAAAAGACATGGATTCATACTTACACCTTGCGTCAAGGACGGTTTTACACTTGGTGCGGCTATCCAACCCAGGGGGACACACGCATTGACATTTGCCTTCGAATTTCCCCAAGTATCCCTCGTTTGCACAGGTGGTGCTGTCGCAACTCGTCTCGCCTGGACAATATATACAAGCCATGAATACATTGTACTATAGTGAGTGAGTTTAATTTTAAGCCGCTCTCAGCATTATTCCAGTTGTATGGAGGCGGTCTGTAAATAATCCAGTCTGGATCAGCGAATCCAGTGATCAACAGCATGAGCATTGATATATATATAACTGGGATATGTGACACGTGTCAACCAAATCAGCAAGCCTGACACCCCGATCGAGTAGCTAAGCTAGGTTTCCATGTGTACGTATTGTCCGCGTAATTACGTATTGTGTGGTACGTATTACAAGTGCGTAGTGTCCAGTCCCTTGTGTGCGAGTACATAGGCTATGCGGTACGGTAGATCAAGTCATTCTTTTCCTAGAGAATTTGTGTGTGACATGAAAACCGCGTGACATCGGGAAAACCCCTCGGGAATCCTTACTTCTGCATAGCTGGGGAATACATATTCGAACACATTTTGAGCATAAACAAAATCACGCAAAACGCAGCGTACGTGCATGGGAACGGTTCTTACCATACTAGCATAAAGCGTTGTTAACGCTCTGTGCACGCATTGAAACCCAGTTGTAGCCTTTTACGACAAGCATGGGTTACTGTAGATCAATTAGTTGTAATCCAGATCCTCACGGGTCGGAAATGTTTATACATGGAGGGTCCCAAAGTGTTAAAGATCGATGCCTACCACAGCACTTGTGATTGATGCTGATTTCCTTGAAGAACAGGAACTGACTCATGACCGATGGCCGTGGAGCGCCAGGATACAGGTATGTGTACGTCGGCCACCCATACTTGGATATCAGCTGAAACAGACATTAATGACTCGTGGGTACAAAGTAACAGGAACCTTGGTTGCTAGGTAACAGGAAACATGGTTGCTAGGTAACAGGAAAAAAGGTTGCTAGGTAACAGGAAGTTTGATTGCTAGGAAACAGGAAACATGATTGCTACTAGTAGGTAAAAGGTAGCTTGGCTATTAGGTTACAGGAAACTTGGTTTCAAGGTAAAAGAGAACTTGGTTACTAGTTAATAGGAAACGTGATTATTCGGTAGCAGGAAACTTTGCTGTTAACAAGAAACTTGGTTGCTAGGTAACAGAAAACGTGGTTACTAGGGAACGGGAAACATGGTTACTAGAGAGCAGGAAACGTGGTTGTCAGGTAACTGGAAACTTGGTGATGAGGTAACAGACAATTTGGTTACTAGGTTACAGAAAACAGGATTGTTAGGTAACAGGGAACTCTGGGATCCTGGATAAGAATATGGATAATTCGATAATGTCCATATATACTTGTTCTAACGTGTTCTTGGTAAAATAAGAAGTGAGTCTCTCCGTCTATGATATTTTAAGGTTACTTCCATTCGTTACATAACAAATAGAAGAAATGTTTACTTAGATTGTATGTGCTTCCATTGAGGTGTAATATTAGAGACATTACTGGCAAACAAGGATAAGCTTGGAATACGCAGGTAACGCGTTTACGAGAATTAGGAGGGCACGGCAATGAGTAAACCCATTTGGTTTGTGAAAGGTGGGTCAGATGTAGGCTAGTCCACGTGTAGTACATGACGATGAAATTGATTCCGCGCATAGGAGACAGACCACGCGCATCACTCTTGATCGAGGACAGCTTGGGGCCGCTTTGTTCACAATGGCAAGCGCCTTTGGGCACCACTCACACATGTTAGTCAATTGTCAGGTCGGTGCTCAACTTATATATCCTTGTTTGACAGTAACATTGATAAGATGTGTACCATGTGTGGACTCGAATGAAGAAAAAAGTCACTTTACATTTGAACAAACAGCGTAATATAATTTTACTAGAGAAAAGTATTTTTCCATATTGTGGACAGGACATCATACAGATAAAAAATAATCATTTCATTAGCAACAATTGTACCCATACACTTTTTAACTGTTTAAAATGTATTAAAGACGCTCTTGCCTTTAGAAAATTTGTTACATCTTCTTAAGACGTTAAACTGCCTTTAGTCTCTGCATAATTTGCTACTCTTTTGAACTGTATTCTTATTATACATGTGCCAAATTCACGGACCTATAAAACCGAAATACATTCATTTGAATTGAATGAAGGATTGGGCACCCATTTGTAGATCTACGGATAACTCGAGTGTGTTTTAGTGCATGCACAACTTATTCGAGAAGGCGTCCACGGAGAGGCAGAGACGAGCAAAAATTATGTAAGCGTAGTTCAGGGCGTTTTTATCTTAAAGGCACACTATCACGCCACAGTTTCTCTAAAATGAACACTGCATTTCTCTCTATGATACCATCACCTATCAGCCAGGCTACCATATAATTTATTCCGAAAAATGCGTATTCAGACTAGAACCAGAAGCTAAAAAGTACTAATGAATCAATGCAACGTTGCATTAATTCGACTAACGCCTTCTACCAACGAAACTTTCTTTCAAGCGAACCCCATAGATATATGTCACTTGGGACGCTCTTTATGAATTTCCTTTCACACAGTTTGTGATTGAAGCCAGTTTGGCTAACACCGACAAAACCCCGTGTGACCGTTTCCGAAGCAATCGTTTACATTCCATACGTGGCAAATGTTGTGTGTGTGTAGGATGTTCTCTTCGAAGATTCAGTTATTGGTTACAGGCAAGTAGTAAGGGATAAATAATCTTTTTGTGTTAATAGGAAGCTTAAGTGAATGCACATGCTCGAGTATATATGTATATGATAATGATATTTTCTCACGTAGTTGTTGTACGTCATTATAGACTGGGAGGAGAAACCACAGCTTTTGTATTTCTGCTGCTCGACCTCGGATGCCAGCTCCTGCTCGGGCCGGTAAACTGAAAACAAGTCATCATCTTACAAGTTTGTGATGGTTTGGTGACTGTTCTGTTCGACATCAGCCACGTGAACAGTGAGTGAGTTTATTTTTACACCGCACTCAGCAATATTCCACATAAATGGCGTTGGTATGTAAGTGATCGAGTCTGGGCCAGACAATCCAGTGAACAACTGCACGAGCATCGATCGCTCTGGCAACCGATGACATGTCATCCCAGTCAACGAGCTAGACCACCTGTCTCTTTCGACAAGCATAGTCGCCTCTTGTGGCAAGCAATGCTTTGTGGAGGGTGGGTTGAGCTAAGTGAGTTTAGCTCTACTCCGCTTCCGCATGGGCTTCACACACTGTACCCATGTGTGGCATGGGTCTTTGATATAACAACTCGGCTACCCCACCACCCCTCGTAAGATGAATGAGATATTCAGGCTCTTTGGCTTGGCTGATGCGGGTTATCCTATCCCACTTACTGAAATCAATTCTCATTATGTCACTGGAGTGTCTGCTCCAGACATTCTTTTATTTCTGACCGCCGTCATATAGTAGGATCAATATTGTTTCTATGACATTAGTCCAGTCCCACAACGAAGCACACGTGATACATGCGGTCTCATCTTAGGCAAGTGAGTTTGGTCAAAATTGCCACTGTTCACGAAATGGTTGCCCGATGGGATAACTAATGAAACTTTTAACCTTCAAGCGCTTCAGGCAGTTTGGGTTACCTAGGGTAATATTAATCAGATAAAGATTGTCAGCGCTTTGAGCACTGCCCATGTGAGGTGGAAGTCAGCGCTATACAAATATTATAACAAACAAACAAACAAACAAACAAACAAACAAACAAACAAACAAACAAACAAACAAACAAAAAAGCTTTACTCACATTTGCCAGCATTGTCCAAGTTAGCGTTGATGTATTCCTGACGTACGGTCATGCTTAGTTCATGTACCAAGCCAAGCATATGTCCGAATTCATGGGCGTATGTCATCTAATCGGTAAATGATATAAAAATTAATCACTTAAATTCATAGGGTTTACTGAGATACTGAGGCAACATTAGCCAGAAAGAAAGGTGTACCCCAGGGGTTTATCTCGCCTCACGGCAGGGGTTCCTGGGAGTCCCTGTTATCAGTTTTAGAGCTGAGTGAGTTTAGTTTTACGCGCACTCAGCAATATTCCAGCTATAGGCCGGAGGTCTGTAAATAATCGAGTCTGGACCAGAAACTCCAGTGATCAACAGCATGAACATCGATCTTGGGAATCGATAACATGTGTCAACCAAGTCAGCAAGTCTGACTACCAGATCCCGTTAGTCGCCTCTAATGACTAGTATGGGTTACTGAAGACCAAGTATTCTAACCCCGATCTTCATGGGTAAATGGTGTACAGAAATTTATGCTGATAATTTCTTCCTAGCCTGGATTAAATCATAGATATGCTGACGAATTTCCTCGTACAGGAAAAACGTTTACTGTGCTTCTCTGTGGATGAATTTAATTTGTGAATACATGTGAATTGGTGGTTTCAAACAATAACATTCACGGCGTATCCTGTAGTCGGAATACACATATATTAAAGCTGCGGTATGTGCGGGATGGAGAACACACGAAAACTGTGTTTTACATTCTTGATTGACGTAAGACAAAGATGTACTCTCCGTCCTTTACATTTTTCAGTTTGTAGAAAGGAATTAGCTGAGTTTAGAATCAGACAATAAAAGAATGGGTGGCTTCCCATCAGCTTGTGTACATCAAACCCATTAATTGTATAAACAACTCATCGTCTTCTCATCCTTGTAACAACTATCCATGTATATATTCCTCCACAATGCATTACCCTGTACCATTTGCTTGGCAACGACATTAGTATCTATGTCGAAACGTCGCACTCACTGAATAAAAGAAGTTGTATATCCATAAATCATAGTCCTCATTCTTCAACTACTCAACTTCTAGAATGCCTATCAAAGATGTCAGACAATAAAAGGTCAGTAAACTCACAGCTCCACGGCATGGTGACAGTGATCTTCCTCTTACAGAGTACCCAATATGTGCAGCACACCTGTAACCCGGAAGGACTCCGTTTATACTTCAAGTTTGTTCCTGTAAGCGGACCAGACTATCCAGCGGTCAACACGTCATCAGCATCGATCTGAGCCACGATTATGTGTCAACCATAAGCCAGACCATCCGATGGAGGCTGACCATCCGATGGAGCCTGACCATCCGATCTCGTTAGTCGCCTCTTACGACAACCATGGCTTGGTGAAGACCCACTCTAACCCAGATCTTCACGGGTAACAAAGCACAAGAGTGGATAATTGATGTTTGCTGAAAGAGGAAACATGTCAGACACACACACAATTTGCTAGCTTTCCTCTACTGCCCAACGCCTAACAAAACTAAATATACACACAGTGTCACAGGTAGTACCCACGGTGGAACTGAGGCATTTCTTCTTTGTGTTGTGGCTTTGCGAACTTGTCCGACAAAGGTGTGACTCTGGGCGAGTAAACATGCCAGCAGCAGTCTGTGCTGGTGACAGGCATACCAAAATGGATCGGTTGATTATCCTCTGCTAGGCATTTGCACCTACATTGATGCTCATTATGTCAACCATTCGATGTCATGCAGCCAGAATATTTTTTTTTGTGTGTGTGTAAGGCATAATAACGGGTGAAAAGGGAAACGACTGTGTCAGGACGTCAACTCACACGCCACTGTCATAGATGTAAACCCATCCCTTTGTGTTTGTAGCGCCAGGAACACTGGAAGAGTTGTCGGCCTTTTCCTTGAAACGAATGCAGGTATTCTTCTCTAGAGTCCTCATGAATCCCCTCCATTTTTTCTTAAGGTCCGCAGCTGTAAGTAAGGAAGTGGTTTAATTCCTGAAAACATTTGACACTTTTGAAACATGAAAACGTGATTCTTTAAAGACAGAAAAACACAACTCGCCATTATTCTATGAATACTGATCACGTCCTGGGTTCGAATATATTTTCTGAATTTTAACCCTTGGTTTTAGAAGTCTTACTTACTTTGTCTCGCTTTCGTATTAAGTTTACAATTGAAATACCAGCTGTGTGGGTTAGTGAGTGAGTTGATTTAGAACTTCGACTGTTATTTCATTTACATCACGGGAGGACTCGTACAGATCCCCGATAGAATTGATCTTCAGTACCCCATTCCTGTCGTAAGAGGCGAATAACGGGTTCAGGTGGCTTGGATCGCTGACTTGGTTGACATCCCATCCCGGTTGCGTAGATCGGTGTTCATGATGTTGATCACTTGATGGTCTAATGCGGCAATAAACAACACACAAAGATCACTTCTTGTCTGCCTGATGTAGACTAGAATCCCGAAGTGATGGCGGCCTTCAACATTTAATCATTTAATGTGTATGTGAGTGTTGTTTATCGCCGCACTCAGCAATATTCCAGCCATGTGGAGGAGGTCTGTCAATAATCGAGTCTGGACCTGACAATTCAGCGTTCAGCAGCATGATCATCGATCTATACAGCTGGGATACAACGACACGTGTCAACCAAGTCAGCGAGCCTGGCCACCCGAACCCTTCAGTCGCCCATTACGACAAGCATGGGCTATTGAAGATCAACACTAACCCTGATCCTCAAGGGTCAATCCTTGATGCGTGGTGCATGGACACGGTAGTGACTATTTCCAGACACAACCACGTATATTTCAAGCCCACGATGTTACGTTCCTTGTATCCCTTAGACATTATAAGTGGAATATGGGAAACCCGTGCATCACAAGCACTGATTCACTTGCCTGTGAATAGAATATCTATAGACTTACGGACGTTTGGTGAGAACCGGTATGGAATGACCTTGTCAGGCCAAGGTTTGGTGTAGAAGAAAGCCCTTTTCTGTCGATGTCCGGTCTGCAAATCGATAAGATTAAAACGTACGAATTGCAATCATGCATCGTATTTGGTACTTGACTTTTAGGAAATATCTTAATGGTTGAGTATAAACAATGCGAAACCATTGAACACTTATTAACAAGGTAACCTCCAATGAACCCTAAAAACGCGACGTTTGCCATGCATGCTTGCCTCCTGTCGCCCTAGTGAAACATGCTGTAAACAGGAAAATGCGATTTCAGTGCGAATACAATAATTCGAAAACGATGAAATGTAAGCCGACACTTTGGAGTGAGTGAATGATTCTAATTTACGCCGCAGTGAGTGAGTTTACTTTACACTGCATTGAGAGAGTTTACTTTACGCCGCAGTGAGTTTTCTTTATGCCGCAGTGAGTGAGTTATCAAATTTGCTCCCGACATTCCAGTGATCAACAGATGAGTATTGATCTAAGCCTGACCACTCGATCCCGTGAGTCGCCTCTTACGACAAGCATGGGTTACTGAAGATCAATTCTAACCTGGATCTTCTCGGAGCCTACACTATAGAACGTGCAGTACGTGGGTATCGATTCGAAAAAAATAATAAAAAGGCTCATGCGCTAGTCTCAGTATGTCGTTGCCAATGCCTGGTCGTTCACGTTGCCCCGTATGGCGACGCAAAGTATTGGAATGATAATAGCAAGACAGCTGCGAAAATAAATAACGATAACGGGAGAGAAAAACATCAGTGTCGATTAACATTTTGCGATTAAAAATAACGAATAGAACGAGAATGATCAAGTAATAGGTTGCGCGTGGTGGTGCATGCGCAGGTAACGGTCATCGTGAAGGTGGTTACTCTTGGTGTTGCGGTTCTGGGACTCTCAAACGTCTGACAGCCTGACTGACACGTCTCCCTTGCCTGATGGTGGTCTAGTTTTGTACAGCCTAAAGTTCTGGCAATGGTTGTTCTAAGGCGCCATCTTGAAATTTCAGTGTTTCGTTCTCTCCCCGCTGCTGGGCATTGGTAGGCTGGTAGTTAACGCTTCCGATCGCCACGCTGACGATCAAGGTTCGATTCCCACATGGGTGCAATGTGTAAAATCCAATTCTGGTGTCCAAGCCTTTGTATTGTTGGACTATTGCTAAAAGCGGGGTAAAATCCAACGCAGTCAGTGAGTCACTTTATCTCTCCAATGCTTGCTGACAGTTTGATGTCTGCCCCTGTCGGGTGTACCATTCACAATCGCCACAATCTTATCTCTGCTGTGTAACATGCACGTACGATTCAGCTAAATGATGATCTCCACGCTATTCCATTACAACATAGCAATAAATGATATCCGAGATATTTTAGCAACATTTTCACACTGTGATTACCGTAAAGTAATTATAATCAATACTTTTCAAAATATTTACTCAATGTTGTTTGGAAAATATTCTTCAAACATCGAGCGTGTGCTTTCTTTTGAACGTCAGTTTATATAGGTGCGGGAGCACTGACCTCGCTGTTGACAATCTCCATCCCAGTTTCACGTTGTTGCTCCGTGTCAATATCCACCTAGAGATGGAAAAAAACCCCATCTATAACAACACTTAAAGTACACCTTTAACATGATAAAGTAATCCCCTCTGCACTTCGTGGTTAATGAAACCCTACTCAAGGGACTTAACTCTGAAGAACAATTACATAAATGAACAGTTACTATTACCAAAACCAAAGCAAAAGTTCACCCGAACTAAAAATATCTTTTCATGGAAATGTTCATGCAATGACATATCTGGAGGGCATCACCCGGTTCCAATGCCATCAGTTAGAGTCCCCTGTCGTGATATTGCTGGAATATTTCTAAAAGTGGCATAATATTTAACTCAGTCATTCACTCAAAATCGATATCCCAACGGTGATTGTCGCCCTTGCTCTGTCAGAATATTGACCTTAAAGTCAGCTACTGGTGGCATTGTTAGCACCTCACTTTCAAGATGACGTTGTGTGATTTGCATCAAATATTTTCCAAAGCCATGTTACATTTGCCTCACTCACTCAGTGCTCATAAAATCACGGTATATGGCATAATTTGACGTCACCTCAGGTTCGGCTTCATCCTGACCCTCTTCAACGGGTGCGCCATAAATCGACTGCAGACAGCACAGCGCTAGAAGAAGCCCTGTGACCTTGAACAACTTCATCTGCAAATATGAAGTAAATTGTAGAACTATTGAATTCACTCTTGGTCCTTTTTGGTGGGTCTGTTGTTGGAGATTTAAAGACGGCGGACACACAGACTCACTCACTTCCCGTGTATAACATCATGCTTAAACTTTGGCGACAATATCATATATGTTGTATTCATGTCAGTGTGTGTTACTCCTACTCCCTATGAAGTAGTTTTATGGTCAACGTGTAAAATTCTTTTTATCAGGGGCTTTGTCTCCATTTAGTGTCTCCAAACAAATTCACAGCTCGTTTTCATCCGTTTGGCTCAAAAGCAGACCGACGAATTGCAATATTACTCGAAACCTGTAAATTATGTACATATAGTATACGGGCCTACTGACACACCCACTAAATTCACATTTATAACTCATAGAAGAACAAGCATAGTAGACAATTTCCTTGTCTCTAGTCAATTATTTCATAAGGTTGTGGATTTAAAGATATGTGACTGTGCTGAATGTGATCATATGCCGATATTCTGCACTTTGTCGACAGTACTCAGTGACGTTTCAGTACCCAAAAGCAGTATAAATCTAACTACTGCTCCCAGATAAAGGTAACCAGAACCAGCCTCGTCCACGTATACAGAACTTCTACGATCACCTAATGCACTGGATGACTTGCTGTGTTGCAGACTCATAAATCTTCCTGTACTGAAAGTGGACGATTTTCATGATATTACTTTTGCAGCCGGGAATTTTGTGTGTCAGAAATGAAAAGTACTGAAAAACAACCTTTTGACAGTTTGATAGTGAATGTGCAGAAATAAAAAACCCCCAGTAATACAGACGTTTAAGTTTATTCCGAAGATTTGAGTGTAACGAAAACCTGGAGAGGTATATGGAAACTAAAGCTAGATTTAGCTATGTGCTATGAAAAAGGCCAGTTTGGAGAAACGTTTAGGAGTTGATCTGTGTCGAGCTGCTAAAGATGGTGACTGTAAGACATTCTGGAACAGTTTAAAAAACTAACTACGGAATAAATACAGAGGATGTCCAATAAGACCAGATAGTCTACAGATATATTTCAAGGATCTGTTGAACCCATCTAAACATCATACAGATGAATGCTTTGATCAGCGTGTCTGATTTCATACCTAACCATTATTGGGAAGAGTGTGTGAACGCTCCAGGTATAGATCAACTGTTGTCTGAGAATAGTATTGAACTTGAAATCACCGAAGCTATAAAAGAAACTGAAAACTGGTAAACTCCCTGGTGAAGATGGAATTCCTCCAGATTTTTTAAGATTGGACAATCGACATAGCTTGCTTTCCCCAAGCCACTATTTTATTCAATATTAAAGTCTAGAATATTTACAGATTCCTGGAACTCTGCTCTAACTATACCTCTATTCAAGTCAGGATGCACAACCGACCTAAACAGCTATTTGTGCATGTCACTCATAACCATTTCAGGGAAACTACTTACACCAATACTGGATAAGCGACTCCGTCCGTGGATAGATATGAATGATATCTTAACAGAAGCACAAGCTGTGTTTAGGCCCGCATTGCTACCCCCGATAATATATTAACCCTACAGGCACTATATTCCAAATATCTTTCAAAGCCTAAGGGGCGATTCTTCCGTGCCTTTATTGACTTTAACAAGGCCTTTGACTATGTTGATAGAACCAAACCTCCACATATGTTACTCAAGTCAGTTTGTCATGGTAAACTGTACAGTCTTCTTCATAATATGCATTCATCTGTAAAATCCTGTGTAAAGGCTGGCAATTGTAAAACTGATTTGTTCTCAGCACGTTCTGGCGTACGCCACGGCTGCATTATAGGCCCAATACGTTTCATCTTATAAACAAACATGCTGCAGAAATGTATAAATCCTGTATACATGGCGTGTTTATATGTCAAGATATTTATGATATTGTGATGTTACGACTTACTAACGATGTAAATATGTTTTCCTATTCACTCATTGGTTAATGGCAACAACTTAATATGTTGCGTCAAGTTTGTATTACTTGGGATTTGAGTGTTAATATTGAGAAAATTAACATTATTGTGTTCAGAAATGAAGGTGTGTTAAAAAGGGATTAGATATGGTATGACGGCAAAACAAGGCTGGGATATGTCACGAATTATAAATATTTGGGTACAATATTTTCATCCAGACTTAATTGGCCAACAACCTGTAAAAGTTTATTTGCGCAAGCATCAAAGGGTGGACATGTGCTAACTGTATACCAGTGATATTCAAAGAGAATTATTTTATTTCTTTCAATACTGCTTGGGCCATCTTTGACTGTAAGGTTTAACGGTTCTTTTATATCGGTCCGAAATTTGGGTAACTAAATATTTCCACTGTATTGAAAAGGTTCATGCATTATATTTGTAGTGCTTCCTAAATTTGGGAAATGTAATTAAAATTTGGCTGAAATTATTAAAATGGATTCATATAGGTACCTTAGGAAAGCTACATTTTCTTAAAGTTCCAAGATGATAATAATGGTGATCAACTGGGCATCAAAGGTTAGACAGGTACGTTTTTCGACTGGATTTTCATGTGTGGATTTCTCAAGAGGCTGGAAATGAATGTAATTTGTAGATGTTTAAGCAGTGGCTTCAGGACATTTCCTTCCGAGAATGGACCATGTCAATAAATAATTCCCGTTTTTAGAACACTATTCTTCATGTGTGTTTGCTAGAAGCGGAGTTTTATGGTATGTATGTATGTATGTATGTATGTATGTATGTATGTATGTATGTATGTATGTATGTATGTATGTATGTATGTATGTATGTATGTATGTATGTATGTATGTATGTATGTATGTATGTATGTATGTATGTATGTATGTATGTATGTATGTATGTATGTATGTATGTATGTATGTATGTATGTATGTATGTATTCGGGCCAAAATCGGACGTTATGCAAATTTAGAATTGGTTTTCATGATTTTAGAATTCACTGTTTACGCAAACCCATCATAGTTTCCAGTGATGATAATGAATCCATTTGTAAAAATTGTAATTCTGGTAATACTGAAAGTGAATTTCATGTAATATTTGTGTATACCAAGTATTCAGATTTACGTAGTAAGTATGTGTCATTTATATCAACCCCTGTAAGAGATAAGGAATATTCAAGTTATCATATATATTGGACTATATTTAAAACATGTTTTCAATGCGAGAAATGTAAACACCAGCACGTGCATTTAAATGCATCAAGTCTGTTTGTACTGTCGGCCATCACGCCTCCCTAGTTAGTCTAACACAAATGGTAATTAAGCTGATTGAATGAAGAGAGGCCAGTGCGGAGGTTCAGGGACTATTTTGGAAAGTCCCGCCCCGGGCATAGATCTCTCAAATCTGCAGGATTGGTCTCGTTGTAAGTCGTCAAGTTTGTCGACACATTCTCTGCCTTCTAGTCAGTTTGTGAGTTTACTTTTACGCCGCATTCAGCAACATTCCAGCTTTGTAGGTGCAGTCTGTAAATAATCGAGTCTAAACCAGACAATCCAGTGACCATCTGTTTGGTTGGCATTTTAGAAGTTGATGGATAATATGAAAGTATAATATTTTATGGATGACAACTTCCTTAATGCTATGATGCGACGTTTCGGTATAGCTTCTTCTACCGTTTTCAAGCAAGACTTCTTTATTTCTATGATGCGACGTTTGGGTATAGCTTCTTCTACCGTTTTCAAGCAAGACTTCTTTATTTCTATGATGCGACGTTTCGGTATAGCTTCTTCTACCGTTTTCAAGCAAGGCTTCTTTATTTCTATGATGCGACGTTTCGGTATAGCTTCTTCTACCGTTTTCAAGCAAGACTTCTTTATTTCTATGATGCGACGTTTCGGTATAGCTTCTTCTACCGTTTTCAAGCAAGGCTTCTTTATTTCTATGATGCGACGTTTCGGTATAGCATCTTATACCGTTTTCAAGCAAGGCTTCTTTATTTCTATGATGCGACGTTTGGGTATAGCTTCTTCTACCGTTTTCAAGCAAGGCTTCTTTATTTCTATGATGCGACGTTTGGGTATAGCTTCTTCTACCGTTTTCAAGCAAGACTTCTTTATTTCTATGATGCGACGTTTGGGTATAGCTTCTTCTACCGTTTTCAAGCAAGACTTCTTTATTTCTATGATGCGACGTTTCGGTATAGCTTCTTCTACCGTTTTCAAGCAAGGCTTCTTTATTTCTATGATGCGACGTTTCGGTATAGCATCTTATACCGTTTTCAAGCAAGGCTTCTTTATTTCTATGATGCGACGTTTGGGTATAGCTTCTTCTACCGTTTTCAAGCAAGGCTTCTTTATTTCTATGATGCGACGTTTGGGTATAGCTTCTTCTACCGTTTTCAAGCAAGGCTTCTTTATTTCTATGATGCGACGTTTGGGTATAGCTTCTTCTACCGTTTTCAAGCAAGGCTTCTTTATTTCTATGATGCGACGTTTGGGTATAGCTTCTTCTACCGTTTTCAAGCAAGGCTTCTTTATTTCTATGATGCGACGTTTCGGTATAGCTTCTTCTACCGTTTTCAAGCAAGGCTTCTTTATTTGTATGATGCGACGTTTCGGTGTAGCTTCTTCTACAGTTTTCAAGCAAGACTTCTTTATTTCTATGATGCGACGTTTCGGTATAGCATCTTATACCGTTTTCAAGCAAGGCTTCTTTATTTCTATGATGCGACGTTTCGGTATAGCATCTTATACCGTTTTCAAGCAAGGCTTCTTTATTTCTATGATGCGACGTTTCGGTATAGCTTCTTCTACCGTTTTCAAGCAAGGCTTCTTCATTTCTATGATGCGACGTTTGGGTATAGCTTCTTCTACCGTTTTCAAGCAAGGCTTCTTTATTTCTATGATGCGACGTTTGGGTATAGCTTCTTCTACCGTTTTCAAGCAAGGCTTCTTTATTTCTATGATGCGACGTTTCGGTATAGCATCTTATACCGTTTTCAAGCAAGGCTTCTTTATTTCTATGATGCGACGTTTCGGTATAGCATCTTATACCGTTTTCAAGCAAGGCTTCTTTATTTCTATGATGCGACGTTTCGGTATAGCATCTTATACCGTTTTCAAGCAAGGCTTCTTTATTTCTATGATGCGACGTTTCGGTATAGCTTCTTCTACCGTTTTCAAGCAAGGCTTCTTTATTTCTATGATGCGACGTTTCGGTATAGCTTCTTCTACCGTTTTCAAGCAAGGCTTCTTTATTTCTATGATGCGACGTTTGGGTATAGCTTCTTCTACCGTTTTCAAGCAAGACTTCTTTATTTCTATGATGCGACGTTTCGGTATAGCATCTTATACCGTTTTCAAGCAAGGCTTCTTTATTTCTATGATGCGACGTTTCGGTATAGCATCTTATACCGTTTTCAAGCAAGGCTTCTTTATTTCTATGATGCGACGTTTCGGTATAGCATCTTATACCGTTTTCAAGCAAGGCTTCTTTATTTCTATGATGCGACGTTTCGGTATAGCTTCTTCTACCGTTTTCAAGCAAGGCTTCTTTATTTCTATGATGCGACGTTTCGGTATAGCATCTTATACCGTTTTCAAGCAAGGCTTCTTTATTTTTATGATGCGACGTTTCGGTATAGCATCTTATACCGTTTTCAAGCAAGGCTTCTTTATTTCTATGATGCGACGTTTCGGTATAGCATCTTATACCGTTTTCAAGCAAGACTTCTTTATTTCTATGATGCGACGTTTCGGTATAGCTTCTTCTACCGTTTTCAAGCAAGGCTTCTTTATTTCTATGATGCGACGTTTCGGTATAGCTTCTTCTACCGTTTTCAAGCAAGACTTCTTTATTTCGAAACTAAGCTATACCGATATGTCGATGATTGTTGCCATCTATAAAGTATATACTATATATCTATATACTTTTCTATAATCCAGTGATCAACAACATGAGTATCGACCTGTGCAAATGGAGCATACTACCGAGTGTCTTGCGACTGCTGTGGTGCAATGACATGTATGCAGGTCTTTAACCCATTTAACACACTTGACACTTACCCTGTTCAGTAGCGTCGATAAGTCTTTCTGATACACACATAAACTAAATCCTGAGCAGTCCTACAGTACACTGGCAACTTTCACAGCTGTAATAGCTTTTTCCCCGTCGTTGTCGGTTATACAGTTCCCAATGAAAAGATCCCCAAACACTAAATGCCTTCCTTACCAGACATACGGCATTTTCATCTAGCATAATTTGAACTGTGATACCGCAACCCATGGTCTCCGGTGGACCAGTGAACAACGTACCTATTTGTCTTACCGAACACCTCAGTTTTTAGTTGTTTATAGCATGGGTATCGGTTCGTACATTGTCTTAGTAAAGTCGCCGCGATGTAATTCTCCTAATGTTCACAGGGACTACATGTGAACGTTTTGTCAAAATGTACTAATTGGAAAGAGAATCAAATGTTTTCGTAGCCATCGCTAGATTTTGTGGACGAGACATGAAAAACAGATTTAGAGTTATCTCTCATCCATCCATATCCATTCGAAAAATATCGGTAATTTCCGTGCATTATGAGTCATTTAATGTTATTCGAGATTAAAAAAGTAACTACCAAGAAGTACCGAATGAGTTGCTATTGGCAGCAGGGTATATTGCAATGTACCACGTTTGCAAGCGGGGTACATTGAAAATAACAGAAGAGGGTTCATCCAATCATTTATGTGTGAGGTAAGATAAATGTACATATATGTTAATGCTACGTGTTAATACGCTAGTGGGTTTATTTACTTCCCTTCACAAACTGTCACCTCTCATGCTTTAATGACCGCACGGCAGTATCCGGTAATCTATAACCCGCCTGTCAGTCCTGATATATTGGTGTGATATAGTGCTATATGCAATAAAGTGGTAAAACTTAAACTGTTAGTCCGAAATAATTATTGACATTTGTGCAACATTCCCTTAGCTACCTTTGAGCTGAAGCTTTAAATCAACGAGGTGTTTAATTATCTATACTGGAGTTTCTTAAACCCACCTACACAGTTACTTAGGTTGAGGCTGCTTTTTTCATACCCGTGAAGGTCCGGGTTAGAATATTGGCCTTTAGTAACCCATACTCGTCGTGACGGGATCGGGGTGGTCAGGCTCGCTGACATGTCTGACTACATGCCATCAGTTCCTAGTTACACAGATCGATGCTCATGCTGTTGATCACTGGATTTTCTTGTCAGACCCGATTATTTACAAACCGCCGTCATATAGCTAGCTATGCATTAAACAACAAACACACAGACTTGCGATTTTCTTGCGATTTTGCTAGGCTGCTTTGTCATGACTACGTTGTCAAAAGCCTCTTTCACTGTAAGTGCTATTGCCAATATTTGCATTCATTATTACAGGCATATCCGATAAACGAAACACGCCGAAATGTACACATAGCGTGACTCTACTTCACGTCGATGTCATCTGTAATTGGGTAGCTAAATATACTAACAATGTATTTCATATTTGACCATTAACAAAAGCAACAAAACTCTTTCCATGATCGTGGGTAGCCTTGTGGTTAAAGCGTCCGCTCGTCACGCTGAAGATCTGGGATCGATTCGACACATGGGTACAATGTGTGAAGACCATGTCTGGTGTCCCCCGCCGTGATATGGTTGTAGTAATGCGAACAGCGGCTTAAATCATACTCATTCTCTTTCCATTATCACGGCGAGGGACACCAGAAATGGGTTTCACACAATGTGTCCATGTAAGGGACCCGCCCCGGTCTTCGGTGTGACGAGCTAAACCCCACCACCGCTAATAGTAATAAAAGGGATGAAACCCTATCAAAACTCGATGGATGGCTTCCGATCATATAATGAGTAGTAGTTCAGAATCACTGTCAGATCACTGCATAAATAGTAGTATAGTATAGTATAACTGTATAAAACAACTCATTACAACATACATGTACACAGACAGTACAGCCTCACACTTCACAGTCTCATAATCTGGGAAACTGAAGGAGAAGCATGACCATTGTACAATGTATGATGGCTGTGACAACTCTAAAGGTAGACGCTAAGCTCACAACTTCAAAGTTCAAGCGGCACGATTTACTACAAGTGTTAATGTTATAGATATTCAATGTCCCTTTTCTAATCTACGTCAAGAAGATGAGAACCATGGGTTACTTATATTCAAGAAATATTTAGAAATAAGATAAAAAATATGTGCCTTATGATTTCTACAAGCAATCATCGGGACATACATTCTGTGTGCGAAGTCGCACACAGAATATTACTTAATGTAGCCCTTGTTGTGTTGTACCACATACTTAGGCTGAGAGATTGGGGATTTATAGACGTTGCTTTAACTCGCGTATTTACATGATGCGCGTAAATTCACAGTTATAATTTTACTCCCCCTACCCATGTATGAGCATATCATCGTATTTGGAACGAGGTACATAAACCCTTTTGTGTATTAATGATTATTCAAATTATGGATTGTTTATAAAATATCATATTACATCCCATTCACAGAAGACAAATTAAATCAGGAAACAGCCATTTTCACGTGTGTATATAGCTAAGTCATCCGAACATAAATAAATAACGGTTCACATTAAATGATATTCCACGTGACGTATCACTAACACATCACCTTGTATTAATACACAATAAACATTGCACTTCATTTCAAAGTATGAACAAGACTCACAGAAACTATGTATATACAGGGTTGTAAGTGCGTCACGTTGTTTGTTATGTTTCGTATCAAAAGAATAATGAATTCATGACATCAAGAACGTAATTTAGCATCCACTGTATTTTTCAATGATAGGTTTTCAACACGAACATGAAAGTTCTCGTGGCAACCTCGATGCAAAAACATGAGTGTTTTTCCGACCCGTATGATTCTTTAACTCCTCAAAATAAAACGATCGAGGAATGCTAATTTTGTAAATAATAATGACACATATAGTATTATTAGTTTTATGCCACACTCAACAATATTCCAACTACATGGCAACGGCCTGTAAATAACTGATCACCCAGTGATCAATAGCATGAACATTGATGAATCTGTATAAACTTTGAGACTTGTACAGACATCTCTATTAATACGGACTAAGTGGTTTAATATATTCGAATGGATAATATTTGCCTATGAAATCCTGTTTTCTCATTTACCTTTATCTTCTATGTTCTTAGATGACATGACATTTCCCCAGAAACAACCAGTATGCTGGTCCACCGATCCTGCTGTAAAGGTGCTGGAATCGTCCCTTTACTGGACGTCACTTGTAGGTCAAAATTGAATCAGTTCGTGGACAAATGTTTTTGCTTTCCATTTCATGATTTGTCGATATGACCTGAATTCAACACTGGCAATCAGAGTTGAAAACATTAAATGTAGCTTTGCTTACGTCAAGTTCAGTAAACTCTCAACAATCAATATACACTGTTGTCTCGCCATGACTACAGGATTGTATCATGTTCCTGTGTCACGATACATGAACAGGCCAATACTGACTGTCGTTCTACATATCAATTGTAAATTGTGATGGGAGAATGGTCTTTTCAACATTATTATTAGATGATAGTGCATTAAGCATTATTTAACGACGACTATGATGACGGGTGTGGTGATGATGTTGAAACTGTAGATTAAGATAAAATGCAGAATACACATGGATGATCCTGACACGTTCAGGTGTGAGATTGAGATGAATAATAATAATTGGGGCAGTTTTCAGATTTCCGAGTAAGGGCACAAGATTTAGTTTTCAGCCTCCTTAAGCAATATTCCAGCAATATCACGAAAAGGGGAACATGAGAAATGTGCTATTCACATTGTACCCATGTTGAGAATCGAACACGGGCCTTCGGCGTGACGAGCGCTAGGTTACCCTAGCGCCCCAAAACTCAGCCTACGGTATAACGGTACCCGACACCGCTAAACAGCGGCTAATTGAGGGTAAGATGAATGTTAGCCAACAGTCACCGCGTTTAATCGTTCTGACGACCGAAAGCTTTACCCAGTCGACCACCCTCCTTATTAACCCCCCTTATTGCCAAATTAAGAAGAAGAAGAAGAAGAAAAAGAAGAAGAAGAAGACGTTCTCCCTGTCGAGTCCCTTTCTAATGATACTGGCATGGCTTTTGGACTCAACAAATGTAATACTCTTCATTTGAGACGTGGTAAGTTAACTATTGATGAACCAGTCAGGTTACAAGGGAGAGTGGGTATTGAGCATCGGGTGGAAGATCAGGCCTACATCTATCTTGGAATGCAAGTTCCAGACAAGTTCCAGAATGCCCAGATTTAAGAAACGTATAAATCTCGTTTAAAGAAAATCTGGAGTTCAGAGCTAAATGCTCGAAACAAAGCCAAGGCCACCAATACTTTGGCTGTGCCAGTCCTTTCCTATTCCTCTCTAGTAGTTGATTGGATCTATATCATGTCTGATAACAGAGCACACCACCCTCGTTCTTCTCTTAATCGTTTATACATGCCAATCAATTCAGGTCTGGGGTTGATTAATGTGGAAGCTCTTCATAATAGAATTCTACATTGTACGTTTGCACATATTTATTTATCGGATGATCCTTTGGTGATGCATGTCCAGACTCACGATGAAAGCAAGGAACTCCACAGCTATCATGACCGTGCCAAGGTTAAGAACACAATCTGAAATTTGAGATTGATTTTGTTGATGGTGATGTACTGCTGGACATACAGCGATGGGAGTAAAGCAGGTGAAGTACTTCACCAAGTCTGACAAGAGTCAGTCTTTCGTGGAGAGGCTGTCTGTGAAACCATTGCATAGTGTTTATATGCAGTGTGTGGAACCAAACAGCAATCCAATCGACTCCTTTGCCTGGATGAAGTCGGCTGGTCTCAAATATGAAACTGAGGGCTTCCTTTCTGCTGCTCAGAACCAGTCACTTCCCACTCGCATTCGCCAGAATGTGATCATTATTAAACCAAATGTCAATGTGAATTGTCGTCTTTGCAATGAATTTATAGAGACTGTCCAAAACCTTGTCAGTGGATGCCCTTCCTTGGTACAAACAACATATCTTAAAAGACATAATGGCATGGCTCGCTGCACTTACTATCATCTCTGGCATGCCTGTGGCTTTGAACCCGAGGTCCATCCATGGTACGACCTTGGACATGTCCAGGGCGTCATAGCTGCTCTAGAAAAGGCTCATATGCAGCCTCAGAAACATTCCTGCCAACAAACCTGATCTTGTGCTATTTGATGAAGCCAATGAATTTATTTATGTCATTGAATTTATCGTCCCTTTTGACAACAATGTGATTGGCAAGAATCAGGAAAAGCATGATAAATATGCGGATCTCGACTTTGAAATGTCTCGCTTGAATCCCAAGTACACTGTCGTCAGGCTCCCCATTGTTATCGGTGCCCTTGGCCTGGTACCTCCTGAACTCTTGGCGCAGATCAGGATAGTTCTCGTGTTCGCCACCGGGAGCACAGCCCTTCTGACAATCTGGGTAATGCAGAAGGTTGCAGTGTTGGGGAGCCTTCATGTTCTCCGGAAAGTTCTTGGTGACTTCGGCCAGACAGTATTTCCTGGGAGACGTCCCATTCGCTGTCTGGGCTGCGCGTAGCGGGGTCGAAGGCCCTGAGCTGGTGATCTTTACCGGCCTGACTTTGCCAGGATCACCCAAATCATCCCTGCTGCATTTCTATCTTAATCTGAACAAAATAATGATGATAGAAAAACAAAGCTTTTTTACGATGACGTCGTTTGGAAAAAACACCGTGAATTGATGACGTTTTGAGCGTGTCGTACATGCACATTATCATATATACTGTATTATTAATACTGTGTGGAGATTACAAGCGGTTGTTATTTTCATAAAACAGTGATGTCATTAACGAATCACTTAAAACACAATAGCTCTCTAAATTACAGATTTATCTGATCACGTACACACGTGTATCCAGAAAAATGCATGATACATAATAGGACACTTTCAATGACTGGCATTATTTGGGAAATGATAAACAGTTTAAGGAGGAGAGGACTTAAAGTGTGATATCAATTGGTAATGGTAATTTCAGACAAACTACGACTGTCACAGTATGTATAGTCATTAAGTACAACTAGTAATTAAGTAAAGCAAAATGGACATAGCCCATCTATAAACAGTTCATCGGTGAGTGAGTTTAGTTTTACACCGTTTTAACGGGGGAGGGGCACACTAGATATGGGCTTCACTCATTGTACCCGTGACGCTTTAACCACTAGACTACCGGACAGCCCCACATAGTGAGTGAGTGAGAGTGAACCAGGGAATGTGTTTGAGCTCAACAGTGTCTCCGTTTGTCAATATACGGTGGAAAGACATCTGGTACTGAGGCTTGCCTGACGTTTACCATTTTGGTGAAGCTTAGACCCAAGGGTATGGTGCTCGGAAATCTAGAACTGAAGTTTGAACCCAGGACCTGGCACGAATGACGTATACACTTCGTCAGAGCGAAAAGTAGCACCGTCTGAGAAGAGTGAGTGAGTGAGTGTGTTTTTTTGCCGTTTCTAGCAATATCGCAGCAATAGCAACTAGGCCCTCAGGAAACTAAGGCATCGATATTTCCTTTTGATGACAAAACTGACAATGGCGACTCATTGCTGACAATTCTTGTAATCTCATGCGTTTATAAGGGACTGTGGCCTTGCAGTTAAGGAGTGGCCATGCAGTCAAGGAGGTTCGAGTCCTCACATGATTGTGTGACGCCTCGTGTCGCCAGTATAAGCCGTCAGTAAAACATTCACCAGTAGTACAGTCGTTAATAAAACACTAATCAGTAAAACAGTCGCCAGTATAACACTCATCAGTAAAACAGTCATCAGTAAAACACTCAACGGTGAACAAAAATTAAAAGCTTGTCTGCATGTGATGAAGTCCATGGCTTTCACCGACCTCTCTCTAACATTCACCATCGTAGTTTAACACGAACATGCAGTGGTTGGGTGGTGATTAAAGCTCATTGCTTAAAAAACCTACCTTGTAGGAGCGGGAACAGTCGGAATTGAAGACCAGGACAGGTACTCTCACACTATGGCGAATGCTTTTTATATCCATGGACAGCAAACGTCAGCAACCCATTAACAAGAGCCAGTCAAGCGTCGAGGATTCGAGGAAAAATTATACGAGTACCAGAGGAAAGTTGTTTTCTCTGCGTATTTTCAATAACACCATTTTAAAAATGATTAATATATATATGGTTACTTTATGACGTATGGTCGTGATGGATCTTTGATGTATTTAAGGATGGACGCCCCAACAACCTATATGGTTGCAAATTAGTCTATAGGCGATGCTATCGTCTCATACAGCTGGCATATTCGCGGCTTAAAATAGTCAGTGAGCAGGTGACAATACCGCTGTTATATTCTGGAGCTTTGAGCTGAGCGGCATTAGTCGACAAATATACACAGGCTATCTTACTTCTGTGGAGCATCACACACACAACAGATAGACAGACACACACACAGACACACACGCAACACAACACACACACACACAGACAGACACAGAGGCACGCACGCGTGCATTCACAGAAAACACCAAGAAAAAAAAAACAAACCACAAAACAAAACTCAAATAAATGTAATGAAAACAAAGCAGCAACAAAAACACAAAAGAAACAGCAACAAAGAAAATAAAAGAAAAGGAAACAGAACAAAAGAAAACCCAACCAACCAACCAGCCAAACAAACAACCAATCAAACAAATAAGCATAGGTCGTGCAGTTTACTTCATCACATCCAAACGTCTTGTAGGGGCGGTGGGGTAGCCTAGTGGTTATGGCATCTACTCGTCACGTCGACTGGAGTTCGATTCCCCACATGGGTACAATGTGTAAAGTCCATGTCTAGGTTCCCCCACCGTGATACTGTTGAAATATTGCTAAACGCAACGTAAAACCATACTCACTCACTCTCACATCACATCCTGACGGCGTGCATCGCTGCTCATAATGTCAATCACTGGATTTCCTCGCCAAGGGTCGAAAATAAACGACCGGCCACATGGTTTAGTTCGAACATTTGTGACCTGTAACAAGAAACACGAAGACATGCGATGACGAGCATGTCACACTGGGCAAGCTACTTCCGTGTTCATTTCACTCGCTCTAGTTACTGAGTGGACTAGGCCTGTGGCTGTAAACACAATTTGTTTACGCTTGTTTGCGTAGCTTAAGAACACATGGTGCGCCAGGACGGTTAACCACCTTTCGTATGTATGTCAGATTCGAACCGGGACCTTCCGCCTTACGTACCACCTCACCACAAATGGTTGGGAAGAAAAGCGTATGAGAAGAACATGAACGGTAAGAACATTGTAGCCTTCTGTAGACACAAATAATCAAACGTAATTGCACTTATCAAAATATAAACTAAACAAAGAGAAAGGCCACCAGCTGAATCTCTATGTGCTTCGTGTTTTCATGCTGCCTCATATAGGTTACGTCTGATGACGTGGATTGGTTGACCCACGTCATCGTATCACAGTTGGCGTAGATAGATGCTCTTACTGTTGACATACTGTTGATCACTGGGCTGTCTGGTCCAGAGAGTGAAGACACGCTAGGATACCCCGGTGTCGTTTGCGAAGTTGGGGTTGATATGCACGTATAGAATAAAGCGATTATGCCCTTGTGCTCGAGTACCAATACCACATCGGGGGATACCATGAATGGGCTTCACACATTGTGCCCATGTGTGGAATCGAACCAAGGTCTTCAGGGTGACGAGAGGACGGTATGACCACTAGACTACCCCAAAGCCCTCCCCATCTCTCCAACCTCCACCCACAAATGCGATCCACATGTTTTATTAAGACACCAACAATTTCTTTTAATCGTTATGTAAATCGTTTTCACCTCCTTCATAGAATTTGACAACCCTTCCCGACCCTCCATCCTCACACCCACGCACACACGCACACGCACACACACACTGCACACGAAGGCATGTTCTAGTCAGAGTTTGAGATGACACCATATAGAGAACAACAGTACTAAACACGATCGTTACATATATGCTTTCAACAATTCAAAGAAATAAAATAAAATTAAAAATCAATATCGATTCGAATAAAAGGCAAAAAGTGAAATACAATAATGTGTTTAAAACATTTAATGTTTATGTTCCCCAAAGCTACAGATACATTGGACCATGTCGAAACGTAAACAGATTAGTTAATATATAGTTGTGCTTTGGGGCAATCTATTCGTTACCAATCGATGATAACAACAAAACTATTTACTTTTAACTCCACCTTTCAGCACCAAGTGTCGGCTCAAATACAACATTGCAGGTTGACATGCTGCTTAAAGAGTGACCTCTCATTGTTTCGGTGATATGGCGAGTAGAAAAAAATGCTAGGAAAACAGAAAACGATATTTCATCTCTACGGTTTGTTTGCTAGGCAGCAGCTGTTCTTTCACGGCCAGTTTTCTCACTAATAGCTTTATTAAGATATCAATGCTATCATCAGTTTTATCAACCTGCGTATATTACCATGTGTTTACCAACTTGCGGGATTCACGATTTGTAGTAACAATATGACTGCCGATATCACCAGACCCAGATGTTACCATAGTGAAATGGAGTACTGACACAATTTAACGTTTTAAAGGTGTTTTGACTTAACACAAGATACACATTAAAAGTTCCGCAATTGAAAACAAACAACCCCAAAACATATGTCAAGTGCAAACTGTGCTGTTGTTAAGAAAAATGTAAAAGAATGTTGGTTTACAGCTTGATAAGTTTCTGTTGTAATAATAAACACAGCAGCACGTTTCGTGCTATAAAGTGTACTCTCGGCGTTGGTGTTATGTCGACGAATACTCCACGTTAAGACGAAGAGGTTATGGCATGTTTTTAACGAACAGCATGCGTGCATGTGTGTGTGCGTGCATGTGTGTGTGTGCGTGCGCGTGCAGAGGTTTTAAATTCTCCCGGCAAAGACTCAAGACCACTTCGGCAGTCTGACAGAGAAAGGGTCAACCATCAGTTTATATTCAACAAAGTCATTAACTGTAAGATCGCGTGAGTCTGTAAATAATTATTATCTGACGTAAAAAGCCTTCACAATTTATTTAATATTCAAGAAAACTATGATTTCAGTTATCTTTTCTTGTATGAAATTTTAGCTACGTTTCAATATGTGGAGGACATAAATGGATTATATTGATAAGCTCTCTACCTCCCGTAATTCCTGAGAACCCGACGAGACAGATCTTGTATTCCTAGCTGGCAGCATGTGCCGGAATGTTGCCAAATTCGCAAGACATGTTAGCAGTATTACACTGAAAAATAAAACGAAATTGTTTTTTGTTATCGCTGCACCCGCAAACTCTCCCCGGGCGCACTGCAGTAAAATAAAATAGAAAACAAACTACTTCAGTATTCGATACGTCCTGTGTTAAATTCTACACGAATAAGAACAAGCGTCAAGGTCACGGACACTGGCTGTAGGTCATCACACGGTTTGTTCTGATGAAGAACTTTCGTGCAAAGGTCTCATATCTGAGCAATATTATTCTTAGTACAAATCCTTGACTGCAGAGAACACAAAAGATCTCCGTTTCATTATAATGTAATGCGATGTGAACCAGTGGTCTGCGAGAGTTATGCCCCCTTGCTGTGCCAGTTATGCCCCCTTGCTGTGCCAGAAGCTGAGGTCACGAACCTGCGTCACACGATGTAGCGGAAATATTGCCAACACAGCCTCATATCATGAATTTTAAGTTTAATGATTGGCAACAGCATAATGTTTGTAGATAAAGCTGATATTATGAGTCGTAATTATGTGTTCACAGTAGAAAATATGTCAACACGTGCCACGTGGCAAATACTGTTCCAACGCTCATTTTTTTAAGAGGGAATGTTTCAAAGAGCTAGTGGTAATAAACTGTAGTTCTTATAAATATAAAATGATAATGCAACAGTAAAAATCGACAGTCTTGTATTAGCGTACAAGATAAAGGATGCGGCATGTTTTAACCCACCTTGAAAAAGAAAAGGTGTCACCAATATTGTCGGTGCAACTTGTTCACGAACACTTGGTGTGGTGGAGTGAAGTGGCGTTAGGTGAGGTGAAGAGTGGTGAGGGGCTCATTAATTATGGTTCATAGACAGATTTGTAATGCTGGAGGCAATAATTTAATGCGTGTTATCGGGTGACAGTTAGAATATCATCGATGGTTATCATTCAAAGAAATCTGAATGCCCAGTGGTGCAGGAATGAAGTGTTAAGACCTTTTATATTCGACAACAGTCATGAGGAGTCATTGTGCACCTAGACAACGCAAGAATTCACACCTCCAGATTTGTTCGAGGAAACCTGTATGAGATGTTAATGTTAACGGATTGCCTTGGCCAGCACGTTTTCCAGCCATGAACCCCACTGACGACTGAGACCACTGAGATCATCTTGAGATTATCAGCTGAGAGCCGTCAGGAACTCGATCAGACTCTCTTAGTCCTATGGAACAGGATTCCTGCTGCCGTCATCCTCCGACCGATGACGTCAATGAGACATGTTTTGGTGTATAATGATGCTCAGGGTTGCCACACTTTGATGACGCGTCTCCTAGCTCGACCCTGCCCTTTTGTGTACTTTTTGAATGAACTCTTATTTTAAAGATCAATTAGTAATTTTAAATTTTGTCACCTTGTCTCTTGCTTAAAAAATTAAGGTAAAACAAGATTAGCATTGCACTGAATTTTCGATCAGTATATTGGAAAAAAAACCGTTTCTGTTTGTAAAACAATTCTCACAAATCTCAGATACGTCTTTCCTTCTTGTTTTTGGTCAAGTGACGTCGGTGATAACGTTCTTCTACTCGATAGTTTATGCACGGGGTCTGTAATACCAAACCATTAAGTACGTTTCGACCAAGACTCGGATAAAAATAGAAACAAATGCATGTCGCAATTGTCCCTTTCTTTAATCTTCTCGGACACATCGTATTGGGGTTCATAATTTGTCGCATGCTTTAAATAAATCGCAACATGTAAAACTTCTAAATGATGAAATGATCTTTCAGCGACAGGTTTCAGAAAGGCTGTGGGAAAATGTACATAGGAAGGACATGTGCGTAACTGAAGCACGTATGACAGATGTAATGATGGATTTGGGGTTGTACAATATATTCCAATGTTTTCCAGATGAAAAAACACTAGTTTCTTCTCGTGTTTGGTACATGATGTGCAGTGAATGGTCCGGACGTTTGTTTTCCCCCTCACATGTGAGATGTTACATTACCTAAACACGTCTTGATCACGTCATGAGTGACATCACCTAGCAACGCACCCACCTTACTTGCTCCTCGGCCTGTACTTCAAAACTCGGTCCCCAGACGTGATTTGTGGTAATAAATGGCGTCTGCCGACTGGCTCAAGGACATTCCGTGACCCTCTGTTTGTCAATAAACAATCCGCACACCAATAGTCAAGCATGTACTTGTCTATAGTTTGTCGTGATAATCAACAGCATGAGGCACTGATCTAATCAGTTGGGATACAATAACATGTATGGGCGGATACAGCCTTTTCACGAAAGGAAGTTGGGATAGGGTGGTGCACACTTCATCTCCACCCGAGTATTAATGACTATTTAACAATATTTCAGGAGAACGTTGGGGATGGGTTGGTTTTACCGCCTATGTCGTGTGTCAACCATATGTCGTGTGTCGACCAATTCTAATCTGGACCTTCACGGTTTATTTGTCTATATAATTCTCATTTCAAATGGTCCCTAATATAATGCACATTCAGTTAATTGGGACCAACTCCTACTAAATCAGTACAACCGATTCGGTGCTTATGAAATTTAAATAAGTTTGACATATGCAGGTTTACAAGTCTTGGCAGATATAAACAAACTTTATTACGGTTGTACTTACAAACAATTGAATAGAGACTAAAATACCAACAGGTTACAAACGGCATACAGTCAAACACGAATGTAATGTTTAGATATGTTCTCACTAGACACGGTCTGATAACACATTCATAGAAACAGCTTTTTGATAACATACTGTTGGGTTATCAGCATTCATGTTTTATGTGGGTTATGCAGTTCGAAAATTATTTTTCCATTTAATGGACGTCAGTGTGAACCGTGCTATCTCCCTAGCACAAGGAGTACAGTTCATAAAAAAACCCATAAAGTTATTTTCGATCAGGCTGGGAAAATATGTTTTGAGCCGTTGTGTACAGATCGATTCCAAAAGGCACAAAACTGTTTTTTATTGTTTACCAAAAATATAATAATGCAGATATACAAGTACAAAGCTGTGATACATAGGCTTAAAGTAATACAGTTACATAATGTACAGATGAGATATTATTGTAATGATATTTCTATAAACATGCATGCTACATAAAATAGATGATGTATAGATAATGTCAAGTACAAATCAATACGGTATAAGTCACTGAAGTATTGGGGCAAGAAAGCTCCATATATGATGGAAGTTGTTTATTTTATTATTTTTGTTGATATATCATTTTTCACAAAGAATAATTCTTTTAGAGTATTTTTATGCAAGTTAAATTTGGAGGCATATTTTTAATGTTGCACATGTGAATATGTCTCTTTGCAGCAATGATGATGTGATTTAGAAGTATTTTTTCACCTTGAGTACCAAACCAAATCATACTTTTTGATAATTCCAGTGGATGTGAATAACAGTTCTTAAGACAAATTCTGAAATTTATCCAAAACGTTTGAATCACCTGACATCCCCAGTTAACATGACACAAACTCTCATTTACATCTTTGAAAAAAAAACCACAGACCGTTGTCAACTTTTTTGCATTCTGATCAATTCCTATTTTGTGTAAATAATCCCTTGTACAAATCTATACTGAAAGTCTAAAAACTTTATCTTGGAATCCCTTTCTATATACTGTAAATATATTTACCCAATCAAAGTCAGTTTCGGGAAATAAAAGTTGCTATTTATTACAAATGCTCGGATATTTATCATTACATTACGTTTAGCAGTTTCCATTGCGTTGAAGTCATGAAGTACAGAAACAGTGGTGCATTCCTGAACGGGGTGTGCGCTCATCAAAAGAAAATTTTTCTTCTAGCTGATGATTGTTTGATTTTGTTGTTTGTTCAGCTTTCGTTGCAAGGCCTCTGATAAAAGGAACACGTCATAACAATCCACGGATGCCAAGGTTGGTCTCGTCAGCCAACTATTACAACGCATTGTAATATCTATGAAATGTACATTAAAAGTGTATGAATACTTCAAAAGGCAACATGGTTTTTGAAGTAAAGTGGGCCTATTGATGCGCATGTAAATGGCACAATATTATCTACGCTTGTCATGAAATAATGTTTTATGGCTTTGTTGTTCGTTCTATGGTGCAGAAAGAAGCTTTTGAAAGTTACTTACAAATGTCTAATGGCGCAATGCACGGTGTTTGATGAAAATGTTCTAATATTGTTGAATTCTTCCATGTATAACTTGTATACGCACTTTTCATTTTATATATTCACCTTGTTGTATACATGCAATGATACTGAAAAAGACGCCCGTCCAGTTACCTCACCTCCCCATTCAATAAATACCTATAATAAATGGATGCACTATTTAGTGTCCATTTAATATAATGTCACTTCTTCAAAGAAAGTTTGAAGTGTCAATTTTATGTCTGTTGCTCATTAACTTGAATAAAAAAACACACACTTGACTTTACAGTTAACACTGATGTACATATGTACATGTAACAGTGGAGCGTGGAATTTATAGGCTAGAACTGAGACCTTTTCAGTTTCGGCAGAGAAATCGGTTTATATTCTGCGTTTAAAATTCCCGTCTACCCGACCGTCCGGAACGGTCTGTTTTCATCTCGGACGGTCTAATTTTTATGAGTAGCCTGTCTGAAGCATGTTATTGTGTTTCGGCAGCATCTAGTTGCAGATGATGTCCAGATTCCTGCTGCTGAAAAAAATGATTCGTTTTTCTCTGATTTTGATTGTGAGGCAAAAAGCGCAACAGATTTCTAGTTTCCAAACCAGGCCATGTTGCTTAGCCTTGACGTTACAATATATGACGTTGGAGTAAGGTATTCAGAAACCTGATTTCCTTGTTCTTGTTTATTGTTGAATACCGGACTGGTCATGTTTTAAAGTTACCAGTCCGGCTGTCTGGCTTGGAAGTTTGGGAGTTTTAAACACTGTTTAAATTGTCTAACTTAACACTCCAGCAGGTGTTGCGCTTTAAAATGACGTGGTCTAGGCAGGCAGAATATGGGGTCCCGAGGAAGTTACCCTTTTGAAAGCACTGGTAGTAGCAAAGCCCTCGCAAGGTTTATTTCAATAACTACCCTAGATGAGGGTGATTAAACGGCTTATAAAACGAGGGTTATAGTCACATCACTTATCTTACCGGGTACCCATTCACAGTTGGGTGAAGCTCATGAACTCATTTGCCTGATGCGAGACAACATGTATTACTTCTGATTGGGCGACATGTTAACTTTGGACAGCGGGACAGTCCGGACCATCTTTAATAAAAAAAGTATTACTTGCCATGCCTGCCTATTTTTGTGACGACTGTTACCAGCAGGAAAGGCTACGCTCATCTGTTCGCTCGAACACCTGGTACCGTCACTCTTTGATAGAGACATTGCTGGTGTCCACTGCAGAGATATTGCTGTGAATATTGCAAAAAGCGGCGTTAAACCATACTCAGTCACTCATTTTGATAGTGAATCATAAAAGGATACTCATTATATGTTCTGATTTGACCAGTAAAGTATGGCATTTGCCAGATATGCGTATTGATGATTATTGTAAAAATGGTATTGTTGCTTTTATTAACACTCTGCCGACCTTGGTTGTTTCTGTTGCTGCTATCATTGCTGCGACTTCTACTATATTAAAATATATTTATTACAGAGTTACATTCGATATAGAAACGAATGAAGGCGCGTGGATTTAAATATACTAACATCCACAGACAGAACCTATCTGTACTCATAATGCATTAAATTACAATCAAATGGAGATTTATCACAGACAATACTCCATAGTTAGCCAGAATAACATTATTAGTGCCTGCTTTGCAGATCAGAGAGACAGACATGGTGACTTGGTTGTCACGGTAACCCGACAGCATCTGTTTGCTCGAACCGGCAGCATAAACCATCGCTCATATCATTCACTGTTTCTTCAAGGTTCATGTACATGCGCTTTTTATAACAGGAATTTAGACCGGCATGATACCAATTCAACGGGACGTTAAACAACGTGTTGGTTCTACGCTTGTTCTGTTTTAAGGGATATCGATCACCATTGCTCGTAAAACTGAAAGAAAATATGCATTGACTGGACAGATCTACAACAACATGAAGAAGTATTTTGACACCATATGACACGAGTGGATATTAACTTTAATCTGACGTCAATCGGTACATACTGCAATTGTCAAATACCTACACAGTCCAGTATATAGGCACTCGTACATTTCAACGTTGTGTCTTCCTTTGCCGGACGTAAAACGCCCACTTCCATGTTTCCATGGCAGCTATAAATATATTACATGTGACTCTGGTAACAGACAGCAGTATTACTAGGAATTTCGGAGTCGGGCGAGGGGAGGCCACTCTTACAGAAAGTGACAGTTGCCAGCGTAATCTTTAACCTAAAACACATCCTTGAATTTGGAATCTTTGAACGCGTACCTGATGTATTTAACTTAAAACATGAACTGAATGTTACGAATAGGAAAAAGACTGTCGCTATAAATAAATGAAGAAATCTTGAATAAATTCAAGAAACAAGTGTGGGTTAAATGGTCGAGAAATTGACCCCAGTGGACGAGGACTTAAAGTCCATGTCATTGATACATTAATATCTTGGATCTAATTTAGTACGTCAATTTGTCTGTCTTTTAATTATTTTGTTGCTTTCTCTTTAAGGAACAGCGCTTATTTGGCGAAATCATAAACGCTCACAGACTGGACATTGCAAAGATAAACATTGCAAAGATTAAGGACTATTAACGTGAACATATAATTGAGACCTGTCCAATCTAAAACAGGCCACACGAATTAAGGAGGTAAACCTTTATCTCCATTCTACCATGACCCATTTCAGGCCCTCCTATTTTTGTGACTAAATGAGTTGAGATTTACGCCACACGCAGCAATATTCTAGCTATATGGCGGCGGTCTTTAAATAATCGAGTCTGGACCAGACAAACCAGTGACCAACAACATGTGCATCGATCTGCGAAATGATATGTGTCAACCAAGTCAGCGAGCCTGACCATCCGATCCCGTTAGTCGCCTCTTACGACAAGCATAGTCGCCTTTTAGGGCAAGCATGGGTTGCTGAAGGCCTATTCTACCCAGGACCTTCAGTGACTAGTTCAGCATTAGTGTATGTAAAGTAAACTATATCGTGTGTTTATCTTCCACGTGTGAAGGGTTAGCATCAAATGTGTTGTTAATGCAGCTGCTATCTTAATAAAATCGGAAGCGGCCGGCATCGGGAGCATCGGCAGCCGAAAACGTTCGGTCATCTCCGATAAATTCCGCATTTCGCTTTCTGTCGTCACAGCGCTCGAAAACTGGCTGTCGTCAGAGAAGAGAAAAGGGTAACTGTTTCAATCAACCCGTAGCTCCAGAGAATGTAATTGTACTGAGAAGGTAGCTTGTACTGAAGTTATTACACCCTTTGACAGCAATACTTCATTTTCGTCCAATAATTTATTTTGTGACTATTACCTGCGTTTTTGAATGTAGTCAAAATGAAATTTCAAGGTGAGGTCGGCGAAATGAGCCTACCAACATTGCGAGGGGATTCAGTGATGAGCGAAATGAGACTCGAATATATAATTATCATAATGGTATACAGGGTCAGAGGGTCGACATTGAGAGAGAAAGTGGTCCAGAGCAGATGGGCGGGGGAGAGAAAGTGGTCCAGGGCAGAGGGACAGTGGCGCCAGTGTTTGAGAAACCACGACTGGGAAGGTTTACAAGAGATTGTGAAGCCGTGAGGGGGACGTCCCGTATATCAGGGTAAACTATCTCTTGTAAACCCAACCAACTTATCAACCGGTTGTGTGTAAAATATCTTTTGAAATAATATATAACGATCGATATCACTGCGCCCCGGTGGCTTTATAAAGATCTTCATGGGGTACACTGTATGGCGAATGTGTTTACATCACATGGCCTTAACTAGACCGATTTTCATGAAAAGCTCGTGCATTCCCTCCTTGCAAGCACGCTGCCGACAGTACCCGTCTTGTAATGTACACAATGTTCATACTGACGAACGATGTCATTCTTCCTAGCCCAGTGGATAAAACCGCCAAGCTAGAGAGCAAGGGGTTGCAGGTTCGAAACGAGGTGTCGCCACATTACAGTGGAAGTTTCCAATAATGAGATCGTTTTCCTTCTTCATGCTCTTGTATCATTAATACTTCATTGAATATAATTAGTACACATTTGAAAATCTTCATTCATGTACTCATTTGGTTTACTTGAAGTTGTTTTCCATCCCCAATTGAAGCTATGGCGGCCAAGATGCACGTATTTAGATACCGTTAAATCGCCAGTATTCCCTTAAACCGCTCATCGTTGTTTTATGACAATAGGCTCTCTCTCCTACATCAGTTGTTAAGTCGGTCGCCCAGTGGTCAGAGCTACCATTTCCATACCAGGTACCAATAGACCGATCCTGTCTGTCAATCAAAACTGGCGCATGCATCGATTTCGGCCAATCGGAAGGTCCGGCGCGGATTTGTCAGACGTATTACTGGGATGAACAATGCCGATAAAGCTATGTACCTACGATTTGTGTAACTCAGACTCAAGATACACTTTGCGGGTTCGTTTCATACCTTTCCCCAAACCGAAACGGTAGCGCTAAAAGTGTTTGCGATGGATCAAGGCCTGTGGTAGGCCACATGATCAGCTGAATGTCAACACCATCGTCCACGAAACTTACGTCTGCTCGAAGGTGAGAATTTGGTCGATTTCGTGGACTTTTGAGCATATGCATTATTCAGTGTAAATACATGACAGCAAGTAGGAAATTAATATTTAATACATACTGTACACAAGGTATGGGTTTGCACCCACAAAATCATTTTTGACAAGCGCTTTAAGTCCTATATGACTTGTTTATTAAGCATCTGAAACAGAGCGGTGACATGTCTGTGAAGAGGTGATGTCACATGTAAACAAACATGTCAGAATTGATATCAGCACGTTCAGATAGCTACAACGTGGTCGGAATTTATCAATATTGGTGTCTAAAGCCTGTTATATCATTTAATTTGAAAACACTTTTTATGCTTGGGTAAATGTCTAAATGTGCTGATATTTGGTTTCAAAATCACGACGACGCCCGAGTGACCCAGTCCTATCAAATTGCAGACTCACATGTCGATATAGTTACTGTCAACACAACATATTTCAGTGTAATTCTGATACATTATCATGAAGCCATATTTCAATATTTCAGCATTTCTATGAAGAAGCGGGGCCCACTGATGAATACCCTGACTCACTACCGGTGGATGGAAGCACCCCGTTGAAGTCAAGGAAGAAAATGAAAACAACACGAGAACAAACAGGACAAATTGTTATGGATAACAGCTTCTTTATTGCCTGATTGTGACGTTTCGGTACAGATTCTTGTACCGTTGTCAAGCAGGAATCATTCCTGACAACGGTACACGAATCCTGCTTGACAACGGTATCGAAAGTTAAACACGAGAACCAATTTCCATTGTGAAAAGATTTTGAGAGTTTGAAACAAATGTTTTGGGACAACAACATATTGTTAACAACTGGCAGTGAGGCTTAATGATTTAGATTTCACACAACTATCAAAATAATGTCGAAGTCATTTACACAATATTGTTTTATTTAATACAGACAATTCATCTTGAAATTCTGAATCAATTCCCATGGTTTATCTGTTTTTAATCATTGAATTTCAGCAGTGTGAAGGTAGATGCAGCTGCATATGTAGCTGATGTTGCTGTGCTGGAGCACAGCATTCTTCCTGTACCTGCTTCAAAAGGATCCACCTGTACCACTTCAACTCAGTGTTAATCAGTTGCAAGTCCAGATTATACTCAGACTGGGGAAACCTAATTATACATAAATGAAATTCATGCCGTTATTCACTTCACTACGTTGACAATATGTATTGAACTTAACAGAAAAATCAAAAGTAACCAAGGGGATCAGAGAAGTCAGGGTCCACCTCACATCAACGCTCAGTTGCTTATGCTGAGCAGGTAAATTATTGCTTTTGAATGGCATGAATGTCATGTGTGCGATAGAATTCAACCATTTTGTTCATTAGTTCCATCTGTTTGGCAATGTCAGGGTATTCGCTCACAAAATGCAACTCTTCGTGTGTGCACCACATATTCACAAAAAGAAGCCCCTGTAACAAGAAGCTGACCCTGAATGTGGACTCAATGGTCCTGGTCCTTATCAACTGTCAGCATATCATCTTGTCCCACTCTTAATAAGAACTTTGCTCCTTTATCTGCAGCCTCCCCCAAGGATAAATATCTTGCTGTATATGGATATTTAATTTCCATGATGTCTGTTTGGCCCCTATCACACACTTTACCATCAGGTGTAGGCCGTATGAAACTGAGATTCTGGTTGATGACTAGTCCACAGTCATGGACATGAACGCTCATGTGTGTTTCAGTGTAGGCTCTTTTAGCAGCCTCCTCACTCCATTTGCCGTATGATGTTGGGGTCGATGAAAATGATTTCTCCAATAAGATGGAATCAGTAAATTTGTCAGAACTGGGTCTTCGTCTGAACATGATCTTTTGAAACGGAAAAGGGTAATTCTTCTGTTCCTTGCCTGAAACCACTTAACATCTCCACTTTCTTGTCTTGTCTCCTGCTCTAACTCAACAGCCTCCTGTTCGGTTGCTGGAGTTAAAGATAACATTGTGATTTCCTCCGCAACATCCAGTGGAGGTTCAAGTGGGAAAGCTGAAACCCCACATGCACACACAACTGCTGGAGTTGTTTGGATCTTGTATCTATACACGTGAAATTATTAACTGACACTTCCGTAAGATTAAATTGAAACCATTTGTTTTTTTATTAACAATGGATTGACAGGAAATAGGTGAAGCTGTTCCTGTGGAAAGTATGAAGTAAATGTGTACAGTCATGTGTTTTTTCATATTGATCACCAATTCACATCAGGTGTATATAGGTTTTACCATGAAATGCTGTTTTCCTTTCAGTATATCCAGTGCCGGCCGATAAGCCCCGCCCACTAGCCGTCTTGACGTTAGTGGGGACAGACCTCTCGCTAATCGCCAAGTATGGTGTCACAGCCCGCGAAACGTGATTGCGTGAGTGATGATTTTGGCCTTGATGATTTTGGTACCAGTCGTTTGTCAAAAAGATCTAGAGAGTGTGGTTACACATATTTCGTTTTTGGTTATATGTTTGGTGTAAAGCTGCATGTTGTTTTGATTTAACATATTGGGGTTGTACAGAAGCTGTTTCCCAGTCGCCTCACCGGAACTGGATGTGCCTGAAACTCTTGAACAAAGATTCAGTTCAGCTTTCGAAACCTGGTTAATAACGGTTTCTAGCTTTGTAAACACGATACATATGCCAGAAGATTTCAGCACACTGGCAAAAATCCGGGGCCTGTGTCACATTGGGATTTCATCCTCCATTACACTGACGACACCCGTAAAGATCTTGTCAGAACTAACCTTCATCAACCCATGCTTGTCGTCCGTGATTTTCAGCAACCCAACTGTAAGAAAGGCTCAGCTATCAAAACTAACCAACTTGATAATATATAAATGAATTGCTGACAAGTTCTGAGTGAGTGACAACACATACATTGCTGATTGTTTATTAAATGACCATGCATGATGCTCTACATATGACGTGGACGCGATAGTTGTCAACCCTGATGGTTGATCGTGATACACACTGGATATATACTCATGTTAGTAACACGAAAATTGAAGCTAGAAAGCACATCCTAGTAACGGAACGTCACCGGCACGTCGCCCCTGAAAAGAGACCTTGGTTAAATAATTAAATCTGAAAAAATATATATCCCAAATAACAACTAAAACAAGTAAAGCCCATTGGATTCACTCTTTTGGTGGAACTGGTACCGGAAGAGGATTAACTAATTTCACTAGTTCACGTGCCAAAACACTTTGTTCTCAAAAATAACAGTCATAGGAACTCGGGTTACATGACGTGTGAAGGAATTGATTGATACGAAGTGAAATTTATCATCACAGCACATTTATCTTCACACATATTTATCTTCTTGATGAGTAAAGGTGGTCAGAGTTGATTTTGTACAATCGAGGGTTTGATGTCACAACAGCAAGTACTCTGAACAGCACAAGAAACGTACGTTTCGAAAAAAAGAAGAAAAAAAAGAAATCTAATAAAAGTAAACTTTCATGTCATATCTTCTTTTTAAAGCCTTGACAAAACCAGAGTTGCGTTTCTTCAGCTGTTCAGTCTGCTTATATACAGGTACATTACTATGCCTGGTCATAGAGCACTGTTATATTTTCCGATAATTTTTCAACTCCCTGGGGATAATACAACCATGCTACCTGACAGGCGCAGTGAAGTAAACACGCACATTGCCAACACATCCTCACGGGTACCCATTTTACAGCTGGTGGAAGCCACATATTCCAGAGACGTGATGGGGGACTAGGCAACATCGGGGGTTTATCTTGATCTAGACGAAACTAGAGATTCAGAGGACACACAACTTCAAGGATCCTTAAAAGCAATACAAGTGATGAAAGTCTTCGCTAACTTCGCGGAGGACTCGGGTTCGATTTCCAGCATGGGAGTGAAACCCATTTCTGTTGTCCGCCGCCACCGCCGCCGCCGCCGCCGTCACCTCGGCCGCCGGCGCGGTTATTTGGCTCCAACATTGGAGAAAACGGCGTAGAACCTCATGTTCACTCACTCCATCTACTCACACTAAGCAGACGCAGCGAGTTCAAAGGCGTTAAACTAAACTCACTCCCGTCAAACGTGATCCACCTCATTCCTTCACTAACTCACCCCACATGGGCATCAGGAACATAGAAACAGTCAACACGAAGCGTGAGGCATGTCGCGTCGCCGAAAGTCACGGTGTCGCCAATGGCAGGGTCGTCCGATTTCGACACACTTCTCATGACGTTGTTGACAGTCAACAGTTTCGTCGTTCCAATGCACGGGTGCATTGACACAAGGTTGCCAGTTTTGTCCTGAATGCCGACGAAGTCTCCGGCCTTGACACTCAGAGGGGTGTCGAACGTCCACGTCACTGCCCGTCCCGCCATACACTCAACCGCTTCCGACGCCCTCAGGGTAAAGTGACTGTCACTTGCGCTATCACGACAACATATATCAAGGGGGATTACTCTCTGACTCTTTGTAAGTCCCAGCAATATTAATTCATCTATTATGTGAAACCTATGCATGTCTTCCGAAGAACGTTTTGACTCTTGTAAACGATACGCAGGATACGTGCAAGTCCCAGTCTTCACCACAGACCCAATGGAAGAATAAAGCGCACATTAAGTACATTAACCTTTAATGATATTGCGTTGAACGAACGGAACATTCCAGTATGGGTATCGTCTAAAAATAGCTTCCCAAGTAGCCACACAATATACTCACGTCGAGCTCCAAAACTGGATGTTTAAGGCGCCGTCGTTTCTGCAATAAGCTCGGCATGCTTTCACTGACGAATCCACGGCTACACTCAAGTATGGCGAAGGTCCAGCCAATATTTGATTTTCTCCCGTAGCTAGACGGCTGTCAGTTAGCTCGTAGTAGTTCATCTGTCTTGGAGCTGTGGCGCCATCTAGCCAAAATATACATGTCACATGTGTTATGATTTCGAATGAAACGATCTCCGCGAAGTACAGATTCTAGTCTGTACCTATTGTTTGGTTAAGTGATATCCGGGTTCGAACCTACAAGTTCAGAGTCGCGCACCTAATCGCCAGCATGGGAGGTCGGGGATCCAAACCACTTAGCCACAGGCTGTTTCCACCAAAACAGAAGTCTGACAACTGGTAGTCTCGTTCATTTTGTTTACCCCACTGGTATGTGTAAACCGGCACAGTCTCCAATTATAGTATTTACCTACAGTTCACCTTAAATGATTGAGCGATATTCTAGCTATATGGCGGCGGTCTGTAAATAATCGAGTCTGCGCAGTTGGGAACCGATGCCATGTGTCAAGCAAGTCAGCGAGCCTGACCTCCCGACCCCGTTAGTCGCCTCTTACGACAAGCATAGTCGCCTTTTATGGAAAACATGGGTTGCTGAAGGCCAATTCTACACAGGGACATTCATGGGTCAGTTCACCTTAGATAGTATTCACCTAAAGTTCACCTCCAACAATATACACCTAAAGTTCATCTTCAGTACTGTTCACCGAAAGTTCATCCTTCAATAGCATTCACCTACAGTTCACTCCCAATAGTATTCACTTAAAGGTCACCGCCAAAAGCATTCACCTAAGGTTCATCTCCAATAGTGTTCACCTCCAGTAGTATTCACCTAAAGGTCATCCTTCAATAGCATTCACCTACAGTTCACTCCCAATAGTATTCACCTGAAGTTCATATTTCAATAGTATTCACCTAAAGTTCACCTCCAATGGTATTCACCTGAAGTTCGCGTCCAATAATATACACCCAAAGTTCATTCTTCAATAGTATTCCATAGAGTTCACCTCCAGTGGTATTCACCTAAAGTTTACCTCCAAAAGTAATTCCTTTCAGACTCCTAGCCCCCTTAGGCAAAGATGGCAAATCCTACATCAGTGACCCTTCAACATTTGTCAATCTGTTAAAGGAATCCAACCTCACAGGCACCATGGTCAGCTAAGACGTCATCGATCTCTTCACGAACATCCCTCTACAAGAAGCCCTAGACATCCCCCGATACAAGCTCCAAACCAGAATTGACGACCTAGACACTCACTCGCCATAGACAGGATCATCGGCTTCACTGCAAGCTGCTTTGACACCTCTTACTTCACCTTTAATGGTAAAATCTACAAGCAAATACATGAACTACCCATGGGATCACCACTATCGCCACTCATCACCGAAATATTCATGACATCATTCGAAGAATTAGTCCTCTCAGCTGCACCATTCAAATCCCATTGTTGGTATAGGAAAGTGGATGACACATTCACCATCATAGCACCCCCAGGACGATCCCACAGAACTACTCAATCACCTCAGTGCGCAGCGCCAAAGAATCCAGTTCACCATGGAAACATGGTGTCCCTCCAAAATACAGGAAACGAACTCAAGACCTCTGTCTACCGCAAGCCCCCACACAGAGACCAGTACATCCATTACAACTCATGTCACCATCCGAAGATAAAACAAGCCATCATTGCAACGCCCACTAGACGTGCCAAAGCCATCTGCCATCCCAGTGCTCTCAACAAAGAACTGAACCACCTAAAGGACACCTTCGCCTCCATCAACGGTTACCCTGCACATCTAGTCTCTAGAATCATCAATAAGACTATCAAATCCTCAAACCCCAACCCTAAGCTGCCTCATCACCCATCAGGATCACCATTCCCTACCTAGGCCCTGTCAGCTATCAGATCTTCCGACTAGTGAAAATCAAAGACAACATAGATGTCACCTTCTCCAGCAAAAAGACCATCAAACCCCTCCTACATGCCAACGGCAGAGGCACCAGCAGCTCCACACCCAACCCCAGAGGATGCGTATATCAAATCCTCTGTGATTGTGTTGACACATACATCGGTGAAATCCTAAAGCCCCAGAAAGACCAGACTGAAAGAACATCAGGCATCCGTCAACAAACTTGACCTCAAATCTGCTGTTTCCGAACACATCAGCAAGAACCAGGACCACACCATCATATGGGAAGCCACCAAGGCCCTGTCTACCAACAACAGCAACTGGCGGCAAAGGACCGGCTATCAACTGTGATCTCCCCAGCGCTTGTAGAATATTGGAATAATTCATTATCTTTGCTGCCCTCTTCATCCTTATACATACAACCAATAAGGCCTACTCCCACTTGTCTCTTACTACTTGTTACATGCTGCCACTGTTACCACAACACTCCCTGGCTTCCCTTGCCCATTATATCCACCCTATCTGGCTTCCTATCGTTTGTCTTGCCGACCATGCCTGGGTCAACAACCCCGCCCCCTGGCTTCCACGCCTGTTCTTCCACCAATTAACTACTGGCTTCCTTTGTCACAATGTTGTTGTTTCTACATGCACATAAATAGCTCGTTGTACTAAATTGTTTCATTCGTGTCTTTATGTGTATGACTTCTAAATGACCTTCAGAGACTCCAAAAGTAATTGCCCAAAATTCACCTCCAATAGTATTCACCTAATGTTCACCTCCAATAGTATTCACCTAAAATTCACCCTTCAGTGCTTTTCATTATTGCCGATGTATTCTGTGCACTCACCCGACAAACAGTAGCTGAGCCAATTCGAGACAAAGGGGGTTATCCCTGGACAAGCCCAATAGCGACTAGTACATCTGTCCTTGAGACTGAGCTCCTTCTTATCTAAAACTGGTATTGCTCAGAGAATCGTCAACTCAAGGGATTTCTCATATCACATATACTGCAGATGAGGTTTTGAAACATATCGGAATGAAGAAGATATGCAGCATTTTTGAATACAATTAAAAACATCTTGGGTTTATGGGAAAATATTTCAAGTAACACAATTATTCTGACGTTTTGGTCGTACTTGTGCCAAAAACCTCCATAGATCGGGACCGAGTCATGTTACGGAAAGAGCCGAGTGGCGACGAATTTCTCTGGGAAAGTCTCACCTTCGCATATGATGTCAGTTCCGGTAAGAGAACCATCTTGTTGGCAGGCACGGATTCTATTTCCACTCTGGTACACATATCCAGGTTTGCATTCGTAATTGACGACCTTGCCAGTTTGCACGCTGGTGGCGTCGGCAACGACACCAACTGGGGGAGCAGGGACGACACATGTTCCTTGAAGGTTGAGGAAATGTTGATTAGACATACTAAACATCCTTAGACGATTAAAACTTAAATCATTGCGCTTTTTGAGGGTGAGGGTAAAAATTACAGATCGTAAGCTCTAAATCATGTTAACGTTGCCTCTGTGATATAACGGCCCTGTTCCCACTACTACTACTACTACTACTACTACTACTACTACTACTACTACTACTACTACTACTACTACTACTACTACTACTACTACTACTACTCAGTACTCAAACTACCCGTGATGTCGTTAGAGGCGACTGACTGGATCGGATGGTCACATTCCGTGACGTATTTACGCATGTCATCGGATCCTAGTGTGGAGATCGATGGTCATGACGACAGTCACTTGAATATTGCTGAGTGCGGAGTAAAACTAAACTCACTGGCTGTCGCACATATCGCAATCACCATAGCAACACCTACCTGGTGCACAGTTCCCGGATGTCTTTTCGCAGAATTCTTTGGCAAAACTTGCGCTGTAACCCAGATCGGGATTGCCACTGAGGATTGTCGCACAGTCGCCCTTCTTGTCATTACACGATCCTGAGCCCCCTGAATAAAGACATCACATTCGGATTAGTACAGGGACGTGGCACCACGTTATGAAACTTTTGTCGAGAAGAGTAGGCAGATAGATGACCGACAGTACAAGTCCGAGTTTGAACCCTCAGATTATCTTGGGGTTCAGTCCATCCTAGTCCCATAACATAGGACAGTCACATCGTGCTGTCGTACTTATGTAGTTGATTTACATTATTGTGTCTCGGTTTTAAATGGGTACCCGACAGGATGTGATGATAATTTAACTGTTATGTCACCTCATAGGCCGGCTTGTATGCTCCCCACGGAAGATCATCATGTGAGCACAATGACCCGGTTTCATACACACTGGAAACGCTCTCTAATTCACTTTCCCTGATCACCCTTTCTCTGTTCAGATGGTTATCTTATTCTCTTCTTTAACAAAACCAAAGCATTTAAATCGATACAGAAAGTGATCGAAATGAGGTCTCATCGATACACCTTTAAATGGCTTCCGATTTGGATTTTGCTCATCATCAATTATTTTTTGTCATACGCAACGACAATGGCCATAACTTACATTTTTTGCGTTTTCATACGTATTCATGTAAGAACTTGATAATTGACTGGATTACTTTTTGTCATGCTGCAGCAGAAAATGACGAGGAGAACGGGCGGTATACAAGGAGTGAGCGACAATCAGCATTCTTATAATCTTCGGTCATCACTATTTCTAATGCAACCGTCGCCCCCCAAAATATTCGATAGCCATTGGCCCTCGCGTCTTAAAGGATTATAGATTAAAACATATTGTTTCTGAGACGACCCCCTGACTCAAAATGTTTCACAGTACAATACATGATGACAAGCCGGGCACATCGGTACACCATAACCGCCTTGGTCTTGATTTTGTCTTGAGATAGTCATAAGTTAATGTTAAAGTATTAGCGCTAACAACGCTTCGGAAATCTATGCCATGATTTGCCAATCTTGACACAAATGGATAACGACAGGTCCGCGCAAATCGGGGGTGTGGTCAAGCCAGACCCTCTGATTGACCAACGCTTGTAAATCTGCACATTCGTTATAAATTCGTGGGATTTTTTACTCGAATGCTTGTGAGAAATGAAAGATTTTTATGCAAGCAGTGACCTCTTCAAAGAAAGCATCAGTTTGTGAATATTTCCTTAACAAGCATCAACCAACCAGAAGGTTTGCTTCAACCACGCCCCCGTTTGTCATCCATTTGTGTCGTTTATAATTGTTAAGTGTCAACATCAGCTTTCAATCGACTTGCAGAAATAACAATAGAGAGTTGGTAGGTGTCAACTCTCTCTCTCTCTCTTTCTTTCTCTCTCTCTCTCTCATAAAGACACGACACGACACGAGGGTAGTATATGGGGTTGAACCCAGTGCTTAATGGCACGATACATAGCAGATCCAATGCAACCTACTTCATTTTTCCGGGGTCCCGATAAAAAAGCGACCGTAACGCTACGATCCGTCGTAGTTTATCATAGATTTACGAATGCCGTAACTCTACAGACGCTTTCTGGATCGGGACCCAGCAATGCCACAAAACGTCATTTCACGATACACATACAAAATGTTTATTGAAAAGAAAATGAAATTGTAGATGCATGAAATAGATGTTTATGCCCCAGACTGTTGTAAAATAATGACGTGTCCTAAAACAAATCCAAAATACATCGTGCTGAGGTTTCCCGATCAACAGAGAACTTACAGCGACTTTTGGGGATATGCAAGATGTTTGGTTGAGTTTCCGAAAATACAGGAATGTTCTTATTAAATTATGTAGATGGTCTCACCGGCTAGTGGTACCTTGCACAATGCATATGCGGCATGGTTGTTTAGCTTCGTCTTGGCCAGTTTGTTGGCGAACTTGTGGTTTTGAGGCAACAACCACGCCATGTCGATCGCGGGATCTCCAGTGATACCGTTAGCTGAAGACACATGGAAAAAGAAATGCCAGCAACCATTCATGTCAAGGTATGACGGTTAGTACGGCTTTGTTGGCGAACTTTCGTGAGCAAGGAATGGGTAGACGTGTTATCTAAATTGGCACAGTTGGACGAGCCACAAACCAATGTCCTCGGGTTCCAATCCCATGTTATGTTCCTAGGTTTCTAGGTCCGCTTAACACCTGACACCTACAAGTACAATACCTGACACCTATACAACACCTGACTTTCCATCCTAGGAACTTGAGAATGCGCATCACAAACTACGGTTTTGACGATCTGCAGTTAGCGTCCCCTTTCATTTCAGTATGATTACACGCACTGTTTATAACAAGTGCAGTACTAAATCATAGATAAAAATTAGTGATGGGAATTGGTTGAAATCTCACAACTGATAACATTTTTAGTACCAACGAGGAATCATCAAAGGTAAATTGGTTAACGTCATTTTCCAGAGTTTCCTGTTCAGGGTACAGATAAGTATAAAATCATCACCTGTTGTTTTTCTGTTCTATTTTGAAACTGCGCAAATAGCAATTCTTAATTTCACATCCCATGGCAAATGATGCATCTAGATACTTCAAAGTGATGAATAATATGTCATGAACAGAAACTTCCTGGAGTTTGTCACCTCTCACGGCAAACATGGGTTACTGAAAATCAATTCTAACCCTGGTCTTAACGGGGCAACACCATACGTACATTCATCATTTCGTGATGTGTGATCATGACCTTGGTGTAGCTGTTCACTAATGTAGAAGCATAGAGATAAGGTTCTACCTTGTCTTCTTATAAGAGATATAGTAATCGATATTGTTTCTCACGATTGTTGTTTTTCCACAGATAAGCGCCCACTACAGGTTCTCCGTCGAAATCGCTGACCCATCCACTTCCGCTGGGCGTCATCCCAAACCAGACTTTAACAGTGCTAAGTCTGTGAAGGCAACAGTTATATGTTTTGCATTGAACTTTACATTAACTGTAAAAACTGAAGCGCAAAAATACACACACAAAACAGAAGGCAATCCGTGTCGGTAAAATAAAAGGCAGTTATCCTAGTAGTTTCAGTTCAGCATTTCGAGGGCAATATATATCAGCAATAATCGTATTTATTGTCTTCATAGCCGTGACATTACTGGGATATTGCTGACAAAGGAGTAAATCCTACTCCTAAACTACCAGTCAGTCCATTAAGCCGCATGCAACGACAGGCACAATTACGTTACATTTTGAAACCTTTGTGGGAAGGTTATAGATTGGTAACGTCATGACACAAATTAAAGTTGTAGGAAGGTTGTAGATTGGTAACGTCATGACACAAATTAAAGTTGTAGGAAGGTTGTAGATTGGTAACGTCATGACACAAATTAAAGTTGTAGGAAGGTTGTAGATTGGTAACGTCATGACACAAATTAAAGTTGTAGGAAGGTTGTAGATTGGTAACGTCATGACACAAATTAAAGTTGTAGGAAGGTTGTAGATTGGTAACGTCATGACACAAATTAAAGTTGTAGGAAGGTTGTAGATTGGTAACGTCATGACACAAATTAAAGTTGTAGGAAGGTTGTAGATTGGTAATGTCATGACACAAATTAAAGTTGTAGGAAGGTTGTAGATTGGTTAAGAAGGGACAGACAAGTGTGTGAGAAGGGATGAAGACGACACAGCGCAGGTTAATGAATCAATATCTCTGTCGGCACTTCTGCACGTGCTTCTCAAACACTTGGCTGTCCCTTTCTCTGCACAACTTCTTTTTTGTTTTTGGGGCATAAATTCTGCCAAACCGCACAGAGGTAGTCCGGTGTTGTAATTATGATCAGCGTTTCATTCAGTATTTTATGTTTATTAGTTATATTGCAATTCATCAGCCCACTTTTGAGCCAAACCGGCTGTATATGAACAACAGACATATTGGGGGACCACGGATGTCCTTTTGGTCAACCGTCAGATACATAAGTGACCAAAGTATTGATAAGTGACCGGCGGATGCTTTGGTCGTTGCCGCTGCCCTCAGCAGTATTCCTGAATTTTGCTCGCTGACTGGACCAAACAGTCCAGTGATTCATGTAGCATGAGTATATATATATATATATATATATATATATATATATATATATATATATATATATATATATATCAACCAAGTCAGGGAGCCCACAACCTACCCTCATAGTCGGCTCTGACGACAAGTATGGGTTGCTGAAGACCGATATTCTAACCCAGATCTTCACGGGCAAATGGTCAAGAGAAATGTATGTTTTGATAATTTGTTTCCGAGGCTGGAGCATGTTGACGAATAGCTGAAATGATGCTCACAGCTCCACCGAAATCTAGCAATTTAATGGATGTGTGGTGGCTACAAAGAATAATATTGTGCGCCCCTTTGGATCCTCACAGTCATCGATATCTAAGTAACCAACGTATATCTAAATGAAAAAAAACCCCGAAAGTAACGAATGGATGTAACGGTGTAACTGACCTAACTGGGTATCAAAGTAACAAGCGGCTTTCTAAGTCAGCGACAGATAACCAACGCATATCTTACTGACCAATGGTCTAGTGACGAACGGATATTAGAGTGACAAATGAATATCGGATCGACAAATGGATATCGGAGTGACAAATGGATACTGGAGTGACAAACGGATATCTGAGCGTAAGAACGATATCGGAATGACGAACAGATGTCGGAGTGACAAACGGATATCGGAGTGATGAATGAATATCAGAGTGACAAAGGATATCGGAATGAGAAACAGTCATCGGAATGACGAACGAATATCACAGTGATAATTGGATATCGGCTTGACAAACGGATATCTGAGAGGCAAACGGATATCTAAGCAACAAACTGGTATCTAGAGATATGCAATGTTATTTAGTGATTATTGGATATCCGCTATTAACCCATACTCTAGGATCAACTAAAGACTCATCAACGTTGTAGATATCATAGAATAAAAGATGGATATGGACTGGGTCGTTGATCGGGCGCTGAATGACTTACCCTAGAACATTGTTTCTCAAGTCGACGATAATGTTATTAAATTCCTCCTCACTCTCGGGATACACAAGGACGCTGTTGGCGTTTTCGTCTTTAGCGCATGCTGCCCGTGCAGCGGCGCCTTGGAAGGTTCCCGCCAGGAACTTGTAGCAGTTGCCGTTCCGCTCTATGAAACCAGCTGGGCAGCCTTTTACAAACGGAAAACATTTTGTTCAGAATTGGCTGGTCCACGCTAAGGAACAATTAGTCCCAGTTCTGCCGAGATCTCATGATGAGAAAAATAATTACGACTCTGGCGAAAAATACATGACTTGTTTAGCTGCTTTGTTATTATTTGACGCCGCGCACTAAGCAATATTCCAGCTGGTTGTCTGGTTGCTTTGGTTTGGGTGGGGGTTATTACCTGTGGATATTCGAATCTGGACCAGACAGTCAAGTGCTCAACATTATGAGCATCGATATTCGCATTTTTAATCCAGGGCCGGGAGACTGACCACCCGATCCCGTGAGTCACCTTGTACGAGAAGCATGGGTTGTTGAATGGAGATTGGGTCTTCAAGAGTTTTGTTCAGGAGTTAATTATGTACACCTACATGATACCACATACGTCTCGACTAGTCATGAGGTGGCGGAAGACTTTCGATACGATTTTAAATTGTAATTCACTCACTCTCTTGGACAGCCTCGTGACATTTTCAGCAACAGTAGCTGCAATATTGGGGACATCAGAGACACTCTTCATGTGTGAGCCCACCTCTGGTGTCCCTTGCATATTGCTAAATGAGGCGAAGAACCCAACTAACTCACTCACTCACCACCCATTACGGATTAAACCATGCAGGACAGAGGCCATACGTACCTGCACAGAAATTATCCTGGGTTGACCATTGTCCATTTGACAAGCACACGAACTGCACGGTGTTATCACCGGAGTTGCATTTGACAGAGATGCTGTCTCCAACTTTGTAACCGAGGGGGTTGATATTGAGGTTGGTCGTCCCTGCTGGCAACGCAGGGTCACCGCATGACACGTCTGGGGCTGGGAATGAGAAAACACGCCGGTTAGACTGGAAATTTACATGTTCCCCCCGTGGATCCCCAAGATTGTAGTGTATCCTTCAACTAAATTGCACTATGAAGTGTACTATGATAAAAAAATCTAAAAAATGTCACTGTAGTACTTATAACTGTTATATAGCTAATGACTTGGACAAAGAAACCAGTTCCAATGTGTTGGTCAGTGTCTTATAAGGGTCTTCGTTTTGAACGTAGTAGTGTGAAACACCGGCACCTGTCTAATCCTGGACATTGCCCAAAACAGCTATTCTACAACGATATTATGATCATTAAAACTTTGTCTAGTCCGGAACCTGTCTCTTCCGACTTTCCCGTCCCAACAAGCTATTTTAACTGTAATGTAATACTATCTAAACCGGCACACTCTTTTCACAAATTGTGCCAAAAATTAGGGGCTGGACGTACATACAAAGGGGAGAAAGGTATGTGGAGATGGGCTCGTGGGGTGGGGGTTGTAGGACAAGAGGAGAGCGATTCATTCATTCCAGAATAAACCAACGTAAGGCCAAGCTAAAGGATGGTGATCCTTGACGAGTAACTACATGAGTGACTATTTTTGAGAGTTATTCCCCTTGCCCTTACCGGGGGTTTCAGCAACAGGGTAGTCTGTGATGAGACCAGCGTCATAGCACGTCTTGAAGCATGTTCTTCTCGTTTCGGAGTCATTACATGTTGGGTCCCGGACGAGGGCGATGTCGCAGTCGTGGTACACGTTGAAGGGTTTGACTGTTCAAAAATACAGTTATCGTTTATAGAAACGATATGACAAAGTTTGAACCCGGTCACAATAGTCCACTGGGCCGACATTTTCGAAGTTCTCTAAGCGCTAAGCTTGGCGTAAGTTAATGTTAATATATGGCACCTACGATTATCTGAGAGCTAAGGGAGCATCGAAAATCTAGGCTCTGATAGACTCTCCTGAGCAGGATGACGTACGCAGGTGTGGTCTGACGGCAAACGCTGCCTCTTGACCTTCCTACAACGTCACCGTCATAACGAACCGTGACACACACTCAGGATGTTGTGAAACGTATGAGTCAGACATTTATACAAGAAGCATGCCCGTGGTCACCTGATGTCCCCCCTGTCTGACCGAAAGAAATAGCCACTGTCCCGCAAGCCCGAGGCTAGTAAAAAGCCAGTCGGGCGAGCAAATCTACAGAATCACCTGCCCGACTAATCAATGAATTTTCATATTGTAAATACATCAGTCTCTCCGACTTATTTAGTCATCATGCACTTTCAAACCTTGCAAGAGTATGGCCTGTTAAAGTGTTCATCATATTAGTAGCTTGATCCTGACATTATCTTATTGTCATCTATTTTTGTAATGTGTTTATTTTCAAACTTCATTTTGTGGCCTAGTCACTTTCAGGCATAGCTAGCCCAACTGGCAAGCACAATTTGAAAACTATTTCGCACTCTGTAATGCATATGAATCGGATCTCTTGGTCGAAACAAAGAAACTTTACATCGTCGAGTTATTCATAATAAAGTAATTGACATCCATAATGTTTTCTTTTCGTTTGCTTTCCACTTCTAAATGTTCTTCAAAGATTCCAAGAGCATCGATGATCTGATAATGATCGGTGTCTTGTGGCAGACATTTAGAAAGATTTGCAAATATTTCGCATCTTTGACAAACATATTTACCTATTTAGATTGCAGATTTGTCTTGTCTTTGCGTATATTTGTGACATGTGTGGTTGGTTGGGCAGGATACGCTCTCCCTTTGCGAACACCTAGTACAATCACTATTTCATTTATTGCAATAATGTCACGGTTCTGATATATAATAGCACAATTGTTTAAGCGACTGAGGAAGAATCTTCTTCACAACTTATCAAACCCCACAGCCGTGCGTTTTTATTCACATGACTTTAATCAGACGCACAATCTCCCAGTATACAAGCTACCGTGATATTGTTGGAATATTGCTAAAAGCAGCATAAAACTGAACTCACTCACTCTCTATACGAACGAGTTAGGCTCGCCAAGAAATAGAAATATCGGATTCACGAGGTTAACTGTTAAATGTTGGGTCATAGGTTCTAAATATTTTAGAACGTTAGACACAGATATGGAACCTATTCTTTAACATTGATAGAACAAATGTATTTTTTTTCAGAAAAGGTGGCACGAGAAAGGTGGAATTTCGATCATCAGTCTGTGACTTTTACGTTTAATACGAAATAAAATATCGTTTCCTCTAACTAGCCTTGAGGGCAAATAAATTTTTAATTAGTTAATTGTCATTTATGCATAACTTTGGTGTGATGAAGCCCATGATATTACTTTAGGTTTTCTGTTCACAAATACAGCTTATCTTACTCAACGGGTCCGACATTCCAGAGTTTAGAAAGTATCGAACAAATACATCCAAAGGACTGTAAAACGTTTCTCTGTGTGGGGCAGTCAACACCAAAATGTATGGTATATGGTAAAATGTTTGAGAGACGGAGGACTGAAATACAAGAAATATCTGTAACTTGAGGTGATTAACAGCAATGCTCAATAAATTGTTCCACGGTACAGTAGGTGATAAACAACAATATTCACTGAAGTGCCCCTGTGTGTGAGTGAGAGAATTTACATTTATGCCGCACTCAGCACTATTCCAGCTATATGGCAGCGGACTATAAATACTCAAGTCTGGATCAGACAATCTAGTGATCAAGAACATGAGCATCGATCTGCGCAACTGGGAACCGATGAGATGTGTCAACCAAGTCAGCGAGCCTGATCACCCGATCCCGTTAGTCACCTCCCAAGGCAAGCATTGTCGCCGTTTATGGCAAGCTTGGGTTGCTGAAGGCCTATTTTACCACGGACCTTCACGGGTCCTGAACTGTCCCACGTCACAGTAGATGATAAACAGCAATACTCACTGAATTGTCCAACGTCACAGTAGGTGAAGGTCACGTTTCCCAAGTGTACAGAAGTGGCACAGTAGGGCATGAGTTTGAGTCCCCTCACATTTCGACAGTAGTTCGAATCAAAGCCACAGATGTGATTCTGCGTTGAAACTCTGTGTAAAATACAAAATGTATTGTCAACCGAAAACATAAAGTGCTTACAAGAAACTTCAGTTTCGAGCAGGCTTATTACGAACTGACGGTTATAACGAACGGACGGTTATAATGAACTGACGGTGATAAGGAACTGATTCTTATGAGGAACTGTTCTTCTCTACCAGCACAGGGGCGGTGGTGTAGCCTAGTGGTTAAAGCGCTCACTCGTCACACCGAGGATCCGGGTTTGATTCTTTACATGGGCACAGCTCATTTCGTGTGTAACCGTCATATTGCTTGAATACTGTTATTATTGCCTTGGATAGACATAGCTGCTGGAAGGGAATAGTCACATGACTAATCCCACTGGGTACCCATTTTGTGTCATAACTAAAATAAATACCTATTGTTATAAGCGATGTGGGTAATTTTGACAAAATGAAGATTAAACTTGATGTATGATTTGGGAAACGCAGTTTACACTCTAACTATGCTCCAAATCGACCAACTCACGGTGGCGCAAAAAACTCAGGATTGGCTTCAAACACGTCCGACCAGGGCAAGCACTGTGAGAAACCCTCCTCATTGACAGCGTAGCTCATTTTTCCGCAATAGTCTTCGCCTCTGTTCACCAGTGAGTGTGGCAACTGGTTGGCTGAATGGTCAAAACAGAAAAAAAAGATTTTGTTTTAACTATGTGGACATGGTCGTAGTCAGTATGGGTGAGTGAGTATGTTTTACGCCGCTTGTAGCAAGATTCCAGCAATATCAAGGCCGGGGACACAAGAAATGGGCTTCACACATTGTATCCGAATTGAATCAGGGTCTTTCACCACTGGGCTACCCCACCACCCCTCGTCAGTACGAAATGTTGGACAGTGTGAGAGACCAAATCAATCAGTCCACAGATAAGCACAGTCAGTACTCCAGCTATATGGCAGCGGTCTGTGAATAATGGAGTCTAGACCAGACAATCCAATGATCAATATCGTGAGCATCAATCAAGGCAAGTGGGATACGATGACAAGTGTCAACCTAGTCAGTGAGCTTGATCACTCTAACGACAAGCACCTGCTAACGACAAGCACCCGCTAACGACAAGCACACCCTAACGACAAGCACCCGCTAACGACAAGCACCCCCTAACGACAAGCACCCGCTAACGACAAGCACCCGCTAATGACAAGCACCCCTTAACGACAAGCACCCCCTAACGACAAGCACAGGCTGCTGAAGATCAGTTCTACCTCGGATCTTCACAGACATATTGAGGATATGGAAAGACGTGATTGCTGGAGGAATGACTTACATGACGCCAGCTTGGCTGTACATTGGAACCCGGTAAAGTTGCAAGACTGAATCCCAGTACTAAATGTCACCCTCAGTTTGTTGGCGATAGACAACACTGGCGACATTCGGTTTCCACTCGCGTAGATTGGGCTGATAAAAAACATCATCGATACTCGATATAAAATCTAATGTACAGCAAAAGAAACGCAATTTTCGAAAAGTCGAAATCTGATAAAAGTAAGCATTCGTGTTTATGTCCTTTGTCAAATCCAGAGTCGCCTTTCTTTTTCTGTTCAGTATATAACGGGCATAACATACAGAAACCCATTTTCTCCAAAAGTATAACCATACGACTTGTAAGCTACACTACAGCGAAACAAATCTCGTTGTCTCGAAGTATATTCCCAGATCGAGACAAACCGAGTTGATATATGTGCCACATGAGCGATTAACATTCTGGCTGAGACTTAACATATATCGACACAAACGTTGCCTCGAAATATATATCGATATATATTAGTTATCACACATTCAGGGCCCAAAGACCTAGGGACATTGTGATTCGAGAAGCTGCAGTTAACTCCCTTTGATTTAATCATGCTGATCCCAGTTTCAAATCTCGGACTTGTTTCAGTTTGGGGTTAGGTATATGGCAATATTCCATGCATGTTCGCACTGAGCTTATGTCAATTTGTTATGAAACCACTTGGTAAACACATCTTACTCTAAACCACCCTCCCCAAGCATGTTCTTGCTGATCTTGAAAGACGCATCACAACCAATGTCGATGTTACCGCATTCAAGGAGAACCCTGGATCCCTCGGGAGCCTGTTGGGGGAGAAGCGTCATCAGTAGAATATGAAACTTAATAGGCCCTTTCACCTAAACGATTAATTAAAGATACCGGCTACCACTCCTAATATTCCCCTGATACCTTTATATTTGTATTTTAGCGGTAACATTAGAGGTAGACGATCGCAAGGGTGTCAATGTGTGTATGTGTGTGCATGTATGCGCGTGCGTGCGTGTGCATGCGTGTGAGAGTGAGTGTGTGAATATATGAGTTTGCATGGATGCTGTGATATTCGTGTCAGGTATGCTTGCAAAACACAGGTATTTAGTTAACCTGAACATAAAGCCTATTTCCTTTCGTTACAACCCCCCCCACACACACACACCCCACCCCACCCCACCCCCACCCAAAAAACAAACAAAAAAACCCCCCTCAAACAGAAAAAAAACCGCCCTCAAAACATTCAATGCATTCCCTGACCTAGGTTTACGTACAAACTTTCTTTACGGCTGACCTTATCTTCTTATAGCTAATTTGCTAATTAAAGGGGCATTATATTCCGTGTTGCAGAAGTACGAGTTTGAATGATTGATCATGCTTATATTTTCACCATGCTTTTGGTTGAATTCACAACGATAATGACAAATTGCTGTTTACCTTAAACACCCAGTTGCACTCCTTGTTCTTGCCGTATGAGTCCGGGTAGCTGGGTGAAGCGAACACATCCTCCGCGTGGGTCTCGCTCAGGTCGACTAAAGCTCCACAGCCTGAAAGAATTTGTATTCGGTTGACGTACACAGGAAAGCATGAGAACACATTCACAACGAGTGATCAGTATTCCAGTTATATGGTGGTGGTCTGTAAATAATAGAGTCTGGACCAGACAATCCAGGTATTAACAACATGAGCATCAATCTACGGAATTGGTAACCAATTACACGTGTTAACCAAGTCGGCGAGCATGACCACCTGATCCAGTTAGTCTCAAACCATGGGAAACTGAAGATCAGTTCTAACCCAGATCTTCACAGATTACATATTCTGAGACGGACACACCTACAGTGACAGATAGACCCATACACCGCGACAGACAATGAACAGAAACAGACACAGACACGTGCAGAGTGACAGACATGTGTACAGTGACTGACATATACACACAGACACACAGTGACAGACAGACACATATACAGAGGTAGACAGATACATACCCAGGGACATGCAGACACATGAACAGACACATACGCCGGTCTTATGACATTTCAGGAATATATTTATCAGGCAGCTGAACTACGATGATAAAATTTTGAAAGGAAAAATGGTTCCAGAAAATGTTGTAATAGATTATTTTCAACCAAAATGCTCCAGTCAGACAGGAGACGTTCATGCACAACGATGTCTCCTTTTTCTGACTAACATTGCTTGGTTCAGGCATTTCCATAGGTGTGCTCTACAATAGGTTGGTTGGTTTGTTGTTTAACGCCGCACACACGATTACAGTAGGTGAAGTCAGTTTTACGCCGCATAATAGTCTTTTAATAATCGAGACAGACAATCGAGTGATCAACAGCATGAGCATCGGTCTACGTAATTAGGAGGCGACGAGATGTGTCAACCAATCGGGGTAGTCGTCGTTTGGTGACAAGCATGGGTAACAGAAGGCCAATTCCAACCAGAATCTTCACGGGTGGTCTTCTGCAAGAACTGGTTTGGACCTGAACTGTTTTATGAGGATGCGGATGGGGAACATGGATGAGATGTGTCTTTAGACTTTGGTTCCAACTTACTGTAATCAACTGGTTCATAGCGACAGTACTCAAACTTGAGGCTGTTGTCACTGGACTCGGTGATGGAGGGCAGGATGTCACCGAAGTTGAACTCGGAGGGCCCTTCTTGGACAAAGGTGAAATACTCGCTCTGGACGTTCATACCTGCAGAAGCGGAAGGCATTAGGGCGAGTGTTTCCTTGTAGGGGTATTGCATCATTGCTTTTCGTTAGAGGCCACATTCGGCAATATTCCAGCTATATGGTGGCGGAAATATTAGCGTGAGGGAGTGAGTGAGTGTAGTGTTACGTCACACTCAGCATAATGGCAGAGGTCTGTAAATAATCTAGTCTGGAGTCAATGGAATGAGCATCGATTCACGCAAATGAAATTCGATAACATGTGTCAACCAAATCTTCGATTGTTTCAACTGACTGGATAACCATTACAGCAGACGGACTTGGTAATACTAGAAGTTTGTATGTATGTTTGTTTGTTTGTTTGTTTGTTTGTTTAACCCTGCACTCAGCGTTAGTCCAGTTATATGGCGACAGTCTGTGAGCAGTCGAGACAGGATCAGACATTCCAGTGATCATATCATGAGCATCGTCCTACACAACTGGAATACGGCCATCCGGTTAGCTGCCCCTCACGAGAATCATGGTTGCCGAAGACCACTGCTAACATGGGTCTTTACAGGTAGTAGTAATACTGGGGGCAGCAGCAGCAGCAGTAGTAGTAGTGGTGGTGGTGGTAGTAGCAGCAGTAACCGAGCAACAAATATATTGATTGGTCAAACGAACACCTGTGTACCTGCAACTTGTTCGCAGTCCCTGTTCTGTGCTTTCATCAATGTGAAGGGGAAGTCGTTGGGAAGGGACAGTTTGTCACCGGGGAACCGGTCGTCACGACAACAGAACTGGTAAATAGCATCTTGCCCGAAATCCCCTGCAGGGAGGCCACACGTGCTGATGGGGTTCTGACACTGACCTAGACTCTGACTGCTAACCTCGTTCACTTGGTAGACGGCGTCGCTAAATCCTGTCAAGTGAAAACGTAGGTGATTAGTTAGAGTTGAAGTTTTAAAGGAACTTCATTAATACAGACTGAGCAGGTAATTCAGCCTGTCTAATGGCTCCATCATTTAAATCATTAGGTGCCCCTTTAGCAACCTCCAAGGAGACTCCATTTCTGGTGCCAACCGAGGTGATATGCTGGTATATTGCTAAAAGCGGCGTAAAAACATACTAACTTATTGACTCACCCAAGAAGACTCGTATCGATGAATGACATGAGCACAAAAAAGATCAGAATGCGTTGAAGGATCGAGGCACCTTGTAACCGATCAACTTTAATCTTGAACACTGTACATACATTTCACTTCACTGGGGATATTATGTTATTTTATCTACCTTTATACCACATTTTTCACATTTTGCAGCTTAAAACACATTTTGGTGTTATTTTGTCTCCATTTTGAGATCTACTACAGATGGAATGGTTTTCGATCAGCCTGATCAAGAAAAAATATATAATTTGCAATTCTAAAACATCTGCTAAACTTTAATAACACCGTCTTTCTATACTTTATGTCGAGGTTCAGGCAGCATACCGTAACTATGGAATCACACAGACTGACCCTGTTTGATGAGGTCGTAAAATGATTCACAATTCACCTGACTTACAGGTTACACCTGTTATATTTTTGGGCTTATTCAGTGTAGTTCTGTAACGCACAATGGCATCCATATGATATCAATTCCGTACTACACAGCAAAAATGTTTTACCGGCAGAGCCTCATTTTGAGATTTCCACAATTTCCAGGTTTCCGTTTGTCAGAGCTCGCTGTACAACGTGTTATGCAAGGATTAGAAGGAGGGTAGTGTTGCAATATAGAAGTGCTTAGTTGTGTCAAATCATACTGATTAATATTTATGTATGCAGCCAAATGAATTAGTGTAAAAAAATTGGTTATTGCACTAAATTGCGCAATAGGAAAGAACCCAATGAACATTAAGTAAGACCGTTGTGTAATCATTGTTTTGACATGGTATTGCGCGCGAAAGCATCCCAAGACGTGTTTGTGAACATTTGTCATAAACATGAAAACGATACATGAAACGGGCAAGCAGAAAATGTTGTCCACACAATGCATGTAGAGTGTATCGGAAACATGAATAAAGACATAGATCAGAAAGACCAAACCAAATTCATCATTTCTTTACGAAATTCAAGACGTAAAGAATGATAAAAAATACCAAGGATATTACAAACCGAAATATTGCCATTGGACTTTTGGAAGCACAGGAGTCCCAGTCTGCCTTTACAAGATACTTCCACGTTCACTATAGAATCTTATCTCGATTATTGCATCGATATATCCGCCTCAATTCGACCCAAGATCGTTCGAGAGGTGGAATATCAAGAGTGACCAGTCCTGCCAAGGACCGATTCATCCAGGTCTTTCACCTACGTCCCCAATTTGCAACAGTAAATGTCATTGCAGGACAGGTGCCTGGTCTTCGGAGAATTATTGATCAAACCATCAGAAACTGTCTGAGAATGGGAAATCGAGCATACCAACCAGAAGTCTTCCTCGATATCTCCAGGGTATACGTTCCGATAAGTCTCCACAATACCCTGGAAGCATCTACGAGTTGGCCCGACAATTTTGTTACCCCCTTTACTGTCTCCGCATTCTCACAGTTGCCAGTCAACACAACCGCTGTTACAACAGAGCTTGCCAAAGTCAAGAAAGATAGCTGTCGCAGCTGTGAAATTTGTTTGTAAACACCTCATTGGATAGAAAAACCAAAACAACAACAACAACAACAACAACAACAACAACAAAACAGACACGGGAGGTAGGAAAGTAGGTACATCCAGGGTATTGTGGTGACTTATCGGAACGTATACCCTGGACATATCGAGGATGACCAAAAGTTGGACCTGTCCCAACACGACTACACCACTGCCGCAACAGTGTTAAGGCATGGCGACGCGTTTAGTTCGTGTTTTCATCGTGTTTCCTCCTGCAACGACGGGATATGGACCATCGACGTCCGGTTCGACAGGTCGACAAATTCGACTGACGAACCGTCATGGTGTTGGGAGCCATGTCCTACACTGTGGTTCATCAAGGCAATTTTAAAGCAAATCGGTACATCGATCTCATCCTGCCACCCCACCTCCTCTTGTGGGAACTGTTCCAACATGACAACGATCGACGCTGTGCAGCTCGCATAACAGATGCCTTTGTTGCCAGCGCAACCTTTTGTGTTATTCCATGAAATACCATATCGCCTGATCTGAACCCAGTCGAGCATCTCTGGGACGATCCTGATCGACGCGTCCGTAAACGTCACCATCGTCCTCGGATAGTTCCAGAACATGTCAACACGTTGCAGGAGGAATGTCGAAGAATTCTCCAAACAAACGACATGAATCCCACGATTAATCACTATCTAAACACCAAATTAATTCGAAATATATGCACAATAAATTTTCAAGGCCTTTGCTCTGTTCGTCACAAGCAGAGTGAATGAATGTCCTTATACGCTTTGATAGCGATTTTAACCCATATCATATTTTGCATCCACAACGACGCTCGAACAAACATCAATCAAATTAATAAATTTACTCGATGCACACAAACACGCATGCATACACGCACGCATGAACGCACGCCCACCTACACGCGTAGTTCCCATCTCATTCCCTCATTACCGTAATTGGGGCCCACATACACGCACACCTACACGCGTAGTTCCCATCTCATTCCCTCATTACCGTAATTGGGGCACACGATTCCTGGGTTGTAGAAGCAAAAGCTTCCCGGCGTCCATTTGCCGGAGTAGGTGTTGCCGGTGTTGGTGCAGAAGTCAAGCTGGAGGGCACCGGTGGACTGGAGCCCAGCCAGGGTGTTGGGAGAGGAGTATGTGATGCCCCCATGGCTGTAGGCGAAGCGTGTCCCCACCTTGAAGCCCGATGGCGGACAACCCTCCTTTGGGGCGAGGTACGACACCTCACTGGGCCAGTCTGCCACTGGGTCTGCGGAGAAAATGCGTGACCATTATCAGCCGATATTAGGCAATGTATTCAGGGTGAGTGATTGAGTTTAGTTCTGCGCCAATTTTAACACCACCACAGTAATACCATCACCACGGGGCTTCACACGCTCTAACCATATGGGGAATCGGACTCGGATCTTCATCGTGACGAACGAACGAAGAAACCATTCCACTACCTCACCGTCCGTAAGGGCTAAATCTGTGTGGCTAACACATTCGAGTCCTGAACCATAGTTTCCTTTTATTTCGCCCACGATTTCTATGACACTGGAGAACGATTGGAAAAGGTCTAGATTTTTATCAAAGCCTGAATCTCCCTCTACCTCCTTTTTAATTTAAATCGAATCTTTCTTTGTCACTCAGGTGTGGGAATCGATCCTGGGCCGTTGGCCCGCGGAAGCCTTGACCACTATGTTTCTCCACTGCCCCTCATGTCTGGGATACAGGGGGACTTTAAAACAGACTCCAGAAATGGGCTTCACACATTGTACCCAGGAGGGGAGTCGAACCCGGATCTTCAGAGTGGTGAGCGAAGAGTTTATCCACTAGACTACCCAGCCGCCACTCGCCTGTTGTGGACATGGATTCGTACTTACACCTTGCGTTGAGGGCGGTGTTACAATTGGCGCGACTATCCAACCCAGAGGGACACACGCATTGACATTTATCTTCGAATTTCCCCATGTATCCCTCGTTTGCACAGGTTGAGCTTTGGCAGCTAGTCTCGCCTGGAACAAACATATAATCCATGAATAAATTGTACAATGGTGAGTGAGTTTAATTTCACGCCGCCCTCAGCATTATTCCAACTATATGGAGGCATCTGTAAATAATCCAGTCTGGAGCAGCGAATCCAGTGATCAACAGCATGAGCATTGATATATGCAACTGGTATACGTGACATGTGTGAACCAAATCAACAAGCCTGACCACCGGTCTCTCGTTAGTAAGCTAGGTTTCCACGTGTACGTATTTTCTTCGTAATCACGTGTTACGTCGTGCGTAATACGGACTGGTTCCATGTGTACATGTATATAGGCTATGTGATGCGTTAAATCAAGCGTTTCTTTTCCGTTGCAGCACGCATCGTGGTGCGTGGAAACGGCTCTTACTATTTTAGTTTGATCTGTTGTTACCGCTCTACACACACAGTGAAACCCGGATGTAGCCTCTTGCGACAAGCATGGGCTATGGTAGGTCAATTCAAACCAGGACGTTCACGAGTCGGAAGTATAAATGAAGATCACCAATGTGTTAAAGATCGGTGCCTACCGCAGCACTGGTGATTGATGCTGATTTCCTTGAAGAACAGGAACTGACTGGCGAGTGATGGCCGTGGAGCGCCAGGATACAGGTATGTGTAAGTCGGCCACCCATACTTGGATATCAGCTGAAACAGACATTGACGACTCGTGGGTACAAGGTAACAGGAAACCTGGTTGCTAGGTAACAGGAAACCTGAGTACTAGGTATCAGGAAACATGGTTACTAAGTACATGGAAACATGGTTGCTAGGTAACAGGAATCATCCTTTTACGCAACTTGTGACTGAGGCCAGTTCGGCAAACACCGACAAAACCGCGTGTGACAGTTTTCACTGTACGGATGCAAATAAATCGTTTAACTTCCAAAGGTGTTCGTCTCGAAATTTCAATTATCGATTTCAGACAAGTCGTAAGTGATAATAGTTCGTTTATTGCATCAAAAGGAATTTAAATGCTTATGCATGCACACACACACACACACACACACACACACACACACACACACACACACACACACACACACACACACACACATATTTTGTCGCGACATTGTGCTTTAACTAAGTTTAGCAGTACTTGTCTTTATCAAGGAATGATACAAGTAATGATATTTTCTCACGTAGTTGTTGTACGTCATTACAGACTGGGAGGAGAAACCACAACTTTTGTATTTCTGCTGCTGGACTTCGGACTCCAGTTCTTGCTGGGGCCGGTAATCTGAAAACAAGTCATCATACAAGCTTCTGATGGTTTGTTGTGTTCGACCTATGTGCAAAAAATGAGTGAGTTTAGTTTTACGTCGCACTCAGCAATATTCCAGCTATATGGCGAAAATAATCGAGTCTGGACAAGACAATCCAGTAATCAAGATTAACAGCATAAGAATCGATCTGCGCAATAAGGAACCGATGACATGTCAACCCAGTCAGCGATATCAAACACCCGATATCGTTAGTCGCATTTTTCGACAAGCATAGTCGCTTTTCGTGGTAAGCATGGGGTGCTGACGATCTATTCTACCCCGGATCTTCACAGATAGACAAACACAGACTGACAGATAGACAGACAGACAGACAGACAGACAGACAGATAGACAGACAGACAGACAGACAGACAGACAGACAGACAGACAGACAGACAGACAGATAGATAGATAGATAGATAGATAGATAGATAGATAGATAGATAGATAGATAGAACCTGGTCTTCAGCTTACCCACAAGGCTACCCTACCACGTAAGATGGATAAGATATTCGGACTCTTTGACTTGGATGCATGTCGTGTAAGGATTGATATTGATCCAAGCGTTTCTAAGACATCAGTCCTACCCCACAACGAAGCACATGTGATACATATGGTCACCGTAGGCAAGTGAGATTGTTCAAAATTGCCTCAATTCACATAACGGGGTAAAAAAATCATGATACTTTTAGACCTTCTAGCGCTTCACAGGCAGCATGGGTCATCCGTGTGCTAATTATTAGCAATATTAATCAGATTGTGATTGTCAACGTTTTGAGCTTGCGTTGTGTAAGTCAGCGCTATAGAAATAGTTATCATAAAAAAAACCAAACAAACAAAGCAAATAGTTTACTCACAGTCGCCAGCATTGCCCAGGTTTGAATTGATGTATTCCTGGCGTACGGTCATGCTTAGGTCATGTACCAAGCCAAGCATATGTCCGAATTCATGGGCGTATGTCATCTAATCGGTAAAGGATATAAAAATCAATCATTTAAGTACATAGTTTTCATTGATATTCTGAGGAAATATAAGCTGGAATTTCCGAAATGACCAATTTCTAACTCGGATATTCACGGGTAAATGGTCTAGCGACAAGTATGTTGACGACTGGCTGAAATGATGCACACAGCTCCACCGAAATCTAGCAATTTAATGGATGTGTGGTGGCTACAAAGAATAAAATTGGATCCGCACAGTGATTATTCTCCGTCATCATGCATTATTTGTGCATACAGGATACACACTGGCAAAACAACGTAAAACCCCGGTGGGTGACTTCAAGACAACATTTGTGAATATATGTGAATGTCAGCGATTTCAAGTATTATATGTAAAAGCCGCAGTGTTTACGGGATGGGGAACACATTAAAATGTTTTACATTCTTGGTTGGTGTTAGACAAAGATGTACTCTCCATCCTTTACCATCTTCAGTTTGTATAAAGGAATTAGCCGGATTCAGAATCAGACAATAAACGGTCAGTAAACTCACAGCTCCGCGGCATGGTGACAGCGATCTTCCTTGTGAAATATACCCAATGTGTGATGCGCATCTGTAACCCAGAAGGACTCAGTTTATACTTCAACCTTGTTCCGGTAACCAGTCGGACTAGACAATCCAGTGATGAACACGCCATCAAAATACAATTATGTATCAGCCAAGCCAGCTTGCTTGACCATCCGATCCCGTTAGTAGCCACTTACGACAAGCATGTGTTTGTGAAGACCAACACTAACCCGGATCTTCAAGGGCCAAAAGGTATAGCAGTGAATAATGGATGACACAATTTATTTAGTGAAAGGGGAAAGACATAATAATTTGCGAGCTTTCCTACATTGCCAAACACCACACTACACTAAATATATAGAAAGCAGTGCCACAGATTCTGCATGCAGTGGGAATGAGGTACTTTTTCTATGTGTTGTGACTTCAAGAATTAGCCTGGTATAGGGAAGAAAACATGCCCCCATGTATGTATGTATGTATGTATGTATGTATGTATGTATGTATGTATGTATGTATGTACGTACGTACGTACGTACGTATGTATGTATGTGTGTGAGTGAGAGAACGTGTGTGTGTGTGGATGCATGCATGCATGCGTGGATCGATGGATGCATGGATCCATGCATCTGTAAGCCAAAATGACTGGTTAAACGGGAAACGAATGGGTTAGGATGTCAACTCACAAGACGCTGTCATATATGTAAACCCATCCCGTAGTGTTATTCGCACCAGGAACACTGGAAGAGTTATCGGCCTTTTCCTTGAAACGGATGCAGGTGTTCTTCTCTATCGTGTCCATGAATCCTCTCCATTGCCTCTTAAGATCTGCAGCTGTAAGGAAGAGAGTCCTTAATGGCTGAAAACTCTTTCTTATCCGAACAATTTCATTTACTGTAATCAAAACATGTGCAACATACCATAACTATTCATTATTCTATCAATGCTGAGCATAACTTGGTGCCCTGTCCTGTTCGAATCCACATTCGGAAGTGTGATCCTCGGCTTTAAGAGTCTCAGTAATTTTGTCACTCTTTAATATTAAGTTTACACTCCATGGCAATTGAAATACCGGCTGAGTGGGTTAGTGAGTGAGTTGGCTTAGAGCTGATTCGACTCTTATTTCAGGCACTTAACTGCTAGACCGGGTTAGAACTGGTCTTCAGCAACCCATGCTTGCCGTAAGAGGCGACTAACGGGAGCGAGTGGCTAGGCTGGCAGGCTGATATCCCATACCAGTTGCGTAGATCTATGTAGATCATGTTGATCACTGGATGGTCTGGTCCTGGCTTTTTAACTGACCGCCGCCATATTGCAGCAATATTGCTGAGTGCGGCGTCAAACAAACAAACAAAGAAAGAAACATCACTTCGGGTCTGCTTGATGTAGACGGGAATCAAGAACTGATGAGGTCTTCAATATTCAATCCTTTAATGGTGTTTATGTATGTGTTGTTTATCGCCGCACACAGCAATATTCCAGTCATGTGGGGGGTTGTCAATAATCGAGTCTGGACCAGACAATCCAGCGATTGACATGTGTCATCCCAGTTAGCGAGCCTGACCACCCTAACCCTTCAGTGGCCTCTTACGAAAACCATGATTGGGTGACTGAGGGCCAGTGTTCTAACCCTGATCTCCGCGGGTCAATCCTTTAATGGAATGATGGAGCATGGACACGGTAGTGACTACTTCCAGACACAACCACGTATATTTCAAACCCAAGATGTTATGTTCCTAGAGTTTATTAGCAGAGTATGGGAAAACCGTGCACCACAAGCACTGATTCACTTGCCTGTTTCTAGATGGAATATTTAGAGACTTACGGACGTTTGGTGAGAAGACGTATGGAATGACGTTGTCAGGCCAAGGTCGGGTGTAGAAGAAAGCCCTTTTCTGTCGATGTCCGGTCTGCAAATCGATCAGATTCTTGGTTAAAACGCACAAATTGCAATCATGCATCGTATTTGGTACTTGACTTTTAGGAAATATCTTAATTGAACCTTATTAAAACTGTAGCCTCTAATGAACCATGAAAACGAGACTTTGGCTATGAATACTTTCCTCCTCTCGAACGGGTGAGATATGCAGTAAACACACACATATAATTTTGGTACAAAACCAATTCGAAAACGATGAAATCGTACGGCACACCCCGGCATCTTCCACACACTATGGTGTGAATGACTTTCATTTTACGTCACACTCAACAACATCTCAACTATTATGGCGATTGTCTGTAGATAACCGGTTTTGTACCAGACCATTAAGTGGTCAACAGCACGAGCATCTATCTATGCAACTGAGATACAATGGTCAACCCAGTCGGCCTGCCTAATGCCGTTAGTCGCCTCTTGCGATAAGCATGGGTTACTGAAGATCAATTCTCACCTGGATCTTGGTGGGCCCTACACTGTGGAACAGTGCGTGGGTATCGATTCGTGTATGAAAAAGGCTGATGCGCTAAACTCGGGGTGTCATTGTCAATGCATTGTGTCGTTTTAAAGTCATGCACGTTGCCGTATGTTTACGCAAAGTATAGGAACGATGGTAGTAAAACTGTTGCGGAAATAAATAATGATAACGAGTGAGAAAAAAAATCAGTCTCGATGGGTTTATGTAATGCCCTGAAGAGCCGCCAACACTCCCAGTGACCAAAAATGTTGCTGATTACGTCACTGTCAGCATCCGGTCGTGACTATGCATGTAACGGTCATCTTGAGAGTGGTCACTCTTGGTGTTGCAGTTCTCTCTCCGAAAAGGGGCGGTGGAAGCCAAGTGGTAAACAGCGTTCGCTCGTCACGCCGCAGACTCGGGTTTGATTCCCACATGGGTGCAATTGTAAACTCCATTCCAGGTATCCCCATCGTCATATTGTTGGAATATTGCTAAAACGGCTTAAAGTACAACTCAGGCAGTTAGCCAGTCTGTCTCATTGATGACTGTCTCATTGATGGCTGTCTCATCGGGTGTACCACTCACAATCACCACAATCTCATCTCTGCTGTGTTTCCTACTGATGACGTGTAACATGCATGTGCGATTCAGCTGAGTCATGATTTCATGGTATTTCATTCACAACATAGTGCAAGATGTCCACAATAATTTACCCACACATGCACAATGTGTTTACCTTTAAGCCACTATCAATACTTAAATATTTACTCAATTTTGTTTGGAAAATATTCTTCATACATCGAGTGTATGCTTTCTTTTGAATGACAGTTTATATGGGTATGCGAGCACTCACCTGGCTGTTAACAATCTCAATGCCGGTTTCAAGTTGTTGCTCCGTGTCAATATCCATCTAGAGATGGGAAAAACATCTATAACAAAACTTGAGGTACACCTATAACATGGTAAAGTAATCCTCTATGCATTTCGGGGGTTTACGAAATCCAAATCAGGGGAACTAACTCTTCGGAACAATTGCAGAAAGGAAGTATGGCAAAACCCATAAGTTCATCCGAACTCAAAATAAAATGTTCAAGTAATGACATATCTGGAGGTCATATCCCGGTTCCAATTCCATTGGCTAGAGTCCCTTGCCGTGCTATTGCTGGAATATTGCTAAAACCGGCGTAAAAGTAAAATCAGGCATTTACTCACTCACAATACCATCGGTGATTGTCGCCCTTGCTCTGTCAGAATAATGGCGTTAACAATGTCGACGAATGGCGTCATTGTGAGATGAAGGGGTGTGATTTACACCAAATATTTTCCAAAGCCACGTAACATTTGCCTCACTCACTCGGTGCACATGAAATCAAGGTGTATGGTACAGGTTGACCTCACCTCGGGTTCTGATCCATCCTGACCCTCTTCAAAGGGGGCGCCATAAATCGACTGCAGACAGCACAGCACTATAAGCAGCCTTGTGACCTTGGACGACTTCATCTGCAAATATAAATCAAACTGTAGAAGTATGAAACCCACGCTTGGTCATGTTTTCTTTGAGTGGTCATTATTGCTATAGAAGTTGATAATTTGACGGATCATCTGTGGGTGCACACACTGAGTGAGCGAATGATTTAGTTGTAAGCTGTACTCAGCAATATCCCAGCTATATGGTGGCGATCTGTAAATAATCGAGGCAATTCAGTGTTCAGCAGCATGAACATGCTCCTCTGCGTAAGTGGGAACCGATGACATGCATATATGTCAACCATGTCACTTTGCCTGACCCCCGAACCCCTCTTACGACAAGTGTGGGCTTCTGAAGTTCAATTCTAACCCGGATCTTAGCGGGTACTGTGCACGTATTGAATTTCAGGATTTCTAATATACAGTGTTGTATATGAACAGATGGACAGATCACTCACAGCAACCAGACAGGAGCACTGGTGTTTATACATGTACGAGAACTTAACATGAACTGAAGTTGACATGCAAATATTGTCGGTTATAATAGCAAAACAGTATCTCGTTCATATTTGTATTTTACGAAAACACATGACCTGGCACAGTTATGAAGACATATATCAAAACAAAAAAGATAACAAACACCAACAGGTATTAGTTATTCGTATTTTATGTCAACGTTTTTCATATGTGAATGTTTTTTTTCTATTTTGGTCAAATTACTCCCATAATTTTCCACTCCACGTCGTTTCGTATAATATAGCCTTTTCGCGTTCTTAGCATGCAGTTACTTGTTGAGGGGAGCACTGAAGGATGTGGACAAAAAGCGGACACATTTAAATACCCCACGGTCATGTGTAATATATTGATAAGTCTCCTCCTAATACTGTCACAAACACTTGCTGAAGCTGGAATTGATTTCCGACAGCATCGAAATATATCGTATCGGTAAGTATATCACAATATTTCAACAGATGGCTTCTTGACACTGTCGAGGATATTGTTTTGTAACGTCTATTTTGTATCAAACGTGTTGTAAGTCACTGGCAAATGTAAACTTCGTTAATATGGATTAACTTGCGTTATACTGAACTAAACCTAAAATTAGTGGCCCCTTCGAATTCGTAGTTTACGGTGGTGTGGGAATACTTGTTGTTAGTGAGTGAGCTGCAGTAGCGTTGTGTAGGAGTGCGAGTGTGAATATGGTTTTACGCCGCTTCTAGCAACATTCCAGCAATATCACAGAAGGGGACGCCAGAAATGGGCTTCGCACATTGCACCCATATGGGGAATTGAACCCGGGATCTTCGGCATGACGAGCGGACGCATTAAACACTAGGCTACATTGGTGAGTTGATATTATATTTGTGATCCATTACTTCAGATTTTACTTAGTTACATTGTACTAGAAACCTATGTTGTGAATATTTGTATCGTGCTTTCGTTTGCTCAGTGCATAACGTTGAATATTTTTTGGACGTATCAGTGTCATATTTTGGTGGTTCTGTGGGTATTCTTACACCTTTCGTCACGGCAAATTATTCACCGTAACACAATCTAACTCGAAAAATAATAATTTCAAAATGCTCAATGAAACGCTCAATACTCAAAACATCACAACATGTCTGTGGGTTTTGCAGAATTCATGTCCTACAATAAGAGAAGTGTGTATACAAATTGTCGTTGAAATGTTGACACAGTTCACTAGGTCACGAGGGAGGAGTGTAGAGAAGAACAGCCGGTGGGACGGACGTGACCTCGACTAAAAACACTTGTATTGCATGCTGGGGGCAAAAAGGCAAATGTCTTGTCAAATATTATTACCTACGACATGTGACAACCAAGTCAGCGAGCCCGACCACCCGATCTCGTTAGTCGCCTCTTACGACAAGCATAGTCGCCTTTTCTGGCAAGCATGGGTTGCTGAAGGCATATTCTTCCCCGGAACATATCGAGAAATGTAATGTATGTCAAAAGCAGCTTCATTGTGTATGTGGTTGTTTGTATGTCATTCCCAAATGTCAAACATTGATAAACACAGTATCATCAATAACAGCTGGTCCATGCATAAGCTGCATCTTACAGCGGGATTTGCCTTTCATTAAGTAACGTGTAGCTGTTCGATATAGACATGTGTGTTAGTACATAAATAACAGACGAGCTAGGTGTATTAGAAACCGGCTCGGCCCCGAGGTGTTGTTTCCCATATACGTGAACAAGTACGTAGATACATGACTTGACCCGACCTGCTATATATGGGCCCAGATATACATAAAATGATGAAAACGTTTATATGCAAGTCTGACACATTTCTTGTAGCAAGATTATACATTCTTAGAAAAATACAAATTTGTACTTTTGTTGGGTTGAGCCCCATCCAGGATTTAAACCCACGTCCGCAGACTCTGACACCTAATGCCCAGCACACAAAATCAGCCATCTAACCCCCTCAGCCACCGCAACGTCCACCAAAACAGACAACTGTACGTTGTGTACCCATCTCACAACTGTAAACTGGCACGGCTCCCACGGCTGAAACTAAGAAAGTGTTATCCAAAATATAAAATAGTAACTTATATTTGACCACTTTCTAAGTGGCACTGTGTAATCAAGGCTGATATAGTCAGATAAATATGTATGTCTTCAAGTACGGCAACCGTGCTTCTATCAAACTTAAAAGAGATATGTTTTGCAAGCATATACCAATAACAATATGTCATACGGACGCTCGAAATTACATGACGGACATTCAGTGAGATGTTATTGCTGTGGTCAAGAGTTCAACTCATTCGTTTTAATCTAGGCATCACTGACAACAGCTTCAGACAGACGCCAATGACATAACACAGAGTCTTTGTTCTGGGCGACACAACACAACACAACACAACACAACAACCATGGTCAGTTTCCCTCAAACGTACGCTCAGATGGTCTATTCCCAGAGTGACTTGACACTTACCCTGTCCATTGGAGTCGAAGAGTCCTTTTGACACAAAACAATAAATCCAAAGCAAGCCAACAATACTCTGGCAAGTCTCTCAGAGCAGTAGAGATTTTGCCGTTTACCCGTTGTTACTGGTCATATATTTCTGAATACAATGATCTGGTCCCTTTAACACCCCATTCCTCCTTGCCAGACATACGGCATGTACATGTAACGTTTAACTGTACATGTAAGTTATTTTTTACGTCTTTATACGATAATAGATTAATTTACTTTGCTTAATAAACTGTCACTTCTCATGCTTTAATGAACACGCACCAGCAAATCCTTTAAAATTGACAGGACATGTTTACCCATCTGTCAGCCATGATTTATTGGTGCGACATGGTCGTATATGCATTGACGTGGCAAACATTCAAACTGTCCATCTGCAGCAAATATTCACATTTGTGCAACATTCTCTGTCAACTGAAGCTTTAAATCAATAAGGTGTTTAATTACCTGCACAAATACCTAAGCTTTTCTTTGAAAGGGTGGTGTGATAGCTTACCGTTTTCCCATACCCTGAAGGTCCGGGTTAGAATATTGGCCACCCATCACAAACTTTAAGTTCAATAGATGCGATGTCATTATAACTAATCTGTGCATTACGCTATGTTGGTCAGTTAGATCAGTAGGAAAGGTTTTGTTATGATTTCTGTGGTTTTCAAGGTGAAGTGAAAATTTTCACAGCGACTAATTATTTCCTGTGTCCCTCAGTCCATCTAGCAAAAGCCACATTATTGTAGAACCTTCTCCAAGATAAATTGAAATTTACAATAATGTATAAATATTCGGGTTAAATATTGCCAGATCATGAAATGTAGTGTTGTGTTTTATGGTTTGCCTACATTCGAGTTACAACTGATTTCCAGCAACCATGGTTGTCGTAAGAGGCGACTAACGGGATCATGGTTGACACATGTCATCGCACCCCGATTGCGTCGATGGATGCTCAAGATGTTAATCAATGGGTTTTCCTGTTCATACTCAATTATTATATAGCTGGACTAATTCTGAGGCGTTAAACAGCAAACACTGAAACTGTTTGTCTTGCGATTTTGCTAGGCTTTCTTTGTCATGACTATGATGTCAAAAGTCAATTCACTAAAACTGCCACTGACCACCCTTGCGCTCACTATTATATGTTTGTGGCTTGGAACACACCGGGAGATACACACCGGGAGATACACACCGGGAGATACACACCGGGAGATACACAGCGGGACTCTATTTTAAGTCGACGTCATCTGTATTTGTGAATGCTAAATAGTTAGACACGGTTCCCCTACAATGTATAAATTTTTCTAACACTATTTTCATGTTAAACGGTTAGCAAAAGTAAAAAACATTTTCCATAATCGGGCCGGTAAGGTAGCCTTAGTTTGTCCTCAAACACCAGTCCTCTGTAAAGTTGGGCCAATAGCCAAATATATTTTTGAAAAATAAAGTGTTGACTTTCTGTGAAATTTTAGTATGTTTTAACAGGTAACAACTCATGACACATGGTGTGCAAGAACCAAGCATTAAGGAGATACAGGCATCTTTTTTGTTTTGTAATCTCTCTGACAAAACGAATAGCACAGACTGAGAAAACATAAATATAATTACAGTAATGTAGACGTTCCCTTTTAAGAAATACATTCCTCTCTATCAAAATCAATGACAGTCGGTGGGATACAGCTTTTAACTTTGGAAAAAATCCGCCTCAAAGAGGTAACGTAGAAAAATGAATTCATGCAATGTACGTTACCGCCATATGAAATCTACCTGACCATATTGTTTGAAGCATTATATTATAAGATGAAACAAACCTGGAAGAAAATTGTGTCTTGTACATAATAGTGTCCTCTACTGACCAGAAATCAATGTAATATTCTTGCTCACAAAGGGGGCCAGATGAGGAAACTGAAGAACAACGTGAAACATGACATTGTTGGTTATCTACGCTACCTCTCACTGTATTACAGCTCTGTAGCTTACAATACACTGGTTATCATAAACTATTACAAAAAAACGTGCAGTATGTATAGATTAAAAAATACAAATAGGTGTCTTGGAAAAGTAACGAAGTATAGCATCGTTAGGGGGTGTCCGATAACGTTAAGAACGCTCACTATAGTGTAAAGTACGTTATCAAGGTCTAGACGGCTTTGAGACATAACCGAGCAAACTCATTGATTCTGTATTAGCCGGATTTTGTATAATATGTATTCCATTCTTAATAGGGATCAGTTGTCTATGTGAACTATGTCTACATCACAATGATTACATTTACGTGTATTGAGTATCACAGACTCTCTGCGTGTATTTTCTGTGACACATCACTGCACTTTGCTCCATCCCGTTGTAGCACTTGCCTTGCTGTTGTCTGCATTTCCTGCATTATATGTTCATTTATGTAGGTCACATAGATTAAATCCTTAAAAAGCTAAACGATATAAAATCTAATTATGCTTTTATTGTAACGACATCTGGAGTAATCGTCTGTTCAGCTTCAACACGTTTTCCTAATTACTTTTTCAGCTATTTCACATCATTTGAAGACCTTAAACTGGGTATCTGCGTGTTGTAGATATTGTTAATTCAACAGTAACGTACATTACGCATATACCGGAGACAATGTTAAAAAGGCAATCTAATTTTTAAAAATCACATTTAATCGCCATTCTTTAGCTTCTCTTGAGAGAAAAAATATGGAATATTTATAAATGTTATTTAAAAACTTTTACAGGATTCTCTATCGTGGGTTACATTGTATAGATAGGTACCTCGTCTGGCGACAAGTGTTTTGTCATAAAATCAGCCCATATGAACATCTGTGGATAGTCAGATAAGCATGAGGGCGTGTCATGTAACTTTGTTTTGCGATGCCCTTGGATTGCTATTTAACAACAAACATATTTTTAGATACAAATCCCACCTCCTGAGGCTACAGTTTAAGTGCGACAGCAATATCAATAAATGGCTCCACTTGACAGAGAATTAGTGTAAAGCGTCCGCTCGTCACTCTGAATATCTAGGATCGATTCGACACATGGGCACATTGTGTGAAGCCCATGTCTGGTGTCCCCCGCCGTGATAGTGTTGTAGTAATGCTAACAGCGGCGTAAAATCATACTCATTCACTTTCCATAATCACGGCGGGGGACACCAGATATGAGCTTCACACAATGTGCCTATGTTGGGGACCGGCCCGGGCCTTCGGTGTGAAGAGCTAAACCCACCACCGCTAACAGTATATGAGGGACGAAATCCTATCAAAACAACTCTGATAAGAGCGAAGTCGATCGATGGCTTCCGACCATATAATGAGTATGTGTTTATGAATCACTATCAGATCATCATGATACAAAATAAATAATGCTTATAGTTTAGCTGGATAGTACATCTTATTACAATGTACACAGACAGTAAAGCCTCACACTTCACAGTCTGATAATCTGGGAAATTGCGTGTTCGAGCGAGTGATGTATTTTGAAGAAGCATGTACAATGTGATGACCGTGACAACGTTAGCGCTCGCTTACTAAATTCAGATACAAAGTTCAAAGTCTTTCCTTACCCGTTTGATTCTTTGCCTCATTAAAACGATCGAGGAATGCTATTTTTAAAATAATGATACCCAGAGTGTTATAACTGAACTGAAACGCTACGATGGGAACCTTCCATCTGAAACTGTTGCTAAAAGACTTTATTAAGCGTTTCCGTTGGTAGAAAAGTTGACTTAAACCTTCATGATTGTCAGGGCGGGTTGTGTATGTGGATTTGTATGAAAAGATGGAATTGTTTGGATGGGTTTGGTCCATTGGATTTTTCAGAAGGTTATGTTCGTTAACACAACTCGGCAGCGACTGTCAGCCACGTGCATGACCTCTAGAACACCACAGCATATGGCCCTAAATATGTGAGTTTATTTTTACGCCGCATTCCAGCAATGTTCCAGCTTCATGGCAACCGCCTGTATATATTAATTTACAAACAGTAATAGTAATAAAAACCCTTTTTGACTTCTTTAGGAGAGTTTATGGTTATGTCTATTGGAAAGCAGTATGGATCGATGACAAGAATATGTTGTTTCGAGCGTGCTATATGTACACATTAGCATGCATGTTATTACCCCTAAGCCAACCATTAACGCAAGGACAGTACAGCCTTTGTTGTCGACATAAAACAGTGATGCTATTCACAGATCACTTAAAACACGATATCTATCTAAATTACATATATTTATCCATTCATTAACTTACTTGTATCCTGAAAAATGCATTATAGGTATAAGCCAACAAGTAATACACACACACACACACACACACACACACACACACACACACACACACACACACACATATATATATGTATATATATATTAAACGTTGGCTATATACCCATATGTATATAAACTAGCCATATCGACATAAGGCCGGGAGTGACACTGATAAACAGTTAAAAGAGGAAAGGTTTTATCTTGAAAGTTCATTTCATAAAGTACAACTAGTAATTAAGTAAGCTAAACTGGACATAGCCCATCTACGCATGGTGGGTGGGTAAATTTAGTTGTATGCCGCTTTTAGCAATATCCCAGCATTCGGGGACACCAGACTTGGGCTTCACACATTGTTGGGAACTGAACCCGGGCTACCCTACCGTGCCACAGAGTTCATGAGTGAGTGAGTGAGTCAGTAAGTGAGTGAGAGTGAACTAGTGAGTGAGTGAGTGCGCTCCGCTTTCAACAGTGTCTCCGTTTGTCACCATGCCGTGAAACGACATCTGGTACTATTGCTTGCCTGACGTTTACCATTTTCGTAAAACTTAGAACCAAGGGTACAGTGCTCAGAACCATAACTGTTACGGGATTTGAACCTAGGACCTGGCACGACTGACATACACAGCGAACAGTAGCGCAGTCCTAGAAGACAGACTGGGTGAGTGAGTGAGTGAGTGTGGTTTTACGCCTTTACTAGCAATATAACGGCCACCAGAAATGGACTCCATTTTATACATTGTACTTATGTAGGGAATCGAATCAGGGTCTTTAACGTAACGAGCGAACGCTTTAACAACTAGGGTACCCCCACCGTCCAACAGGAAAGGAGGACATCGACATTTCCTTTTTGATGACAAAACTGACAGTAACAACCTATTACTAACAACGGTACACAATTCCTGCCTTCTCATCCCTTTATGGGGGACCGTAGCGCTCTAGTTAAAGCGTTAGTCCGCTGCGCAGAGATCCGGGTTCTGTTCCTCACATGGATACATTGTGTGACTCCTCCCGTCGTGATATTGCTAACAGCGGTGTAAAACGATACTCTACTTCTACCGACAGTCCACGAGTTTGAAAATACACTGCGATTGACATGTGCATTCAGATATCACACATTTTATTCTGAACACACCCTTCTATAAGCATTCATTACACTGGATTAAGTTACGGCATAAAATGTGTCGCACCTTCCAAAGCCCTAATTAAATGACTCATGTAGCTGTAAATCACTGATCAGTAAAACACTCATCAATACAACACTCGTCAGTAAAACACTCATCAGTAGAACACTCATCAATACAACACTCGTCAGTAAAAGACTCATCAGTAAAACACTCATCAATACAACACTCGTCAGTAAAACACTCATCAATGCAACACTCGTCAGTAAAACACTAATCAGTGAACAAAAAGTAAACACTTCATCGCATGTGATGAAGTCCATGGCTTTCATCGACCTCTCTAACTTTCACCATCGCAGTTTAACACTAATATCGGATATTCAGTGATATCACGGTGACTAAAACTAGGTGTTTAAGACACCTACCTTGTAAGAACGGGAACACACGGAGTTGAAGACCAGGATAGGCATTGAAATGCTCGAGCGAGTCCTTTTTATACCCATGGACAACTAACGTCAGCATCCCATTAGCATGAGCCAGTCAAGCGGCGAGACGAATTCGAGGAAAAATTATATGAGCACCGTAGGAAGGTGTTATTACTTTTTCTGTCATCTCTGAGTATTTTAATGACACAATTTTAAAGATGAATATATATATGGTTGTTTTATGGCGCATGGCTGTGTTGGGTCTTTGATGTAATTAAGGATGATATTAACGACAGACGCCTCAACAACCTATATGGTTGCAAATTAATTTATAGGCGATGCTATCGTCTCATACAGCTGGCATTTTCGTGAGTGCGGCTTTAAATAATCAGTGAGCAGGTGACAATGCCGCTGTCATATTTCTGGAGCTTTGAGCCGAGCGGGGATAGTCGGCAAATAAAACACAGGTCATCTTACTTCTGTGGAGCATCTCTCTCTCTCTCTCACACCCCCTCCCCCCCCCCCCACACACACACGCACGCATGCACGCATTCACACCGCACACAAAATGCAAAACAAAGCCACAAACAAGTAAATAAACAAACAAATTTAAAAACAATCAAACAAACATGTTTGTTACATGTGCTGCTGGGGGAGGTGAGATCAAAGCCTCGGAAACAGGATTCGGGGGCTTTTTGACCATGAGGGATTGTTTCGAAGGACGTCCTCTCACCCAACCTCTCTCATGAACACGGGCCGTGATGCTAAGAGCTCTTCAATTCCCCGTTGTGGACCCCGGGGAAATAGTGGTCCCCAGCACCCCATCACTGGTCCTAGGCCACCTATTTGCCGTGGGTTGCGCAACTGTGTCGGTGGAGGAAGAGATCCTGTGGTTGAGGGCAACAGGAGCCTGGAACCATGTTCCTTTGCTCTCCACACCACTTTGGCCCTGACTTCACCTAGACGGGATTTAGAACTGGCGTGGTTCTATGAATCGGTTGATCACTCCGTGTGCCCTATGCATGGACTACATTCACATTGGAATTACTCTACATTAGTGTGTATGTGTCACAGTGAATGTTTGTATTTAAAAATATATAATTATGTTTGCCTAGCGTTCATTGCCTTACGGCGGCCGCTCTTGGGCCAAACTGGTGATGTTGACCATTGAATACTGCACGTGTCCAGTTTCTTGACATGGGCAGAACCAGTCTGACATTAACTTGGTAGATGAATGCGGCTATTCATGTCATATTCTCTGGAGTATAACATTCTTGTGTCCCTGGTGTCAGCATCTCGGAGATCCGCTGCTATATGACACCGTCGACGTCCTTGTTGACATTCCGTGGTGGATGGGGAGCAGGGGTGCTGGATCATTTCTTTCCATCATGGACCTCAAGCTGCCTGGTTCCACTCGTAACCAAGAGATAACTAGATGAAACTGATCCGTCTTCTAGAAGTATATCTCCATTTGCAGTTTCAAAGGTTATTGCTGGAATATGTGAAGAAGTGACAAATATCTCCCATCTCCTTTGGTGATCGAGTGTGCACGGAGAGGGCAATCTCTGAATCTGTCATCTATTAAAACATTTACTAATACTGAGGTTGTGGTGTCTGTGCACAGAACATTGAATTCTCGTCAAGGCATCATGCTGAACAAAGCACGTTGACATGTCTGAAGAGGATATTTTGCTATAGACGTACAGACACAGGCTGTCACAGGAGTAAAACGGTTTACAATTAAGAGAGACCTCTTGACTTTTTCACGCTCAACTCTTCCAACATCAATCACGGCCAGGCGTTTGAATATCATACTAGAGGCTTATGTCAGCAATCAACTCCGATGTTATAAATGTCAGAAGGTCAGACATTGTTCCCAGTCATGTCGTACATCTGTCAACGTTGTGGAGACCACCACTATCATCTTGGCTGCCAGAATGATAGAACTGCCCACATCCCGTTTTTTCCAGATCTTGCTCTGTGTGGCAAAGCGAGTCAAAGATAATGAAGCTCAAGCGTGAGAAAAATATGTCATACTTTGAAAAAACTCTTCCAAAATCAGAACTCAGCTCCACTGAATTTAACATATTCTTCTGTAGTCACTCGATCTGTAGCAACATCCTCTGTTGCATGTCAGACTGACGCCAGCTAATGTACATGCAAAACTAGGAAAGAAAAGAAATTAAACAGGAAACAAATCTCTAACAATCCTTCCCCTCCAGAGGTTCCTCTACAATGCACTTTGTTGGAGGAAGTAATGCCTCCTCCCATTTTCGTGTACGCTCGCCACCTGAGACACCATGACTCAGTTGGCCAATATAATTCAGTGGAATAGGCCGAGGAGTGAAGAATAACTTCAGTGATATACAAGTAGTCGTACACTACCTTTAACCATCAGCATTATGTCGCCAAGAGATAGATATCAAAAATACTGATACCTGATTTTAGATGATATGCCGATTATCATTCATTTCCCACTCCCGGCGAAAAAGCTACTGAAGGCGCTTCTATTTTGGTGCAGTGTCATACACAGCCCTTCCACTCTAAATACGGATCTTTAAACCGTTGCTGTTCGGCTTAATCTGCACGTTGCACAGACATAGTGCAGCTCTTTTCCATTTTCTAATATTCAACAATCGGACCTTCAAAATATCTATAATCAACTTCCAAATCCAATGTCTCATTACGGACAAAACCCGCCTTGGAGAAGTGTCCATTCGGATAATAAAGGTAATATCCTTGAGTTCATTTCGGATAATAGCCTATGTATATTTAACAAAACTTCAGCCACCTTTTTACATCCAGCTACCGATACATATTCTTGCCTAGATCTGTCACTCAGCGATTCTTCTTTATATAACAGATCTGAATGGATGGTTCATGATGACACAGCGGAAGTGATCATTTCCCCATCATTCTCAAAACAGGTAACTCTGGTGATGATCTACCTTTATCACCACGGAGAGAGCTGGTCATTACATAAGACACTATGTACTGATAACTTAAAACATGACTTTTCTGCGAACAGCGAAGATCCTATGCAGTTCTTTTCAGATCTACTGAACAAATGCTGACCAAAGTATACCAATGTCCTTTGTGGTTCAATAATGACTGTTAACAGGCCATAAAGTGTGGGAAGAAAGCTGATTTGTTTGCTGACATCCTACCACACATAACCTAGACAAAGTCAAAATTTTATATGCCAATGCGAGAGCTACTTTCAACCAATGTAAGCACTAATCTTGGCGAAATTACGTTTCTAAAATGAATTCACACATGCCTATAGCAAAGGGCGTGGAACATGATGCAAAGGTTTAAAGGCAAAAGCTCGAAATCTACTCCCACCATCTTAAAGACGGTGACAAGCCATTAACTGCTAAAGTTGATACTCGTTGAAAGCCTCGCTAAGCATTCCTTTAAGGGGTCGTTTACCTCTTTTTATCTCACAGTTTTTAAAAGACAGGCAATTTCAAATACGAGTAGGTCTGACCATTATAATCAAGATCAGGGTGTCACACGGGGCAGTATTTTGTCTTTAACGTTATCTAGTATTAAAATCAACAATTTAATACTAATACAGGTTAATACAAGTCTTAAATGGCTCCATCGATGGATCACTTTTTGTGGATGATTTAGTTTCTTGTTGCGGTAAAAATATGCATACGATTAAATGGCTATTGCCATTGTGTTTTAATGAAGTAAGTAAATGGTGTCTTGAAAAACGACTTTAAGTTTCTAAGTTCAAAAGTAACTTTACACTTCTGTAGAAAGTAAAAGCCGCATAAGGACCCGGAACATTCCTTTAAATGGTACTCTCATCAAATTTGTCAAGGAGGCGAAGGTCTTAGGTCTAATTTTCGACTCCCATTCTTCCGTGTAAAAGCCTGCAAAAGCAGCCTAAAACTTGATTCTGACTACTACTAAGGCCTTAGACTAATCTTGGGCCTTTTAGAACAGTCTGTATTTAAAGCCGATGAACCATCTCTTACACAACGCCGTATGAAGTTATCTTTATATATATTACAAGTTGAACACTATATTCTGGCGGATCCAACCTTGCATTTAACTCTTTATGAGGATTTGTAAAAGAAACAATCTTCAGTTGATCCGCCTCTTGGGTTAAAAATTAAACCGTTAATGATTCCTTTCTGCTGCCGGCATTGAGCACGAAAATATATCTCCTTCGCGTCTGCTTTCTTCTCCTCCTTGGCAGTTGGTAAGTCCACAAAGTGACCTGATATTAACATCTTTTAAAAAATCAGGAACTCAAAGAATTACAATATAAACAAGAATGTAATCAGTTTAAAAGTAAAAACACCTCACAATTTAATTCTGGACTCACAAAAGTCCAGAAACTCTCCGCACTTTGGCCACTCTCTCACAAGGGGTTTGACCAATTCCCCAAGCACTTTGACCAAATCAAGTTTGCAGTCATGGGAGACACAATCCCATACCATGACTGAATCTTCTGAATCTGAATATTTGTTGTTCCACATTAAATATTTTAAATATTTACACCTCGGAATGAATTAAGCGCCACCAAATTCAAAGTGACATAAAATGTTTTACCGGAAAAATTCAAATGACACTTCACACACATAAAATATGACCGTTTCTGAACACCTTATTGTAAAGGTTAAGGCGTTTTGCTGGTTTCGTGCTGCATAGAACACAGAATGCACTCGAAACAAGCAAGCAGCTTAAAATCAAGTATTTGTCATTGAGCTTTAGAGCGTAATCATCTTGTCAGAGAGTGTCTAAATATTTTTTCAAACGGTTATTGCTCGTCATAGGGTGCAAGAAAACTTGATATGGCAAATCATTGGTATGAGAAATGCAGGGTTAAATGGTAGAGAAATTGGACGTCAAATCAATCGACATCATTCAGCTGTCTCACGATTAGTGCAGAAATTTGAAGTAATTGATGATATCAGAGACAGACCACGTTCGGGACAACCGCGCAAAAAAGCCAGACGTGAAGATGCAGTGTTGCTGCGTCTTGTACTGCGACATCCGTTTATGAACAGCATTGTCCTATGAACACTGTTTTTGTAGGGTAGGACGATATCTTCACGACTTCATTGAGTAGGTTTTTATTGCACGGTGCTGACGGCCGTTTACGGGCCTGGAGACGATCAAACACGGCAATGGCAGAACGAAACATTGCGGAGACCATTCCATGCAATAAAGGTTCAGTCATGGTATGGGGTTGTGTCTGCCATATCTGCAAACTTGATTTGGTCACAGTGACTTTTGCATCCAGAACCATGTCAAATTCCAAGTACGGCAATAGCTATTTTCAACATGTGTTTTTGCAGATTTGAACCTTTTACAGTATTTTCTCTAACATGGAATAAAACCCAATCTGAAACCACCACAATGTATCTTTGTTTCAATTTATTCCTATACTATGCAGAAAAAAATACTTGAACAATTGAATCTTTAACGTGTTCTTCAATAGCAAAGTTACACAAACTAAACTCTATGGTGGTCCAGAATATTAGTCCTGATAGAGGAAATGGTGTAGCATCTGTCCTCGACACTGATCAAGCGCTGAGACTCTTCGTCGTGCCACAAGTTGGTCGTCTTGGAAACCACCTGGAAACCGCGCCTTCCAGCAGGACAACGCGTCATACTGACAGAACACCTAGAGACTTTCTCCGTCCACACGGCATACAAACTCTTCAATGACCTGCCCTCAGTCTAGACTTAAACCCGAAACCACCTGAGCCTTAATGATGTGCGTCCAAGGCCGACAACTGCAGCTAAGCACTCTCAGGAGAACCACCCACCGAGTCTGGGCGCAAGTTCCCGTGGCCTTCATCAACTGTCTCATCCACTCCATGTACAGGCAATGCAACGCTGATGTCAACGCTGAAGGAGGCCATACACGTTATTGACTTTCGGATCGCACTGTCGCGACACCTGTCGTCATGTTGACTTGTAATTGTCTGAAATTCGTCTTTAAGTATTGATGATCAAACATGTCAATTTTGAAGTCTTTCCGACTATTACGATGGTGTTTACATTTCTTTGGATTAAACTGATGATCAATTTCTAAAAGGGAGTGACGTTTTCTTGCAGTTCAATCTATTCAGATTTCAGACTATTAAAAGCCTTTCTTGCAAACATCCAATTATAAATGAAATTATTGAATTATTATTAAAATGATTTTACTACTGGCCAATACGACATCGCCCTCTGCTGGTTACCCAACCACGTTGGAATTTCTGGAAAACACTATGGCTGATTTTGCTGCTAACGCAGCACCGAACAAATCTGATAGTACTTCGTATTCCATACTCTGATTACACAGCTGTTATCATATCGTATATCCGTGATCTAATGCAGAAGAAGTGAGACTCGAGACACCCAAATGGGTACCAATCGATTACATGCAATCAGACCCTATATTGGTTACACCTACCTGGATTGTCAGTCCACATTTGAAGAGGTTATGATGTTGTATTGGTCACACAAGATATACTCAAGCATATCTACTGAAAGGTGAAGATCCTCCATTGTAATGACAGAATCACAGGCAAGCATATGTTAAATATTTCATTACAAGGGATGACTACTTTAAATCACGCACTATGAAGGGTCTGAGAATTAGGTCTCATTTAATTATCGCAGTTTTGAAAGAATGAGATTTGTTAAATGATTTGTAAATAGTTACATATTTTATGCTTGGCAGTTTGAATTGAGATTGTTAGTGGCTGTATCCTCTAAAGGGTTAATGTATCGTAAATTATTGTCCCACTGAGACGATACGTAGGTACCAAAACTTTCAACGTTAACTGTAAACGTGTCTGAGTTTTAAAAGCAGTAATTTTGTTCTTTTAAAGTTCGGTTATATTGTACCCACAATCGCCAGCGACTGAAGGGGTGGTGTAAATCCAACTAGGGTTCATGCAGGCAGGAAAGGCACTGTAAGTCACCATAGTCCCTGGTATGGTGACTCTACCTTCAGTTGTTGGCGATGTTTTATATTGTATCGTCCTTAGAGTTCAGGCATTTTAGATTTCATTACTAGTTTTAGATATACATCTGTGATAGTCTAGGAAGTTTGTTTAACTGTCCTGTTTGTTTTAATCTTGTGTTCATCGCTATATGGCTGTAATATTGCCGATGCAATGTGAACACTCACACACTCGCATGAACATCGACCGTGACTTACCCGTCCAATGAATGGCAGAAGATAGCAGGGGTTGGTATTGCAGAGATTTTCATATTATATATTGCGATGCGATATTGTATGTTGTACGTTCGTTCGTTCGTATGTACGTACGTACGTACGTATATACGTATGTATGTATAAATGAATGCATGTGTGCGTGTGTGCGTGTGTGCGTGTGTGCATGTATGTATTGCAAGAAGTTTTTTTAACAAACTCATCCCAAAAAAACAACTTTTATCGAGTTAATTCTTAATTCATAAAGCAAAAACACAACAAAATCACTATGCTTGATTAAGCTTTAATATAAATTCATGACAAAATGAAAATGTAAATAATATTTACCTCAGATGAAATAAGGAAAATAACAATTTAACATCAGCACAACGGTTACTAGTTTGAACTAGTTTCTCCACTCTCAAAAAGGAATCCTGGCATTTCAGACAGCAGCTTGCCATGGGCCTATGTTTTCGAAGCTCTCTTAGCACTAAGATAGTCGTACGTGCCATACATTTACCGGTCATTAATGAGGAAATGTTTAAAAGACTCAGGTAAAAACATTGCGAAACACTTGAAGAGAAATTAAGAACTTAACAATCCAGTTAAACGTAATTTCACCACGAACATTTCAACCACAACTGCCTCAATCACCAACATCAACATCAACATCTTCATCACCGCGCATCTTCATCACCATTACATTGTGATGGCGATTGTATGTGGATATAACCAGAAGATTGTATGTGGATATAACCACAATTACAACCTGCAGATCTTTATCAATATTTGCTCTGCTAATAACTCTGGTACAGCTGACGAAAAACGTACGTCACGACACCAGGTATCCACTGCTGTCAAAGATACAATTGTCGATATTGTTTATATAATCTCAGATACAATAATATTGTTATGGAAATGCTATATTAATCAGTTCCAAAGCGTGATCATTAACTCAGTGAAACAGTTTCGTGTGCGAATACCGAGTTGGAACAGTATCGTGGAAGGTTGGAATAGAGTTACGACTGATTTTCTGAGAACCTGTCGAAATACGTTTTCCGAAATATTCCAGCTATATGACAACATGAGGCATACGAAATTGGTTTCAGGGGAACCTCCATCTGCTGTTCGATACAACCAGAGTTCTTTATGCTGATTTCGATTTAAATAAACGGAACCAAAAAATACAGTTTTTTAGTTCGTATACTAGAGTGAGTTTAGTCTTACACCGCCTTTAGCAATATTCCAGCAATATCGCGGCGGAGGACAGCAGAAATGGGTGATACATTGTGCTCATATGGGGAATCAAACCCGAGTCTTCGGCGAGACGCCTAACTACTAGACTACCCCACCCCCTCTCGTTTACCTCCTTTGTGATGAAGTCATAAAATATTAGCCCTAAACAGACGGAGTTATGGGCTCATCGAAAGAACTTTTTCTTCCAACTGGTGACTGTTTGATTTTGTTGTTTGTTTAGCTTTCGCTGCAGGGCCTCTGATAAAAGTAACACGTCATGACAATCCTGGTCGCGTCAACCAACCTATACAACGTACTGTAACATCTATGAACTGTACATTAAAAGTGTATGCATATTTCAAAAGGCAACATGGTTTTTGAAGTAAAGTGAGCCTATTGATTCGCACGTTAAAGGGACAATATTATCTGCCAGAAACGCTTGTCATAAAATGATGTTTCATAATATTATCCTTTCTGTGATGCAAAAGGAAGTTTTTGAAAATTATTTTCAAATGCGTAATGGCGCAATGCACGGTGTTTGATGAAAATGTTCTAATATTGTTGAATTCTTCCATGCATAACTTTTATACGCATTTTTCATTTTATATATTTACATGTGGTATTTATTGATAAACTTTATTCATTTTAAATATTCACCTTGTTGTATACATGCAATAATTTTGAAAGAGGTGTCTGTCCATTTACCTCACCTCTCCATCAACTAAATCATTGTAATAAATGGATGCACTATTTAGTGTTCATTTAAAATAAGTACAAGTGTTCAAAGATAGTTTGAACTGACGGTTTTATGCGTGTTATTCATTAACTTAAAGAACCACTTGACTTCACAGATAACGTTAATGTACATGTAACAGTGGAGCGTGGAATCTACAGTGTGTAACTGGACGTTTTTTCCAGTTTCGGCAGAGCAATCGATTTAAATTGTCCAATTTAACACTTCAGCAGATGCTCTTTAAACTGACGTGGTCTAGGCTGGCAGGATATGGGGTCGCTAGGAAGTGACCTGTTTATTATAGCAGCATAAACAGTACATGAATAATCATGAAACGATTTGGATAGAAATGGGGTGAGGGTTAGGGAGAGGCAAAGATGAGAAGTGTTGGAGGGCGTAACAGTCCAAGTTTGTTATTCCATATTGAGTTATTAAGGGCAAGAACGAAAGCTGCTCAAAAACAATTCTCAGTCTTTCCCCAATAACTCAGTACTGTATGCGGGTATCCGAGAAGGGACTTACCGTGAGAAAAATTAAAAACAATCCATTGCAAGATAAAAATAATAGACGTTTATCTATAAAGCTTCTGCTCCTACCCACATGTACATGCTCAAAGTGCTAACACATAATTACCAGTAGAAACTGCCTGTGAGGCCCTAGAGGGTAATAGTCACATGACTTATCCTGCCGGGTACTCATTTACAGGTAGGTGAACAGAGGCAATTCATTAACATATTCACAGTAGTAAAGGGTACCTTACTCTGAGCGAACAGTTGGTACGATCATTCTTTGAAAGTAAATCATAAAAAACATGCTCATCATATACTCTGCATCGACCAGTATAATATGCTGTGCGCAGATTTTGATGATCGTTATGAAAATGGTCTTGTGGTGCTTGTGATTATTGCTTCTTCCTCTTCTTCTTCTTCTTCTTCTTCTTCTACTACTACTACTACTACTACCACGACTTCGACTACACCATTATCCTGCTGTTGTTGCTTATGCTGCTGCTGCTACTACTACTACTGCTACTACCGCTAGTAATACTACCACTAACTATACTACTGCTGCTGCTGCTACTACTACTACTACTACTACTACTACTACTACTACCGCTAGTAATACTACCACTAATTATACTACTGCTGCTGCTGCTGCTGCTGCTGCTACTACTACTACCGCTAGTAATACTACCACTAAAACTACTACTGCTGCTACTACCGCGACTCCGGCTACGACTATACCATTTAGTACGTTCACATAATTATTATTTTCAGATTTATTTTCGAGATAGAAACGAATGAAGGTTCGTGGATTTAAATATATTAACATCCATAGACAGAATTTATCAGTATCCACACTGCATAATTCCCCATTTAGTCAATGAACTTAAATTACAATCATTCAAATGGCCATTTATCACAGATAATGCTCAACAGTTAGCCAGAACACCAGTATCAGAGCCTGGTTCTCAGAGTCAGTCATGGTGACGTGGTTGTCATGGTAACCCGACTGCGTAGACCATCGGTCATAATATCAATCACTGTTTTGTTTCAAGGCTCAGTTATTTACAGACGCTCTTTATTATAGGAATTTAGATTCCCCAATTCAAGGAGACGTCAAACAGCTGTTTTGTCCTGAGGCATGTTGTTATCACACTAATATTTGACTAGCACCGAAATCCAGCTGCTCAAAGGTACTATGTTTTTCCCCTCGATCACCGGATGTCAATCTCATCTCAATGTCCACTATACAACTGTTGCAGTCATTAGGCGCTTTAAATTAACCATTCGTAACTACTCGTCTTTTCCCGTGACCTACCAGAAGACTCATATCCCCCTCGTACGCCATTATTGCCAAAATTCATGGCAAACCAATCAAATCGCGCGTAGTAAAACGCATTTCAAAACATGAAAATGGCAGGACCTTTAAACTTTGAAACTTCGCTAAACTATACCAAGGACAATTTAAACATAAACTTTGAGCTACAGGATGAACAACTTTCAACACTGAAACATATTTGCAAAGGGAATGACCGTATTGCTGTTTTGCCCACGGGATGTAGGATATTCTAAGAACCATGTTTGGAAATTCAGAGTTATCTTTCCTTGAAAATAGCACTAGACTATTTTCACCTCCATGCTCGTTTGTGCTTACACGGGACCCAGATGTAAACATGGCCACGAGAAGGGTACGAGACGCCATCTGGCTTGCCGGAATGACACGAGTGAAAACTAAAAGTGCTTTTTATAACGCGTAGTTATGAGTCTGTGTAAATTAACGAGGCCCGTCTTCCGTGTGCCCAAGCTGTGTGGACTGTAGTAAAATTTACTGTCCAAATTTACTGCACGTCGTTGTACTCGCAAATAGGTGTTTGCATGTATTCATGTAGCCACCATCTGGTCAGAGGAGGGCCCCATCCCGGAACCTCTGCGTCGTTGGATTACTAGACAGTTCGCCCACCGGGACCCAAATGTTTATCGCCATTGTTCGTAAACCTCAATAGAAATATGTTTTCATTGTACAGATAATATGCAGACATGTTTACAATTGTACGGCACATGTGCATGGCTATTAACGTCAATCTGACGTCAATCGGCACACACCGCAATCGGCACTCATGCATTTCAACGCCGCAAATTGTGTCGCCGCAAACGCCCACTACCATGTATTTATAACTGCTGTAAAAATATTGCAAAGAATTCAACGAACATGTCTATAACACATTTCCCTGTGAATCGAGTTCCAGTTCTCTAACGTAAAACACATTCTCGCGTTTTGAATCTTTCAGCATATACCTGATGTATTTAGCTTAAAGCACATGGACTGAATGTTACGAATAGGAAAAAGACATCGAATGAATGAATGAATGAAATGTGAGCTCAACATATAATACATGCATCGCTCACTACAACCAATTGTATACTACTGAAAAATAGCGGATCGTACAAATAGCAGTCACAGAATCAATGCCCAATACTACGTTTAAAAATTAAGAAGAAGAGAATCACAATTCAGTTTATATTGCAACTTTCCAAATCTGTTTAGATATTCATGAAAGAAGTGGGGCTAAACGGTCGATTACTTCACCCTAGTGGACGAAGGGTTATATCTCGCTTTGATATATTCATTATCTGCGCAGTAATGTAAATGTACGTCAATTTGTTTGTTTTGTGACTTTCTCTGAAAGGAACAACGCCTATTTGGGGAAAACATAGACGCCCACACCCTGGACATTGTGAAGGTGGACTATTAATGGGAATATATTGTTTTCGATTTTTCCACAATCAGACTTTCCAATCTAATACAGGGCTCATTAATGACTTTTATCATCGATTCGGAGAAATCAGCATCAAAGCGGACACCTGCAGTATTACCTGACACTCCTCAGATGTCGGCCCTTTGAAATGTACTCTTTCATGTATCCTGTTTTCATATGAAAATACCTGTTGTATGTCTGTATTGTTTTCTACACACCGCCTTTGAATATAAATGTACTAATAAATAAATTTATTGGGATTAATTATATCAAACCATGAAGACCTGAGTGTAACCATTTTATGTTAAAATCGGTTGAAGTTTACGGAATCTGACAAAAATTAATAATTTTAAAGCAATATCTGGCCTACACTTGTGTAAATGCATTTACTCAAAGAGTGTATGTATGAATGTATGTGAGCGTATGTGTAACGTCATATCGGCAACATGCCGTGACGAAAACATTTTTACAATAAGGACGAAAACGTTTTGAAGAGTAAAACCTGTCGATGATGGATAGTTAAAAATACTAAAATACTGGAGTATCACAAATATGAACATAAGACTAACATGTAAAACTAAAACAATTTAGTTAAAGACGACAGCACAATATAGAAATGGCACATGGATCGCCAACAACTGAAGGTACAACACAATGTTAGGGACCATGGGGACTTTCAGTACTAATGCTACCTACACGGACCCAAGACGGGTTTATATCATGTATTATATATAGCATGTCTTATGTATATCATGTATTATGTATAGCATGTCTTATGTATATCATGTATTATGAATGTAGTCAAATTTTACCAGAACTGAACATCACAACAATAGCACGTTTATTTACTATGAATGTTTCAGGAATTACGTACCCTCTCAGGCAGACAACAATTTCACAATACTATTTACTCCAGCAAACACTTCAACTTAATGCTGGTGTTAAGCCCCAACGTTGAACGTCTCAGGCGTTTACTGCTGTTGTGTAGCCGTCAGGTCGACTCGAACCATTTTCTTTCATACCATAGGAATTCGAACCGTTACGTCTTTCTTCATGATGTTGTATATAAACGTTTACTAAACCATGTGGATCCAGTTGACGAATTATCCTGGGCCGGTAACCTGATCCCGTGATGGTCTAAAATGGTCCATTCGTGTAATTTCATATAATATTGGTCCTAACATTTGCGTTACACTGATGGAATAAGATATGATATTCTCTGACGTTATGTGTTGTAAATATAAATGTAGAACTACATGTTATATGATAAAATGTTTGTTTGCTTCATTAACAACACTAAGGTGTTGCGTTTCATTTGTTGTACAGAACGTGTTGTACAAGGTGAGAGTCAATACGGTTGTACAGGGGCTTGCTCCTTCTCATATTATATTGACTGTAGTATCCAATAACCCCAGAAACACGGATTTTCACGGAAATATTTTCAAAAACTTAACATTATGATTTTCTCTCTGAATGTTGAAAATCATGAATTTCCATGTTTCATGTTAGCAACGAACGAACCCGCGAAGGTCCGTGTTAGAATGATTGATCTTCAGTAACCGATGCTTGTCGTAAGCGGCGACCAACGAGATCGGAATTTGGTTGACACATGTCATCGTATCCCATTGTGCATATCAATGCACATGCTGGTGATGACTTTTTTGTCTGGTGCTGACTTGATCCTTTACAGACCTCAGTCATATAGATAGAATCGTACGGCATAAACCTATACTCGCTCGCTCACTCTTCCGAAGCCGAATTTTGTTTATTTTCGTTAAAGACAAAAGGATGATTGAAGTCTTTTCATATATTTATTAATTAATATGTATTTGGTGTTTTTTCATTCGGAAAAAAAACCCTCAAGAAATGAATCATTTTGTTTTAAAACATATTCCGTCCGTTGTGTTTCTTGATAAGGAATAATTCTCCGTTGTGTTTCTTGATAAAGAATAATTCATCTCAAACAAAAAACATACATACTGAACGTAGACAAATTATTGACTTTATTTAAACATTCAGAGATATATAATCGATTTCGTCACAGTTGAATCCGTTAAGCGTTCAGCGAGCACATACATGTCTTTTATTACAAAAGATGGGATTCTCCGTCTATGATTCAGTTGTTCGTAGACCGTCACTGATTAACGGGTTAACGTCATCCGTCACAGAACCATTTGAACTATGTAATGAACAATTAATGCAGCAAAGTTCAAACTTATACAGCCGCAGTTGTATGATCCCCAGGGAGTTGAGATGATGATGCGACTCACCGTTGAGACTGACATTCAGTGATCGAGGGAAAAACAAAGATCCGTTGAGCTGGATCTCGGCGCCATACAAATGTTAGTATAATGATAATAGCAATAATACACTAGCTATGGCCGGCAGACACGTCAACACTGAATACACGATGATATTGGAAAGGCGTCAGAATAAAATGCTTAAAAACATTCTCAGATCTTTATACAGGGATCCGCGTTACTGATTGCCTAGAACGATGTATAACATAAATTAACAAACTGAAAAAACCTTTCCGTTATCAAAAAGTACGCTTTCAGTTGTTTCACATTCACAGTTAGGACCAATTTTGGATTTGAACCTACGGTCAAGGTACCCCTCATATTCTTGGCTGAAGTTATATTTTGTAATTCTTTGACGTACAATAGAGTGGGATGTGGGGTGAACGAATATGTGTGGCATAGTAAGTGTTAATATTTAATAATTTCTAGTACAACCCCAGGCCCATTGCGCTTGCGCGATCATGAATAATTTCTGCTTTTACTACTATTCCAAGCTCCACACTATTATGGAGACACTCGTATATTTCCACTAAGTCTGGGTTTATTAATATACTTAGTCGTACATATTTTACCATAGTGTACAGGGATACTCGTCCATGACGTCACAATACAGTGTGTCCCTTGCCACGCTCATGATTCTACATGTGCTATACTGTTACATGTGGCAGTCGGGCAGTCAAACTCACACACTACACACAACGCTCTGACCTCACCCCCAATGTGATATCTGACATAGCAACTATCACACTGTCCTATCATACAATTGCACCATACCCCACATTCACGGAAAGCCAGTGTCTTGATCTTCAATAGTTTGTTTGTTTGTTGTGTAAACCGCACACAGCAGTATTTCAGCTATATGGTGACAGTCTGAAACAATCGAGTTTGGACCAGACAATCAAGTGATCGACATCATGAGTATCCATCTACGGAACTGGGATACGATATCAACTAAGTCAGCCAGCATGCCCACCCGTTTCCGTTAGTCTCATCTTACGGCAAATATGGGTTGCTAGAGGCCAACTATCACAGGTCTTTAAGAAAAAAAACCAAACAAATGATCGTGTTTGTGGACAGACTGATCACACCAACGCACAAACTGTAAAATGATGTCAGTTTTTTCCACCTACATCATCCTCATACGCCGTGATACAACGGGGATACTGTTCAAAGCGGCGTTGCATCTTTACAAATTCAAGAAGACACAACACTCTTTGGCGGAAGACACATGTCCCAGGCACTAACGTTGGTCACGATCAGGCGTCACGTCCTCTCGGGGACCAAGCTGAGCCGCTCTCCTCTCCCATGACCAACGCTGTCGGGAGCTCCCAGAACAAATAGATACAAGCAATGTGACGTCATCAGATGCAAGCTCCAAACAGCGACCAGACTTCCCATGTACTATAGTGTCCTCCTGTAAGTAGAAACAAGCAATGCACATTTGTGGAATTGAATTGTGACATTCTTACCGACGCATGGCATACGGTTGAGGACAGTGGTTTCTGTTCACAATGACGTGCGCGTGCGTGTACGTTTGTGTGTGTACTCAGGTGCCTGTTTTAGATACCGAGATAACATGCCGCAGGTACACAAGGAAGCATGACTCAGACACAGTATGCAGACTGTCGGCTTCCTCCATACCCTGTAAGCCGAGCGGGAGGCAGGGCAACATCAAGTACCATATTTAGTGTCTAAATGTATGACACTGTCGGGGATAGAAACACAGACATTTAAAACACAGGTAAGTTTCATGTATGTATTCGGTGTCTCGGTAAACAATATTTTTTGTTACAACACAGTAACTCATTTTGTGGTGCTGTCAAAAGATATACACTGAACAGTGAAAGGAAACGCAAGTATCGAAAAAAATGAAATCTTATAAAAGTAAGCGTTCATGTGTATGTCTTTTCTTTTTAAAAATGACTAAACATAGCTGCGTGTCTTTTGGTGTTCAGTATAGAACTACTTCCAAAGACAGTTTGTTATATTCAGACATGCGTTTTGTGACAATACTCCCACACACCGTTTACTCTTTGCTAACTCATCGAACTATCGGTTTTTTACACATGAGTGAGTGACTATAGTTTTACGTCGTTTTTGCAATATCCCAGAACTCATGGCGGTGACCTCAAGAAATGCCTTCACATTTTGTACTTAAGAGAGGAATCGAACCCGGGTTGTCGTCGTGACCAGCTGATGCTTTTACCATTAGGCTACCCACAGCCCATTTCAAACAGGAATGGGATCTTAAATGTGGACATTGGTATGAACTCATAGTAAAGTGAGCTTGCAGCAACTTGAACAAGCTTCACTCAGAAACCATATTTTAGATAATGTGGTCTCTGCTTCATATTTTGATAAAACCTCACACAACATCCAAAAGTCTCACGTTCTTATTACGAGTAATAAATCCCGTTGAAGTGACAGAGCGATGGCTCCTGCTCCATCAAGTTAGAATAGCCCCGTCGGTCATCACAAAACCCTAACGAGCACCAACAATACCCGAGGGTTTTGTTGGATGGTATTTCTGACCTACTGTCCTACATATATGACCTGTCAACATCAGGGTCATTGAGATGTATCACTGCTTTCGTTCACACTGACAGATCTGATATTCAACATAATCAACAAAACCATTAAGGGGCAATTAGAAATCCTCTCAAGAGCTGAAACGTAAGAGGTCCTAGTGATCCAGTTTGTGTCGCCGCATTATCCCACACTTATGGCTGGTTGTAGAACGCCGCACTTACCGATCTCCAGGTATATGGAGGCGGGCTGTAAATATTTGAGTTCAGTGATGAACAACATGAACATCGATCTACGTAACTGAGATACGATGACATGTGTCAGCCAAGTCAGTGAGCCTGACCACCCGATCACGTTAGTCGCCTCTGACGACAAGCATGGATTACTGAAGATCAATTCTAACTCGGATCTGGAACAGCTACATGGCTAAAACGGTAATCTGTGAAATTAGTGAAATAAAAAAAACCAAAAACACAAAACAAAAAACCCCAACAACAATAAAAACAAAACAAAGCAAAAAACAAAACAACAAAAACAAACAAAAACAACACAATTATAAACCAAGAAGTTGTTATCCTAAAGGTTTGTCTTGTTTGTTTTGTATCACCACACCTACTTCTCGAATACCCTTGAAGAATCTCCAGTTTTGAAAGGATTCCAAAAGTGTTAAGGCAGATATGAGGACAATTAACCAAATCTCAGTAACAAAACGATGTTCAATGTAATTCTCTATCTGGAACTGTACCGTGATGTGGTTCTATGCTTGTTTCTTTGAACACATGACTGTAAGCTGACTGGTCCTTGTTTATCGTCTTAATGAAAGGCAGGGAAACAACAAGTACCAGCTTTCAAGAGCATTATGATGCGGCTTGGAATCGAACCACCGCACTTGCGTTTGCTGGATGGGCGTTTTAACAACTGGACCCTACAAGCAGCAATGTTGTTTGAGTAGCTGCTCTTCTTGGGAACACCTGGTGTCATCACTGATTTTCACTGGTGCATCATTTGGTTTTCATCATTATAGACTACACTGCGCCTTAGATAGAATATCGTCTGACAGATAACCCCCGACTAAATCTGGGACGATGGCGCATTGAATTCACGTCATTCTTCAGAATCTGTAATTGGTGCATATTAACATATAGGTGTTGATCAAAATTACTAAGTCTATATCTGCATCTCATTACAATTTCAAAAAGGTTTTCTGAACTTATGCATCAGCTGTGAGCGAAAATGCTGTTTTCGAGTCCCGTCTTTGATAAATCTTGTGATGTACGTAACTGAAATCTGGACACCGCTTCATGAACTTTGTGTGACCGGTTTATGCTACGGTAAACGTCGACTGTGGATTCGGGTACAATACGGAAACATCGAGACACATCTGGGAAGTATTTGAACTTTCCGTCATCGTTCACGTCGACCTTGACCTACCGCCGTGTATTGCCACCCTTGTGCGTCTGCGCATGATGTGACAATGAGGCCCTGCATGTTGTCGAAGTCTAAACATCCATCATCGCGTCGTATTGTTGTCTCTTTAGTGAGCGTGAAATGCTGAAAATTATAGAAATACATATGTTGGTAACTATGGTAACAGCCTCAATACTACCCTGCTTTTCTTATAACAGGTAACAAAGCTATTGATGTTTACCATATAATCAGAACTGGACACAAGGTCTTTGATCTCAACTGGTGTAAATCTGGGGGGTAAAGAGCTCACACGAGGTCGCCCTACAAACAAGGGGAGTTCTGTTTGATTGGCATTATTAGAAGCTGGAGAGTAATAAGAGAGTAAGATTGTTTATGGATAACAACTTCTTTATTATATATGATGCGACTTTTCGGTGTGGATCCTTATACCGTTGTCAAGCAAGACTGAAGTAATACAGCACAGAACAGACTTATATACATGTACAGGGATAACGCAATAACAACATGTAGGTATGAATCAAAGGTGGGATTAACAACAACCACAATGGATGGTAGTAATGATCTGACAATAAGAGGAAGCCAGTGATGACAGTAGCCGAAAGAAAGTATACATGGCTGATAGGGTAATTAGTAATGATGGCTTGTGAGCTCTAATCTTGTTATATTTATATCAGTTCGTTGTATGCAGTTGGAATGAGATATCCCTGATCTCTGTTGACTGAGGGCTTGTGTCTCCGGATTTGAACTGCTTCTGCCAGTTTTCTTTGGGTGAAGTCCTTGTGGTTTTTGGATAATATCTCTACATTGTCCCAAATTATGCTGTGATTGGGACATTTGATGATGTGGTCGGATAGGGGTTTTTTCCCTAACATAATAAGTTTCCATGACGTAGGCATTTTCTACTCAGTTTTGATCACAGGTTTGCAGATTTTTATGGAGACATTAAAGTGTAGTAAAAGATAACAATACTACCACGTGGGTAATTGTGTATATGCTATTTGTGTGGGGCTCACCATATCCAACTTTTAAAAGAAAATTAATGTTCAGAGCATGTATGAAGCTGTCAATCCAAAATGATAAAAGCACACGTGTGCCTGTCGCCGATGACAATTCTTCAACGAAAATGTGGAAAATGCGAATGGAATTTCCCCTGAATCAGAGGCTCACACTTGAGTTGGTTGTATTAAAAGGCTGCGTATATAAGTGAGTGAGTTTAGTTTTACGCCGCTTCTCACATTCTGGCGGGGAACCTCAGAAATGGGCTTCACACACTGTGCCCGTGTGGGAATCGAACCTGGGCCTTCAGAGTGACGATTTAATCACAACGCTAACCCCCCCAAAACCAATCTAATATAATCCGAATCTAGTGAACTCGAATTACTCTTATCATCTTCCTCACCAGAATCTACAGCTTCGGTGATTCGCTATAGAGAGTTGTCTCCCTTAGGTGTGCTAGGAACCTATGATTATGGGTTCGAATCCCAAGTCTGATTATGTTTCAAGGCTGTCAGCAACATGTCTATTCTATAGCACGGGCGTTTCTTGAATACTACATTTATATCTTCAGTCATCTTTCGATGGTCCTTCATCACCTTCTGAGTCGGGGCCTAGTGGTTACAGCGCTCACTTGTCACGCTGAAGACCTGGGTTCAATTCATGGGTACAATGTGTGAAGCCTATTTCCGATGGCCCCGGCCGTGACATTTCTGAAATATTGCTAAAAGCGGCGTCAAACCATACTCACTCACATTCTGAGCACTGGTACATGAAATAATATACACCCAACAACTACTCCCACACTTCCCACCCTATATGTCCGTAAGCGTAGTGCACGTGTACCTGTATGAGGCTGTAGTGGCTGCAGATGTCGGTGGAGACGTATTTGCCATAGTCCATGTGGTGTATAGGAGTCTGGACACACCGATCTGGAGCTGCCATATTTGAAATCTGAAAATACACACGACAGCAAGTGAGCATATATCAATCGGAACACACCAACGGTACTTCTCGTCACTTGGCCAGACTGTCTGGGTATTCCCCTTCTGAAGCGTTGACCGCATCAGGAGTGATGTCTTAGCGGCATGGGGGAGAGGTATCTTTATTAATGACAATGACAATTTCCTGCTTCATTTCTTAACGTATTTTTGAGTGAGTGAAATGATTTTGCGCCGCTTTTGTAAATATTTCAGGAATATCACAGCCGGGAACACCAAGCATGGTCTTCCCACATTGCATATTGAAGAATAACGCATACATGCTCATGTGTCATAATGGTACTAGCAATGTGGCTTCATCATCTATTGACACTGAGTTGTACAGATTTAGCAGCTTTTATTGAATCAGCAATGAATGTCCATGGCAATTTTATTACCCCACCTCAGGCGGAATGACTGAAAGTTCAGGTGTAAGTACGGACTAGTAGTGATCGGGTCGGGAGATAACGAGTTGTCTCCCCTGGCGTACATACCAGCTGAATTCATAAACATTTTCGAACAACCAAATGTTTTCCCATAAATTTTGTGAGGTATTTCTAAATCAAAGATTCTCTTTAATGAGAAGGAATTGGACAGCTAATATATGTACAAGTATGCAGCACTGACTTAAAGCTATAATAAAAACATAAATTTAAGTCTTTTCGCCAGTTCACCCACTTCGGCAACGAACGTTACCGTCTTGCAAATATCTGTGACTTCCATCAGACGTCAGCACATGGAAATAATACCTTACTACCTGTTATTCATAAGCAAATGGAATGAATAACGCCGAGATGAAACAAATTGTTTGGGTTAACAATACATCAAACTAGGAACCCTATAGGGTCATTCTTATTGGTCTGCTTATAACCTACATCTCCTATAACATTGATCATAGTGTATAGCCAACAACCCGTATAAGGTGCCGTGTAGAGTTGCGATCCATAGACGTTACAGGATCCATGTTTCGTGGGTTCCAGCACCGTGGCCGTATTAGGCTTCAAATGGGCGTTACATGTGTAGGACATTTACCATTTCCCGTTGTCTCCTCAACATTGAAAAACGACACATTCATTGTTCACTCACTCACTCACCCGGCCGATGGCGGATCCGCCGGTGAAGATGTACAGTTCGGGGTAAACGTTCTTCACGTACCAGTCGAACGACCGACACTGCAGACTCTTCCTCAAGGCCTTCCGGTCAGACACGTCGCCAAAGTCTAACTGCAATAAGACAAATACAAAAACACCCAATCGACCCAGGAAACTGTGTTAATAAGTGTGGTCCGTGTCTTATAGTTGTTTATAATGGATTTCTGCTTTTACCTGCCGCATAATGAATGAATGGTGTGTATATGTTTTAAGTCGGTTTCGCCATTTCGTGAGACCTCACGTTCTTTAGTGCCCCAGAGAGACCGGAAGTAGCGCCTCGCGGGACTTACAGGTCTTACTGTAACTATTCTCGTGGTGGCGTACGTATGTACCACGTACCTGTCTGTTGTAGACACGCTCGTGGTGCAGTAGATATGTACCAAATACCTGTCTGTTGTAGTCAGGCTTGTGGTGCAGCACGTATGTACCAAATACCTGCAGCTGTCTGTAGTAGACAAAGTGCTGGTGCAGCAGGTATGTACCAAGTACCTGTCTGTAGTAGACAAAGTCCTGGTGCAGCAGGTATGTACCAAGTAACTGTCTGTAGTAGACAAAGTCATGGTGCAGCAGGTATGTAACAAGTAACTGTCAGTAGTAGACAAAGTCATGGTGCAGCAGGTATGTAACACGTAACTGTCAGTAGTAGACAAAGTCATGGTGCAGCAGGTATGTAACAAGTAACTGTCAGTAGTAGACAAAGTCATGGTGCAGCAGGTATGTAACAAGTAACTGTCTGTAGTAGACAAAGTCATGGTGCAGCAGGTATGTAACAAGTAACTGTCAGTAGTAGACAAAGTCATGGTGCAGCAGGTATGTAACAAGTAACTGTCAGTAGTAGACAAAGTCATGGTGCAGCAGGTATGTAACAAGTAACTGTCAGTAGTAGACAAAGTCATGGTGCAGCAGGTATGTAACAAGTAACTGTCAGTAGTAGACAAAGTCATGGTGCAGCAGGTATGTAACAAGTAACTGTCAGTAGTAGACAAAGTCATGGTGCAGCAGGTATGTAACAAGTAACTGTCTGTAGTAGACAAAGTCCTGGTGCAGCAGGTATGTAACAAGTAACTGTCAGTAGTAGACAAAGTCCTGGTGCAGCAGGTATGTAACAAGTAACTGTCAGTAGTAGACAAAGTCATGGTGCAGCAGGTATGTAACAAGTAACTGTCTGTAGTAGACAAAGTCATGGTGCAGCAGTATGTACCAAGTAACTGTCTGTAGTAGACAAAGTCCTGGTGCAGCAGGTATGTAACAAGTAACTGTCTGTAGTAGACAAAGTCATGGTGCAGCAGGTATGTAACAAGTAACTGTCAGTAGTAGACAAAGTCATGGTGCAGCAGGTATGTAACAAGTAACTGTCATTAGTAGACAAAGTCATGGTGCAGCAGGTATGTAACAAGTAACTGTCTGTAGTAGACAAAGTCATGGTGCAGCAGGTATGTAACAAGTAACTGTCAGTAGTAGACAAAGTCATGGTGCAGCAGGTATGTAACACGTAACTGTCTGTAGTAGACAAAGTCATGGTGCAGCAGGTATGTAACAAGTAACTGTCAGTAGTAGACAAAGTCATGGTGCAGCAGGTATGTAACAAGTAACTGTCTGTAGTAGACAAAGTCATGGTGCAGCAGGTATGTAACACGTAACTGTCTGTAGTAGACAAAGTCATGGTGCAGCAGGTATGTAACAAGTAACTGTCAGTAGTAGACAAAGTCATGGTGCAGCAGGTATGTAACAAGTAACTGTCAGTAGTAGACAAAGTCATGGTGCAGCAGGTATGTAACAAGTAACTGTCAGTAGTAGACAAAGTCCTGGTGCAGCAGGTATGTAACAAGTAACTGTCAGTAGTAGACAAAGTCATGGTGCAGCAGGTATGTAACAAGTAACTGTCAGTAGTAGACAAAGTCATGGTGCAGCAGGTATGTAACAAGTAACTGTCAGTAGTAGACAAAGTCATGGTGCAGCAGGTATGTAACAAGTAACTGTCTGTAGTAGACAAAGTCATGGTGCAGCAGGTATGTAACAAGTAACTGTCAGTAGTAGACAAAGTCATGGTGCAGCAGGTATGTAACAAGTAACTGTCAGTAGTAGACAAAGTCATGGTGCAGCAGGTATGTAACAAGTAACTGTCTGTAGTAGACAAAGTCATGGTGCAGCAGGTATGTAACAAGTACCTGTCTATTGTAGATGCGCTCGTGGTGCAGCGTCTTGTATTCGTCCATCCAGACTTCGGAGACACGCAAACAGTTCTTGTGAAGACGGTCTGTATCCCCATCCTTCCCCCAAGACCATGGGGGCATGTTGCGGAACATATGTCCCACGTGAGAGCAAGGGATGATCTCCATCTCGCCCCCGCACATCCAGGTCTGGAGAAAGTACAGTTCTCACATCAACCTCGATTACGCAATGCCATATATTTGTCCTGACTAACAGGATCTCAGTTTCAAGCTGCTCTGGGTAAAATTGTTTTCTTGTACTCAGAGTAAACAAAGGGATGTTCCATAGTTACCACTCGCACTGCACAGGTTCTTTGTAACTCGCCTTAATCTTTCTGAATATTTTAAGATAACATAGGGCCATCTCAGAAACAAATAGAACACCAGTATAATCTCTCTGCGTTGAGTGAGTATGGTTTTCCGCCGCTTTTAATATTCCAGCAATATTAAGACCTGAGACACCAGATATGGGCTTCATACATTGTACTCACGTGGGGAATCGAACCCAGGTGTTCTGCGTGACGAGTGAACGCTTTAACCATTTAGCTATCCTAACGCCCTATTTGTAGTTTAGCCATAGTGGTCAGAGAATTACCTAGGCTCTTAAACGCCAGGCTACCTAAATCCTCAGAGAATTACCTTGACCCTTAAACTCGAGGCTACCTAAATGCTCAGAGAATTGCCTTGACCCTTAAACAACTGGCAATCCAAATGTTCAAGGCAAGTGTTTGATATGCGGAAATGTATACTTACTTTAAATGACAATTCCTGATTTTCACAACCCCATATTTTGAGACCGGGGTCATACTTTCCGAGACGATTAAAATTTGCCTTTGACATAGCAAAACAGCACCCAAGATGCGTCGGAGATCTGAAAGTGCATGTCCAAAATAGTCCTTTCATAAAGTGTTCACGTTGTGTATACTGCAGGGGTACGGTTCCGATCAAGTTTCAGTCGTGTCTTCCCAACATGGCGCCGATGTCAAGAGGACTGCCGTTCACCATTATGTCATCAAATTAATATTTCTAGTGTTTTCGTTTCGTTTATTTTTTCTCACATTTCTTGTGAATGAAGTCTGATCCACATTATTTCAGAGTCGAAACGATAAATAATATTTTAGCCAATACCGCCATGTCTGTGGAACGTGATTGTTATGTAAGTCAATAAAAACCCGTCATCCTCAGCCTGACCACCCGATCCCGTTAGTCGCCTCTTACGACAAGCATAGTCGCCTTTATATGCCAAACATGGGTTGCTAAAGAGGTATTCTACCCCGGAACCTTCATGGGTCAGAGATGTATGAACTTTCACATTAGAAATCTATTGATGCACTTAAATGTGTACATGTATATTTTAATATGTAAATGTAAATTCCATATGACTAGGTGAACAAAGGGAGACAAGTACGTTCACTTTACCACTTCTACTTCCTGATTCCAAACTCCTACCACAACTGCTCTCGCACATTGGTTTTCGGAAGGGGCGATTGGTTGGTTGTTTAACTCCACACTCAATATTCCAGCTATATGTGGGCGGTTAGTAAATAATCGAGTCAATCTGATAATCCAGTGATCAACAGCATGAGCATCAGTCGGGATACGACATGTGTCATCTAAGTCAGCGATCCTGACCACGTGATCCTGTTATTCGTCTCCAATGACAAGCATGGGTTGGTGAAGATCAATTCAAACTCGGATCTTCACGGGTGTCCTAGAAGGGGAGCATCCACACGTCGGTCTAGATTGTTGCCGCCGGCATTTAAAATCATACTCCTTCACATCAACAGAAACCCATTTCATTCAACGTCAGCCTGCTAGGAAAAGGGACAACGAAAGTTCAGGTGAGTTCCACTTACTTGACTGGGTCTAAGACATTGCTCCTCTCCGCCTCTGCCTTTGTGAGCGGTATCCAGGCGAAATACAGGTCCAAGTCCACTCCTCCCTTGTACATGAGCTTCGGGTCACTCTTCCAGTATTCGAACGTATCCGAGCTGATGGAGTCGGTGGTTGGGATGGCTAACAGTTTGTCGTTTTGACGGATCCGGTCTAGCAAAGGTTCGAGCCACACTGAAACACCATCCACATATTGATACCTGTGTGTGGTAATGTCTCCCCACACTCACGCCTCATTGCACCATGTAATAATGTGGGCTGTGAGGTAGTCTAGTGGTTAAAGCGTCGGCTCGTCACGTCAAAGATCCGAGTTCGATCCCCATGTGGGTAGACTATGTGAAGGCGATTTCTGGAGTCCCCGCTGTGATATTGCTGGAATATTGCTAAAAGCGGCGTAAAACTAAACACGGTCGGTCGGTGTAATAAAGTAACGTAAAGAGCTGACCGATATAACTAATCTTCTGTGAAAACGATACAAGAACCTGTATCGAAACGCTGTGCTCTTGCATCTATATGATAACGACGTTTCGAAAGGGATTTATACTCACACGTCGTCATTAAACATGCACATGTCTGTTGTTCCTAACTTAATTCAAACGCTGCTATTACCTATTCAACTATCCACACGTTAATATACACAAATCGCTTTGAACACATAGTAGCACGATTATGTCGCTTGTAGTACTTACTTTCTGGTACTTCACAGTGGGCGTCGAGGAAGGCGCACACCTCCCCCGTCACCTCGTCACAGCCGGCGTTGCGAGCCGTCATGAGCCCGACCCGCTTCGTGTACCTGACCAGTCTCACCTTGTCCAGTCGCTGGATGTAGTCGGACAAAGGATGACCCAGATGGACTGCAACAGGAGCGTGGGATTGTCACGATTGCAAGAAAGCTGATCAATGTCACGATAGAGTGGTGCACTGATGTAGTGGGGTAGCCTAGTGGTCAAAACATTCGCTTGTCATATCGTAGACCAGAGTTCGATTCCCCATCTGGGTAGGTCTACATTGTGTCAAACCCGCTGCAATCCAATGTTTGCAGATTGATCAAGGAAAGACAGTTTCCCATGCTTTTTTCTACGCCCTGGGGTAGTAAGATTAACCTACATTTATGGAAGGCTAGGTTGATGGTCATAACAAAGTACATCAAGACCCTACTTCTAATTGACCAGCGTAAGACATGATACGGTGTAAAGTCAAGAGATCTAATGCTTGAAACAAAGAGATCCCGCTAACACGAAGTCAGACTGACATGCGAAGTGATTAATATAGCCACGTTGTTGTGATTTGTAGAATCACTTGAAGACTTTGTAAACAGTTTGGAAATTGAACGGAGGTAATCAACCTTTATCTGATGCGTCGTCCACTAAAACAATCTCTGTCAAGAGCTCCGGAGCAGTGTTGTCTAGAATACTGTGCACTGTGCGGAGGAGCGGACTCCAAGCCTCATTGTGAAATATGACGACAACACCCGCAGTTGGGAGCTTGCTGTAGTCGTAATGTCTCGCCAGGCACCTGCAAGAATACAAACCATTCGATGGATAGATTTATGGGTTTTACGTCGGCTTTTGGCTGGGCCAATGTCGCCGACGGGGTAGGTGGGGGAAATAAATGAATAATAAGAGGGAATAAGCAATAACCCACCATACCCAAAAAAGTGTAAATTAAGGGATCTAAACCGACCTAAAAAGGGAAAAAAAGACAGTTACGCTGCGTTTATATTTTGTGGAGGATGTCAGAATTTTTTAGTTCTGTTTTGGATGTATGGAAGTTAAGGTGATATGTGTGTTTTGCTAGTTTGGCTGCTGTGCCTGCTGTATCGTTACCTGGTATGTGTGTGACTGGGGATCCATAAGATGTTTTTGTACATGTATGCCTATGCCAGTGAGTTTGTTTGGGTTGATGGTTGCGTCAAAAATTTCACATTTTTCTTGGATTGATACTTATAGGAGCAAGACGCACTGAGACTAGCCCGGACCCTACCTCCCCACCCACCACAACTACAGAAATTGGATATAACCTAAAAAAGCAGACTGGCACATTTTAAAGACACTATGCAAACAAATCAACATCAAGAGCACTGATATAATCAACGCCAGAAAGGCAAGAAAAGAGGCCCTTAATCAAAACAAAACGGGACCGTTTCAAATCACCTTTGGCAAAAAATCTAAGGAATCAAACCAAAGAATTTCATCAGGGCAGCAAAATTCAACCACTGGAAGAAATTCTGATCCACCCCCAGACTCTCAAAACAAAATTCTAGGCACATGTGGAATAAATTTAAAACCATTAAGGGTATTTAAAAACAACGATTTCACATAATTAATAATTATTAATTAATCTGGAGCTACCAACAAACAAAGCTAAGGCAAACAAGTTTGCTGCCCACTTTACGGCCACCAGTACCCACCCGCTTTCCAAAACAGCATTAAAAACCACCCAACCAACACACAGCAGCCACTCCACACAGAACTCCCCATAAACAAATCCATCAACATTCATGAACCAACATCAGAACTCAAAAACAAAAACAAAACAACCAGCCTCAGCCCTTGGTCCAGATACACTCACATACACAATACTCAACAAACTCCTACCTAACATGCAACACATTACCCTTACCCTCTTTAACAAAATCTGGACCTCAGGTTCTATCCCAGACACTTGGAAAACAGCCAGGGTGGTGCCAACCCTCCAACCAGGGAAGCCCAGCTGTGAACATGAATCCTATCGCCCCATCTCTCTAAAACGTTAGAATCAATAATTAATAACAGGCTCAAACACCTTATTCTTTCCAAGAACCTCATTAATGAGGACCAGAGCGGCTTCACTCCGAACCGACAATGTTTAGACCATATTTTACTCTTGGAACAAGACGTCAAGGTAGCCCATGCACAAAAACAGTACACTATGGCCATTTTCATTGATTTTAGCAAAGCTTTCGATATGGTTTGGCACAACGGCCTACTACAAAACCTCCAAAAACATGCCATACACGGACGCATTCTAAATTTCATTCACTCCTTCCTTAACAACAGACAAATAATTCTCAAATCTCACAACACCCTTTCGGACGCTTATCCATTAGAAAATGGGACCCCCCAGGGCTGTATAGTATCACCCACCCTCTTTAACTTTATGATAAACGATATCTTCCCCTACTCATGGCCAGATATCTCAAGAGCAAAATTCGCAGACGATATTTCCTTTTGGACGTCCTTCATCTCAATTAAACAAGCCATTAACAAATGTCAAAAAATGCTAAATTACATTCAAAATTGGGCCCAAAAGTGGGGGTTCCTCATTAATGTAAAAACAAAATCCCCTGGGCATCCTCTTCAAAACTCCCTATATGCAAAATTATACACCCAAACTTCATCTTAATAACCAAAAACTTGTGTTAAAAAAGAAACCAAATTCCTAGGCGTAGCTTTTGACCAACACCTAACATGGACACTTCACATTCATAACTTGGTCAACTCCTGTCAAAAAGATCTGAACTTAATGAGAGCCATTAGCGGTACACACGAGGTGCCGACAAGCACACACTAATTAAAATATATAACACTCTTATACTGTCGAGGCTGGTCGCGCCGCTCCGGTCCTCCACTCTCCTTTCTCTCCCCTGGGCTGGGGCCCAACACAATCCACTGTACAAACACATCACACAAAAATATGATAAGATTAAGAAATCCACACTCTAAAAATTGAAATCTAACCCGCATGAGGCCGCCTATCTCACTCGCCTCCACTGTGTTCTACACTCACACCAATCAAACAATATACAGCACACACCTCCCATTACAAGCTACATTCACGACAAACCACCACCAACCACTGACACCACCCTCAACTCCACCCTCCAGCACGTCCCCCAAAGCACTACCAAACCAGACATAGCAAACATCTCACTCAACTACATCAACTCAAACTACCCCACCCACACAAACCATTAGGATACCGTGGAATATTATACAGTGAACACAAACAGGAAATCTGACTTATATTAAGGTCCGATTTGACTGGCACAAATTGTCAATCGTGTTTGATTACCAGAAGCACCTTCGTGAGACGTCTCCTCAAGGTATGTAGTTCCGCTGTCAAAATTGCTCGTTTCGATATTTTTTATACTGCAGTATTCTGTATTCGCAATCTTTACAATACATCTGCCGTAATTTGGAACCAGAACTGGTTCTTGAATATACGCTTGTCACCGAAACTCTGGTACCGGAAGTAAGCTGGGCTCCGTGGCGCATATCGTGAGACAGCGAACGCAATGGGAGCCAAGAGCCAGCTTAATGCGGGATGTAGCGCCTCACGAGACTTACAGGCCCCTGTTCCGTACGAAGACCTAGAGTTGCGTCCCTTTGGCGTGCCACAATTTCATGATCAAGAATGCGTTGCCCGGACCAAGGTACGAGGGGATGTCAATAAGTTTTGAGCCTTGAGCATTTTTCATACCCAGATGTCACCACCTATGATACGACATTGAACCTTGGGGTGTAGCTGATGTGATATATAACTTTTGGTATCCTACTCTCAGAAGTTATTGAACAGCTCACATTGACAGAAAGAAATCCCCCTCACGGCAGTAAAAAAAAATAAAATGGAGTATAGAGCAGTAATTAAGTTTTTAGTTCTTGAAGGAAACTCGGCGAAGAACATTGAAGAAAGGCTTTCAGCAGTTTATGGGAAGTCTTCCCCTTCATCTGCTACCATCAAACGATGGGTCAATGAATTTAAGCATGGTAGAGAGAGTCATGAAGATGACCCCCGTCCAGGTCACCCAACAACAAGCACTAGTCAGGAAAACATTGACAGAGCGCATAGACTTGTGCTGGAAAAGCGTCGAATCACACTCCACGAGTTAGAGGAGACCACAGGCATTTCACACGGATCCATCGAGACAATTCTTCATGAACATCTCGTCATGTCTAAGGTGTGCGCAAGATGGGTGCCAAGAATGCTTACAGATGAAATGAAGCAAACAAGGGTCACCATAAGCAACTCCATGCTAACCAGATACAACAAGAATCCAGAAGATTTTCACTTTAGGCTAGTAACCTGTGATGAAACCTGGATCCACCACTATGATCCTGAGAGCAAACAAGAATCCATGGAATAGAAACATGTCACTTCTCCCAGGACCAAAAAGTTCAAAGCCTCCAGATCAGTGCAGAAGGTAATGGCGACAGTCGTCTGGGATAGCAGAGGCGTCATCCACATAGATTACTTACCAAAAAGAAGACCAATGAATGGGGAATATTACCTAACTTGTTGAGGCAAGTGCGACAGTCAATCAAGGAGAAGCGCCGGGGCAAGGTAAGACGTGGTATTCTTCTACATCAAGACAATGCTCCAGTACACACCTCTCGCGTTGAAGCCGCTGCTGTCCAGGAATGCGGGTACGAAATCTTGCAGCATCCCCCCGCCCCTCCCCCTACTCTCCAGACCTGGCACCAAGTGGTTACCATCTGTTCCCAAATCTCAAGAAACACTTGCGTGGTCATAGATTTCAGGATGATAATGAGCTTATTGCTGCTACTGAGGCTTGGTTTGAGGACCAAAATGGCGCCTTCTACAGAGATGGCATCAACGACTAGCAGAAAAGATGGAACAAGTGTCTTGACTCACAGGGGGACTATGTTGAAAGATAAATGTGATTCATCCCAATATTTTGTGTTTTTCTATGCAAGGCTCAAAACTTATTGACATCCCCTCGTATGACGGCCCCAGCAGCGGCTGGAAGTTGGGAACGTTCAAGATAGGTATCGCTTTCGCCTTTCCCTTTATATCATATTTGTCATGCAGCGATACAATGAAAACACGATGTATGTAGAAACCTCAGTTTACTCGCATAATACTCAGGATCAGTGAATGCTTAGGTTCACATTTATTAATTATCCTCTTCCTGGGGAGAATGAGATCACCAACTGACTCAGGTTCTGTTTTTATCAATTAGCCTCCTCGTCAGTAGAGAGATGAGATCACCAACTTACTCAGGTTCTGTTACATTAATTAGCCTCCTCCGAAGAGGGATGAGGTCGCTGGCGAATTCGTTAAAATTGTGATCCTGATAGCCCCTATCGTAGAGAGCCTTTTCCATGGGAGATAAGTGCTGTGGGTCAATAACAACACCCTTTCCACCATAGCCTGAAATACAAACAAATGAAGTATGAAAGAATATATCTTTACTTGTCATTTTACAACAAATTATATTCAACGTTTAAAAATGCAGTTCAATATATGTCTGCTAGGTGTTCCACGCGGTCGGTGGCGCAGGTGTCGGTAACGCAGTGTTTCCGTCCGTGGGAGTGCCATAAGTTCGATCCCAGATTCTTGGTCTGTCAGTGCCAAACCTGTGGTCGCTGATTTACAGAAGTACTAAATATCACGAGCTACTTGCTGACACGCAGTGAAATCAACTGAATAAGCTGCGGGCAAAAGAAGGTATACATTTGGCAAATAGAACTGACCAGTGACCAGAAGATTTTAATAAACAAATTAACTGAAGCAAAAGACTATAAATAATCCCCTAACATTACCTTAGTCGGCATATCATTCACGACGCTGTCAGTTATTTAATATCAAGGCGATATTTATTAATTATTACATATGTTAGACTAGTTTTTCTGTTTATTGTTGACCACCAGGATTGCTGTCTTTTGTACAACCAGCTGACGCGTTGAGAGCAAACAGATATTTTGAATTTGGAAACCATGAACAGACTGACGCGCCCTTACAACCATTGTGAGGTTTGGTTAGCAACACGGGTAATGCAGTTCGGGGGGGGGGGGGGGGGGGGGGTCTGGGTTCGACTCTGCTCACATTACAAAAGGCCGGAACCTTTAACCTGATGACCTAAGAATTCATCGGTCACACACGCATGCACGCGCACGAACAACATTACTGACGATTCATTCTTGCCCATGTATTTGCCCCTTCCATTTCTCCATAACTCCAGAACCCGTGAAGATTCGAGTTAAAGCTGGTCTTCAGCAACCCATGCTTACCACAAGAGGCAACTAAAGGGATGGGGTCGTCAGGCTCGCTGACTTTGTTGACATACGTATCTCAGTTGCACAGATTGATATTCATGCTGTTGATCCCTGGATTGTCTGGCCCAGACTTGGTTATTTACAGACCGCCGTGACATAGCTGAAATATTGCCGAAGGCGGTGATAGATAACAAATAAGCGAAATCTTCTATTCTACATGGAAAGTCGATATTGTAGACTGGGTTTTTCCTGGGGTTGACGAGTCTTGTACAAGATGTATATACCTGGATGGAACAGCAGGCAGATTTGTGATATTCTCCTGTACCACAGTGACACCTATACCTCCTGCAGAGTTGAAATTCTGCAGTCAGCTGCCTCCTACAAACGCACGTGGCATACATAACCGTTCTACGTTCCCTGCCGTGAATATAGCTTACATCGGGGCAGTAGAATCATACCCCTTCACCCATTATCTGGCCAGACGATAAGCCTACAGCTCTCAGGTAGCAAGTGTTTCGAGTAAACTGTTAACAGCTGGTGTCCAACTTAAGCTTTAAACAAGGCTGACAGTATTAATGTGAAGCCATAATCACCACAAATCTAATCTTCCGCAGGACCATATTGAACTTGGTGCACCATGGGGACATGTTGTTATATCGGTGTTTTAAGATTGCTTCCTGGAATTTTTAGGGACTTCATTTTATAAATGCCATAAATGTTAACAAGTCTTAACATGTATAATCACATGGTATGTGCAAATGTGATCTCGCTCAGTAAATATGTTGGTCGCGTGGGAGGTGCTGGTCTGTTCACCACCCACACATTATCGGAGTTTTGTATGTATTGAATAGACAAACCGATGTACGAACTACTGTATGAATGAATGAAGTCGTAAAAAAATGCACATACAGACAGTGTAAATTACTGTGTATACACATTGAAAATCAGTATAGTGTACAGTACGTGCTCTATGTACATATAGACGATCAGTACCGGTGAACAGATTTCTCTCAATTACCCAGCACGATGCCATTTATTAATTGTTAATTATCCCTGACATTCAAATTTCGAGCGGCTTATTCTCAGTTCGGCAAAAGAACGCCGAGCTCTGCAGACGTGTTGATGGTCTATGCACATGCACAAGTAGTTCAACGTTTTATAACATATGAAGTAGTTCAACGTTTTATAACATATGAAGTAGTTCAGCGTTTTATAACATATGAAGTAGTTCAACGTTTTATAACATATGAAGTAGTTCAGCGTTTTATAACATATGAAGTAGTTCAACGTTTTATAACATATGAAGTAGTTCAACGTTTTATAACATATGAAGTAGTTCAACGTTTTATAACATATGAAGTAGTTCAGCGTTTTATAACATATGAAGTAGTTCAACGTTTTATAACATATGAAGTAGTTCAGCGTTTTATAACATATGAAGTAGTTCAACGTTTTATAACATATGAAGTAGTTCAGCGTTTTATAACATATGAAGTAGTTCAACGTTTAATAACATATGAAGTAGTTCAGCGTTTTATAACATATGAAGTAGTTCAACGTTTAATAACATATGAAGTAGTTCAGCGTTTTATAACATATGAAGTAGTTCAACGTTTAATAACATATAAAGTAGTTCAGCGTTTTATAACATATGAAGTAGTTCAGCGTTTAATAACATATGAAGTAGTTCAACGTTTTATAACATATGAAGTAGTTCAGCGTTTTATAACATATGAAGTAGTTCAACGTTTTATAACATATGAAGTAGTTCAACGTTTTATAACATATGAAGTAGTTCAACGTTTTATAACATATGAAGTAGTTCAACGTTTTATAACATATGAAGTAGTTCAGCGTTTTATAACATATGAAGTAGTTCAACGTTTTATAACATATGAAGTAGTTCAACGTTTTATAACATATGAAGTAGTTCAACGTTTAACAACATATGAAGTAGTTCAGCGTTTTATAACATATGAAGTAGTTCAGCGTTTTATAACATATGAAGTAGTTCAACGTTTTATAACATATGAAGTAGTTCAGCGTTTTATAACATATGAAGTAGTTCAACGTTTTATAACATATGAAGTAGTTCAACGTTTTATAACATATGAAGTAGTTCAGCGTTTTATAACATATGAAGTAGTTCAACGTTTTATAACATATGAAGTAGTTCAGCGTTTTATAACATATGAAGTAGTTCAGCGTTTTATAACATATGAAGTAGTTCAGCGTTTTGTAACATATGAAGTAGTTCAGCGTTTTATAACATATGAAGTAGTTCAACGTTTTATAACATATGAAGTAGTTCAACGTTTTATAACATATGAAGTAGTTCAGCGTTTTATAACATATGAAGTAGTTCAGCGTTTTATAACATATGAAGTAGTTCAGTGTTTTATAACATATGAAGTAGTTCAACGTTTTATAACATATGAAGTAGTTCAACGTTTTATAACATATGAAGTAGTTCAACGTTTTATAACATATGAAGTAGTTCAACGTTTAACAACATATGAAGTAGTTCAGCGTTTTATAACATATGAAGTAGTTCAACGTTTTATAACATATGAAGTAGTTCAGCGTTTTATAACATATGAAGTAGTTCAACGTTTTATAACATATGAAGTAGTTCAACGTTTTATAACATATGAAGTAGTTCAACGTTTTATAACATATGAAGTAGTTCAACGTTTTATAACATATGAAGTAGTTCAGCGTTTTATAACATATGAAGTAGTTCAACGTTTTATAACATATGAAGTAGTTCAACGTTTTATAACATATGAAGTAGTTCAGCGTTTAATGAATTACATGAAACCGTTTCGCTTTCTCAAACTTCTAACAGTTGACGAAGAGACTAGATTTTATTGGATTTCCAACCTCGGTGTTTGCACTATGAACACTGTCCCGTGTTTGTAGAGCTCTTAGATTAAGTAGAACTCCTATTTATTAAATCCAGCGATATAAAAGGTCCGGACAGGTTAAATCCTACATGTCTGTTGGGCATGTGATTTATCACATACATGAACTGTCGATAAGATTGTACTCTGCCACAAATATCAGCTCCACCACCCCGACACCCTCAATCCCTCACCCGACGACACGTCATACAACACCACACTCTGGGAGGATTGTGTAATTGTAAGATATTAGTATGTTCACATGCGAGCAAACTGTACTTGATCAAAACAGTAATGAAACAAATATCATGACATGATCGTTATCATGATGGCTGATTAACATCGGAAAGAATAGATGAATTTTTTTAACCGGGATTGCCATATATGAAATGAGCTACTTTTATAACTGGGACTGCCATATATACTATTCCAAAAAAAAGATACGCATAGACCCGATATCTGTTGCGAACGTGTTGTATTTTCAAACATATATACCTCGTCCACAAATAGACTTTTGTGCATAATTTTTTACACAAGATTAGAAGAAGGCATTGTCTGTACAATCAAGTGGATACTTTTAGATAACGGAGACGTTGAGAGCAATGGTGACGACGTAGCTCAACCCCGACGTCGGTTTTCTGGCTCTCACATCAATCTGTTTCAACCTGTTCCGTACAGTTTGACCGGGTATCCTACCAAGTTCAAGCAAAACACTCTGGCCGCTGTGCTCTCACCCGTGGCAGTACGATGACGCTAATGTAGGACCCTGATATACCGATTTGGGGCTGCAGAGGTAACTCGAGGTCTGCCTGTACGAGGACTGTCATTTGTTATACCTGTTTGGTTGCGACGAGATTTAGACGCCTGGCAACAGAAGATTGGTAATCTCCAGCATGCATTCTTCCAAAGGCAGTGCTCTGTGTCGCAGAGTCATGACGTCGCGTAGTGATTTGACCTTGAACCTCCTTCAAAACGATTGCCAATTTCCGAAAATTATTGCCACACAGTGCATGCTCTTTGCTGTACAATTTCAATTGGAAAGTGATTTCTGTTACGCCGTGGCAATTCCTTTTTAATCCTTGCAAGATATCTCATCAAAATCAACATTTTTAGGTAAAATCGATTTTGTTTACTTGCTCACTTGAGTAAAATCATGTTATCAACGCTTTTGTTACATATTTTGACGATTGTTTCAGCACAATAGGTAAATAATAGAATCTTTAAAAATCCAAATCGTTTTCGTTTCTTTTTCGGATAGTATATTATAGGCACTACTTTTACATCTGGTACTGCCATATATCATATGCACTACTTTTACAACTGGTACTGCCATATATCATATGCACTACTTTTACAACCGAGACTGCCATATATCATAGGGACAGTCACTATTTTCACAACCTGGACTGCCATATATCATATGCACAACTTTTACAACTGGGGCTGACATATATCATATGCACTACATTTACAACTGGGACTGACATATATCATAAGCACTACTTTTACAACTGGGACTGACATATATCATATGCACTACTTTTACAGCCAAGACTGCCATATATCATCGGGACTATTTTTACAGCTGGGCTGCCATATATCACAGGAACTACTTTTATATATTACAGGGACTACGTTTGAAATTGAAACTGAAATATACCATAGGGACTACTTTTACAACAGGCGTTGCCACATATCAAGGCACTGCTTTTACAGCTGGGGCAGTCACAGATTACAGGGACTACTTTAACCACAAAAGCTGTCATATTTAATAAGGACTGTCATATATATCACGGACTACGTTTCCAAAAGGGGCTGCTTTTACAACTGAAACCTGTTGTAACTCCTGTTTGTATCAGATTGTCCTCACATAACTATTACACATAACTTCCGCAGCATATTTACGTATAGCAAATTATATAGTTACATTAACTGTAATATTTCATAGCAAAACTATACTTGGGTGCCTCTCTATGCAAGTTACTGAAAAGGAAGCCAACTATGTACATAGAAGGGCAATGGCAGAGAGGTTTCCTAACTTCTATCCCTGTCAGTTGTTGAACAGTACACAACATATATAACACTAAGGGCGAGCCCCTTATACGCTACACATGTTGTTCAGTAATTATGATATCAATTAATGAAGACATAATTGAATAAAACAAGCTTACACTGGAATGTACATAAGATACTGTGGTGATGTAATGTTGTATTTGACTCCATCGTCGTAAACCTCGCTTACACGGAAATACCCGGAACAGTGTTAGGAATGTGTATACGAAAGGCAATTAATCAGTGATTCGTTAATCCAGACATCTGGAAACGACCATGTCTGGATTAAAGCGGTTTAATGGCGTAAAATAATATTGACCCTCCAACACTTACCTCTTGAATTCGGATCATCCCTCGGGTCACTGGGCGGATGATTATGGAGTGGAATCCCGCGGTCATCATGAAATTCCCCAAGTCCAGCTAACTCAACCGCTCGCATTAACAACGTCCTGTTCTTGGCTAAAAGTTGCACCACAGCTTCCTCCAAGCGCTCTAGGTCGGGCCGGTTCCCCTGCGCTTCGTCATATCTGCCCAATGTATTAATAAACGTCACAAAGACAACAGCAAGCCAAAAACAACACACTAAGAGAATATAACGGACAAATGTACGTAACCTCATCGCCATGGAGTGACGAAAACTGTGTGGGACATTTGGTGAACGCTAAGTCCAGCTTTAAGCTAGATATTGATTTCCTGAACTGACTGTACATGAAAGGGCTGTTCGCCAGGGCGCCACGTTGAGCCTGCCTTTGTTGAGTTAACTTACTTCTCTGCCAGGCTCCCGTCTGTTGGCGGTGGATTAACTTGTTTCAAAAAATAAATGTTCATTTGAAAGAAGGCTCATCGGAAGAAGTTACTGAAACAAATTTGTGACAACGAAATGTCCGAACCTGCATGGTATGTTGTTAACAGAGAGCGCCAGATGTCAAAACTTTCTTCTGGATGTCGTAGCTAGTTACAAGGTCAGATCATGATAATGACCTCTGAATTTACCATTAATTTATCGGAAAATAATGAATAAATACATAAGTACAAATTCACCTTCTCATCTGTTTGTGTTCAGTTTTGTGGGCGGTTAGGTAGTTCATATACCTCACTCAGTTAATTTATTATTTGAGCATCTAAGCCGATGAACGTCGGTATTCGGGAGCGAATACTTCCTGCTTTTACAACTGTTCACATTCACGTGTTCCCTCATTAAGAAAGACATCGCAGTCACGTCTCTTTTCATATTACATATGATCCCACCAGAACCCCCTCGATAGGCTGCTGGAGTTTCCTGAGTTTGTTGTCTTTGATTATTGAGGTTTAAGGACAAGAGGGTGTCAAGTATGGCGGGATTTTCGGATTAGGGGGGGTTTCCTTACTCTTACGTTTCTGGACTATCAGAGCTTCCGGACTAAAGAGGTATACGGACTTGCGTGGTTTCCAGGGGAACAGGATTCGGTTTAATTATATCGTCTAATATGCCCCATTATAACCAGACTTCTCGAGAAAATGTTTACACTTCGTCGGAGTTAGGTGATCTAAATGAGCTTGTGTCAATAAGGTTGGTAGTTCTCTCTGTGAAGACTCAGATGTCCTGACAATTACTGCCAAACGTTATTGTACGTGTTTTACTGCCAGCGTTTACTGTTATGTTTTACTTCCAACGTTTATTTCATGTGTGACTGCCAAAGTTTACTGTCCTTGTTTTACTGCCAATGTTTACTGTCCGTGTTTTACTGCCAATGTTTATTTCATCTGTGACTGCCAAAGTTTACTTTCCGTGTTTTACTGCCAACGTTTACTGTCCGTGTCTTACTGCCAAAGTTTACTTTCCGTGTCTTACTGCCAAATTATACTGCCTGTGTTTTACTGCCAACGTTTACTGTCCGTGTTTTACTTCCAACGTTTATTTCATCTGTGACTGCCAAAGTTTACTGTCCCTGTTTTACTGTCAACGTCTACTGTCCATGTTTACTGCCAAATTTTACTGACATGTTGTTCTGCCAACGTTTACTCTCCATGCCTTACTGGTAACGTTTAATGTCCGTGTTTTACTGCGAAAGTACAGGGTGAGTGAGTGAGTGAGTGAGTGAGAAAGTGAGTGAATAGATGTTGACTGGTTGAGTGTAGGTTTTTTATACCGCATGTAACACTGGTGTAGTTACATGGCGGCAGTCCACGACAAACAATCTTGTGATCAACATCATGAGCATCGATACACTAAGTTGAGATATGATAACATTGGTTGGTGTAGAATTCTAACCCGGATCATCACGTGTTACTACTACTACTACTACTACTACTACTGCTGCTGCTGCCTCGGCTACTACTACTACTACTACTGCTGCTGCCTCGGCTACTACTACTACTACTGCTCCTGCCTCGACTACTACTACTACTACTACTACTACTACTACTACTTCTACTACTACTACTATTACTGCTGCTGCTGCTGCCTCGGCTACTACTACTACTACTACTATATTACTATTTTCACGACAGCCCTTAATACGTTGTGACTCATTCAGCTACAAATCAGATGCATTTCTATGTTTGACAATGCTTGCGAAGTTGAATTTATTACTTCAATTAAATGTGTTAATCTCGAACAACATTTTAATATCTTGCTTGCAAGTAGGCTTTTGCTGTTTAGTTTATTGGCTTCGGTATGATTAACGGCGCTACTCAGAAGGACAGATAAGAATACAGATAAGAATATCCTTCTGGACATTTTACTCCAGATTGATTTCGTCCACCTAATAAATATGTTCAGTGAAACAGGTAATTTAAGAAGAGAAGTGAAGAGAAGAAGAATGAAGCAATCACGCGTGCTCCCTTGAGATATTCCAGAGACTGTCAAAATAAACATGCTGACACGGCAAAATGTTCATTGGTACAAAACGTGGGGGCCTTGAAGACATGTCCGCATATGTCCTGAAAACAAGCATTCGGTTACGGAAAATACATATTAGAACAACACGTCTTCGTTTTTAATGAGTGAGGGAGTGAGAGTGAGTGAGGAAGTGAGAGAGTGAGGGAGTGAGAGAGTGTGAGAGTGAGTATGGCCTAGCGGCTTACAGCTATATTGTAGCATTATCATGGCTGGTTATACCAGAAATGGGCTCACACATTATACCTACGTGGGGAATTGACCTTAGGTGTGACGAGCCAACGCTTTAACTACAGGGCTACCCCTACGCCCCGACACTGCCTAGGAAATGTAAACGTATGTAATAAAGACAGCAGATATTCATTCACTTTGTTGCATTAGACGGTTCCTGCGTCCCATCGCCCTATTAAAATTTGGATGGATGGATGGGTGTATGGACGGATTAATGGTGGATGGATGGGTGGATGTATTGTTTACCAGTAGACTGACACAAACATTGGGCTGCTTTTGACAAATATCGCCCGAGTGAGTCAGTGTGCCCTAAATATTTATTGCCGTCTCCGTGTTCAGAGTGTACTTTCGTAGGCTACATCCTCTCACGGTCACGAGGAAGGTAATTATGGTCATGTAGCTGGGTACACTCGGTGTATCACTCGGTGTATCACTCGGTGTATCACTCGGTGTATCACTTGCTGTATTACTCGGTGTATCACTTGTATCACTCGGCGTATAACTTGCTGTATCACTCGGTGTTCCTCTCGGTGTATCACTTGTTGTATCACTCGGTGTATCACTTGTTGTATCACTCGGTGTATCACTTGTATCACTCGGTGTATCACTTGTATCACTTGTTGTATCACTCGCTGTATCACTCGCTGTAACACAGACAGATTTATCGAGAGATGACATACAATAAAATTATATCTGGACAACAAGCTGCTGTTTTTCTATCCAAGAAGTAGTTGAAGCCTAAGGCGAGTAAATAAGACTGGAGTCTAAATAACATGCCATAATGACGATGCCAATGTCTTGAAGATTTGATGAAGTTCATATATGAAATATTATGAACTGATGAAACAACTAAAATGACAATTACGCCATGTATCAGGGATACATAACGTGATTATATACCTCTGAATGATTTATATTAACCATTAACAACCCATTGATGTGGGGTGAGGTGAAACGGGGTTTAACGTCGTACTTCGGAACATTACGCTCATATGGCGACGCGCATGCGTGAGTATGCGTGCCTGCTTTTACTAGCCCGGACATAACATGGTTTTACAGTGCCAGCTCCCAGACGTACAATACAGAAGTTTAGCATGAATACCCTACTCAGACACATTATACTTACTCCGAGCTGACCAGTCCTCTTGTATCCAGGCCGAGTGCCAGACCGTGACCAAGTGCCAAGTATTTTAGTATGACGCGGCAAGGATAGACCACGCGAGCTTCCGCTCACCGGGCGGACGCTCTAACGTTTGCTCCACGAAGGCGGCCTAACAAAGCAGTATTTATTGAAGTTATAGTATAGTATTTTTTCCCAAACAATTAATGCCACGCATACGCATTGTAAATACAACAAATAGCTATTGTCCTTGTTCATGTTTTAGAAAGCACGTTCCTATTTCAGCAGTTTAACGGCTTGTCCCATATACAGACTATACTGTGAATATTTTCCATATATTTCAACATCAACTATTAAAAACAGCTTCTTTCCTAAAAAAATATCATCGAACAGCCAACTTTATGTTTTACTGAATCCATTCCGTATGACATTTAGCGTTTCAAAGTGCAGATTATTCTGACCATATGTTCAGGTGGACATATGTGTGTTTTCATTCGTAATCATTGTAATCAAGTAATCAAGTAATCATAACACATCCATTGAGATATGTGGGTGTATTCCTCTGACACCACTTTTGCGTGTTTGACAGATAGATAGGAAATATTTTCTGGAACAAACTTTAATAGTAACAACGTCTTCTAGTTGTGAGAGCGACGTTAATAACAGCTGTGCTTGACAACGGTACAAAAAACTGTATCGAAACGTCGCTCCCACGAATAAAAGAAGTTCTTATCCATAAAGTTTGTTCTACATTGTACTTCCCAATCTCTAAAATGCCACTCAAAGAAGGATATATTTCAACTACAAGTTATTTAGAAAATATACACATATATCCGTTCTAACTACAGTTTAATTTTGAGGTTCAATTTCTTCTGTCTTTATCAAACAACTCGTTTCGTTCAAGACCTGACAACGTTGCACATTTACCGTTATTTGTTTACCTGTCTGTCTGTTCAAACGGAAGCCCGTGACACGTGTCTTGCACGAGCCGCACGCGCTACACAGCTGTCGGGTTGTGCCGCTGTGTTAATTGTTTGGCTTGGAGCAGTTTTAAATGCGGATAATTCTCACTGTTTGAAATTGATTTATTTTCGTTTGAGTGAAGCTGGCTAAATCTGTTTGACAATCCCGGAGTGCATGGTTCAAAGACACAGGATATTATTATCATTATACGATGAAAATTACCTCAGTAATCATACACACCACTCTAATGTACAGCTTTTTGAACATGATATCATTTTAAACAATGTTCTAAATTTAAAATTTGGAACTAAATGTATTTAACTGCCATTATAACTTTTTCACAAAAGTATATGTTCATAAACTGAGAACACAACACTTACTTCGATTCCCACTAACATGTATGTATAGTCGTGAATTTTATGAATCCGGATACTTCTGATCTTTAACAAAGAATTTATTCCGACCTCAATAAAGAAGTTGTTATCCATTAAGTTTGCCAGTTTTGTAATTTCCCCATTCACACAAGACGGCTGCACGTTATGTTTACCATGCAATTCATTTCCAGTATGCATTCGTGGCATTACCTATCGAAAAATAAGATATTCTACCATGACATAAGTATTGCGATTGGTTAATAAATGTCGTTCATTCAAAGTCAGTTCGATAACAGTTTAGATTTCGGAAATGGGTCAATTATTATTTGTGGTGACTGGAATTTGGTGCATAATCCCCCAGGAGTCCTTGAAAACTACAAGAACATACACAACCCCAATTTAAGAAATACTGTTCTGGAAAAAATGAGGAACTAGATCTCTTAGACATTTGCAGAGAACATAATAGTGCATGCAAGAAATACACATTGGGGAAATGAAACCCTAAACAGCATGCACGACTTGATTACTTCTTGGTCTCTCAATACCTGTTTAATATATATCTTATGAAACTGACATTGTCCCTGGATATAAAGCAGACCATTCTCCAGTTATATAATCACTTTCGAATGAGTAATGAAAGAGGTCGTGGCTATTGGAAATCCAATACCTCACTCTTGCACAACGAAGAATACATTAAACTTGTCAAAAATACATTGATCAGAGGATTCATTAATGGTGTGCCTGAACGTACTTAAGCGTAGTAAGGCCACGGTGAAAAATTTGTTGGTGTCACTATCTCCTACGTAGGACTTAGTATCTCCTACGTAGGACTTAGCATCTCCTACGTAGGACTTAGTATCACCTACGTAGGACTTAGTATCTCCTACGTAGGACTTACTAAGTACAATCCAGTAAACTGGAGACAATTTTTATCAAAAAGAAGTCTCTGCTTAAATCAATTAAACATTAATTGTGTATATGATCTCAAATGTCACAAGGTCAAGGGTATTTTATGATTTCAAAAACTACAGGAATGTACAAGTTATTGTACGATGTTACAATTACAATCTACAGTACAATTTATAGATTTATTTACACAATAACTTGTGCAAAGAAAGAACTATTGAGGATGAAGCTAGTGGATACTGATACATGTAATCTCTGTAAACAATACCTAAGAAGACATAGCGCATATATCCTTTTACTGTGATTTAGTCAAAAACGTTTGTCAAAATGTAGAACAATTTCTAAATACCCGGCTCCAGTGTAATGTCTCTTTAACAAAACTTACTATCATGTTTGGAGCACACTCAAACAATAACATACCACGTCATATTATACTTCCAGCCAGAAGATCCATTTACATAGCAAATATTAAACAACCTGTGCTCTCTCTTGGGGGATTTCTTAGGCTACTAAAAGATATATGTAGCCAAAAATTTTATAGCCAGGAAAAAGAACAATTTACACCCCTCTATAGGTGCAAACCTTTATCCCATGTTTAATGTTGAGCATTGAAGCGCTCTTATAATATCAATTGATTTTTCCAATCTCTTCCCAGTGCATTCACATTAGCTAACCCTATTTCTTTAATCATATACCTTCTATAGAAACTGACACGATATTCTATCAATGATATCAATGTACCTGTATTTCTATATACATCAAAGATTGATATATCTTGCCTTACCGGTTATGTTTAATGTATCTTAGAACTGAAATAGAATAAAAAGAATATAAAAGCCATTAAGAGGTATATAATCACGTTATATGCCCCTGATTACAATAAGAATAACTTATTTATTATCATTGCGTTTTCTGTCCCTCCTGTGGAACAAGCCCATATACAGTTCAAGAAGAATTCCTGCTAACAAACCTGATCTTGCCTTCTTTTGATATAGCTAATAAATTTATTAATATCTTTGAATTTTCTGTTCCTTTTGACAGCAATGTGACTGGCAAGATCCAGGCAAAGAATACTGAACCTGCGGACCTAGCCTTTGAAATGCCTTGCTTGCATCTCAAGCACACTGTCGTCAGGCCCCCATTGTTTTCGGGGCCCTTGGTTTGGTACCTCATGGTCTCTTGGGGCAGATCAGGAGAGTGCCCGGGTTCTTCACCGGGGTCACAAGTCTTCTGAAACTCTGGCATGGGTAATGCAGAAAGCTGCAGTTTTGGGGAGTCTACGTATTCTTCGGAAGGTTCTTCACTGTTCTTGGTGGGTCCGACTAGGTAGTGTGTCCTGGGAGAAGTCCCATTCGCTGTCTAGACTGCGTGTAGAGGGGTCGAGGGCCCTGAGCTGACCATGAGCCTCACCAGCCTGACTGTGCCAGGATCATCCGAACCCGCATACTTACCTTTATCTGAAAACGTAATAATTAATTTATATCGAGCCTTGTGTTCGTGCGGTTAGTTGCTGACTGGCCTCAGTAATCATTATCTGAGTGTTATCACCCCGGATAACCTGAGCTTCCCGGTAGTAGGGTTGATTGTTGTCAAAATGCCGTATTGTTATATATCGTGATATGTATTGGCGTATTGCAATATGTATTTCAATATATGAAAGTGTAACACATGGTTTAAAGCAACAAAACGACTGTTTCCTTTCTTGCCACTGGCCACCGTCAGGGCTCAGATGTGATTATACAAGAGATCAATTGAAAATGTGTCCAAATGGTTGACTTCACTCCAAAGTTTGGGACTCGAGGAAAAGCGTCTGCAGCCGTCTCTGCCATGTTGGTTTATCCCTGCAACGAGTGCCGGTACCAATCTATTTTCTTTATTAATATGGTTTAAAAGTCCCACCTATGCAGTTATATGATTAATGCACATTCTCAAAACTATTAATGTGTTATAATATAAAGGAAATACAACTTTTATTAGTATTTTTGACTACATGACGAAAGTTACCGATCACGGTCAAGGAAAATGACGATTGGCTTAAAACCGACAACACTCCAACACAAAGAAACAAACACACACACAAACACAACCAAACAAATATACATACACAAAACAACACACACACAAACAAACACATACACAGAGAATCAAACACACAAACAAACAAACACATACACAGAGAATTAAGCACACAGAACTCCACGTCGCCCCTTCAAGAAACACAAACAATTTAACAAACACACAGAGAAACAAACACACAATCAATTAAACAAACACATACACAGAATCAAACACACACACACACATACACAAACACGCTCAGAAAAGCACGTCGCCCCCACAAGAACAATTACACACTCAGACACAAACACACACACATAAGCAAACACACACAAGAACGAACTAAGAAATGAAGGAAAGCAATCACTCATTAGATATGAAAAAAAAAATAAGAGGAAATGTTATGACAAGGTATAGTTATAACCTACTCCTGGTCTGTGCTAGCTACCGACACGTGTATGACAAGTCACTCCAACTCCACTCAAGTCCGGCAATTTCCTGAATCAGGTTAACTCAATATAACTGTCACACGACACGTCCCTGCTGGAGACGTAGCGAGTATTAATTTCCTAATACGTGTTCAGTCAGAGTCAGTTGACGTCTTTTGGTCTCGAGTGGTTCCGATTGTCCTGTGGAGAGGCGGTTGACAGATGTTTCACTCAGATTACACAATCTGTCTACCTCGACACCTTCCGCGGGGCGGAGACAGTATGATTGTTCCGATTGTAAATGTCGCGGGGATAAAAGCGTTGATCCGATTAGTCTCATAAACATTCGGCCAGTCTCGTACTTCTCCGCCAGTTTGGTTATTTTAGCCTAAGGTATAATTAATGTTTTACATATACGCCTACACCTACTGACGTAACGACTCGTCGGGAGCACCAGTAATTGGGTTCATATGCACTCTCATGGGGATTTGCCGAAGCTTGCCGATCAGACTGTCTATGTCATTGATTGAGGGACGGCGGGGTAGTCTCGAGGTTAAAGCTTTAGAGTTTTGCACCACTTGTAGCAATATTCCAGCAAAATGAAGATATCACAAATTAAGTAGGCTTCACACATTGTACCCATGTGGGGGGTCGAACCTGGGTCTTAGGCGCTACGAGCAAACACTTTAACCGTGTCAACTTATCGAAACAACACGTTGAAATACCTTGCCAATACTTTAGATTTGTGCTTAAATGTCACTGCCTAATATCTCATAGCTCGTACTTCACTTTAAAAAAAACTTCTAAAAGCACTGGCTTATCCTCCCCAGAACGTAACATACCTTTACTACTTTGAACGCCTCAGTGTTGTTTTATGGTATCCCTAGTTTTAAGCTTTGAAGTTTAATATTGAACTTGGCACATGCACCCAAAGTACTTTGCCCCGATACAGACCGCCCACAGGCTTTTGTGGTGACTTAGCGTGCGTCCTAAACTGGAACCTTGAATTATCTTATAACAGGCGACGTAACAAGCGGGTTCACAAACGTACTCTCAGAAAATCATTGCTTCTTTTGATATCAAGGTGCCGATGTTTGTTTCTGTGTGTCTGATAACAATCACAGTGAGCACCAGTTTTATCCCAGGCAGAAAGGTGAATTTAGAACTTGCTATCAGGGCGGCCTCGTACTCGTCACAGAAGCAAATTGATTATAAAAGGGTTTTAGTAGACGTTTTGATATGAGATATAACTGCAAAATCAAACAAATAATGGATATACGTCAAAGTCTGAATCAACACTAAAACAAACGAATCGCATATCGCATGATGTAAAGCTTGACGGCGATGCACCGGTGAATTGTGACATTGCTAGCTTTGAATATACTGCCATCCAACAGCCCCTGAAAACACAGAACTGGAAAGATAAAACAAAATCATAAAACCTTTTATTCTATCGGAACGTACCAAACACATTGAAGGACCACATGTGTTTTCCTTCTACTTTTCCAAAATTTCAGCGATGCACGTGAAGCTCCAACTTTAATCTCGTTTAGCGTGCCATGCACCGCTAGATGGCGTACATACTGGCGTTGATCCTTGCTAACAGACATTCATTTAGGTCCTATCACGCAGTCTATCATATAGTTCCAGCAGTCTACACTAGCACTAAATGTATACGTGCTTCCAGGTATTGGTATACTGTTCATGAAGCTGTAAGACCTCATGACGTAGTTCACAGTCAACGTCTTCGTCCCCTTGCACGTCTGCATCGCCACTGTCCCACCTTGAGGGTCTAGCAACCCCAGAAAGTCCCCCTTCTGAAGATCGAACCTATGACGGAAGTCAAACTTCCACGTGACGGCACGGCCTCCTATGCATGTCACGACGTTACTACCGACGAGGGTGAAGTCGCGGGGTGCACTGCTCTTCCTGGAAAATGAATTGTGGGTTGGTTTCAATCAAGGGATTTCGGAAAGTCCTGTCCACAAACACGTGTGGTGTTATTTTGTTTGAAGGGGCAGGGTTTGTACCTTGGCTGATAATGTCATGCAGCAGTAAAATCAGCGAGCCTGGCCTCTCAATCGCATCAAGCGCCTAACCCTTGACTAACTAAGAATAACTTTAGAGGTTAATACTTTACAAACATAATTTCCTGAAAATGAATCAATTGCAAATGATTTTTTTTAACCTCTAAAGTTATCCTTACAATTTACTGTTCCGTACACCATCCAAAAAAGGAGTACTGCCAAGTGCAAATCTAGTGTCCATTAGTACACGGATAAAATCTTACAGTATATTTTATTTACTATCAGTCGGGTGACACGAATAAGTTTGTGTGGATCTTCTCGGATCAAATGAATGTCAAGTCCATCTATGGCCGACAAGTGAGCATGATTGCCGATGATTTTGGAGAAAATGCCTACTTACTGTCGTGGAAGTGATATGTACATGTTGCAATAAGATTTTAGATCCGCTGAATGCCCAACAGCGGTGCTGTCAACGAAGTTGGAATTAGTAAAGGAATTTAAAAGGTGAGAGTTCGCAGTCTTGGGTGATCCATGGTTTTGGTGTGAAATTGCGAAGGTAGCTGTTCTAGATGAGTTGTGGCGTATAATTTTCGAAATAATTTTCCGACAGGGGCCATTTTATAGCTCATTTTGTAGGGAACTCATCAAGTTTTCCATCTAGGTGATACAAGCCCCAGTGACCTTAGGTACAGTGATGTTAGCGTTGATCCCTGGAGATCGAGTAAAACTGGTCTTGTATAACCCAAGCTTGTCATAAGAAGCGACTGTAACAAGATCGTTGGTCAGCCTCGGTAACATTTATGCATATATCCCATCGTTTAGATTTGTCCAGACTGGAATATTTGCAGATCGTAGCCATTGCTGGAATTTTGCTGAGTCTGGCGTTACGCCACAAACCAGCCCAGCCAGTGTCCTTCAAGAAGTGAACCACAGGATTGTTTGGTCCACACACGAATATTTACGGGCATCAGTCATATAGCCGGAATGTGTTGTGCTACAAACAAGCCAGGAATCAAGCCGACTAAACTTCCAGAAACACGAGAGCTGCCTCCTTTACACTTGTTTCCAGAAGAGTTTATGAAGAGCTGCCTCCCTTAAACACGTTCCGGAACACGTTAATGAACACGTTGCCCCCCTTACTTTTGTTTCTAGAACACTTAATGTGGAGTTGTCTCCCTTACGCTTTTCTCCAGAACTGAATGAAGAGTTGCCCATCTCTCCTGCAGTAGGCTCGACAGGCTTGCAGCTTGGCTGACCGGTCAGCGGAGAAGTAGGGGGAGGGGCCGGCCAGTGACGTCGACCTGGGGGTAGCGGCAGAGGTGTCGGTGACATGGATTTGGTTCAGGTTGGAGCAAACGTTTTGCTCGGCTGAAAATATACCAACACTTCTTCACGTAAGAAGTGTCGTAGTTCTCATGAATTATTTCAAGGGGCTTCCTATAGAAATCACAGAGAATGCCTTATGAGAAGGGAGGACAATTGAGCAGTTTTTTAGATTACTGTCTGAGAATGATTTTACACTACTCCGCATTTTAGCATTGAAGCAATATCACGACAGGAGACACCAGAAATGAGCTTTACATACTGTACCTTTGTGGGGAATGGAACCGGGGCCTCTGACGCGACGAACGAAAGGTTCAGTCATATTGCTACTCGATGGACTAATTTTTCAGAAGGAAAATACGTGCCTGTTATTTCAGAAACCCTTATTGAAGGTCCGTATTTGAACTGATAAAGGCACAATGGGTGCAGCCCTTTTCTGGAGTCGCGCGCAGTGATCGTGCTGGGATATTGTTAAAAGTGGCGTAATACTTAACTTGCTGACTCATTCGAATTGATGATATTATATATATGAGCTAATTATATAAGTGGTTTGTTTAATGTTCAGATGGGTCATTATGTTCTCAGCGTTGGCTGTTTGAAAGGTGATTTGAAAAGTTGAAACTTCTTATAACGGCCATGACTAATGGTCATTGACAGATTGTTGTTTTAAAATCAGTATCAGTTTGAAAGGGACGATACGATGATATCACTCTTTTGCCCGGCACTGCGTCGTTCCTGCGTCGAGAATCAACTTAGTGTCTTTGCTCAGCATCGCGTTATTATAGGTTAAAATACTCGATGTGCCAAGAATTTTCGAGAATCTTTGTTTACAGTCATATCCTGGAAAAGGCTAACACAAATATCGAAGCTAGTGATTCAAAAACATAATGTAAATATCAGAATGGTCCACAGGTAATACTCACGAGCACAAACCAGCGGTGTCCCAGTCAGGGTTCCGTTTGGGCGACATGCCCGGTACTGGTTTCCAGAAACACGACGACTTCCATTGTTGCAGCTGTACGTTACATATTCGCCGGTTTTCAATATGACTCTGTCTATGGTTGTGTTGGAACAGCACGGCTTCGGTACACAGCAGTAGCCTGGGAACACAGGTGCGCAGTAAACTGTATTATCTACATATGATTGACAAGTATTACACAGCCGCCGGTCCGAACTGAGAGAGTGGTTGAGTGTTGTTTTACGCCACTTTCAGCAGTATTCCAGCAATACCACGGCAGGGGACACCAGGGATGAGCTTCAAACGCTGTCCTCATGTGGGAAATTGATCTCGTGTCTTTGAAGTGAGTGAGTGTGTGAGTTAGAATTTAAAGTCTCATCGGCAACATTTCAGCCATAATGTGACGAGCGAACAGTTGAACCACTAAGCTATGGACCCTTAGAATCACTAAGGTTGATGTACCCTTCGGGCTCAGGGAACATAAACAAACCTCGAGGGTACATGAGCCCATGGACCTCGAGGGACCAGTGAACAACGTATTTATCTTACCGAACACCTGAATTTTAATTTTGAACTGTTTGAAGCACTTCTGTTGAATGCGAGGCAAATGCGAGCGGATTTAGAGTTATCTCCCTTCCATTGATTTTCAATCGCAAAACATCGGCAGTTTCCGTGCTATATGCGTGATTGGTAATCGGCACAATGAAGTACTACCATGAAGCACCAGAAGAGTTCGGAATTCCCAGCGGAGTACATTGAAAATAATACATCGCCTGTAAGAGAGGTACATTGAAAATAATAGAATAGCGCTTAGCCAATCAGAAAGCGACATTCAGGTGTGAGGTAAGATAAAAGTTAATGTTCCTCGTCGTCAACACATGAGACCAACCCCACTTATTGAGCTTATTTTCATCACCACGACTTACTGGAGTTGCACAGGCCGGCGGTGTGGGGACAGTACATCTTTGCATACTCCTTGTGGTCCTGTGCAAACCGGGGATTCTGTGCCAGACTCTCCTGACAGTTGTCCTTCCGGTCCCCGCATGTGTTGGAACCGTTCAGTCCTGTACATTCAAGATGGCCAATGAGTTTGGCGAATAACTAATCAATGTCTTTTTTATGTGCAATATATGTCAATATCATTCGTAATCTATCTAGAACCAGACAAACAAATGACTGAAATCGTGAGCAATGGTCCACGATGGTCATCAGATTTGAAACCATAACAAATGGTCCATGATGGTCAGAAGACCTTAAACTATACGCAGTGGTCTATGATGGTCAGCGGAATTGAAACCATAAGCAATAGTCCACGATGGTTTTCAGGATTGAAACCATAAGCAATGGTCCACGATGGTTTTCAGGATTGAAACCATAAGCAATGGTCCACGATGGTTTTCAGGATTGAAACCATAAGCAATAGTCCACGATGGTTTTCAGGATTGAAACCATAAGCAATGGTCCACGATGGTTTTCAGGATTGAAACCATAAGCAATAGTCCACGATGGTTTTCAGGATTGAAACCATAAGCAATGGTCCACGATGGTTTTCAGGATTGAAATCATAAGCAAGTGTCATAGTCAAACTGGGGTAGACTGGGTGTTGTTCTGCATTGTCTCCTATGTACATGTATCTGGATTGCCGACTATCTATGTCCATTACATTCACCATAATCTCTTTGGGAACCAAAGATGTCCAGCTGACTGTTAATTTCTGAATTATACAGTCTCACCAACAAATGAGCCGGTGTTACCAGGCGGTCCATAGATTAACAGCATAAAGTACACGAAAACAGCATATATAGTTCTACAATGTGTTCTGTCTATAATCGTATTCGTTCATCTGAACAACTTCACGTTGGACCTTCATCGTTTACGATATATCACAACGAACAAATGTAACGGACACGCATCTTGAATCAGGCAGCATCCTGCTTGGGGACACTTACCCTTGTAGTCGACCTTGCATAGGCCCCAGCCACTGTAGTTGTCTTTACGGGTTCTTGCCAGTCTGTTTTTGAAAGGGTGACTTTCCGGCATGAGCACCCCCACGTCGCGCCCGTTGGTTCCCCGGATGCCGTCGGCTAAAAGTCAATAGTCGTCGTGGTCAAGCCGTGCCGGATATTCCCCGCTGATCATATATTCTTAATTACCCATGAGAACTATGCTTGTTTTATGTTTTACATACGCTGGGTAGACAGTGCTCGCACACAGACACAAAACCCCAGTTTGCCATGAATACATCACACTGACACAGTTACTCCGAATAGTGTGTCCCCTGAAAGCTGGTGTCTAGGCAGGGTAACAACAAGCATAGTTTTGTGGCGTCATCGGTATGACGAGACAGCTGATCTAAACCCTCTACCCTGCGTTTGCAAGCGCTGTATGTACAAGGCGACAGAACTGGTCGTAAACCTACTACCTTCGATATACCTCATCGTGTACACAGCGGTGTGTAGCCTACTGCTTAAAACGTTTGCTCGTCACGCCAAAGATCCGGGGTTCGATTTCCCACATAGATACGATGTATTTATCCCATTTGTGGTGTTCTCCACCGAGATGTTGCAGGAATATTGCGTCAAACTACATATGCACTATGTACCTTTATTGTTCTTCCACATCCGGGCGGCAAAGTATGACGCAGACACCCGGTGCCCGTTATGCTCCCACACCCAGGCATTGTTGATATACTTCATACCGATCCACACCTTTCCGGTCACCGGTCTACAATGATAAACTTTAGAGGGTGAGTGAATGTTGTTTACCAGTATACTAGTCAGGCCTGTATATAACCAGTGAGAGGTGATCTCAGCACACAGTCAGTCACAGACCTTAACCGCCACACTCATGTACATGAACCGAGATTAACTACTCCGACAGCGATAATGTATTGCAACATGCTATTTTGATAGCGATAGTCTATTGCGACCAACTATTGCAGTAATATTGTGTCCTGGAATTGTCTCATTTGAAGTCATTTCCCAAACGACTGTATTGTTTGGAGTGAACGAAGAAACAGAAGTGGAAGTAGCTTCAGTCCCTTCCTAAGACTGACAAGAAAGCTTTTGGTTTAAGAGTTAACGAGGGCGGAAACTCTAAATAATACTGACATAATCTAGTACTTCATGCATGTTGATCAACAGAAGTCAATTAGTAGACTATCGATAGTCACACAGGCTATCAACGCATCGATAGTTTTTCGTTTTCACCATCGACTAATTGTTATCGGAGATTAAAACATTGCAATCTATCGATAGCTCGATGCACCGTTGCAGCCCTGTTCTGAACCCCTAGCAAAGGGGAAACGGGGACGGATCATTTATATCCCAACTATCGGGTGAAGTGACAGGCTTTTTGTGTTCATACGCTTTTTGATGGATATATATTTTAACATTTTGCATTGAGAGAGCAGGAAGGGAAATACCAGCAACATCAGTATGAACGATCTTATGACTACATGACTAAGCATTGTGGGAGATATGAGACAGACAAAGTGTTATGCTCATTGTGTCTACAATCAGCGGATATGTTAGAAAAGGGCGAAATTCAAATACACCGTTTGGTGTGTGATCAGACTTATGTCCATTTTATCACCATCGTATCCAACATCAGGTGAGTTCAACCTCCGCCCTGAATCACGGGTACAATCAAGCGAGTTCCATCTCCGCCTTAGGTCACGGGTACAAGGACAATAACAAAGCAGTGAGCTGGTTTGGTTGGTTTCTTGTGTTTTAACTCCGTACTCAGCAGTATTCCTGCTATATGGCGGCAGTTTGTAAATAATCGAGTCTGGATCAGACAATCCAGAGATCAACAGCATGACCATCCAATTACGCGGTAGATAACCGATGACACGTAGCAGCCCAGTTAACGAGCCTGAGCACACAATCCCGTTAGTCCTCTTCTTCGACAAGCAATGGTTACTGAAGGTCAAACCTGGATCTTCATGGGTATGAGTAAGTGAATGACATTCAGACAGGCACTTAATCGGAAGAAAATCAGAACAGGTGCACTTTTAACATTTTTCTCTCTGTTGAAAACAATGCCCTGGAGCACACTCTATCTTTCAGACATAGTAACCAAATACCTTGTAACATATTTCCACTCTAAAGACTTGCACTACATGACCCTTACATTTTGGGGTTGCTGTTCCTCAGAGGGATGATGACGTTCACAAACTCATCCCAGGTGTCCACCCACACAGGCGCGCTGAATCCTGGGACCAGAGCGTTACAACGAGAGAAGGCGTCCCGTCCCTTTATTGCATCAGGTAACCAACTGTAGCAATTGTCGTTCACCTTCTCAAATCCTCCCGGACAGCCTGCGAACATCCGGTACACGATACAACGTGAATGTTATAGTCAAGGCCAGTGCTATGCCCAGAGTGCGTACATAGTTACTTACTCTCATACATTCACTAACGATACCCTAACGGTGATGTGTAACGATATATTTATGTGTGCAAATCTTACTTATAATCAGCGCTAAGCTTATACATTGCGTTTTCAGAACGTTGTAGGGTTGGACAACACGTGGTCACATAACTCGCTTTGCAACGTTATTTCACAACCTAATAGCAACGTTACATATATGAGACATCATGTATTAAACTTTTAGACTCGTGATGCAAAGTAAACTGTTGCCTTCTCGAAAATCGAGAATCGTAAGGCAACCTAGAATCCAACGTAATTTCATGACGTGAAATTGTGATCTGAATGTTTACTGACGAATAAGGGACACAACTCTACAAAGCAAATATGTCGCCATCCACTACAAATCCAGCATCACCCTTACTTTGGCATAAACTAAATATAGTCGTACGCTTTGATAATCCAAAAAAATCTCAATCTCGCTGGACCGCCAAATCCCTCAAGTTGGGGGAAAGGAAATCAAACCTGTTCATCCCCTATTTACGATGATTATATGGTTATATAACAGACACCTGAGCAAAAGTTGGTCAAGCTTGACCACGTCCCATCCGACCGACACATTATCTTCCTTTCAAGATTCCCACTTTTGCATTTTAGAGTTATCTTCTGTCCGACTCGGTAGGGGACGCTGTCAGAGGACACCTTAATGACGTCATTTGAAATGACCGGCTCGCCACATGAGACGTGAATAGCTGAAAAACAGAAGCTATCATAATGATCATGATTTTCGTTACTCATAAATTATTGCATGTATAATTAATTGTATAACGAGTAATAATGGGTCCCTGTGGCAGAATGCTATTTGCGGTTATCTTGAAATTTTATGGCAAATGGCTCCAAAAATAGGTTTTACATGAGGTTTAAACAAATGTCACTGAACCCGGTTTTAGGTGGAAGAAGCGAACACCTTTACATCAGGACTCAGTACAAAAGTCATCCAAAGGCATACGGCTGGAAAAAATGTCATATTATTGTTTTCGACAGCATATTATTTAATAAATATACATTGAATAAAATGTATTATTTAGTCTGCAGAAACCTTTCTGTTCGAACCTGGTGTTTCCTTTGCAGGGTAGTCCTGTATTTTACCCTTGTCTAGACACGACTTGAAGCAAACCCTCCGTGTTTCATAGTCCTGACATTCGGGGTCCACAGCAAAAGACGAGGAACAATCATCCAGAAGATCGTAGGGAGGGACTGTAGAGAGATTGCGAGGGTGAGTTAGTTTACCCATGCTTTAAACTGTTCATGATATCCTAGGGAGGGATTGTAGGGAGTAGTGAGTAGGGAGCCGGTGGGAGATTGAGAGTGATTGGTGAGTTGGTTTACCCTTGCTTTGAGTATTTCAGTTATATCGCCGTGTATTTGAACCCGTGGTCATGGGAATTTGGAACGAGAAAACGAGGGGCGATAACTCTATTCACTTGCTCTCTTAACTGTTTGCTGTTTCTCAGTACGAAACGGCTCGATTGAGAATGAAACCTTTTTGCATTGAGCGTCACGTATTTCCTTGTAACGTTATATATTACACGGAGGCTACTGTATACTGAAATATGAAATGGCAACGAAACTCATAACTGTCCAGATCGTAACATACTGCCCAGCTGATCATTCACAATGCAATAAAAGACCCACGGAGAGAAAATGGCACTAGAGTCAGTGATTGAGCATGGCTTTACGTCGCTTTTAGCAATATTCCTGCAATATCACGGCGGGGGACACCAGAAATGGGCTGCCCACATTGGACGTATGTTGGGAATCGAACCCGAGTCTTCGATGTGACTCGCGAACGCTTTGGCCTATATGCCACCACACCAACCCCACAAATGGGATGATTTGAAAAAAACACACACTACTACCTGGCACGCTTTCTATGTATATATATCATCCGAGAAGATCCGGGTTAGAATTGATCTTCAGTAACCCATTCTTATCGTAAGAGGCGACTAATGGGACAGGGTGGTCAGGCTCGCTGACTTGGTTGACACATGCCATCGCATCCCAATTGCGTAGATGCATGCTCATGATGTTGATCACTGGAATCTCTTGTACAGACCGATAGCTGGCATACTGACCAGTGCCGCGTCTAACCACAACTCAACCAAATTATATATCTGAATAAAATACTCAAAGAATATTTGGTACGGTTTCATCACAAAAGAACAAATTTAAATCTATTCCAAGAGAGCAATGCAGTGGTTTGAGCCTCCGCCTAATGAGCGATTTCAATCCCCGGCCGCGTCATACCGAAAGACTTTAGAATATGGTACTTGTTGGTCCCTGCCTGGCGGGCGGCATTAATGGGTACAACAAGCACTGGTCGGCTCGGAGACTGAGCGGGATATTCATGGATAACTGTGGCATGAGATCTCATTGCGATAGCACTATAAAACCAGCTTAGATCTGGGCTAGTACAAGCGGCCACACATACACACGTCACACGTGTATGTCGTCATATGAGCAAAATATTGTCAAATACGATGTTCATCCCAATTTCACCTCACCCCACAACAATAAAAGGGGACTATACTATACCCAGAAGACACAATGGTGTTGTCAGTGTACTCACAAAACTACAATACTCACGAGACTGGGCCACGTCACAGTACTTGTACGTGACGTTACGTTCAAATATGCCCGTCATGCAATATGGCTTGGATCGCTTTTGTCCACAGTTGCGGCAGAAATCTCCTTCAAAATCACAATAGTCCAAACCTGTTCCATCTCTAAAACACAGATTTAGACCATGGTAATTATGGGACATTAATATAGCGCACACAGTCTGGCAACCAGTACATACTCAAGGCGCTGACATTTCCCCCCTTCGATCTCAACGACACACCGTATTATCAGTCTTACCGCCTTTGGGATCATACAGCTCTAAAAACTAAAAAAATCCATGTTCTTCCAAAAATACAAGAAGCATGGGAGGTTAAGAAAATATCATGATGTATTCTTTCTCACCTGGTAAAACCGAGTCGAATTCCAATTGATACATATCCGTAGATTCTTTGACAAGGCTACATGGACAAGGTCCTTATTCCGTCTGTCACGAACTACTTATTACAGAACCTACATACAGCGATCGAGTCTAAAAAAAGGTTTATGCTGTGAAAAACATTTGGGTTTGAAAGAAAAATATATACCTACGTGATGTTATAGAGGTTTTTAACCAGCTTGTACCCCTTGCTCCACGGCAGGCATTTCTCAAACCCGATAGCGTAGTTCATCTTCCCGTGGTAACTCTCGCCTTTACTCGCGATATCGTACGGCAAGTCATCAGCTGAAAGAAAACATGATTTAAAATATCGAGTAACATCGGTATCATTCTGAAAAAAGAAATTAGCGAATTCATGATTTTCTTCTAAATAGTTCATGTATCCTTTGAAAGTGGATATATTTTAATAAGGACTTATGCGCCACAAATGACGTCATACCATTGTTCTCCAACTGGGTCAAATATTAAGTGAAGCGATTCTAGAACACTGTACCTGGTATCCCCGCATTAAATGCGTGACCTTGGGAGAAGGTAAATTATTTCAAGGGTCAAGGACACCTTATGTACCATTGTTTTCCAGGAAGGAAATATTATACATATGAGTTTCAGAATTGAATGTTTTTCAGGTCCAATGTAATAGCGTACTCACAGATGCTGGACGAATGTTGTGAAAGCAAAGCCGTGAAATATTGCTCATGAATAAATCTAAACGTACCTGGTGCGAGTTTGGCAGTAAGATTGAAGCCTTTCCAATTGCATGACGTGTTGCCGGAAGTAAACCTAACGTAGGCCTTGTTGTTTATTGAGAGATACGGTTTCACCTTCCCATGTTTGGTAATTCTGAAAAATATATTTTGATAAATATGGATGACCTCTGAAGGATGTTTGTGCTGACAATGCAATGCAACGGCTGAAAATAAAATCATGATCATCATAATATTCCAGTACGTATACCACACGTCAAGTTAAAGCGGCGGGGTAGCCTAGCGGCTAAAGTCTTCACTTCTCGAGCCGAAGACTGGTTTTCATGTAGTATGTAGGGCAATGAACAAAGCCAATATCTAGTGTCCCCGCCGCGATATTGCTGGGATATTTCTAAGCAGCGAAACCCCATCTCTCTCACTGGAAAGTCATGCTGAAGACATGAGGTCATTGTCTACATTGATGAAGCCCAATCCGAGCGCAGTCGGATGATGATGCAAATGACGTCATTTCCTTCTCACTCACTCACCCACCCAAATCCTACTTTCTCATTCAGGAATTGATCCCCGCTCACTCACTTACTCTCCGTTCCATGCACCTATCCAGTCACTCACAAACCCACTCAAACAGTCTGTCACAAATCTACTCACTCATAGACCCACTTACTAACCGAATAACAGGTACGACAAACGTAACAATATTTCAGGCTTCTTCACATGATGACAATGATGACACCCCCATGTGTTTTAGAGAGTCAAAGGACAATGAAGGTATAGTCGGTATAGTCAGAAGGTATAGTCAGTTAAACTTGACACAGACCTATGAGTAACAGGTCTATGAGCAGAAGTTAAAGTTTAACAGAAATTCTACCATGACTTCAGTAAACACTGGGTGGTGATTAGTAAATTGAAGTCATCCAGTGGTATATAATCACGATACATACCTTTGGTTTTCAAACTCAGTATGTATGCGTCTAAAATCTTAATAACGCGGTTATAGTCAACTGGAGATAAATCCCCCTGATTTTCCAACACAGTATATTTATCTCCTAACTGATAAGCAAATTCTTGAAGTACTTGATTGATCCAGTAGGTCATTGCTGTTATTTAAAGACTCCCTTTCTGCAGTGTATGATTATTATGACGATTGATGTAAGGTGTCATCTGACCAGTTTGTGTTAGTGAGGCACTTACGGTATCGGGGGATCAGAAAACATGTATCTGCCAAGACTGAGTTTAGAATCACAGCCAATGTCAACGTTGTTGAACATCAGCACAATCTGCGAGTCGTTGGCCGCCTGAAACAAAACAGGAATACAACATGCACTTGTGCAACCAAGCTGCCACCGCTGATGCTGCTCCTGATGACGAAACTAGTACGGTAGATCTTATCATTGCTGCTCCATATGTGCTACAGTCAACTCGAAGACATCTCGGAGTTGACGAAACTACTATGGTTGAGCACCGGGCTTAAGACTGCTGCGGCATACACTCAGTCCAACTCGAAGTCGACTAACTCGACCTTTAAGTGCTACATCATGTATGTATCTTAAGTTTGGCAAACTGGCAATTCTGATGCCAGATCGGTAACCACCTGTCACCAATATACTCTTGATATTGGGGGTTCACATTGCCAATTTAGCTACACAACCGCTATGGTGGTCGTTCTACTACCGCCACACGTTGAAGTCCTGGGTTCGATTCCCCATGTCTGTACAAGCTGTGAAGTCCATTTCTGTGGTACCCCCGTGTGATATTGCTGGAATACAGCTAATACTAAATTCACTCATGGAGTGAGTGCATTTTCACTTTCCTGGGGTGTTGCAGCTGCTGCCGTCACCATGGCTACGGACAAACCCATTGTCAGCACACCTACTGCACGTGTACATTACTAAACTATGTAGTGTGTCTACTTTCACATTCTTTATCATGCTGCCAACACTAATTTTACTGCAAAGTATCTTTGGTAAACGTCAGACGTACCTTGAAGACCCAGTTACACTCCACGTTGACGTCATATTTCCCAGGGTATCCCGGGGTTGTTACCGACACAGTTGGCTGGGTGGGGCTCAGGTCGAACACGCCTCCGCACCCTGGTGACAAACGTCGGGATAATGACACACGTAACTGTCATGGCTACTTTAGTATTTAGTCGTTTTGGTTCTATCTTTGTTCATTGTATCTATCGCAACTAGTGGTCGCTATCGATAATCGCAACAAAACTTCGTGACTTGAATTATACTATAAAATAATAATAAAATAAAAATTATAAAAAAATATAAAAAATAAAAGTCCTTGGAACCCCAAGGGCCATGTGAGTGTAGCGTGAGGTGATCGTGAGGTAACAATAACTAAATTACTTCCTGTACTGAATGTTTACACCAGCTCAATCATCGTCCGTCTGAAAGGGCATTTTTAGTTTTGTTGTCCAACTGATTTGTTACAGTAACCCGGAGTAATTCTACCAAAGAAAGGAACGTGGGGACAACATTCAGATCAGAATACAAACCGAAAAAAACATCACCATAGTGGCTAAGAATGTCATATAGTGTTACTTTACCTGTTGGGAGGACGGTGGCACAGTTGGTAGCAGGGTCGAATCCGATGGGGCACACACACCGACACTTGTCGTTCACCATCCCCTGGTAGCCTTCATTGGCGCAGACCCGACTCACACAGTCAGTGTCACCTGTCAGACAGTGTGTTAGTGAGTCTAGGGTTTAATACCGCTCTTAGTGGTGTACAGTGGCAAAAAACCCCAATACATGGGCCATCTTCGCAATCAGCTGTACCTGTTCTCCCAAGACGACAACCATTGATCTGACAAGTGGCACCAGGTCAGAGCAGATCGAATGCCCCTACCACCTAGATCCCAACACTATCGTTCTTAATGATTTCTCTCTAAACAAATCTCCTGACAATGTTTTTCACCTGGGTCACGGGCCTGCAAAATGCTCGGTATCGGAGCGTTAACGCAGACGCAACAGAGCCCGGGAACGAGTCAATGTTTTTCGTTTCGACTGTGTATACTAGTATTTATGGTTTATGCAGAAACAGATTTGTATGTAGATGGGCTTACCTTACGGATTGTGTTTAAACCCGTCGGCGTTTCAGTCATGTGTTAGAGATGGTTGGATATATATATTTTTGAATGAAAAGTTAAATTTCAACCAGATGAGTAGTTGTATATCTCACCACAGCACTGCTGCATGATGTTGATTTCCTTGAAGTACATGAAAATACTGTCCAGAGTCGGGGAACCCAAATCGTCATACAGGAACGTGTAGGTCGGCCAGCCATATTTGGTAACCAGCTGAAAGATCAAGGCCATGTGAGACTGCATGAGTGCCTGAGTGGGTTGGGTGTATGTCCCTACGATCAGCATTCAAGTCAAATTACGCCCTATCAGCTAAATGTGGGGAGCAATAGAGACCTAACCACTCTAATACTTCCGCTGTACAATGAATTCAGATATTTCAGAGATAAAACTAGGTACCAAACAACCTATGCTGGTTAGCGATCAGAGCATAGGGTTGACAGACTCACTGATTTGTTACTCGCCTGTCTTTATACCTTGATCATTGTTCAATTTATCGATCACTGGATATTTTGGTCCGAGAACCGATCTGTCGTAATCATAGAAGTGGAACATTTCTGAGCCCGGCTTACACAAATAAGTAAATTAGCAAAAGTACTTATCTTACAACTCGGACGAATTAGTAATTCGAACTTACGACTATTGCATCTTGGGTGTTTATTGTTCTGATGGCCAAGGTGTTCGATACTTACATATCGATTATACGTCATGATTGACTGCGCCGAGAAGCCACACGACATTATTTTGTCCATGTCACCTAGCGGCATCTCTTCCTGAGTGTTCCAGTAGTCTGCGAACAGGAATAATAATAATAAATCTTAATTCTACACAAACCCATAAATAATCTACCTCTTTTCGTTTGAGCTATGCTAAATGTTTGTATTGATTTGCGTTTTGCCATATTTTGCGCCAACGTCACTCTCAGAAAGCGATTAGTGACGCATCTGCATATAGCCCGGATTGTTTCAGTTTTTGTTTATTGTGACTTATTGCTACGTCAAGGATTGAACTGGCAGCTCTTGTCATGGCCAAGGTAGGGTGAAATGCAGGCGAGGAACATGTGCATCACCTTCTGATGTGTGGCTATAGTTCTGATATCGGTCCCATGATGAAAAAATCGATTCTAACATGTGTTAGATATTGAGGTCAGTTAATACAGTATCTTGGTTCTACATGGTCGCAGTATGGAGTTGCGTGATATTACTATTACTTACACGGTCCAGCGTTTTGTATATTCGCGTCAATGAAGTTGTTTCTTTCCGGAAGCGCCAGATCATGGATCTTCCCCATCAGATGTCCGAACTCGTGTGTATAGTCCAACTTGAAACACAGGAATACCGGTAATACCCAGTTATGACCAGTTAAAGTAAGCGAAATATTACACCTCGTTTTGCCTTATCGCAAGCCACATGACTGCAGAGGCCTGTAGAAAGACGTTTTAAGCATTGTTCACAGGTAGGGGTGAGTGAAGGAGTTTAGTTTTACACCTGTCTCAGCAATATTCAAGCAATATCACGGCGGGGAACACCAGAAAATGGGCTTCACACATTGCACCCATGTGGGGAATCGTTCCCAGGGACCTGGTTCTTCTGTATGACTAACCAACGACTTATGTATTAGGTATTCATAATGCACGGAAAGATAGTGCTGGATGTTGGTTCTCGCTTCTTGTTGAATTATGTGACAGTATCCCTGAAAGACGTCTGGTTGTAAATCCAGCCTGGGTCGGACAAACCAGTGAGTGCAGGTTTGAACACCATAATTCAGCCTCTAGACGCACCTTGTAAAGCGGACCATCAACGCCCCATTTCACAAAGCAGTAAGGTGATCGTAAGTCACTAAGAGTGGGATGTACGGTTGACCCTAGCAAGGGTTGCTTCGTGAAATGAGTCCCAGATCTGTCAACTCGCCTCTTGCGACAAGCATGTGCCGTGTCCAACATGAGTGTTCAGGGAATCGAACACGGATCTGCCATGTGAAGCATCAGTGTCATGTATCGGGGTTTTAGCAAGTGGCATTGTTCTCTTACCTTTCTGGGACACGGTGACATAGTTCCAGAGCTTGATCCGCCCACTGTAGAAAAACACCTGTAGAACAGAACAAACATTGTATATAGCACAACCCCTTTTATGCTAATTGAATAACGCCCATAGAACAGAATAAACATTGTATACAGCACAACCCCTTTTATGCAAATTGAATAACACCTGTAGAACAGAATAAACATTGTATACAGCACAACCCCTTTTATGCAAATTGAATAACGCCTGCAGAACAGAATAAACATTGTATACAGCACAACCCCTTTTATGCAAATTGAATAACGCCTGTAGAACAGAATAAACATTGTATACAGCACAACCCCTTTTATGCAAATTGAATAACGCCTGTAGAACAGAATAAACATTGCATAAGCACTAACAGTTTGATCCACACAGAATACAACCGTAGAACAAATCAAACATTTCATATGAAACAACCCCGTTAATCCATATACAATAACACCCCAAGAACACAACAAACAATACTATTTCGGATTAATGTCGAATTTGTTACAAGGATACCATGCCTCCGTACATACCTTTCTTACCAATTCTTGTTTTAACCTCATAATTCCTAATGACAGGCGCAGTAACATAAAACATAATATTTAGATGGCGCCGATCAAACCACTGGCCTTTCCGTTCTCTGGGAAGGCGCTTTATCCATTGGGCTAACCATGCGGTGCTCTCAATATAAGATATAGCTATTATACGTACGATGGCCTGGAAACGATGGTAACGAAGTTCTTTGTTTTCAGTGGCCCGTAGGGACTTATCGTGTGTGACGTGGAAGCGTTTCCCTTGTCCCAAAATCTGAGGCAGGTATTGTTTTGCGCGTAATCCATGAATTCTCGAAACATCTTTCTCAGGTTAGCGCCTGGAAATATATAACACTCTTCATTGTCTCCATTAACACCGTGACATTGGTGGTGAGTGAGTTTAGTTTTACCCCTCACACAGCAGTATTCCAGCTGTATGGCGCAGTCTGTAAATAACCAAGTTTGGACCAGACAATCCAGTGATCATCCACCTGGGAACCGATGGCACGTGTCAACCAAGTCAGCGAGCCTGACCAAACGATCCTGTTTGTCGCCTCCTACGTGACATTAGGAAGTCCGGTTGTGAGGGAATCAAACAATGCTTTGAACAGTCGTATTTCAGGGAAACGACCGCTGGTCTGTTTAATATAGGAGGAGTTCCTAAAGTGACACAAGTCTAATTATACTCCATCCACATTTACACATTTACACATTACAAACTTACCCCCGAGCAAACGTTATGCATGTGAGTGGAGCGTCAAGTGTTTACAAATTTGGGGATATCATTACTCACTAGCACAGGTGTGATGCTGACAAAACTAATGATGGCTTTGGGAATTCGCGACCTCGCGAACATACCTGTGTGACGCATGAAACTCAGTCATTTGAAGACCCTGTCACGGTGATGGGACACACTGTGGGGTCACTTGCGAATTTCTCTCCCACCTGACAGCGCATGGCGTATGCAGTTTGTGTAATGTTAAACGTGGGACTCAGCAATATTCCAGCTGTATGACGTGTAAAGAGTCGTGTCTCGATCTGACAATTTACTGACTGACATCATGGGCCGCTATATGTGTAACGTGGTAACGATGACAGTCTGTCAGAGAGTATGACCTCCCGTTAGTCGCCTGGTACACAAGCATTGGTTACTGAAGATCAGTTCTAGCCTGGATCATCACAGGTGAGTTTAGCGGACAGAATGTCATTTGAACTCAGTAACAGTAATTGTTGACTTACCTACTTCTTTTGAGAACACGTAGGGGACTACTTTGTCCACCCACTGTCCACCTCTCTTGACAGCCCGCCTGTGACGGGAGTTCTGAAATACAAACAGAAGCATTAGTGATACACAATTCACCCGGAACCTCTTCCTTTCCTCAACACTGAACAGCAGTTGGTTTTACAGTAGAGTCTCGTCAGCTTCAGTTGATATAGCCAGCCTTTGAAGCCACCCAATCCCCACAGATGGCCTCCCGTATTAAATGCAGGACGGAATCATGTTCCACAATATTCATTCAAATAAGTGAATTCTTGGGTTACTTAAATTTTAATCTGTCCAGAAAATCTGATGGTGCCTTCTAATGGAAGGCATTAAAGAAGCTAAGGGTCATTCAGGTTTTGATTCTTAACTTCTTTTGAGTGGTATATATGAAACAGTTGATCACCTCCCTCATCTGTTTCACCACCAGGTAAGTATGGAGCACGTTTGGATCTGCCCCGTGTTGCTTCCATCTTGTGTCATGTGGGCGAGTTGCGCCGTCTGCAGCGCTGCTGGCACTGTGCATGTGCAGGAAGTTCCGTTCTTCTGGACTCCTGGCCCGGACAGAATAGCATGACGTCACCACTAACAGAAGCAGCGATAATGCAGACATCCTCTACAAATACAAATACAAATACAAATACAAATACAAATACAAATGTTGTAGGTTAGTGCTGTTGTCCTAGGCCTGAATTGTAATGCTACCTAAACTGACGGCAAAAAGGGTGAGTGAGTGAATGAATTTAGTTTTATTCCAGCAATATAACGGTGGGGGACTCCACTCTAGCTGCACCCCTGTGGGGAACCGAACATGGGTCTTCGGTGTGACGAGCGAACGCTTAACCACTAGGCTACCTCCCGCCACGACGGCAAAAAGAAACTTCACCGATGGTGTTTTTATGTAAGTGAATGTTGAAAGGATATGTTGTTAAATATGGCTAAACCATCTACCTATACATGCAGCACTTTTTTGTTTATGAGGCCATGTGGGGAATTCAACCCGGGTCTTCGGCGTGACGAGCGAACGCCCGCCTATGTATTTTCATGACACGCACTGCTGTTTGTGTTACGTTGTATCTTGTACCATTTTCTAGGATAAAGAATACAGGACATTCATTCTAAGCCAACGTTTTAAAAAATATGTTTACCCAAGGCCAGCCAAGCACTACTGAACGGTCCAGTCAAATCAAGCTATTATTTTAAAAAGTAGGGGTGACTATTTAGGGGGAAAAAACTATTGCGATAGTCAATTGCGACCAACCAATTTTCTCTCCTTGAATTGTCTTATTCAAGTGAATTCCAAAATAAATGTATGGTAAAACCATGTTGATGTAATTTCTGTCGATCTTTAGAACTGACAAGAAACCTGAAACCCAGTTCAAGAAATCAGTTCAAACAAATGCTCATTGAAACTGCAAGTCTGCGCACAAACAATGTGTGAAATTACAAAACGTAAATATTTAATAAAAGTAAAGTCAGTCACTAAATTATGGATAGAGTTAATGTAGTGACAGTTTTTCGTTTCTACCATCGATTAGCACCTATGGGAGACTCAACAACTGAAATCCACCAATGGTTCGACGCATCGTCACAGTTCTATTGATGGAACGGGATTACAAAGTTACTTCCCTTGCCATACCTTACGTCATCGTGTTGCAAACATTTTATGACGCTTCGTGCGGTGTTTCGAAGCGACAATTTGCTCATTTCATGAACGGGAAAACAATTATTGAAGGCTGGAAAACATCAGTCCCCAAATACAGAATAAGTGGTGTCTTATGTCGTTTTCGCAATATTTAATTTACATAACAGAAATAAGCTTCACATAAAATATCAATCTCGGGTCTTCGGCGGGACAAGAGTACAGTTTTGACACAAGGCTGTTCCTCTAACCCGTTTCCTAGAAGTAATAGGTAAGCTTACCCTGAATACACAAATCTTCACTCAGTGTCGTGTGTTTTCCTGGATGAAAGTGTGTCTACATTGTCCGCCCAACAGGAAGAAGGAAACAATTCGCTCATCTGAATATAAGCAGCAGCCTGTTGATGGTTTTCCTGTTTTGCTTCAGACCAATATTTACAACCCGTGAAATAGACGCCATGATGTCACGCAAATATAGGTCTATACCTCGTATACTCGTAATGGCATATTACTATTGACCCTACTACTTCTACTGCTACTGCTACTGCTACTGCTACTGCTACTGCTACTGCTACTGCTACTGCTACTGCTACTGCTACTACCACCACCACCGCCACTACTACTACTACTACTGCTGCTGCTGCTGCTGCTGCTGTTACTACTACTACTGCTACTGCTACTGCTACTGCTACTACCACCACCACCACTACTACTACCACTACTGCTACAACTCGTACAACTGCCACAACTACAACGAGAACTTAACATTTAATCATCATTGTTATTACGTGGAATATAATGATGGGGTTTCTTTGTTGTACTGATTTACCCTACCCGACCGACTCCATACTTAAGATCTTTTTTATTGCATAAATCAGCAAAATAGGCATCCTTGTTTCGTGTCGTGTCAAAAGAAGGTTTCTTTAAGCCATGCTTTTGTCAACTCACCTTTTATTCTCTGAAAAGTCTAACTGCTTGTGATACAATGCCCTCCACGACAGGTCTGAAAACAAGTGACAAACAAAGGTGATCACTTACAACATCCTCAGTTAGACCATATACGCAGTATATAATGAGCCCAAATCGAGGACAATTAAACTACAACGCAGCTCCCTCGGAGGAGCGGGACACAGGACTGTGCATACCTCATTGCTCCCCCGACCCTGTACCCTGGAGGACAAACATCTAGCAGTCAGGCAATACCTTCTTCCACAGATGCAGCGGCATGGCGGGTACTATACCTTGCAAGCAGATGGAGCGCATACAGACCACGTGAAAAAGCCATAGTCGGGAGCCTTGTCAATCCAGACACTCTGTGTTCCAGACATCTAGTGTGTTGTTTTGTGTTTTCAACGCAAGCGTTCACAGATTACAACATACTGATGCATAGACGAAGGAAACCCTTTTAATCTGGAACTTTGTCAACCCGGACACTTTCTGTTGTGGATGCCTACTAATGGGATCGTTGTATTTGTTTAACGGAGCGTTAACAGACGCGCACCAAACCTAAACAGATACCCTGTTAGTCGAGAATCTTGTCAGTCCGAACACTCTCTGTTCTGGGACCTAGTGATGTTATTTTCTTTAACGGAGCGTTAACAGATGCACAACATACTGATGCATAGACGAAGGAAATCCTGTTGTTTTCACAGACCCTGTCAATCCGGGCACTCTGTGTTCTGACTGTGAATGATAGGGACGCGGTTATATATTTAACGGAACGTTAATATGCTTACGACATACTGATGCGTAGACGAAAGAAAACATCGAAAAACCTCGGGAGCCTTGTCTGTCCTAAAACAATTGATGGTATTGGGCCGAACGTTAATACATTCTCAACTACCTGATACCTCATGACATAACACCCTACATGTGGATTGTTCCTTTCTCCGGGATATCGAATCAACTGGACGATACCCTGCTGTGTGTGTGCGCGCTCGTGCGTGCGTGCGTGCGTGGATGCATGTGTACGTACGTGATGAAATAAGTGTGGTATGGATGTTCTATTTGTAATCTTATCGCCAACGCATAGCCGTGTTTATACTTGATATATATTGTCCCTTGTAGTAAACAACGATGCTGAGCGGTATCTTGACGAACGCTTGTAAATGTAAATGACACCCAAAATTAATACTTACATATTACAACCAAAAATGTTTAAAGCCAGTGACATAACCATGTTTTAGACCAGTGAAGGTAAAAATATAACGGAAGATGGGTCTCTCTCACAACCACGTCCCCATCCGCATTGACCTTCAACCTTTGTAGACACATCACCGGGGCCAGGATGTGACGCGAGTAACGCCCGGATGCATCTTGGTGGCAGCCTGTCGTACATCACCTAAGGCACATGTACTCCGTCATCACTATTAAGACAAGTATACTGTTTCTCTTTCAATGAATTATGCATAACCAGATTCAGGGCCAGTAGGATTATTTCCGCGACTCATAACATGCGGGCATTAGTTTGACGTCAGTGTTTGGTTGTTTTCTACATCATATGCCATAACATTAACTCCAATGTGGTCTTTAGGCATTTTCAAAAACAAGTGTATTGAAGGCACCCCCTCACCCCAAGCCCCGGACCCCACTTCCCACAAACCTTTTGGAAAGAACCACAGACCACTGTCGAAGTAGAAACCCCAGGGACGACCCCCCAACCCCCATCCTCCCCCCCCCCCCCCCCACACACACAACCACACACCCACCCCTGCCCCGCCCGAGATCCGCCAGTGGTTATTATGCAAATATGAATGTGCTTAAAGAGAATAGGGGTAACGTTTCTCATCCACCATAAATATCACGCTGTCGTCTTCTCATGTGCGCAGAGTTCGTGTCGACTAAGTTTAAAAATGCCATGACTAATCATCATTTTAAGGTCATTGCTATTTATGTTAACGATTGTGTTTAAATTATGACTACATTCCTGTGAGGTGACCCAATGTGGAAAATTTGAAACATCATGGGAAAGTGAAGATAAGACACAAATGACGCGACCATGCACGCTGTGCACTGTGTAATTACCACCATACCATTACTGTCATTCATTAGTATACATAAACATGCACTGCAGGTGCAAAACACGTGCGTACAGTATCACTCAGCCATGAGTTGTATGTTCACGTGCTGCGGAGACACCAAACACATAGGGGTGTAGATCTCAGAGTAGCTGTATGTGCCTTACAGACTTCAGAACTAATCTAAAAGTCATCTCCACGGGTAAATTGATGACTATTGCTTTCAAAGAGCATCTAGAATGTGGATTACATCACTTGTTCGCCTACCTTAGTTCTGGCGACCCGTTCCAACATGTATATATATGATGATTATTATCATCGATTATGATAATAATGTTCTGATTGTTAGATACAGGCACAGTGTTAGTGAACGTTCATCAGCCCACTGGCGGTTGCGTCACATAGGTCAACCATGTGTACCTAATTATCAAGACAGGTAACTTACTCGACATAGTGGGCATTTCTGTGTACGAAAACTGATCACTTATAAATATGGTACTACTATAATACTGGGTTTGACTGATGTGTGGGAACACAGCTACTGTCTCTGTCTTGTATGCAGGACGTCTCTTCATTATTGTGTTCCGGAGGCTGAGGACATACATACAAGGCCGGTTATCGTGTAGAAATTCATGTTTATATGAAAAGGTTTTCCGCGTGTATTTCAAATGCATCTAAAGTGCATCATTGTCTAGACCAATGTCTGATAGCTGATGTGATTGTATACATCTTGATGAGGGACAGCTGTGTTTTCCAAATTCTCCCTGTGTGATACGATTCAGTCCTGCAGAGACTGATCTCATACATGGCGTTAAACCACTAGGAAGAGTTGTGTCCATTGTTTTTGTTTTGTTAGTTATTTTTAACTGATTAACTGACCCAGGACAATGATTAAATGCCAAAGGGCAATTATTTTAATTTTAAAAAACCAATAAAATAGTATTAATTTTGATAATCCTCATCATTCCTAATACAGTATGAATAAGCATGCCCTCACGGTGTAAGCCATTTAATCACCCTCACTACGGTAGTTATTTAAATAAACTCTGCGAAGCTTTGCTACTCCCTTGTAAGGGTTATTGACGTATTCTTATCTGCCTGTTATGAAATATAAGGTTTGGGAGTTACCTACAGAGACGTGGGTCTGTATTGAAAGGATGAGTGACATATACCCAATAACGTTCTCAGAAGGGTTTTGAACCCCTGTAGATCCGGGTTAGAACTGGTCTTCGGAAGGAGCGGCTACCGGGATCAGTTTTGTTGTCATCGTTTCATTATCCCAGTTAAATATATTCATGTCAACATCTGGATTGTCTAGATTATTTACAAACTGTCATCATATCGTTGGAATCATGTGAGTAAACAATAAACAAACAAGCTGACGAGAAGCTATTTAAAAATAAGCCCTTTCAAACAAAAGTTACAAGATATCTTTATCCAGGACTGGCATTTGTCTATTTCAACCTCAAGTTATCTGTCACTATACTCTGGTGTAAATCTGATTTTAATACAGAAACATATATTACTTGCCTCTAAGACAAGTCTTTCGTACGTGCATATTGTAAATTAAGAATAACATGGAACATTCTGAAGGTAAATACATACAGGGAAAAGTAACAAAAGGGCGACCACAACATCTGTTGTCAGCACTGCATGGATCTCTGCATCGAACAGGAGGTTGACGTAATAATTTCCTGTCTTAAACATTCCTCAGGTAAATACATACAGGGAAAAGTAACAAAAGGGCGATCACAACATCTGTTATCAGCACTGCATGGATCTCTGCATCGAACAGGAGGTTGACGTAATAATTTCCTGTCTTAAACATTCCTCAGGTAAATACATACAGGGAAAAGTAACAAAAGGGCGACCACAACATCTGTTGTCAGCACTGCATGGATCTCTGCATCGAACAGGAGGGTGACGTAGTAATTTCCTGTCTTAAACATTCTGCAGGTAAATACATACAGGGAAAAGTAACAAAAGGGCGACCACAACATCTGTTGTCAGCACTGCATGGATCTCTGCATCGAACAGGAGGGTGACGTAATAATTTCCTGTCTTAAACATTCTGCAGGTAAATACATACAGGGAAAAGTAACAAAAGGGCGACCACAACATCTGTTGTCAGCACTGCATGGATCTCTGCATCGAACAGGAGGGTGACGTAGTAATTTCCTGTCTTAAACATTCTGCACTTCGAATGAAATATTTGCCTTGGTTTAACTCCTTTGTGCGGAACAAATGTAACTTCATCAGACTTATTTCCTCACAAAATCCACAATCAAATCGACAACACTCTATTTAAAGCATGTATTGGATGTATGCTGTTCTTAATTCTAAATCTTCATTCATATGCATATGCGTTCACGCATGCAAGAGCATTTACTCGTGTAAATATACATACTTGTGTAATAGTTATACATACGTGTGTAATAGTGAATTTACTTGGCATTCATGTACAGTGAGAAAATTGGAAAGTGTAAATGATAAATGTATTGAATTGTCTCATGTTTCTCTGAACATCAACAGAGAAAGTAGTTCTCTTATCACTTGAGCTTAAGCAGGCAAACCCAGTAACAGACATGCACTGTTCATGCAAATGGGATTTTCAATCTAATCAGAACACGACTGCAGGATTGCTTAGAAACTAGTGACCAAGCTGTTCGTCAGACTAAGAATGTACGAATGAAAGTTCCACTCGCAATATACATTCATGGCTTCGACTTCGCAAAATAAAACTGTCGGAAACTGGTAGGGGGAGGCGCACCGTTTGTAGATGTTTTCATGCCGTTGCTTCTGGAATAAATAACATTTCCCCTAACACATGACACAATGTACTGACAGTGGAAAGTTTCTCATGTGTAAATATATCTCGTCCTGGCCATATGCAAATATTCTCCTAGGGTATATTTTCATACGCTAGTCACATGACATAATAATATGTTATTGTACTTTAGGTAATATGGCCTGCAGTATTGAATAAACGGATCAGTCAGTAGGGAATATTGCCGAGTAGGGCGCTGATACAACAAACATGCAATCTGTCACACAACAGGTTGTAACAAAAGGTGACAACTGAATACATGAGGTGACTGCATAAGCTCTGACAAGGTGGGACTGTTCGCCGAACATATGTCTGAATAAAACTAAGAACAAGGTTAGTGTAGTAGACGGGCATGTATACCCATGGTGAAACGTTAGCAGCAATCATATTTTCATAACTGATGACACAAATAGGATTTATTGTAACTGGATGGAGAACTTGGCATGGTTGGTTTTTGTGTCTTACACGAAGGACATGAAAATGGTGCTGAAGAATGAGACAAAACGTTTACAAGCATGATTGTGTTTATGGACAGCAAAACAAATGTAAGTGAAAAGCTACCAATTCCATCACTGTACATGTTTGGAATCTTTGTGGAGGAATATTGAACGTTAGAAAGGAATAAAGAGAAACGGTGCAAGGAACAAACAGCTGATTGTCTCTAGCACTGTTACTGTGTACAGACGCACACTTATTTGACGCTGACCGAACCAACGTTTTAAAAAATTGCATTGGCAAATTGTTCCATCCGTGGACTATGGCGAGCTGAGCTGATCCAAGTTATCAACATTATTGTCACGTCCGGTAATATCCCATACGTGTTCTTTGGGGGAAAACCACGTTCTATTGATAGACAACATCTTTATTGCAATGGGTGCAGATTCGGTGCAGATACTAACACCATTATCGAGCAAGTGCCTTTCAAAAGATGTTGTATGGGGTCTGGACTGACACTGGGTCATTCCAAAGATTCAGTTCCATGTTGAAGTTTGGCGTCCTGTACTCGATAGTCCTGTACCCGCTATGAGGAGGTGCATTGTCGTCTTGGAGGATTGAATGTCTGTTTGGATTGGCATGAATGAATGGCACAATTGTATTGTCAATGACGTCTCTGGTGTACTTTTGACCTGTCATTGATCCTTGAACAACTTTGATGTCATCTTTATGGTCATACGTAAAGCCAGCCCAAACCATTACTGATACCCACCCACCCACTCACCCATCCCCTTCTCCACCAGCAACAGTTAGCAGAACACATCTGGGGTTCTGTCTGTTTCCAACAGTTCTTCTGACGTGCTGGCGACCACCAGCAACGTGAGGATTGAATCGTGATTCGTATATCCATATAATACGACACCATCTTTGCACGTTCCAACGATGTCTTTGTTTTACCGGGGTATCCCGCAAGCGTCACGTTATTCGTTGATTCAACGTCCACAGACACACCATTTGGACCTAATGGCGACGTTTCCAGTGGAGCGTTCAATTTCTGCATTGCCTCTACCCTTGGTATGCCGCAGACAGGGGTCAAACCCCAGACGTAGCATTATCCATTACACCAAGGGAACGGTACTGGGGGAAGACTGGGCGTGCCTAGTATGGCGTCAATGCTGTATGAAGGAGGTGTACCACGATTAAAGAAGTATGTCAGTGGTGTTCGTGAGAGATTAGACACAGGCGTTGTGGACACATGTGATATATGTTTCTGCGTTACAGAGACAGCGATGATAAAACAAACAAAACTGGCGAGCACGACATCTCACAAAGTTCCTGCTGACGAATACACTAAACGTAACAATGACATTACATGGCCAACATTAACAGATTCAAGTGAGAGAATGCACTTTTACTATTTATCAGTAACGCGCACGACTTTTCATGTAGGTGCACAACGTGTTCTTTAGCCACTTTGTAAGTGTTGCTCATTACAGTCTCGGCTTAGTAACACACGATGTGTGTTTGTATCTGAGAAAGAGAGGAACCCAAGGTTGTAACGGCATTTTAGGCCTCTGCAGATGTGTTAGTTTGAGCACCATCAACGAGCAAGATGTCAAGCAGGACGAGACAGCTATTTCGTAAACGCTGTCACGGAACAATAAATTCAGGCTTGTGTCACGGTTGCAAATATATCTCCGTTTTACCGTAGTTTCTCTTCAATAAGCCTGGCAGGTCCAGGCGTATATGCAGATGAATGCATAATCGATTTTCAGGTTAAGGAATTCGTTTTCGTCTCGAAAAAGATCTATGTCATCTGACCGTCTATCTATCCCATTTCTGCGTTTAGTTGTTCATAACAATAATTGCGCCACATTCGCTGTACAGTGTGTTGAGTGATTGTCTGTGTTATGAATTAAATCACAAGTTTGTATTATCGAACTCCAAGTGAACCATAAAATCCCCTTCTAAAGGAGGAACCATAAAATCCCCTTCTAAAGGAGGAACCATAAAATCCCCTTCTAAAGGAGGAACCATAAAATCCCCTTCTAAAGGAGGAACCATAAAATCCCCTTCTAAAGGAGGAACCATAAAATCCCCTTCTAAAGGAGGAACCATAAAATCCCCTTCTAAAGGAGGAAACATAATCCCTCACGCGACCTATGAGTACATTCTGTCCAATAGAATTAGAAACAATTGTCCAACTATTTTGTATTTGTTGTCATGTTAAAATGATTTGGGAGAGTCTGACCTGAAGGTTAGTGGCTGTAACTGAAGGTAACGCTGACTTAACCCCAGAAAACATTTCACTTGGATTTAAGGAGAATAATAATAGTTCTTTAAATGCAAAATGTCTTGTTGTGAAACCATGTAATGGTAATCCACACAAAATATGACACAAGTTCCAAATTTCAAGCATGTAGAAAGGGAACAGGCAGGAACATGTTCTTCACCTTCCACAACAATTAACTGATAATATATCATCAGAAAACATATAGTCTGGTTCATAATTATTGAGAATTTTTCTTCTTACTTTGAGCTATCCTAACACCTCAACTGATTCACTGATACTTAAAACTAAGTAATGGTATAAGGGAGGTAACTCATCTTGGCCTACTGAGTATAGTACAATTAGAGTTACCTCCCCTGAATTTGTAGCAGACGTCATTTTCCTCAGCACTGTCAACAATGTCTGCTGAAGATAAAAGAAGGTTGATTTTTGAGTTGTGTAATCAAGGAATTGATGATGTAAATACATTGGCAGAGAGAACAGGAACTCCTCTTTCTACTGTGTATAGGATTAGGAAGAAGTTTAAAGAGGTAAAGGATTTGGGGCACCAGAAAGGAGCAGGGAGACTTCTCAGATCGCGTCCGGCTGGGAATTTTAGCGTCTGAAAAGCAAAGGGCAAGCATCTCCAACATCAGGTATGAAATGATAGAAAGGGGATCAACAGTTGTATCAAAATCTACAGTTAGAAGAAATTTGATTGATCTTGGATGGGAGAAAAAGACTGGAATTCCTTCTCCTCTCATGAAACAAGAACATAAAGACAGGCGTGTTGAGTGGTGTTTGGCACATGAAAACTTTGACTGGGAAAATGTGATTTTTACTGATGAAAGCTCAATATATCCCAATAATGTGAAAATATGGACAAAGTCTGCGTCAGCACCGTTGTATCGACGACCTAAATACAGCCTAAAGTTTCATGTATGGGGAGGGATATCCTTATTAGGAACGACCCCGCTGTGTGTGTTTGAGGGAAATCTGACAAGTCAACGCTACACTAACATATTAGATAATTTTCTCCTTCCAAGTGCACATGTGTTTTATGGAAATGACTGGATTTTGCAGCAAGATAATGATCCTAAACACACCGCAAAACATGCCAAGCAGTGGTTTCAGGAGAAAAATATGACTGCATTACCATTTCCTGCATATAGTCCTGACTTAAATCCCATTGAGAACATTTGGGGGATGATGAAGGAATATGTGAATCAAAAGGGGTTGACAAAAATTGAAGACGTGAAGAGAGAAGTGGTCCGATACTGGGACAGCATAACTCACGAGACACTAACCTCTCTGATAGGAAGTATGCCTACCCGTCTTAGACTGTGCCGTGAAGCTCAAGGAGACTTGATAAAATATTAAATTGTTACCTACACAACATGAAAAGGTCAGTTCACTTTTACAATACATTCAATTTTATCTGATTTGTTCTCGTTTAATAATATGAAATGCTTTAGCTATTCTCAATAATTTTGAACCATACTGTATATTGTAAGTGCATTTAATCATCATTACTATTAATCGAAACACACAGAAAAAGGACGCAAAACATATTCAAAGACGTGTATTTATTTTACGATTGTGATATGTGATTTATATATATGTGTGTGTGTGTGTGTGTGTGTGTGTGTGTGTGTGTGTGTGAATATGAGTGTGCAAAAAAAATGGTAAAATACTATTAAGCACTCAATCAATCAAATGAGGACTTCCTTTATAGTCACAGATGAAGATGAGACGTGTGGCAAGTGCGACTGAACGAATAAATGAATGAATGACTGTCTTTCTTTCCTCCAGATTTCAATCCGAAGATAATTTACATATATACATATACATCAACTATTTACTACAGCAAGGCGGATACACACAGGCCAAATACACGGAAGGATTCCGTTGTGTAAAATTAATTAATATTATTATATTTATATTTTTAGCACTATCCTAGGCACTAAATAAAAGCAGTCCTTGGTCCACGATACAGGTGTACTACGTGTGGTGTAATGAGATACAGTTCCATAATTTTCTGCAGTAGTTTAGTACAATTTTTTAAAACTGAAAGAACATATTATTTGACGTTTATTGAGAATACATTACGCAAATGTGATAAGATTTACGTAAATTCATGCTAAAATACACCAAGGCAAGCAGTTGACGTCATCACATGAAATCGTGCGTCACGTCCTGTTGGCCTGTGGATTTTAATTTATGCTAATGAGTGATCACAGAGTCGAAACAAGTGGATCTGCATAAATAAGAGTAACTTTAGCAACAGTGATATCGATGATCATTCAATAACTCTCACCAAACTGATTGACCTTCCACCTCAGTCAGCAATGAAGGTGATTGATGATGCCTTATCTCCTTCACACTCAAATGTAACGAGGGAGGTTGCCGTGACAACAGATTCTCCATAGCATGTCATCGAGGGTAACATTCCAGGAGTCAACTGTAAATATGTTAACAACTCCTTTTGTCGTACAATCTATATCACTCTGAGGATAAAGGACAGCAAAACAAGATACAACAACAAACCAACCAAACAAACAATAAAACAAAACAAAACAGGTAAACATTGCATTGCAATGTGAATTAGCATGAGGCAGAAGGCGGTATCCGAAAATCCGAAATGAGGTGAAATGCCTGGGTCTCACCGACCAATGTTCTCTTCTCGTTTAACTCGGAAGTTACTGTTCTTCTCAGCGTACCTCGTTTCCTCTTTCCTCGTGGTGTCGTACCGGTGCCGTTCTGGGAATGAAGCCTTGACTCATTCTAAAGACGTGCCCAAGCCATCTGCTCCTCCTTGCCTTTATGTCAAGCAATATCCATTTGGCACCTGTTTTCTGGTTGACGTCAGCGTGGCTTTGATTCCTACCTAATTTCCAAGCAGGTTTGGAGCTCTGCAAGCCACAGTTAAAACAACCTTTGTGTCGAATATGAACGGGTTATAATATTTCTGGTTATCACACACGTGCACACCTGTACCGTGTTGGGCACGTTTAGCTTTACACTTCAGTCAAATATGGCTCTTTCTCGGCCACGTTCGTGTTGCTACACCAAGGCTGTAGTTTTATCAGGGGGTTATACGGTATGTTGTAGTGCAACGCCCTCCGTGGACATCCTGTTTTATGCATTTCCGTTACTAATGTCTTGTAACAGCATCTCTCATGTGACAGCGTCCAGCGAAACGACTGTTGGCGCCATCCCAGAATGAACATGACGTTTTGAGTGACGTAAAAATTGAAGCAAAGTGTGAAACAGGTTCTGTTTAACACATGTGATTAAGATGAATGCCCGATAGCCCAGCAAATACTTAGTATACCCTTTTCGAACACCAGATGCCATCACTAATTTTCCAATCTTCACAGCTATTTATTTATTTATATATATATATTTTATTTTACACCAAGCGAAATTTGTGTGTGAGGACAGTCAACCCTAGTTGTACACTGCCGTTCAGTATTGCAAATCATCATACTGCGAAGAAATGAAAATATTGGCCAGCTAATAATACACCGTCCTCTTAATCTTTCCGTGTGTATGATTATGACGTACTATAATAGTATAGGACAAGGCGGACAAGACTAAAACCAGGCACATATTAACTGCATGCGGGTTATCTAAGACTTTATATTTCTTAATCTTACAGGGCTACAAGGCAAGGTCTTAGTTGTAAGGTAGAATAGTACATGGGGGCTCAAATGGCTTAATCATCACGTGATCCATTAAGTTGCCGCCATCGACTTGGGCCCCATGCTCTCGCACATTTTCTCGTGGCAATCGTACCCAGTAAGCGATAACATTGACTCACGATAGTTAGCTGCGAGATGTTTGTGAAACGGGCCCAGCATTGGTTGCCGAGGGTGGGGTATGATGTGGTGTAGGGGGAGGGTGATAATATATCACCCAAATACCTACAGGTCGACCAGCAAACACAGGACATTGGATATGTGACAGTGGTGAGTCTTTTCATGAGACTGAGTCTGTATTTCAAGTCCCTCACACACCAACCGATATCATCATTATACTAACATTGTACAAGGAAGACATCCGGCTCAGCTGCCTTGTGTTCCCCTCGATCACTGGATGTCAGTCTCTCAACGGCATAAGTATGATGAGTGCCATGTGTCCGGGAACTATGCAACTCTTGCCACAACCAGGCCCACGAGTTCATGTGACTTTCCCATCCTAACGAGATACACAGCTGGGAGGATTGAGACACACAGTTACAGTAGTCCAATTTTATCGCGTGTTACTGTACCCGAAACTAGATATTTGCATGTATCCGTCTGCTCATCATCTGCATAAGTCTAAATAACCTAATAGTATTCAGATACTGACCTACTTTTTGCCGATCCGAAAATCACAAACAACCCTGGTTACACTGACTTCCAATCTCTTCTTTCATGAGAAATTGGTATCTGTAATTGAATTTTGATTTTAAACTATAATGTCACCGTATTTCTATGTTTTTGTCGCGGTTTAAGCAGCATACCTTTACTGAGAAATCACAGACTGCCCTTGTTTGATGAGGTCGCAAAATGATTCACAATGTATCTGGCTCACTAGTTACACCTGTTATGTGTTTTCTGCGCTTTTCTGTGTAGTTCGGTAACGCACAATGAGATTGATATAATATCAATTCATACTAGACCGCAAAAGTGTTGTAGCGACTGAGCCTCGTTTTGAGGTTTCCACGATTTCCAGGTTTCCGTTTGTCAAACCTCGCTGTACGGTAGAGGACGTCGTATTTGCAAGCATACAAGTGCTTAGACGTATCAGATCACACGTATCAATAGTTATGTATCCAGTGGAATGAATTAGTGTAAACATTCTCGACTGGTTATCGCACTATGGTGCGCAATAGGACGGGACCCAGTGAACAGGAAACGAGGATACAGCTTTTTGAGAAAAGAAGTTTGGAGGGGGTTGGGGCGGGGATAAAACTCAAACACACACATTAATTAAGCTAATTACGGCTTATAAGGAGGGGCTGATTGTTTTCAAATGCACTCAGCTTCTTGTTTTTTCAACCTCTAGAATTCCTATCAAACAATTGATATTATCAGATAACTACCTTGATAACAACTTCCTGTTTATTGACTAGCTCACTTGTGGATCATCGTACCCGAATGTCTGAAGATAACATAACAACGCGGGGCATTATGTCACCTGCAGTGTCCCTATCAGTGCCCTGTTGCTGAGTACCGTTATCTATCCCCTGACTTACAGTCAATGTATTTCAGGACACGTTGCCCTAACATGTCTAGAACACGGCGTATATGTCAATTTGACGCATATGTCAGAGATCAAATTTGCTTCGATTGAAAATATATCCAAGATGATCACGTCAGTGCCACCTTTAACAGGCAATACTATTATTTTATTTATCCCTTGTTCGACACCAGGGATTCGAACCCAGATGAAGTGACAGGGGAACGCTTTAACCACTTTGCTAACTCACGGCACTTGTGGCGTAAATGTAGATGTCGTTTTAGTATGAACTACTTACAATGACAGCGTTCGTAAGGAAATGGACATCTGTCTGGTTTGGGAAACTGGATTGGGTAGAAAAAAATTAAACATCACATCGGCCATAGGGGAACTCGGGAGCTAGTAAGTCAATACACTGAAAAATAAAATGGAGCAAGTGACACCTTCGCATGTGCTTGCAATACTTCAACAAGACAATGTATCAAAGTGTGTTGTTTGTGTCGCAACCTGCCTGGACACCTTCATTGAAGTTATCGTGTCGATACTTCCACCTGCGTTGTGTATGGAATACCAAACAGGCCAAAACATTGTTTTTCTCCAAATACTGGATTTGATATTAGACTGAGTGAGTGAGTATAGTTTTTCAATACTCCAGCAATATCAAGGCGGGGAGACACCAGAAATGGGCTTCAAACATTGTGCTCATGTGAGCATACGCTTTAACCACTGAGCTATCCATCAGCTTGGGTCTCCTGGAAGGAGATTCTAGTCTGGATTACAATATGTTCAAGAACATGTGGTAATTTCCAAGGCAAAAGAAGAGGATAGGTAACTTGAAGGATATGGAAATATATATATATATATATATATATATATATATATATAACACTTCTTTATATTCTTCTCAAAGATGTTGAAAGATGTCAGACACGTTCGGTGACTTTACGAGGTTGTGATTCACCACAACTCCGCACAGTAACCCGGATTTACTTGATGACATCTTCATGACATCCATCAATATATTTTGCAAAGGTCATGGTCACCAACACACTGCATTAACTCTGCACAGTAGAGCAGTTTGCACAGATCAAGTTGTTCCGGATACACCTGAATGTACTTTCCAAAATCCACGTTTCAAACAACCGTCCTATTACATCAACATGTAACATGGCGGATAATGAATGGGGGCCAAGAGACATGACAACAACTAGTTCAAGACCCTGCAAACACAATGCTCAGTTTGGTCACGCAGATACACATAAAGATTTAAGTTTGGAACGTAATGGAATACATTTATTTGAGGGTTCTAAATCCTCAAGAAATCCTGAGGCACACGAGGCCTGTTTGGCTGGGCGTTGTCCTTCTGCTATTCCACTATCAACCCACGCAGATAGGGTACCACCTTTTTACCCAAACCAAAATGGACGTTGCGTATCTTACAATTGTCCGTGATATTAAATGATATCATATTAAATCAGATGTCTTATCGATATTAATGCCATCCATGGGTACACTGTTGGTACTGTTTAGCTCTCCAAACACACAATCTACTAGACCAGGAACGAGCCTCAATTCACACCTGACCTTTATCATAATAATAATATGTGCATTTATATCTGTTGTGCCAAACTCCACTCACGGGGTGAATGATCATAGCGCTAACAGTCAAAGCAGGCATATTATTATGCCCGTATAAACCAAGCTGCCTGTTAGGCGCTAGAAGGTTATAGTTACAAGACTTATCACACCGGGTACCCATTTTCTGCTGGGTGAACAGAGGCAATTTTCAAGGCTTCGTTGTGGGGCAGGACTGAAGTCCTAGAAACTCAGGAGTCAATCTGACGCTCAACCATCCGAGCAGTGTCCGCGCCCATCGTTGCTTAACTTCACCTGATCGTACTTCATGTACAGGACCACAAGCCACCTTTACGTAGTGTCAATGAAAGGATGTGTATTTCAGTAATAATAATATAATTCAGGTAGTAATAATAATATAAATTTTAGGTATTGGTAAATTATACTGTATTTACATAACCACTACAAGACGTTTTGGGTCTGCGAAGTAGGAAAATGACGGGTACGGTGTACCGTATATTTGTGTGAGTTATACCCAGGCAGGTAGTGTTTCCACAAGGCTGTTGGACTGACAGGTAAGTCGTATTTGTGTTTGGTAATTTATAAATGTAGTGAAAGCACATTAATCATGATGTTAGTATTTCAGGTGAACTTCTTCATAACAGATTTACAGGAATGTGGTACAAAGGAACATAACATGCATGATCCTTTTCCCTGAAGCGGGCAGTCGATACTTAAAGTAAACTTTGAACTAGTTTGGAAAAATAGGTTGAAGCAGTTTTCTGATACATACAAAGCGTTAAAGTGATCTCTTTCATGCGAACACATGAGGCATGTATATCTATGTAGTCCACATATTCATGCAAACTAAAGTACCGTCGGGTATATACGTACACGTAGTGATTTAGGCTGTTCTCTGTATCCCTAAACTTTTACACAGTTGCATATGGCAGATGGTGAAATATCCCACATCGGCCTAGTTGGGCGGGTAGTGGGATGCACAACTGCATGTTTGCTCGTAAAATCGGTCAAAACTTAGAAAATATATGAATAGCTGCCAAAAAACAACAGATCAAACTATATATCGATGGCAGTTAGGTCTCTCAGCCAGGTATGACGACGGACCGTCGACTCACTTGGCTTGAAATGCATGTGCTGTCGACAGGCACAAGGGGTCATCTCAAAGATATTTTATGCTGTTTCATATGTGTTACAAATATAACTCACCCACTGAGTAACATTTTACGTGTCTTTATTTCATACAGGTTATGTTAAGATATGTAAACGTATGCTACTCGCAATAAACTAGTCATTGTATTAAATGTTTCAAAATAAATAGGTGGCATGACCACTCGACAGTAATGTAATTTTGTAAATTGTTGTTGTAAATCACATGCCGTTTACTTTCCCAGTTTAATTCCCATATGGATTATCTTATCTAAAGTGATATCTCCATCCCCAGCCCGTCCCCATCCACCGTTTGCGAAACCAGTCCTGGTTTTGCTTTTTCGACGATCCCTCCTACCTGTTACATTTTTCAGCAACACACACACGTATGTATGTATGTATGTATGTATGTATGTATGTATGTATGTATGTATGTATGTATGTATGTATGTATGTATGTATGTATGTATGTATGTATGTATGTATGTATGTATGTATGTATGTATGTATTTATGTATGTATGTATGTATGTATGTATGTATGTATGTAGGCAGGCACGCACGCACGCACGCACGCACGCATGCATGTATGTATGTATGTTGATAATCAAGATAGTGTATTCTTGAAAATTATATGAATATGTCTCTGAAAAATCAATGGTTACATGGGGTGAAAAATTTAAATATGTCCTATCCTACTTGTCCATCCAGTCTCTGAAGTATGTGTCTACTTTACATTATAATAATAGTCAATTTATTGCACCCATTTCTCCATGCACAATGCATGCTCAACGTGTGCAAACAGTCTTATTGTTAGTGTCCAGGATAACCCAAGCTGACTCTTGGGAGCTAGGCGGTTAGTGGTTATGCCACCGGGTACCCATTTTCTGCTTGGTGAAGGGGGCGGTTATGAACAATCTATTTTGCCTAAGCAGCGACCACATGTCTTATGGGCTTACATTAAATGTCAATTTTACACTGTACTCTGGGTTTTTACTTTGAGTTAACAACCACACATTGAGAGATATAGCTGCATTAAACAATATTATGCTCTTTTGGTGATAGTATTTTCCAGTTGTTGTCAAGCACTATTTTACACAATAACTGGAAATGTGTATTCCTATTCATTTCTACTCCCAGATGAATGTAAAAGGTTACCAATCAGTCCGCTCCAGACTCTATTGTTTACAGACTTCCGCCATCTAGCTGGAACATTGCTGGTAGAGTGCGGCGTAAAACTAAACTTTCTCACTCACTCAGTTTGTTGTTATGACGATCCATGATCTATTCCCTCGCGTGTTGATTTGTCCAACCGAGTGATATTTACATCATTACGAACCTAATTACTGTGACATTAACTCAACTCTTTCATTATCTCTCTATGGCAGGTAAGCATATATCTTCTGCACAGAACGCCATATATACATGGGTTATCATGTTTTAAGTGTCCAAACCCCTGTTCGCGAGACACGCCCTTCAATGCCCCAGTAGATCAGGTATTGACGTGAGGCATGGGTTATCACAAATGCAATAGCATGATCAGGCGTTTGTACCGAATCAGTCAAGATAAAGACACAAACACCTGTCCGTTAGGAATGCACCTTTAATATCCGCCACCCCTACCCCTTAAGCCTAACCCTTCACCCTTACTCCATCAAACAGATCAACGACACTTCAATGTGCCATGTCACTCCTAACAACCTAAAGTATTGCAAGCCTTTTACAGTGTAACTGCCTTTCTGTTTGTTGATATTTGATTAAGCCTCTAGCTTTAACTCAACATTAATTGCATCTTTTAGATTAACAGCTGATGATAATAGACTTTAAACAAGGCATCCGAAATATTTCTAACTTCATGGTTTTAGCGGCCAAAGACACGCCACCAAAACAAAAACGACTGGAAATTGTCAAAATAATTGTCAGCCTTTTTGAAAATAGCTAGCAACACATGTCTCGAACACAACATGTCTATTCCATGTTAACATTTGCACTTGCATTTCGTATTTTGTGGAAAACAAACGAATAAAACGCAGCCTTACCTGTATCAAATTAGGGTATAAAAGCTAACCCAGCTTATTCTCTAACAAGATTTTAATCGACTGACAACCAGGAACATGCCCCGTTTAACACCAGAGCAGAGTGAGAGAACAATCGCTATGTTACAGATGGAACAGACACAAGAACATGTCACTATGACCTAGGGATGCTGCACATCAGCCGGGAAAACCTGTAACAGGTCTGCGACAGACTGTCAGTACTGCAGACAGGCCAAAGAGTGGTAGACCAAAGTTCACTACCGAACAAGAAGACCGGTATTTACGGATTTTCACTTGAGGAACCGATACGTATACGTCACTGTGACGTCATGAAGCGCCAACAACATTGGACATTCAGTCAACAGACAGACTGTGACCTGACCACTCAGCATTCATGGTCCCCGTGCCAATCGGCCTTTCACGGTTGACTCCAAGGTTTTTATACCCGGTCACAGGTGGGCTTGATCCCGACACCTCAACCTCCCTAGATCACATGTTTGAAATTACAAGAGATTTCTGGTCTATGTGTTTCTATATAATCATTACTAGACTTAAACGTGCACAGAAGCTTCTGTCAGTTGTTAGTTGTCAGAGGAATGCTTGCTAGTACATGTTAACGAGTTAACACCTTTCCCAAGAATAGTTTCAGATTTGTTCTAGTGGGATAAACAAACAGACCTGATATCTAAATATGTGCAGTGCCAGGTTTTACCTACAGGACAGATGATTTGAGACACTACTGGTGAATATAGTGGTGCATGTTTACTTATGGACATACATACAGTGCTAAGCACATCTATATGCCTAATATTATTGTTATTGTTATACATTTATATACCGCTATGTGCCCAGAAAACATGAAGATCCGGGTACAGTTGGTCTTCAGCAACTCAGACGACTAACGGGATCGGATGCCCGGGCTCGCTGATGTGCATGGTGTTGATCACTGGATTGTCTGGTCCAGACTCGATTATTCACATAACAACCAACCAGCCATGTACCCAGATAGCGGCTACTACCCGAATGATGTCGCTTTCATCCTTGACCAGTAGACTACTTTAGGTATTACCACTCTCAACTCCCTGGGGAGTATACAACACAGCTGCCAAAGGGCTCTATAAGAATGTTTTAACACCCGCCTCACTTATCGGATACCCATTCCTTGCTGTCAGAAAAGATACACATTTGAACAAAGTCACTTGCCCAGGTGACCACCACAAAATGTTCGTATTCGTGGTTCCTCTGTCTCGTCATCTATCATCGGATGGGTGTCGTCTTTGAGTGCACAGGGTAAAAGTACTCTACACAAGGCGCACTACGTAATGGAAATATGAATATGAATTCACTTGCTGGCGCTTCAGAGAAGATATGGATAAAAAAATAACACTTATTACTTATGTACATAGACACGGGACAATGTATATGTAATATTACTGAATGTGTAGGTGCGCATGTCTTACATACAAGTGTATGTCGTTCATGTATATACATAATGTTTGTATATGATAAGTACATTCATGCATATATCACCCATGTGTATGTATGTATTACGTATGTTGGTGTATATAGGACTTATGATCATTCATTCAATGTTTATGAGCATGCGTTTGTTACGTGTACGTGCATTTATCTGCTGCTTATGTATAAGCATTACCAGTACACGTGCTTATTAACAACACTCGGTGGCTTTTATTTTCTACTTCAGATATTTCAAGTTAAGTGAAATAAGTGACTGTGTTCATTGAGTCTTTACAAATCATACACACGGTTAACAGTAATACCCAATCCTTGGAATCTGTCATTGCATGCCCCTTTTGGAACAAATGTCGTCCTCACGTTTTTCATCCTAAGGAATCACTATCATTAAGTAATCTTAACTATGACATTTCATTTTGACTATAATTATATGTAAGCATAAAGGATTCACTCCTGCAAAGCAAACGAGTATTATGCTATGCTGTGCTGTGTTTTACAGGTTACAGTCATGGATTACGTTCAGTAAGAACAAAACCCAGAATAAACGGAATGAATGCTCTTGTGAAAGAACCAGCGATTATTTTAACTCTGAATAGAACACCTATAACATAGTTTTGTGAAAAGGAATTGCTGTTGATATTCGCCCCCTGTTTATTGATACTGTTCATCTATAGTTTATCATTAGGATTTGAACTGACCTTCATCGTCGTAAGTGGCGACTGACGGTGCTCATGATGGCAACCACTTGGTTCTCTGGTCCAGACTAAAATATTTATAGCCCACAGCCATATACCTGTAATATTGCTGACTGGAAGACAACAAGGAACAAAGAAAAAAACGTGAACTGATATTTTGATTCACGTGTCGATTCCCAAATTGAGTGAGTGACTTCAGCTTTAAGTCGCACTCAGGAATGTTCCAGCGATCTGATTGTGATCTGTACATAATCAAGTCTAGACCAGACAATTCAGTGATCAATATCACGAGCATCGATCTATACTATTTGAATTCGATGTAAAGAAATGTCAGCGAATGTGGCCCCCTATTCCGGATTTCACCTTTTGCGACATCATAGATTCCTGACGATCAGTTCTAACCCGGATCTTCACGGGTACACAAAATAGAGTGGCAGTTCAGATTCAGAGATGATATAAATGAAGAGCATAAGATAATTCAAGAAGGTAATATTCACCTCAGGAACAGTAATCCAACATTGAATGAGGGCCATAATGCGGATCGCACACAGAGCTGGTCCTCAGATGACTTCAGATGTAATGTGCAAGAGTTAGCTCCCCTTATGTAAAAGTACACAGTGCAAGACTTTACTCTCCAAGGCAGGTGGTTGTGGGGTAGCACTTTCCAGATCTTTTTGTCAAATTCTAGTACAAGCCTAAACATAGCACACGTCTACCCGTGACTGAATGTCACGTATACAAAGCTTCACCCACAGACAGTTCTTTCACAATATTCAACCCTGCCACTTATGTTTCAGTTCTCCACAGTATGTCAAAGATAGAATTGACGGCCCTGAATAACCCGGCGTTCGAGAATGACAGTCCTGGCGGAGTCCAGAATGGAGATGTAGGTACAAAAGAGTTTGGACATGGAACAGCAAGCGGTTTTATGTTACTACCTTTTTCATACTGATTTTCCAAGTAAGTTGCTGTCGGGAGTTAGTTACTCGGTAGATTGTACGTGACCTTGCCTCGGTGATCTGGGACGGTGACGGTGTGTCACGTCAATGTGGGGAGGACACCCAGATGGCTGTAGCCGTGTACCTCCGTGTTGGACACAACGGTCGTGTGTGTGGTCCTGACGAACGTGGGATCTTCGTTCGGTCTAGTCTGAGATTCATTTCCACGAGCACATGGTTCCACGAAACATCTTACGATCGCATGAATGAACAGAGAGTTCTTTAAAAAATGTTTATTTTTAGGTGACGACCTGGCGGCACACATTGCTCTTAGTATTAAGTCCCGTACTTTAACAGAGCCTTACGATAGTAGAAAAGCTGCAAATGGTAAATTGCTGCTACCGCACAAAATATCTGTCTCATGGTCGGAGTGATGTAATAATGTCTCTATGTACAGCCAACGTTACGTTCCCCCCACGAGGAACCCGAAGACCAGGGTAACGTGTGTTCCCGGGAGGTGGGGACTCTACAGAGAGCTGTGACGTCAGCCTACAACAAGCATGAGGAGGCAGTGTGGATGGTGATCAAGTTCCTTCTCATGCTGGGATACATCGGCTACTTCGGCTATGCGATGTATTACAGGTATGTATCAGGTGTATAATAGGTGTGCCATCCATGTATTACAGGTGTGTCACAGGTGTGTACTCGTACTTGATGTGTCAGGGATGTGTTACAGGTGTATAGTAGGTGTGACAGGGATGTGTTACAGGTGTGTACTCGTACTTGATGTGACAGGGATGTATCACAGGTGTGTCACAGATGTATGATAGGTGTATCAGCGATGCATTTCAGGTATGCAGATTTGAAACGGAGATTCAGAGTAAGTCAGGTAATGCTACGCCACTTTTAGCAACATTCCAGCAATATCACACCAGTGACACCAGAAATGGACTTCACATATTTTACCCCTGTGGGAATCGAACTCGGGTCTGCCGTTTGATGCGCGCAGGCGATTTAGAACCTGAACCTGAGGATATGTAGACTTTCTTCATTTAGGACTTTAACATTGCAGGGGCGGGCGGGAGGGGCAAGGCAGTAGGGGAAATAAAGCGGTTCAGGGACTGTAAGACAGACAGTCGCTTCGTCACAGTCCGGGGCAATCCTGGTATCGTTGTAACTGTACAGGTGGCTCTGATATGCCTGCTACATAATTAGCGATCTCATATGAAAATATCCCGGTGTGAAGTTGCACTACGTCCGTGCATCTGTTTCTGATAATCGGCCCAGTGTCTGGAAATGTGGACAAACCTGGATGCGACCGAGGCCGATTCGCTGGTCTGAAGTCGGCCGACGGCGTTGCTGCGTTACTTTACGTCAGTCGTGGCGTGCTTCTCCGGGCTGTACTGTGTTTCAGGTTTCCTCCCCCACCCTCCCCCAGCATTTTATATTTGTTAGCCGTCCTTTACTTTACCTGTACAAATTTGTGTCTATGTATACACAAGGTATTCGTACGTATCTTAAATGAGTTAGCATACCTGCAAACCTTCGTCAAATATTTGAAAATTGTCCACGTTGCGTGTCCTTTTTTCGTGAATACATTGCAGGTTTAGGTTTGTTGGTGATGTCCATGTGTGCATACCATCACTCTGTATTATTCCAGATTCGGTGACGAGGGGTCCTACCGAATAATGGTGGTCACGATCCTGGGTGCCTTCATCATTCTGTGGAGTATAGGCGGTGACTACGTCGTGAACTTCATCAAGAACTTCTACAGAGGCTGCGTGCGATACCACGGCTGGAACAGATGCCGGATATTTCGAATCTCCCTCAGATGGTCAGTCGAAACACATGTACAGTGAATGATACTGAACATTCAGTACATTACATATCTAACATAATATGCTGGTCCCGGGTTCGAATCCCAGAACCGTCCCATTGATGACACTTGGTCTGTCACTACCACAACGTACGACGTATTTGTTTACGTCATGTGTTAAGACATTGGAATCGAACCACCGACCTTCGGGTCTACTGGATGACACTGTCTCCTCTTAGCCAAGAGATGTTCTAGTGTATGAAAGGTCAGTATAGGTTCTCCATAGGATACTGTCCCTGTGTCGACTAAACGTTTATACCGAAGTAGCAAGATCGTATAAAGTGGTAAAGTGGAATTGTGCCTGCAAGAGCAGAAGCTGACGTCTCAGAACTTTCTCGGGTGATCGAATGATGTGTTATTGATGACGCTATGCGCACCCTTGGCAAAATCTTTCTTCCCCTCACTCACTCACTGTTAGCAGCTTCATACGTCCACCCATCCTTCCGTCACTCACTGTTTGTGTACCAGGTTCCTATATTCCTGCGACCTTCCTTCCTTCACTAACTCGCGTACTGTTTATGTTCAAAGCCCCTCTCTCCGTCCTTCCTTCCCCTACTCACTATCCGTGTTCCTGGTTCATCCGTCCTTCCTTCCTTCACTGTGTTCCAGATTGCTACATTCCTCCGAACTTCATTCTTTCACTGTTTTTGTATCAGGCTCCTCACTCATCCTACCCCCTTCCTTCCTTCACTAACACAGTGTTTGTGTTCCAGGTTTCTGTACGTGCTTGTGGCAGTGTTTATCGGTGTGTACACGGGGCTGGAGATTGGGGTAACCCACCCCAGAAACCTCATGTCCTTGATTGGAATCGCGGCCTTCATCGTGGTCATGTATATCACAAGCATCAACCCTGCCAGGGTAAATACATAGAACTTTGACGTTCTCATATCATGTGTGTGTGGATGTGTGTGTGTGTTCATGCGTGCTACAGATTAAACTCTTTAAACATGAAACACGGCACCATGGTTTCTGTAGGTGAACTGGCATCCTGTGTTTTGGGGGATGGCGATCCAGTACATCTTCGCCTGTCTGATACTGAAGACCACATGGGGCTACGACGCCTTTGATTGGCTGGGAAAGAGGATGACGGAAATCCTGAATTATTCCAACACAGGCGCCCAGTTTGTGTTCGGGGCGTCATATTTAGACCACATGTTTGCTTTCAAGGTAAGAAACACTCATAACCTTCACACACCTCCTCATAAACTCATATGGCCCCTTATGACCTTACACAGTCCCTCTAAACCTCATACATCCCCTCACAACCTCATACAGTTACTCGTAACCCTCACACAGTCTCTGAAAACCCCACACAGTCCCTCAAAACCCCACACAGTCCCTCATAACCCCATACAGACCCTAATACTCTCACAGTCTCTCACAATCCCATACAGCCCCTCATAACCCCATACAGTCCCTCATAACCCCATACAGTCCTTCATACCCACACACAGTCTCTCATAACCTCACACAGTCCGTGATAACCTGTCATAACCCTATACAGTCCCTCATAGCCTTACACAATCCCTCATACCTCAAACAGTAATTCATAACCCAATACAGTTTCTCATAACCCAATACAGTCCCCCATAACCCCATACAGTACCTCATACAGCCCCTCATAACCCCATACAGTCCCTCATAACCTCATACGGCCCCTCGTAACCTCACACTGTCCCACATACTCTCATACAGTGTCCCATCACCTGATACAATCTTTATCACCTCACTCAGTCCCTCATAACATCACACGGTTCATGATAACCGGTCATAACCTCACACATACACTTATAACCTCATACAGTCCCTAACAACCTAAGACATTTTCAAATACCCTAATACAGTCCCTCATAAGGTCATACAGTCTCCAACAGAACCTCACCAAATGTTGGACTTCAATATATGAGGGTATGGGTCGTGATCAATGGTTGGGTGGTGAGTGACCGTAAATGTCATATACATGTACAATAATTAATGGAAGTGACAAAGAGGAACAAGACAGTGTGGACTGCAGTAGTGTTACGGTTAAGAATGCAGAAGAAATACTAACAAATAAGTCTCATATGGTTTGGCTATATAGTTTTTGTTTTTTAGAAATATTTATACGATGGGTGTCACTGAATTAGATGCTATAACAGTAGTAACAGAATACGCTTTCAGTAGCTCCTTCAAGACAATATACATGTTTTCTTTGACTCTTGGAAACCGTGGTTCAAATTCAAAGATATATCACATCGTAACAAGTCTCTTTTCTTCCACAGGTATTGCCCGTCATAGTGTACTTCAGCTCACTCATCTCCGTGTTATACTATCTCGGAGCCATGCAGGCTATCATCCGGGTAATTGGGAGGTTCCTGTCATTCTGTCTGGACACGACGGCAACGGAGTCACTGAACGCCGCAGGCAACATCTTCGCTGGACAGGTAACGATTAAAACGTTTAAATCTTACCCACTCCAAGCTTCCAAATTACCAATCAGGTTCTATGTTGTGGTTGATTGGAGGGTATGTAAATGTTCTAAAAATGTTTGGCTATACCAGTCTTCCCACAAGTTTTATCCATCACAAGATATTGCCATGCTCGGAAAACAATAGGGCCTGTAAATCTAACTTGGCGCTACTTCCGGGAAGAAAGTCGGACCCGGCTCCCTTTGCGCGCGACGGCATGCGACACAAGAGACAGGGCCCAGTTTACTTCCTGTACCACAGTGCCGATGACAAGAGTATATTCAAGAACCAAGTCTGATTCCAAATGGCGCGACCGCCAAATATGACTAAAGTAGACCGGCCAAGTGTGCAACCACGCTTGATTGTCACAGCTGTTGACAGTGGTAATAGTTAGCTAATGTGGGGATGGTCGTGTAAGAAGTTTGTTATTCCTGCAAGGACTATCGGTACCTTAATGACAACTGACAATCATGAGACCATTCGAAATGGTATGAAATACCAGAAGTGCCGTGATTTTTTTACGCGCTCTATATCCCCATCCCTATTTCTCCATAATTCCTATCCGAGGAAATACACTGTAAAATGTATTTTGATTCACTTAATTAATCAGATCACCATTATTGTGCTACAGTTGACCTTGTGTTCGGATGTAAGAGTGAGTAGGTGAGTGAATATGGTTTTCCTGTTCTTTTTTAGTCATGGTCTAGCAATATCACGGCGAATGATACCAGAAATGGGCTTCACGTGTTATACCTGCCTCAATTTGAGTTTCTTTGGACTGAATGACATTCTTTAATCTGACGGCAATGTTGTGTTCAATGTTATCAGATAAATCAATTTGACAGTCACTAAGAGCTGTATTCTTTGAATGTTTACCTTTCAGTAACATGTCGACAACAGTCGCTATCGAGATTGATAAAGGTATTACACTGAAAATACGTGTTGCTTATTTTTTGTTAGGAGTATATTTAGTAGGAATGCATGAATGAATTATATATCTGTGTAAAAAACAAAACAACAACAACAGACAACGACAATAACTATTTATATACATATTGCATACCTCGTTTTTTTTCGGAAATGAATTAAAAAGTAAAATAGTGGTCAGCTGTAAGCTGACTGCAACGAGAGGCTGATTGAAATCCTCACTGGTCAGGAGATTGTTTGATGGCCAGACGCCGATACGTTGACGGAGACAAGAATGAGGGGATATTTCGTGCACTGTGTTTTAAGTCAATGCCATCCTGGAGGTTTGGAACAACTATGTACCGCTTTACTGATATCTGCCGTGATTGTATTTCAGACTGAGGCTCCTCTTATGATACGTCCCTTCATGAAAACAATGACGAAATCAGAGCTGCACGCCGTCATGACCGGGGGATTCGCCACCGTGTCCGGCAGCGTCCTCGGCGCTTATGTCTCGTATGGGGTGAGCTGACGTACACATACGTACATATAAGCAGACTGCTTCACATTCAGGACGGATGCGCTTGTGGAGAAGCCTTTTTTTAAAATTCTGGATTAGCTCATTAACAAAACGAGACATATTGTATTGGTTACTTTTATCATCTGAGATTAACACCATTTTCAAAAGTATTCAACTGCTTAACTTGGTTTCATCTCTATTTGGCTGTAATATTGCCGATGTGATGTGAATTGTTTAGCTTACGAACTCACTCCAAAAGTATTCCAGTTATATCACAGTGTGTCTGTGTAAAATGGGAAGAACGCCCGAAATAATGCAAGTGTTAGGCGTTTAGTACGGGTTTGGTCCTACCAGTCCGAGGATCATCCAGTAAGCACGAACAAACATGTCCGACAGGCTTAATTGGTAGTGGATTAACCTTGGTAATGACTTCAATAATAAGGGCTACTGAGTTCACACTGAGAACCAAGGACATTATTTTCCACAAAGGTGGAGGCCAACCATCTCCTAGCGGCGTCCGTAATGTCTGCACCGGCAGCTCTGGCCATCTCCAAACTGACCTATCCCGAGACGGAGATCTCCAAAGTGAATCAGGAAGAAGTTTACAAGTTGAAGATGGAGTTAGTTCTTTTCGTCATAATTGTATTCTTTCAACACATCGTTTTTAGCACATGTTTGTCTTTCTTTTCTGTGGATTTCTATCTCATTTCGTTGTTCATGTTGTGCTTGTGTCTCATCATTGTCTTTTGATTAGGAACTTGTAGTAAGATATTTGTTGGAACAGATATGTGTTGTGAATGTGGTGAATGTCCTCGCCACCAGCACACAAGTCACAATACCCAACTCAGTTTACTACAAAGGCGAGTGACAGTAACCAATTTTATATTTCATATACATTTATTTCATGACATTATGTTTTACATCAACCCTCTAATTTACGCCTTTACTCTTTGCAAACGTCCGCAAATCTAAACAATTATGACGTTTTGTCAGTAGTAACACTTTGGTCTCTTTGTTCCAGATCCCAGAACAACGTCATTGAAGCCGCTTCTAAGGGAGCTTCTGATGCCATAAGCCTTGCTGCCAACGTCGCTGTCAACGTCATGGCGTTCCTGGCGCTGTTGGAGCTCATCAACGCCTCATTGACGTTTCTCGGAGACAGGGTCGGCATTGCGCATTTCACATTCCCAGTATGTTGAATATGTCTGCTTTTATGTCTAATGATTCCTTCAAATTATCGATGATACCCCGTTCCTATTTCTGCAAGTCCTAGCAATAGTAAATGACATAAAACCAAGTCCAAGTACTGATCTGGGTGTGAATTTTATCATTCTCTGTCACTGTGTATTTAAACCATCTATCATCTGTACCAATCAGGTTCCCTTTCTAAATGTAAAAGAATGTCTCTGTGTGTTTTCCTCGTCCACAGCTGATCTGTTCTTACGTGTTCTACCCCATCAGTTTTGTGATGGGAACTGATCCCGTCGACTGCCGGCGAATGGCCAGGCTGATTGGCTACAAGACATTTACAAATGAGTTCGTGGCGTATGTTGAGATGGGGAAACTGATAAATAACACTGATATATTTAACAACTACACGGCAACAGTACCTAACGCCACGTGGGTAACTCAACCCAATGACGACATCTTCTTGACGGACTGGGGCCAAACCTTAGTAGGTGGAATTCTGCTGGTAAGTAACGATTCGATTTTGTCCAAACTTATTTTGCGTCAGATTAGCAATGAACTGACCGTCTACGTATCTCGACGAACGTAAGTGACTGGCATAGTGAATATGTTTGTCGCCGCTGTCATCAATAGTTCCGACATCACGGCAGGGACACAAGACAAAATACCAATGTGGGATTTGAACCCCATGTCCGGCGTCACAATGTGAAGTTATAACAACAAAGTGATTTGCAGACTGAGTTTGGTTTTAAGCCGCTTTTAGCAATATTCCAACACCATCAACGGCGGGAACACCAGAAATGGGCTTCACATATTGTACCCATGTGGGGAAACAACCCCGGAACTTGGGTGTGATGAGCGAACGCTTTAACCACAAGACTACCCCATCGCCCCCATGTCGGTGAGAGCCAGGGTTAGTATAGGAACAGAGAATTGAAAGCGATGTTTGCATAAGAATTGTCGCAGCTGGATCTGATTCGGTTGGGATATGGATGGCCATAGTTCGCTGTCCAGGTTTGTCTCCCTTTGTCACGCCAGGCCCCTATGATCTCGGAAGTCCCTGGGCGTCCTGATTTTCGTTCTGGGTTCCTCCATACAGACAGATGTGGGTTAAACAAAGCGGTAAACTTCTCTGTTATTTCGGGCTTTCTGGCTGTCTGGCTTTAATGTGTCTGGAATACATTAAGCGGTTTTTGCCCTAATCACTCACTAAATCCACTCGGGCTCAGTTACACTGTTGATTTCATATCAGCCTACGCTGACGGCCTACGTCGAGGCTGCTTTATCTGGTCTAGGTTAGATCCTTTACAACAACTGAGTGTTGTTTTTCGCCATTTTTAACACTATTTCAGTTATAAAGCAGGCGCGTTAGTGATACAGTACGCTTGAGTGATACAGGTGATTGGGACTATAATGTTTTGGAAAAGACCTAAAGAATTGTACGTTTTGATTATTACAGAAACGATCACAGGTCATCGCAACATATGCCCTTTGTGGATTCAGCAATCTCGGCTCCATGGGGATTCAGATTGGAGGACTAGGAGCCATGGCTCCATCTAGGAGAAGGGATTTTACGCAATTAGCTCTGAGAGCCATGATCGCTGGCAATGTGGCCTGCTTTCTGACAGCGTGCATTGCAGGTGGGTACGCCACGTAGTAACACGATCCCGTGTCTTGTTAGGTAACTGACTTGTCGTTGGATGTGTTTTGTGATGGTGCCACCGGATTCGAGAAAACATGTATCATTTCAAACCCTATTACCGCATACTGTGTTACGGTTAAGAAGTTACCTTGACACACGGTGAAAGAAGTCCCCTTGTGAACCAGCAAAACAGAACAAAGACAAGTCATAAACGTTCAAATTCTGTTATTATGCAATGACAGCAAGGTATACAAAGTCACAAGTCAATATAACAATGCTGATTACAGGTACTATTCAAGAAAGACAAAATTTAAGTCAATGGGTCACAAAATACAATATAGCAATCAAGAGAATCAACTATGGCTGAATGTCAACACAGTAATCGGTGCGACAGCAGATAATGTAGATTCAGGGACTGAAGGGATTTCAAGCGTTGGCGGTAACTCCAGGAAATATGAATGAATGTGAGTGTCACCCTCAACACGGCAACCAGCCTTTATATATATTTACTTAGTCATTTCCCGAAAGTTCGGGCACAAACGAACATCGTCAACACTGTAGAATGCCCTAGAATAAGTCTCCTGAAAGTAAACACTTCGAAATCTAGGAGCAGATAAATTCCGGAAAACCAGAATGCTAAAAGTGTTGACCAGCTATTAAAACGAAATGTGACCCATCATATTTGATATTCAAAACACTAAATGTTGTGACCCAATAATAATAATTACTTAATTAATAACAAAATATGCAGCAAATACACACTCGTAACAACTCGTAAGTTTGGATAAGTATAATTTACTCATTGTTTGAGTTTCGGGGGAGTTATGCATCAAATGGTTAGCTCTCTGAGTGTGCCTGCAGTTGACATTAATACACAATCTTCTTGCTTGTTATCATATGCCCCTTCTTTGTTTTGTTTGCCACTTTTATGGTTTAGTTTCTCTATGTATACTTCTCAATCACCTGTCCGTGAAGATCCGGGTAGAATAGGTCTTCATCAACCCACGCTTGCTATAAAATGTGACTGTGGTTGTAATATGTCTAACGTGATCGGGTGGACAGGCTCGCTGACTTGGTTGACAGTTGTGCATATTAAAGTTCATGCTGTTGATCACTAGGGTGTCTGGTCAAGTCAAGTCAATTGAGTTTTGTTGTATCAAAGGCCATCGGCCCATATACAGGTTTACATAAGTACAATGTTCGAAGTTTGTAGACTCAGTGGAAATCACAAAAAACATGTAACATTCGTTTAACAATTGGTGGTAATCCGGAGAACTTAGTGAGGTAAATGTGACCATCCATTTAACAAGTTATTTCTTGGGTCCATTCCATGATTTACAAAGAGAGATAATCTAAATATTACATCGACATCATTTGAGGGTAAAATAGAAACAAACCTTATTCTACTCGTCTTACATAGGAAGCGCTCTGGTATATATTTATTTCGTAATTCAGCATAATAAGGACATTCAAAAGTAAAAATTAATGTATTTCGTCTTCTATAGCAGAGTTACATAATGGATAAAATTCTTTGCTTTCTTTCAAGTTCCGTCCATAATTAATCATTGGTTTTGACAAGCCAAGTCTATTAAAACAGATAGATATTTTTCTGGCTCTAATAAAGTTTTAAACGTTTTGTACAGATCATAACGTGAACTGTTTTCTAAGTGAGATTGCCATCCTTGGTAGAACATATTTATTGCTACTTTACGAAAATCGTTTAGAAATAGGTATAGATCGCCAACAGATTGATTAAGCCAAACAAACCCATAACCATGCGAAAATAGTAGTGTCCTTACATGCGAAACCCATGTAACTTTACCGATGCTATCTAGATGAATAAGCATGTTATAGGATATTTTCTGAATCCGATGTTCCGGCATATGGATGATATTAAACCAGTATCTTAGACATTTTATTTGCGAATTTATATAAAGTGGGTATCTTCCACATTCTCCATATATCATGTTATTTGGAGTTGCTAATCAAACACAAAAAAAACTTTTCACATGCCAATAGGTGGATTCATTCTATGCATTCAAATCTTTGGTAACCCCACACTTCGGATCCATACAATAAAATTGGCTGTATTTGGGTGTCAAATAATTTGAAAACTATAACAGGGGTAATCACTTCGAGTTTATGCGAAATCGACATCATATTAAGTAAAGCTCGTTTCCCTCGCAGTCAGAAACGCATTTGTCCATATTTAATGTTGAATTAAGCATTATACCAAGATATCTATAGCCATTAACTACATTAATTCGTTGTCCATTTAAGTACCATCTCTCTTTAAAAGTCAGAGGGCCTCCCTTTCTGAAAACAATAATTTCCGTCTTATCTAAATTTACAGATACATTCTTTAGTGTATTTATCTAATACATTCAACTGATTTTGTAGGCCAATAACTGTATCAGAAAGTAAAATAACATCATCAGCAAAAAGGGGCATAAGGATTTCTAGGATGTCGGGATACATCTGTACACCATGCTTACCGTTGCTTGAAATTTCATGATATAATTCGTAAATGAAAAACGAAAATAGAAGAGGACTCAATTTGCACCCCTGACGTAAGCCGGACGGGCAATCGAAAAGGTCAGTAATGCCAAAGGCACAACGTACACATGATTTAATATTTGAATATATTGATTTTAATCCATTAAACATTTTCCCGTGAGCCCAGCACTTTTCAAACAACACCCTAATTTATAACGATCGACTGTATCAAAGGCTTTTTTTAAAAATCAGTAAAAGCAACATATAATTTGTATTTACGACATGAACATTTTTGGACTACTGCATATAACATAAATATGTGATTTACGGTTGAATATTTTTTTTTCTAAAACCAGCTTGAACTTCCGGTATCTTATCTCTCACATTGGCCCAGTTAGTAAGTCTGTTATTTAGAACAGCAGTAAAAAATTTCTCAAGGGCACTCATTAATGAGATCCCCCTATAGTTGTAAGGGTCTCTCGGATCGCCTTTTTTATGTAAGGGACTATTTCTGAACATGAGCAACTCCATGGATATAATTGATTATCAAAGAGTTTGTTGAAACATTTATGGAGAAATGGCATTGTATCAAATTGGGAACATTTAAGCATCTCTATCTGCACTTGATCGGGGCCGGCAGATTTTCCGCTTTTTAACTTGTTTATAGATGATGTAATTTCATGTTCAGTTATTTTAGAATTTAGAATAAATGCATCAATATCTGTGAACTGATCTGAAAAGATTTCATTATCATCATCTAAGTGAGGAGAAAAAAACATTGTTATTTGCAAAAACATTTTTAAAGTGGTAAAGCCATTCTGTTTTCGGTATAGAATTCTACTGTTTTGGTTTGTTTTGTAAAAATCTTAATTGTTTCCAAAACTTATATTGACTATTAATGCTTCTATGCAACCTGTCTACTAATTTCCTACATGAAATAGATTTATATTTTCTACAACAAAGTTTATAATGATTTCTTTGTTTACAATATGCTTTTCTGTTAGCCACAGTATTTTGTAATCGAAATCTAATTGTCCTACGTGTTTCCCGTTTCACTTGTCTACATTCTAGATTTAATGGTTTTTGACTAACAGTTTGTAAACTATGTCGGCTTTGCTTTTTCATGCAGCTAGCAGAGTCTAATACGATGACCACAAAGTGACTAATTGCATTTTCAATATCATTATCAATTTCGTTTAGGAGTATTTCTTTGTTTTCCGCAATCCTATATCTCAGATTTTCAAGAAACATATTAGAGTAAGAATGGTTCCATACTATTTTCTCTGATGCTGTTGGATCCTTGATTGACTCATTATTACACCTATTACACATTTTGGAAATTTACACATCAATTCTAGTGGAAAGTGACTCAGATCGATCGCCGATACAGAACATATCTATGAACTGAAAGAAATCAGGTGAGCTTAAAACACTGGAGCCATGCTGGCTACAATAAGTATATTCCCCATTTGTGTCACCATAGACACGTCCTTTTACGACGTAAGAGGCGACTAACGGGATCGGGTGGTCAGGCTCGCTGACTTGGTTGATACATGTCATCGGTTCCCAATTGTGCAGATCGATGCTCATGTTGATGATCACTGGATTGTCTGGTCCAGACTCGATTATTTACAGACCGCCGCCATATAGCTGGAATATTGCTGAGTGTGGCGTAAAACTAAACTCACTCACTCACTCCATTTACGATGTAAAGTTTAAGAGCATAGCAAAAACCCAACAGCATTTTACCAAAAGTATTAACAACTCTATCCTGTGATGTGCGATCCTCAACAGGGTCACTCTCCTCGTCAGGGAAAGGGGTAGTACGCCTGAGGGTATCGTCATGATTGGTTATATCAGGGTTATTTCTCTCACCTGTTCTCGCGTTCATATCACCACAAATTAATTTATATGAGTTTGAAAACATATCATTATTATCTACCAAGAATTCTTCTACTTTTACAATATTACACTTGGTGGCTGCATGGTTATAGTATGGTGAACCCGGTGGAGGGATAGATAACAATACATAACAATTTTACATTTTTGTCAATTTTAAATAAGTCGAGACTCGAATATTTATAGACCGCCGCCATATAGTTGGACTATTGCCGAGTGTGGCGTAAAACTAAACACACTCACTTACTCATTTTTGTGTACTCGTTTTCTTGATACTCGTTGACCTTCTCATCTTCATATAGTGGCCTTAATTACTATTTTTGTTACCTTCTTGGTTTGTGTTCATTGACAGCTAATATCTTCATTTTTGCATGTTTCTAATAGTTAGTAAGTAAAGGTTAATCACAGTGACTTCAGCCATGCCGAATTTGTATACCCATAAATGCATGTCGGTATTAACCTCCGGTCAGCAAAGGGCTGTAAAATAACTAAGCAATATGTGTTGTTTTACAACTAAAATGAAACTATAAAATATATCATCACTTGTAACACTACGGTATAAAATCATACCAGAGATCGCCAGCACCTAAGGGGAGATCACCATGCGAAGGACTATGGGATACAGAAGTTTCACCTATTCGTGACCAATGCAGTGATTAGACGCCTGAAACAGTTCACACTACCTCTTGGAGATTCCCTGTTATATTGAAATCAGACTATATCTTAGAAATGCCTTGCTCGAGAAAATACATTCTCTCTTCGTGCAATTTTGGGTTCCGACATCCTATATTGTTCAGTCCAAAGGGTTATATTAGAGTGCGTTTCTGCATCAGGCAACTATGAGACAATTCATGCATATGTCGTCTGGTAGAAACATTAAACCAAATACATGTATTGCTTTTAAATCGTTATAACGTTTCTTTTTATGTTTGATGTTCTGCCTTTATATTGAACAAGCCTCATTTTGTGTGTGTGTGTGTGTGCGCGCGCGCGCGTGTGTGTGTATGTGTGTGTGTATGTGTATGTGTGTGTAAGTGTGTGTTGTCATGAAACATGAATTGGTTGCTAGATTTTTAAATACGTACCAGTTAAAGAAAATCATCAATTTTTTTATTGAATACATATATAAACCTTTGCAGTACACATACTTACATTTATGATAATTCAACTTCAGTTAATGTGTTGGGCACAAATAGACCTTTCTTCTGGTCCAAGTCACCCTACAGCTGTATCACTACCACCACCAACACTGGGACTTACATAACATCCGCCACCTGTATAGATCCAATCGAGATTTACACCATGCCACAAGCAACTAACGATTATTCTTTGGGTGATGTGGTCTTGTCCGTATTCTGAATTTACATCACAGCCCACCAGTGTATGTTCCCATGGCACTATCTGACGTATCGTGTCTGTCTGTTGCAGGACTTTTCTACAGTGGCGACCTGTGAACAGCTGTGACGCCTAATGCCAACACGGTAATGCGGAACGGATTTTCGAAAGTTTAACTTTATTTATCAGAAATGAAACAACTACAGCAATATCTGTGATATATATTTAAAAACGGATGATCGATAACGAATCAATGCTATAGGTTTACTGTGCACTGTTGCCTGCCACGATATGATTCCTGAAACCACTAAATATTGGCTGTTAAACAAGGTGCCGTTTCTTCACCTTACCTTTTGATCGTGAAAATCTTGGCTATTATATATAATTGTATATACAGCTGCACATTCTTATGTATTTATTCCATCAGTGTGTGCAATATATGGTGGATCGATATTTGCATACTCTATCTAGATCTGTTGTCAAGTGATTGAAGTGGAATATTGTTTAATGACATAAGAATTTCTTTTTAAATTCTATTTTGGAAATGTAAATGTATTCATTTTGAACTGTACCAAAAGATATTCGATTCACTATGACAATACTATTTTAAAATTCAATATTTACGAGCATGTTAGACTTTAGATATCTAGACTTGCTATATATTCTAGACTTGAGTGGGCTTTCTAGGATATATTTGTTTGAGGGTCTGTATGGCAGACTACTTGGTAGACTGTGTTCTGTTTTATGTATTTTGGTGAGTATTTGAGTTATATCACGGCGTATGAAGAAACACTGGAAACATGATTGGTCAAATTGATATTAGAACTACAGATGGTAGACGCATAGCAGGTCTCGAGGAAGCAAGTCTGCAGAACTAATTTCGGCGACTTAAACTGACGGGTTCCATTGTAACACTTGTATCAAGTTTCCTTCGATTCGCACTCTTAATCATTCTACAAAACTTGGTGCGTATCCTGTACACACTGATATTAGCTTTTTGATTTTTATATGCCGTGATTTGTATAAATAAACAAACTTGTACACATTGTGAAATTCGTAATTTCACCATGTTAATTTATATGGAAACATTGTACAGATGCTCTTCAAACCAGAATGTTCTTATCATCACAATATAGGTAACACTCGAAAACCAGTACCTTGTATTATAACATTCGTAGTCACCAGCTTCATTTCAGATGAGGCCAGGGTCAAGCTTCACTTCATAACAGCTTTGGTTGTGGATGAGATTTCAAACCAGAATGATATCATCAGAATAATTCTGTAATCCAGGGCACTGTGTCTTGTTACTGTACATGTAGGGAAATAATTTTGTAAATTGTATTTCTGCATCTGAGGTTATATTTGTAAAGCTGTACCTTGTACCTTTCGTGGTCACCAGCTACAATTCACGATGGGCCAGCTTCAAGCTTCACGTCACAACAGATGAATGCATGTGGGTAGTGTTTTGATCATGACAGAGCGAACAACATGCCATTTTGTGCGGAGAAGGATTGCCGCTCGGCGTGTGGAACGACGCTGTGTTTCAGGACTACCACGTCCATGGTCAAAGTGCAAGAATATCGTGAACGCTCATCTCCAGCATCATAACATGTATAAAGTGCCATGGTCAGGAATAAGCGCCATTCCACGACTGAATACGTTTGGGGCAAGCAGAGGGTGCATCAGCGTCATAAGCCTTCGACCAGGTCGAGAGAACTTGGCGAGGGGTTTCTGGGTGAGAAGGATTGACTCTCTCAAATCGTCAAGCGACATACCATGGCGGCTGCACGCGCTACTGACAAAAAACCCGTCAACTTCGATGTTCCCATCTTACATCTATAGTCCATCTGTTATTTGTAAACATGTCACAACATCTATTGTCATACATCAGTAAAATGTGGTGTCGATTCTTTTCTATAGTCCATCTGTCATTTGTAGACATGTCACAACATCTACTGTCATACATCAGTGAAATGTGGTGTCGATTCTTTTCTATAGTCCATCTGTCATTCGTAGACATGTCACAACATCTACTGTCATACATCAGTGAAATGTGGTGTCGATTCTTTGCTACATCCAAGTACTTTTCACTTCTGTGAAGAGCATGTAACATTTCACAGGGGAGGTGGGGGAGCATGATGGCGTTTGTCACCCTGAATACCCGGGTTGCATTCTCTACACGTGCACAATATTTGACCCAAACAGTCGAGTATACAACTGGGTACTGTAGCATGTTCTTCACACAATATCCCCAAACCTATGATTCGTATTGATTTTTCACAAGCGGAACGCAGGGATTCTAAGGACAAGGATTAAACTACACGGGTCATCTTTCAGTGACAAATCTCGTTACGACGCCCCCATACGCGACAATAGCCATTCACAACTTGAACATAGCGACTTGACAAACGTAGACTACGCCATCAAGCTGCATGACGTTCGTTTCTGTGCAAATCTGTGTGGATGGGTGATGACCTTGAACATTCCTCTTGTGGCCACGTTCTTCCTGACAAGTTGACTAATAACCGTTAATGTTCAACTAAACACCGGACGTTGCGTTTCGCATGATGCCTCACATGGGACAATGGGTGTTGAACGGTGTCAGCATTGAGCACTTGATACAGCCGTCGAGCCACATTTTGGTAACCATTCAATTGCCAGTCGTCCGAAATTCATGTATAACATCACACATACGCCTGACACGTCTTTGCTCATTACCATATCCCACAAGGAGTCATAACATGAGCCGCTCTGGGACAATTGTTGGATTCCAAGTGCGAACATCATATCCGCCTGTTCTTTACTGCAAGATGTGAGGCAGGCACTCCGTTGCAAATAGCAGATGGAACCGATTATAGGTATTCTTCGCTTGAATAGGAGAAGGCGACTTGGGGATGTTATCGGTGCGAGGGGTGGCCTCGTCAGGTACTTATGTGGTGGTCATGTCGTGGGAGACATTTGTGAGCGCTTCAACCTGCGGCTACATACAATCATCCAAAATGGACCTGTCTTATCTAGAGGAAATGCTACAAAGGGTTGTTCATAGAAGAGCTGAGATTACACAGTTATCACTATGCTCGCAATCTCATTGATATACCGATCTAATCTGGCTGCAATTTCATTGGTGTACAGATCTACTCATGCTCGCAATCTGATTGTGTGCAGATATAATCGTGCTCGCAATCTGATTGGTGTACAGATCTACTCATGCTCGCAATCTGATTGGTGTACAGATATAATTGTGATCGCATTCTGACTTGTACTCCGACATTATCCTGTTCGCAGTTTGATTAGAGTACCGATACAACTTGCTCGCAATGTGATTCATGTACCAATCTGATCATGCTCACAGTCAGATTTGTGTTTTCGTTCATAACATTGACCTCTAGGTGGGTGTTTCGTGTTTGTTTTCACCCTTGTATTTTTTCTGCTTGTATTTGTTCTGGAAGCAGGTTGTAAATTACGCCTGGACCAAATACACCACAACCTGATATGAAGAGCAAGGATCTAGATAATCAATCACAATCAGCATACGAGGACAGAAAAGGACACTTGTAATATATGAAATGTGTAAGGAATGTAAACCATTGCTCCGCACATCGGACGCTGTCGCACACGGTGCGATCTAAAGTAAGGGATATAACTATTGGGTTTGCATGAAATATTGTTCGGTCGGTAGAGGCTGCGAGGTTCGATTTAATGAAACGCTGCTTTAATTCATTTGAATTTTTAATTTAATATCTTAAACCAAATATGTAATTTTATTTTTGGATACTTATATGGTAGCTCCCCTGAGAGGTGATATTTAGTATCATCAGGAGATGTGTATTACATGCATTTGTCTTGAGAGAAGTGTGGTGTGACCTAGTGCCTTTAAATCGTATTGCACGATGATCACAGGGTGCCTATTGTAGCAGAGAATCATCACTGTGTGGGAGATTCGAGTACATTCCGATGTAGGTATACCACTGCCTGCCCCTGCTAGTATGTGTGTGGTCCACTCACAACACCTCTTGCCGCTGGCTGATAATGGTGACGTGTGTGTACATGGAGTCCCTTACTCCCAGAGATCGTGGAACGTTTGGGGGATCATGAATCGAGGCCATCTGTGTGAGTTCTTATCAGGAGGTATATCACCCTCATGATCTTAGTCCCCTTTGATGTCCTGACCCCTGACCAACGTCACCACATCACTGGACCAATGGGATCATTTCACTTCTCGTACTGATGCCGTTAACTTGACGTCGTTTACACAAACCCATTGACTTTTCCGTGGTTTTCTTTTCTAATATTTACTGCAATTGTGTCTTCTCCGTTATGCCAAACGAATTCTACTTGCATCATAAGCGAAACTGGTTATTTTTGTCACTGACACATGAGATGCCTGAGAAGTTGGTACTGAAGTATAAGACAAATAATATGAATGGCAACATGTTTATTGTATGTCACAATGGTTCTGGGCTATCCTTTGCTCCTTCGCCAGGTGAATTGATGAGTCCAAAAGTCCAAAACTGTTCATTTTTGTGTTTCTGTTAGCTCGAGTTCACAGGATAGCGTCAGAGAATGCACTTTGTATGACTACCATTGGCAGAATTACTGCACGGCATCATCCTGGTATAGGCTGGATAAGTCGACGAAGATGTTGTTGCGGAATGTTTCCCCACCCTTCCTGTAATACGATGATCAGTTGTGGTAGTGTCTGATGCGTGGTTTGACGTTGACGTACACGTCGTTCGATTTCATCCCATGCGTGTTCTATCGGATGTAGATCTGGAGCTCGGTAAGGCCATGACATAACGTTAGCATTGACAAGGCAGCGGACCGTGACGGACCGTGTGTGTGTGAGGTAGCGTCGTCTTGGTGATATTTTGGCGAATATTTCTTCAAACGCTTCCAAGGCAAGGGAAGAAGTTAAATTCCTCTCGTTTTGGCGCTAAAGCTGTTTTCAATAACTTTATGGTGACGTTTACGTAAAGAAATAGTTTATTTGTATGGTTTTAGCCGCAGCTATATGCGTCCAGTATTCTCACTTATGATTCAGATTTTGAAGAGTGTATAAAGCATAGTCTTGTTGAAATACATACACGGCTTAATATCATGGTTGTACGACAAGGCAGCAACTGAATCTGCTTCTAGTTGGCTTCCCAGTCAAATTCAAATAGCCTATACGAAATGTGATCAATCTGAAGCACAAATGCAATCGTCATGGTGATCTTCATCGTCGTCTTCATTGTCGTACTGTGTTCCTGCACTCGTGTAACCTACATCACACGTCAATAGCGTAGGTGAAGTGCGTCCCGAATGTTATCTCTGATTCAACTGGTTTAAACAGAGCTACGTCAACAAGCTTCCATCAGTGTAAGAACAAATTCAGTGATATACTGTATACTGTTAATGTAGCCACGTCATTTCTCTATTAGTAAGCATCAAGTCTTCAAAGAGGCGCTGGTGCTTTTCAAGGTCGCAAGCAATCGAAAACTGTAAGGGAAAATGCCAACGTGTTTACCCTTCATCCATAGATCTAACCCTGACGAAAGGGTCATTCTTTCCAAAATACGTTGCTCTTATTATTGTAAGTAAAAATGTTAGCCTCTGCACACAAACATACTGTTTTTTTTTTAAAAAACGGTTAAAGTAATGAGTTGGTATTTTCTTGACCGTATGCCATTCTAGCTTTGCTTCGAAATCAGTCCCATCTATCAGTACGAAACAATTTTCTCTGATCACGGCACTCACAGTAACCACGGCAGTCAGTCTGGACACGATGGCCGATAGATGGGCGTGACGTCATGTTTGTTTACAGTGTGAAATTTGCAGATGATCTCTCTTATTTGCATCGGTATCCGTACATGACCCCAACGGATACCAGGCTTTATCCTGCACTATCCACTGAACACTATATAAGAACACTACCCATGGTATGATAAATGTAATGTACCTGACTGATGCTGCTTGTAGGTCAGAAAATATTTTTCGAAGTATTCATTTACTTTTGGAAGGACGTTACGGTGGCCCGTACACTTTATTTGTTGTCGTCATGTCAACCATTAGTTTAATCACGTGATAACATGTCGGTCGTAATAACGAAATGTAAACTAATAGTAAGCCTATTTCTTCTATCTGCTGCACAACACTGGCAAAGACGTCCCGCCGAGGCAAGGGTGTTTTATCATAATCACCAAATGTATATTTATTGTGAGATATAAATTTGGTAGTAACAAAAACAAATCTTTAAAATATATCTCAAGCCTTTTTATCCCAAAATAACGAATGATCCTCAGGAGGTGATATGTTCTGGCTCTTTGATGTTCGTTTGTTTCACCAGTTTTATGCCACATCAGAAGAGAATTATTTCAGTCACATCACATTCCTCGGACACAACCCGTGAAGGTTCGGGTTAGAATAGCAACCCATTCTTGTCGAAAGATGCGACAAATGGGATCGGGTGGTCAGACTCGCTGACTTGGTTAACACGTCATCGTCATTGGTTCCCAAATGAGTAGATCGATGCTCATGCTGTTGATCACTGGATTGTCTGGTCCAGACTCGATTGGTCACAGCATTGTGTTGAGTGCGGCGTAAAACTTAACTCACTCATGGGACACATCACGTGGCTTTAAACGATGTGCGATTAAAGGAACAGAAGACAGTCTTTGTCTTGAGAAACCACCACGTTAAGCTCACCATTCCTAAATTACAAAGTTGACAGGCTATACTGCGACTGTTTTCTGGCAATACCCTACCCTGGTTACAGGGGATCGTGGGGTCCTGGAGGTAGGACATACATACTTATCATTGACCGACTTCGTTCACTGACCTCAAGGATGTTATCAGACGGACATGTTCAACCCTAAATACAACGCCAATCTGAGGGGTTACTGTTAATACCATTCACGAAAATCAGCTGAGAACGGTAAGTGCGTTTCTTGCTATAACACATCCAGGTTACTTCTGAGGAACGAGATGCACGGATCGGGGCAGTTGGCCATTCTGGAATATATTATTTCAAGTTCTTCCGGAACCATTTTTACCGTCACATCACATTTCCTGGATATGACACATGGCCATCATTCCTCAGAAAATCAATGTCTCAATTGTAGTATTCATGGAGAGCTAATTCTCCACTTCAAATAGTTCCTCTAACCTTGTCATAAATAATCTGTGCGTACCGCAAACATCTTCATGTGTAACAGACTATGTGCTCCCTATCATTTTGCATATAACTAATTTAGTCATTTTATAAAATAACTGTTTTACATATTTTCTGAATTTAGCTTTTAAAGAAAACAAGTGACTGAAATATGAGGATAAATGTTTGAAAGATTTAACACTAGTTTTCAAGATAATATTACGAAAACAGACGTTACCTGTTGTTCGTTCAATCAGTAGTGCCTATTTTCAGAGACTGTTGATACAGTATATGTAGCATATACAAAATAAATGGAAGTAGAAAATGTTGTAAGTGTGAGTCCACATTCTCACTGAACTACACGTTTTAGTATTTTCATGGATTTAGTTTCATGCGGGCTTCGAACCGACCCTTTCACGATGGTAGACAGAAATCGCCAGCGCACAAAGCTTCACTCAGCAATATTACAGCTATATAGTTGTGATCTGTAAATAATCGAGTCTGGACCAGACAATACAGTGATTAGCTGCATGAACATGTATCCACACAATTGGGATACGGCGACAAGTAGAAAGCGAGTCTAACAACCCGTTCCCGTTAGTCGCCTGTCAAGACAAGCATGGGATGCTGAAGATCAGTTCTAACTCGGATCTTCACGGGCTTCCTGGTTTGTCAGTACCAGGTCTGGTCGCAGGATGCATCAACGTGGTCTAACACACGCATCACGTCGGGCTTCCTCCAACTTTAAGCTTCCAAGCCATGATATGACCGGGATATGGTTGGAAATGATGCTAATCTAAAATAACGATGCACGTCAAAATCAACGATATCTATTACATTGAAGGCCAAATTTCAATATACTGATGTTCACTATCAATACTTCTTTCATCTGTCATCAGAAATGTAGCACTGTTTATTTATTATACTGGCAAGCGCCATCAATCAAATATGGCTGCAAGCATATAATATTGAATGGGGGGTCTATGGCCTTCATACACTCTGTGAACAAAGAATTGATGCCTATACAAGTAATATAAGTTACAGACATTTCGCACGAACAAATACAGTTAAGAAAATATAGCTTCTACGGATAACAGCATCTTTGACAAAAAGCGCTAGATTACGTATTGCATTTTCATGTTTAGAGGATAGAATGGAAACAAAGGCAGGTGAAGGATATTGTAAGATAATTATTGGGATGTATTGATTTCTGAAATCAGCAGAATTGGGGCATACAAGAGTGAAGCGAATTTTATCTTCTATAGCCGAGTTACATAATAGGAATTTTCTCTAACTTCTCTTTATTGAAAAATAAGCAAGCAACTTTCTTGTTTATATGTTTATACTCAATGTTATTTTTTAACTTAATGTATTCACCATGACGACTTACGATTTAATACTATAATTATTGTACCATGTGTACAGATCTGTTATTGCTTATCGATGGAGGTAATTTTATCAGTTGCTTAGAAACATAAATAAGGCGATGGAATGGAATGCGATTTCGCAAGCTCTGTATCTCGGTGCGTTATGTTTGTCAACAATTTAACATTCTGGGCCTGGATTTTGAAGTTCTTTTACAGCTGAGATAAACGTATGTTAATGTTAGTAAAACAGTTTCGAAATTCTAGGCCTCTTTACATGCTATATAACACCTCCGTCAACAGCACTACACCCACCACTGTTACAACCACAAATACAACGATCATCATTACTACAACCACAACTACCACGATCACCTCAACTACAACCACAACTACCACTATCACCTCTACTACAACCTCAACTACCACGATCACCACAACAACCTCAACTACCACGATCACCTCAACTACAACCACAACTACCACTATCACCTCTACTACAACCTCAACTACCACGATCACCACAACAACAACCTCAACTACCACGATCACCTCACCTACAACCAAAACTACCACGATCACCTCAACTACTACCACAACTACCACGATCACTACAACAACAACCTCAACTACCACGATCACCACTACTACAACCACAACTACCACGATCACCTCTACTATAACTACAAATACAACGATCATCACTACTACAACCACAACTACCACGATCATCACTACTACAACTACAACTACCACGATCATCACTACTACAACTACCACGATCATCACTTCTACAACCACAACTACCACGATCATCACTACTACAACTACAATTACCACGATCATCACTACTACAACCACAACTACCACGATCACCACAACAACCCTGACTAGCACGATCACCATTACTACAACCACAACTACCACGATCATCACTACTACAACTACCACGATCATCACTACTACAACAACAACTACCACGATCATCACTACTGCAACTTCCACGATCATCACTACTACGACTACAACTACCACGAATACCACTACTACAACTACAACTACCACCATCATCACTTCTACAACCACAACCAGCCACGATCACCACTACTACAACCACAACTACCACGATCATCACTACTACGACTACAACTACCACGAATAATACTACAACTACAATTACCAGGATCATCACTACTACAACCACAACTACCATAATCACTACTACAACCACAACTACCACGATCATTTCTACTACAACCACAACTACCACGATCACCACAACTACAACCTCAACTACCACCATCATCGCTACTACAACCACAACTACAATAATCACCACTACTACAACATCTACCACGATCATCACTACTACAACCACAACTACCACCATCATCACTACTACGACTACAACTACTACGAATACCACTACTACAACTACAATTACCACGATCACCACAACAACAACGTCAACTACCACGATCACCACTACTACAACTACAACTACCACGATCCTTACTTCCACAACCACAACTACCACGATCATCACTACTACAACTACCACGATCATCACTACTACAACCACAACTACCACGATCACCACTACTACAACCACAACTACCACGATCATCACCACTACAACTACAGGTACCACGATCACCTCTACTACAGCCACAACTACCACGATCACCACAACAACCTCAACTACCACGATCACCACAACAACAACCTCAACTACCACGATCACCACTACTACAACTACAACTACCACGATCCTTACTTCCACAACCACAACTACCACGATCACCACTACTACAACAACAACTACCACGATGATCATTACTACGACTACAACTACCATGAATACTACTACAACTACAATTACCAGGATCTTCACTACTACAACCACAACTACCATAATCACTACTACAACCACAACTACCACGAGCATCACCACTACAACCACAACTTCCACGGTCATAACTACTACAACCACAACTACCACGATCACCTCTACTACAACCACAACTTCCACGATCATAACTACTACAACCACAACTACCATGATCATCTCTACTACAGCTACCACGATCATCACTACTACAACCACAACTACCACGATCACCTCTACTACAACCACAACTTCCACGATCATAACTACTACAACCACAACTACCACGATCATCTCTATTACAACAACAACTACCACGATGATCATTCCTACGACTACAACTACCATGAATACTACTACAACTACAATTACCAGGATCTTCACTACTACAACCACAACTACCACGATCATCTCTACTACAACAACTACCACGATGATCATTACTACGACTACAACTACCATGAATACTACTACAACTACAATTACCAGGATCTTCACTACTACAACCACAACTACCATAATCACTACTACAACCACAACTTCCACGATCACCACTACTACAACCACAACTACCACGATCACCTCTACTACAACCACAACTACCACGATCACCACTACTACAACCACAACTACCACGATCATCACTACTGCAACCACAACTTCCACGATCATAACTACTACAACCACAACTACCACGATCATCTCTACTACAACAACAACTACCACGATGATCATTACTACGACTACAACTACTATGAATACTACTACAACTACAATTACCAGGATCTTCACTACTACAACCACAACTACCATAATCACTACTACAACCACAACTACCACGAGCATTACCACCACAACTACAGGTACCACGATCACCTCTACTACAACCACAACTACCACGATCACCACTGCTACAGCTACCACGATCACCACTACTACAACCACAACTACCACGATCACCTCTACTACAACCACAACTTCCACGATCACCACTACTACAACCACAACTACCACGATCACCTCTACTACAACCACAACTACCACGATCACCACTACTACAACAACAACTACCACGATCACCTCTACTACAACCACAACTTCCTCGATCATAACTACTACAACCACAACTACCACGATCACCTCTACTACAACCACAACTACCACGATCACCACTACTACAACCACAACTACCACGATCACCTCTACTACAACCACAACTTCCACGATCATAACTACTACAACCACAACTACCACGATCATCTCTACTACAACAACAACTACCACGATGATCATTACTACGACTACAACTACCATGAATACTACTACAACTACAATTACCAGGATCTTCAGTACTGCAACCACAACTACCACGATCACCTCTACTACAACCACAACTTCCACGATCATCACTACTACAACCACAACTTCCACGATCATAACTACTACAACCACAACTACCACGATCACCTCTACTACAACCACAACTACCACGATCACCACTACTACAACCACAACTACCACGATCATCACTACTACAACCACAACTTCCACGATCATAACTACTACAACCACAACTACCACGATCATCTCTACTACAACAATAACTACCACGATGATCATTACTACGACTACAACTACCATGAATACTACTACAACTACAATTACCAGGATCTTCACTACTACAACCAGAACTACCACGAGCATCACCACTACAACTACAACTACCACGATCATCACTACTACAACCACAACTACCACGATCACCACTACTACAACCACAACTACCACGATCATCACCACTACAACTACAGGTACCACGATCACCTCTACTACAACCACAACTACCACGATCACCACAACAACCTCAACTACCACGATCACCACAACAACAACCTCAACTACCACGATCACCACTACTACAACTACAACTACCACGATCCTTACTTCCACAACCACAACTACCACGATCACCACTACTACAACAACAACTACCACGATGATCATTACTACGACTACAACTACCATGAATACTACTACAACTACAATTACCAGGATCTTCACTACTACAACCACAACTACCATAATCACTACTACAACCACAACTACCACGAGCATCACCACTACAACCACAACTTCCACGGTCATAACTACTACAACCACAACTACCACGATCACCTCTACTACAACCACAACTTCCACGATCATAACTACTACAACCACAACTACCATGATCATCTCTACTACAGCTACCACGATCATCACTACTACAACCACAACTACCACGATCACCTCTACTACAACCACAACTTCCACGATCATAACTACTACAACCACAACTACCACGATCATCTCTATTACAACAACAACTACCACGATGATCATTCCTACGACTACAACTACCATGAATACTACTACAACTACAATTACCAGGATCTTCACTACTACAACCACAACTACCACGATCATCTCTACTACAACAACTACCACGATGATCATTACTACGACTACAACTACCATGAATACTACTACAACTACAATTACCAGGATCTTCACTACTACAACCACAACTACCATAATCACTACTACAACCACAACTTCCACGATCACCACTACTACAACCACAACTACCACGATCACCTCTACTACAACCACAACTACCACGATCACCACTACTACAACCACAACTACCACGATCATCACTACTGCAACCACAACTTCCACGATCATAACTACTACAACCACAACTACCACGATCATCTCTACTACAACAACAACTACCACGATGATCATTACTACGACTACAACTACTATGAATACTACTACAACTACAATTACCAGGATCTTCACTACTACAACCACAACTACCATAATCACTACTACAACCACAACTACCACGAGCATTACCACCACAACTACAGGTACCACGATCACCTCTACTACAACCACAACTACCACGATCACCACTGCTACAGCTACCACGATCACCACTACTACAACCACAACTACCACGATCACCTCTACTACAACCACAACTTCCACGATCACCACTACTACAACCACAACTACCACGATCACCTCTACTACAACCACAACTACCACGATCACCACTACTACAACAACAACTACCACGATCACCTCTACTACAACCACAACTTCCTCGATCATAACTACTACAACCACAACTACCACGATCACCTCTACTACAACCACAACTACCACGATCACCACTACTACAACCACAACTACCACGATCACCTCTACTACAACCACAACTTCCACGATCATAACTACTACAACCACAACTACCACGATCATCTCTACTACAACAACAACTACCACGATGATCATTACTACGACTACAACTACCATGAATACTACTACAACTACAATTACCAGGATCTTCAGTACTGCAACCACAACTACCACGATCACCTCTACTACAACCACAACTTCCACGATCATCACTACTACAACCACAACTTCCACGATCATAACTACTACAACCACAACTACCACGATCACCTCTACTACAACCACAACTACCACGATCACCACTACTACAACCACAACTACCACGATCATCACTACTACAACCACAACTTCCACGATCATAACTACTACAACCACAACTACCACGATCATCTCTACTACAACAATAACTACCACGATGATCATTACTACGACTACAACTACCATGAATACTACTACAACTACAATTACCAGGACCTTTACTACTACAACCAGAACTACCACGAGCATCACCACTACAACCACAACTACCACGATCATCACTACTACAACCACAACTACCACGAGCATCACCACTACAACTACAACTACCACGATCACCTCTACTACAACCACAACTTCCACGATCATAACTACTACAACCACAACTACCACGATCATCTCTACTACAACAACAACTACCACGATGATCATTACTACGACTACAACTACCATGAATACTACTACAACTACAATTACCAGGATCTTCACTACTACAACCACAACTACCACGATCACCTCTACTACAACCACAACTACCACGATCATCACTTCCACAACCACAACTACAACGATCACCACTACTACAACCACAACTACCACGATCATCACTACTACAACCACAACTACCACGATCACCTCTACTACAACCACAACTACCGCGATCACCACTAATTCACTATAGGTACTACTATCAGTGTAACGACCATCTTTTCGTACCACGAAGGCTTTGTATTTTATTTTTTACTCAAAACGATGTACACCATTTGTATTTTTGTATTTAATACGTTACCTCTCGACAATGATAATTCAGTGAACAGTCTTGCAACTTTAAAAATGTGGATACAATGATACGCTTTGTTACTTGAGTATCTACTTCATAAGGGATGACAGGCGCGGATATATTGTACTCTGACCCAGAAAACTGAAATGCAGCAAAGAACCGTTGACATTTAAAAATGTGTTTCTGGTCTCAGCACCTAACAAATAGTAGAGCGGAAAATGAGTTTTTATTTTAGAATGCAAGTTCACTAAGATGTACATTGACTCATTTTTCATTTTTGGGTTCTTGTTAAAAGCCGCACGTAGCAACATTCCAGTTATATGTCTTTAAATAACTGAGTCTGGACCAGACAATCAAGTGATCAAAAGCAAAAACATCAGTCAACGCAATTGGGATACGATGTCAATGTGCCCGATCACCCGATCCCGTTAGTCGCCTCTTACGACAAACATGGGTTGGTGAAGAGCAATTCTATCTTCATGACGTTGTCATTTTTTGTAAACCACTGTAGACGTAGAAAGGCCTATTTTATATGAGTATGCAAGGCTAGTGTATACTTTTCATAACGTCAGAGTCTAATTGTACTGAGGGGTTGGGAAAGTTAAGGTAAGATGATATTTTATTGTTTCACGTTATATTGATAATTCACTACGGGGCGGAAAATGAGAAACATTGAAATACATACGCACTGAGCAGCCTAACCTTTACAGTAGTTTTATTGTATTCAGCAATATGGAGGGTGTATATCTGAAGACGCTGCCGGGAAAAAACGGCACAGAAGAGGAAATGGCCCAGGATAACCCGGCGTTCGAGAATGACAAGTCGGACTGTGAAAGAAACGGAAACGTAGGTATACTGTGAAAGGTGCGAACGTTGAACAGTTTGTAGCAGTTGCGGTAATATTATTGGATCAGTAGATATTTTATCATCGATCTATATCAATAGATCGACATGTACCATCCGTCGACCTTTGATTTGAAAACAAAATCAGCTTTTTTATTTAGCTTTCTGTAGATTTTGTGAGGTGAAGTTAGTTTTGAAATGAATCTGTTATCCATAGAAAACGCGTCACGCATTCATGTTTGTCCAACTTCTAAATGTCCAACTTCAAGAAAGAACTTCATCCAGTAAAGTACCAGGGAAGGAGGGAATCCGTCGTCATGAGTTCAGTTGATGCTACATGTGGATCGTGGCATTGCCAGGGCGTTGATGCTACATGTGGATCGTGGCATTGCCGGGGCGTTGATGCTACATGTGGATCTAGGCATTGATGCTATATGTGGATCGTGGCATTCCCGGGGCGTTGATGCTACATGTGGATCGTGGCATTGCCGGGGCGTTGATGCTACATGTGGATCTAGGCATTGATGCTATATGTGGATCGTGGCATTGCCGGGGCGTTGATGCTACATGTGGATCGTGGCATTGCCGGGGCGTTGATGCTTCATGTGGATCGTGGCATTGCCGGGGCGTTGATGCTATATATGGATCGTGACATTGCCGGGGCGTTGATGCTAAATGTGGATCGTGGCATTGCCGGGGCGTTGATGCTACATGTGGATCGTGGCATTGTCGGGGCGTTGATGCTACATGTGGATCGTGGCGTTGATGCTACATGTGGATCGTGGCATTGCAAGGGCGTTGATGCTACATGTGGATCGTGGCATTGCCGGGGCGTTGATGCTACATGTGGATCGTGGCATTGCCGGGGCGTTGATGCTACATGTGGATCGTGGCATTGATGCTAAATGTGGATCGTGGCATTGCCGGGGCGTTGATGCTACATGTGGATCGTGGCATTGTCGGGGCGTTGATGCTACATGTGGATCGTGGCATTGATGCTACATGTGGATCGTGGCATTGTCGGGTTGTTGATGCTAAATGTGGATCGTGGCATTGCCGGGGCGTTGATGCTACATGTGGATCGTGGCGTTGATGCTACATGTGGATCGTGACATTGCCGGGGCGCTGATGCTACATGTGGATCGTGACATTGCCGGGGCGTTGATGCTAAATGTGGATCGTGGCATTGCCGGGGCGTTGATGCTACATGTGGATCGTGGCATTGATGCTAAATGTCGATCGTGGCATTGTCGGGGCGTTGATGCTAAATGTGGATTGTGGCATTGCCGGGGCGTTGATGCTACATGTGGATCGTGGCATTGCCGGGGCGTTGATGCTAAATGTGGATCGTGGCATTGCCGGGGCGTTGATGCTACATGTGGATCGTGACATTGCCGGGGCGTTGATGCTACATGTGGATCGTGACATTGCCGGGGCGTTGATGCTACATGTGGATCGTGGCATTGCCGGGGCGTTGATGCTACATGTGGATCGTGGCATTGCCGGGGCGTTGATGCTACATGTGGATCGTGGCATTGATGCTACATGTGAATCGTGGCATTGCCAGGGCGTTGATGCTTATCTGCATATTTTAGATACAAGTGTTTAGACTTGTATGCAAGAGGCCGATGATTCGGTACAGAATACTGGTGTCAAGGTCAGTGTTTGTGTGATGGTAGTTTCAGGCAGTCTGCACATCTGTACTCGAAAAACGGAACCTCAGTCGGTTTTTCTGATGTAAAAATCTAACTATGTGTTTTGTTTAATAATGTTCATATGCATATATCGTCTGAATGTTACGCCTAATACATACACACCTCCATGACATCCATGAGAATGTTTCGTAAAGACACATTCAGGCAACACATTGCTCCATTCTTGCACACAAGGTGCCTCAAGCTTTGTGATTCATCAATATGTGCTTGTCTGTGTATGGCCACAGGTGCCATCACCCCAAGAGGAACCCGAAGACCAGGGTAACGTGTGTTCCCGGGGGGTGGGGACTCTACAGAGAGCTGTGACGTCAGCCTACAACAAGCATGAGGAGGCAGTGTGGATGGTGATCAAGTTCCTTCTCATGCTGGGATACATCGGCTACTTCGGCTATGCGATGTATTACAGGTATGTATCAGGGGTGAAATGTAGGTGTATAATAGGTGTCTCGGGGTATATCACAGGTATATCACAGGTGTATAACCGGTGCTTCAGTGATGTATTACAGGTGTATCAGGGATGTACTACGGCTGTTTAGTAGGTATGTCAGGGATGTATGACAAGTATGTCAGTGATGTATTACCGGTGTGTCACAGGTGTATTACAGATGTGTCAGTGATATAATATATAGTGAGTCACTGATGTATTGCAGGTGTGCCAGGGATATATTACATTATATTATAGGTGTATAATAGGTATGTCAGGAGTATATTACAGGTATATTACATGTGTATAACTGGTGTGCCAGTGATGTATTACAGGTGTATCAGGGGTGTTTTACAGCTGTTTAGTAGGCATGTTAGGGACGTATTACGGGTGTATCACAGACGTATTGTGTTATCACTTTTGATTTGAAAATCTTTGGGATTGGCATTTATCAAATTGAGAAAAATGCCTCTTGTTTCTCTGCACATAAAGATTAAGAGGAAGTGACGACCAGTATCGTAACAGCTGCACGTAACTAACCAGTTACAGAAATACGCCATCAGTGAACCAGGTGCCGCCATGACGATCAGTCTGATTCTACGAACAATATGTATTAATATGCGTCTTCACTCGCATCTTCCCGCCCTGTATTATTCCAGATTCGGTGACGAGGGGTCCTACCGAATAATGGTGGTCACAATCCTGGGTGTCTTCATCATTCTGTGGGGTATAGGGGGAGGCGCCGTCACGAACGTCATCAACAGCTTCCACAGAGGCTGCGTCCAGTACCACGGCAGGAACAGATGCCGGACATTTTCCACTTCGGTCAGATGGTCAGTTGCAACATGACCTTGTTTTGATGTTCTGGTCTACTGTGCTTCCACCAACTGGCGCAATAGTGTTATACGAAAACAAGCCTTGTCTCTCATTCAGATTGTTATACGTGTTTTATTCTTACATTCCTGCGACCTGTCTTCCTCACTGCTTGATCTCCAGTTGCATCTGTTCTTCTATCCGTCCTCCCTCACTAACTCAGTGTTTGTGTTCCAGGTTTCTATATGTGGTAGCGGTTGTGTTTATCTGTGTGTACACGGGGTTGGAGATCGGAAGGAACCAGCCAAGGAACCTCATGTCTCTGATTGGCATTGGATGTTTAATAATTGTCATGTACATCACAAGCACGGATCCAGCCAGGGTAGGATCTCTTCAACATTTGTACTACCAGAATCCAGTCGCAAATTTCTAATGCATATAATAAGCGGCATGTAATGGATTAAAAAGACGCAATACGTCAGCAAAAAAAGGGAAAATACAATTTATCAATACAGTTAAAATTATGAGAAACTTTATGTGAACATGTCGTTTTACCTTATCTTTCTCAAGCGAGTTGCTACTTTCTTTGTTTCCGTGCCACTCTCATTTATATCCCAGCTATATGGAAATAATTAAATCTGACCCGACAGACCGATGACTGGGTCAGTAGCTCAACGCAATTAGGATACGATGATATAAAACAAATCAGCGAGCCTGACGAAGTATGGGTTGCTGAAGACCAGTTCTAACTCTCATCTTCACGGGTGTCATTCGACTATAGATGTTTTGAACATAGAAATCTTCTTGCAATAACTCGGCAGGAATGTTTGGTCTATGGTTTTTCACAAACGTTGCTCCCTTGACATTTTGATGTTCTGGATAGCAACTGAGAAACATATGGGTGTCCTAACGCAATGGCCGGAAATACAGTATGTGTCTGACATAGATGTATCCGGGTCCTGGATAAACTGTTCCTCTCTTTGTGTGGTCCTGTGGGTAGAGCGTAGGTCACAAATCAATTTTAAACAAGGTTGACCGCGGAGAGTACTTCGACGTATGACCGTGTTTGGCAGCTCGACTCCTTACAGTTGTCGGTCCTGTTCCACAACGATGCATATGTGGTCGCACTTTAGGCAAGTGAGTTGGTATAAACTTGTCTTTGTTTACCAATCAGGAAACTGGGTACCCGGTGGGATAGGTCATGTGACTGTTAACCTTCTAGTGCAACAGATAGCTTGGTTTATCCGGGTAATAATAGTCTGACTGCAGAGCTTTGATACTGCCCCTCCTTCGTATGGACTTCAGCACATTCTGCCTTGTATTATTATTAAGATGGCTTGACTAAATCATTGGTAATCGGAAAAATCGTCGATAGGAAAAAAATGATTATAGATATGACAGTTGTGTTACCGATAATGTCTTAAATTGACTTTTGTGTTCGACAAAAGGTTGAATTGATTTTTTTCACAAAATATGCAACTTCGACACGTCACCACTCAACAGTGATGGGAAATATATTAATTTCTTTCAGACATGTTTGGTATTTCATCTCAAAGATACGTCTCCGATATTTGCCGATGATCGTTTGGTATTTAGTTTACGATTATCGAAGTCCATGATCTGTACCGATATCCAGCCCTTGCACTGACTTGACCAGTGAAATATCAACAGCGTTGCCATGCTGTTGCGATAGCCATAATGTGGACTTTGGTCATCCATCCAAAGGCAATGACAAAAGGTCAAATCAAATAACAGACCTAGAACCTCAACTTGATCTCTGCAGGTGAACTGGCATCCTGTATTTTGGGGGATGGCGATCCAGTACATCTTCGCCTGTCTGATACTGAAGACCACATGGGGATACGACGCATTTGATTGGCTGGGAAAGAGGATGACAGAAGTCTTGGGTTACTCCAACACAGGCGCCCAGTTTGTGTTCGGGGAGAGCTATGAGGACCACATGTTTGCCTTTAAAGTAAGTAGCGCTTCTTCATAACCTCCTCGAGTCACAAATAATCTGCAGCATTACGTTAATCCGCCATTAATCTTGATAATGCCAAGTCCATTGCCTGGGGTAGATACCCCAGCTCTCATGGGAGCTATCCATTGTCCTGACTGTTGAGTGATGAGTGATGAGTCGTCAGTGAACAATAGGGCCCGTAACTAGGCCAAGACAATTCGCGAGACTTTACGTTGTTTACTTCTATACTTCCGGTGACAAACAAATACCTTTTCGAATGGTCTCTTTTTCGAGTGGTACTCAGTTAAACCTTGCAGGAATAACAAATGTCGGATCTAACCGTCCCCAAAGTAGCCCACTATTATGACGCTGCTGTGACCGCCAAGTATGGTTGTAAACTTGATCCAGTCTGCATACAGAAACACGAGTCTCATTAACCTATTCAGACAACGACCTACTTTACAACTGATCCGAAATTTCTCGTGGGAAAGTGAAAATAAACATTACAAACACTCTGGTTACTCTGAGTTTTAAAGGTCACATGCAACCAAAAAATCAAACATAATTAAACACATTTATCACTTATTCATGACATATAATATACATTCCTGCTTTTAAAAAAACAAATAAACACAATTATAAGCGTACAATCGCGATTCAAAAGTGCAATATTTTGTACTTGGGCTTACTTCCCCCGAAACGAAGTCATCGGGAGACCGAACCAAATCATAGCGGGTGGATATCCATTCAAGTGTAACAGCGGCTTCTGATTGGCTGTATCATTTGCTGATATGCTGAGGGTTCATAGTGTGTACAGAAAGATGATCTGTTTGATGAGCATTTTAGAAGTATAGCTAGTCACAAGAAAGTAAGATTCTTTATGGATAACAACTTCTTTTTGTGTACTTGATGCGTCGTTTCAGTATGGATTCATACACAGTTATCAAACAAAATCATACACACTAAAAGAAGTCGTTATTCATGAAGAATGTATATAGAGATGTTGGGTTTTGAAAATGCATAATGTGGCAGAGACGGGACTCGGGTGCACGAGTCATAAATCAAGTTATTTTCTTTATGTCGTATAGTCTGATAGGTGTTAAGTTCAAATTGCACGTGATCAATGATTGAAGCTGTGTACTGCATGCTGTCTTTAACAGACAGGCAGACAGACATGGGTGTGAATAAACCAGACACTGAGCTTTCTCTGTGACAGAGACTGCTTACCACAATCAACAAGTTTATTTTACGTAACGAGTAGATTATTTACTTGTTTGTGTACACAACCAAGATTAGACGACAGCTCACGACCTCAGACGCTGGGCATGCATACTGTTTCAAGCTCCGCGAACCTATTCACTGCGCATGCGTTATGGACGCAGCGCAGCACAGCTGTTGAAACCAGTTTTCCCCCCAGCGCTGGGGGGAATTTAGTGAAACGTTTGAACTCCGATTTCGCGAGCTTTTCTTTCATCGTTTTTTTCAACTTTATAGGTTGAATTGGCATTTTTTATGATTTGTTTCGGTAAGTGCACACCGAAAGGTACCAGAATCTGCAAAGTTGTGTTTTACGTTGCATGTGACCTTTAATATTATATTTTACGAACAACGTATTTCTATGTTTCATGGCGTGGTGTAGACAGAATGACCTTAACTGAGACGTCACAGACTCTCCCTGTTTGATGAGGTCGTAAAATGATTCACAATGCATCTGGCTCACCTGTTAGGTGTTGTTGGCACCTATTCGGTGTACGTTCTGTCATGCACAACGAGATCGATATAATATCAGTTCTCTACCAGACCGTCAAACCCTTCTAACGGCAGAGGCTCCTCTAGAGAGCCCTCTGTGCAAGGACAAAGGGACGAGCATCGTCCCATAAAGTTTTGGTTTTGTTTGGTTTGTTGTTAACGCCGCAGTCAGGAGTATTCCTGCTATATGGCTTCGGTCTGTAAAAAATCGCGTCTGGACTACATAAGCCCGTGATCACGATCTATCTACACAATTGGGATGCGATGGCGTGTTAACCAAGTCAGCGATCTTGAGCACCCGACCCTTTTACGACAAGCATGGGTTGCTGAAGATCACTTCTAACCTGGATCCTCACGGGTCTTATCAGATAAAGTGAAATCGGGTGGCTAATTTGGTGATGTCACTCTTGTCCATTATAAGCAGAGAATATCCAGCCACCTTGATATCTGTATACATCCTACCGGGTTGTGCAATTACCCCTCTACGGTGTGAATTACCCCTCTACGGTGTGAATTACCCCTCGTCTGTCTGTATAACTGATTTGAAAGCTCATGGAGCGATATCGATGATATTTACAGGATGAGAAAGTCAACCCAGTACCCTTGTTTTTGCAGGTGTTACCCGTCATCGTGTACTTCAGCTCCCTCATCGCTGTTCTCTACTATGTCGGGGCTATGCAATACATCATCCGTGTACTGGGGAGGTTCCTGGCATTCTGTCTGGACACGAAGGCGACAGAGTCTCTCAATGCTGCTGGCAACATCTTCGCTGGAATGGTGAGAGACGTGACAATACATCAGATGAATGCTATCGTTATCATATGGTATTATTTTCAAAGTATTCAAATTGTTCATATTTATATTAAATAAAGTCGAGTAGGAAAACAGATCCTGCATGACACGTTGGATGTAACAATATAGCGCCAAGTAATTCCACACTTACTTACATGACAGTATAGCGCCAAGTAATTCCACACTTACTTACATGACAGTATAGCGCCAAGTAATTCCACACTTACTTACATGACAATATAGCGCCAAGTAATTCCACACTTACATGACAATATAGCGCCAAGTAATTCCACACTTACTTACATGACAGTATAGCGCCAAGTAATTCCACACTTACTTACATGACAGTATAGCGCCAAGTAATTCCACACTTACTTACATGACAGTATAGCGCCAAGTAATTCCACACTTACTTACATGACAGTATAGCGCCAAGTAATTCCACACTTACTTACATGACAATATAGCGCCAAGTAATTCCACACTTACTTACATGACAATATAGCGCCAAGTAATTCCACACTTACTTACATGACAGTATAGCGCCAAGTAATTCCACACTTACTTACATGACAGTATAGCGCCAAGTAATTCCACACTTACTTACATGACAGTATAGCGCCAAGTAATTCCACACTTACTTACATGACAGTATAGCGCCAAGTAATTCCACACTTACTTACATGACAGTATAGCGCCAAGTAATTCCACACTTACTTACATGACAATATAGCGCCAAGTAATTCCACACTTACTTACATGACAATATAGCGCCAAGTAATTCCACACTTACTTACATGACAGTATAGCGCCAAGTAATTCCACACTTACTTACATGACAGTATAGCGCCAAGTAATTCCACACTTACTTACATGACAATATAGCGCCAAGTAATTCCACACTTACTTACATGACAATATAGCGCCAAGTAATTCCACACTTACTTACATGACAGTATAGCGCCAAGTAATTCCACACTTACTTACATGACAGTATAGCGCCAAGTAATTCCACACTTACTTACATGACAATATAGCGCCAAGTAATTCCACACTTACTTACATGACAATATAGCGCCAAGTAATTCCACACTTACTTACATGACAGTATAGCGCCAAGTAATTCCACACTTACTTACATGACAGTATAGCGCCAAGTAATTCCACACTTACTTACATGACAGTATAGCGCCAAGTAATTCCACACTTACTTACATGACAATATAGCGCCAAGTAATTCCACACTTACTTACATGACAATATAGCGCCAAGTAATTCCACACTTACTTACATGACAGTATAGCGCCAAGTAATTCCACACTTACTTACATGACAGTATAGCGCCAAGTAATTCCACACTTACTTACATGACAATATAGCGCCAAGTAATTCCACACTTACTTACATGACAATATAGCGCCAAGTAATTCCACACTTACTTACATGACAGTATAGCGCCAAGTAATTCCACACTTACTTACATGACAGTATAGCGCCAAGTAATTCCACACTTACTTACATGACAATATAGCGCCAAGTAATTCCACACTTACTTACATGACAATATAGCGCCAAGTAATTCCACACTTACTTACATGACAGTATAGCGCCAAGTAATTCCACACTTACTTACATGGCCACTCATACATCAGTAAATCTCTGTTGAAACACTTGGGAAATTTCTGCTGTAGTTTTAGTCAGTTTGGTGTATGTCGCTCATAGAAAGGTACTTCCGCATTTATTTTTCTGACCATACCCAGTTCATCGGCCCGGTTCTTAAAATACATGGCTTATAGACTTTTAGACTTTTTAGAGTTTACAGGCTTTACACCAAAATAGGCCCATGTAAAACAACGAAATCCTAAAGTAAACGCCATTTACAAACGTTTCAGACCGAGTGTCCTCTCATGATACGTCCCTTTCTCCCTTTGATGACGAAATCGGAGTTGCACGCCGTCATGACGGGAGGATTCGCCACGGTATCCGGCAGCGTCCTGGGCGCTTACGTCACGTATGGGGTAAGTTGGCAACAAGTTAAACCCCAACACATCAGCTTGGGGATAAAAGACCAAGCTTGTGCAGGTCCCAGACGGCACGAGGGCCACAACTCGGGTTGAATTAATGCTGTTTGGACCCGTTTCCCACGTGTGTCGCCGACAGTGTACGCAAATAAGAAAGACATGATGCATACGCCTTAAACTGTTTGCATCGTTTACAAATATTGCACTAAATATAACATCGAATGTTCTGGTTAAGAAGTTCTTTATTGCAAATATGCGTTAGAACTGATCTTCAATAAGCCGTGCTTGTCATAAGAGGCGTCTACAGGAATGAGATGGTTAGGCCCTCTTACTTGTTTCACGTTATCGTATCCCGATTGCGTAGGTCGATGCTCTTGCTGGTGACCCTTGAATTGTCTGGTCCAGACTCGATTTTTTTCAGACCTCCCCCAGATGGAATATTGCGGTGCGGTGTAAAAATAAACTCACTCACTCACACGTGTACATAGTGTCAGTATGCTTTCAAGACACTTCAATAAATATTCTTTGTGCGTATCAATCTACTTTTGCCTTTTATTGTTAAAAACTGTTCACATGTTATTCATATGGAAGCGTATTAGGGCCACGGTGAAAAATGTTTTTGGTGTCACTATCTCCTACGTAAGACTTAGTATCTCCTACGTAAGACTTAGTATCTCCTACGTAGGACTTACTCTCTCCTACGTAAGACTTAGTATCTCCTACGTAGGACTTAGTATCTCCTACGTAGGAGACAATAAGTCCTACGTAGGAGATACTAAGTCTAGGACTTACTATCTCCTGCGTAGGACTTACTATCTGCCACTTAGTACTTAATATATTCTTTTAAAAGGTTCGGATTATGAAGTGTGGCTATTAAATTGAGAAATGTTTGGTAATGCAGGACGTTAGAAATGCACGTCGATGCATATTTATAACACTAACGCAGTGTGTGTGTGTGTGTGTGTGTGTGTGTGTGTGTGTGTGTGTGTGTGTGTGTGTTACGTTTGGGTGACGTGGACCTTGATCTAATTACAATTATGGGTAATCTCTCTTACTCTCTCTCACACACAGATACACACACGCACTCACGCACACACACACAGAGGAAAGGGGGAGGTGGGAGTCTGATGTGAAATTCCTGTTATGGCACGTCCTCCGAAAGTATAAGGATATAAGCACGCATAGACTGCCACCGATAGACACGCCTGTGCACGCAGATTATAACTAATAGGCAACGGCCTCTGAAATATCCAGCGCTTAACAGAAAAATGTAACGAAGTGCAACATGTAACAGTGAACTAACTGCAACGCGTAACAATAGGGCAAACTGAACGCGAGGCAGTAAAGTACATCAGTCGGTCCAACACATGAAAGTGATATGCAACAAGTATACTACTCATCAAAAGTCCAGACTCACTAAATACACCCACTATATGTGATATATGTATCCATGGGTACAACGAAGATGAATTTCTCCATCAACTTGGGGGAAACAACAGCAAACCTTATGCAGATTAATCGCACGAGGATGATTCATCAAATTGCTGAAAAGCATGTGCAAATGTCGTGCATGTGAACTGCTGCGTTTTGGTGTAAAGTTTTGATAAGAATTTGTTATTTTTCACAGAGTTTAATTATTTGTTGAACGCACGACAATCATCTTGTCAACGTTACGAATTTGTTTTATTATACATCAGTTCATGTGTAAACATCACCTTTAAACAGAATGGAATATTTTGCAAAATCTAGTTTAGAACAGTGAGTGAGCCTAAACGTTTGATGGGTAGTATAGTTGGACACAAGAGTCTAATGGTGAATGAAACAGTAGACATTTAGAGTAAATGAAACATATGATATTAGACTCCAATGGTAAATATAACACATAATTGTAGACTCTTAATGAAACACATGGCTGTAAACTCTAAAACAGTGACTGAAACAGTCAAAAAGGAAATGGTTTCTGTGTCTGGGGAACTAAGTTGACCATTTCAGATTAATGTATATTAACGTATATCAAACATCTCCAACGTGAGATACTAAGTCCTACATAGGTGATACTAAGTCCTACATAGGTGATACTAAGTCCTACATAGGTGATACTAAGTCCTACATAGGTGATACTAAGTCCTACATAGGTGATACTAAGTCCTACATAGGTGATACTAAGTCCTACATAGGTGATACTAAGTCCTACATAGGTGATACTAAGTCCTACATAGGTGATACTAAGTCCTACATAGGTGATAATAAGTCCTACATAGGTGATAGTAAGTCCTACGTAGGAGATAGTAAGTCATACGTAGGACTTATTAGGAGGAGATATTAAGACCTACGTTGGAGATAATAACTCATACGTAGGACTAAATAACTCCTACGTAGGAGATACTAAGTCCTACGTAGGAGATATGAAGTACTAAGTCCTACGTAGAGGATACTAAGTAGAAAGTCCTACGTAGGGGACACTATCTCCTACGTAGGAGATACTATGTCCCACGTAGGACTTATTATTGCGTGTGGAAAGATCTATGATGTCCCCGCCGTGACATAGCTGGATGTTTGCTGATAGTGGCCTAAAACTGTATTCACACATTTTGCTTTCTTCTCTTTGGTTCATTTTCAGCTGTGTCTGCCCAAAATCACGAATGTTCTGGCAAAACTACTTTATGCAGTTATGGAATACTTCAAGATTTGTCCTTATTATGACAGTTACTTGTATCTTGACAATAGTAAATCCTCTTTCTTCTGAAGGTAAAGGCCAACCATCTGCTCGCGGCGTCCGTTATGTCCGCTCCGGCTGCTCTGGCCATCTCCAAACTGACCTATCCCGAGACGGAGACGTCGGACATCGACCCGGACGATGTGTACAAGTTGCAGATGGAGTAGGTCCAACATGCATACATAGACCCTATAAGTCCACAATCCATGCAGTCATAGACCCCGCAGGTCCACAATCCATGCATGCATAGACCCTGCAGGTCCACAGTCCATGCATGCATAGACCCTGCAGGTCCACAGTCCATGCATGCATAGACCATGTAGCTCCACAATGCATGCATACATCGACCCAGTAGGTGAAGACTTTATGCATGCATAGACTAAATAGGTCCACAATGCACATGGTCTTTGATCAGTACCGTGATCCCACCAAGATCGCTATGTTGCAAGCCCAGTCACGTAATTTGATGGTCAGGGTTTCCTGCCCTGGCGCTCCAGAAACAGATTATGGGTTCGAATCCTTATTTGCATGGAATATGATTTTATGTTCTACAAGACACTATTATGGATTACAACTTCTTTAATTCTTTTAACACGAAGTTTCAAGGCTAATTCTTGCCCCTTCGTCACTATCCATAATAGTGTCTTGTATTACCTTACCAACTTCTAAATGCCTTTGAAGAATTTTATGATTTTATGTTCGTTGGCACCATACCTGTTCTCTTGGGCTTCTCCAAAATGTATTACTTTTCTTCAACATCAAACAGGGCGATGGGGTAGCAAGGTGGTTATGTCGTTCGCTCGTCACGCCGAAAACTCGGGTTCGATTCCTTACATGGACACAATGTGTAAAGCCCATTTCTAGTGTCCGCCGCGGTATTATTGCTGGGATATTGCTGACAGTGGCGTAAAACTGACTGACTCACTCAAATTCAAACATCCTGTGACGAAAGTGAACCTACTCGAAGCTAGACAAGCGCATAAATCAATTCCACCTTTCACTCACACACAATGTTAGGGATGTCTTTCTTTCCATTACTTTCCGCGAATCCAATACAGTCTGTAATTGACACCAGTATTAGTTTTTGAAACTAGTTCAACTGGTTCACATGATTATCTGCCCTCAGCAAGCCAAACAACGTCATCGAGGCTGCGTCGAACGGGGCGTCAGTCGCCATAAGTCTTGTTGCCAACGTCGCTGTCAACGTCATGGCGTTCCTGGCGCTGCTCCAACTCGTGGACGCTTCGTTGATATTCTTGGGAGACAGAGTAGGCATTGAAAACCTGACCTTCCAAGTAGGTATATCTCTATGCGAGACATTTATGCCTTTCTCCTTTTGGTTCTACTTCCCAAACAGTAGTCACGGAATCTTTCATGTTCTTTATACCGATTCTATGTTATGCATATTATCATTTGGATTACCCCCATGTCCTTGTACATTTTGTTCATTACCTTCTCTAAAACATGATACCAAAATACTTTATATGTCACCATTGTCTGTGTTTCTTCATGACAATCCCTTAGTACGTCACCGTCATGTATGTGAGTGAGTGAGTGAGTTTAGTTTTACGCCGCTCTTAGCAATATTCAAGCAATACCACAACGGGGACACCAGAAATGGGCTTCACATGCTGTATCCATATGGCGAATCGAACCCTGGTCCTCGATGCGACCATTTAACGCTTAACCACTGGACTACCCCACCGGCCTTCTTATTTATGTCACCACTTCGAGACCCGTCGATGGTTTTAATTACGTTGAGTTCGTAACCTGTAACATTTTTGTTTTCCATTGTGTTTTTTTTTTCATTTTTGAACAGAGGTGGTGTGGTAATCGTTCTGCCTAAGGAACAGTGCGCGAAATAGATACTGGCACGCTAACCCGGGGCTAGTAAAATCTTGCCGGGTTCATTGCGTTCACTGTCGCTGGCGCAAATGGCTTGTGAATTTTCATGGGGTCGATTTGTAAATACATCACTCTCACCGACTTGATAAGCTATAATACTCTTCTAAATCATGTAAGATTATGGCCTAATAAGATATGTCCATCATATTAGCAGCTTAATGGTAAAACCCGTGTCTACCTTCATATTTGATGTAGGTTAATAAATTTCAACCATAGCTAGCCCGACTGGCAAGCAGAATTTTGTAAAATATTTTACACTCTGCTAGAGAACATGTAATTATATAAAATGTCCGGATACCGACGTGTTGGGAGTAACCAAACATTGTTTGCTGGTATCTCTTGAAGAAGTGACGACCCGTGAAGATCCGGGATAGAACTGATCTTCAGTTACCCGAGCTTGTCGAAAGAGGCGACTAACGGGTGATCAGGTTCGATGACTTGGTTCACGGATGTCAATGCGTTTAACAACAAACAAGCAAAACCCGAAGGAGTTAATGATTAACACAGATCCCTGGTGTGGTCGATCTCGTTGCTGCATAATAGTGACATCGTGGCAGTTCAGAAATGTCTTGACCCTTGAAGATCCAGGCTAAAAGTGATCTTCAGTAAACAATGCTTGTGGTAAGAGGCGACTAACACGTCACCGTATCCCAACTGCGTAGACCGATGTCGATCACTGGATTGTCTGGTCCAGACTCGATCATTTACCTACTGTCGCTATACAGGTGGAAAACTGCGTAAAACTAAACTCACTCACTCACTTGACGCTTGCAACCTTGACATGTGCCAACGAAAGATGGTACATACATATCATTCTTCATCCACAGCTGATCTGTTCTTACGTGTTCTACCCAATCAGTTTTGTGATGGGAATTGATCCTATCGATTGCCGGCGAATGGCCAGGCTGATTGGCTTCAAGACATTTACAAATGAGTTCGTGGCATATATTGAGATGGGGAAGCTAATAGATAACGGTGATATATTTAACAACTACACGGCAACAGTACCTAACGCCACGTGGGTAACTCAACCCAATGACGACGTCTTCTTGACGGACTGGGGCCAAACCTTAGTAGGTGGAATTCTGCTGGTAAGAATTAACACCTAACATTCAATTTACATTCACACATTTACCATACCGAAGAGAATATAATGACGCAGTTTCAAACTCTGTTTCTCTGTTCGACTTATCTGGCACATTGTCGGTCCTAGTTTGCAGCACAGAGTTGTGTCCCTTTGTATGACATAGTTACATTACTTGAATGGTCATGGCCATATCCATAAAAAAAATGTTTAAAAAAATCATAAAAAAAACTACAAAATATCCATACTAGTGGATTTCATGTCAGGCCCTGCCCTGTCACCTATCTACCAATGGCCCCGATTGTTATTTCCAGATTACACATTAATATCGCACACTGATAATGCATCTCTTGTATAAGTTCTTGGTGATTTAAGTTTGCATATTTACAAAAGAAAGTGATGAAGAGGTGACACTGTTTTGTTTTATTTTCTAAAGCCCCGATCACAGGTTATCGCTACATATGCCTTGTGTGGATTCAGCAATCTCGGCTCCATGGGGATCCAGATTGGAGCATTAGGAGCCATGGCTCCATCTAGGAAGCCAGATCTAACAGCCATGGCTCTGAGAGCCATGATTGCTGGCAACGTGGCTTGCTTTTTGACAGCGTGCATTGCAGGTGGGTATTTCTTTATAACTGGTTTTAAGGTGAATATCTGACTTGTCTTTGCGTGTGTTTGAGTTGGTAGGGCTGGATAATTTCATCTGGTTACAACCGCGAGTGACTCAGCAAGTGAGTGGGCGATTGTGGTTTTACGGCGCTCTTATCAATATTCCCTAAATATCACGGTAGGGAACACCAGAAATGGGCTTCACACATTGTACCCATGTGGGAAATCGAACACTGGTTTTCAGCGTGACGACCGAACACTTTAACCACAAGGCCATCCTACCGCCCAACTGTTTGATAGTGATTCATAAACACATATCCATGGTGCAGTCTTAATCACACAAAACCTGCTTTTGCTAGGAAAGGGGAAAGAGAAAGCAAATACGCAATTAAGCATACGTGAGGATAAAGAAAAGTGGAAAATCATTATGAATAAATTGGCAGTGCTCTGACAGAGATGAAACACCTACAAAATACTTCAATGCTGTGGAAAATGTAGAAGATAAACAGTTCATACCTTGACAAGACATTTGTCTGGAAAGTGAAAAAGACTTAATTCAGGGATTTATAAGAGTGAATCTGCTCTTTGTTACAGGACTTTTCTACAGTGGTGAACTGTAAGCAGCATTGGTCGTGACTAGGTTCAAGCCATCGACTGGGACAAATGAAAGGGACATAAGGATATATGAAAAATACTGCAAAATCTTATGCAACTGCTGTACACACGGAGGAGAAATATGGAAGTGCTGCGTTCTTGGCAGGGTGAATATTATGATTTTCGGTCAAAAGTGGGACACTGGTCACCAAGTGGTGGACGTCAAGGATGTGTGTACCTTGCGTCTGCTTCCACAACCAACCAATAACGGACTCTTTACCTTTGATTAAGCCAAATCTTAAAACACAGGCAGTTGTATGTATAGAAAATTCCAGGAAGTAACAAGGATATAGATTCTAATCAGCCCAAGTCAACGTTTTCCATCTGTCACCTGAACCATTGGGATATCTCATAACACTGCTGAAGCGTCCTAGTTCTACAAGCTCTTTCGGCAAATGTATAACTCAGAAAATGCGAAGGGCACCTAATTTGTTCATATTACTGTAATGCAGGGCTGATACCTGTAGAAAATATGGAATTGAGTACCCGCGTGTACCTACCCGAACAGGAATCGAGTACCCGAAAATGTAAGGAATGCATCTCTTTTGCCAGCTCTGAACATTCAGTCACGAGTTGACAAAGACTAATATAGAAAACTTGAAAGGATGGCATTGATGGATGAACACCATTACATACATTCCTCGTTAGCAATAACCTTCATTAAGAGAATCAGATTCAGTCTTGTTTATGCAATACTGTAGGCCAAATGACCCAAGGTACAATTACACGAGAACATATTACCTTGTCACTTGGATTTGATATGAATAAACAAAACTAATAATCATGAACGGCATGCATTAAATACATGCTTTAAGTCTAAGGATAGTAAATTGATTGTCTGTGGATTTTGTGAACAAATACGTTTGATGACCGTAACAGAGGATAATCAAGGTATATATTTCAGTCCGGGGGCAGAATATTTTAGACAGGAAAATAATATGTGAATTTCATCTTCGACGTAGAGATCCATACGATGCTCACAGCAGATGTTAGAGTCGTAGTGTTGTTTCCCCTACGTGTATGTATTTAGCTTAAGATTGTTCAATATTATTCTGAATTTACAGAATGCGCGTACCAAAGACTTTTTTTGAGGGACAGGTAATTCATGTTACTGTGTTAAAATCAGTTATAAAACCAGAGTATAATGACAGATAACTTGAAGTAGAAATGGACAAATTCCAACCCTGGATAATTGTATCCTGTAACCTCTGACCATGGGACAATACCAATAATGCAAATGTGAGTTACGTAAGTAATGAAATAGACACGTTATTACCTGCCCTTGTCGTTGCAGACTTCTCAACCTTTCCGGGTACTCGATTCCCAGAAACAAGACTCGATTCCACGCGGTTCACTTGTCTTCGCACAAGGTTACGATTGTTGTTGCCATGTTCAACCTGTAGGAATGCATTATCTGAAATGGAACATTTTTGAAGATACACGCTGTTGCTTCTAGTGCATGTGCATCGGATAAACCACTGGTTGCGGTCCCTTTTCATCCCTTTAAGACTGCATATTTTATTGTACTATTAGTCAGACACGATTTCCTTCAACATCATCACCTCCTAACGACACGGCCTCAAACAACTGTTTTGAAACGTCAGTCACTGTCAGACACTGGCCTCCTGAGACACTTGCTGAGACAAGTGCATGTCCGAAAATGTTACGGCGACATGCAAAGACGACCTTTCACTAATGACACTAACGAGTGTACAATATTTCCTACCTGTTACATGATCCTGAAGAGCACATACATATTATGTTAGCATCTGAATATGCATCATACACAAATTTCACCTTATCTGGAGCTTTTGCAGCTGTATAACTAAGAAGATTTCATTAAGATAGTGTGGACATTTGCACGTGATATCCTGTCGAATGTATGAACTGGGCTGATCCCTCTGGAATAAACCCCATGCGATTCAACAAATACATGAATCACGAGTTACCTATAGAAATTATTTGGTGTTATTGTTCAGTTAATGAGACAATATTTCTGTTAAACAGGAACATGTTCATCCATTACACCATTACACCTTTACGTAAACCATATTATGTAGGCAAATACCAAACGGATTCTTGTATTATTTCTCACATGCATCTGTTCCATCACGTATCAAGATATATAATGCACCGTCACAATGATTGATTTGCCTGAACACGACCCTCAGCACCCCTAGAAGTCATCCCGTTTGTATGACCACAGCGACGTGTGAGGTCGACTACAGCATGAGCAACTCTCGGTATGTTGCGGACTGCTATCCCTATACCAGCATGAAGTCTCTGAAACACACATAGAGAAAAGAACCATTACACCAACGGTTTCACCCAGGTATAGCTACTTTAGACACGTTTTCAGAATATCTTTATGAGATAATATTGGCTATTTGGAAGAGGTGTTGTGCAACCAGACTATGTTATTCAACGATCTTGGCGTCAAAATGTCGAACTTTCTGTTGCCTGAATATTTTTCATTGTCCATTTTCATGTTTTAAGCAGTCGTGGCAAATCATCCCGGTTTCATTTTGTTCAAATCCGTCATCGTCTCCATCTGATTTTCCAGTATTGTGTAAAAAATATGTTGGAATGTTTTACATAGTCAACACTTAGTCGTTTTGTAATGTCTGTTTATCCAGGGATAATCTACATCTGTATATACAGTCGCCCTAATTTATATAACAGTTATGTTTGTTTCCATGCTTATTCATAGATTTTGTGCACTATGCATAGATTCTACATGTATTCGAGTCACGATCTAAAGCGAACATCACATGCACTACGTGTGATTCCGTCATAAAATATAAGATTTCAGTAATTTAAACTGTTCTTACAGCTCGATAACTTGGAACATCAATTGATTCTGTAGTTGACAAACAAATACGAGGCCCCTTCCAGATGTTATAGTCGTAGTGTTGTTTCCCCTACGTGTATGTATTTAGCTTAAGATTGTTCAATATTATTCTGAATTTACAGAATGCGCGTACCAAAGACTTTTTTTGAGGGACAGGTAATTCATGTTACTGTGTTAAAATCAGTTATAAAACCAGAGTATAATGACAGATAGCTTGAAGTAGAAATGGACAAATTCCAACCCTGGATAATTGCATCCTGTAACCTCTGACCATGGGACAATACCAATAATGCAAATGTGAGTTACGTAAGTAATGAAATAGACACGTTATTACCTGCCCTTGTCGTTGCAGACTTCTCAACCTTTCCGGGTACTCGATTCCCAGAAACAAGACTCGATTCCACGCGGTTCACTTGTCTTCGCACAAGGTTACGATTGTTGTTGCCATGTTCAACCTGTAGGAATGCATTATCTGAAATGGAACATTTTTGAAGATACACGCTGTTGCTTCTAGTGCATGTGCATCGGATAAACCACTGGTTGCGGTCCCTTTTCATCCCTTTAAGACTGCATATTTTATTGTACTATTAGTCAGACACGATTTCCTTCAACATCATCACCTCCTAACGACACGGCCTCAAACAACTGTTTTGAAACGTCAGTCACTGTCAGACACTTGCTGAGACAAGTGCATGTCCGAAAATGTTACGGCGACATGCAAAGACGACCTTTCACTAATGACACTAACGAGTGTACAATATTTTCTACCTGTTACATGATCCTGAAGAGCACATACATTTTATGTTAGCATCTGAACATACATCATACACAAATTTCACCTTTTCTGGAGCTTTTGCAGCTGTATAAGTAAGAAGATTTCATTAAGATAGTGTGGACATTTGCACGTGATATCCTGTCGATTGTATGAACTGGGCTGATCCCTCTGGAATAAACCCCATGTGATTCAACAAATACATGAATCACGAGTTACCTATAGAAATTATTTGGTGTTATTGTTCAGTTAATGAGACAATATTTCTGTTAAACAGGAACATGTTCATCCATTACACCATTACACCTTTACGTAAACCATATTATGTAGGCAAATACCAAACGGATTCTTGTATTATTTCTCACATGCATCTGTTCCATCACGTATCAAGATATATAATGCACCGTCACAATGATTGATTTGCCTGAACACGACCCTCAGCACCCCTAGAAGTCATCCCGTTTGTATGACCACAGCGACGTGTGAGGTCGACTACAGCATGAGCAACTCTCGGTATGTTGCGGACTGCTATCCCTATACCAGCATGAAGTCTCTGAAACACACATAGAGAAAAGAACCATTACACCAACGGTTTCACCCAGGTATAGCTACTTTAGACACGTTTTCAGAATATCTTTATGAGATAATATTGGCTATTTGGAAGAGGTGTTGTGCAACCAGACTATGTTATTCAACGATCTTGGCGTCAAAATGTCGAACTTTCTGTTGCCTGAATATTTTTCATTGTCCATTTTCATGTTTTAAGCAGTCGTGGCAAATCATCCCGGTTTCATTTTGTTCAAATCCGTCATCGTCTCCATCTGATTTTCCAGTATTGTGTAAAAAATATGTTGGAATGTTTTACATAGTCAACACTTAGTCGTTTTGTAATGTCTGTTTATCCAGGGATAATCTACATCTGTATATACAGTCGCCCTAATTTATATAACAGTTATGTTTGTTTCCATGCTTATTCATAGATTTTGTGCACTATGCATAGATTCTACATGTATTCGAGTCACGATCTAAAGCGAACATCACATGCACTACGTGTGATTCCGTCATAAAATATAAGATTTCAGTAATTTAAACTGTTCTTACAGCTCGATAACTTGGAACATCAATTGATTCTGTAGTTGACAAACAAATACGAGGCCCCTTCCAAAGACGATTGCACAGTGACGGCATGTTATTTATTTTACCTATTTTCTGCTGGACGAAATACAAGCAAAACAAACAGCTGCTGGACTACAATTTATTAGTCTGACACTGTGTATTGACGTACACCCACTGTAAACTACATTCACTAATACATACATGTTTAAAAGATGAAATGAAAGGACGGACAGTGAAAAGACAGAAGCCAGGAAAAAAAAAGAAAAAAAAAAAAAGAAAAGAAAAAGAAAAGAAAAAAAAAACTTCAAGAAAATTCAGTTGATTGGTTTTTCGATTGCAGTTCATTAACAAAAGGTGAGGGATTTAAATCAATTAAAAACCCCACACAAACATGTTTTATCACACTTAATAATAAATAAATTGGCATTTGAAAGGCAACATAATTTCACGTGTCCTCAGAAAACAATATGGGTTAACTGTAAAGAGATTCATTTTCAAATATCCTCTTGCTTTAATATAGCACTATTGATTTGAGGTTACAAACATATGCAACAAATGAATAATTTGAGTCAGGTTTCGTTAAAAAACACTTTTGTCAGTCTTCTATGACATTGTTGTGTGCCAACTTCATGTGGGAGGCCATGGATGTCTACCAAATAGACAAAACATGATTTAATCCTGTCAAAACATCATAATCTGTCGGAACTGTGACTCAAGCCAAAAATCAATGGTTTATGGCTTGAACCAAGTATGATAACTCTGCATAGCAAGTTGCATTGCCAAGGAGTAAATGGCCAAATGAACCAAATGAATGAATGATGTTTGAAATGTACCATCACAATACAAAACTGACTGCTATGCATCCTTGAAATAGTCTCTGCTAAAATACACCCAATATACCATGTGATACACCTTCATCCAAAAGCACTTTCAAATGAAATAAATGGGGACATTGTTTCTGCTTCAGGGCTAAACCTCAGCAACAGTCCGTCCCATATACAAATGCTGACAAAGATTCAACTAAAGTAATCCACCTCGCCTAGGATCTGGCTTACAAACACAACTGAACATGGCCTTGTTCTGCAAAATGATCTTACATAATATTTGTATTATTTTGTGGAATGACGCCCTAATTATTATCTGTTTCACACTACTTCAAATAATCATTAAGGTCAATGCATGAGGTCTGCACATAAGACTCAGACAATCTGCATGAGCCCCTGGGCCTCCTTTGATAAAGCACTAGAGTGATCCTAGGTCACTAAGGTAACCTCAGTGCAATGTTAAAGGATATGAATTTAGGATAACCTTAGTAAAGGATACTTCATGTAAGGAGCCCCTGGATCCTGTTGCAAAAAGCAGTCTTAGCACTGTGTATCATAAGTCTTTTTTTCTTTTTATATGAATGGGAGTGAGTTAGTGAGGTTGGTTTAACAGCAGACTCAGCAATATTCCAGTTATATGGCAGTGGGTCTGTAAATAATAGAGTCTGGTCCACACAATCCAGTGATCAACAGCATGAGCATCAGTCTGTGCAATTTGGTTTTATGAATGAGAGATGATATGATGAAAATGATGATAATGGTTATTTATAAAGTACCTGTTTGGACACACATGCATTCTCAAGGTGACAACACATTATTACCCCTGATATCCCAAACTGCCTGTGAGGTGCCAGAAGTATGTTGTATGTTATGACCTAGGTTATCTTCATAGTGGGTCAGAAACGGATGTCCTAGAAGCACTGTGGAGTTAAACTGCCAGACCCATCCAAGGACTCTCCGCGACCAACCTTACTCAACTTCAACTGATTTGTGATCTGGGTGCCATTGTACAAAACAACCTTAGCACTAACGCTAAGTCACAGTCACCTTAGTACTAAGTCTAACTTAAGTCCATGTGAAGGTATGGGAGTTATGGTCACCTTAGCACTAAGATCGCTTTGTACAAACAACGGCATGCTGTGCTGTATGCACAGGACCACACACAAGCTCAGATACAATCACCCTGGTGCTAATTTAGCTTTGTGCAACACGACCCTGAACGCTGCCTGACTACCAAAAACATTCACATCTTCATCAGCAGTTAAATGATGAAAAGAGACACAACAAAATGATGACAATTCAGAATAAATACAATAAGGTAGAATATTATATAAAAAGCTGACACAACTACAATGCTAAAAACACTACTTCTCTGTAAAGTTCAACCTACAGATTAATTTACTATACCCTTAACCAGTGTTCTTTCAGACTATACACTTGGTATATGAGTTGAAGCATACATCATTTTGTTTGATCTGATCGGTGATGTAGCGATTCACATTCAGTGCATCTCAATGCAAGTATCAATACAAAAAGACACATATACATACAATTATGAGACAAGGACTACATAAAAACTGTACGTGTTACTTTTTCTTGCTGGTACATACAAAAGGTCTCAGTAAGATTTTTAATAATGAACTGAGATCTTCATGTTTCACTTCAACACAAGTCAAGTTTTCATGTCTTGTATCTAGTGAAATGAGATTTAAGGTATCATTTCATACCTTATAACGATGTAAAGGCAAAGTCTTCATGTTCCTTACACCTAATGCCATCTGTTGAAGGTGAGTGCTTTTAGCTCTAAGCTGTTTTCAGCTTTACACCAGAAATAGGCTGACATGAGAACCCTATCTTGCTAAATGAACTGTGTTTGGTTTGTAACTTCTTCACATGACAGATAAAACAGTCTTGTCAGTTGTTACTACCAACTGAAGAGACAGTTGTGTGGCTTTATCTTTCCTTTACATCTACAACACCATCACCCATTGATGTTTGACTTCCCACAGTTTCTCATTCATTCCTTTGGGGTTTGGAGGACTAAAAAATCAATTGAAATAAAAGTCATTAATAAGGGATCAAACATGTTAAAAAAATTCATAGGTTTAAATGATACTGTACATTTCATAGATCATGGAGAAACATTGAGATGGATGAGAAAGTGGTCAAAGAATAACACTACCATTGACCAGCAGGATGTTCCCCATGCTTTTAGTGACATTCCAGTAAATTCATTGGACACAAGAAATGGGCTTCACACATTGTGCTAACAGGTTGTCAGTTATATGAATATGTGTGAGGAGAGCCCGGATTGACGCAGGTCTTACACATTTGCCCTTTGGTGAAACAGAGGAGCTACAGTATGCAGGTTAAGGAGTTACGGACGGGATTTGAACTATCAATCATGGGTTTCCTGCAAAGGGACTCACACTGAGCTCAGGAGCATTAAACAGCTGCATCACTGGTACCCCAGCTTACATTACAAGATACACCTTTGAAACATTTCCTGAAAAACAGTGGTTATTGCCTTTATAACCAGGGTAGATCAACTTCAGGCATATAAATACACATGTCTTGGTTCTGTTGACATAATGGCAACCTTGTTTTAATATGTAGGTCTTTAGTGTGGAAACTATCTCTGTCTACATTAACAATGAGATGTGCTTGGTTCAACTGCTAGTAATTCTGTGTTATCTGAGATGTATCTACCCTCATGCCATCTATAATCCTGACACATTTCATCAACTGTAAGCAAGACAGAAGCTTGTCTAGCTGTAAGCCTGACACACATGCTTGTCCTGATAGAAGTGACAGACGTGCATCCAGATGAAACTTGGATATGACAAGTGGTGAGATGCACAGTCACTCCGTCACATATGCTTGACATGACTTCACTCCTAAGGTTCAACTCTGGTAAGATGCCAACAACTTGTGAGATCCATGTCAACTGTCACATCTGTCAATCACTGCTGTTGACGGTGTTGGAAATATTGTCCAAAACACTGACTTCATGGCTGTCACGCTCATCTGGAACAAATACAAATGTAAGCATTAAACCCTAGAGATTGTCAGGAGGTAATTTTACATATCAAAGAACTGACAAAGCAGAACCAAACACCACAATCCAACTAAAAATAGCACACATGTTGTGTTTTGTAGACATATGAATTTTGATTAGAAATAGAAAAAATGTTTCACTTTTACACTGGTTCCAGATGACAGGATCAACTACACTCCTTTGACACACTGAATCACAACATATTGTATGGCAAGAGGGGAATAAGCAGGTGACAGATTGTAATGTTTAGTCAAAAGTGCAAATACTGAATCTTGAATGAAACAGTTCACAGTTTCCATGGTGAATAAAACCCAAACATTGAGCACACTACCATACGGTAAGCCTTTACAGCTTTTATCAACAGCATCTGAGCAGGTCTAGACAAATCCTTGACACTGTGTATACTAGCGTGCAATGGTTCACAGTCACCTATGAACTTTTTAATAAAAAGCAGACAGGGAATTCCAAACAGGTATTGCATATGGTGCAGATAGATAAGATTTATATCGTAGCTTCCTTAAATCTTCACAGTTGCTTGTAATTTTCAATGTCTATTTGGTGGAAGTAATTTAAACTAGGTAAACTTACTGTTAGTACCCAGGACATACTTGCCAAATTCATACCAGTCCTTTGAGTTTCATACTGGTAAAATACTGGCATATGCCGAAAACAATGCTATCTCATCTAGTGATATGAATTGGTAAGTCATTCCACATACATCTAAAAGGTAAATATCTATCTTAACTTAGATTCATTTGAACAGTTAGTCAGGTTTCCTGTTTTATGCAGCAGTCAACAGAGTGCCAGCTATATGTAATTTGGTTCGTAGAGCTATGCGAAACTCAAACAAAATCAATCTCATGAGTGAGAAACATTCTGTGCAAAGTTAGTCATGGAGTTAGTGATATTGAAACAAAACAGTGGCATTGAAAACATCCAGAGTGTATATGATGCAATGGAGATAAAACACACTAGATCAATCAAGATGATCTGACAAAGGATGATTTTTTTCCTGAAATACCAAACTGATGAATATTTCATGAAAAGAGTAGGAGAAATCAGAATGTAACTTGCTTGTGAAAAACATGCTGAGTTATTAACCAATATAAACAGTTTCAAACCAACACAAACATGAACTAATTTAGTCACCATTGTCTTCTTTCTTATTTCTTTTCTTTGGGACTGCCACTGTGATAGGAGCAAGGAATCCAACATATTACATGATCTCACAAACACTTATAGTGTAAAATTGATCCACTTGGTACCACATGAATCAAGTGGTCGACAGTATGAGCACTGATCCACTAGGGCAGCAACAACTGTTACTAATTCGATTCGAGACGCGAATACCTGGAATTATTTCCATGCAGCCAAAACGTAATTTTGCCTCCAACTGGGGCAGTTTCGAATGCTGAAATATGGCGAAAGGTGACTGGTCAACACTACTAATTATCCAATAAGAATTACTGTTGACGACGTATTTCATGCTAAAAAACTGAAGCTAAGAGTTAAATGAATCTGATGTTTTTACATGAATGAAGAACTGAATATAAGATGTTCCAATTGAGTGTCCAATAGCAACAATTGAATGGAATCAAGGACTGGGTGAATTGTTGCAGCCCTATGATCCAAATTATCAGGGTATAATTGGTCTTGATCAATTAAGTCACTCAGACTGACCATCTTATCCATAAATAAACTTGGAGATCCGCAAAGCTGGGAATCTGTACTACCCCGGAATCACCACAATGGTGACATCACAAAACTTCTGTCAGCATCAAAAGTAGAAAGGTCAGTTCAGAGGAAAAAGAACCACATAACTTGGTTTTAAAGCCCATTTCTATTTTCATACTGTGACAACAGAGGAATGACAAGTGCAAATGAATGGTCCTTATTGAAATGTCAGCGGCTTACTTTTAGCTGGTTTAGGTGATTTGAACAGCTTCAAAGGTGCTGTAGTGAAGAAGTGGGATGTGCCTGGATCTCCTCGACGTAGCTTCCTGAAACACAAATAGTCCTCGAAGAGATTTACCTTGGATTCTGGACAAAATCAGTTAATGACAAATTGGGTAAAAACTTGTTATATTGCTCAAGACTGATTGCTATTGCTACCAAAATACCAATACTGTAAGTCCTACTTGACTGGTAGCATCTGCAGACTTGAAGTGTGGGTGTGTGGGCTTGGGATATGCAGTCAATATTAAAGGAGATGTTCTCATCAAATATTGTCTATTCGATTCCTCAAATTTTCTGCTACATTTTACCTCACATACAAGGTAGATGATTATGTTACATCTTGTTCAAAGGGATTTCCTAAGAGACACTAAATTGAGTATAAGAAATTGTTAACTTTGGATGCAAGTGTTGAACAGACATCATTAAATGCTGCACGTTGAAACAGTTTTACTCACGATGACATTAGAGGTTCTTTGTAGTTGACTACAACCCCTCTCCGTGACCTCTTCTCTCCTCCTTCCCTGTAAACAAACAAACAGAATTTGCACTGTGAAGTACTGGAACATCTGTGGGTAGCAAACCCAAGGGGCAGAGGGAGGTGCTCAATAGTTGTTGGGTGAAGTAAACTGTGGGATGGACAAAGAGAGAGAGGTGAACATGGGATGCAGTGGGAGGTGAACATGGGTCATAGTGAGAGGTGAAGATATAGGCGAACAAGGGATGCATTTGGAGGTGAACATGGGCCATAGTGGGAGGGAGGTGAACATGTGATGCTGTGGGAGGTGAAGATACAGGTGAACATGTGTCCTAGTGGGAGGTGAACATGGGATGCAGCGGTAGGTGAACATGGGTCTTGGTGGGAAGTGAACATGAGTTGTAGCGGGGATGAATATGGGATGCAATGGGAAGTGAAGATGGGGAGTAGCAGGAGGTGAACATGGGATGCAGTGGGAAGCGAAGATGGGTCGTGGTGGGAGGTGAACATGGGATGCAGTGGGAGGTGAAGACTGGATGCAATGTGAAGTTAAGATGTGGTGTAATGGGAGGTAAAAATGGAAGGCAGTGGGAAGTGAACATGGGATGCAGTGGGAGCATAGCAAGTGTCATGTTGGTAGCTATGATACATAATTTTTGTAACCACTACAAGAGGCTTCCACTTCCAGTAAAGCAGCAGCAGGTTGAACACATGTTAACGTGCAGTAGCTATGCGCAAGTACAGAGGAATGTTGTGTGCAAAAGAGTTTAAGTTGAAGACTGGTAAAAGCCGGAACAACAACATTCAGCAAGTTCGAAAAGCCTACCATGTCCAAAAATATTTTGAGTCATTTCTTAACAAGAATTGTTGCAATCATCGACACACAGTTGCAGCATGAGGTCTTTAAATCACTTTCAGAAGTGATGTAAAACATGTTCATGGGGCCAGTAAGTAGACTGTACTGATGGTTGTCAGTAAGAGCTGACAGTCCTAGCAGGATGAATGAATTTCTAACCATACCCAAATTAGCCAAATACTATGAGTGATAACAGCTGTGACAGACAAGCATTTCATGCAGATGCTCCGGTCTAAGTCATATCTGGCGGTTGCACAATTTTGAACCAGAACTGGTTCGTGAACATGCGCTTGTCACCAGCACTAAGCTGGACACAGTCACAAATATGGCAGTTGGCGCACACAAAGGTAGTTGGGAATCAGGTTACTGCTAGATGTAGCACCTAATGACTTACAGGCCCTGTGCTTGCAAAAGAGGGACAGTTAAAAAAAAAGACCAGACCAGTTATTGCTAGATATCACAATTTATCTTATCTCACACATAAATGTCATTTTCTGATTGTCTGAGTGCTCTTCTGTTACTTTCAATGTAACCCGCTTACACACGAGGTACATTGCAATATACCCCACTACCAACAACTCATTCAGTACTTTGTTGAAGTTACTTTTTCATCTCGAATAACACTAAGAGACACACGATGCATGGATATTATGAATGTTTTGTGAATGGAAATGGATGGAAGACAGATAACTCTAAATCGGTTTTTCTTGTGTTGTCCACAAAATCTAGCAATGGCTATAAAAACATTTGACTCTCTTTTCAATAAATAAATTTATACAAAACGTTCAAATGTAGTCCCTGTGAATGTTAAGAAGGGGAATTACATCACAGCAACTTTACTAAGACAATACCTACGGGCAAAAAACAGCATCATTCGAATTGTTTGATTCACACAGGTTGAGATGTAGTCTGATACCTTTGCTTGAAACAGCTCAAAATTAAAATTGAGGTGTTCGGTAAGATAAATACGTTGTTCACTGGTCCCTTGGGGACCATGGGTCGAGATACTCAGGGCTCATGGTACCTCAACCCATGGTTGCCTCGAGACCAGTAAACACGTTATAATATCTCAGCTGAAATCAAGAAGGATCTACCCCATTTCCTCTGGTTCTCTCTTTCTCTTCAGATCTCCGTTCTCCTTCTCTGTCCCTGCAAGCGACATCCTCTCTGCAGCGGTGGGAAGCATGGACAGCTTGCGCTTCAGCTCATTGAACATCACCTTCAGCTCAGCCTAGAACAATCAACAGTTGATGGAGACAGAAGGCAGGAGTTTGATGCCAAATGAACAGTATTTCTGTAATCAAAGCGTGCCAGCTTTTGGCAGTAAAGAAAATTAGAATGTGATTCATGTCTCTTAGATATCACCAATATGATCAAACCCATGACTGATATTTTACAAAATTTTCTCAAAATGCTCTTGCAACCAGACAGGAAAATGTTTAGCTATCCTGACAGAATTGCTACAGCTGAGCTAGCGGGTCTTGTATTTTGGGCAATGAAGGTTAAGACCATTCCTTTCCACATTCCCGTATCATGCTTATCACAAAACCTAAAATTAGTTTATCTTTTCCCAAATTCGGCTATGTTGAGTACAGTTTATCAGAGAGCTATGTGACAGCATCGACTGCATTTTGACATTATTGCAAATAGTAAGCAATCCAAGTGGAAATCGCAGACAGAAAGAATTATTCAGAAAATGACTGATAGTGATGACGTCTGTACCTAACATTTGAAACCTCTGATTTCCAAGCTTTCAATACTGAATATAAACCAAGAATCTGAAAACACAATATTTTTCTCTTGATAAAAACAATGAAAGACAAACGAATTATCCTGTCATTCACATATACACTAACCTGTTGACTCTCTTTGCTGCGGGCAGGTTTGTCTGCTGTCACCTCCAATTTCTTCTTGGCCGATTTCTTCCCCGTTGACTTGGCGCTTTTACTTTCTGATGAAGGATTTGTCTTGTCCTTATTTGTTTTCTCCTCAGATGGAGTCTGAGAGATCTCCTCATCTGATTTTCTTTTCTGCAGTTTCTTTACACTTCTCTTATCACTGTCTGTTGACTGCTCGGTATCAACTGTGATCTGAAGACTTTCCCTTCTTGACTGGGATTTTGAGTCATTTCCTTCTTCTCTATCAGGTGTTGCTTCCCTGTCAATAGCACGCTTTTTACTTTGGCTGCGACCTCTCTCAACCTGTGACCTTGACTTGCTTCGAGATCTCGAGTGTTTTTTCTTTGGTACATCTGGACTCCCTTTCAAAGGTAATGAATATGTTTCACTTTGTGACTTATTGCTGTGTGGATCAGCTTTTGCGGAATGCCCTCTTGATTCTTCCAGTGACATGTCATCTTCATCAGAATCCACTTCAGTGTATATCTTACGTTGATTACAACCCCTCTCCACTCGTGACCTTGACTTGCTTCTAGATCTTGAGTCTTTCTTTTTTGATTCAGCTTGAATCCCTTTCAAAGGTAAAGAATAAGCCTCACTTTCTGTCCTCTTACATATCTGAATTTGTGACGTACCATTAGTCAATCGTTCTCCCTTTCCAGAATGTCTCCTTGACTCTTCATCCTGTACTTCCACTTCATCATCCGAACTAGCTTCAACATACTTCTTGCGCTGACTTTTCCTAACTCTTGACCTTGACCTGCCCCGAGATCTTGAGCTCTTTTCCTTTGATTCATCTGGAGTTCCTTTCACTTGCAATGAGTATGTTCCACTTTCCTCATTTTTCTTTAGTTTGTCACCATTAGAATCCGAAATTCTGCTTGACTTTTGACGTATGTCAGCTTCATCACCAGAATCTGCATCAGTGTGTTTCTTGAGCTGACTGAGACTTTTCTCTACTCTTGACCTTGACTTGCTTCGGGATCTTGAATCGTTCCTTTTTGGTACTTCTGGACTCCCCTTCAAAGGTAAGGAATAAGTCTCACTTTCTTTGTTGTCAGTTGGATTAGCATTCCCAGAACAGACACTTGCTTCTTTGAATTGTATTTCATCTTCATCACTACAAGCTGCTTCTCCATGGTTTCTACTTTGACGTTTTTCTGTTCTCAACTTTGATCTACTTGGAGATCTTGACTGTTTTCTTTTTGTGTCATCTGCACTTCCTTTCAAAGGTGATTCCTCAGTTTCCACATTTTTACCTTCATCTTCATCCTGAGAATCCACTTCAATGTAGTTCTTACGTTGACTACAATTTCTCTGAACTCTTGACCTTGACTTACTTCGAGATCTGGTTTCTTTTCTCTTTCTTTCCTCTGGGCTTGCCTTCAAAGGTAATGAATATGTTCCACTCTCAACAGTTTTACATCCGTCCACATTGTCTCTCTTTTCTTCTTTACTGCTACACTTAAACTCAAGGTCTTCTGAATCAGTCCTCTTCTTGCTACGACTACGACCCTTAGACCTGGACTGACCTCTAGCTTTGCCCTTTCCACTTTCCTTTGGGCTGTCTTTGAGAGGAAGATGATAAACTTCCTCTTCTTCACCAGGATCTTCCATCTCATTCAAAGGAACAAAGTTTCTAGCACTCTCATCAGCTGTTGGAGAATAATTCTTGATCGATTCTGCTATTACAACACTGTCATTTCTACAAGTTGCATTCAAACGCAAACTGTGATCAGGATCATCAAATTCTGTGAAAGCTTGGAGAAGTTCCTTTACATCAACCTTCTTCTTACTTTGAGTTTGTTGCCTTTCAACCTTTTTAAGTTCCTTTGGTCTGCCTCTTGATGCTTCCTGTTTTTCAGCAGCATCTTCTTTTGTCAGATTCACAGACCCCCTTTTATTGTCTTGTCCAATCTTCTCACCTTTTACTGACCCCTTTGTCTTTTCATTCTCTTGACCAGCACCATGATGCTTCAGGACAGAAGTTTCTTTGTTCTTTTGTGACTTGGCTGTTTTCTTCATCAATCCATCGTCTCCACTACCTCCTTCATCATCTGTTGCTGGAACTACCTTTGTCTTGTTCCCAATATCATCATCTTCCACCTCTTCATCTGTTGTAGAAACCAGACTCTTCTTGCCACCATCCACCTTAGATTGTGTTGGAGGAATCACTTCATCATCAGATTCTGAAGCAATCCTCTGCCTCCTGCCAAAGCTTCTCGAGGATTTCCTAACTGGTTGAATTTCTTCACTTTCAACCTTATCCTCCTTTGATGTCTTATCTACAGGTTTAATAGATATGAGTTTTGCAATGAAATCCCGTGATGACACAGGCTGTAGGTCACCCACCATGGTAAGACTATCATCCATTGCTGTCCAATCATCCTGACAATCACCATCTGCTTCCACAGCCTTCTTCCCTTCTGTAACAGACTGATCTGCATCATCACTGCAGCCCTCAGCCTGAGTTTTGTTAGTATTGTTGGATTTCATCTTGGCAGTTTGTGAAGATCTGCCTACACGTTGTACAGATTTGGGATCTCTACCTTGAGACTCTACTGCCAGGGACTTTTTGCTCTTGTCTCCAAAGTTCTGTTCGTCAGGATCTTTTTCATTACGTTTTGTGGACACTTCAGCCTGATTTTCTGGTTTGTACTTCTTACTCCTGCCATTTCTTGAAGATATAAATGTTGCTTTGGATGAGTCCATTTCAGACACAGACTGTGTTAATTCTGAATCATTATTTGCAAGTTTACGGCTCTTTAGTTTCTCACACGATTGTTCAAGAACCTCTCCAGCATCCGTGTTCATTATCTGAGCATCTTCACCCTCTGTCACACCATCAGAAACTGACTGGCTTTTTCCCATGCCACTTTTCTGGACTGGTTCCACAGCAAAACTTTCTCCCTCATTTTGGTTTTGGTTTGGCACTTTCTCCTCATGTTCATCATTCATTTCAACATCCTCTTCAGCAGGCTGCCGTTTCCTACTCTGTGACCTTGACCTTGTCATCAGACCTCTTGACCTTGACCGACCTCTATCATTACATTTCTCATCTGATTCATCGACATCCATGTCTTCACCATTTTTATCTGCTTTTCTGGCCCGACTGCGTGACCTCCCTCGTCTACCGTTGGACCTTGAACCTTTCAGTTCTGATTCTTCTTTGTCAGATTCACCATCAACTGCAGCATCTGTAGTTGACTTTCTGCTTCGACTCTTTGATCTAGAAGCGGGTCCTCTACTTCTACATCGACTTCTAGCTCCAAGATTTCTCTCATCTGGACTTCCTTTCAAAGGCAAGCTATAAGTGATACTTTCAGAATCACATTTTTGGTCATCTTTTTTTGTAGTTCCTCCCTTTAAGTGATTCTCTTTCCCATGGGGCTGCTCAACTGGAGGCTGGACATTCGAGTCATTTATGGAGATGTCATACACTGAGGGCTGGACCCTACTCTTTTCTGCAAGATGGACGGGAGTCTTGTCATGAAAGTCAAAGATATTCTTTGGTGAAGGGAAATTGGCAGCAATGGTGTCCTTCATATCTTTCATTTCCTTTTTACTTTTACTTCTTGGCCTTGAGGGCAACTTAGATGGAATAGCTTTCCTGCTTCCATCAAAATCTCTCCGTGAAGCAGTGAAAACAATCTTGCCAGGTTTCCGTAGCTGAAGGACAACAGCAGATTTGCCTGATTCATCAGATTCCTTACTAATATCAGAATCACTCTTGGACAATTTGATGTCCTTCTTCTCTTTGGCTGATATTGAAGTAAGAGAGGTCGACTTTGCAATCTTAGACTTTGATTTCTCAGCTGTTGTTTTAGGCACAGTTTTTGTCTTTTCCTTGACCTCTGATTTAGGATTCTCTTCATCATCAGGTGGCATGTCTGCTTGTTTGGCGACAGCAATCTGCTCAACATTGATCACCTCTGTCAGCTCCATATCACTGTTTAGATAGACGGTGACATCGTCAGGATCACAAACAGGGAGAGGGGCTTTGAATACATGTTCTTCTTCTGATTTAACTGACTGATCTGCAAGTGCTGGGCTTCTGCTCAAGACAAATGTCTCTCTCTTTGAATCCTTCTTTGACTTTTCTTTGATTTCTGGAACAGGTTTCTTCACAACGAATGTTCCTCTACGATCATGTTTACACCTGTCTTCTGCAGGTTCACTTTCTGGCTGGGGTTTAGGAGGGGGAACAACAAATGTTCCCCGGCGATCTCTTTTGAGCTCTAAAGTCTTCATTTTAGGAGCTTCCGGACTCTTGATCATGTCTCCATTAGAACTGGACTCTGCCTTCTGCCTGCTTTCAGACTGGCCACTTCTTTGGGATTCTTTTGAGACATATTTGGGTGAGACTTTATCTGGGATGCTAGAGGAAACTGCATCCTTGAATGCAGTCTCTGTTAACATAGAGCTTTCTGAAACTGAAAAGTAAGGAAAAATTACATCTCCTGACATTTTGTACATAGTACATGTTTGTCTCCTTTACTGAGTTGTGCACGTACATTCAAATACTGGCGTAACTAAAACACAATAGGGTGAAAGTAATTTTACCTGTTTAAGATCAATGCACTTACACTGTGTTGAGCATGTGGCACTTTTGTACTGCAACGCCATAAAAATTTCATGCCATTCTGACTTTCATAAATATTAGCCCTTGTTTTACTTGCAAAGCAGAGCACCATCACCTTAACAAGTACCATCTTTAGTCTCTCCAGTCCTGAAGATGATCATGCGGCAGCTGCACTCACCTGGTGGGAGGCCCTCACAGCCACCATGCAGGTTCCTCTCCACCAGTACAGACTCACCTGTTGGAAGGTCCTCACAGTCGTCATGCAGGTTCCCTTCTGCCAGTACAGACTCACCTGCTGGGAGGTCCTCACAGTCATCATGCAGGTTCCTCTCCACCAGTACATACTCACCTGCAGGGAGGTCCTCATAGTTGTAATGCAGGTTCCCTTCTGCCAGTACAGACTCACCTGCAGGTAGGTCCTCACAGTCATCATGCAGGTTCCTCTTCACAAGTACAGACTCACCTGCAGGGAGGTCCCCACAGTCGTCATGCAGGTTCCCTTCTGCCAGTACAGACTGTTCCAGAATCATAGTCATCTCCTGCACCTGGCGGACAGTGTCAGCACACTGCTGTTGTAGGGCGTCAGTCTCCATGGGCGTGGCAGGGTCCACAGCATGCACTGGATGGGGATGGGACACTGACACACGAGAGAATGTGTTCGGGTTATAGTAGATTGAGCTGCAACAAAGATTTGAGGGATGGATTGTATTTTGTACCTATGACCACAGACGTAAGTAACATATAAATGATGGTGCATAATGATGACTAAAAACATCATGTTATGTATGATGCTTAACTTGAAGGAATGACATTTCGTCCAAGAACTGGGGCAGTGGGGTAGCTTAGTGGTTGGCATTTGCTAATCACGTTGAAAACCTGATTCCATGTGCGAAGCCCATTTCTGGCGTCCCCCACTGTGATATTGCTAGAATACTGCAAAAAGTGGGGTAAAACTCACTCACTACTCCCAAGAACTGGAAATATGGAAAAGTGGTGGCATTACTATTTGCAGGAGTTGCAGTGTGTTTATCTTTCTTGACTTGGGAGCAGGCCAGTCACAACACTGAATCATGTAATTTTTATATTTCAGTCATCAAATATGGGTAAGACATAAATAAATGGATTGGAAAGCTCTGTGAATCAAAAGTTGCTCTTTCGGCTGGCCTTGAAGAGTTTCATTTCATTTTAAACCTGTTACATTTGAAATACTTTCATCCCACTTATGATGCGATGTATTGCATGTTATTACTCGCCTGTTGAAGATACTGCAGTGTAATCAGGTAGTATTTTCACTTCAATATTACACTAGTGTAATACCGCTTGACGTATGACGTCAAAATGGTTCAAAGTTGTGACGTCACAATGCTAATTTTGATGTCACGATTTTACTAGACCTTGCTAGACTTGAAAGCTCAGTGTCCTCACACTATAGGCGATTTCGCCGCAGTTTATGTCAATTTATGTTGGCGAGTAATAAACAGAATACTAAACTCGCTTCCGTGAAATATCATTTTCATTAAACTCATTAAAGATTTAGTATCAAACTCGCTTTCGCTCGTCTGATACCAAATCATTAACTCGTTTAATCAAAATGGTATTACACAAAGGTTGTTTAGTATCCTCTATTTATACAAGGGTATAAATCAGTGTATCTTGGGTTATGCATCCATAAACGATATTGTTTAGTAAGGCTTTTACGATTCACCATTATGTCCTTTTACAAAGGGAGATACACAAGTATGGAATATGTACTAGCCTTGCAGTAGCAGAAGTCATGCTAGTTTGCCAAAGCCAAACTTCTATACTGCTATAGTACTGTCAACTTTACTACATACAAAATTTGCAAATAATTATTCATATTCATTACCCAATATTTGTGATACGCATTGTATTCGCCACATAGTGTATTCATTACAGTCCAGCTGTTTAGCCATATTGTTACATCTCTAGTGATTTAGAGAACACAATTCACATAAACACAATTCATCTGAGTTCTGACCTGGTGGCTCCGCTGTTGATGGGGGAGTAGGCATCATCTGACGCCCCCAGGGAGGAGTTGCGAGCGCTGGAAGCCAGAGACAAGCGACTGGGGTCCATACACTTGTCAAGAGCATCCTGCAGACAGCTGCCAGCATCCAGCAGATGGACGCTCACCTTGCTCAGGATGTACTTGAGCTGCTGAGTCTTATCCTGCCGCAGATGGTACAATTATTAGATCTCAACATCAGCCCTGTTGGGTTTGATTTGTAAACTAGGACACTCAAGGAACACCACTCATCTCACTTTGACCATGGTAACCAACACACTAGATTGTCCAAGACTCTATTATTGGACTGTATTTCATCTTAACAAACCCACAGATCCAGAGCACTAATTTCATGGAAATATTCAAGAAATGGAATACTGAACATAAGTTCAATTGAGCTGTAGCTGACTGAGCATCAAAAGCTGAGCTACTTATAACGTCACCTGACAATGGGCATGATAATGGCTTGTTGTCAAGCAATTTGGGGGCATTATCAAGTTACATTTGCCTGCTCACTTCTGATAACATGTGGGTGATTTAATGATAATTCTATACATCTTAATTTACATCCGAACAGAGCCTGTTAACATGACGCTGTGTGTGTCATAAAGTTACAATGCTGATCATAAAGTTCCCTGTGATCTTACCTCTATTCTTCTCTGGACCTCCTTCTCAAGACTGTCGTCCTTCAGTCCAGCAACACGCTCCAGGTTCATGAGCCGCAACTGGAGCTCCTGGAACTCCTTCTTCATCTCGTTGTTCACCTCGTAAGATATGCGGAGGTCCTGACGAACCTTCTCCAGTGACTGAGCCAATGCCTTGTTGTTTGCCCTCAGAGATGCCTTGACCACCGATGAGTTGGCCGCTGTGTAAATATACATTATTTTGCTTTAAAATGCATCACTAGGTCATAAAAAAAGACTCATATTGAAGCATTATGATGGTGGTATCATAACATTTGAGTTTGGAGTGTGAGTGACTGAGTGAGTTTCATTTTACGCAGCACTCAGCAATATTCCAGGAAAAAGTGGCCGTCTGTAAATAATCAAGTCTGGACAAGACAATTCAGTTAACAACTGGATGAGCATTCATCTAAACAAGTGGGATACGATGACAATGTGTCAGCCAAGTCAGCGAGTCTGACCACTTGATCTTGTTAGTCAGATATGCTGACCTGTAACTGAGCATGAATCAGATGATCAGATGATTTTCAATATGAGCACAAAACCAAGATGTTGGGTTACTAAGATGATGCACTATTTCTACAAACCAAACTTAGCACTATGAAATGGTAAGCCAATAGTACATAGAGTACCTGTAATATTCATCCTGGCTGAAAAAGACATCTTGTTACTTGTTGAGAGATTCAAGTCAAACTTTGACTTCTTCTTCTTGATTCTCTTTAGTTTTATGCGCTTGTCTCCTCCATCTTCCCGGGCATTATCCATGCTGTCTTCCTTTGTGTCCTGAAAACACCACAAATCCACGTCAGAAGAGCTGGATGGCACTGCCACTGTTTTATGCACACCCTGCTATATTCCAGCTATAAGGCAACAGTCTGTAAATAAATGAGTCTAGACAAGACAATCCACTGATCAACAGCATCCGCATCGTTCTATGCAATGGGCGATCTTTTTGAATTTATCTTCCTGTTACTAATCCGCTAGGTGTGCTGATCCGGATGGTCCAACCTCAAACTGACAGCACATGTCATATGCGCCATATGTGTTTCTATTACACTTAGAGACAGTTAACCAGTATAGCCTTCACTATCACTGGGAATGTGCATGGACAGCATGTCTTTTCCCTTTTACAATGATATATCAAGTGTTATGTCCTAAAATTTGACAAATGAAATTTATTCTATGATTCCATGATACACCTAGGATAGGCATGACTGCTTACATTGCAAGTATGAATCGGGAAATGGCAGCTCGAAGCGAGGTGGTGGAATCAGCTGATTGTTTTCAGATCATGTTTTGTCGTTTTGTTGACGTTTTGCAGTCAGTAATTTACGTCTGGCACTAGATGTCTCAGTATCACATATTTAAAACTGTGGTGTATTTTCATTGTATATGTACTCAAATCGTCTTAGTATTACGGCCAATATGGCTGCATTCATGGAATTCACTAAGGTGGGGAGTTGATGTGCGAAATGTGAAACACTGAAAGTCTTGTTATGTAAATTTGATTGGGTCGTTCATGATGGGATTGAGATTTCTGACAACACAGATATTTAGCAGGTACAGAGGAAAGTAAGAAACAATGATGAACCAATTGTAAAATAACAGTAACGGATGAATTATGGCAGTTATTGCCTACATGTAGCCAACTTTCAGATGGGATAAATTGGGCATAACTAAAATCCCTACTGTACTTTTTTATGTCTGTAACCGTTTGTGATGCATGAAATATTAATTCACTGTATAGATAAATAATAAATAAAAAAAACGCAAACTTCTACAATGACTGCACTTTAATTGTCCTCAATTAAGTGTATAAATTAAAACATTTTTCTTAAGTTTTAATAAAGGAAATAATATTAATTTATTAAATACACTAAGCAAAACTACCATTAGGTTAAGTACCTATTCAAGGGCACTTTCCAAATGTTATTTTTCACTACACAACTAAACACAGAGTTAACGAATGGTGTTTCATAATAACAGGACATTGGGTCCTGTAAGCTTCAGATGTCTGTCTGACCCACTGAAAATTCACAGGACCCACAGAATAAAATTAAACACATTTTTCAGATTTAACATTTCTCATAACTGGCATTGAAATTATTAACATTATATAATGACAAACATTATAAACATAAATTTATAAACAGTGAACAAGTGTGGCATGCCACATATAACAACTTCAGACAAAGTTATTGTGATATATTCAGTCAGACACTGGGGCCAGCAGGTTGGGGACTTCTGTCTGACCGTTGGCAGTTCTGCCGGATTTGTCAGAGGGTCAGACACTATTCGTGAACACTGTAAACAATACATATATTCATATTGATAATAAATTTCAATCTCTAATATAATAGAAGGTACTGTTAAGTGTTGTCAGCATCGAATGGTTTACATTTTCCTTCAGTGTCTACATACATCTTGTCTTCACAATGATCAGATTATTGTAATAGTCATGAAAAAGCTCATATCTTATTTTTTAGACCTCCCCCTTTTGTTGCATTATATTGTTTTTTCAAATTCTACTACAAATATATCAATAAAGTCAATATGTTTTCCCACTTTACATTGTGCTGTGTTGTACTGTACAATGTTGTAAATCTATCTGATTCTTTGTATGCTGGAGCATGTATACTTTAATATTACATTAAACATGCATGACTTTATTCGGTCATTGTACATTGTACTGTTATTTGTTACAATATAAATAAATGCATCAACATATCTTCATATAATAATTCTGGGGTTAAATTCAAATTTATATCATCTAAAACATATATTTGATAAAAAAAACCCCCATTTTCTGTGTTTATTCCTAATAAATCGACATAACCTAAAGTTTTCTGTTAGAACCGTTGAATGAAAATCGGATTAGGTCCCTTACCCTAACCCTGACCCTAAACCCTTGAAACAATTCTAATAAATAGAATATGTTCACAGAACCAGCACGAAAATGGCTGACGTGTCCAGTGTAATGCATTCTTACCGCTTCGAAAAATAATTACGAATAAACTCCATTTCAGTGTAATGGTGCAAATTACTGAATGACAAAGATATATATGTATATTAGTTTACATTTATAATTCATTTGATCCAAACATTTACATCTGAAACCAAAATATAAAATATATTTACATAACGTAAATTGAACAAACTGCGAATAATAAAATATGGCAACATCTGACCTATGTAAGTCATTCTTACTAAATTAAAAAAATTCAAAATATATCAGTGTACCAAATATAACACCTCAGCACCTCTTAATACAAAGAAATATGAGCATATTAGTCAAAAAAGAAAAAAATATTTTATACTGGTGCTCGTAAAAAATTGTGCATCCGCCAGTGAGCTACTACTGGAAACTCGCAACATCGTTGGGTGCCTGTAATGACATGGCTGGTAGAGATGAAAAATCAGTAAATAAACCCTTACACATCAGTTACTAGAGGACTCACAAAAATAACTAAAAGCCCTAAAATTAAGGAAAGTCAAAAGGGCCATAGACTTAAGTGAAAAATGTCGACCTGTTCGACCTGGAAGAAAGAATATGGGGAAGAAACTCTTTCCCAGTATTTACATAATTTATCAGTAATTGCTACTGTGTTACCACAATACTAAGTAGTAACGGATCTTTGCATAAAATGTAATAACACTGAAAGGTGAGTTTCCGTCCAAATGGACTTCTATGATTACTACACTGTCAAAATGATATAAATGTTCCAAATATAAGAAATTATTGGTATTGACTTGACGATAATTGGACGGTGTTTGATACACAATACAGATGAGTCATTGATTGCCATTTACAATATTCGATTTAAATGTACGATAACTGATAATCTGAAAATCTAATGTGTTGACATTTCTACTATTCGAAACATTGTCGGGCTTTGATTTGAACGCCATCGTCAGATTCGAAAAGGCCCGTGAGAGAGAAAACCGCTCATTATAAAATAATCTCTGCCGAATGGACCACAAACCATGTTTTCTCTGTAGTTTAAAATCCGGTAGTCTGACAGTTCAACGATCGGGAATACCACCGATCATGGCATTCTTTCATAACGGACACAAGACGCCGCCATTTTAACTTGAATCTACCGCCCAGAATCGAGCAGCTCTGCGGCTGATGTGCGCAAACGCCCCTGCACCTTATATCACGTATTCGTCAATTACATACAGTGCCCAGTTATTATAGAACAGATATAATTTTGTCGTAAATGTTGTATTTTATATATCAGGCGTGACTGTTATTTTTAAGGATATTAGAAGTCATAGGATCAAGCCATTTATTCATAGTGAAAGATTAATATCTTCGTTCTGATTTAGTCACGTGATTTGTCGACACAACATGGCGTCTTCTGTCGTCGTGGAAATGTCAGATCTGGTGCAATAGGACGTTTACCGTTTAAAACAGACTGCAAATAACGTAAACCATGTGTAAAAAGCAGAAACATAAAGGGAACGTCTAGTAAATAGCGAAAACTCAAGATGACATTTTCTCCAGGAGATCTGAAAGACGTGGCAAACCTTGTTGCTAGGAAGCTGTGAGTATCTAAGCTGGACTCAGTGGCCAAGTCCATTTCACCTTATCCATGTTTTTCATTCATGTATTGAACTGTATCGACGATTGTTTTCTCATTTCTGCAGTGCTTCGTCAGTTAAGGGTGATTATGTTCTTTTGATTTAAAATCATTTGGAAACTAGATGGACAGATTTGTTTTGTAATTCGATTTCGAATTCACGGAAATCACGCACCTGTTTGGCCGAACAAGCATTTCCAAATCTTCTTTGATGTAAATGAACAATCGCGTGCATACAATGTGGAATAATTTTGATTACACATATCGAGTTATGTATACAGCACACTCAGTAAACTGTTTTGTTGACACTGGAGAAATTTGGTAAAAATGCAAATATTAAATTAACTTTGTGTGAATTCAGATTTAGATTTTATTATTTATTGTTATTACTATTATTATTAATATTTCCACACTTACACTAATTTCATGTGTTGTCAAGCAGATCTTTACCTTAGTGTCTCATTACCACTTAACAACCAGTCCTTTGTCACCACAACATACATTACTACAATCTCTAATTTGGCAGCTGTCTAACAATAGGATATAAATAAACCCTGCTATTATCTGAAGTGTTGTAACCCTGCCCTGTTGAACATAAATTCATGGATCGTTATTGTAAACTTTATCCGTTAAAGCGTATGACCATCAACATAATGAATATAAAAATGAGGCTTGATTTGCATTGAATGCTGTGGTGTCTGATATTATATGAAAGAAACTCATTATTGTGTTTGTCAAGTTTTGTTTCACTGTCATTGGAGTGGTTTGCCACACTGAATAATAACAGATTGTTTCTACTGTAGTCTGGCAATCTACACAATTTATCTACAGTTGACTTGTTCCGGGTTTTACATTTCAGCCTAGATTTGAGGCTCCCTGTGACTCAAACTCCTAATTTTCAAGTGTCCTGGACTACAAAACATGGGTCCCATATACTTATATGCTCTTATCAATATTATCTTGTAAAATTGGTGTAATTCACTTTCTGTTATTGTATTGTGTATCGTGATCATCACATTGTTACAACAGTTCAATTAGAAATGATACCATTACCCAACTAGTAGCAGACTTGGTGATAACTTATTGCCACTTGACCAAATTTTTGACAAAAAGTATTTGAACCTTTTCTATGTCCCTGTGGATGTGCTAATAAATTTCGTTGCGTCCACTCTCAATTTTTATGCAGATAGGATGTAGCAATTCACATCCAATAAATATCTGCTTGTTCAACTTTGCAGATGCCAAGGTTGCACATGGACACTTTACATTGTTTTAGATGATCTTTCACAGCCATGTTAATCATCCAATTTTTGATGTCATTGGTTTCTGTTGATAACTGAGAACTCCCTTTTAAAACCTGGAAAATGCTAATGGTGGATGCAATTTTATTTCTAACTTTATACTTCAATTTTGATGAGTGAAGAAGGTGACTCTGTCAAATCACAAAGAAGTCGACAAGCCATGTTAGTAAACATGGTCCACCTCGAGTTTCAGTAGGTAAATAGTTATCTCCAGGTTTTGAATTTCTTGAATAAAAGTGCCAATGCTGCTGTTAAAAGAAGTACATTGTGCCTGGAGATATTCCAGTCCATACCATTTTATTGTATTTGTTAAAATAACAACAACACAAAATGTACAACTACGATAGCAGTGAAAATATACAAATTTAAAAAAGATGCATTAAATTGAATTATCAAAAGCATACGTACCATACACAATAAATGTCAACCACATTTTATTTAGTGTCAAGCTATTTGTGGACACTTACTACTGATTTAGGTGAGTACAGTGTTAACTTGGTTAATAACAAATTCTTAGATTTATATTTATATTTATTTTACACATTTATACTTAATATTTAGTAGTTCATACTAAATTTGGCCAAGAATTTATAATTTATGTAATTTATAAAGGATAAGTTTTGCATCAGACCTTGGCCAAAATAGAAACTGGGTTAAATTGGCATCTCAGTTTCAGAAAGTCATGTTTTGAAAATGTCTTTCTACAGATTCAGAACAGAATAGCATGTGATGAATTTAATATTCCAAATTATTAAATTAATTGTGAACTTACTGCTGTGACCATTGGCAATAATAATCTGTACAGACTTTAAGAACAAATATTCAGAAACTGAATGTTAACCATCCATATTCCTCATTTTGAAAAGACTTCCAGTGGGTAATCAGATTTCAAAATTGATTTTCTTTTCAGCATTTTTGAATTCCAGAGGCCATTTTAACAATTTTGTAACTGTCCTGTGTCATACTTGATAAAGAAATATTTTATTCTTTGATGCAGGGATTGGGGTAGAGAACTTTGACAATGGGCCATTTTCAGGATTGTTAGCCATTTTCTGAATTTACAATGGGCCACTGCCTTTAAATTTATATCAGTAGTAAGCCTCAACATTTTAAAGAGCCACTTCTATTCTAATGATCATAATGGCCCATTCCCCTTGCCTTTCCCAAATCTCTGTTGATGCTTGACCATCCTCACTATAGTTTCTTCCAAAATTTTAGCTACATGGCGGTGGGGTATAGCAGTGGTTAAAACACTGACTCACGTTTTTTCCCAACATGTGTACAAATACTACAATGAATGAAGCCCATTTCTGGTGTCCTCCGCTGTGATATTGCTGGAATATTGGCTAAAGTGACGTAAAACTATACCTACTTACTTATACCACAATTTCAGATGAGAATGTTTGTGTTACTGTAGGGAGGTGTACATGAATAAAGAGAGGAGGGAGACAAGGTTCCAGCCAGCTGGATGTTTCAGAACCACAAAGAAAATGGTAGGCTATTTTAACTTCACTTGATCCAATTAGTACATACAGGAAGCCATTTGTTAGTCTCAGTGGTGGCGGGGATTATCCTTGAGTCCTGTATTTTAGGGTCCCTGAGACTCATGCTCTTAATTATCAGGGGTCTTTGTGAACAAAATGTATGTCCAAGACACTTAACTATCATCATTAATCAGTCCCTCCTGGATTCCACGGCAAATTTATAAGAATTCCGCGGCAAAGTTAAGCAAATTCTGCACCCCACTCTTCAATATTCTGCAAAACATTCTGCGTCTAAAACATTTAGAAAAAACAACAAAAACATTATACAGACCTTCATAGTTTAATTCTTAATCACTGATATAAAGTTATGTCGACAGTACCCATCACATCTTGAGTGACAAGGCACCCACCCTTTTTTCTGTGTTTGAGAATTAAATACTCGCTGAAAGTTATTTCTCTCCTCTCAGTTGTAACTTTTCGTTACTTGCAGACAATTTTATACCTAAAAGAAATCTGAAATTTGAAAATGATCGATTTTGAGAATGTAATTGCAGTGCCAAATTCATCTAATATTATTTCAAAAATGCCTAAAACTTCCTTTATTAATGAAGTATCTTTAATCATGATTATTTTGAAAATGTCACAATAAATATGTCAGTCCTTTTAATGTGTAACCAACCCTACTTTTGACATTAGCTCTATGTTTTGTTTGGGCTGACAGTTTTCACACAGTTTTTAAAATGAGCAAATTCTGCAGCTGAAAAGTGGCAAATTCTGCACAGATTCTGCATGCAAATGCGTTTTCTGCGGACCAGACATTGTTCTGCATGGCAAGGTAAATTCCATGATTTTTTCTGCAACCACGGAATTGTGGAATCCAGGAGGGACTGATTAATACTATGTTGTATAATTGTTGTAATTCAGTTATTGTTATTGTATTGTGTATCATGATCATCACATTGTTACAGTAATCAAATTGGAAATGATACCATACCTCGGCTAGTAACAGACAGTGATAACATATTGTTGCTTGAATGAAATTTTGCAACAATCACTTGGACTTTTTTTATGTTTCCATGGATGCTTTTAAATGCCTATTGTCAATGGGATTCTGATCCCGTAAATCTCTTTGTCGTTAACCTGTTTGTCTGTTACTGGCTCTGTGGCCCTCATGTTTACATTTTCAACCCAAACCTTGGGATCATCTTATATCCTTCACATATCCCAGATTTAGGGTTATAACAAGGTTCACCACGGTGTCACAAAAACTTTGAAAAATGTGAGCTCAAAATGTTGGCTTAAAATGATTTGGGAAGTCATTTTGTCCATTTCTGAGTCATGAAGATATCTTGTCAATAAAGAAATAAATTGTATAGTGAGCCTATTTGGATTCACATAGGTAAACAAAATCATTATACTTCAGCTATGACTTGTATGAAACCTGCTTTTGTATATTTTGCTAAATTGTTGAGTCAAACATGCAATTACGCATTGTGTAAAACCCAGGGTCTCTATGATCTATCCTCTATGTTGTGTGAGTCAAACATGCAGGAATTATGCATTGTGTAAAACCCTGGGTCACTATGATCTGTCCTCTGTATTGTGTAGAACCCTGGGTCTCTATGATCTATCCTCTGTATTGTGTAAAACCCTGGGTCTGTATGATCTCTGGTTTATACTGTGTGACTTACAGCAGAAGTATGACCTCCTACATAGAGTAATGGAGACCTCCGATCTGGAACAGATCCCAGCACCTCCATCAAAAAGTCCGCAGCGGAAAAGTCTCAGGAGGCCGAGCCCTGATGGAAAGGTAAAGATGGCACATAAATCCAGAAAACAAGATGCTTCCAAGGAACGTAAAGGAACCAAAGATAAGAGGATTGATGTGTCACAAAGTGGCAAAGACAAGCGGAAGGCACAGTCAGACCCAGACAGGAGGGGAGAGGCAGACAAGAGGAGGGACAAAGAAGGTGTGGTTCTGAAGAAGGAAACGTGGGTGCGGGTTGTTGATGACGATGAGAGGTGAGAACAGGCTCAGTTTGTGTGAAATATGACTGTAATGACCTGAAATCATGTACTGCATAAATATACCTTGAGAGAGAATAACTACTAGCACTTTATCATGTGGAATGAACGCTCCAGTGATTCTTGTATAGCGTTAGTCCACCAAGAACTGCTGAGTGTAAGAGGCAACCAAGTGGATCTTGTGTTGGATCCGGTGACTTCACTGACAACCAGTTGTGATTCACTGATAGCATGAATGGGTGCTCATATTATCAATTCCAGGATATATCATGTCCAAACTAAGCTTTGACAAGTTCCTCTCATCATGTCTCATGTACATTGTTGGAATATTGCTGAGTCTAACACTGTACTAAAAATTCGTGTTGTACGTACACACTGATGATCATTGCTTACAAAAGTTAAAATAACCATCCTCGATAAATCTCTACTAGTACCCTGGATGCATCTACGACATGGCCCGATAATTTTATTACCTCCTTTTGCTGGGTCCGCCTTCTCACAGAAGCCAATCAGATAGGCTGTTACGACTGAGCTTGCCAGTGTCAACAAAGATAGCAGCAACAGCCGCAAGGGCTTGCTCGATGTGTAACTCAGATTTAGGGAAGAACAAATAAATTGGAAATTGAAATTGAAACCTTCAAAATATATGCAAGAACTCCTTATACCTTTTTCATAGTACCTCTGCAACAATTGTGTTGCCAAGTTTAATCTGTTAGATAAAAGTACTGCAAGTGAGCTATGATAAAAGCTGTGTGATTGGTATGCCCCGATATGATCAGTAATTTCTGTGATAATCTTTGTGATGTAGTCACAAAATACTAATAACAGTTGAATTTCCTTTATATTATTATATATTAATAGTTTTGAGAATGTTTTTTGGTGATATGATTGCTTTTGCATGACTTTAAAACCACATCAATAAAAAAATAGACTGGTTCCGGCACTCATTGTATTGATATATAAACCCAAATGGCTGATGCTGCTGCAGACGCTTTTTCTTGAGTTACAAACTGTAGAGCAAAGTCATCAATTCGGAAAAAATTTTCATTTGATCTCGTGTACAATCACAAAGTTCTGACAGTGGCCAGTGGCACTGTATCCAAAGAGAGGAGACAGTGATTTCATTACCTTAAATCATCTGTTTTTGTTTTCACAACATATTAATTATTACAATATGTATTGCAGTACACCAATACATATCACAATTTATCATCCAAAACTGTGTACCACAGGAGATATCGCTTGTGTTAGGCCATAGGATATCACCAAGGATATATATATCATTTTGACAGTAGATTTTGTACAATGACCTGACAGTGCCATGATGTCATGAACTTGATGATGTCACAATGCTGTGACATCACTGCACTGCAAATCTGATACTATAATGCTAGTACTTTGTCCAGAGATGTTTGGGCAATGCCCAATCCTTGTGCCACGTGCACAAAGATGTTATTTTTGCGAATGTGAACTAAAGCTGTAAAGATTAAACTGTGACAGGGACCTGTGATGGTGACCTGTGACGGTGACCTGTGACGGTGACCTGATGACCTGATTGTTTTATGTGTTATGTTCCAGTTACAGTCCTCCAAGTTCACCTGATATGAAGCTGTCTATCTCTCCCAAGCTGAAGAAGACATCCCTCTCTGTTGTGGCCAGAAAAGAAGCTGCTCGTCTATCTGAATATGCCAGCAATGTCTTTGTAAGTACCATTAGAAAATGTGTCGAGTAGCTACGCATAGCTTGGCAGAGTCACCTCATGTCTGCTAGTTGTTTTGAATAGGTCCCCAGCAATCTATTCTGCTTTGAACCGTTTGTTTGTTTGTTTGTTTGTTGTTTAACTCTGCACTCAGCAATATTCCAGCTGTATGACAGCCATCTGTGAACAATCAAGTCAGGACCAGACAATACCATGATCAACGTCATGAGCATCTAGCAGATTAGTCACTTGGATGATTTTGTAGTATTTGGATTCATGCTCATCATATCTATTTGTCTCTGTTGGATTTGGATCACTGTCATATGGCTATAAAGTTGATGGATGCGACAAACAATATCAGCATCATTTTCTAGTAAATGCCCCCGAACTTATTGTGTACAGCAGATATGCACTGACTGTCATATGGCTATAAAGTTGATGGATGCGACAAACAATATCAGCATCATTTTCTAGTAAATGCCCCCGAATTTATTGTGTACAGCAGATCTGCACTGACTGTCATATGGCTATAAAGTTGATGGATGCGACAAACAATATCAGCATCATTTTCTAGTAAATGCCCCCGAATTTATTGTGTACAGCAGATCTGCACTGACTGTCATATGGCTATAAAGTTGATGGATGCGACAAACAATATCAGCATCATTTTCTAGTAAATGCCCCCGAATTTGTTGTGTACAGCAGATCTGCACTGACTGTCACATGGCTATAAAGTTGATGGATGCGACAAAAAATATCAGCATCATTTTCTAGTAAATGCCCCCGAATTTATTGTGTACAGCAGATCTGCACTGACTGTCACATGGCTATACTGTACAGCAGATCTGCACTGACTGTCACATGGCTATAAAGTTGATGGATGCGACAAAAAATATCAGCATCATTTTCTAGTAAATGCCCCCAAATTTATTGTGTACAGCAGATCTGCACTGACTGTCACATGGCTATAAAGTTGATGGATTCGACAAACAATATCAGCATCATTTTCTAGTAAATGCCCCCAAATTTATTGTGTACAGCAGATCTGCACTGACTGTCACATGGCTATAAAGTTGATGGATGTGACAAAAAATATCAGCATCATTTTCTAGTAAATGCCCCCAAATTTATTGTGTACAGCAGATCTGCACTGACTGTCACATGGCTATAAAGTTGATGGATGTGACAAAAAATATCAGCATCATTTTCTAGTAAATGCCCCCAAATTTATTGTGTACAGCAGATCTGCACTGACTGTCAAATATGATATGTAAATATGACTGTAAACTTTTGATCATTTGATCGAAATGATCATTCGAACAGTAAAAGGGATATTTCATCTACCTTAATAGAAATGTTACAAGCAAAAAGACATTTTACTTTTTTCAGCGCTGAACACAAGAAAAAACCACTTGTTTTCCCTTCTCCATATAATGGATGGAAGTTTTCAGTTATGGCTTAAATGAAAACAAGCATGTTTGTCACTTCTTCCTTCATAGAGAGTTACTGGGACTCAGATTAATAATAACAATATAGGTAATTTGTATTGCATTTGACTCCACAACACTTGGCCAGGCTCCAAGTGCAAACACAAGACAGTAGAGAAAAAAACTGGTTCAAAATTTGTTTTGTTTTGATCTTGAGGTGTTTTATAGTATTTGTTAGAATTAAAGATTTTATATATTGTGATATTCTGTATCATAAGTGCACAATACTTTGGCCATATATCATTGTGATTAAAGTGCTGGTATTGTGATGTATCGTATTGCAGGCTGCATGCCAATACCTCAACCAGCACAAGCTCAGATGTGCTGGGCCAGTTGCTGTGCAGAGTAGTGTCCCTTGGACAGTCAGAAACCATTGTTTGGGGTTGAAAGAGATTGGATAGTGCTGAGTGTTCTGTTTCACAGATCTGGCAACTGACTGACTATGTGATGATGACAAGCATATTTTATTTATTTTACTTATTTTTTAAATATTTTTCTATTTTGTTTCCCATACAATGTTTCAGGATCATTACAGATCTCTTCAGTAGGTGAAGTTTAAATCCCTAAAATATCTTTGTCATCTATAACAACTTCTTAATGCTACTAAGAGATGACGCTCTCATTATGTCCAGGACGGTCAGGACCTTGACAAGCTTCAGGTGATACATCGGTACCGACCCAACAGCTCCGACATACCCCATATCACAGAGAACGGCAAGGTCCAGAACTACACGTGTCATGTGGGCTCTGCGCTCCATGCCAAAAAATATGTGGATTACTATATGAAGGAAGGTAAGATGACAACAGACTCATGTGAAGCAGTGAATTCATGTTGGCTCCACAGCTCCACAGCTCCACAGCTCCACAGTTCCTGTGGTCTACAGCTTGTATTCTCCAGACAATTTTCCAACCATCTCAGTCAAATTCTGGTCATCACAGGATCTGACAAGTGCCAGTACTCTTCCAACCCAAGTAGCATTATACTGTATTTGTGTAGAACTGTTAAATTGTTATACCCCAGCTATGAAGTAACAGGGGTGTATAGCGTTCATTCCATTCATCCTTCCATCCCGAAACTTGTCCGGAGCATATCTCTGAAAGTTTACATGCTAGGTTCACCAAACTTCACACGCATGTTAGTCATTACTATGTCCCAAGGAGGGAAGCAGGGATATGTGAGCTGTGCTCACTTCTACACTTGTTTGATCTGTATTCTAAAAGTTGGAGACTGAATGATGAAACATAAAAATCAACATCTAAATATTGCTGTGTGCAGTTTTGGTATCTTGATAAAATTGATGTAAAATTCAGTGGTCATTCTCAAGGTTTAATCTGGACCAATATTCCTGAGAAAATATTGTTACTTGACTTTTTTTAATGCAATAATGTAAGACTAGGCATCAATCTCATTCTATTAGTGCTGTGAAATACATGTGACAGGAGTTGTATTATCTTGAAATGTTTAGTTTTGGTGTCTGGTTTGGATACTTTTCATGGGGGCAAAAATCGGATTCTTTAATGGTAAATACCTGATCAGCAAGAACTTATCTATAGTTTTTCATCCAGCAGAGATGCAACATACTTCATTATCTGACCACAGACATAAATGTGTTTTTCTGCCTGACTGAGTGATCTTCTATTATTTCCAGTGTACCCTGCTTTCAAGCGAGTATGTACCCAGCTGGGAGTGCTAGACTTACTTTGGTACTTTGTGGTAGTTGTTTTTTATCTTGAATAAAAGCTGGGCTTAGGGAACATAAACTAACATCGAGGGGACATCAACCCATGTTCCTCTTGTGACAACTGAACAACATGTAATATTCTTATGGTGTACCAACAGTCTCATCACGCTCTTGCAGGACTCCAGACAGGCAGGAAGGAATACTCAAAAAGACTTCAGGAGCTGAAACGGGTAGGTAGTTTTGAGGAATGGTGTTTCTTATTATTGCTTGTATGAATTCCAGTCTGATTTTACACATGGTCTCCATAATGGCCTAGTTGAACATGGTCTCTATTTTTGACCATTTCTGAGCACATCACGAAAGCTGCAACAGTTTTCCAAATTTGTTTGGTCCTTGTGAGAATTGCAGCCATTCTGTTTAAGTTTGATGACACCTTAAATTTCCCTCTCTTGACTTTCATGCTTAGTTTTCTACACTGCGGCAGAGCGTGTGCCTTCCAGTCACATGTTATATGATTTCTGGCATATTGGGGTTTTGTATGAAGTTATTAAGATGGACTTTCACACATCAAGATTATCAAGATTTTTCTAATACTTTGCTAACAGTGTTACCTGCCAATATATACAAATGCACTCTAAAATTTGAGGGCTCTGCCACATGTTGACATAATTTCGGTCATGACACTATGGCAGGAATATTTTTAACACGTTTATGTGATGCTACACTGTGGACAGGGAGAGGCATTTGTCTTCAGACAAATAAGACTTAGCTGAAATAGAGGTAGGTGTCGTTTCCTAAGCACAACTTGAAAACTGTTCAGTATTTTTCAACAAAAAATGGTAGATATATCAAAGAGAGATATAGATATATCTTGCTATTTACAGATTTTTTGGCATTTACATATTTTTTTTTCAATTTCAAACGAACAATTTGGATTGAAAAGGATCCTTATACAACATGCACATAGGTTTTAAGATGGAACATGTCCCATTGCTTTTCATCTTAACAGATGATATGTGTTGTTATCTGTCCATTTCTTGTTTTCAGTTGGAGGAGCAGGAAAGTTATGTACTTTGCCTTGTCCAGGATTCACAATGATCATAATTCTTCTTGTATCGATAATTGTGGACATCACCAGAGTGTTGGTTAGCTGATCACATATTCTCTTCCCATATTAACCTGGCATGACGTGATGATGTTCAGACTATGTGTTTGAATACATTAAATTTTCATGCAGTCGATAGGGTGTTGGGATATCCAGTTGTTAAAGCGTTCGCTCATCACACCAAAGACCTGGATTCGATTCCCTCAAGCGTACAATGTGAAGCCCATTTCTGGTTTCCACTATTATGATATTGCTGAAATATTTTCAAAGCAGTGTAAAACTCACTCCCTCCCTTGATAATCACATCTCACTCACTCTATCCAACTCCTCAGGGCACACCGACACCATCAGAGAAGGGCTCAGTGCAGTCGGTGAAAACTGCAGCATCAGCGTCGACAACAAGAAGTGAGGATTACAGAAACACCTGTAGAGAGAGAACAAGGTGAGTGTACCAGGACACATTATGGTGTGCCTGGATCAAAATAGCAGTCGAAACCAGTATAGAGTCTGAGCATTATTTTAATTTGTATTTAATCTGTTTGTAGTGGTAGTGTTTTCAAAATATGAAATAAAGTGTCGCTTATCAGTCAATAAGGGCTGGTGACCTTTTTATAAATGTGTTCCAACATGATATTGCTTTAAGCTTAGATTGGTTTAATAGTTATCACTGTCATACAGTCAGATTTGTTAGACCCGATGTAAAGGTATTAGCTTTATTATATACATGTGCAAAGATATCAGAGGCAAATATATACAAAATTCTTTATACTAGAAGAAAAGTCTTGTGGACAAAGTTGATATACTGGCAATTACTATCGCCTAACGTCATTTGCCCTGTGATACTTGGAAACAACGCTTAAGGGAAAATTCTTTTTACACACTTTTAAATGTTGTGTACTGAGCATTGGTGTGGTATTTCTTCTTTTTGTCACCTGTGTGGATATAGTTTTCTTTGTTGTATAGTTTATGGTGAATGAGCTGCTTACTGAGTAGACATTTTAACCATCCTCATTGATCTAGTGGATCATGTATGTGATGATATTTCATTGACTCTGTCTCTGACGTAGCTTCATGTTGAGTGATAGTCCAATGACAAGTTCCTCAAATATCAATCCAGCTGTATTACACCTACCAGCAAGAACAATTCTGTGCAGATTTCAACATTCTGCGTATTTTAGTGGTCATGGCAAGATGTATAATGTGTATATTTAATAAACCTCTCTCCTGTTAGGTACTGATTTTGATGTAGATATTTCTGACAAACATGAATAGGTGACTTATTATGGTAAAGACAGTAAATGAACCACCAAAACATATGGTATGAACAGTATGAACAGGGCACATATTATGGTGATGATGCTAAATGAACCACCAAGAGATATGGTATGAACAGTATGAACAGGGCACATATTATGGTGATGATGGTAAATGAACCACCAAGAGATATGGTATGAACAGTATGAACAGGGCACATATTATGGTGATGATGGTAAATGAACCACCAAGAGATATGGTATGAACAGTATGAACAGGGCACATATTATGGTGATGATGCTAAATGAACCACCAAGAGATATGGTATGAACAGTATGAACAGGGCACATATTATGGTGATGATGGTAAATGAACCACCAAGAGATATGGTATGAACAGTATGAACAGGGCACATATTATGGTGATGATGGTAAATGAACCACCAAGAGATATGGTATGAACAGTATGAACAGTGCACATATTATGGTGATGATGCTAAATGAACCACCAAGAGATATGGTATGAACAGTATGAACAGGGCACATATTATGGTGATGATGGTAAATGAACCACCAAGAGATATGGTATGAACAGTATGAACAGGGCACATATTATGGTGATGATGGTAAATGAACCACCAAGAGATATGGTATGAACAGTATGAACAGGGCACATATTATGGTGATGATGGTAAATGAACCACCAAGAGATATGGTATGAACAGGGCACATATGGTGATGATGGTAAATGAACCACCAAGAGATATGGTATGAACAGTATGAACAGGGCACATATTATGGTGATGATGGTAAATGAACCACCAAGAGATATGGTATGAACAGTATGAACAGGGCACATATTATGGTGATGATGGTAAATGAACCACCAAGAGATATGGTATGAACAGTATGAACAGGGCACATATTATGGTGATGATGCTAAATGAACCACCAAGAGATATGGTATGAACAGTATGAACAGGGCACATATTATGGTGATGATGGTAAATGAACCACCAAAACATATGGTATGAACAGGGCACATATTATGGTGATGATGGTAAATGAACCACCAAAACATATGGTATGAACAGGGCACATATTATGGTGATGATGGTAAATGAACCACCAAAACATATGGTATGAACAGGGCACATATTATGGTGATGATGGTAAATGAACCACCAAGAGATATGGTATGAACAGGGCACATATGGTGATGATGGTAAATGAACCACCAAAACATATGGTATGAACAGTATGAACAGGGCACATATTATGGTGATGATGCTAAATGAACCACCAAGAGATATGGTATGAACAGTATGAACAGGGCACATATTATGGTGATGATGGTAAATGAACCACCAAGAGATATGGTATGAACAGTATGAACAGGGCACATATTATGGTGATGATGGTAAATGAACCACCAAGAGATATGGTATGAACAGTATGAACAGGGCACATATTATGGTGATGATGCTAAATGAACCACCAAGAGATATGGTATGAACAGTATGAACAGGGCACATATTATGGTGATGATGGTAAATGAACCACCAAGAGATATGGTATGAACAGTATGAACAGGGCACATATTATGGTGATGATGGTAAATGAACCACCAAGAGATATGGTATGAACAGTATGAACAGTGCACATATTATGGTGATGATGCTAAATGAACCACCAAGAGATATGGTATGAACAGTATGAACAGGGCACATATTATGGTGATGATGGTAAATGAACCACCAAGAGATATGGTATGAACAGTATGAACAGGGCACATATTATGGTGATGATGGTAAATGAACCACCAAGAGATATGGTATGAACAGTATGAACAGGGCACATATTATGGTGATGATGGTAAATGAACCACCAAGAGATATGGTATGAACAGGGCACATATGGTGATGATGGTAAATGAACCACCAAGAGATATGGTATGAACAGTATGAACAGGGCACATATTATGGTGATGATGGTAAATGAACCACCAAGAGATATGGTATGAACAGTATGAACAGGGCACATATTATGGTGATGATGGTAAATGAACCACCAAGAGATATGGTATGAACAGTATGAACAGGGCACATATTATGGTGATGATGCTAAATGAACCACCAAGAGATATGGTATGAACAGTATGAACAGGGCACATATTATGGTGATGATGGTAAATGAACCACCAAAACATATGGTATGAACAGGGCACATATTATGGTGATGATGGTAAATGAACCACCAAAACGTGGTATGAACAGTATGAACAGGGCACATATTATGGTGATGATGGTAAATGAACCACCAAGACATGTGGCATGGACAGTGTGGACAAGGCACATATTATGGTGATGATGGTAAATGAACCACCAAGAGATATGGTATGAACAGTATGAACAGGGCACATATGGTGATGATGGTAAATGAACCACCAAGAGATATGGTATGAACAGTATGAACAGGGCACATATTATGGTGATGATGGTAAATGAACCACCAAGAGATATGGTATGAACAGTATGAACAGGGCACATATTATGGTGATGATGGTAAATGAACCACCAAGAGATATGGTATGAACAGTATGAACAGGGCACATATTATGGTGATGATGCTAAATGAACCACCAAAACATATGGTATGAACAGGGCACATATTATGGTGATGATGGTAAATGAACCACCAAAACGTGGTATGAACAGTATGAACAGGGCACATATTATGGTGATGATGGTAAATGAACCACCAAGACATGTGGCATGGACAGTGTGGACAAGGCACATATTATGGTGAAGTATTGTCCATTTGGATGCTGCTTGCCTTGAAGTTTCAGTTATCAATTTCAGGCAAGTCATCAGAGATAAAAAGTCTTTTATCATACCCACTAGAGTACCCGACCACCTGGTTGTTTATCCCAATATGATAATGATGCTTTTTAGACACTTGTGTGGTAAATATGTATGTGCTTACATTTACATTGACAACATATTGGATGTAACCGTGGCAAACTGACATGCAGTTGTAACCTGCAAGACCATCCTTTTGTTGTTGTGTCTCACAACTCACAACTCACAACGTGAAAAATACTTTTATGAACTTGAATCATAAGCCGTCTCTTCTTCAGACTGCTATTTTTGGTCTTCAAAGTACGGCTTATCTACAGTCATATACAGTATGCTTAAGTCTGAGATGTGTTCTTGGTGGTGGGAATCAGAAACAAAATCCACAATCAAATATCAGAGGACTTGTGGTGAATGATTATCGATTGTAATTGAAATATATACATTGTTAGTGTAATTACCAACTTTAAGGGGTTTTCCCTATATTTTTTTATCATTAATGTTTTAATGTTTTTTTCATAACTAATACTGCCTTGCAATGAAATGTACGTTGCAAGGAAAACACTGGAACTGTAATTAAAAAAAACATTAAAATTTTACAATGCACATAGCTCTGTGTTTTTGAGTACATGTCTGTTCATGAATATTCATGAAATTTAAAGGTTAGTTTACTTTATTCGGGAGTCTTTTCTACAACAACAAACTTCTGATTAATTGAAAATATCTTTTTTACAACTGATGACTATTTGAAATCCTTCTTTTGATTGATTTTTTATTATTTTCGACCATCAGAACTCCACTATGTGTTGTAAATATATTTTTTAGAGTTATGGTATAACTTTTGTCTGTGATATTCCTGAGAAGGGTAAAGCAGAAAGTGTTTTAGTCTCTGATATGGTGATGATAACAATGTTTTCAGGGTGAAGGAAACTCGCGGATAGGTAAGACGCAGCATGGCTTTAACAATGCATGGTTCCTAGAACCCCTAACCTGCCCTATATTGTATCATTCTCAGGAGAATAATCTGATAGAGATTATTCAAAGTTTTCACTTTACGCTAGCCAGAGATATAGATCCGATCCACTTGGCAGGGGTGTAGCTTCCATCATGAAGCCCATGCTTACTCTTGATTGTTGCTAAAAGGCTGGGCAAGTCCTCAATACTATCTAAATATGAAGCTTTGCAATCTATCGGGCTTACATGATAAAATGGCTACACACCTGTTGGCTGTATTCATTTTCCTTTTATTATTGCGTTACTGTAAATCATGAAATAACTGCATCAAATTGATGTGGAAAATGTGAGCGTACAGTGCTTGCTCTCTGTTATTGAGGAGATGTTTTTATGTGAAGTGAGTGAGGATGGGTGAACACCACTTTCAGCAATGTTTCAGGAGTATCATGAAACAATAGAAATGACCTTCACATATTGTACCCCATTGAGGAGTGGAACTCTGCGGTGTGACGAGCAAACCCTTTAACCACTAGGCTAATCTAATGCCTCTGGACATACGCATGTAGACTGGCATGTGATGCTCACTGTAGTTGGGCCAAAAGTTAGACATGATGCTGCTCAAAAGAAGTGAAGGACCATATGAAACTATAGATAATCTGACAAGCAGTTTCTCCTGTGTTTCATCAAATTTAAGTCACTTGTCAAGCTGTTTTTGTAAAGTTTGTGAAGAAAGCTATTAATTACATCCAAGCTGCTATCACCCTATGCTATATTGTGGACCTTTAAATCTACAGATTTGTTGTCATTGTTTGCTGATTAGTTTAACTCCAGGACTACTTGCATGAGGGGAGGGGGTGTAGCTTTTCACTTGACCGAAGACCCGAGTTCCGTGTGGGTACAACATGTGAAGCCCATCACTGTTGTACCTGCCATGGTATTGCTAGAATAAAGATATAAGAGGCATAAGACCATTCACTCAATCACTCACTCACTCACTCACATGTATTGAATTCATAATGAGTTGTATGTCAGATGCTGACTCTCATGTTCTCTTGACAGTACATTAGTTTCATGATTCACAGTATGTATGATATACATATAGCCTTTAATGCGTTTGATTCTAGCTTCAGCTTGCTTTGCTTTTAGATTGGTAGCTTCATTTTGCTTCGGAAGTCTGCATTTGCTTTCACTTCGCTGTCAGTTATATAACCTAATGCTGTAATCAGTGAGCTCACAGATATGTTCCATTAAGATCACTTTGATAGGCAGACCATCATCTACTTGAAGTACCAAAGGACAATGGGAAACAGTTTGAATATACTAGTAGATTGTTGGCCTTCTTGGCTGCCACTTCATGGAACCCGTTACCTTTTCCAAGTGGCAGAATCCCATGAGATTTTTTAAGAGCAAACTCAAAAACTATCTCTTTAGGACGTTATATGACTTGTGAGCACCCATGAAAAAAAACCCAGCATTTTTGCTGTGACTTCATTGTGTTTGTAGCATCTCAAATTAAATGTTCCTTAATTGATCTCTGTATGTGCTCATGCCAATAACATGCTTCGTGACAAGACTGAAAATCAAATTAAAGCTGGAGGTCATTTATTGAGGCATATTTCTGGCCAAAAGTAATGTTATTAAAATTACCTCATAATAATCAAAATCATTCTCAATTCATGCCCAGATTCTCAAGTTGTAACTACCGTCCATGCTAATTCTTGTTAATATGGCTGTAACTGACATATTTACCTTCCTCTAGTGACTTTTACTTAACTGTCAACATAACCAACATACAAGGTAAAGAGGAATATTTTTTATTTTCCTTACCATAGGTCTACAGCATATTACCTCAAGCTTCGCTTAGAAGGAGATCTAATGGAGTTGAAATGCTATTCAATCTTGAATGGCTACCTCACAATCGACGATTGTCATGATATGGAAGTATCTGGAGCTCCCCACTGCGCAAACTCCACTAGAACTTCACTTTTACTTCAAATGTCGTCTTGTGTAGACATGTTAGGTTGCTATCTTTTTTTTTCAGGCAAATAAAGTTTGACTTACTATGCTTTGCACTGATTCCTTTACAGGTTGGTTCTTGGTGTTGTGGTATGTGATATTTTTCAATCTTTGTGGCGATTATAACGAATATTTTCGTTATTGTTCACTTGTCGGCTACCTCGTACGAGAAATGGTAGTGTGTCTCCTGTTTTTGATGTTGCCTCCGTAAATTTTTATGAATCGGTTTCATTTATCAGCGGATTGTTTTCTGTGGATAGTTTCCTCGGTATTTAAGCTTTGTTCTCTATTTTTGTCACTTAGCGCTGTATCTAGTGTAAATTTTGCTGTCCCTTTCGAGAGTGGCAACCATTTCACTTGTCTATTGCAAGCGTGCTGTTGCCCCTGTGAGTGGAGCAGTCCATTACGGGGTAAGGGGTGTTTTTTCCTTTATCCTTATTATCACATTTGTATTTTGGTTTATTACAGTAGTTGTGCATGACACGTTACTTCTGTGTGGTTTGCAAAGGCCTCAAGTCCGGGAAGGATCTTCACCCTTTATGTCCAGACTGTGCTAAGGCTACGTGCACCCTTCACCAGCGCTGTGCAGTTTGTTCAGGGTCATTTAAGTGCTGAGCTTAAGACGTTTTTGGCATTGGTCAGGAAGAGGAAGACTCAGTGATGTAGGAAGATGTCACGTTCCCCTGCGTCCTCTGCGGGTTCCAGACTGTCTGTTCCCAGTGGTGCAGGCAGTGCTGTAGATACCTGGGGTGGCATCTGATACTGCTGTGAGGGTGGAGCCGATGCTGAGGCAGACTCTGACGATGACACCAATGTCGACACCTACCACCCAGAAGGGAGGTTGGGTGGATTTGCTGAGACCTGACGCCCTAGCACACCCTGAGGTGCAACAGGTACTTAAAGCATTACTTGTAAGTGCCCCTTCGATGACGCCAGGTGTATCTCAGGATCAGGGGGCACCTCCAACTAGAGCTCCTCTGCTGCTTCTGGACTTTACAGAAGCGACACTGAGAGAGGAGTGCATCCGATATCACACGCACCAGCGCCCTCAAGTAACTGATATGCCAGGCTTGGAGAGATCGGCGCCAGGGTTGGATGCATGGGCGTATGGAGCGCCGAAGGGCGCCACTACTATTACCAGTGGTAGACTAAGAGCAGGGCGACCAGGTGTCAGGAGATCAAGGTCTAGGAGTCCCTGGAGCAGTTCATCCAATGTTTGTTGGAGCTGCCATTCGTTGTCCAGATCACCGAATTGTAGGTTCAGATCCCTTTACCATAGAAGAAGAAATTAGCGTTGGCGGCCCCGGTCAGCGTCGCCTCCTTGTGCCAGACATTCGGCACACAGGAAGCAGGGGCCAGCATTTCCTTGAATTGGATGAAGAACAATACTTCTTCCCCGACTATGAGGAAGAACCTGCTCATGTGTAGGAGGAGGCGGGATCGTACCTGCCACTTTCTGCTATGCACGACTGGATAGCTGACAAACTTCCGGATTGCCCTTCCCTTTTGTCAGGGGTAGACAGCGCCAAGGCTATCAGGGTGGACCCTGAACTGATGATCCCACCTCATCCCATGGTAGCTGACGCCATATCCTCCCTGAATGATGACTTCGCTAAACTGTTGTTGAATGCTACGATCAGAGTGCCTAAGTCGAAGAAGCAGGACTATAAGATGCATAGTCTCGACTTTGCGGACTCCGGGGCAGTGTTGGAAGAAGCCATTAGAAGACTATCTTCCACCACTACGTATAAGGTACAGGACTCCAGATTACAGGCCATTGAAACAGAGCTGTGGTGCATCCTAAAGCCAGTCTCGGCGCTAGCATCAGCTACATCAGCGGTGACTGTGAATTTGACAGAGCCTAACGAGTCCTAGTTGGAACATTTGTCATTGCTTTTCCTATGGCAAGGCAGGGTGCTGCATGACTTATTACGGCATGTTCGTACAGGTTTAGCAATGATGATGGTGGTGCGCAGGATGGGGTTCTTGGACACTTGTTCATGGCAAGAGGAATTCAAGTGCCATCTTATAAGGATTCCCTTCTCCTCAGAGGCCCTCTTCCAGAAGTTTACATGGAGCATACAGAGTCAACCAACACTGAGGTGTCATTATCAGCGTTTGAGGCCCTATCGTCGTCTTTTCATGAAAGAGCAGGAATACGAGGCAGAGGAAAGAGATGCTACATCCTGAGGAGGGAATCCGTTAGATCTGCCTTTACAAGAGGTCGCGGCAAGGTGCACCTCCCACCCCCAAGTACAAGTGTTCCCTACACCAGTAGGTGGGTGACTGCGCATCTTTTGGAGGAGCTGGTCCATCCTCGAAGATCCCTACGTTACCATAATCCTAAAGAAGGGCTACAAACTACCGGTCATATAACCACCACCGTTGACATCTCAACCGTCGGCGCAGGTAGATCTAGAGACGCAGCATCAGTTGTTGGCAGACGACATCGAGGTGTTATTAGGGAAAAGTGCCATCGAGGAAGTGCTGGACCCACACCTCTCGCCAGGTTTCTACTCTCTGGTCTGCCTCATTCCCAAGTAAGACTCTGACAAACTATGCATGATTCTCAACATGGCAGCGTTTAACGATCGTTACTTGATGGAGAGCCTCCTCACTTCAAGATGGTGTCTCTGGAACATCTGCACCTCAAGTTGGTCCCGGGAACGTGGCTGTGCAGTCTCGGCATACAGGATGCATATCTACCCATCTACCCTGCTCACAGAAAGTTTCTGAGGTTTGTATTCGAGAGTCAACATTACCAGTGGCGAATCCTGCCGTTTGGCATTTCAATGGCCCCATGGCTATTTACCAGAATCATGACGCCTATCAGTTGATTTCTTCATCTCAGGCAGATAGAGTTCGACCCATACATAGACTATTGCCTGCTCAACCAGATGATGTTACGATGTGGTTGTTGCTTCCGGTACATCTGCACCAATACCTGGTGGACGATCTGTCTGCAGCGGAGTTTGCTTGACGAAGTTTGTGCAGGACCACTGCAGGGTTGGGGTGGGTGCCTAAACGATCAGACAATCTCGGGGTTCTGGTCAGACGTAGAAGCAGGATGGCACATCAACAGTCTCGAGCTGGAAGTGGTGATTCTAGCTGTAAGCCACTGGGTGCCGCTGCTACGTCACTCCAACCTACTGACTGTTTTAGACAATCAGACGGTCATGTGGCTGATATTGAGACAAGGGACAACCAGGTCCAAGTCCCTGTCGGATCAGATGTTCCGCAAACGCAAGCAACATCAAGGCCAGAGCTCGTTATATCCCAGGTTGCAGAAATGTCCTAGCTGATGCGCTCTCCCGACCAGGGAAGCCGTCCCCAACCGAGTGGATGCTTCACCCGGAGATATTTCGGCTCATATGTCAGGATCATGGGTGCCCGTTAATAGACCTATTTGCCACGAAGTTCAACGCTCAGCTTCCAGTGTACATGTCTCCGATACCAGACCCGGCAGCTTGGGCGATCAACACTCTATCAATGTCTTGGGAAGGACAAGATGCATACGCCTTCCCACCGCCAGTACTAGTACCACCAGTAGTGGTGAAACTCAAGCTCACAGTGAGTATCCATCTGCTTTTGGTCGCGCCCTGGTGGCCAGCGAGGACGTGGTTCCCAAATTTGTGCTGCCTTGCGTTCCGGCTTCCAGAGTGGGATCAGTTGCTGCGCCATCGCCACACTCGGACACTGCGCCCAGACCATGCCTGGACCATTTGCAAAGGACTTTGAGGGCCATGGGATACTCATCTCAAGTGGCAAAGATCATTGCCCGGGCGCACAGAGCTTCCACCCGATCAAGCTATGATGACAAGTGGGCTACATTTGAGAAGTTCTGTGCCCAAAAGTTGCAAGACCCGCTGTTAGCGTCACCCCAATTCCTGGCTGAGTTTTTACGTTACTTGCAGTGCTCAAGGAAGCTCAGGGGCAGGAATACTGGGATCTACCTGTCAGCACTGAATTCAGTGTTAGGTGTCAGAGGAGATAGGAGGGTAATGGCATGATTTGTATGCAATTGTGCATTTTCATGTTACAAGAGAAATTTTAGTTATAATACTTAGAAAATAATATTCTAACATGTTTCAGATAGGGAGGCACCCAAAAATATGTTTTATTTAATGTGGTCATATGTTGCTCTGAGTAGGTAAGCGAAGAAATCCCAGACGAGCATTATTCATGGAAATCTGGATTAGATTTACTCCTGATATCAAGGAAAATGGTATCATATTCAGGTTTTCAATGTTCCGATATATATGGAATGCTACCGGCAACATACATGTATCTGCCAAATTCCAAGCATACTGTTAGAAAATTGTGGCATTTACATTTACTAAATCGTTGACGGTGTGATTTTGAGTGAAAAATGGTGGCAATTTTGAATATTCAATGCCTCCCGCTCTGTATATTATCTTTATAGTACAAACTGCCAAATCCCATGCATATCGTATGAAAATTGTGGAATTTACATTGAATCTAAGTCTCTCACAGTGTAATTCTGAATGGAAAATGACGGCCATGTTGAAAAATGGCAGCCATCATGAAATTTCAAAGTCTCCCTTTCTGTATATTATCTTTACAATACAAACATTATAACTGTCAAATTCCATGCATATTGTAGGAAAATTGTGGAATTTACATTGAATCAAAGGCTCTGACGGTGTACTTTTGAGTAAGAAAGGCAGCCATCTTGAAAAGTGGCGGCCATCTTGAATTTTCAATGCCTCCCCATCTGCGTATTATTTTTATAGTGCAAGCATCATTTGTGGCCTAATTCGTGCATACTGTATGAAAATTGTGGAATTTACATTGAATGTAAGTGTCTGATGGTGTAATTCTGAATGGAAAATGGCGGCCATCTTGAAAAATGGCGGCCATCTTAAATTTTCAATGCCTCCATGTCTGTATCTTATTTTTGTAGTATAAGCAACATATCTGCCAATTTTCATGCTTGTAACATGAAAATGCATAATTATACCACTATCAGCTGGACTATATGATTGAGGCAGACCATCCTGGCGGCTCACGACGCACAGAATCTTCCTCACCTGTCGTCTAACAACCTGCATGAGATTCGGATGTTAACCTCAACTATGGTCTTACACAGGAACTGTTCTGTTCCTGACATTATGGCTGGGTGCTTCTGGCAGTCCTCGACTGTATTTGCTAGTCATTTCTTGTGGGACTTAGCGGTGGAAGATTTGGAGGGATTCGGACCATTAGTAGTTGCACAGCAACTCACACGTCCTTCCGCCTTATAAGGTATGATCTTACTTACCTTGGTCGATAGGGGTCTTGTAATTACATGAGCTAAGTTACCGAATCCCTCCGGTGGTTAGTACGTGACCTTCACGAGAGATCGTTGTGGCAGATCGACATACAGACTGAATAAGTAGTAGTCCAGCTGCCCCGAGGCATATGTGGGATCTTAAGACACTGACGGTGCTCTGGAATCCTACACCACCGTCCTGTCTGTTGTATCCTAATGCTATAGACCTATGGTAAGGTAAGTAAAACATTTATTAAAATCTAAATATTTTACATATTTAAATGCTTACCTTACCATAGGGCGTTCAGTCCCTCCCAACACTGGACGCTCCTCCCCACTACAGACTCTAAGGACCGAGAAGTAAAAGTGGGGAGATCCAGATACTTCTGTATCATGACAGTCGTCAATTGCGAGGTGGCCATTCAAGATTGAATAGAAATTCAACTCCCGTCAGATCTCCTACTAAGCGAAGCTTGAGGTAATATGCTACAGACCTATGGTAAGGTAAGCATTTAAATATCTAAAATATTTAATGCTTAGATGTAAAGAATTGCATTAAATGCAGTGTTCAGAATCCATTGGTGAAATAAGCCTAAATCTGAAGAGAATTTTTTTTTTCAGAAAATTCAAATATTGTGCAAAATTGTTAAGATTCAGAATCCATTGGTGAAATAAGCCTGAATCTGAAGAGAATGTTTTGGGGTTTTTTTTCAGAAAATTCAAATATTGTGCAAAATAGTCATTTTACACAACAGCGAGTTTTGGAGTTAAACAAGAACCAACCAACATACCAACCAACCAACCAACCAACCAACCAACCAACCAACCAACCAACCAACGTTTTACTTGGCCACTTAGGATCATTGTTCAGATTCTACTCTTGTTTTGTGTAATAAATTATACACAGCATACGCTCTATCCTGAGAGAAGTAGTTTCTCTGATGACTTACTAGGCTATGAGGTCAGACTTGGTGATTACATAGTCTTATCCCAAAAGTGGAAACACTGGATTTTGTAGTCCAGTCAGCATTAAAAGGTGACCTAATCTCTCAGTTTGCTTATTTCTGGAACATTACTCACTTATTTTCAGTAATGCATACAAACTAGGCTGTTCAGAATATGCATGGGGAACCACCTAAGTATGGTATCTGTTGTAGTGTAGTTTATGGGAAATGTATCTATGTGTTTGCTTGTATTTATATACACTTTTCACTTTTTCAGAGGCACGCTTCCACCAATCACCTCAACGGATCTAGTCAGTCCTCGTTCAAATCATTCCATGCAGTCATCTGATTCATCCATGTCCAGCCGCTACTCTTCCTCGTCCTTCAACTCAGACCTGACCTCCACCTACAAGATTGTGTCCACATCACTGTCCCAAGCACCCACTCACCAGCCACGTCCACCTGTTCAGCCACTGAGACGTACCCTGCAAGAACCTCTGTGTATCCAAACAGTCATGTCTCATGCTAGACCAGCATCTGCCAGACTTGCTGAGCGTCGATACCTTCCTGTAGATAGGAATGCCTTTCTTGTGAAGGATGAAGATAAAGAAATGTATTCTCCAAGGTCTCTGAAGTTGGACAGGGCTAGCTCCACCACTGATCTTCTGCCCAGGTTTGACAACTACACTCAGACTCCTAGAGACTCTGCCACACAAACTCCTAGAAGATTTGGAGATCAGATCAACACAGAAGACATCCTCACTAATGATACCTCTGTTGATCAGGAAACGCAGACACCAAGGTCCTCAAGGCATGGGCTGAAGAAGAAGAGGAGGAAGAAGTATGAAAACCTTGAGTTAACATCACAAAGCTCAGACGCTACAGAGTCAGTGGACTCGGATATACTTTATGAAGACAGAAGATCTAGAAAACGAAATAAGCTCACTGGAGTTAGTTCAGCTAGTGATAGTTTCAGGTCAACCTCAACTCAAGACTTCAAAACTAAAGTCTGTCAGACAAGCTTCTCCATAGAATCGGAAGAGTCCTTCACAAGCCTTCACAGAAGGCACAGAAACATGAGTGAAACTATTACACTTAAATCTGTTGATGAAGATAATCCTGCATCTTCACTCCCAAACAGCACTGTCCATCTCTTCAAAGAGGAAAATATGTCAGACTCTGTGTTTGATTCTGAAGAACAGAATGGAAGATATATTGGAAGTGCAATTGATTTAGAAAAAAGAGCTGATGTTGGAAGCTCAGAAGAGTATGTTGCATATGACAGAGCTGATGAAGGCGAGAAAACCACAGACATGAAGGAACCAGAACAGCTGGGACCTCCAGATACAGAGAAGCAGCGGGAAGATTTCCCCCAAACTGTTGGGAATGAATCTCATGAGGATAGTTTCTGGGAGACCCGAGGAGTCACGGATTCCCCACATGATGCAGTTATTGGAAATTTTGGTGAGGAGAATGTGAGCATTGTGAGTCACAATGATCCTAAGGATCAGGCTTCAACTCAGGACACTTCTCAGCTTGAATCTGTATTGACAAAAGAATCTGAATCAAATAACGTTGATAGTCAGATGGCTGTGGTCAATTCTGAGATTTGCACAGTATCACCAGAGAATGTTACAGTGGAAGAACCAGCATCAGCTGATACTGCTGTTGAGGTAGTGAAGACTGATCCCGAAGTTGCAGTTAGTGTTGAAGATGCAAAGAACCTGTCTGACAGTTTTGATGATGTGTGCCGAGGAACTGTCGAGTTGCCTAGCTTTGAAGAGGATCCCAGAGGGGATAGAATTTTCTCTGACATTGATGGAACCATGGAAGAGTACAGAGGCATTTTCCTTAACAATCTTTCTGAAACTTTTGGAAGTGACTCTTCATCAAGGTACCAGAAGTTTCCAAGTAATTACATGTATGTTCCAGAGGATAGAGGATCAGATGGAGATACCCTTGTTGACTCTGATACAGATCCTGAAGTTTACACTAAATCTGAGAAGATATTTACAAGAGAAGAAACTGATGAACAGCTTGAGATGGATGAAGAACTGTGCAGGGGTGAAGCTCCTGTTAAGAGGAAGAACAGTGAAGCATCATCATATTGCAGTGCAACAAGAGCACAGGGAGAGATAACCCCTATGTACCAAGAGGTAGCTGTGAGTCGAGCAAATTCTGTCACTAGCCAGACCACTCAGTCAAGTGTCAGAGGTTCAAGAATAAGTGCCTGGAAGAAAGATCCGAAGGGTAGAACAGCTCCTGATCAAAGTGAGAAGTCCGAGCAGACAGCTGAGCTGGATCAGACTCAAGACCTGCTGAATGATGAAGATTTCCTTGAAGTAACTGAAGACTATGAAGCTAAAGTTGTGAAAGGACCTAATGCTGTGACTGCAGATGTTGACAGGACTTCTTCCTGCTCAAGAGGAAGTGGTGATAAAGTTCAGTCCCCTGCATCAGAAATGCCATCAAGAGGAGAAGAAGAGTTTTTGAATCTTGAAACATCAAGAGATGAAATGAAACGTGAAACTGTGGACATACCAGTTGATACAGAAAACATACCAGCCTTGTGCAGTTTGAGTACTAGTACTGGGGATGTGAAGAAGATATCTGTCAGTGAAGTTGATACTTCATCTCCTGTTCCAGCTGACACTGAGATTCAGGAAGCAGATACTGATATTGGAGATGATGGAAATAAGATAAAAGAAGACACACTTGAATCCGGTGATTCTGAATCAAGAGGACATATTGAGAAAACTCAGCATGACCTAACTATGTCCTCTCGGGGTGGTGATGAATTGGGTATTGAGCCTTTTAGTTCATTAAAAGATGAAAATAGCCAAATGCAAGAGACTCATGACAACAGTGAGTTAGACCTTCAGTATGAACCAGCTGAGGACAGAGAAGAGTTTGACACAGCTGTTTCAGAAGTAGCTGCCTCAGAGACAAAGGATGAGACCACAACAGAATTAGGAGCTCCAAGACCAGATTCTTCCTGTTCCACTTCAAGAGGATTTGTCCTAAATGGTTCCTCTCTACAAGGATCAAGTCAAGCGGCATCTTCTAGAGGCCATCAAAATGATGAGACTGTAGCATCCTTTGTGGAATGTACTGTTGCTGGAGACCGTGAAGATACTGAGACAGTGGATAACAATGCAACTGATTACGTCAATGATGATAATTTTAGCAGTGAAACAAAACAACTGCAAGTACCCACTGCATATTGTGCAGAAGAAAGAGGAAATGATGATCTTTTCTTGACCGAAGGAAATGAATTAGGTGTCTCCAAAATGTCAAAAATGGTAGAAATAAGTGGTGGAGATTGTGATTTCAAAGAAAACAAGAAATCAGAACTGTCACGTGAGGGAACCTCTAAAAATATACCAAGTGATGATGAAGTTTTTTATTCAGATCCATCTGTGTCAAAACCTATGCCAATGAGACCAGTATCAGCATGCTGCATAGACAGTACTTCTGTATCACCTTCAAGACCCATCTCAGCCTGCCATGTTCCACCACTGAAAATGGGCAGCACTGGCCTGAAAGAAGATACAGCCATACCTGACAAATTGTACATAGAAGCAGGGAACACAGGTGATGATATCTATCAGATACCAGCAAGTGATCCTAAGGATTTGATCAGCCATGATGAGAGTCGAGGACAAATAGATACAACTCTGAACTCTGAAGTCATTCTGTGTGAAGGGGAAGAACAGGTGACAAGTCATTTTGAAGAACTCAGGATGACTGAGGATACTCAGATTTTAGAGATTAATAGTGTCAAACCTCCATCCACAAAAGATGAAACTGTCAATAACAGTATCAATATTATCTTAGATGTTGGTGCATCCATCAAGTCTGCTACTTTGACAGACAATCAAAGAAGACCTGTCTCGGCACATGGTATGAGAAGTGACACTGCACATTCTCCAAGAGAGAGACCAGTCTCAGCGCACCATAGGCAGATGTCTGATATGGTCATCGAAGGGTCATCTGGAGATCAGTGTGGCACAGTGACAGAGTCTAATACCATTGCACATGATGACATTTCAAACGGTAATAGTGGCATGAATGAAGGTGAAACTGTTCGGTTTGATGAAAGCCGAGGACAGATGGATGTGCAAGGAGATCCTACAGACAAGGAGAATGCTTTTGAGGAGAAAGAGAAAAGAGAGTCTGAAACTGAGCTGCAAGAGGAGATGGAACCAGCAGTTCCTGAAATGTTGACGTTGATAATTGAACAGTCAAGTCAACAGGATATATCTAGTCAGATGTTGACACCTGTGAATACACGTAAAGATGACATTGAAAAAGTCCAAACCATGGAACCAAATGCTGATTCAGAGGAGAAGAAAGCTGAACAGGAAGATGTAACAGATCTAGATATGCTAACAGAACACCCAGAACGACCAGGCTCGTCTCTTAGTATAGAAAGAGGTGAAACTACAAATACACCAAGACCTGCTCCATGTCTGGCTAGAACAAAGGTTGAGAGATCTGATTCTGTATGCAGTAGAGGATCTGAAATTGATGACAGTGGTAACATATGTTTGAAGGAGTGTGAGGAACAAAAAACTGAATCAGGTGATAAAAAATCAGTAGATCAGCGTCCTGGAAGTGTTTCTTTGGATCCAGTAGAGACACACATTCCGGTATCAAAACCTGATTCAGAGTCTCATTCAGAAGGTCAATCATTAGAAATCAATGCACCTATAGCTGACGAAACGGACACTAATCCTAGAAACATTACCCATGATGGACAAGAGGATGTTGATGTTGTTGAAGTGGTGCAGGAACAAGCATCTCAGATATCTGCGTTTCAGGATGTTAAGGAGGGACAGGAACCAATATATGTTTCATCTCGGAGAGGAAGTATTACACATAGAGATGCTGTCTTGAGTAAAGCAGTTCTGACAGGTGTGTTATCACCAACACCGTCCACTGACAATGAGGAGTCATGTATGCCCATTGTCTACAGAGGCTCACAAACTCATGGCAGTCATGATGATACACAACAGGGAAAAAATGTTGCTCTCCATGGTGATGTGATGACTAATTTGAAGACTACTGACCTTTCCTTAATTGATGACAATTCAGATGAAAAGCCAGCACCAAACAATTTGATATCTAAGGACTCGGTGAATTTCTTTTCTTTTGATGTCTCTGATGGGAGTAAGTTAGCCCAATCCTTCACTTCAAGTGAGGAGTCTGTTACACTTCAAACTTCCACTGACACAGTGATGAATGATTCTACAGAATCAAGCACTACATGTAATACAACAAACACAACCAACACATTGGAGGAGCAATATACCAGAACAGAACTGATTCCTGATAATGTTTCTCAAGATTCTTCGGGAATAAGATATGCAGTGTTAGAAAGCAACAGTGGAATTCATACAGCACCAGATGTCTTAGGAGAAAAAATGGATGAAACTCTAACAGCTGAAATAAAATCTAATTATGCAGTGTCTCATGAAGATGCCCTTGGATGTGAAGAAGTAGATAAAGATCATTCACCGGAAGATGGGACCAGTCCAGTAGGCACATTAAGACCACTCTCTGTATTAGGCCTGCCTCAGAAAGATCTGTCAAATAGAAGGCTTTCCTTGGAGTCCAGAGGAAGTAGTGAATTTATTATAGAAACAGACGAAGTTCCAATTGTTTCATCAAGAGGAGATGAAATCTTACCTGAAAACACTGTAGGTGAATTACCTACAAATGATAACTTACCTGAATCTCAGACTTTTATCAATGGATATCTTCGAATCAAACCAACTGTTTTTGAACACCAAGGTGATGAAGGAGAGGAGGCGTACTGTTCACTTGCAGCTCCATCAGCATGTCCTGACGAAGCATGTCCTGTTATCACTCAGAAAGGACCAGGAGATATTAAAGTGATCAACTCTCCCAGCCAACCAAGTCCCTTAGAGTCAAAACTGGCTGATTACTTGGGAAACGTAAATATGAATTCTTTGATAGCTGTTGTGGATGAATCCCCAGTGGATGTTGATTATACAAAGAGTGGGAAGTCCAATGGAACATCCTATCACCTCGTGTTGAATGAAGAACATTGTGAACCTGACCATGGGAGTCAAGGAGATGGTAAAGTTAAAGGCATATTAAGCAAAGCTCCAGATGATAAGGACAGTTCTAGATGTGGTATCAAAAGCCTTGGGGACAAAAGTGAATTGTCAGTTGTTACGAATGTACCTGCTGTTAGCATTGATCCTCACCCACAGGAAATTAACAGGACATATAAAGGGATGACTCACTTAAAGGAAGAACCAATAGGAAAGAGAAAAGCTGTCACCTTTGTTGATGGACATCTGCCTCAAGAAGACATTGGTACTTGGGATTTGTCACCTCAAGACATTAGCAAAATGGCAGAAACACAAGACAGTAACAAAGAAAAACTGACAAATGAGGCTATGCTTAAATCAAAAGTAATGATGCCTGAAGTAATCCTTCATCAGGGCTCTGACAACCAGGGAGATATGAAACCTCCCATGTCAGTACATGATGAAAAGTCTTTGTATGCAGCCACTTTGCAAGCAGATACGAACCATGTTACAGAGACACTGCCTGAGAGTGGAGTATCTGAAGATACAAGAAGAAATCCGAACAAGGAACCAACTTCAGACACAAATCTATTGCCAGGCCACCACAGACAGTCAACAAGTTTGCATGGACAGACAGTTGTCACAGATGCAGAGACACCAAGCAGACTGTCAGAGGAGGTTGATGAACATAAAACAACTTCGGAGACAACTACAAACCAAGGTCATCTCAGACAGTTGACAAGTGTTCATGGGCAGACTGTTATCGCAGATGCAGAGGTGTCGAGAAGACTGACAGGGAATGTTAAAGAACCTGAGGATAAAACATCATCAAATCCACTTCGAGGGAATCCGACGCTCTCAACAAGTCTGCCAGGGACGATAATCCTGAATGTTGCAGAGGCAGGTCAGCTTTCAGGAGGTGCTGCTATTGTTCAAAGTAGCAATGGAACTATGGCTGGTCAGGTGGAACATACATCAGAACACCGAGTTATTGCTGTGTCAGAATGTGAAGGGCTGCCAGACAAGGCTCCCCATGAACATGTGACACAGGGGCAGGAGCAGAACAGGATGAATCCACCCCAAAATGAGGAGCAAAAGGAGGAGGCTGAGTCTGAGCAACTTCTAGGTGACACTGAAAATACTGATGCAAGGAACGGCAATGATCAGTTGTCAAATGATCATTCTGATCTGAAGCCTGTCACAGTGTCTGATAGTTTGTCAAATGTTCAGGAGCATGATGCTACAGGTCTGAATGGTGGTATGGCTTGTGGCAGACAACAGACAATCTCAAGTAAACATGTTGGAATGTCAGTGTCTGGAAACATGGATGAATCTTATGGGCAGTCTGTGTCTGAATCTAAAAGGGGACTGCATTCAGATCAGACGTCTGGACATAGGATTATCCTTGTGTCGGAGAGTCTCCCAAACCCTGCTGCCAAAGCCACGGTCATTGAAAGACGCCCAGGTGGATCCAGAGTTATTCTTGTGTCAGAAAAGTCTGAGGTGTAAAGTTGTCGACTTTGCCATGTCATTATTATTTTCTGTAACATTTAAACTAATCATTTATGGAAGGCCTTTACATGCATGACCTATAGCAAGTAGGCATTTTCAGATGGACTTTGGTCTTTGAAGAATATTGCTAATGTCATACCTGATTTGTGAAGAAAAGAACCAAATGTCCTTTCCATGTTGACAGTAGTTCAGAAAAAGGACCAACCTAATTATATTATTGTTCATCATGGGTCAAAATATTAGCTTCTGCTTTCATAAACAAAGTCACTGAGAATGGGAACTGATGACAGTTAGTAAAATGACATAACAAACTAATAAATAATTCAGTGAATCTTGGGAATTCACATGATGTCATTCACAGTGAAATTTATGGAAATATGAAAATAGAACAACAGTGTCAATGGTATGCAGGTTTAAGGATGAAATTATTTCAGGAGGTTTAGTAGGTGCTTTTACATGGCAGACACCACTCAACATCTCAGTTTGTATATTGTTTATTGTGTTTGTTCTTGACATTTTTAATTCATTTTGTACTATTTGTTTTATATATGTCTTTTTCCCTTGTTTGACAATGTCCAGTTTTCATCATGTTTATTGTTTGATTGTTTTTGGACTAGGATTTCTTTTTACAATTTGTGACTACCATGATGCATTTGTTGCCACTGAGCACATACTAATCATTGTGACTGTATACTGTAGCTTTAAGATTATATACTTATGTCTTGAAGTGAAGCCTAAAATAATTTTTCTAATGGTATTATCAATCAGCATTTGTCCAAACAAGTCACACTGCACCTTGACACAACTATACTCATCTCCCTGCACTCATCTCCCTGCACCTCCACCCACCCCGACCCCTACCCTGCAACCCGACTCCATACCCTGCCTGCTTAGGGGTCATGCTTAGTGACTTGGTTCATCATGTGACTTCATCCCCTGTTGTAGGAATTATTGCCCATGATATCAATAACAAGATTGTCTGATCCTGATCTGTGAGACTGGCATTTTGTAGCTGGACTAGTGTTTAGTGCAGCATTATACAACAAGTTTCCATTTCTTGTCAAAAGTTGAGGAGAACGCTTTTGTTCCTCTCAAGAGTGATGATAATCAAGGAGTATTTTTTATTGGTTTTACAAAGAATATTTACAAGGAATATTTATGACAAATATTTACAACGAATTAGATTTACATATAGATGTAGTTGTATGAAAAATATACATGATGTCATTCAATCAAACTTAACCATCTGTGAACATCTTTGATTTGTTTGGAGACTGTATATATATATACATATATATCTTCTCTGATGAACAGACTTGAAGCGATGTGATGTAGGGGTGTGGTATTACACATTATCACAGTACAGTACCTCCAACATCAGAATCAACAGAAGCCAGAATTTGGAAATATTTGGCAGAATGAAGAAGAAGTGGCTTAAAACATCCAATAAATTGAGGCACAGGAAATACAATGTGCACTGGAACAAGCCAAGGATGTCGAAGCAGATGGTAATTGTATGTATGTGTGCCTGAGAGTGTGTTTGTGTTTGTATTGATGCATGCATGCATTTATGTTCTTACTTGCATCATTCAGGGATGGCAATTTTCCGTGAATCCGCAGATTTAGATGATAATCAAATCATTCGATCCTGCACCCTGTCGGGGACCTGCAGTCCCAAGATGATAATCAAATCCATCAATCCTGTACTCTGTGAGGGCCCTGCAGCCCCAAGACCCCCCCAGATGATTTTCAGCTGAAATCACTTTCACCTGTTGCCATCCCTGATCTTTGTGCACTTCCATGTACCTTAATACTCCTGGGTTTAAGTGAGTTGTGACATCTGAAGTGTGTTGCTCCATGGCTGGTCGTTTCTACACCTTAAATATATTTCCTGTCTTTAGCTCATCAACAGCTGTATGTTATCTGTGATGTGTAGGAAGAGTGAGTATTGCTAACACCAAAGAATATTTTGCATCAACGGTCACCATGTCTTCTGAACATCCAGGGCTGGATTTAAGGAATGCAGTGGAATATTTTTACCATGACTCTCTCTACATCCTTTTGTTTCTTTTAGCTTGATTATTGCATATCCATCCATCAACCAACAAGTTCACAGGGATTAAATGCAGAACTGTGTGAGCAAAATCATTTGTTTCTTAAAAGAATTATATGCAATTGTCAGAAAAAAGAAAATTGTTGCAGTGTTAGTTTAATTAATGTTTTATGGTTGTCTGTCCTTGTCTGCATTTGTTTTCACTTCTTGACAGAAGATCAGCCGTTTGAAATATCAAGAAAGGAGGGCTATTGCATAATACATGTTTATGTTTGTGAATACTAAAGATGCATGGTAAGACTGTTCCTAGTGTGAAGCATCTGAGTCAGGTAAGGACACATGCTTCATACTGCAGATATGTGTTTTTGACCAGTTTCAAATATTCGTCTGTGTATACAGATGGGCAGTGTTTTAATTATTGTTAATATTACATGTATTTTATGATATCTCATATGAGAGACTAGACAGGCTAGTGTATGGTCATTTTCTAAGTTGTTTTGGCCTTGACAATGATTTCAGTTTATCATTTTTTACAAGTCTCAAATGTTTATGAGTTATTGTTACAATTCAGTTCTAAAGGTATTGTGACATTTTTTAAGAAAGCATTGTGATGTTTTATAACAGATTTTTGATGTGTAAGTGTGTTTATGAAAGGTCTTGTTATGTTTATAAGAAACTGTTGTGATATTCCTGAGAAATATTTTGAAGTTGTTGAGATGTATGTGAAGGCATTTTGTGATTTAATCAGAAGGTGTAGTAATGTGCGAGTAATATGCTGTTGTTCTCTTCTTCAGAAATGATAGATACTGAAATGGGAAAGTGGGAATATCATTTGAGAAAACATTAAGATGTTGATGAGAATGTTTTGTCATGTGTATGAGAAGGTTTTGTCATGTTTATGATCTTTTTGAGAAAGTATTGTGAGTGAGTGAGTATGGTTATATGCCAATTTTAGTAATATTCCAGCAATATCTGAACGGGGAACAACAGAAATGGGCTTCTCACATTGCACCTATGTGAGCAATTGAACCTGGCTCATCAGCGTGATGAACATGTTTTAACCGTAAGGTTTCCCCACCACCCCAAAAAGTATTGTGATGTTTCCAAGAAATTATTATTATTTTGCCAACAAGGTATTTGAATACTTTTAGGAACTTTTGTGATATTTGTGAGAAATGTTTACAAAGTTACTCTTTGAGAGAGTAATGCAGTGTTACTCTTTGAGAGAGTATTGCAGTGTTACTCTTTGAGAGAGTATAGCAAAGTTACTCTTTGAGAGAGTATTGCAGTGTTACAGAAAAGATGCTGTTTTACAGTTATGATGTGAGAGGGTGATGAATTCTTTGTCCATTCTGTGTGATCTTGTCACTAAGGGTGGCATGTACTGAGTGATAATGTTGCCCAGATCACAAATGTTGTAATAATAGCCTGTGGTGAATTCAGTTGTTTTCAATGTTGGGTAATAGGCTCTACAATGGAGATTGCTTGGTATAATGACATTACTGTGATCACTGGTTTGTTTAACTCATCGTTTATTGCTGGTGTTTGCTCTCTGCTGTGATACAAATAAAACATATCCAATGTCAAAACTTAGTGTGTTGGTTTATACCAGAAAATGTTGAGCTGCAGAACACCGCAAGAAGAGAGAGTTATTGCAGAAAGAGGAACTTAGTAGGTGTATACAAAAAATATGGAATATGCTTCTGCTTCTGTTTCTGAAGAGGAGAGAGTTTATGCAAATGAAAGAATGTGTTTCTGCGAAAGGGGGAGTTTATGCTAAAGAAGGAACTAAGTGTTTCTGCAAATGAGGGAGTTTATGCTAAAGAGGGAACTAAGCGTTTGTGCAAAACAGGGAGTTTATGCTAAAGAAGGAACTTGCTTTTGCAAAAGAGGGAGTTTATGCAAAAGGAGGATCTTGTATATGTCAAAGAGGAAGTTTATGCTATAGAAGGAACTTGTTTCTGCAAAAGAGGAGCTTTTGCGAAAGAATGCCGATGTTTCTGTATAATATGGAGTTTGTACAACAGAAGGATAGGGAGTTTATGCAAATGAAGGATCTTGTTTCAGTGGAAGTGGGAGCTCTAGCTTTCGCAAAAGAAACTCTACTGAACCTTATGGAAATCTAAATTCTTCACTTTGGCCTTTTGTAATACAGGAAGGTGGTTATATGACTTTGTGACAGACTTAAATCCAATTCTGGAATATATTTCTGTTCGTCCTAACAACCACATCTCCACAACCGTTTGGTATACGTGCTACATTGAAGTGAGATGTGCGTCAGAGTCATGTGGTTCCCATAGAGATCTATAGCATGATGCGCCGTTTGAGACTGACATTAAAGCACATTTGAGCAGCTGAGCTGGGTATGGATGATGTACAAATATTAGCAGAATAATAAGGTGTTACGAAAACTTGTTCATGTTCTGTCTTGGCTATCTTAACTTGACATTCGTTTAATTAGGTCGACAACTTTATTGTTTCAACCAGGGAGCCTATATAGAAGGGGAGACGAAACTCCTCGAAAAGCCGCTAAACGTATGTCACGGGTCGTTACGTAACCAGTGTAGCCCATATGGTGGCAGCGTAGTATTTAGCCCGGTTTATTTTCTACAGCTGATTATGTTCGCTGAGTGCTATAACAATCCAACATGTAGAAGATAGCTTAACTACTTTGTCACTTCAGTTTAAGTCAAATAATTGGTATTAGTGTCCGCATTAGGACAGTAGATTTGTAGTAAAGTTTCAAGTCGGTAAGGTATGTAGCTCACTGTCTTCTATTCTCGATTCACCGCGAAAAATTGTGCCGATAAAAACTTCTTTCACACATTCGTTTAATTTTTAGAAGGAGAACATACCTTTAGTTGAGACTTTTTTAGAAATGTATTCGCAAGTAATAGTGACAGTTTTATGACTTGAAAATTGTTAGGGTGTAATTGAGGTCTGTGAAAAATATGACATTTCGCCACTGAAATGCCATACGCCGTTGTTTTAGTATTCCTAGTTACTTCCTCAAAAACATCTTTCACATACATGTTTAATTCATATGAGGGGAATATACTTTCAGGTGAAATGTGTTTGCAAGTAATAGTGGTAGTTTCATAATCTAAAAAAGAATGTTAGGGTGTATTTGAGGTGTGTGAAAAATGTGACATATCGGCGATCTGCTCTGATCCGCCATTGAAATACTATACGCCATTGTTTCTAGAGTGTTTCTAGTTATTACTTCAAATACATCTTTCACATACACCTTTAATTCTTCTGAGGGGAATCGAATATACTATCAGGTGAAATGTGTTTGCAAGTAATAGTGACAGTTCCATAATCTAAAACAAAATGTTAGGGTGTATTTGAGGTGTGTGAAAAATGACATATTGCCGATCTAATCTGATTCGCCGTTGATGCTTGAGGATTATAGTTCCTTAACTTCTTTCTTTCTTGTTGATCTTATTATTTGACATAACTGGAAAGGTATTTTAGAACGCTTTGTGAGAGTTTTACAATTTATTTTTGATTGCAGTGTGACAGTGTCAGTTAACATTTAGTTAATGTTCATTCCATGCCCCACATGCCATATCTGAATTAATTATTAATGTAAACAATAATGTTTCAAAGTAGATTTTATAAAAGGACAGCCGATCTTACCTTCTTTAACATGTTTTGGGAGGGAAGGCCGCGGTGTATCATTTATTCTCTCATTCATTCACATATGCAACTTCTTTCTTGTATTCTTTTTCATTGTTTCTTTCATTCATTCACATAATTCTTGCTCTTAATTCTTACTGTAATTCATTCATTGTAAAATTCCGACTGATACAATAAACTGGCTAAAGTTCTATTAAACCAGGGATAATCTACAACGTATATACTCTATATAGTCTCCCTGGTTAAACACATCTGAAGTTGCACTGGGAACGAGCCAAGTCACTGTGTGCGTTGGAGCATGACGAGGCACACATTAATTAGTACAAATGGTAAAGAAAGCAAGCGAGTGACCTATCCCTGTTGTAGAGTATTCCTGTTTCAACATATTTCGAAGTATGCTTTTGAAATATTAAAGTTACTCGCTTTGACCAAGTCCCGAACCGGAATTTAATTTTACAAGTAAACATATTGCTATGCTGTATGTTTTCAGACACCAAGAAAAATCATGATAAAGCATAGTTTACATGTGCAATCATTACATATATGAGACAACTTGAATAAAATAAAAGTGAATGCAAATGCATAGGGGGCATTGTAATGTTGAAACAGATATTCCGATAGATGTAGTAGTTGCGATATCTCTGACCTTGCGACTGTTAAACAATGGCAGAATGTCCCCCCTTTTATGAGATTATACAGATACCGGTTCTGTGTCGAGACTCAATATAGAAGACCGTGAATCATCGTGCAATTGACCCGGCTGTATCCGGTTGATAAGGGGAAGCGGATGGCCTCAACCGGAACTGACCAAGGGTTCAGCCTCCTCAAAAGGTCAAGCATTGTGGGCGGTTTTGCAGACTACTTTAAAGTTTGTAAACTTTACTTCTAGACGCGGTGCTGTGCGGGGTGATAATCATGAATATTTGGATAGTGCTTTCGTTGTGTGTCGTGAGTATTTTATTTAAACGTTCTTGCGTTTCCTTTTCTGGTAATTGTGTATTACTATTTCGACTTTGAATCTAACCAAGAAATAAATCCATATTTCACTGACAGTCAAATCACCTTTACTCTGAACTTCAAAACTCTAAACAATGCTTCAATCCGAGCATGATAACGTTTACGTATAAATGTCTGTTAATCAAATGTAAAGTGCTACTGATCATAAAACATCCGTTCTTGACAGCCTGTTTATAAAACCACTAACTACATAGCTACAATATTTAAATCATTGTCGACGTAGATGAAATCCATTTGACTAGAATCCATTTGTAGGTCATTTATTTAGGTAATCGCAGTATGCACTGAGGAAACCTCCCCCATATACTCGCAGAACATATAAGAAGAAAGGATAACATGATTTATTCTAAATAACAGTCAGACGTTCATGGTTCGATGCCATATTGGCTCAGTAAAAGATATTAACAGACACGTGTTGACTCAGCGATACACACAAATCTCTCGTTTGTAATGAAGTTATTGTTACATAATTACTTCTGGTAAGGGTGGACAGGTGAACATCCCAGGTAGAATAGGTCTTCAACAATCCATGCTTGCCACAAGAGGCGACTAACGGGACCGGGTGGTCAAGCCATGGTTAACACATGCCATCAGTTCCCAATTGCGCAGATCGATGCTCATGCTGTTGATCACTGGATTGTCAGGTTCGAACTCGATTATTTACAGTTCGCCGCCACATGACTGGAACATTGCTGAGTGCAGCATAAAATTTTACTCACTCACTTTAGTACGGTTGACATAAAGCCAGAAATCAGTACAACTAAACTAGGAATGCATTTTCTGAGTAAGATCAACATGTCGATGGCGTTTTTGGTCTGATTTCTTCAGATCCAGCCAACAAGTGTACATGAAGTGACGTTGTGTTGCCCACTGGTGTCATCTAAACCACAGATAAATGACATGTTAATCAAATGCCAGGTGTTATCCTCCAAACACCATAACTTACACAATGTCTCCTCCAAACGCATATGTTGTACCTTCGAGAATGGTGTCACTCATGTACAACTACTGACCGACAAACAGTTGGATTTAACATATGTCATATATCACTTTCTCAGTTACACACAGATTCTAGTACTTTTCATTGACAATCAACCCCAAGAAAGTACTGGATTTTGAATCCAATAGAGAAAGTGTAATCCCAAACATAACATACATGTACATATATGTTACATTTGACCACTTTCTAAGTGGTCTTGTGTACTCAAAACAGTTAATTGTGTTTTTAAGGCTTTATTGTTCCCAGAGACCATATACCGAGATACGGCCTCTGGTGTTCCCAGGAGTACACTGTTTTATAGCAATTCACACTTTCAGAGTTTGGCACACAGAGTGCAAGACTATATACCTTTAGTGAATCCAGGTTTATTGCTCAGTCGGGAAACGCAGATAGTCATTTCTTGTCATCATAAATACTATTTTTTATTGCAGTGAACGTTTCTACATTGAAACGTTCTCTCAACACAACCAAAAACCATCGATGGTTTGAAGCATTTTGTTTAATCCCATACAAATTGGTATATTTTTATATCAATGTGTAATTTTCGAATCCAAACAAGGTATTTTGTTATTTCAATTGTTCAATTGTCAGTTGTTATTGTGACGTTTTTATCAACATTCCAGCACCCAGGCGGTGTGACGAGCGAAAAAAAAAGGAGAAAAATTAGAAAAATCTCAACCTGACTGCTGATCTGCACAACCTGTGCAGACAATGACAAACACTCAGACATTTAGTCATACATCTGTGCAGACAATGACAAACACTCGGACATTTAGTCATACGGCAGAACGTTATGTGTTTGTCAGCTTTCGATCGCCTGTACCTAGTTCAGATGCAAAGTTGGCGGCGTGAATGCAGAATGGCTTGGCACAGCTTCGGATTTGTTCATGTTATATATCTAATCAATATATCTTGATTAACAAAATGGAAAGATTAAATCTTCTGAGTCAATTCGCTAAATAAAAATAAGAATAGACCAATGGCAGTCTCGAGTTTAAGCGACGAATACACATTCAGCATATACATTACTCAATCTGTGTGGTCGGACAATCTGATGTTGCCTAACCTTTAACATGCAAAATATTAACACCTCCGGTCCCCATCAATCTCGAGTTTAAGTGACTAGTGCATATTCAGCATGGAACTCACACACACCGTGTGGGCGGACACTCTGAGTTGTAACATACAGTACGCATATAACTGCACTTTCCTGTTCAAGAAAAGCAAGACCAGGCTTAATACGCGAATTTTAAACGCGTATCTAACTAAATGGTAGGAGAAATAACTGGCTCTCTGAGAGAATATATCCGGTCGTTAATGGTTGACAGAAACAGGTTTCTATCTATTTATAGATGGCTGTGTCGTCGGCTGAACCAGGACCTTGCTTTGAGTTCAATGGAAACAATTCGTATCTAGAGTTCGTACCCGACAACTTCGATCTTAGTGACAGGTTTGTTCTTGTCTTTCTTCCTGCGTGAGCCTGAGTATGTGAGCGTGTGCCAGTGATATAACTGAAATTTTCAAACTAAACTCACTAACTATATTGGTAAATTGATAGAACAATCACGTGCTAAATCGACATCCAAATATCTAACACAGCAACATATGTTATATTGGGGATCACACTTTCTTAGAAAAATACAGATTGTTTTACCTTTGTTAGGTAGAATCCCATCCGGGATTCGAACCCACACGCTCAGAGTCAGGCACCTAATCGACAGCACACAAAATCAGCCCGATTCAGCCACCGCAACTTCCACATAGACCCACGGTGCCTGATTCTGATGTTGTGGGTTCAAATCCCGGATGCGACTAAACCCCCCAAATGTGCTACAATGTGTACTTTACGAAGAAAGTGTAATACCAAATATAACATATGTTACATCTGATCACTTTCTAGATGGCATTGTGTAATCATCTAACCCGGCGTTCTGTGTGTTGTCTTCAGTGCTCACTACAAGCTAAGCTTCAGAACTGAGCAGGAAAACGGCACCATGCTCTTTGCCCGAGGCCCCCACGACTACGAGGCCATCTACGTCTTCAAAGGCAAGCTTAACTACTACCTCTTCAACCCCACATCCTTCGGCGCTGGAGGAACGTTCGGGGTACACTTTGAGAGCAATGGGCCTGTCAATACCAACGACTGGTTCTCGGTGAGGATTGACACAAGAACTCTCTCAAATACAGACTTGTACTGGGGTTATGATGCAGAACACTATTCTGTGGACACGTGTTGTCTTCACACGAATGAAACAAATCTGTGGAAAAAGTTTCCTTTTTTGTCGTAAGCTGCTTCAAAGAAAAAAAATAAAAAAGTAAAATCTAAAACTTAGGGGTAGATGCCCAACTGTGTTATTCATGCGTAAAGATAAAGACTATTTACTTGGGTGTGATGTTACATGAAATTGTACTGGTCTGGGATATTCTGGGATAATCCCATGTTTATTGATACACTCTCAATCTTGAAGACCTTGAAATTATGAGATGACCTCGACCAATGGTTCCGTCGAGACTGCTGGACAGAGGCGACCTGCTGGATCTGGTGGTCAGACAATCTGGTCATCGTTTCTCCATTCAATTTGTGTAGAGTGATACTGATGTTCAATCCGTAAACTTGCTTTATATATCGATGCTAACGATATCAATCACTGGGTGATCTCGAATACACTCCATTATTTTCAGACCGCCGTCATAAAACTTGAATAGTGCAGAGTATAACGTTAACAATAGACAGACAAACATCATGGTGCCAGTCTATGAAAGAATAAGTTTGGCCTGGCTAGAAATATCGTTGGTCAGAAATTATTAAATCATTACCTATATCTAAATAGTTTCATCGATAATATCGCGCATACGTTGTGACAGAATAAAGTTGTACTTTACTTACATGATAAACAAAGTTACGTTTTTATCCATTGGCTGCTTATAAATTAAAACGCTGCTTTTTTAGCAATTCATGGATAAACATGCCACCTCTCAAAAGTGTAATATACCCATGTATTTCATACATTTTTTCTCAGGTGTTTGATATTTATCGATAATCGATATATTTATGTTTGACGATTATCACTCTATGATCAATGTCGCTAGAATGGTGGAAGAAAGAGTGCGTTTGTTTGGAGGCCGTGAAAGGGTTAAGCATTGTCACAAGCGCAACCCAACTCACTCACTCACTCACTGATTGTGCTCCAGGTGGAGGTCTTCCGCAACCGCCGTGTCCGGCGCGGTGAGGCCCGGATGACTGGACAAGAGCCTCCGCTTATGTCCGGCCTCGTTCTGACGGAGAATGGCGTAGAGGAAGAGCACCTGCGGGAGGTCACGTTGCGAGGAGTTCACATCCAAGGTCTCGTGTACGTCGGCGGCGCTGGACGAGACCTGGTGGGTGGACAGTGCTAATGGGAACTTTTTTAGATATTTTAGATAATTGCAAACACAGATAGCTGGACACTGGGACGATGCTGCAAGATCTAGACCCTACAAGTTTGGATGAACGACACCTTTTCATAAAAGCAAGGCAACTATGCACAATGTCTATATCATGCGATAGAACTCGCTATCGCGCCAGTAACTGCCCCGTAGTAAACAGGATTTATAAAGGCGCATGCTCTTGATCACTGGATTGTCGGATTCAGATTCGATTATAAACAGACCGCCGTGATATAGGTGCAGCGTTACACAACGGAATACGGTTTAGACAGTGTTGTTTTGATATCATATCATATCATATCATATCATATCATATCATATCATATCATATCATTGTAAGATGTCGGGACCCAAATTTGATACCGCTTTGACAATGTGCCCGGATAGACAGGTGTCGGTGTTGCCTGGTTCCACTGTTGTGGAAAGGGCCATAGAATTGTGGTATCCTGTAGTTCCTTCCAGAACTCTGTCTAAAGGCATATCTAAGTATAGCACCCCGCTGTCTCCTTACTGTATGTCACCATGTAAAATGCAACATTATTACACAAAAACTGGCATAACAATATGCAAACGCGATACCGTTCCTTCTCGTGTTTTCTTAAACAAGTTGTAATGGGTAGCTAGTTATATGCTTATAATAATATTGCAGCAAGTACACATTAAATAATGTTGTATTAATTACTTTTATTACAGTGAGAGAATTTGATCTCTGATGAGAGCAACATTTCCGTGTAGGCTCTTTACAGTTTTGCTAATGTGTGTTTTACCACTTACGGCGTAAATCTGTTCGTTTCAGAGCACGACAATCGGCGAGTTTAAAGGGAAGATCAGTAACATATTGGAGCTGAAGAATGGGATGCGGTTCGAAGACCCATCTCGCAACAGCGGAGTGACCCGCTGTTTTCCACAACGAGACTCGGCATGATGCGTCACAAGTAATGTACTGTGCGGTGCTTAAAACGCCCGATTCGGGTGCATAAATCTATATCACGTATACTTTAACCGACTTCTTTCTAAGTTTCATTAATGGTTTTAAATGGATAAGTTGGAAATAATCTAATGATCCAACTTCAGATACGTTTTCGAGATGGAAACGTTACTTTAAAAGACCGCGAATCTGTTCACAGGTCAACTTGTTTTACTGGCCAGGGCAATGTACTGTCAAACAAAATATTTCTTTTTCATTAAGCCAATCAATATACAGCCTCTGGTTCTGTATATAAATATATTTGATTTGTGTTCGATGTGACAGTTGTTTATGGAATTGAAGTTTTTAGTTATGACAGTACACGATGAATTGTGTGACGGGACATGTTAGACTAGCGTTTGGTTTTTAATTTCTTATCCAGAATATGATGCATCGCTCATGTCGAGATGGAAGTGTCGTGTCAGTTTCCAGAATGTGATTATTCAAGGGAGGCTACTCTGTTTGAAGTAATGGCTCGAAGAACGTATAACCTATTGCGATTGCAAGGTGTCTCCTCTTAAAATACTAGTACCTATTTTTGATTTGTTCGATAGATGATATCCAAGGCCATAGTTTACAATGACTCTGTACACACACATATATATACTTGTTGGAAATATGATTAATATCAAGTATATGATATGAAATATATATTTTATCAATCGTCTAACTACACCCAACGAAATATGTTTAGGAAATCGTCTGGAATCCAATTAATTCCACTGTATAGTATACGGAAACAGAAATATTAAATGGGCAAATACATTATCATTCAACATAGAAGACAAGTTGAGGTTAAGCGCAGGAGTTTCAGTGGACAGTTCAAAGTATTTTATGAACACTTCATTTTCTTTACTCTTCCGTGCGATACAAGCAATTACCTCCTTTTCCTGTGATAAGAATGGGTTCTGCGGGTGGTATCTTTTAATAAAACCGTTCAAACTTTTGATAAAGATTACGGACTAGATTTATGAGTACTCTTCCAATTTTACAGTATTACTGCAGGCAAGATACATTCCAATATTCCATCTGTCTGAAATCTTTTTATCTGCTCCCTCATATCATTCTTTAGGATGGTTGACCCCTACCGGTGCCTTTTCCGTCACCACTCGGATTTTTCCGGAAAAAACACCTTATCCTTGTCGGGACAGAATGAAATGATTTTGGTTTTCGAGTCTTTGTTTTTTGTTTCATGAATTGATGTGTTAAAACATTTGATACTTGAATAAATTTGAGCAAATTGCTATGTGAATTTGAAACTGTTTTTCCTTTTTCATATTTTACTTTTTAAGAATTTATGCAAATAAGTTTCACACCTTAAAAGTTTCCCCAATATTAGATAGTTCCTTTGGATAGTTCTTGTTTCCTGTTACAGATCTATAGATAATGGCCATGGGGAGTAGGGTTTTGATGGGTGTGATGGTGGGGTAGGGGATGTGAGGCGTCGCATTTCGCTGTGCGGAGTTGGGCCAACTGACGACGCATAAGCCAATGATTGTTGAATCTAAGTTTTGATTTGATTATTTTTCGAAGTTTATCGGTACACTACCCTTGTGGGTTTCACCTAAAAGGTGAACATTCAACCAACACGCCGAGAATCATCCGAAATATTGTTGATGGCGATGAACTTGGTAGCCTTGAGGTTAAAGCGCTGGTTCGTCGCGCTGAAGAGTTCGATTCCACCCTGCTGAATATTACTGAAATATTGCTAAAAGCGGCGTAAGCTCTAACCTTCCCCAGGATGGACGGTGGAGTCACGAGTGTGTCAAACATTTCACGAATGCGTCATGCGCTTGAATGGAGCTTGGTCATAGTGGTAAACTAGTTATCTCAACTCACAGCGCACAGAGAGGTGATTTGTGAAGTCCTGTCTCCATTTAATATTATATCCCATTAAATGTTATATCCCCGTTTCATAATTACGTCAAACCCTTTGTTAACCCCGTGGATGGTGAGTGTTTTTCATTTCATTTTTTCGTCAGGCTTGAAAAGTGAAGGTTATGCGAACATTACGCTCCCGTGGTCCTGGATCTGCGTACAACTATTAAATTACACAGAAATGTAGATTCTGAATAATAAAATTTCCTATCCTATAAAAGCGCCACCAGAACATGAATAAAACTAATGATTCTGTAGTCATCTTCTGCTTGTGGTAAATATTATCTTTGTGCGATGGGGCGGTGGGGTTGTCTTGCGGTTAAAGCGTTCGCTCGTCACGCCAGAAGCCCGGGTTTGATTCACCACATGGTTGCAATGTGTGGGTTCTGCCTAAAACTAAGTTACATGGAAGAACTCGTTTAGGTCTAGGATAGATTTGGTCTTCAAGAACTAATGCTTGTTCTAGGAGGCCACTGACGGCATCGGGTGGTCATGCTCGCTGACTTGGTTCACACGTCATTGTATCGATGCTCGTGCTGTTGATCACTAGATTGTCTGGTGCAGACTGACTTATTTACAGACCGCCGCCATATAGATGCAATAGTGCTGAGTGCGGCGTAAAACAACAAACGAGGAAACAAACAAACGAACAAACCAAACCATCAAAGTACTGTCTCATATAACAGGTCGTAGAGATGGATTAAATATAGAGAGGATATTATATGGGTGCCCATGTCGACTATGTTTTCAACACGAGTGCCTAAATGTTGGAGCGAGAGCAAGTGATACACAGATATTAAGGCACGAGTGTCGTAAACATAATATGTTGTGGGCACGAATATAATATTCTGTTTATTTCCGAAGTCGTTAGATCGTTAGTCGTTAGAAAATGAACCCAAATCTGCTTAAAACATGGGCTGGCTCCCCGCCGTCTCCGCTTGTAGGACGTAACGTCACAGGAGAACCGTGACGTCTTGGCATTGTTCATGACGTCACGTTACCATGACAAAATGATATTTTCTCCTAGAGCTTCTTATAAAAGATATGAAAACCGATATATTCGCCCTCGAAGGTAATAAATGTACATTTGCCCCAAGCGACCAGGCTGGACCAGCTTCTCTCTATCAATAACTGCAAGTATGCTGACAAAACAGACAAAGCACTTAACTGACTGGTGCCTCACACACGGGAATGACCACTGTGGACAATGAGCGAGAGTGGTAAGTGGGTTTAGTGTTCAGCTGTTTTAACAATATTCCAGCAATGTCACGGCATTGCACCCATTAGGGGAATCGAACCCAGGTTTACGGCATGACAAGCAATACGAGCGAACGCCTTAACCACTAGGCTACCGAACCATTAGCGAGAATAAGGCATGCTGTCACGGTAGGCTAAGTGCTCCATGCGAACCGACACTGGACCACTATTTATCATTGTGTCTGTGTGTCTGTGTGTGCTGGCGCGTGTATGAGTGTGTGGCTGCTTGTGAGCGTGAGTGTGTACGCGTGACTAGTGCGAGTGTGCGTTTGGAACAGAATCAGGGCAAATCCTTGATATGAATCAGGATCATGATTTGTGGGCAGGCCTAAGGGAAATACCTGAGCACTGCCAATCTCGGCCTCTTTTCGACTGGACCAATCGTTCTCCTGTCATGTAGAACTGTTGAAGCAGCCACCAAATATCAAAACACTCAGGAACCTCATGTGATTCGGAAACCAGATTACAAAATCCTGACATCGAAGGAACACAATCCTGCAAGAGATATTTGTTTCCTTGACGACAGTCCCGTGAAGATCCGGGTGATAACTGATCTCCAGCAAACCATGTTTTCGTAAGCGGCGACTAACGGGATCGGGTGGTCAGGCTCACTGACTTGTTAGACACAGGCCATCGTATCCCAATGGTGCAAAACGATGCTAATGCCGTTTATCAAAGGATTATCGGGTTCAGATTCCAGTATTTAAGGACTGGCGCCCAAATGCTTTAAACGACAAGCCAACCAGATAGATCTATGAATGATTGAGTGAAAGAGTTATAATTTCAACTCTGCCATATATCAGCCATATAGTGGTTACATACACAATAAATGTAAGTTGATAAATAATCAGTGATCGAAGGACTGTAAATATCTACAGTATCACAGATGGTGTCTAAACAAACATGGAAATGTAAAAATGTTTTATTTACGAAGACACTACAATAACAAAACAGGCTATAACTCGCCAACAACTGAGGTTAGATCACCAAGCGATCAAATGACGACCACCTGTTTCCATAGTAGACCAAAACACAATCAGCCTACGTGTCCATCAAATACTCGTTTTTATGTCACTCTTGTCTAGATTTGCCCACTGGAAATAAGATATGCGTCTTCAACAGTGCTTCACTGAGACGTGTGCCTATTTTCAACTACGTGTTACAGACATCTGCGACATCTTTACCACTAGTATGCCAATAACATCTGCGGACATCAGCCGAGCTGATGACGTCGTAGTGAGGACTGGCACGGCCTAATGTAGTTGCCCACATCTTTTTACTTTTTGTCATACACAGCTGTTCCTCAAATGTAATATGCTCTCCTAGAAAGAAGTGATATAGAGATTACTGACCGAGTGTGTTTCATATACAATAATATCATATTAATAGGGATACAATTGTATTATTTGTGCCTTTGGCGAGCATGATACATATTGTTTATTCCGAATAAGATGATATTAATGATACGGAAACACACGAGGTCAATAATCACTTTATCATATAATGTGTGATGCTTGAAAATAGTTTAAAAGTAGAGCAAAATACGTTTGAAGAGAATATAGTGTTTGCGTATGAATACCTAGCATTGAAGCGAGGTCAAGGTCAGTGGCCTTTCGCAACGGCGACATATGGTTGTGACCAGTCTCAAACCTGAATATGAGCCTAGAATGACTTTTTCGAATTGAAAGAACAACCAAACAAGATAGCATTCAAGAGAAAGAGTGTAATAAGTAAGAAATAGGTTCTTGGTTCAGACAAACAGTAGCGTGTTTGTCACATTCATCTCATGGGACGACCGCGTCACTGTGCACGAAAAACATGGCCTGTTCAACATTGGATACCCACGACTCAGCTGTGTGTTTTGAACTGGATTCGACAATATCGAGGAGATTTCACGATGTCTGGACTATATCGTCAACTCTGACAGAACAGCCAATATTGAACTTTGGGGCAGCCATGTTTGTTGACCAACTCGCCCCACACTCCGGCTTAGTGATGACTTCGCATAACATCACTGCCACAGGCTAATTTGCATATCACATGACCGGACTTTTCTCTTGTTTGTAAACAAATGCGCACATTCATTAAGAAGCTGAGACTGGCATAAGGGAAGCAATTCGACGAAATTTTCATAATGGTTTACACTGTTACCTAAATAATTTGCTACAACAGCGTCGGTGCGGTGATGACAATACGTATTTCTATTTCAAAACGGCTGCATTGTTTGCTATCCATTGGACTTCGATGACAGCACGTGGAGGCGTACAACCTACGTAAACAAAGGTTCGCTACGCAAATCGAAATAGTGTCACAAGTTTTAGAATAATTTCTCCGTGAAACTGAACCATTTTAACAAAGATGTTTAATTAGATTATGTAGACTCATAAAAAATAAAACACTTATGAAATTTGTACATTATATTGACAGAACTGTGTAATATGTGAGGATTCGTCACATCTTTCTGGCCTGTGGCAGAGATCCTATGCTGGCTCGCCGCATGGAACTCTGAGTAGGGGAGGGAAACTCGCCCACGCAATGGAAAACCCCTCGAAAACTCCCGACGACGTCATCATTCAACGTTTACGTTGTGGGATTCGCATGACGTAGTATGGAGTTTTGTGAAAGTCATTCTCGTTTATTACCTACTTTGCATATTTATTAGATTTGGATACCAAGTTTATAAGATGGGTTTATTGCATCGATAACACTCTCCATTATATGATAAATGATTTTTTTTTTCAAAACCAGCGTTTGATTTTTATAATTTCGCCATTATAATGCTTGTTTCTGTACATGGAACGAATGCACTGCGCAAAAACGCTTCTTCAAAAATTTGAATGCACGTTTCTTATGTATGGAAATTAGGCAGAAGACTACAGAGTTTCGGTAAAGTGTCGAAAAATAGGACAGTTTGTACGTTTAGGAATTACAATAAATTCTTTGTCATTAGGTTGCCGACACCATGAACATGTCTGTACAACCTTCGTCTCAAGAAAATTCAATAAGACCAAATTAATTACTCGAGTCTTCAGAGTGAGTTTCTATTCGGCTCACTGAGCCCCAACACACGCTTTCCATCAATTGTATTGATAGAAAAAGAACAAAAGTGATGTTGAATAGGAAAAAGACAATGGGCAAATCTGCAGGTGTCATGGTTTAGAAGCCCTATTTGCCTTCCGGTTACGACTTGTAAAATACAAACACCATTGTGTCAACGTTGACGGTTCAACACAACGGCAAATAGCTTCGAGACAATCGTAAATTCGGCAAGGTGGCATATAATCTCAAGACGTCGTTTTGAATTGCAGAAAACAATAAAAAGTCCAATTTCATGTTGGGTGAAGCTATTTTTCACGACGACCTATCAAGGTCCGGGTTCGAATTGATCTTCAGTAACCTATGCTTGCCATAACAGGAGACTAACGGGATCGAGTGGTCAGGATTGGTGACTTGGTTGTGTTAGAAAAGTGTATTTTCTGTAAATTGTATTACTAAGTAAACAATAATTATTATTGGGTCACAACATTTAGTGTTTTAAGTGATAATTATTATGGGTTACATTTCGTATCATAAATGTTCAATACTTTTCGCATTTTGGCTGTAGGCTTTGAGGAAGTGCTTTAGAGTTACCTCCCCTTGACTTTGTGTTTTGATTGAAATTTGGCTTCAGGGAGGCTGGCCGAGAAGATTCTACGTTAATGGCGATGGTCGTATGTGCTCGAACTTTCAGGAAATATTGAACTACATAACCGCTGCCTGACCGCTGTTACATTCTTCATGACTGTTTCTCACTCTCACATCAAGATGTCGGTGACTTTATATTTGTGACCCATTACTTTGGAATTGACACGTCAAGAATAAAACTTTACTTACTTTTTTGGAAAGCGTATTTTACAAACGGTAGATTGTAATATACTCAAGAATAAAATACATGTTCACACTGTTATCTAATCTCTAAACGTTTAGCATACATCTTTGAAAAGAAACATCATTATATTTGAGAAATCAGTTAGTATATATGTTACAACAATTAGATGGTTTTTCTAATGATACACTGAACAGAAGCATGTTTTGTGCCTTAAATGTTACAACCGTACAATTCCTCTGGGATTGTGACATGCTTTACAGCACCACTAAAAGAATCGTAATGCTACAACGACTTTATCTTACAATATTGTTTGAATCACGTGCCTACCGTAGGCTTATGCTTTTCGCGGGGAATAGTGTATACATTTTTTATTCACTCTCGAAAGATTTATTCACCTGGTGGGCGTTCTACACTGTAATTTGTCCAGGGACACATGGACCACTCAGAGATCCACATTGTTACATAGGATAGGTAGGATAGTGAGTGAGTGAGTTTGGTTGTACGCCGCACTCAGCATTATTCCAGCTATATGGCAGCGGTCTGTAAAAATCGAGTCTGGACCAGACAATCCAGTGATCAACAACATGGGCATCGATGTGCGCATGTGGGGACCGATGTAGGATAAAGTTGAATAGTCAGTGAATTAAATAGTCAGTGAATATTCATGAGATTATTCCACATTATTATTGCTACAATCTCAATAATGCAGCTGAAACAGTTCCCATTTTTAATACTTTCTCTTTTGGGCATACTACTTGGACATAACTGCTACGTGTGATATCAGCACGAAGCTGCCTCTATAAGTTTTAATAAGTAAATGAATAAACACGGCTACTCATCAAGAACGGAAAAATTTATTCACTTCATGACTGACATCTGAACATAAGACTGTTCTATTTGTTCAATGTCATACTACAGATCTGGCATTGCTTAGTAAAATGTTTCTGGTTTCTGCAAACAGAAAATCGTGTCATCAACTAGTACCTGGTATTTAGACTCAAGTCTCGGTTGTCTGCAATCGCTGTCTCCACCGTACGAGTAATTACATAGGGACAGTCCACTATATTCTGAGAAATGTGTTCCTTACACACATTCCGTATACACAGACTAAACTTCTGTTTGCTCTTCCTGCCCTTCGAACTGCAGATGCAACCGCATCGTCTCCACTGAGGGATGGACGGAGCAGCAGATCTAGTACCTGCTTTTTCAAGTAGGCACCCTCATCCTTCTATAGCTGTTTGGGAACTGATGTCTGTGATCGTCTCTCCATTTGTGATAACATTAGTGTTTCTTGGACTGTCTGGAGGAACAATTGTCTCCAGCTTTTTGCAGACACCCTCCATTCAGGAAATATCACTGTCCATGCAACATCTATCATGTTAAGGAAGAACACAACAGGCCACCGCCGTGTCCTCCGCTTGCACGTGTATCCGTGCAACATCTCATCCATAGTGTCTACGTCTCCATTCGTTCTGATGTAGTATGTGACGACTTCTCTTATTTTCTTCAGTGACTACAGTGTCATCAGTCTGGTGCATGTTACTCAACATCTGTTTGACACAGTGGTGAGCTTGCCGAGAAATCCGAAAATGGATTCATAGAGTGGAATGGATTTCTTGCAGTAAACTCAGGAGGGAGGAAGCGGTTGTTTTGTGTGACTGTTCCAACAAGAGTCAGGCCGTTTGAGGTAGTTCCTCCCCAGGATCACGATCTGTGAAAACATTGCTTGCTGTTATGTTCCTGTTGGATCCAGAGAATGGTCTTCACAGATCTAGAATGACCTGACGGCCTAGACAAACCTGGACAGTACGATCCTCCTTTCCCAAGTAGGATCGTCATTTCAAGGGATAACAATTCGCTGCAATCCAGACCAGCTTCATGCCATACTTATCTACCTTCATTGTTTATATATTGGATGAAAGAACATCTTCCTCTGAAGGAACCAGCTGGAATGTAGAGCTTCGAGTTCGTTCAAATATTCCCACACTTCCCTGACAGGTGCAAGCTTGTACTTTTCACGTCGATTACGCCTCGTTTCTTTGTCATCGAAACTTAGGGCAGCCACAAACTGTTCAAACATTTCATGATAGGGGTACCACACTGCTTGCTCCAAATCATCCCACTGCTCATCCTGTTTTGTTTCAGGAATTCACATGTTATGGGTATCCGAATTAGAGCCCACATTTCATCTTCACTTGTGTCCTTCCATTGTTTTTGCCTACCTTTCTGAGACTTTCTTGCATAGATATTTGTGAACGTGACGATCAGCTTGGTAATGTCTTGCTTCAAATAAAGCTGAAACATTTCTACCTCAGATTGAATGTGATCAGCATTTTGCTGTTGTGGCCAGAGGATGTTTCTGTCTGGTGTTTTAGAAGTACACGGCGGAGTGTTCGACCAAACAGATCCATCTCTGGATCTGTTGCTCTAGAGAACCAGCCTTCATCCAAATAACCAGACTCAAAGGAACCCTCCCTCCCATTAAAAACTACTAAACTATACACGTTTGCCACTACCAGCCTCTAACTGTTCTGTTCATACATACTGATATATGAAGCATCGGTTCTATACATCTGGTAAGAAAGTAATTAAGCACCCACCCACGCCAACGTAACAAGAAAACGATTCCAATTCCTATTGTTTTAATTGCGTAACCAATGTGATTTGGTCACTATTGATTTTTTTATGAAAATAATTACTGAACAGGTACTGTTGTAGCATTGTCAATGGCTGACTATTACAAGAAATTATGTACACGGAATGTCACATGTTAACGTCTGATGTGTCTGGCACCAGCTGCGTGCTTGGATGACAGCAGCTTGTATCCTCCTCCTCATACTACTATTAAACCTTCTGATGAGACCAAGTGTCAATTATCGCCATTCTTCATGCGAAGCAGCTTCCAGCTGTCCAAGATTCTGGAGAGGGGGTTCTCTCTATCTCACACGGCGTACAAGAGAGTAATGCCCAGAATGCGTTTGAGGAAGCGCATGTTCTGCGTCGGGTAGATGGTCCATGTCCCGCTGCCGCACAGGAGACACCCATGTTGGTATTGTCTGTGGGCATCTTATTGTACTGCGTCCTTTGGACAGCTTGACCATGGTTGCTACGGCTTGTCCTCTCCGCCTGTTGATCTCTGTGTCAAGTGGGAGGATGGTAGAGATGGTCGACCCAGGGTACATGAAGTCCTGTGTAGGGTGTAGTCGCTGAAGCGTCCTGTGCGCTGACGTAGGTTTTCTGCAGACTGATCGTGAGTTCAAATTCTTTGCAAGAATGGGCAATGTCCTTGAGTCTCTGCTGGGTCACGTGAGTGTGTAAGGCAAGCGCTGCATCGTCAGCAAAGATCATCTCTCTGAGGAGGATCTGGGACACTTTAGTCTTGGCTCTCAAGGAGTTGAACTGCTTTCCATCAGATGAGGAGCTGAAGTGGTACTTCACAGACATGGAGGAAAAGATACGAAAACGTTTCGGGGCGAGCACGCAACACTGTTTTACTCCGCTTGTGATGGAGAAGGGTTCTGAGCAAGACCTGACTGTGCTTTTCATGTCCCCGTGGAAGGAAACAACCATGCCGGTTGAGGACAGGCGACCTTTATCATTAGACGGGAACGGCTTTTTGTTTCTGCCGACAAGGTGGAAAGCCTTCATTAGATCGATGGATGGGGCTTGCCCTGCTCTCTACACGTCTCAGGAAGCTCTCGGATTGAGAAAATCAGCAGATGACCGGCCTGCCTTGAAGCCGCACTGGGAGTGTCTGGATCCTACTGGTGAGAAGGATGCTAGCAAATACCCTTCCAACTGATATTTTACAAACTCTTGCCTTATCCTTCCTGGTCGGATTGACATGGAGATGGTTATTTTGAGGATGAATAGTTTTCAATACAGGTCAAAGAAAACTGCAAGCCTTGCCGTTTCGAACAAGTTGGAACTTAGTGGTTAAGTCTTCCTAGCGAAGGCCCAGGCTTCATTTCCTTGTTTCCTCAAATGAATACAATGTGCGAAGTTCATTTCTGGTGTCCCTTCATTTCTGGAATATTGCTAAAAGCGGCGTAAAACAAAACTCAGTCAGTCACCTCTTCACCTCTCTTGTGTGGGTGTGATGACGCCACAACACCGTGACATGCTTATATTCCAGGTTTACTGTTATAAGTTCGCATTAATTGTGATTCCAAATATGGCGTTCCCAGTACGAAGAGTGTTTGTTTTAGAGGGATGCCAATAACATCTTCACAATCATTGTCTTCAGTGAAGCAGTATCTGATTTAAACTTGATGTATCAGTCGTTCCACCATTATACATTGTCAGCCAAATTAGTGACTATTATCAACTGGAAAGAAGAGTAAATGGATGTAAAAGAATTTAATGCACCTTGACGACTGGTCCACAGGCCTCTCGACCCAGCCTCAAAAACAACGCTTAACGATCAATACGACCTCTGCATCAACAGCCCACTACGTCATATGCAAGGCTTAATATTCCAGAAAGACATTTTGATAAAGAGGACATAAATGCCGGACGTCAGTGACACAGTCAAACCTACTCCCTCTGCCCGACCCCATCCCTACCCCTAGAAACAGTGCTCACTCATCAACATGGCCTCTGCGTCAACAAGCTACTACATCATTTTACAATGTTAAAATGTTCCTGGGAAAATGTTCGGTAAAGAGGCCATAGATCACATACCAAGGCAGGCGGATGTGACACAGACAATACTGTGTGTATGATAACCTCATTTCTGAATGAAACGCACGTTAAGCAACACGTTTTAGTCCATTCAACAATCCAAGACGCCAAACTCGACATAGATCGATTGACACATGGGGCAATTGATATTTATAGGCGCGGCCTTCGGAAATAATTCTCGCAATGGACAAGTTTTGAAAAACTTTGCAGACTTTGGTCACACGCATTTAGGCCATTATACAGTGTGTCGTGATACACAAAGAAGCATCGTCTGTGAGTGAGCGAGTGAGTGAATGCATGAGTGGGTTTACTTTTGTGCCACTTTTAGTAATATTCAAGAAATAGCAACAAAGCGGATGCCCGAATTGTACGCATGCTGGGACCTGAACCCGGGTTTTCGGCGTGAAGAACGAACGCTTTAACCACAAGACCACCATACCAGCGTTTCTTCTGAACGGGCTGTCTCAACAAGTTCAAAGGGATTATTCTATTGCCTGATTACTTGTTTCACAGTTTCACATTTAAAAGCGGGCACTAAGTACTCAAGTCTCCCTTGTAAACTATTAGGGAATTAGTGACAATGCTCTGACGGTGTTCTTAACAAAAGGATTAAGTTTTTGGAAATGTCTTAATAATACACGGGAAGTTGGCAGGGATGAATTACAACAATTACAATGCCACAGTCTGGCTGGTCGGTTTGTTCTTTTACGCCGCAGTATTTCAGCTATATGGTGGGGGTCTGTAAATATTTCAGTCTGGACTAGACAATCCAGTGATCAACACCATGGCCATCGACCTAGGCATTTGGGATACTTTGACATGTGTCATCCAAGACAGTGAGCCTGACCACCCAATCCGTTAATCTTCTCTTATCGTCATCATGAGGAACTTAAGACCCGGATCTTCACAGATATTGTCTTGGTAGCTTTTCTGATTACATGTGACTTGCTTATAGCAAGAGCCTTATAGCCTTTGTTGGAGACATCTTTCACTATACAGTAGGCTTCAGTCTTGTGACCTGTTAGTCACTGACTTTCTCTATGGGATACCCAAACAATGCAGTGTGTACTGTAAACAGCCGAATTTTCGCGACCGTTTAATTTTCGCGAACTTCGCGTCAGACTTCGTGACGCGAGAATAAAAACACGCGGTAATATAGATATATCACACACACACAGGTGTCATTGCTCAATCACGTGTCACCGTTGGGCTAATCTGGACTAACACGGCTCAATCACGTTCTATTTTCATTGCTGTAACACCTAATTAAAAAGGACTAATTCTGTAATCAATTACATTAATTTGTTGTTAGATCACTTCGTAAATCTGTTTATTTTATAATAGCTCAATGGTCATGCACCTGCGTGTCGTGTACAAACATTCAGAGACGCCCCTGTAACAAGATCACCTCGCGAAAATAAGAAAGCGCGAAAAGGTTTAGTGACCACCACTCGGGAAAATTTAAAGGCGCGGAAATAAGACAGTTTACAGTATATCGTGGCGGTGGGGTAGCCTACTGGTTAAAGCGTTAACTCGTCACGCCGAGGACCCTGGTTCGATTCCCTACATGGGTACAATGTGTGAAGCCCATTTCTGGCTTCCTCCGCTGTGATATTGCTGGAGGATTTCTGAAACCGGCGTCGAACTGAACTCAGTCACTCACTCACTGCATAGAGCAATATTTAATTATGACGGCGATCAAATCCTCCCAGAGTATTAATGCTCTTCAGCTGCATGGCCGTGGCGTGTCCATCATCTCACACCAACTGTTGGATGCACGGATTCCAGCGTCAGAAGTAACAACATGAAGCCGACTCGCTCTCTCGTCGATTGCAGCTCTCTCATCCGGTGCTCAATGGCTGCTCAATAGTGCTTAGATGGCTGAAGAAGGAGGAACCAGTGGGTTTGTAATCCACACAAGAACCAGGGAAAACAACTGGGACGTACTGCTCAAAACAGCGCGAAACCTGTTCTGCGTCAAATCTATTCTAATCACGATCTTTATGTCGGCATGAGGTTTTACCTCAGATGACATTAAGAATGAGTGAGTGAGTTCAGTTTTGCGTCACCTTTGGCACTATTCCAGCAATACCACAGCGGAGGACACCGGAAACGGGTTTCACACATCATCCCCATGTGGTGAAGTGAACCCGGTTCTTCGTCAGCACGAGTGAACGCTTTAACCACCAGGCTACTCACCGCCCCTATATAAAGAGCGTATTGGCTACAAACGTACTTACAAAACCCGAACTCCGACTTTACTAGGTTGGTAAGAGGAAACAGCCCATCTCGGAGGCCACCTGATTTACTTTCATCAGTATATGACAACGTCTTAGAAATGACGGGGATACATTCAGTTTGGCTTTGACATTAAGCATGTTGCTAAACTTAGGTTTGGGGTCATCCGACATTAAAGCGTCATTCAGGTGGAAGTCCGTGCCCTCTATGCACTATTGTCTAACGTTCCTAATCCGTCAAGGGTTTATTTGCATTTAAAGTGTTTCTGTAGAAAAAACGTGTCAGCTTACTGTAAGGGGACACACATTGTTGCAACGATAGTGTCACCAGATCCTGTAGCTGGTAGCTATGCAGGATACTCTAAGGCCACTGGTCCTCATTTGCAATCATTATGTGCAAGTATTACAAAACATAATGCGTTCTTTAGTTACGTCATTTGGACGGGTTCTTTTCTTAGTGGTGTAATGTCTGAGGCACCTCACCTCACATCCTTTCTGGAACAACGTAAAACACATTCATAAGCTATCTATTTGTAGCGACCATGCTCTTTGACGAATCCCAGTATGGGATTCGAACTACGGGCCTTCTGATCCGAAGTCGGACGCCTTGACAACATGTCCAAAGAGGTTAACTCTGTTAGCAAGCGTTTTGATCTTCCCAAGTGCGGAGTGGGAAACAGGATAACTGACATCCTGGATGTGTTAGTTCCTGGCTATATCCTGCGGGCAGTGACCTTTTCACTAATCACAAATACAAAGTCTGATACTGATGAAATTAAAAGTGAAATCATGAATAAGAGTATGTGCAAATGAAAAACCCAGAACTGTTCGAGTTGATGGTTGTTCTTAACAAGGGGAGGTAACCATACAGAAAGGTAACTCACATAAGTTTTGCAATCCGGACTTCTTTAAAATCCTGACAAACATGGCGAGCCCATTCATGTCCGTAGTAGACAGATTCTACTGTATTCGTTAGAGATAATAAAATCTACCATTTGACCTCATTTTATTTCAAGTGACGAGAGATTTGACAATTTGACAAGAATATTTCCATTAGGTGTCTGGTTCATGTGTAAAATGATCAATAATTTCTCGTTAGTTTTTATAGGCTATGCTTGAATGTGAACTGAAATTAGCTTTGCATCTTGACAATGTGTCAATACTGTTGCTCGATGGATGAACATTGTCCAAACGAGAGTGATTCATATGAACTAAGAAAGGCATATTATCATCGCAAGATGCATCGCTATGGGAGAACGTCATATCAGATAATATTATTAACATGCTGAAGTGGAAACCGGTATATCAAACAAGTGGTTGATTCGTTATGAAGCCAAGCTCAGCATCAACTAAGCCGGACCTGTACAAGATGTAAGGGTGCAGGAACTGGACAAACTGACCAGAGACACGCCACGTTCTTGGTCGGATGTTGTTAAGGTAGCATTTAGACAGGGTTCAATTCCTCACAAGGATACAACGTGTGAAGCCCGTTTCTGGTATTCCCTGCCGAGGTATTGCTGGAATATTGCTAAAAAGACCACGTAAAACCATATTAACTCATCATTCAGTTTGCAGGTCTTTATATTCACTTCTTAGGCTTTTTTGATTTTCACATTTGTGTAGGTCTAAAACCTTTTCGTGTGACTACTGTTTCCTTGCAGATCTTGGTATTTCGAAAATTAAGTTTAAGGCACAAGAGAATAGAAGAACTTTGCAGAAGATGGCTGCAGTGTTATTTGCTAAATTTAAAGAAAAACAGGTCCTTTTAAGAGGCATTTGGAAGCTTGTGTAATGAAGAGGAACACATTCATCACTTGACTGACAATGGTGTCAGCATCTACACGAAAACGTCGCCTGCGTTGCATTAAGGAGGCTATCAATTCATAAATTTGTCATCTTCCGTTGTTTCCTTTGCCTCAGAATCATCCAAATTAATCCGAACAGTCAAAATCTAATTGGACAACAACTGGTTGCAGTCTCTCAAAACGGCGAATTATGACAATGGCCAAATATATCGGGGCACCTGTATTTCAAAGCATAAAATAATAATAAAAGACACTAAAATCGAACCTCAGTTTTTATTATTTTATTATGGTGTACTGAACAAAGAAAGACGTTTATAACGAAGTCAAACATCCCTTAATTATTGTTGTTCGCCTAACAGAACCGCCATGCAATATAAGAATCTGCATAACATACCTCCCTCCTTTTCTAAACAATGAAAAAGACTATCATAGCAAGTGATTGTTCGTCACACGAGACCAGCAATCGTCAATGTCTGTAACACAGTCAGCCACATAAGACACGCTATCGTTCACGCCTGCTACAAAACACTAAAACCAGACCGTCAAAGTCTGTAACTTGCACGTCACAAATTTCAGTGTGTTTCGCGATCATCAACAATGTCACAAGATCAACAATGTCTGTTACCTGTTCAACATATGACACCTTTACCACCGTCACATAACGACCACTAAAACCATCCCATCAATATTAATGTTAAATAATTGTAAAGTGCACGATATCCTTCTTCAACGACTAATAATAAATTGTCACAAGGTCAACAAAGTCTCTTATCATACAAGACAAGATACATTTCACACACACAAACCCCGACTAAACAACTCAATCTAGCATATAACACTTATATGAATGTCTGTAAACTTGAAGACGCTGTACCCGTCCCCAGAGCACAAATTTCCCAACTACCGAACACTACAATAAGTACATGAATGTCTGTAATTTGCTGGTTAAAACCTACACAATAGCATTCACACCCGGCACAAAACAACATCCAGCACTTCCATGAAGTAACCCCAGGGCATCAATACCTGATCGCCTGCTCGTCATACAAGACACAGCACACGTCATCACTTTCACAAAACAGCAGCAAAGGTATTTTGTCTTCACTCCTTGCGCACAAGTAAGCTCCAGAAGAAATATGAAATAAAACTAGTCAAAGCATATCTCAATGAATGTGATTTTGTCTCAGTATTTGCAGCACGAATCGTTAAAAAACTACTCGTATTCCGGACACTTCCGGGAACTGGGAGCTGACGTTATGGTGGAGAGTTGGGTGTTGCATGGTGCTTTGTAACTTACTAAGCCTTCTCCATCCATGGCATCAGCAACCAATACCACAGGCCAAAGCCAGGATCTTTCATAAAATGATTCTACACATTTTAGTATGTATCTGTATATCAACTTATAAGGTACACCAGGGTAGTTTGAAACATTGCCATGTTTATATGGCAGTTGTATCATGTGGTCCAACATTATTGGCAATTCTCAAACGAATTTAAAGACAATTGTTTAAATAATGTAATAATTGTAAAAACTGAGGAGAGTTTCAGGAGAGGTTAAGTCATGTTATGGAAAAGCCAAAAACATTATGAAATGCGTGTCAGCATAATATATATGTACATTAGTCATCGATCGTCATCACACAGGTAGAAGAGTTGGGGTGAAAGCGATGTTGTCCAAGGATGCGCGGCAAAGGACTTTGCAATGAGTTATCTCCCATGACGATATTTCCGAGCCTGTTGATGACAGGGAGGATTATCAGGAGACCATCTCAAAACATGCAAGGAAATGAACACTTTATGAATTCGATAGAGGTGAATGAGTTTGTTAGATCAGGTCACGCCGGCAGCAATTTCAGCCATATCATGACTAGAAACAAATAATAATTTTACAATAAATAGACAACAAAGGACAGTAAAACAACTAGTCTATCACAGACATCAATTTACAACTGGTAATTTACACTGAAATAAATTTAAAACTGGTAATTTACACTAAAACAAATTTAAATCTGGTAATTCACAGTAAATTACTTTAACTACAGATGACAATACAATATAACAACAGGCCATATATTGCCAACAATTAAAGTTAGATCGCCATCCTTGAGACCATGGGGAATTCGATAGCAGTGTTGTGAGGGACGTCATACATTGGTTACATCAATCAACTGAGTCAATATCGTCAAACAAACTGGATAAAATATTAAATAAAGATCAGCACATCAGTGTATCAAATTATAGCACATTGAAGCTATTGCTTAAGTTGGAAATAGGTACACGAGACAATCAGAAACTGACACTATGTGAAAGGGCACACACCATGTCTACGAGAGAAACACCTGACAAGAGAGAAGAGGGACGAAAGGTTGTGTGGTCTGGTGAGACATGGGTGAATGCAAACCTCATTATAGCCGTAAGCAAGTTCAAGTTAGTTTATCCTAAAAATAGAAGAGACTTACGGTTGTTCACGAAGGTTCTCATTTAGGGTTTGATGCCGGTTGTGGTCCGTTCCAAGTCGACGGATACACGCAAATTAACTCAGCTGTCTTTACCGAATATATGACAGAGCAACGTATCCCCACACTATCCACAAAATCTCAACGAACAGCTCCTCCACCTCTTCAGCAAGGAAGGGCGACATGATGTAATGTTTGGATAGACTTGGCACTGAATATCACCCAAAGGCAACAAAGGTGATGCTGTATAAAATAATCCTTGCCAAGAAACCACCGCCAGTGTATCAAACAGACAACGTTCTGAAACTTCATGGACACGTGGTTATTCGGTTGTCACCTTACCACTGCCATCTAAATCCTGACGAAAGTCTTTAGTGAGTAAGGTAACACCTAACGTCACACCAGCGATATTTCAGCCATGCAGTGATGAGAACGTCTGTAGTGAGTAAGGTAACACTTAACGTCACACCAGCGATATTTCAGCCATGCAGTGATGAGAACGTCTGTAGTGAGTAAGGTAACACTTAACTTCACACCAGCGATATTTCAGTCATGCAGTGATGAGAACGTCTGTAGTGAGTAAGGTAACACTTAACGTCACACCAGCGATATTTGAGCCATGCAGTGATGAGAACGTCTGAAGTGAGTAAGGTAACACTTAACGTCACACCAGCGATATTTCAGCCATGCAGTGATGAGAACGTCTGTAGTGAGTAAGGTAACACTTAACGTCACACCAGCGATATTTCAGTCATGCAGTGATGAGAACGTCTGAAGTGAGTAAGGTAACACCTAACGTCACACCAGCGATATTAGAGCCATGCAGTGATGAGAACGTCTGTAGTGAGTAAGGTAACACTTAACGTCACACCAGCGATATTTCAGCCATACAGTGATGAGAACGTCTGTAGTGAGCAAGGTAACACTTAACGTCACACCAGCGATATTTGAGCCATGCAGTGATGAGAACGTCTGTAGTGAGTAAGGTAACACTTAACGTCACATCAGCGATATTTCAGCCATGCAGTGATGAGAACTTCAATTTGTGGTGTGAAGAACATTGTTAATGAAGACATCAGAGACGTTAAACATAGAGTAGATGCATGATGTACAGCATGTGTTTGAAAATGAACAACGAAAAGGATTAAGTCTTTGAAGGGCATTTAGAAGTGAAATGCATAACAATGAAGATTTTATGGATATCAACTTCTTTATATGAGAACACAACGTTTCGGAGTTAATGCTTACTCCTTCATCAGGTGAATGAGAATGGGGTACAGAGCTATATTTATATGTACAGGTAAAGCAATAACAAAGTAACAAGTGGAATGACTTAACGAAAGCTGGAAGCCAGTATAAACAAGCGCTGATTGGAAACCGACAGTTATGATAACAATGATAGAAGCCAATAGTAATACATTACAGATGATGGGATATGTTTACATAACACAGGTAGGGGGTAAGGACGATGTACATGATAGGGGAAAAGGGTGGAAGCCAATGGTGGATGATGTTTACATAACACATGATTGGGGATAAGGATGATGTACGTGACTGCATGAGGGTTGGTGGGCATGTTTACATGGGGGTAGATGATGTACAAACACAAGTAGATAAGGATGTACACGGGTTGATAAATTAATCTCACCTATCTGTGTACATTCTATCTATGTAATCTATGTAATCCATGTATAGCCAATCTACCGATCATATGTTTGACGAGTCTGAAATCCAGTGAACGATGAAAAACGAAACTTTGACAAGTGCCTTCCGAGTCATTTTAGCATTGCATATAAATACTTTTTACGCAAACAGAGAAAGAAAACAAATATCGACCGTTTACGTAACAAAAATATGAATTGAAACGGACGACAATACACTAAGACATGACTGTTATTTATCCTAAGTGAATGAGTGAGTGAATTAATACTTATGGTCACAGCCAATTTATCCTAAATGAAGAGCTTGGTCCCATTGTCTATCCCCAGAACAGCATTTCCGGCACTCAGTAACCCTTTTGAACACTCAATACGCGTCCTGTTATGAACGATCGATAACATATTTGTCTCCAATACAACTGGTACACAAACACTTTTATCAGATTATCAGTTGTTCAAACTTACATACGAGATGTTTTATATCTGAAAGGATGAAGACCTGTGTATCACAGAGGATCTTGACATTTTCAGAAATTTTCTGATCTCTCAAAGTAAAAGTCACAGAACCACGAATGTCCTTTTGTCCATTCTGATATTGCTGCATCAATTACCTCCTCCTCAAAGTGAAGATCCGGGATAGAACTGATCTTCAGTAACCCATGCCTGGGCGATATATCCGACTAACAGAATCGGGGTATCAGAGATGGCATCGTATCCCAATTTTGTCGATCGATGCTAATGCTGTTAATAGCTGGTTTTACTAGTCCATTTACAGACCGCCGCCACGTATCTGGAATATTGATGAATGCAGCATGAAAATGAAGTCACTCACTCACTCGTCAACATCAGGAAGCGTGTCATAAACACACATGCTGCCCTTATCTCAATGGACAGCCCTTTTCGCTAAGAAGGGTATGGAAGCGATGGAATCCGTAAATCTTAGCTATCATGGCTGCTGTTTTCCCAGACTTATCCCTGGCTTTAATGTCGATAATGCTCTGTGAGAGGATGTACCTCACCATGTCCGTATTATTGCCTTTAACTGCTATATGCAGGATGTTGTGACCATTGCAATCAACTAGGTTAGTTAGAGCACCTTTCTTCACAAGTAAAGCAAATATGTTTCTGTCTCCATACTTCGCGACGTCCATCAGTGCTGTTCTTTCATATTCTCCTCTATAGTTAATGTCCACCATACCCTTCCATATGATGTCCTGAATAATGCCTGCACACTTCCCAGTGATGGCAAAATGAAGTATGTTGTTTCCGAAATCATCCAAGCGTGATGAATCAGCACCCATACGCATGAGGAAATCAAAAACATCCCGTTTAGCCTTGGCTGCAGCCATCATTAGAGGGGTTTTCCCGTAAGATCCCTCACTTCTAATATCAATTCCGCATTGTAAAACCAGATACTTCACCGTATCCAATTGTCCCCCCTTTAATCGCATAGTGCAGGGCATGGCTGCCTTTACGACCAACTTCATACCCCATACACACGAGGAACTCCACAACGTCTCTTGGTCCCCGATAAGCAGCCTCATTAAAGAGGGACTTGCCCCTAGGGTTACTATCAAGACCGTAGTAAGAGACTAAACACTCCTTCATGCCTTTATGCCCTCCCCTGCATGCCCAGTCGAGGATGTTCTGACCATCATTATCCACGTGTGACATGTTAGCCCCTTTTCTAATAAGAAACGAAACAATTCTGCAATGTCCCGCTTGTGCTGCTACCATGAGTGGTGTCTTTCCGTCCCTCCGGTCACTGCTGTTGATGTCAACCAAACTCAGGGACAAGATGTGTCTCACTCGAGTCAGGTTCCCCTTCCAGCAGGCATCGTGAAGTGAGCTACCCACAATTGTTTCCTGCCTGGCAACGTCGGGATGTGAAGATTTCTCAGTAAAGTTCGGTTTTTCATCTGTGGATAGACGATACAATGACTTTAATTTGTTGGCGCCATTTTTGCAACAAATAACTATCAGAACATAATGTTCGTTAGTGAGTGAGTTATTGCCACATTGGCAATAATATAACCATATCGTGACGAGCCAATATATTTCATATATTAAATAGCAAAAACTGAGACACTGAAAACTTGTTAACATTGAACAGCAAAACAGCTAGCTTATTACAGGTTTATTCCGACCAAACCTGTACACAGCATGTTTGGGACCGCAACATTTCAGTATTACTATCTAAATCTATTTGCGATTGCCCATTACATCGGCACAAGGGAGATAATTTGGGCCATATATAGCATGACTAGTTTTAATTATAGTCAGGCTTATGGGAGACATTCATTTTGACTAATGTTTTGCTGAGAACATGTTATGCGCTAAATATATACTAGTCAAACTGTATGAACACAAGTTTATTTATCTGATATTTATTTATGATATTTATTTGCCAAATTTTTCGTCAATAAATCCGCAAAAATGAGTTTGTCACTTCGTAATTTCGGTACTCTGTTTCGTGTCTTTGTTCTGTTTTGCTGGTTTACACAGGCTTTCTTACACCTTTTGTCACGGCAAAATTTTCAACCGTAACAACATTGGGGGTCGTTTTGAATTCATTTTGATATTTGAGATCATTTGTGAAATTTATTTCAATTTTTTTTGCAATTTTGCAACACGTTAATTGTGGAACCAGCAAAATGGTGTTTGAACTTGAGAAGTTTGTATTATTTGTATTCTCAAGTGGCCTAGGGAGTCATGGACTATGTTACTGTTTTGAAGGGTAAAGATCAGGATGCTTATTCAGCCTTATCAATACAGCAAAGCTCAGACTATGATCTTGTCAAGAGTACACTTTTTAAAAGCTTATGAGTTAGTGCCTGAGGCTTATCATCAGAAATTCAGAAATGCTCACAAAAGGGACGATGAGACTTTTGTAGAGTTTGCTAGAGAAAAGGAAACATTGTTTGATAGGTGGTGTGGGTCTAAGTAAGTCACAGATTTTAATGGTTTGAGACAGTTAGTGTTGATGGAAGATTTCACGTAGAGTGTTCATTCTGACCTGGAGACTTATATAGGAAGAACAAAAGGTTGATGACTTACATAAGGCAGCAATGTTGGCAGCTGATAATTGTTTGACTCACAAGAGGTCTCCGGGTAGTAGAAAGTTTTCTGGCCAAAAGGGCTTTTCCCCGGGTAAGACTTCAGGACATGCAGGTTACAGTGGTGTTACAACAGGTTCAAATACTAGTGGCAAGCAGTCACATACTTATCAGTCTAGGTTTAAGACTCCCAGTGGTTCTGATCCTGCATATTGTAAGAAGCCAGGTCATTTGATTTCTGCATATTACAAACTCTAGTTTAGAAATCAGGCCGTAGGTTCCCCAAATGCTTTTGTGTCCATCGCACCTAGGTCTTTCTTTCCAGGTGGTTCTGAGGAGAGTTTTGTTTGTGAGAGTAAGTCCTCAGATTCTGTAGTTCGGAAGGAGTTTTTGCCCTTTGTTCATAAGGGTTCTGTGTCACTTATGGGAGATAATTCTACCCCACGGCCCGTAATTATCTTGAGGGTTACTGGAACTCTTCAATCTCTGATTTTGAAGGATATTTTGCCTTTTTCTGATGAGTCTTCAGCTATCTCAGATGTTTTGCTTCAGGGTATGGGTGGCAATTCTTCTGCTCCTCTCCATTTTGTGAATTTGACCTCAGATCTGATTTCAGGTGAGGTGAAAGTTTGTGTTCTTGACTCTCTCCCAGTTCCGGGTGTCGATTTGTTGATCGGTGATGATCTTATGGGGGTCTAAGTTATCTATCACTGATCCAATTGTCACCGTTTTGCCAGAGAGTTCCGTTAGTACAGAAAAGTTGGAGAATGAATTTCGTGGTATTTTTCCCTCTAGTGCAGTGGCTCGTTCAATGTCGAAAGGCGTTTCTTCCAAGACTTTTTTTTGCAGAATAATGCCATTTGTGATTTGTCAGGCACATTCATACCTCATTCTTTGGGTGAGGTAGAGACGGATGGCTTGTCTTCAAAGAGTAGTAGCTCTTCAGGACTTCTGGATAAGTCAGATAGTTTGCCAGGTGGTGAACACATTCGTTCCAGAGAGCAGCTTGTTAGTGTACATGGTGAAGATTTTGAAGTTGAAAAGTTGGTTAGTAAGGCTGTTTCGTTTGAGGAACCTTTCAGTAGAGTTATTATTGATTGTGTTGGTCCACTACCTAAGACTAAGTAATCAGTATTTGCTCATTATTATGTGTGCTTCTAACAGATTTCCCGCAGTAATTCCACTTTGTAGGATTGTTGCTTCTGTGATTGTCAAGGCTTTGATCAAGTTTTTCACCTTATTTGGTTTGCCAGATGTTGTTCAATCTGATCAGGGCCCAAATTGTATGTCTAAGGTGTTTCAACAAGCTATGTACCAGTTGGGTATTAATCAAGTTAAGTCTAGCGCTTATCATCCAGCGTCACAGGGAGCCTTAGAAAGGTTTCATCAAGCTTTGAAAAATATGCTGAAGACTTATTGTTTTGAGACAGAGAAAGATTGGGATGAGTGTGTGCATTTGTTGTTGTTTGCTGTCAGAGAGTCAGTTCAGGAAAGTTTACGGCCCAGCCCCTTTGAACTTGTATTTGGTCACAGTGTGCGTGGGCCACTAAAACACTTAAAAGAACAATGACTCAAATTGACTTGTGACTTTGTATAATTTGCTCTCTTTGCTAATAATACAATATTTAAATGTTTTAGACTTGTCTTTGTTCTGTTTTGCTGGTCCACAGGGGAATTCTTACACCTTTTGTCACGGCAAATTCTTAACCGCAACAAGTTATCTTTGGTCTCCAACTTCGCGGAATATCTAATGTCGCCCTAGTCTGTCTGTGACGTTGGGGAGGTGTGGACACTCTCAGAAATGTTCAATGGACGTCCCACCTATGTTGACTTAGTGATTTGTGATAACTGACCCGTGAAGATCCGGGGTGGAATAGGCCTTCAGGAACCCACAAAAGGCGACTATGCCTGTCGTAAGAGGCGCCTAACGGGATCCTATGGTCAGGCTCGCTGACTTGGTCGACACATGTCATCTCTGTGAGCTGAAACCGAAATGAATCACTACCTTTATACATACATTTTGCTCGTTTTCTCATTAGGCGTGATCTCATCCCCATAATCCGGATTATCCTCTTCTAACAACACGAATGAATGAATGAAAGCTTGAATGGATCATTGTCTCTATGATCCAATGTTAATTGCTAATAGACAGGACATCAACCTTTTTTCTTCACTCATCCGTAAGGTTTTGATCAAAGGCCGATGTCCTGAGACCGAACCGTTTGAAAGGCGCCTGTTGAAATGACGTTTCATCTTTTGGGTTTCATCTTTTGGTTTATTGGCATAAAATATGTCTCTGTAGTGACACCCGCGACAAAAGAAATTCTATTTGTTCAGAAAATGTTAAAACCTGCATTGAGAATGCAACGCCAATCGTCATGTAATGCTTGTTTGATCGGCACTCTTACAGTAAAACTTTACAAATGACGATTTCCTGTTCATTCATAGAGGGGAGTTTCCATATTTATTCTCACGAAGTTATCAAGATAAAAGTTACTACAACCAGGCGAATAGAAGTATATATGCATAGTGACAAGCGACAAATAAACAACAACAGGCAATGGAGCAAGAAGCAGATGAAGATGGTGAATCCAACAGGCGAGTAAGATCAACAACTTCTAAAAAGGCTGTTAGGATGCTAGCTGAACAGTTAATTGACAGCTTCGATCTGTAAATCAACTCCAGAGTGACAAAGTCGAAATCCACTTAACTGCCAAGTGATGGAATCAATCAATATTCAATCAGCTTGTGTATTCTGAACGATGTGCATCGAAATGGCGCTCTATACAATAAACAGGGACTTGTTATCACGTAAGTGGTATGTTTTGTTATATATCCCCATACTGTTTAATGCAGTATCAATGAGATCTGTCTCAGTTTGCAGGAATCTATTGATGCTGATTGTAGTCCTATCCTAGTAAATTGAAGTCTAACAAACTGATTAAGACAAAACTGTGATTAAGACATGTCACTGCAAATTCATGTAATCATATTTCAGGTACTAATAAATTCATAATATTACAAAGTACGAGGGGATGTCAATAAGTTTTGAGCCTTGCATAGATAAACACAAAATATTGGTATGAACCACATTTATTTTTCAACATAGTCACCTTGTGAGTCAAGACACTTGTTCCATGTTTTCTGCCAGGCGCTGATGCCATCTCTGAAGAAGGCGCCATTTTGGTCCTCAAACCCAGCCTCAGTAGCAGCAATGAGCTCATTATCATCTTGAAATCTACGACCACGCAAATGTTTCTTGAGATTTGGGAACAGATGGTAATCACTTGGTGCCAGGTCTAGAGAGTAGGGATGCGGCAAGATTTTGTACCCGCATTACTGGACTTCAGCGACTGCAACGCAAGAGGTGTGTACTGGGGCATTGTCTTGATGTAGAAGAATACCACGTTTGATCTTGCCCCGGCGCATCTCCTTGATTGACTGTCGCACTTGTCTCAACAAGTTAGCGTAATATTCCCCATTCATTGTTCTTCCTTTTGGTAAGTAATCTATGTGGATGACGCCTTTGCTATCCCAGAAGACTGTCGCTATTACCTTCTGCACTGATCTGGAGGCTTTGAACATTTTGGTCCTGGGAGAAGTGACATGTTTCCATTCCATGAATTCTTGTTTGCTCTCAGGATCATAGTGGTGGATTCAGGTTTCATCACAGGTTACTAGCCTAAAGTGAAAATTTTCTGGATTCTTGTTGTATCTGGTTAGCATGGCGTTGCTTATGGTGACCCTTGTTTGCTTCATTTCATCTGTAAGCACTCTTGGCACCCATCTTACGCACACCTTAGATATGACGGGATGTTCATGAAGAATTGTCTTGATGGATCCGTGTGAAATGCCTGTGGTCTCCTCTAACTCGTGGAGTGTGATTCGACGATTTTCCAGCACAAGTCTATGCAGTCTGTCAATGTTTAAATTCATTGACCCATCTTTTGATATTAGCAGATGAAGGGGAAGACTTCCCATAAACTGCTGAAAGCCTTTCTTCAATGTTCTTCGCCGAGTTTCCTTCAAGAACTAAAACCTTAATTACTGCTCTGTACTCAATTTTATTCATTTTCACTGCCGTGAGGGGGTCGCTTTCTCTCAATGTGAGCTGTTCAATAACTTCTGAGAGTAGGATACCAAAACTTATATATCACATCAGCTACACCCCAAGGTTCAATGTCGTACCATAGGCTGTGACACCTGGGTATGAAAAATGGTCAAGGCTCAAAACTTAATGACACCCCCTCGTAGGTATAAATGAATCGGTAACAGTTTGACATATCTGGTCATGAGTTAGCTAACATAGTGATTACATATTATTTTTACCATTCCGTGTCATTAGGGCGTCATTTATGTCATTATAATGTTCTCTGATCCATTTCATCATACAGTGTCTATTTCATTCAATGTTTTGAAGCTCATAATAGTGATAAAATGAAAACTCTTGCTGTTCCAGTTCATTTTGAAGTGAGACATTATTTTCTTTCTGTACGTGCTCCAACCAATATAGTCATTATAATGATATACCAATATAGTATGTCAAAGCCACCGGTTCTTTTGCTTTACTAGTCCTCTCCTATGCCTTTAGAGCAGTTGGTTGGACTAAACAAGACATCCAGAGTCTTCACCGCCTGCCCAGAAAGGGACCATGTCTGATAACAGAGCACATCACATTCGTTCCTCTCTTAATTGTTCACATATGCCAATCCATTCTGGTGGTCGGGGTTTGATTAATGATCAGGCTCTTCGTAGTATACTGGACAAACAAAGTTCCTGTGCACATGAAAATTTGAAATATTAAAAATATTAAAAGCTGGGTACTTTTTTGGATTAGAACCTGAAAGAAGTTCAGAGTCCGCCAACAGAATGACATCAACCCAAGTTTACCATGCAACGCACGTGCAGAGTATGGTGGTCGTCAATATGTAAGTACATTGTGTGTGTCGTGAATCACACTTCACTGTTACATGTAAGGTGACGTTATGAAGTTGTTGCCCAACTCTGGGACATCCGGAAAAACACTTTAAACTGCGGAAAACTGTGTTAAACCAGACACACCAGGTGTTAGGGATGCTTGCGGCCGGTTTAAGTCAACACGAAGTAGCCAGACGTTTTTAATGCCATAGGAACACCATCGCTGCATTAGTCCAACGTCAAAGACAGCATAATGACGTCAGAGATCCGGACGTCCACGTGTTACGACCCTGCTGACGACCGACATATCCGCCTTCTTCATCTCCGGAACAGACGTCAAACAGCAACAGAAACCGCACAGACATTGTTTAATCACGTACCGTTGCATCAGTGACCAGATCGTCAGAAACCATCTTCGACAACATGGGATACGCGCACGACGTAGAGTGATCCGACCAATTCTCTCTCAACATCACCATGCTGCTCGACTGTTGTGGTGTCGCCTACACATTCGCCACCCTCTTCGATGACGGAGATTCGTAATTTTAGTGACGAAAGCCGATTCAATCTGTCAAGATCCGATGGACGCCAGCTTGTGTACCGACGAGACGAACCGTTATGGGGGCGGGTCAGTAATGGTATGGGGATGTTTCCCTACTCATGCTCGTTCGCAACTTGTCATTGTTCAGGGGAATGTGAATGCAGTTGGGCATCGAGACCAGATTCTTCAGTCTGTTCTCCCGTTTCTCCAACGTCAAGGGCCAAGGTTGTTGTTCCAACAGGATAACGCGCGTCCTGTTAATTTCAAGCAACAGAACAATATCAACCTGCTAACTCCCAGATTTGGCCCCTATTGAGCATGTTTTGGATGAGATGGACCGTCGACTACGACGTCAGCCTCACCATCCAGCCAACGTCTATGAACTCTCACGTGACCTTCTGATAATATGGGATGAGATCCCACAAGCCTTCCTCGCTCATCTGGTTTCATCAATAAGGCGCAGAATCACATCAGTGATTGATGCACGAGGTGAACATACCCGCTATTGAGTGTGTGAACGGTGCAATCGACCCCCATGTCAGTGGACCTTCAGTGTCATTTTCTATTATTAATGGAGGACCATCAAAATTTAATTTTAGTGTTGTCAGATAAAATCACTATACAGTTTGATGAAATGCATTTTTCAATAAACACATGGTAAAAAATAACATGACTTTATATCTATGCACGGGAACTTTGTTTGGTCAGTATAGAATGTTATTGTGTATTTTATTTGCACATATTCATTTATCGGATGATCCTCTGGTGATGCATGCCAAAATTCATGGTGAAAGCAAGGAATTCCATACCTATTTTAAGCGTGCCAAGGATGCTGGACACAATCTCAAAAATTTGAGGTTGATTTGGTTGACGGTGATGTACTTCTGGGCGGAATAGCGATGCGATGGGAGTAAACCAGGTGAAGTCCTTCACCAAGTCGGCCCTTTGTGGAGAAGCTGTCTGAGAAGCCACTGCATCGTGTGTACATGCGGTGTGTGGAAAAGAAAAGTAAACCAACCTACTGGATGAAGTCGGCAGGTCCCAAATGTAAAACTGAGGACTTCCTTTTTGCTGCTCAGGACCAGTCACGTCCCACTCGCAATCGTCAAATGAGATTCTTACACACAATATCAATATGAAAGGTCGTCTTTGCAATGAATGTACAGGCACAGTCCAACACCTTGTCAGTGGATGCCATTCCTGAGCACAAACAGCATGCCTTGAAAGATATGATGGCATGGTTCACTGCTTTTACTACCGTCTCCGTCATGCCTGTGGCTTTGACTCCGAGTTCCATCCCTGGTACGACCATGAACATGTCCAGGGCGTCATGGATGTTTTCAAACTTCTTTGAAATATGCCCATATATAGAGCCTTAGGAGAATTCCAGCCAACAAACCTGATTTTTTTTTTTTTATAAAGCCAATGAATTCCTTTATATTATTGAATTTTCTATCCCCTTTGACGGCAATGTGATAGGCAAGATTCAGGAAAAGCATGATAAATGTGAGGACCTTGCCTTTAAAATGTCTCGCCTGCATCGCAAGTACATTGCCGTCAGGCTCTTCATTGTTCTCGGTGCCCTTGGTTTGGTATATCCTGAGCTCATGGAGATCCGGAGAGTGCCCGAGTGTTCCACCGGGAGCACAGCCCTTCTGACACTCTGGGTAATGGAGAAGGCTTAAGTGTAGGGGAGTCTACATTTTCCCTGAAAGGTTCTTGGTGGGTTCGTCTAGGCAGCTTTTCCTGGGACAAGTCCCATTCGCTGTGTGGACTGTGTTTAGAGACGGCAAAGACCCTGAGCTTATGATGAGCCTTACAAGCATGACTGTGCCAGGATCACCCGAACCCTCTGTTGCATATCATCTTTAATCTGTGAAACCTAATAATCCAACGCGATGTTGCTCCCTGGCGTTACATTATTGCCCTGAAGGAATTGTATTTCGGTAAGTGAGTGAGTGAGTTAAGTTGCACACCGCACTCAGCAATATTCCAGCTATATGGCTACGGTCTGTAAATAATCGAGTCTGGACCAGACAATCCAGGTACTGTATTTTCAAAGCTGCTACTGAGCGGTAGGCAAGACCGTATAGATCCGTACATCCGCTTTTCATGTATACATTTTAAACAGCTGGATGGACTGAGTGCATTCTGGACGAAGTGTCTTGTCTACGGACACAACACAGTATGAGACCCAGGTCACAAACTTTGGTGTCTCCGTCTGGATTCGAACGCAGGTCAATGACGTGAGAGAACAGGATGCTCTCCACTACGCCACCGTGCTCCGCTATGGCTACAAAAGGCCCAATTATAAATGAGTGGTATGTGCACACACCCACACAAAATATCTGTAATTTGAGAATTCTGTTTAAAACAAAGAAATATCTAATTTGATAAGAATTATATGTAAATTAGCTTTCCTCACTTTGAGAGAAGCATTACATTATTTCTTTCTTTTGTTCTAATAATTTTATTTAAAAAATATGAAACAAACTTCCGTATACTTACATTTCACCAAACGTTCGATATTGACAATGGAATAATGTTAAGTTCAGTCTGTATTCGATGCCATAATATGCAAGCTTCGTCATTCACACATACATTCAAACCGACAGCTAAACACAAAACAATATGCAATCAACCACATTCAGTACAATACACCTTTCACCGTCTTTGCATGCCACACTGTTGACGAGTCTCTCAGGTGTATTAGAGCGATATTCACATCGCCATATGTCGAAGAAACCTACAGCTCGGCAGATTCAGATAACTTACGTTTGTAATAAGGAAAGCCGTATTTATGGATTTGAACTTCTTTACTGTAAATAACACGATGTTTCGGAGCGTATGCTTGCTCTTTCATGAGGTGACAGTCAGGACACAACAAAGAAGCTGACATCCATAAATCTTGCTTTTTGAATGGATTCCACTTCTAAATGACCTTGAAATATTTAAAGAACTTCCAGAGGCTTGTCAAATAGTCATATACTGGGGGCTTGTTGTTCCAGAGGTTGTCTTAACTGACTTGAATCACTCATATATCAACATGACAGTAGAATATGAATATTGCTTTAAGTCACTCATGAGGGATTGGGTCTTGGGGCGTTCAAAGAACAATCATTTACCATCGCCCACCAGTTACCTCCCTTTGTGGACATTTTCAAAATTGAAAATTTATGGAAATCTTATATTTCCAAAATTGGAAATGTCTTGGAAACATCACCTTTCCAAGGCATTTCCATGCTTGTAAATGTGGACTTTTACAGTGTGAGTGAGTTAAAATTTAAAGTCACTTAGGTAATATTAATATTTCTGCCATACCGTTACTAAAACAGTATATACTTCATCATTATATCTTACAAAATCTGTCGCTAAAGTGCACAAGAAGAAATAGTATATCACAGAATTACCATGTAACTTAAAATGATATACTAAGGAGGACATTTTAAAAAAAAAGACTATAGATAGCAGCAACTGAGGGCAGATGACCATGCTAAGGACCATGGTACCGAGCAGTTGGAATGATGACTCAGATGGGCGCGACCTTCTCCCATCAACATAGACGTAACAGACCTCAGTGGACACAACGTGTGTACAGGTGGCATGGTCGTAACTGAGCAGATTAAAGCCGTTGCGCGTTCTTTTTGAAATCAGATTTATAGCTATTTTAGTTTTGTTATATACCTCTGCTTTTTCAACACAGTATGTTAATCTCCTAACTCACTCTCTCAGTACATACTTACGAGTTACCCATTCCCAAGTGGGTAGACTGGGACACATAGTCACATTACTTTGTCCAAGATTACAGCACGTTCCAGACTAGATGCATCTAGTTACCTCAAAGGAGTGAGTAATGGAGTGACTTAATATTTATTATCTCATCGGCAATATTTGAGCCGTATCGTGACGAGAACATTTAACACTGAAATGGAATATGTGTATATTATAACAATCTGTCGAAGAAGGACAGTAAAACGACTAGAATATCACAATTACATTTAAACCGAGAGTGGAATGTTAAATATCACTAATGGGACAATACAACATAAAAACATTCTATGGATCGACAACAGCAGAAGGTAGATCACTAGGCTAGGGACCATGGGGACATGCAGTTCGTTTGCTACCTGCATGGACCATAGTTGGAAATACACCATCCCTTCATTGTAAGAAATGTTAGCCACAATCAAAATGCAAGAATAGTGCGTCTAAAAATGGAAGTTTAATTTACTTCAAACGTTTTGGGACTTACGTACCCTCTCAGGATTGCACTGGAAAGCAGATGTTTGCATGTAATTGTGTTGCCACCATGTGGCCCTATACTAGGGGGTGCGTGAATTGTTTTATATTGCAAAGAGTTGTGAACTGTAAACTGATATCACACAAAACGTTTTGCTTTCAGTAATCAGCTGGTGTAATGTGTTTAGGGTTTACGCAGTGAGTCATTACATCTAAATATTGTTTTAATATGGATTCCTTGAATTTAATCGAGTGAGTGATTTAGAATGTCTCGTCACGTGGGCGATATTGCAGTCATATCGTGACGAAAATAATTTAAGGTATATCAATATTAAAATAAATAAACTCAAAACGTGAAAACCTGCCTTCGAAGGACAGTAAACAGACTAGACTGTCACAGATGTGAACATAAAACTAGCTTGAAAGCTAAAACATTGTAATATAAGAGGACAATACGATATAAACACCCCTTGAATATAAAAATACACATTCGAGAAAACGGCAGTGAAAAGTGTCTTTGTTATCGTGACCACGTGAATATCTGCATTTTCGATTATATATATTTTCATTCACAACAGTCAAGTTTGTTGTGACAATGGATGTCAATGTAATAAAAAGATGGTAAGATAAAGAACATTCTTTAAAAACGCTTTTTAACGTTTTCCGAGTTAAACGGTATTTGAAAATTAAATAGAACAGTAGACAGTGTGAACTGGTCTTATCATATGATTGATACTTAATCAATTGATGCCTAATCTATCTAGTACAGAAGAAAGTAGATGAAAAATTCCCATCATGACCCTGCACGCAGACAGCATTTCCAGATCGAGTCACCAAATATCGTTGCCCGCCACTGCACGTCTTGGATGTACTTGCACCCGGTGGAGCCTTCAAACAACAGAGAGAAGTTCCATGAATGAATCACAAGGGCTAATAGTATTTGGAAACACTTTATATATTCATATCTCTTCGTATTAGTTTCATGTATAGTTCTGTTCAGGGACGAAACAGCTCAGAACTCAATGTGTGATATATTATGATGATGTTGATGATGATAATGATGATAGGATATTTATATGATGCAGATATCCACGCAACTAGCACATGCTCTAGGCGCCTGGGTCTTTCCTTGATTAAAGGATGTTACTTTTTCTGGCATTATTTTAACCAGCTCATACAGCCTATTAGGCGTGTCGCGTTACCATCACAGATTATCTTCCTCACTAAGTACCCATTTGCCGCTTGGTGAACTGGAACGCATAGTCACAGTATTTTGTCCAGTGATACTGCACGTTACTATGCTCGCAACAAGGTGTCAGTGCGTGTTCGCATGTCCACCATCTGGTCACTTACCATCGGATGAGTGGGTGCTTTTAAGTGCACAAAGCTGTGCAAAGTGGAGTGTACTTCAGGAGCTAGGAGCCAGAGCATATTTTGAAAGGTTTTGTGGTCGGAATGTGAAAGACAATTCCAAAATCCATCAGCATATACACCTACTGTCATCCAATAACTGGTGATTCGTCGGAATTAAATAATGATATTCATCAAAGATATGTGATTGTAATGGAAGTGTTTATGCTTTTACTTACATCTGGATGTTTCCTTGCAAGGATGACGTATCCTTCAATCGTCTTGGTGTTCACGTGTTCAACGCTCGATAAACAACAGGTTAAAGTTTTAGCGTTGTATTGAACACTCAAACAAAAACTATTTTCTATACATTTAAGCTGACACAGTTTGATGCCAACATTTCTGATAATGACAGAACCAGGTCTACACTGATTCGAGCTTGGCAATAAAACTATCAGAATAACCGTCAATTTCAGGAGCAGTTTCAGACATTGACACTCATGCTTCGGTATCATGCTTAAATGGAAAGTCTTTTCTGCTGTCGGATGGTGAACAAAGACCACGAAGGCAAAGATTATTTCACACAATGTTTGGAAGCTGTCATACGCAAGATCATCAATGCGGGTTTATGCACACCTGTCTCGAGGCTATCACTGGCAAGATCATCAATGGTAAGATCATAAATGCAGGGCTATGCGCACCTGTCTGGAGACTGTCTGGAATGTGCACAGAAAGCTAAACAATTGTTCTTAACAATGAACTGGCTTTACGTCATTCCACATGTGATGATGTTGCTGCATAATGCGATATGTGCAAAACTCCATAAAACTTCCTGCCATTGTCGAAACAGACAAGAAAATATGTGTGTTGTGTGTTTTTTGTGTTTTGTATTTTTGAGATACTGTTTTCGATGTGGAGACATGGCAATAACTTAAAAGTCTTAATGCGTCTTCGTATTAATATTAATGATGCACATGAAATCTTGGACAGTATTTAATGCTCAGGATGGGTCAATCGTTGACAACAAATTTAATGATATGACTAGTGTTAGCTATTGAGTCTAAAGCCCCGTTTACACGACCATGTTTACTCACGTAAATAAATATACTGACGAACGTATAAAGACACACGTAAGGGAATATGGTCGTGTGAACGCATTTGCTCACGTAAGTAAATTTACTCCTGGAGCAAATTTGCACCTACCCAGAAGGTGGCCAAGAAGAACAAAGGTGCAATATGTTATGATATCGGATGAGATAAAAACTCATTGCTTCCACAAGACCGCAGGACAGTGCAAAATCAGAATGCACACACTAAAGAGATCATTTGGGATGAAATTCTTGGCCATAAGACCAACATCTTCGCTTGTGAAACTGATTCAAAGTACAAGCCGAGAAAAGATGACCGAGGACACGTCAGAGAGCGGGGGTAGTGATCAACTGGATGCTGAAGATCCTTGTGATGTTACAGTAGAGGGGGAGGTTGAGAATGACTTTCGTGGTGTTGCTGGAGGAAATGATGCAGAAATGCAGAAAGCTGAAATATTTGTTGAAGAAAAACAAAAGGAAAACAAGAAAGATGACCCAACTCAAGCAGCAGCCAATTGGAAGCCTTTTTAATGTCACTGGAAGAAAAACGAATAGATACCGAACTACAGAAAATAGACCCGGAGAAAAAGAAACTAGACTCTGAAGAGAGATAGAGGCGGTAAGAAAGACAACATCAATTCAGAATGATGCAAATGATACTTGGCACAGTGCAAAGCCATCCCTCGGCCTCACATCAGAACATGCATTCAGTGCCAAGGTCATCTGGTTGGAGTTACACAACTAACACAAGACAGTACGCTACCACGGATGGACGAATCGCAACAGAAGATTCAGATGTTTCGTGTGATGGGTCACCTCACTCATTCTACAATCTTTAGAAATTTATAACCGAAAGGAACTTTTGTGTGTTTCATTTGACTTTAAATAGTCGGTTGAAATGTACATTTTGTTCTTTAACTTTAATTCAAGATGCTGATTGCTCGTTACAGTGGATCACTTTCAAGTTGACAAGGGTGTCAAGGACAGTCAAACTGGCAAAAAGACTCTCTTGTTTGGGGGGCTTTTTTTACATGAAAATATGTTCAACGTACAGAATTCAGTTCAATTAACTCAATAAAGAACACTTTATAGAAACGTTTTGTGTTTTAATATTAAAACGTTCAGATAACTACAGCTGTAGGCACAACCAAAAGGTGGCAAATGCTTATTATCAAGATTTTGTGACGCCACAGGTCCATAAGTTAAAGAACAATGACAGGTCATCTCTTAGTTGTTTAGCACATGTAAGACGATTTTCATCGTCCTCTTCATCATCATAATCATTGCCTGCATCTTTTTCCTCAAGAACCTCCATGTCCCCTGCATATGTTTCACTGTGCATTTCACATAGGTTGTGTAAAATAACACTCGTGGTCACCACAGTGCTTACAAATCCAACATCAACATCCCTTTGCATCAATAGCCTCTTCCATCTTCCCTTTAGACGACCAAAGGTATTCTCTATGCACGACGCAGTCTTAAGTGAAAGGTTTTCGGGGATTCAGACAGTTTTGCAATGTGTGTGTATGGCTTAAGAAGCCACGGCTTCAGGGGGTAAGCTGCATCTACCACAATGACAATGACAATAAGCATGCATACTTGTTTCCCTAGCAAATGAAGTTTTTATGAAAAGTTTGGAAATAGTCCAATTGTCTCTCCTTTGAAATAGATTTCTGAACTTCCAAAAATACGGGTACCGTGAACCCGTCCAGGCCAACCGACATTTATGTTCCTGATTATGTACTGGTGATCACATAAGGCCTGCAAGATGATGGAACAATAACCTTTTCTGTTCAAGTTATCACCAAGTAATCAGCTATAGCTGACATGATGTGGATGTGTCTGCCATCAAGGGCACCAGCACAGTTAGGGAATCCCCATGTTTCCCCCAAACCACAAATAACAAATTTCAGATCATTATCCATAGGAAACTTGATGTATTTGTCCAGGAGGTTATCTGCAATAATGTTGCAAATCTTGTGTACACACTTGTGTACTGTAGGTTTTGACACTCTAAACAGGTTGTCAATGGTACGACACTCTGCAGAACTGACTAGCCAATATGTTGTTATTACCATCTTCTTGTCCAATGGAATAGGGTCTGTCACATAAAATTCTTTGGGCTCAAAGTAGTCCTTTATTTCATCGTGAAGGTAGTAGAAGGTTTCTCTGCTCATTCGAAAACTGTCCCGCCATATTCCATCATCTGTCTCTGGCTTCACGCTCTGCTCCCACCAGTATTGAGACCGTTGTCTTCTCCATGTGCGTTTTTTTAGGCACAAACCTAAAGCGACACCAACGCTCAAAAAGAGAGGAAAGTCCGTCCTTCTTTTCCCCAAGACTTGTCTGATGGCCGACATTTTTCAAATTGATTCAAACACCAGATTTCCTTCAGTTATAGGGGCCTGACATAAAACACGTGTGAACGCAATGTTACCATAGTTTTGCTTACGTGTGTAAATATACTCCTACTTACATATGGAAATTCTGGTCGTGTAAACGTGGCTGTATACCTTGTCGTCAGAGACAACGAACAGAGCTGTTTCAAGCTCTTTTGGTCAATGCATTTCACTGCATCCAAAATACGTTGATCAATGTGCAGAAGGTGGAACAGCAACGCCATCAACAAATTAATCTATTGACCTGTTTCTTGACTGGATCACTGGGGTATCCATACATTTAGATGTTACGAGAGAGATGTATTTCTGTAAATTGTATCATTAATTATGTAATAATTATTTTTGGGTCACAATGTTTATTGTTTTGAATAATAATTATTATGGCTTACATTTCGTATCATAAATGTTCGCTAATTTTAGTATTTTTGGCAGCAGGCTTTAAGGAAGTGCTCTAGGGTTGCCTCCCTTGATTAACTGTTTACTTCCGGGGATTACTACTGCTCTAGATCATTCTACGGTGATGGTGATGGTCGTATGTGCTCGAACTTTCAGGAAATGTTGACTTTAAATATAAAATCTAGTTGCCGTGTTGTCGGACACGGAAATACACACAGACTACTGGAATATATATCTGCCTCTCTGTCAACGCTTGATCTTCATAACCGCTGCCTGACAGGTCGCTGTGTTACATTATGCATAACTGTTTCTCACTCTCGCACGAAGACTTCGGTGAATTGACATTATATTGTGTGTTATTATTTTACTTTAGAATTGACTCTGTAGTATTGAACATGAAACCTCTATTGTGAAAACAGAAACAAGAATTAGCGATAGTTCGTGCAAGAAAGCGTTACAAATACCCCAAAACAACTTCGTCTGACTACCATGGCTTCGAGCACAAAATAACATCACTTCATATTCCCTGGCCATCCGTGGCTACATTGAAAATTCAGAAGGAACAATCAGTTATTGTTTTCAAACTGCATACATTGTCTTAAATCATATTTTGTAACAGAGTATATCGTTCATAAGAGAAAAATTGCCTGTCTGAGTATATGTGAAATGAGGAAAACGGAAATTACCACATGGAAAGTCACTGCAACCTAAATTCTAACAATTTGAAATAGAGACCAACCGTTTCCAGGCAACTGCATTCCATATGCATGGAACTATCCTCACATCAGTTGCACAGTGATCGTAAAATACCATGGTGGTAAGAGAAACCACATTCCTTTTCTTTTTTATGTAACCACTGGCGTTGCTGTGTTATCGTGAGACATTTTTATCTAGTTCCACTTTAAATATTAAAGTATGGGATGCCGTCAATAATAATGTGAGATTTAATGCACTCCACTATTGTCTATTCCACTAAATAATGCATACTATGCGCCCAGCATTTGTAATGGTCTAGTCATAAATTAAACATCTCTATTCTGGTCCTGGACGGAGGGTGAAGCACCGTAACGTGAACGTTATAAATCCACAATAGCCACAATTACATTTACAAAAAACCCAAAACAAACAAACAAACAAAAAAAACCTAAAAAAAACAAACAAAAAAACCAAAACAAAACAAATACCCCCCAAAAAACAAACAAACAAAAAACCTCGCGTAAGTTGTTGGAGATCGATAAATCACATTTTTGCATCGTGTCTTCTCTTTGATAAAATCGTGTTATAAGTGAATGAGTGAGTCGAAATTTACTGTTGCAACGGCAATGTTTCGGCCATATTGTGACTATAACAAGTTTAGAGTTCAACATAAATGCATGTCCATGATTGAAAAAAACTCTCATCAAAGGATAGATAAAGCGACTAGAAGACTACAATATCAAGAAATAAGCATATATCAAGCATATGTCTTTAAAATAGGATTTAAGATTAGGTCAATACAATATAAAAATAAAGGCTAAGGATCGACATCAACACTCTAGGGACAGCACTCTAGGGACCATGGGGACTTAATGTACATTGGCTACTTGCATGGACCCTTTATCGAGTGTAACAAAGTAAGAGACAACACCAGAAGTACAAGGAGATGAATATCTCATTCCAAGCAGGACATCTGTCGCATCATAGGCCCCGAGTGTCGTCAGGACCAGGTCTGCTCCACTCAGATTTGCCCCTCCGCTGCGTCCAGTGCTAGCGGAGGTGTGCCCCTGCTGCCGCCGAGACTGTGTCTGTGGCTCCTTCTGCCTGTGTACTTCTGCCTCCTCATAAGGCTCGGCGTCCTGGGTTTATATATGCCTCATGTCTCTTGACCGGTCATCCAGAGATCAGGCATAAGTCATCGCTTGACCCCAGTTATCTTGTAGGTACTTGGTGGTTTCACCGCTGTTTTCATTGCGGTTTATGGGGGTCTTGTGCTTGTTCTACGAGTTAGGAGGGTACTTCAAGAACCCTTTCGATAGTCCCTGGCCATTCTGTGGTCACGCGGTTGTAAATCACTCGGTGAGTAGTCACAGTCACAGTCCCAGGGTCCAACAGGGCTGACTTTGTTACACGTGATATGATAACATGCAGGTTAATAAATAGTTTGGGAAGGTTTTTCCCACTACATCAACTAGTCGTTATTCTGACCTTTCCACGACTGTTCTCGTCTATTTGATTACACATACCCAACCTTTGCGCAGGGATCACCCAAATATTTGACTCAGAAATTCAAAATTCAGAAACCTCTTCATTCGGTAATATCAGAATGATATGAGTGGATTCTTGTAAATAACGTGGCGTTTCACGGCCAGTGTGACCTCTACTCAGTCTGTCTGCACCAGGTTAGTTATGGGAACGCGTGATCAAGCAAAAGTTCCTTTAATGCGGGCATGAATGCAAATGTATCACAAAGCTAAACGTATCATACATATGACTTGTGTAGGTTCGGCTCGCCATTAGTGTCGTTCAGTGTATACGAATTTTACTTGTTTTCGTCAGTTTGAACTTTTAAAAATTAATCTATTAACTTTATTTCAACGTTTCTCTAGGCCGTCAGTATAAGTCTAACTACTGGCTTGAGTGAATGAGTAAGTGAATTAAAATTGATAGTCATATTGGCAATATTTTAGCCATATCGTGACTTGAAAGTTATAAATTCATAATAGACACAACTGAATTGCAAAAGTAGAACTGCTAACGAAGCGCGGTAAAATAACTACATTACCACAGAAAGACAATTAAAATGAGCATGGAACTGTAAAATGTGACAAACTGCTATGGACAATACAAAATGAAAAGAGGCTGGAAATAGCCAACAGCTGAAGGTAGATCGTCATACTATGCTTTTGCTACCGCCTTTCATCTTAGCTGGATTTTCATTATCCCTTCAGTCATTGGTGGTCGGACACAAATATAGCCATAAATTGAGAACACAGATATTCTGCGATTAAAAACAGTGGAACGTTTTAAATGAGTTTGAATGTTTTGGGACTTACGTACCCTCTCAGGGGGACAATAATTTTACATTACTTTTACCACCATCGAAGTCACAGTCACTAACAATCTTAGTTACAAATGCATACTTCCAATTGTTTACAAGTCAGTTAAGACATTTTGCAAATGCAATAACCAAACGAGAACTGATAGTGCTAAAAAGATCGTTCGTGATTTAAAATAGTTATCTCTTGAGATGGAATATTCAACAAGCAAGACCGTGATTTTTCACCACAATGGATACAAACGGAGGATCTTCACTTTGTAACAGGTACTTATGGGTATATCTCGAATGACCAATACGACTTTGTCGTATTATGACCTCTTCAAATCTGCACTGACAACACAAGTCGGTGTAACAAGTATTTAGGGTTATATTTCACCTACTTGAGTGCCCCAATTCTTCTGCATCAGATCAAGGATTTAGGATCTAATGGTACCTGTTGGTTCAGTGCTGCCTTAGTAGCAAAATCGGCCATTGTGTTCCAAGAAATTCCAAAATGTCTGGGTAACCAACAAAAGACGATGTCGACTTGGTAGCAAAATCACTATATAATTCAATCGTTTCAGTTAAAAGTGGATGTTTACAGGATAAGTTTTTACTGGTCCTAAGGCAGGAATGAGAATGAGAAATGATTATGTATTGTATATTTTTACTGTGTTTATCAGTGTCATTAAGAGCTGTTAATATGGCTAAAGAGCTCTTATTGGGCAATCGAAAAGATACTGTTTAAGATCCAATGACACTGGCACAAGCAACTGCACCACCACCTTTGGACCCATTTGTACATAAGGATTTGTATGTACTATATTTACTTTGTAATTCGGTTATATTCTTGTTTATGCTGTAATTAATTCATTTATTCCGATTTTTAAAACTTTGTCAGTGTTAGCTCCATTTGTGGCTGCACTGCCAAGAGTAATGCATGTACTAAATATCCATGGTCTATTAAAGTACCTTTGATACCCTATTTTTCTTTGTTGTTGTTTGAAAAATATAACATTTTTTGTGTGAAATAAGTGAGATGCTCTAAATGTTCCAGCACCAAATTTACAATCCAAGAAAGGAAAACCTGCATTATCAAGATGTAAAACTCACTCTTCAAACAATGATACGGGCAGAGAATCAAAATGTTCCGATGATCCCATCAAACCTCATAGGAGGTTTGGATCATTTGAAGGGATTGATGTTTTAGAGAGCATCCCTCAGCGAACAAGGAGTTTGTCCCCTAAATGTAATGGGCGAGCGGGATCTCCAATTAAACTAAGAGATGAATAGTTTTCAGTCCTTGATTCAGCGGAATTGTAGATAACTGAAGAATAACTTCAACGAAATAGAGTGAAACTTGTATATACCGCCCTCTTCAAATATTCAACAATCAAATCTTGAAGTCCATATGATCAACTTCCGAAGCCATGTCACAATCCACTGAAGTGTCAACACAAATATTAAAAGTAAAATCATCGAGGTATTCATAATATAAGGGTAACGCTATTTTTCAGGGCATTATCATTTGCAGAAGCCCTCCTTCGTCGGGCAGTTGAAAAGACCGAGGGCTTCTGCAAATGATAATGCCCTGAAAAATAGAGTTACCGTTATTATAGCTAAAATACATGGAATTTTTAATAAAATAAGAATAAAAACAGCGGCATCGGTTTAGAAGCATTTATTGCCAACAACAAAACGACGGAGGTCACTGCCACACATTTTACAAATATAGACACGTCATAGAACAACACAGATGACGTCACTATTGTGAGTGACGACATTCGACCTTGACCTTTGCTCATACTACCAGCCGCCATTGTTTTCAGTGATCAACAACGTTAGACTTGAAGTAGATATTTTCATTGCTGTATGTTGTCATTTATGATACAATCGGTATGGTTGACACAGGCAGGAAAGTGCATAATGGCACAGGCACATGTGACGAATGTGAGACAGATATATGGTCAATAATGAACCCAAGTTCAATCGAGCCGTAGGTGATTGAACTTCAACAGCTGAGCTACTTATGACGTCACCTAACAACGGGCTTGATAATGGCCCGTCGTTAAGGTTGAGCGGTCCAATATCATTTGCAGCGGCCCGCAAATTTCTGATAATAGGAGGTCCGTATCATGATAATTCCATGTATTTTAGCTATAATGGATAATAACCAATGTTTTGTCAATGACCATTCAGCCAAGGAAACATGGATATATCTCTTGCCGATTCTAAGTTATATAATGAATTTAAATGGGAAGTAAATGATGACCTATATGGGAGTGATCACTTCCCCTCCATCCTTAAAGGCATTATCTCAGGGGATGATCCAACTTTAAACAGACGAAAAGTCTCCAGGGCTGACTGGTCATTATATAAACACCTTGTTCAGATCACTTAAAACCTGATGTTTTTGTGAAAGGCAAAGATCCTATGCAGCTGTTTTTGATATATACTGAATAATGTTGCTGACCAAACTATATCAAAGTCCTCTGTAGTTCCACACATCCGTAATCTATGGTTCAATAATGAATGTAAACAGGTGGAAAGTATAGTAGGAAGAGCGCTGAACAGCATTTTCGCCAACATCCTACTGTACATAGTTTAGATAACGTTAACATTTTAGATGCCAAAGCTAGACGTGCTTTCAAACAAAATGTGCGTCAGAACTCACCAAAATCATAGTGCGAGGGAGAAAGTTATGCAGAATGTTACACAGCGAGCGGTCTAGCAGCAGTAGATCAGGCGTTGACAGATGCAGAAAGATATTACTCCAGTTACACTCTGTGTCCCCGTGTCCGTGTCTACACGTCAACTAGCATTTATATATACATTCAGTCATAGTTTCAAGAGCTTTCGAGCACTTAACACCATCGCCACTAACGTGGTAAGCTCTAGAATCATCTCCCGGAAGTAAACAACTACAAAGCCAAGGGCAGATAACTCCAACTTCCGGAAAGCCTGCTGCAAATATCCTGAAAGACCTGACCATCTATTATACGAAATGTGACCCATCATAATTATTATTCAAAACACTAAACGTTGTGACCCAATAATAATTATCACTTAACTAATAACAAAAATATACAGAAAATACACACTCGTAACACGTTGTAGTCTCCATTCCAAAAACGTGGCGGGCATACTATCGTCTAAGTGTAGACCAATCACTTTAACGAGTTGTGTCTGTAAACCCGCTGAACGAATGATAAACACCAGGTTTACATGATGCCTTGAAACCAATAACCTTATCCCAAATTTTAAATGTGGTTTCAGGAACAATTGTAGTACCATTCATCATTTTGTACTTTTAGAATCCTTTGTTAAACATTCTTTGGTAAATAAACATGTCTGATTATTCTAATCAGGATCAGGGTCTCCCACAAGGCAGTAATTTGTCAGTAACAGTTTGTATTAAGACAAACAGTTCATCCAAGGTTTTAAATGATTCAGTCGATGGATCACTTTATTTGGATGATTTTAATATATCTTGTCATGGTAAGAAGATGCATACTAATGAAAAGCAACTGCAGTTGTGTTTTAACAAGATAACTAAATTGTGTCTTGAAAATGGCTGTAAAAATATTCTAAATAAAAAAAACTAATTGCATACATTTCTGTCGTAATTATAAACTACATAATGTCCCAGAACTGTTTTTAAATGGATCTCGGGTCTGATTTTCGACTCCCATTTAACCTGTCTTCCGAATATCAAATCCCTAAAATTAAATGTCTGAAGGCACTCGATTTACTGAAAGTTGTTTCCAACTCAAAATGGGGAGGGGACCAAATTACCCTCTTAGATCACTTGTTCCATCGTATATGATGAAGCCTGCAAAAGCAACGTAAAACTATTAGATTCTGTCCATCATAGAGGTCTGAGACTTTGCCTTTGGTCCTTCAGAACTTTTCTTGCTGACAGTCGTTACGTCGAGACAGATGAGCCTTATAAAATTATCATTACATTCTATTACTAAACTGTGTTCTAACGAGTCAAACCCTGTGTTTTAAAAAATAAGAAATTAATGAATTACAATATAATCAATTAAAGAATAACTATGGCAATTACGAATCCTTGGTTACTGACGGGTCCAAGGACGGTGGCGCAGTGGCTTGTGCCACTGTCGTTGGATCCAGTACAATATCTTCTAGATTACCGGATAACAGCTCTATTTTCACAACGAAAGTAGCAAACGCCATATTAAGAGCTCTTACATAAATTGAAAGACACCATAAACATAAACAATATATAATCTATTTCAGACTCTCTTTCTTGACTTCTGGTTATTAAAAACATTTCTTGTAAAAATCCACTTTTAATTGGAATTACTGAACTATATAATGATCTTCCCCCTGGCCAATACAACATCGTCTTTTGTTACCAAGCCACGTATGTATTTCTGGGAATACAACAGCCGATATTGCTGCCAAGGCTGCACTAAATAAATCTGTGACATCACTTCTTATTTCATACTCTGATTGCAAAGCTAGCATTTGAACGTACATTCGTCATCTAATGCAAAAAGGAAGGAGGACACCCAAGTAGGTATCAATAAATCACATGCAATGAAACCTTATATTGGTTATACCTAATTGAGGTTTTAGTCCAGATTTGAAGAGATCATCACGCGACGATGTCGCATTGGCAACACAAGATACACGCACGAATATATATTATAAAGTGAGGATCCTCCGTTTTGTATCCCTTGTGATGAAAGAATCACAGGAGTATTACATCACAGGAGAGAACAGTTTCAAATCACGAACTGTAAAGGATCTTTTTACTAATCCCACTTCTCATTTAATCATTGTATTTTTCAAAGAATTACATCTGTTGTCTGATTTGAGGGGATGGAATAAATCCAGCTAGGGTCCATGCAGGTAGGAAAAAGTAATATACGTCCCCATGGTCCCTAGTGTGGTGATCTACCTTCAGTTCTTTGCAATCTATAGCCCATTTGTATGTTGTATTGTCCTCTATAATTGAACTGTTGTACATTTAAGTACTAATCTTAAATGGATATCTGTAATGTATTAGTGTTTTCTGTTCAACAGGGCTTTTATTTCTAATTTTCTTGATATACAATGTAATTACTACTTGTTCCCGTCACGATATGGCTGCGGAAGTTCATGTTGGTTTTGATTGTAACTAGTTTGTCTTCACAAAATGTAAATTTACAGTCTTCGGTTATGATTGAACAAGTTCCACATCAAGATGTGTGACATTTTGTTACACTGACAGTGTTTGTATCTTGTGAATATTTAGACTGACACAGGATTTGATTTAGATTTTTAGGCTACCTATTGCTCCGTATTAATTTAGCCTTGGATAAACCCTCTTTAATATTATCACTTTAAAAAAATTGGAAGATTCGCTTTCATAATGGACATAAGTTTACAGTCACCGGGGTTGTGAGTACAAACAAATGGTAGAATGTCCATCTCTGTATTTGTTTCTTTTGTTTTCAAATGTGTCTTTCTTGAACGTTTTACTGTTTTATGAACAGCATTACATCTTCAACCACTCCACATGGTCATCCTCGTAGTTGAAGAAATGCCTTCAATTCTCCTAATCTCAGATATCTTGTGGCCACATGCGAAACAATAGTACATACTCTTCTTGCCATTGCTTTTGAAATATTTATTTTGTCTGTCGCGGGTGACATGAATTGAATTGCAGGTATTGATGCGTGTCCGTCGGCTTGTGGTAAATATCCATTTTCATTTGGCTACCTTGCTTTGTAACTTTTACGTCCAAAATGAAATCTCATTTAGGTCGAATTCCATGATAAAGGAAATCAAAGGATGGATCAAATCAAGAATATTCCAAAAATAATTGATCTCTTCCACGGTTGAAATCCAAATAAGAAAACAATCGTCCAGATATCTTCTCCATGTTTCTCGAACACGTTTTGCTGTCTTTTCATCTATCGAATTTTGTAGAATTCATCTACATATCACATCACCAGAGTAGCGTATGTAGGTGCTACTTTTGTTCCCATGGCTGTACCGTTTATTTGCTAATAAAGCTTTTTTTAAATGAAAGGTGTTGGGGTTCTTCACTTCCACAAATTCATAATTTTGTTCCATTATAGTTTTGTTCATTTCTTGACTTTTGTGTTTAAGGTAGACCCATAAAATTTCGCAGTCTGGGGGTTGTATTTTGATAAATAATCTTCTTCTTGGAGCTCATCAGAATATTGTTTTACGTGCTTTTGTATTGGCTTCACCACAACATCTTTTTGGTCGTCAGTTTACTCATAGAATTTCTCGTTATGTAGTAATTCTTTCAGTTTAGTTTCATTGAATACTGAATCCACATTAACCACCGCTCCACCTTTATCAGCCTCTATGATTTCAATAGAATGCTCATTTTTAATTGTTGCTAGTGCTTCTTTCTCCACGAAGGATAGATGGTGTCGTTCACTGTTAGAGTTATTTAAGGGAAAAATGTAAGGGGATGTACACACACGCTCGCACACACACACGCACACACACACACACACACACACACACATACACTTGTTTCTTTTAGAAAGACATCTTTCAAATTTTCATTGCTATTTTAATTATGGACATACTATAGCCCTTGCTATCGACATAAACGTGCAAAGGGAATTCTAACGTACAAATAATAACAATTTGGTAGTACATGTTCATAGTAAAATAGCCGTGGGTGATCGATTCAAGCTAACTCAGATTTGTGGCTGTTTCATGGGCATGGGACTTCTAACAATTGAAAGGTAAACCAAACTCAGTAATAATCGACACTGGCGCCACCCCCACCCCCCATGCTCTAACACACGACGACGAGGAATAACATTCAATAAACAATCATCACTGTTCTCTGACACCGTCTGAGATGTAAGCAGACTCTGAGTCTTCACAATTACTGCAAAACGGCTCAAGCACGAACTAATAGAGTGCTATTGCAGAGATGTGTAATTGGACAGGACTGCCCTAAGTTCTTTGGATGTTATTTCGGGATTATAGACGACTTCCGCATGTGTCGTACAAAATGACCATGGCGGCATCAGGCAATGTATGTCAGAGAGTGTCTGGTTCTTGGAACACTAAATCAACAAAACCGATATTTGTGTGGTGCTTAATGTATAATATTGTCAATAATACTGTTCAATAATCCGCCTCATGCAGTTACGTATAGGTATTAAAGGTGCATAGCAATATACCCTGCTGTACAATATGTTTATGTGAGCGATCAATTTCAAGATAACTCAGATTATCATCCGAAACACATGTACATTTTCTACAAATGAATGTTCTGCATTTGTTCACAATGAAACTTCGATACCTATTTGTAATCTTCATTTCAAAGAGATCGAAATTCTGTATACTTGTATACACATGATTGTGTTAGTCATGTGCAGGGTGCCAGAATTATGACTTCTTGTATGTAAATCAACCTCAGTTGTAGGGAAAAGTATTTATCTATATATGTATGTGCATATGTATATGCATGTAACTATGTGTGTACATGAGAGAATATATGCATAACATTGTAGTATATACGCTGTGGAGTGGGAAACAAAAAGGAATGCTTTATGGTTCAACTTCTTTATTATACGAGGTCACAACGTTTCGAGACAGTTCCTAGTCTCTTCTTCAGGCGAAGAAGAGACTAGGAACTGTCTCGAGACTTTGTGACCTTGTATAATAAAGAAGTTGAACCATAAAGCATTTTAGTTTGATTCCACCAACTTCTAAATGCCTTTGAAACAACTAATAAAAAAGGAAATGAAAAACAGACTGTTTCATCGATCCCAGAAATCAGACATCAGGGCATGAAATACAAACTCATAAAACTCGATCCTCTCTTCTTAACGTCTCGTGGATATTGAACAAACAGACGTAATTTCATGTACAAAATCGAAGACATGTATCGCCAATCATGAACATATTCGTGAAAAACCAAACAGATATAAGACGTTTAGTTTCAATAATTCAGATATGTTTACTCTGTGTGTGTTATATTCAGTTATAATGTATACTACTTATTGAGCACTCACAGCACATGGTAAGTGTCTCCTCAGGGCCATGTGATCGGAAGCCTGTTCACTGCGGCCAGTATCTCAGACATGAGTAACATATCGAAGCTTGATCTCATGATTACCAATAACATGCCATATTTCAGAATATCTCCGCGCTCAAGCCCAGACGATCCGTTTATTTTCATTCACACAAAATTACATGGAAACCGTAGTGAATCAACAGAGAATTGTGTTCAGTTATACCATTGATCTGTAATGCGTGTGTGGGAAACCAATTGGTTCACCGTGGGTTCGTTTTTCTCCATATACGGTATGTTAGTCCAACGTCAATAACGTCTCTTGCAGCTTCTTTAAGGTCCTCTTCTGTTTTTCTAATCGACCGTAGAGTCTGCATTATCAACTTTCCAAACATTTTCCATGACCGCATCTACATCAGTAGAGTTCAGTCTGCCGGCAGACGTCCCATTTTTTGGGGGGTGTTCCCATCCACTTTTCAGCTGTTGGCAGCTTCATTTTTATATTGCATCTTCATGCATTGTTAAAATATTAGCTAGCTAATAGATTTACAAATATGACAAACTAGTTGCGCCGACAGGTTTTTAAAATTTACGTGTACATCTATGTCTTGATACGGTCATAATAAGTCGATGTGACTTAAAAAATCAACTCACTCACTCCTATTTACATACCCCTATTGTACGGTGTTAATGAATCAGTCAAGCGCGACTATCCCCTGAAACAACATGTCAGAGTAGATACCCATGGACCAGAAACAAGACAAAATGTGTTGATACAGAGTTTGAATATATTTATGCCATGTCGTTAGATGCCTCAACAGATGTACATAATACACATGTACAATTTCACATAAGCAAACACTTGCAATAACCAGTCAAAGGACCGACTACGCGATGGTATACTTTACATTACACTTGGGCATTTTCTGGGCGAGTAGGTGTCGGGAGCCTTGTCTAGTTGTCAGTACTTCTTCTTTCTTGAGGGAGCCATATCGGCCTCGGTGTACGCCTGCTCTTCCTTCAAGGCATTGAAAGTCTTTCATAGGTGAGTATGACACGTAGATGTTATATTAGTCAGTTACCTGTGCCACTCGTCAATGAGTTTTGCTTTTCTGGTACCAGCGCTGTTGAAATGGTTTCACATCTGACGACCATGGTCAAGTCAACTCCTTGAAACCTTGAGTTGATGGATCTGATAGTGATTGGTCGAGGTGCACCTGCTACAGCTGTGCAGGGTTTCGACTATAACCTTGAGTATGAATTCTTACAAACAGTATATTGATAAAAAAGAAATATCAAAAATAGTTGAGTGGTAGTTCTAATTTGTGTTCACTGTTTAACATCTTTAACGTATGGGTTAAAATTTTATGGACATAATTTTACAAGAAACTTAATTAATACACTTCGACCGTGTTTTGCCAAGGTATTCCTAATCTGATTGTTTGAAGTTGTATGAGTGATTCAGGACGACAATAAGTGATCCTTCTGATGTGAACCCTAACCCTGGGAATTGTTTCGTGAAATTGGAGTTGCAGCTTTAAGAAAAAAAGGACAAAAAAACCTTTCCAGTGCTATATGAAGCCTCATCCAATAGTAAGCACTTAAGGCTGTCTATTCATATACACCACAGACTTTGATAACTGCCAATCGATCATCAATAAATATCGGACACGTATTTTTCCCAAATTTTCACACTCCACTCGTCAGTGGTGAGTGGTTTTAGCACTGAATTTTAAGAGACAATTCACATTTTTAGGAGCAGACCGTGAATAAAACCCTAAATGTTCATACTGTGTAAGAAAACCTTTTTGATCACAAAAGGTTAATGCGCGGCATTATAGATAACACAATTTTCGTATCTAAAAATATGATAAAATATATATTTACAAGGTGTTTATACGTAGATATTTGAATGTATTCCGTTCGTAAAAATAAAAACAAAAACAAAAACAAACCAAAACACCAAGCAAAACAAACAAACAAAAACCCGTAAAAGAGCAAGAACTAGAAGATGGAATATAAGTCAAAATAGGGAAATGCACATCAGTGCCACATTAATTTTAATTTCCCAGTAATTCCTGACCAGTACCTACCAAGTAGACAAGTATAACTGCTATTTCAGCTGACAGGGGTAATGCATGATTTAGCGACTGAATATGTATATATATTGCAATAATCTAGTTGTTTTGTCGTCCTTCGTTGACAGGTGTTTGTATGTTACACTGAGTGTGTACAGAGTTATGTCTGCAGGATGTGTGACCCCGAATTTAAACATTCTACACGTAGAGCATGTATTTCCTGTGTGTGTAGCTCACACTATATACTAGTATATGGACAAAGACAAAGGAATATTTCGATTTCGATTACACAAAAACATACACAATAATATTATTATTATGCTCAAACATACAGAAACAAAGTACACGTTTACTGCTATGATCAAACACATAGAAACACACATGGCACACTTATACTACGATGCTCAAACATACAGAAACACACAAGATACACGTTTACTACTATGATCAAACATACAGAAACACACATGGTACTTATTTACTACGATGTTCAAGCATACAGAAACACATATGGTACATTTTTTGTACTGTGCTCAAACACACAGACACACACGTGGTACACGTTTGGTAATGCGCCCAAGCATACAGGAGCACTCACGAAACACGTTTACTCCTATGACCAAACACACAGAAACACACATGGGACACGTTTACTCTTATGACCAAACATACAGAAACACACATGGGACACGTGTACTACTATGATCAAACATACAGAAACACTCACGGTACACGTTTACTATTGTGACCAAACATATAGAAACACACATAGTACACGTGTACTACTATGATCAAATATACAGAAACACTCACGGTACACGTTTACTCCTGTGACCAAACATATTGAAACACACATGGTACTCGTTTACTACTAAGCTGAAACACATAGGAGCACACATGCACCCGTTTACTACTCTGCTCAAACGCACAGAAACACACGTCTACTAATGCGCCAAGCATACAGGAACACACATTTACTCCTATGACCAAACATACAGAAACACACATGATACTAAGATCAGACTCACGGAAACACACATGGCACAATTGTTTGTATTGTGCTGAAACACACATGGTAAACGTTTACCACTCTTCTCAAACACACAGAAACACACACACACACACACACACACACACACACACACACACACACACTCGCATGTTATTGAGTTAGGTTGTACTTTATATGATATGACGTAGAATCTCTCAGCAACATACACTTGAATCTTGTCCACACAAACCATGATAGTATGTCCGTCGTTTTTTCGTGTTTCATCATTTTATTTTCTCTCCTGGTAATTTAATGGAGAGAGCATTTCCATTGACATATGTATACATGTGTATCAAAGATTACGCCAATGACGTAAGTTGTTCACAACCTGCATCTATATGGCTGTAATATTGCCGGTGCCGATGCATTGCTTGGTCTGCGGTGCCACATTTGATAAGGGCAGAGATATGAGTTAGCTTCTTCTGGTAACTGAAAATTTGTGCAGCTTCCTATGATATGCTCTGACCGCAGTCAATGTGCGTTTGACGGACTTGCCAGTGTTGCTATAAAATCTTGTCACTAGACTGTAGGGTGACAGGCCTCTGGAGGTTTTTTACCCCCTGATGGTACCTGAACGAATGCATTTTGTCACAACCACTGTCAGGTTCGACGTGTACACAGATGTTCTTAATCTTAAAATCTAAATGAGCGAGCGAGTGAGTTAAAATTTAAAGTCACTTCGGCACTATTTCAGTCATTTAGCTTTATGCCGCACTAAATATAAATGCATGTAGGTAACAGGTATATTTGTGAGTAAAGATTTGCGAGAAAAGGATGTGGGCTTCCAATAAAGAGACCTCGAGGGATTCGAATCCAGACTTCCAGCATTATGGGTGGGAGCTTTAACTCATCATTTAACTACGCGCGCGCGCGCGCGCACGCACGCACGCACGCACGCACGCACGCACGCACGCACGCACACACACACACACACATACATACATACATACATACATACATACATACATACATATACTACACACTAGTCAGCCTAACTGATCGGACCTTGGCAATCTTCGTGGGTCAAGGAGGGTTGTGTTTTATACACGGAACAAATACATCTTTTTAACCCACAGGACCCTATTTCTAGACAGAAACTGACATGTGTTCAGGTTTGCTCTAATATAATTTACCTTGCATTAACAGTGCATTATCCCCGGCGTCTGTGTTGAGTCGCGTTACACAGATGTGGGATTCAGCTCACACTGTGGGACGGTCATGCAGTTGCGATGGGCAACTGTTAATACAAGCGCCAACAGTCTTCCAAAGATAGTGCTTATGTTTTTGTAGTAAACGACAAGAGCATCTGAGACATGATTTTAAGACGTGAGTATATCCAAGTTCATATATGCAAGGTGAGTTATAACTTATAACCACAGGTATCAGACGTTTCGGATATCTACGGTCAAGCACAAGTGAGAAACATTTTCTTCATCTTTTCTTTTCTGATGAAATAAACTCTGTGTAATCACAAATCCAAGAAGTAATTATCGTTACCTTGTCAACTCCAGGCATCAGTCTGGAAATTTCTTACTCAAACCTAATTTCATTTTTATTTCACCGTCGCTTGTAATGGTCTCCATATCGAATTCCTACCTCGTTCTTCACTGCAACCATGTCACACCCTAGACGTATCCAAGACACACACACTTCACGAACTAAACACGACAAAGAGAACCTAATCACGGTTCAACGTCATATCTTTGTCACAGGTCTGTGTTCCATGGAAATGTTCGTTCAATCCATTTGTATGTCTATGCTTCCCTAAACAGACTAACATTGCTCTTAAACAAACTAGAGGAGACAGGCTGAAATAGAACTTGGGAAATATAAACGAAAGGGAGCTGTTTCATCCTTCTCGTAAGGTCTCTGGAGAATTTGATAGATGATGCCCTTCAGACATTAACGCAGTACTTCTCCTTTAATACCCTTGAAATTCCAAGACGTTCAGAATAGTTCCAGTTAGAATCACTCTTATGAACAACGCCACGAGTAGTCTATCATTCTTTCTTTTTGTAAGCGTCTGACATACATAATTTGTTACCCACTGAAAATTGAAAACCAAAGAAGCAAATTCTCTACTTGACCCAATTCACTTATGACTCAGTCTGGACAGGTAAATAAATATCAAGTTAACTCTTTTCTTTAGGTCTTAATAATTTGACAAAATTTGACTTTGACAGGATCCTGCGCCCAAAATACTAGTACGATGATGGGTTACTGTTACAAACAGGTGATGTGAATGGGCTTTGATTTCTGTAGTCGTTGTCCGAAGCGTATTGTGGTGTTCCACCAAGCTAATATCTGTCCCTTACAGCTGCACATGTACACAGTCGTCCTTGCATGGCGATAACTGCGAGGATCGGCGACGCAGGCTAATAAACACTTGCACATTGTGAGAACTGTGTAAGTGACGAATGAGGCTGCTTCAACAGTTAGTGTTCATTCTCAGGCAGAGAAATGTCATGAATGACTGTGCCAAAATTCATATTTACAATTGCCAACTGACCTGTTTTGGTTATATTATCTTCATATTGCGGTTGACACATTGCCTACGTATCTGTTGTGGAATTGGCAATGAATTGTTAGGAGCAGCCTAAAACTATACATGCTGGTAACAGTTATGATGAAGCACGTATTCAATGCATTACTGTTGTAGCAGATACCTCTTCGACTGGTATGTGGGACATCGATATGTTCATACACTTCGTGTCCATGCTTGACCAGCAGATGTCCGTGTGTCCGTGGTCGATTACATCCATCTTTTTAACATATGAAGGACGATGTCATCAAACCACCTGTAATGCCATGATCCGAGAAACTTGCAAATGACGTCACTTGGCTGGAATACCTGTTTATATACTCATCGTTACAACTAACGTAAAACTGAACTTGTCAATCGTGCAGGTCAGTTGTGTTTACGACATGGCAATGATGAATGTCAAAATAGTTAATCGCACCATTCCGTCATTTCAAGACTACTCGGCCAATGGCGTTTAGTCAGAAGACAACATTGCAATAATAATATGTTTTGTAAGTTTACTGAAGGCGAGATTCTCTTTGCAGTGTGGCAGCGAGTGCATTCAGAAACAAAAAGATCTAAGCATAAAAGACACTGGCAAAAAGCCTAATGAATCAAAACTCACGTCCTCAGGTCTCTCTATCTACCCCTCCCCCCGCCTCCCCCGACAAAACACACACACACACACACACACACACACATTAGTTCTCATCACCATCACTTCTAATACTATTCATCGTGCTCTCATCTTGACCAATGAATACGTTCATTGTGAATCGTCTTTTTCGTCATCCATTCACGTTGTCATCCGTCGTGTACCATATTACTATCGTCTCCCAGCAGTGATACCACTAGACACTGTAAGTGAGTATTGACTGATTTACTTGTCCTTTAGCGATATGCCAGTAAGCAGTGTTCAAGGACCAACAGGAATGGACACTCATTAGACATAGAGGAATAAAACCAGACAAGACGCTGGCGTAATGAACCATCGCCCTCATTTTTTATCACATTTTCACCCTACACTATTTTACTTGTTAATTTAGTTTTCTTTCGAGAAACACGTGTAATTGTCACATTAACGCGCTCACTCACAAAATTATTGCTTTCAACCTGAACGTAACATACGACCACAGGAACAAAACACTGTTTTTTGTCATAGGCCCCTCAGTATGGTATGAGAGTGAATCCATATGTGTCGGTCTCAGAATCTGCCAGTATCACTGCGACTGTGCTTCATGCCATGTGTTTGGCGGGCAACAACCTAAAGCACAGAACACATCTTTTACATTGATTCCCACAAAAATGTTTGCTTCACCCACTCTGCTGCTGTCGGATAAATTCACCCTCTTCACACTTACCCTCTTCTTGGTATCAGACCCTGATACATGTAAACATTTTCTGACATGTGGAACTGATGCAGTTAACAGATCAGCAGACCTACTATTACCATTATTCAATATTCAACACACGTCTGGAGATTAAGTGTTGATACCAAGCCTCTTTGGTCGTGTGGACTTTATGGTCGTGTTTGACAGTTACGCCATCTGTCCAGTCGTCTACTGTTTATTGGGCAACACCTCCACCGATTACAGGCACGATGTGTTGACTGAACGCACCGAGACAGATACACGTACGTAATTCATACTAAGACAACACTAATTTATATAATTGGATATGATTGTTCTTCTTCGCTACCTCTGTGCAGATCTACTCTCACGAACGCCTTTCCCTGTGGGGATGCAGGGCTAGAAAGGGTTCCACAGGAACCTCAATTGGACGAAAGAGCCTATTGAAAGAATTGGGTGTCGTTCTGGATGTGTATGTAGTGAACGATCGGCCAATTATTGATTGGCACTGTAGGTAGGTAGCTTTGGCTGGGTATGCACTGAGAGTGAGTGAGTGAGTTTAGTGTTACGCCTCACTCAGCAACATTCCAGCTATATGGCCGCGCTCTGTAAATAATAGAGTCTGGAGCAGACAGTCCAGTGTCAACAGCATGAGCATCGATCTGCGCAAATGGTGACATGTGTCAACAAGGTCAGCGAGCCTGACCACTCTATCCCGTTAGTCGCCTCTTACGACAAGTATAGCCGCCGTTTATTACAAGCACCGGTAGCTGAAAGCCTATTCTACCCCGCATCTTAACGGGTCTTCCCTGCAGGGATGCCGGGCTGGAAACGATCTTCCTGCCCGAAAGAGACGACTAAAATAATTGGGCGTCGTTCTTGATGTGTATGTGTTGAACGATAGATCATTACTTTTATTGATAGGTGCTGGTAGGTAGATAGTTTTGGAAAGGTTTGCAGTGATAATCAGGCAGTAGCTTTGGATAGGTGTGTATTGGTAAGCAGGTAGGTAGCTCCTGATGGGAAGGCAGGAATTAGGAAACGTATGCAGATAGCTATAAATAGACAGGTAGCTAGATGTTAATAGGTAGGTATTGATAGGTAGGTATTTATGCATTGATGAGGAAATATTCTTAGTTAGATTGATAGCTGTCGTCGTCTGGTTCATACTCGTTCCTACATGCGGGCTGTTTCTTTCACTTGGCATGGGTATAGTTTTCATATTATAGTGTTTACCGTGCGTTACGGCTTTTCGTCGTCCATCGCTGTGTTGACTAGTATATAAGTATATGCGAGTCACTACAAATGATAACATGAGAGCACATGATTGTAAAAGGCTGACCGGACTTACTGAGTGAGTTTAGTTTTACGCCGCTTTTAGCAAGGTTCCAGCGATATCACGAAGAGGGACAACAGAAAGGAGCTTCACACATTGTACCCGCGTGGTTAACTGAACCCGTGTTAGCCAACGCTTTAACCATTGTACCCCACCAGTCCTGGCCGTGCTTGCATCTGTTAGCGACAGTGACAAAATTCTGTTCACAGCTATAAGTGGACGGTTTCTTGGTGCAACATGTATGTACTGTACCAGCTCACTAATGTCAGTGTGCCAGTGGATGTCAGCGTTCTTACTTTTGTCACTGTAGCTTACGTAGTTTTAATTCCTTTTATCTAAACAGACTGTCACACATTTATCATGTCGGATCCTAACCAATCCTTGAAATTATAGAATTTTGTAAAACCCCAGTCAAATATTCATAAGGTCCCATTGACAAATTAATCACACCTTAACCACGCCCTAGTCACAGCCTAAACACATTTACACCACGCCCAAGTCACAAACTAATCACACCTGAACCACACCCAAGTCACAACCTTATCACATCTAAGCCAATCCAAAGTCACAACCTACTCACACCTCAACCACACCCAAGCCACGGCCTAATAACACCTTAACCACGCCCCAGCCACATCTTAACCATGGCCCCGTCAATCCCTGACCACACCTAAACCACTCCTCAGTCACAACATATTCACACCTTACCCACGTCCCAGTCACACCCCAATCACACCATAACCATGTCCGCGTCACATCCTAATCACTATAACTACGCCCCACTAACAACATAATGAAACTTTAATCATGTCCCAAGCAGACCGTCACACCCTAATCACGACCCAGGCCAATCGTCTATTTTGGAGTTAGAAAGACGTGTAGTTACGTCATAAACACACATTAAAAATACCGTGTACGTGGACAGATCTAGTCAGATCTTAGACGCACCCCACACATGTTGAACGTAACCTTGCCCTAGGTACTTCCACATCACGTCCTACCGCCATGCCTTCATCAGAGCAAGACGTGAAACAGCCATCCTCGTCTCACACTAGCCAAGCAATAGATAAGTAATCGACAAGTTCTGGTCACATACTGCAGCCATGCCATCACCATCTCCTGTCTCTTGGAAACAAAACCCGATTCACATCATCAGACATCAGTTACTAGAGCATTCTGAACCATCTCGTAAGGTATCTGGTGATTTGGATAGAGGATATCCCTTATGCAATGACATCAATTCTCTTTTGAACAACATGGACTTGCGTTGCGTTAAGAAAAAGTGCAGTTAGCGTCTCGTTAAAGAATCACCTTGCATGTTAGGAAATGCTAAGTGTGATTCATCTCTCTAAGTTTTATATATGCATTAAACATCCACAATATATTACCCTTGCTCACACTGAAATCCTTTTGTTCGACGTAGAACACTTATAAAATAATCACAAATGGTAAAAGCCATTCGGCATAATTGTTTTTGGCATCAATCACTTGGACACAATCCAGTTCTCCATGTGAACTAGACTCATGATGTTGCAAACACGGGACGCGTGTAGGATTTTGTTTCGTGTAGTCGTTATCTGTTATCTGCAGTCTACAGCGATGATATTCGTCTCCTGTAATTCTGTATACTTGTTTGGTTTCTCTATAGTCCACAGTAACTCACTATCAGCACATGCTATGATATGTCATACGCCACGTATTTATAGTTTCCTGATGAAACATGTGATAAAATATGTATCGTTATTAATTCTGAATTTGCTTAAGAATCACAAATTCATCAGCGGGTCCATAAAGTGTCCTAAAAGCGGATCAGCTGTAACTACAATTCATTGATCAATTGCCTGGTCACTTATATACCCAACGCGTCCTCAAAGTTCTCAAAGTCTTCCTCGACCACTTCTGTTTTAAGCCATTGATCGATCTCCAGGTGAAGAAAACTTAATACATAATATCATCCTTTGTTCAAAGTATTAATTACTGATCATTATTGACCAGGACATAATCTCCAGGAGTACCGGCAGCATGCCATATCGAGTGTTTGCCTGATCTCACTCTTAGTTCAAAAAGTTAACACTGATTCTAAGACAATTCTCTGTACAGTACACAGAGTGTATGCATAGGGCACGGCACGGCACTGGCTATTACTAGTATTGCCTTGTGTGTTGTCTCACAGGTGTGTGGTTGCCCCGTCGCCGACTATGATTGAGGAAGATTATATGTGTCCTTCAAACAGTGTGTGAATCGTTCTCCACGCAATATGGCTTATGTTGCAGGGAGCCAGAAGCCTGACTTTCATAGCTGTTTACATATAACGGCACAACATTCAGTAAATGGTCATAAATGTTGTCCGAAAATGTCTGTGGATGTCGATCAACTATGATAATTGACAACCACTGCAAAACGACTGAAGCACGAACTAATACAGTAATAATGCAGAGATCTGTAATTGAACACGACTACACACAGCTCTTTGGAGGCTATTTTAGGATATAGACGACTTTCGCATGTGTCGTCTGAAACGGTCTTGGACAATAAATGTCAAAGTGTAACTGTTTCGTGGGAACCTAAATGGACAAAACAGGTATTTGTGCGATGTTTGATGTTAGTTGCAGTCTTGTCAGTGCCGTTAAATAATCAATTTCCTGCCGTAATATTGCGAAGATGAGCAATAAATGCCTTTGGCTCCGACAGTTCAGAGGAATTGTGATTTTTGTCATCGTATCTTGCTGTTCAGGTGGGCGTTTGGAATCAATTTAACTTCGAACTGGCACAATGGGAATTGGCCCGTGGAACTAAACTAACTGACTTGTGGCCACAACCGAGTTTCAGGATGTTGCTTCTGTTGGTATGCCTTATGTTAAACAAACATCCAAGATTATGATCGACAACATGTCATAAATATGTTCAAAACGAATGACATAATCCACATAAACGTTCCAATAAACACCAACCTTTTAATTTAAATATACCAAATATTTGATCAGGGAGCTGAATCTAGTTTACTGACATTGAATACTTGTTCGTACAAATTGAAACATCATAGACGACAGTTTCGCTGGTTCTAATAAAGACAAGCAATAACGTTTAGACGTTGATGTATACGGTGATATATGAACGCATCCATCCATGAGGCATCACTTAACGTGTGCTAACGATTTCTCGACCCCGATGGTTTTACATTGTCTACCAAAACCGAGGAGAAGTGTTTCCTCTAACATATATACCGTCAATGATGGATAATTACAATGTAGATGATCATTTAATGAAACTACATAACAATAACTATAAGCAGAAAATTTAACTTCACCACCTTCCTCGGCCCTTTTACCGTGTGGTTGAGTGTCTGCCTACGAATCTGAGACTTTCGGTTCCAATCTCGCTGGGGAAGACCTTTTTACTTTGAGTGTACACTTGGACGATATTTTTCACTTGATTTCAAACACGCATGTGTTTCTGTTGGGAAAACAAGAGTTGACCTAACATATACTGAGAAGCACACTACAGGTTTATATGTACAGCATCCATCCATGAGGCGTCACTTAGCGTGTTTTATAGCTACAAAACAAACGTTTCCATGAGTAACGGTACCAAGGTAGACTATATTTGCCACACTGAGATATTAACATTAATACGTCCTCATCACCTTCTTCTTTTCAGATAATACATTGGGTATTGTAACATTAATCACGGATACTGATTCTTTCAAAGAGAGTCTTGAGCATTAGCATCAAAGCCGGTTTTGACTTTATTTTAAACTTGCTCTCCAGACAAGAGAGTGTCCTGAACACAAATAATGTATTGAAGCTGCACTCTTTTGAAACAAACTGTTGATGACCATGACCATAACTGTGCAGACTTCGAGAATTTCACTGGGAAGGAAATCAACAGTTTTATCCAACTTTGCAACAATAACATCTTAACTGAAGGAACTACAGGGAACCTTTGTATAGCAGATCCGTAGAGGTAGCTGTCGTGGCATCACAATGCAGGTGACCGCCTTCAAAAGCCATTTTTACAACCAGTAGACGTTCTAACAGTAATGCTACTAAGTGATGAAGTTCCCCTCCCTACTTCCTATACCCACACCCACACATCTGCCACACATCTGTTGTATTAATCTCGGAAACAATCGAGAAGGAATGGTTCACATCAAAAATGAGGGACACATACGAGACGGTGTCGGATAATAATAAATTAGATAATGATGTAATATATCTGAAGAACCAATCATGATGTCCCGCTACAAATCTGTCCAACCTTCTGCTTGACATTTTGTTAAAAAAACTAACAATAACCTATGGTCTCTCCAGAAGCGGTGTCAGGGAGTGTTTCTAAGGCATCAGCCTTGTGTTAAGAGTAAGAAAACACTATGTACCCACGTCGCAGTTACAAGGCGTACAGCCTTGAATTCTTCAGAAGCAGTGAAGGGCCGCATACATTTTGAGTTAAAGTTCTGTCGTCAATAGTTTTCAGATACATATACAGACGCACTTATAGCAGGACCGAAGCTGCACTGCTTTGATTTCGGTCATTGTATCTCAGCAGGTGTTGCTTTAGGTTATTCAGAGCAACACGTTCAAATGGTTCCGACACAAATATCTATCTTAAATGCGTTACAGTTAAGAATTTACCGTGACAAACGATGTAAGAAATCCCCTTGAGAACCAGCAAAACGGAACAATGACAAGTCTATAACATTCGAATTCTGTATTATTATGCAACGAGAGCAAGGTATACAAAGTCACAAGTCAATTTCACAATATTGATTGAAAATCCAATACAAGTAAGACAAAATCTCAGGCAATGGGTCACAAAATATATAATAAAGCAAACTCACCAAAGTCTTAGTGTGAGAGAGAAACAGTCATGCAGGATGTAACACGGTCTTAGCGGTCTGACAGCGGCTATGGAGATGAATCGTTGGCAGAGGCAGAATGATAAACTCCAGCGAATGAATGTGAATGTGTCCCCCCGAACAACACGGCAACTAGCCTTTATATACATTTTCAGTCGTTTCGAGGAGTACTGCCATCGCCAACACTGTAGAATGCCCTCGAAACAATGTCTTCCGGAAGTAAAGAAACAGGAAGTCAAGGGCAGATAATTCCCGGACAAGCCTGCTGCCAAAAGATACCCTCGATGTTTGTGTATGTTCCCTGAGCCTATCATGGGTACCTCAACCCATGGTCCACGAGAGACCAGTGAAAAACGTATTTATTTTACCGAACTCCTCAGTATTAATTTTGAACTGTTCGAAGCATGAGTATCGGATCGTACACTTCAGCCAACCCGTGTGAATCAAACGATTCGAATCTTGCATCTTGCTGTTTTATTCCGTAGGTGTTGTCTTAGTAAAGTCTCCGCGATGTAATTCCCCTTCTTAATATCAACTGGGACTACATTTGAATGTTTTGTCAAAATTTATTTATTGGCAATTTTTTTCAAAGCCATAGATATGGCGCACGACACAAGAAAAACAGGTTTAGAGTTTTCTCCCTGCTATTGATTTGCATTCGTAAAGCATCGGCAATTTCCGATGTACCACGAAGTTCCGAATGAGTTGCTATTGGCAGCGGGGTGTATTGCGATACACCTCGCTTGTACATGGGGTGCATTGAAAATAATGGAAAATCGCTCAGCCCATCAGACAGCGACATTTATGTTTACATTTCACACTGATGAAAACATGGAAGACCCATTGACAAGGACTACAGGAAACATCACATTACACAGAAAGCACATGAACGTCATGCCGAACTGTGTGTCGGGCAGGAAGTCATTTCATCCACTAGTTCAAGTCAAGGTTCTCTTGCGACTGTTTATTATCTAGCATGGCCCGTCGTTACTTGAGACGATGATGACTCTCCGTTATTTCAGAACAGTAGCTGCTGTCCTGGTGCATAATATCGTAATGTAGAGCATATTATATGTTATTAATACTGAGTTATATTTACCTATTCTTAACGTCACTGAATGATATGCGCACATATAAACATTTGTTCAACGTATTAATGTTTTGTGAAGACAACACCACAATACATTTACGGGTTTTAACTTGGGTGAGAGTATCTTTGGCAAATATATTTAGTGGTGATATTGTTGGGTAAGCGTTGTAATATACTCCTCATACATTCAAACAGTAAGGTCCAATCCTCAACCATACCAACGATGTTTAAAGTGGAGCAGATGAATCAATAGCTTTCGTCCAGATCACTGTCAAGGACATTTAAATAGAAAATTATCAGGGCCGTATTAATCATACAAGCACAAGAGGCAATATGAAATTGACTACCCACAGAGATTGGTTCTCCTTCATTTTCACAAATTTTAAAATGCTTCTCAAAGAATAAGTACAAACGAAAAGTATATTTGAATACATGCATCCACAAATCTTTGATGCATAAACAGTTTTCTTTGTAATGCTGATATATTCTGCAAACATGACGCTTGATTACAGACCGTGGTGTGTATTAAAAATGTTCAAATGAACTACTAATTAATCATTTCGGTCTTATCTTGTTTTGACTTCATGTTTCATTAAACTCGTACCCATGTATTTGAGTTTTCGATATTTGGACGATAAAGGATTTCCTTGTGCACATATTCAACTAATGTGAAGTAGATAATCAATAACACTATCAGCAGGTGTCCCTTGCAAAGGCTAATCCCGGGAAAGATTTGTAGCCCTGAATTAGGTTTGTCGCTCAGTCGACTTATATCTTAAACACTGATCAGGAAATGGGTTTAATATCCTCTGTCAGGGAACGAATACTTGACGTGATATATAGTATCGGATGTGGCAGTGCTGATGAATAACCCGATAAATGAATTCCGAGTCACATTTGTTTTGGGTTCAAAGGAATCTCAAGACGTTAACTGGTTTTAAGTTAGCCATCTGCATGCTGATGTTTTCTCTGGGTAACGTTTTATGAGTTTCGAAAAAAGCGAAGACTTGGAAGAGTGAGTGAGTGAGCTAATATTTAACGTCACAGCTGCAATATTTCAGCCATATCGTTACGAGAACACTTTAATTTACATCAATATTAAAATCGGAGTAGTGGAGGAATTGGGTCGGGCATCAGTGACAAGCAGGAATTGCTATGGATCATTCTTCACCAGGATGTCTACTGGGACACTGGCGGTACACACTTTGCTCTTTACAGTCTGTCATTGGTGTTTTCACACTTTGTTTGGGGATCGGGTGGGTACATAGTCTTCGTGACTAGTAAAACGTCAGTCGATGTTCTGGTTTGGTTTTTACATAGGTTGTGGGATTAACGTGTAATGTGTTTGGTTCTATCAATTCTGTAATCCCTTCAACGCTGTAGATACGTAGAAACGGAGTCAGAATCAGAGACGACATCAGACATACCCTGTCATAATACTGAGTACAGTGGCATAGTACTGAGTACAGTGTCATAGTATTGAGTACAGTCAAATCGCTGTGTAAAGTGGCGTCCTGTTTATGTGATGGTGACGCTGGTTCGAATCCTTGTTCCCGTTTATTGTTCTCTCAGCACAATCGTCTTAAAAAGTGGTAAGCATGCATTCCGCATCTCCAACATAAACTGGAAGCTTATTCATGGTATTGTAGCCATCAATGTATTCCAATATAATACTTTATAAGATATATCGTCGAAGGATAGAATAACAACTGGATTATCACATAATTATAACGCCATTGAGTAAACGTTATCAAAAATTATCAATTTGCGAAATAATATAAAAAGCGGCTAGAGATCGCTAGTAACCAGAGGGGTCCTGCACAGTTTCCTAGCAGAATGATATCATTCCTTTGGCTACTGACGAGTGTAGGCAGATTAGATGTTAAAACTGGTAGTTCTCTCGGTACACTCTGTAAGTATCCAATAACGTCATGAAAAAACCTTTCTTCATCAGTAACTTCCGATCTGTATGGTTGACAGTTTTGCGTTAGTTTAAACGAATTGCAAATATCAAGTACCATCCGCTGATTGTCAATAAGAGCAAGTGCCGATCTCATTGGGGGGTCAATAACAGCAAATACCGATCTCATTGGGGGATCAATAAGACCAAGTACCGATCTCAGTGGGGGATCAATAAGACCAAGTACCGATCTCATTGGGGGTCAATAACAGCAAGTACCGATCTCATTGGGGGATCAATAAGACCAAGTACCGATCTCAGTGGGGGATCAATAAGACCAAGTACCGATCTCAGTGGGGGTCACTAGTTGCATCATTGATACTTACTAGCTCTGGGGTTACGGCAGTGTCGTTTAATCGTCTATGAGCGGAGATCCATCTTCACAAATACATGACTGTTCATTGTGTTGATTCTCTCTTCATTACACAATGTCATGAATTTATTAGTTTAGCCAACTACCTGGAGTTTAACTGTGTTCGAAATGAAGCGCTAGATGAAGGAGAAATAACTGAATGTTCTATTCGTGTCCTTCTTGGTTGGGACACATCCATCATGTCCCGTCGATTGTAGATGGAGTGACACAACTGAAACATAAGGTAAGCTGACACAACTGAAACATAAGGTAAGCTGACACAACTGAAACATAAGGTAAGCTGACACAACTGAAACATAAGGTAAGCTGACACAACTGAAACATAAGGTAAGCTGACACAACTGAAACATATGGTAAGCTACGGCGACCTGGATGTGTGTACGTGCTGGGGGAATGTTTGCGCGTGTGTTTCATCGTAGGCTTCTGTGTGTTGAACGAACATTGAACGAGCATGTGAATGTGTGTACTTGTCTGTGTGTTTGTGATGGACATTGGACGGCTTACGATATCTGGTTTGTTTGGTTTAGGTAACTATCTGAAGGATACTATCACTGGAATGTTGCTGACTGACAATAAACAAACAGCTTGAGCTATATTATTGTTAGCGTCAAGACTAGTACATCATGGATACGACTCTACGACTCTACAATCTTGTATTTAGTTGTAATTGTCTTTGAAGATGGAAATAGTTTTGTGTTTTTCAATGTTCGCTTGGACATGTTTACCCTCTTTGCAACATCTGGCGTCAGTACTACTTTTCCCTGATTCGTAATTATACTTTTCAAAGCTATGTGTCCCAAACCGAATTTGCTCGTGAGTTGAGTTGAGCAGAGTTGACTTTTACCTCTCATCGGCATTATCTCCGCCATGTATCTCTACACATGGACCTTTTCAGTACAATGATTTGGTTTGTTAAATATTCTACCATTTCCATGATTATTTACAAATTGAAAAAAATCCTAGCACACAATTTATCTACAAGCAGCCCGCCCATCACATCTCTCCCTCACATTGTGGGTGACATGAAGAAACATTTTGAAGTGCCTGCCGGCTCGAGTATGAATATGTAGAAATGATGAAGTGTTTGGAATCATGGATCCGCTGTTTAATACCGACCAAAGCCGTGAAGATAGCTTTGGCCTTAGGGAAAATGGACCTATTGTCGGGACTGAGGAGAGAGTCTTGGATCCAGTGACTGTGACACAGGCAAAATGGATCCATGGTTCTTAAACTTGGAGCTCAAATGGGGATTCCTGTTGGAATACCCAAGGATTTGTTTCGGACTTTTTGTGTGCAAGATCCACCACCTGCAATGGTAGCGAAGATAAGGTGCTATGACATTGAAATTAATGTTATCTTCTATTGCATGCATGTCCTTATGTAGGCATGCAATATTAAAGTCACCAACGGAAGGACACCTATGAAAACAACTGTTCAAAACGTTAGTGAAGTTGTAAATTGTCAAAGGTGTGACAGATAGGGTGACGCTTTGAGGGACTCCGTATTCTTGGTGGAAATATTTACACAGAGTGGAACCCACTCTCAACTGAAACTGTCTGTTGTTTTGAAACTGAGATATCAACTGAGGTAATCTGCCCTTCAATCCAAATTAATGTATATCTTTCAAAAAACTATGTTTCATCATAAGCTCTACCTAAGGATAAACAGACAGATACAATATATTCTTTGCTGACAATGGACGTTTCGATAAATTATTCCAGACACACAAGATGATCAATGGCACTTACAACTTTGTTTTTTCATTGAAGGTTACTAATGAGGTTAATGGTCTCCACGGGCCATTAATCCCTCGTTGTGCAGACGCTCTAGTGTTTTACAAACAGTTGTGAGTGATATAGGACGGAAATTTGAGGGATCCGTGCTTTGGTAGACTGATGCTAATGGCATAATGCCACGAAGGAGGAAAGTTTCCGGTTGTCGAAACGTTAGACAATATATTGAATAGTGTTTTCATATATTAATCAGGTGGTGTTACAGAAGATGATACTGGACATCAGCCCCTGGGTAGTACTCTACGGTAGTACTTAATTCATGGGGAGAAACCGTTCCTATTAAAATTATGAGTATGTTCCAGTTGCAGGATGGAGATCTATCATATGAAGATGCACGGATACTTATTTCAGAGAAAACCTTCAAAGAACTTTCTCTAAGTGTTTTTATCAGTGTCCCACCTGTAGGGTTATGGCCATTTTAATCGCTCATGATTATTCGTAAGCTGATCATACCAGTTGCCCTGTCCGTCGTGACATTGCTTGAATATTGCTAAAAGCGGCGTAACACTACACTCACTAGCTACATGTTCTGAAGATCTGATAGGAGGACAGTGAAGAAAGAGGAAAATAGACTGGACATAGTGGGAACCGTATGTTCAGAGGCATGCACACAGCAATAGTTTGTAGGTTGACGTTAAGTGCAGCAAGGTTGTGGAGGATGTTCTGTCTAACAAGGATGGAAGTGCATCCTGTGCCCCGGGAGGAGGAAAAGTGTCGTAGGAATTGTACTGATGGATGTCGAAGTCACCGGTACTCTTTCGGTAGTTTCCTTGGAAGCAAAACGCGGATGGGTATAATCATGGATAAAAAACTGTAGTACATTAAAATTATTTTGAAGCTTCTACTGAACCATGGTTTGTGGATTTGTGGCGTTTCTATCGATGAACCACCACATGAACGTGAGAGAGCATTTTGTGTACCCCTATTTGTGTTAGGCGAAGTAACCTCAATATCCAGAGGAGGATAGGACTTATGGCCCTCGAGCTGGATCTCGTAAAGAGTGGTGTGGGAGTTTTCCTATAGTGGTTTCCTTTATTTCTGTGTTTCTTGTTCTGTTTGTTTTCCTATTTTCTGTTTCTGGTTTTGGCATTGGTTCGACTGTTTGTAAGTCTGAAGTTTTAACTTTTGCTTTTGAAGATGTTGCAGTTTGTTTTCTTACTGCAGCGGTAGGAATTGGCTGAATAACAATAATCTTAATATTCCTGTCACACCTCTGTTTCGTATGATTTGATAGTGATTGACTCCGGTAATAATACTTATTAAACAAACATTCATGCTGATTTGTTAAAACAGTACAATGAAATATATAGAGGAATTCATCTCCCATAAGTCATAGTACATAATCCTTATTGACTCTGGTATTATAACTTCGTCGCGTTCCTATTGGCTTGTTCCAAAATATGATATTGATTCATAAACGTTTCATTCACAAAGAAAAAAAATAAAAAATGAAATAAAATAAAATAAAATGAACAATAAAAAAAGACCTAGCTCAAAATCATTGGGGAATCCTTAATGGTTGAAGAATTGAAGAATAAAAACCTGACTTCAACCGAACTTTTAATACCTCAAATACTGTTCAAATATTCATTATGTGTATTATCGGAAATGAGTTGTCGACCACATGTTACAAAATGTAGTTTCAACATAATTCAACGAAAGATATGATTGCCCAAGAATACTCTTGTTATAATTGAGCACTAAGGAGGTAATTTAATTTTATCCGTTGATTGTGTACATCATAATTAAGATAATATGAGATCACACGTTTAGCTAATTATAAGCGCTGTGGGGGCACTGCCTAAATCGCCGTAAAATCGTTAATACTACTACCAAGTTTAAGTACTTCGTATGAACAGACTCGATGATATTAATGTTTTCAAAGCCCAAATTTATTTGCCTCAGGTCTGCCTCTTCGGTAAAGAAATAATAGATGACCGGCGCCATCATCAAAACAGCCATATAAACTGCAGAGTAAACACTCGCTAGACAACCTTGGCGGGTAATAACGGTTAATTTCACATACTGTGCACCATACCATTAAATACGACTTTCCCTTGATTACCGTGTAACGCAAACCGTTTTCATTCATTTATGTCAATTGTAATTCAGCTTTGAAAACGGTAAAACAATGTTTCATTGCACTGCAAGTTCCTCCTCTTTTGGGAAGGTTTATAGTCATGCTAATTGAAATGAGCGAGAGACATGAATGGAGTTAAACATACTCCAAACTAACGCTCATAGAATTCGTTTTTTTAAAAATATATCTCGAACTTAAAATATATTTACATGTTTTTAAAGAAAACTTTTAAACTTTTAAAAGATTACTTTCACAAGGTACACTAATGAAGCAAAATCCAGCCCCAGTGACTCTTACGTCGCGAGCAGGCGTATCTAAATTTGTACAACAGTCACTCCTCATCACTGCAATACATCTCTACTCTTAGATTTTTCAAGGAACCCATCATTATTTATCTAAGACTCTATCTCAGTCATACAACCAGGTTATCTTCCACAACCTCTCTTCTCGTATCTTTCCAGATTTCCAATATGCAACTATGACTTCCGAGACCATGAGGCCGCGGCTATTATTAATGTGGGCAAAGGGTCTTTTTACATTTTTAATGTGAACAAAGGTTTGGAAATTACTCGATGTCACTGAATTAGTGTGATAAATGCAGTGAAAAAACGAAAACGTTGTTCCCTACTACTAAATCCGATGTTTGCTAATTATTGATTTGTGGGCGTTACCACTTGATACTGGAATGCGAGGCCACTTCACATACTGGCGAGCTCAAACAGACATTGTTCGTAAAATTGTTACGGTATAAGCCTACTGAGCTTTGAAATTGGATTACAGTTACAGTTCCCTCAAGTTGATTTGTCTGAATTTCAACCAGTCCCCAAAGATTTTGAAAATGTTTTATTGAAATCGGTTACAATGAGTTGGCAACAGATGTGGGATACAGGGAATACCGGACGTCATATGCACAAACTTAGACCATCCTTGAAAGCTGGTCATAAAATTCGTCGTCGTAAAAGGTGTGATGATTTTATTCTTTCACGCCTTAGACTTGGACACTGTGGGCTGAATGCTTACAGGAGTATGACAGACAAGGCGGTTTCTTCTAAATGTGGCCATTGCAATTTGGAGACGCCAGAAAATATCGAACATTTTCTAATTACATGCCCAGGGCACAATGACATTCGACACAGTCTCAGAAAAGCTGTACTTGAGGTTGACGATGTATTTTCATTAGAACAGGTTTGGCCCCCAATATCATATATGGGTCTGTGCAACGGGCAGTTTTAGATTTTGTCTCGTCGTCTGGAAAATACGATATTATCTAGACAGGCTCTCGAACGGCTTTGATGTAAGACTATTGTTTTGTAAAACATTCTAACACCCTGTCATATGAACCTACTGCTTTTTTAATGAGCAAGTATCTCATCTTTCAGAAATGAAAGTGGTTACTTAAGCTTTTTAATCCGTAACACTCAGCAGAAGTTATTCGATATGCTTATTTATCTGTCTAAAGTAATATTGATACTGTTGCCGTCTCTTTTTTTTTAATTAAACGATTCCCTTTGAAATTACAATGCAGTTACAAACGGTTCTTATTTAAATTAAGTCAATATTTTGGGCGGAAACAGGCTTTTTACTGGCCCAAGCCGCCCCAACCTTAAACCTTCAATCGTTACTTATATTCTGTTATAATCATTGTTAGTTAATCGTTGATTATATTCAGTTGCGTGAAACCTTTAATAAGTGATTCCCTTCATTAATCCACCATTAAGTTAATGAAGGATTTACGTATCATGAAGCATCTCATCAATAGCCGTCTCAGCATGGCAGACAACATAACGTTCCAACAGGTACCTATCCGAAAACTCCTTTTTGCATTATGAAACATACTGTCCCATTTTGTCTTGATTTCTTTGGACGTTCTATTTCTTAATCCTAGGCTATTGATCTCACACGTTATTTTGTCCCATATCTGCTTCTTTTTGTCATTAGGAATGGAGTTTGTCAGTTTTGTCTGTTTAACTCACCGATATGATCCTCAACTAGGTCTGCTAGAAGTTGTATTCACAACTTTCAAATTTTTACTAGGATTTCTGACGACAGCCATCATGCATACGATAGATAAGTGTTTACCCGCTATGCATCATGAATAATAATTAGGGGATTCCCCTATGTTAATGATGGTTTAATGACGAGACCTTCATCAGAGGCACACTCAGGTAATGGGTGTTTAAGTAAGGGTTCATACAACTATATTTCATTAACTAATCAAACATTACGAATTTAATCAATGATTAGTGTTTCATTGATTATTACATAATTATGCGTTGATAGAACCGGGTTCCAGCTCTGTAATGGTCAAAGGGAAGCAACTGTGGTTTCTTATGGTCTTCAGAACTGGGCTTACGTCTTTAGTAACCTGACCTGTCCGCGCACTTTTGTTGCCATTTGCTAACTGAAGTAAAGTTGAAATCTTGCACCCTATCCTTACGGAACTTAGGGTCAAACACGCCAGGCCTTTTGCTCAAGGCCATTGCAGGCTGTCATCGGCAAGAGGATTAATCTGACAGAATTTCTGTCAGCTGCAGAAATACATGTCTTTCCTGGGTCTGAAAACCTTTTTTCGTAGACCTCACGCGTTAAATTAGAATAATGAATAAAGCCCCGGATTCCCTAATTCTTTCTTACCCAAGTCGGGTAAATCATGATAACAGTCTTAAACAATTCAACAATTAATACCAAATACCTCAAAGCTGCCAGACATTGTCGGTGTTCTGGAGACACTCCTATATCTGGAGGGCAATTTTGAAATGGAGGTTGCGTCAGGAAAGAATAATGGGCAATTCAAAAATCCGTCCAGTGGAGACCATGCAATATTCATTACGTCTGAGTTGTCCTTCAAACAGGAACCATCGGCAAAACTGCTTTTGATGCAAACGCTTTCAAGATTTTCTTTGATGAAATCAATCTCAGTGATTAAAGTTTGCAATACTGGAAAACAAAATCCAAATCATTATCTGAAATGAAAAGAGGATGTCAATGAGTGCTTATTGGTTTGTAACAGTTCTAAATGTCACAGTGAATGAAAAGCTAACACAGATTACAGCGGTACTGTTTTGCAAGGAAAAGGTTTGGTTTCAGCACTGATATTTGTGGCGAAGTATACAGATGACACATAGCTATAGTATACGTTTACTAATGCGTCACAATTTATAGTCACTTTTGCAATAATTCATGCACATTATAACTTAAAAGGTTGTAATTTAACAATTTATGTTTTAAAAGAATAAATGTCGACAAAGTAAATTGACCAGGTTATGACATAGACTTAAAACTAGCAAATAACTTCCAAAATTTAAACAAATACTACAGACAATACAATATTGGATATCACCAGCAACTGAATGTAGATCACCGTACTAAGGACTATGCTATCTGCATGCACCCACAGCTGGATTTATTTACACCATCCCTTCAGTCACTAGTGATTGGAAACAAATATAGCCATATGTTAAAAGCACACTTATTGTACGATCACAATATATGGTAAGTTTAAATTTACTTCGAATGTATTTGGTATGAATGCATACATATTATAATATTGTGTATCATTGGCACCTAAAGGATCCGGGGTTGTAGGGTAGCCTGGACGTGGATGCATTCGACTACTAAGTAAAAGACACGGGTTCGATCCGTGTAAAGCTATGAGTAAAGCCTATATCTGATGTCGCCTAATGTCATACTAATGTTCACTCTCTCCAGGGGAGTCGGTGGTAGCACAATATGTTTGATGACCTCTGATTCTTTTTTATTGAGTTTTGTGTGTTTGTGTTTGAAGATGAAATCCAGCAATGGGTTCATGTTAAATCTAAGACTCATATATATATATATATATATTTGTAGTTTCTGTAACGTTTCAATAAACCGAGTTCTTCAATTCTTATACTCATTCTTAGCAATATATGCCAAAACGGTTTCACATGTCAAATGTGTGTATTTATTGAAGGTGATGATTACCCACATTTTTTTATATTTTTATAAGAATGTTAGTGTTTACTGGAAAGTGTATGTGCTTATAAGTCAGTCTTTTTTACTTTGGATGCATATATACAGAATGTGTTAGTGGATGAATTCGTGCATAATCTTGAGATACTAAATATACCAACCGAAGCGGAAACAATATTTCAAAAGGCGTTCTGCCGAACGAGATAATATGAAGTAATTTCACAGTTTCGTGAACACGCTGAAGTGTCAGTATTTATGACTTGTCTTCAGACAATAACCGCGGTAAATTGACTATATGGCAGTAACTGTCAGTGCCAACGTCAAACACAAGGCAAGTATCCATATAATTGTTTGTCCTGAACCAGACAGAATGTGACATTTATCTTCTCAGACCACATGTCTGACGCCACGGACATTTTGGAAGATACATGCGGAAGTCGTCTATATCCCGAAGTAGCCTTCAAAGAACTTAGAGCAGTCTTTTTCAATAACACATCTCCATAGCCAGGCTTTATTGTCTCGAGCTTCTGTCACGTGGCAATAATTATGAATTATCAGAGTGTATTTACTTCCACAGACAGTGTCAGAGAGTAGTGATGATCGTTTATTGTATGATGTGGTGTTATATGTAGGCATCCCGACTACTCATAACAGACAGTACCAAGAACTGCTCACTTAGTAAGGGATAAATCCGTGAAGGTGCGTCGTAGAACAGGCATTCAACAACCCATGCTTGCCATAAAAGCCGACTATGCCTGTCGTAAGAAGCGACTAACAGGATCGGGTGGTCAGACTCTCTGACTTGGTTGGCACATATTTCCAATTACGCAGATCCATGCTTATGTTGTTGATCACTGGATTGTCTGGTCCAGACTCGATTATTTATAGACCACCGCCATATAGGTGGAATATTGCTGAGTGCGGCGTAAAACTAGACTCACTCACTATTTCCTAAAGCATAGTCGTGATGGGGCAGTCACACAGTTGTCCGTTGACAATAATGTAACATGAAAGAACCACAGCTGTGTTACACGTCAAATCGTCTCAAGCCACAGTGAATATCTAGATCCATTTGGCACGTCACGCTACGGGCGATGATAGTTTATAGTTCAGTAATATCCGAACAACCGAGCATATTGTTTTTCTTTCTAGAAAGGGAAACGACTGTGTTTGCAAAACGCAGTCGACAACCCCTCAAAAAGCACCAACAGCACTTTGAGGTACTCTCAGTCAAATGTTGGCACCAGTTTTTGGTTCTCTATATAAGACCTTACAAAATCCTAAATTGAGCTTTGAAGTTTTCATTTTCAAGATAGGAGCCATTAGTTTAAAGAACAAAATATGTGTTAATCTGACGTTAATCTAAAACAGAAGGACGGTGTTATTATGGATTCAAAACATGACAATTACTTGCTAAAACCTTACCACTGGACATAATGGAAATGGTATAGCAAGGGAACACTGAAAACAAAGGACGTTAATGATAAGGATGTGATTGTGTGTTTTGTTGTACTGTTAGACCACACCTCGGACATACATTGCATAATGTGCAAGCCTTTGCTCATTGCCTCATTTTGAGAAAGGCAGGAGCCATGAATTGGCACACACTTCAGTAAACTGGAGAGAACGTGTTTGCTGGAGTAGGAGGCTGCTTTGTATTGAGAGCCAGATCCCGTCAAAGTACCTGTCGAGGTGATTAATGTCAAAAGGAAAAAACTTAACTTGACATTTACCTGTTCAAACAATAATATAAATGCTTTACGCGTAGCTAATGTTCTGCTTCTTTTGTTGTCGAATTCCAGTGAAAGTGAGGGTATTACATTGCGTATGAAAACGAAACCGAGATAGATTAATCACATTCTCGGCATTTTTAAACATATACCGGACTTTTTTCAGAAGATGCTAAATGGGGTTATTCTAAACTTCTTGCCACTTCAAACAGTTCTAAGAAGAAGTAGTCAGTAAAAGGTCTGAGGGACAACGTCTATCAAGATCCCCAACATATCTTACGAGAAGGATGACGCAGGTCCCGTCAGTGAGCCTATCTCAATGTGATGTATTTTGTAATCATTGTGATACAGTCGGGAGCCACGTATTAAGACTCGGATCTTCTACTTATATTTTAAATGCTCCGAACACGTCACAATTTAATTCTGGACTCACAATAGTCCAGAAACTCTCCGCACTGTGGCCACTCTCTCACAAGAGATTTGGCAAAAATAAACATGCAGCTATTATGAATATGCGCTAAGGATGAAAAAATGAAAAAGAATTTTTTCGAAAACTGAAAATTTAAACTCGCTCGCCCATGGGCGTGCCCATGGGCGAACAGCGGCCGAACAGCGGCCCATGGGCAGGCCCATGGGCGAGAGTGTTTAATTTCGTCCAAAACAAATGTTTTGGAGGTTGTAAATGAATGAAAAAAATGTTAATAAGTATCATGACTCAAATTTCAGCTCGATTTGACTTGACTCCGCTAACTGACAGTGATTTTAAAAAATCTCGCCCAGGGGTGAAAAACATATTGGCCCATGGACGAGAATATTTACTTTCACTGAAAATACATGTTTTTTCCATGTTTTGCAGTTTCCAAAATAAATGAAAATACATTTATTAGTGTCGTGACACGAAAATCATCTTATTGTGACTTAATTCTGATAATTTAGAGCTGATTTAAAAATATCATTTGGCCCATGGGTGAGAATATTGACCTTTACTCAAATTACATCTTTTTGCATGTTTTGGGGGTTGTAAATGAGTGAAAGTATGTTCATAAGTATCATAATACAAATTTCAACTTATTTTGACTTAATTCCGTTAATTTAGAGCGATGTTTAAAAATCTCGCCCATGGGTGAAAAACATTTTGGCCCATGGGCGAGAACATTGCCTTTTACCCCAAATATATCTTTTCACGTGTTTTGGAGGATGTAAATGAATGAAAGTACATTTATGAGCATCCTGACAGAAATTTCAACTCATTTGACTTAATTCCGCTAATTGAGAGCGATTTTAAAAACTCCCGTCCATGGGCGAAAAACATTTTGGCCCATGGGCGAGAAAATATTTTTTTCACTCAAAACAGATCTTTTTACATGTTTTGCAGTTTGTAAATGAATGCAAGCATATTTATGAGTATCATGACACGACATCCAACTCATTTTGACTTAATTCTGCTAATTTAGAGCGATTTAAAAACAATCTCGCCCATGGTCGAGAATATTTCCTTTTACTCCAAATACATCTTTTCCAATGTTTTGAAGGATGTAAGTGAATGAAAGTGGCTTTGCGAGTATCATGACACAAAATTCAACTGATCTGACTTAATTTTACGAATTCAGGAGGATTTTAAAAAATATACGAGAATAATTACTTTTACTCAAAATACATCTTTTCCTGTGGTTTGGAGGTTGTACATGAATGAGAACGTGGCAAAAAAATCCATTTTGACTTAATTCCGCTAACTACAAGAATCTGCACTTCCACTCCAAATACATAGTTTGTTTTATTGTTTTAGAGGTTGTAAATGAATGAAAGTGTGTTTATAAGTATCACTCCGGTCTTAATTCGACTAACCTCGCTCGTGGACAAAAATATTTTCATTTGATTGTTTTCTTTATTTTGCAAGCATATGATTAGAATTCGGATGAAATTATAGTGACAAATAATTTCAGTTTAATTTAGTGAGTTTAGTTCTATGTCGCACTTAGCAATATTCCAGCAACATGGCGGCGGTTTGTAGATAATCAATTTTTGACCAGACAGTCCAGTGATCAACAGCACCACCATCGACCTGCACAATCGGGAACCGATGACATGTGGCAATCAAGTTAGCGAGTCTGACCACCCGATCCCGTTAGTCGCCTCTTACGACAAGCATAGTCACCTTTTATGGCAAGCATCGCTTGCTGAAACCCTGTTCTACTCCAGACCCTCATAGGTCCTGAACGCAGAGCTATGAAATTGAAGTTATTTGTGAAAGTCCTTACTCCAGTGACACAAAGACTATGCTGGGACACATTAATAAACAGCGTTGTGAGATCTTTAAGCTGTTTTGAAATGTGTCTTGTCAACCCCACTGACATTCGCCAATAACCACTTAAAGGGGCACTGATGCGGAGCAATTTCCGTGGACTGGTGTAAACCTTTGTTATTGTTTTTCTCCAGTGAGTACCCGGATGATATCCCAGAATTCGTGACTGGTTCGTGACCTCTGTTGCGCAGTCCGTATGTGCAACTGATAGTTTAATTATAGACAGATCAACTGAGGTGAAGTCATGTTTACTTCATTACAAATGTATTATGAAAACAAATGAAACACTTTGAAGATTAATCATCTGCCAGTGGTAGAAATGGTAAAAAACTATTAGGACGGAAAAATACCGAAGCCAATATACGTTTCTATATTTTGTCTCATAACCCTAATTGGTTTATTGTCATATTTGTATGATTTTGAAAATTAATAAAAGAACACACGGTCTGCTTATACTCTTAGCAAATTTCTAACATAACAGCAACATTTATACATTGTATAGATTGCCAATGTGGATCCTATTTCACACACATACGCGATCTAGTGTGTGTTTTCTGTCATATCGATTCTGCTGAATGCTACAACAAATAAATTATGACAACAATGTCAGGCTACTACCTTGTTCATGAATGTATCGATATCCACGTAAAAACAATCGTATTCCATTCATCTGCTGCTGGTAAATAATCCTGCTTTGTGTCGCGTGTCTTACACAACTGTCTAAAGCAACACATCGTTTCACGTCTTTCGTTGGTGAAAACCTGATAAACCTCTCACTGGTCACCCAAGATAGCACACCTGGCAACTAATTGTATGATGTCCGCTATTCTAAGTAATTTAGTTAACCAATAAAGAGCAATCAATCAATCAACGCAAGGGTGGTTAATTCTTTGAAGGGAGGATGTTGTTTTTACAATTGCACTTTACGACAGGGTGTAGTCATCTACACACACTACCTTTTGACAAAAGTAATTAATCAATCAGTGCGTTATCGGTTAATCTTTTGATCGATGTTTGTTTTTGTAACTCAGCTGATAAACCCTCTTGCATCACTTACAAGCACATATTACATAACATACAATAAATTTGCCATTACAGACCTTAATTTATAATGTTGAGTATTTACTCCAGACAGGAGAAATGCCAAATGGGAACCTTTGTTGAGTAACCTGAGTGGTGTTAGTACTAATTATACCTGTTATGAATTCATTAATTGACCATCCAGAGAATGATGACAAATAACACGTGTAGGTTTACACCATCAAACGCGAGTTACAGCAAGGAAGATGTAATCTCTGTGTCGCATGCAGCCTGAAAACACTTATGGGCCGAAACTGTTTTGAGAATACCAACGGAATTTCGTTACATAAGTAATACATACAGGCATTTGCTGTGTACTTGGGTAAATAGGTGAAATAAGGGGGCTTTTTGACGTAAGAAAATTTTCAGATTTCTCTACCAAAGGCAAAGTGATCGTTTATTGTTTACGAATTCAAATAAATCAACTGTGTGTTTTTATTATCATAAATAATAAACCATTGTAGCTACCATAGCTACCAAAATTTACGTATGATATTTGCTATCACAGCTGAACCAACACTCAAAACTACCTAAATATGAAGCTTTGCAATCTTCCGGAGTGAAACAAATGGCTTGCTACGTGCCTGTAGACATCATGTTTTCATGTAACATGATTGAATATCGAGGTTAAAAACAGAGAAACAGGATAAAATTGACTAACTATACCATCCAAGCATCATATTTTCATGTAACATGATTAAATATCGAGGTTAAAAACACAGAAATAGGATCAAATTGAGTAACTATACCATCCAAGCGTCCGAAAAAAACGACACTGCTGGGATATTTTGTTACAAGGAATACCATGGATATTTTTAAATAATGGCATATGATGGGCATCCGGCCTCCTGACTCTTTTGGGTGAAGAAATTCGGCTAATATGGACAGGAGCCCAGTTCCTTTGTCCGTCACGGTCGAAGGAGCGGGCGCTGACCAATTTGCAGTTTGGTTCCGTAATTAGACCGTTGGCGAGAAACATTATTCGCTCCGCATCAGTGCCCCCTTAAATATAGAATATATAGTCCGTGCTCTTTCGGAAAAAATAAGTAATTAAGGATCCCCAACTGGGTAATTAAGTAAAACAACTCAAAATACTGTCACTTTCTGCCCAGGACATCACGCGTCACCAGTCGTGAGCTAATGACCTTGTAAACCCCCTCACAAGGAAACACAAAGCACCAAAACTGTATTTCTTTCTAGGTGACACACGGTATGTTGTCAAAATATTTGTTGTGGAATACATTCTATAGTGGGCAAAACCTTTTGTTTGGAAAGGGTACCTACCCAGTAGTTTTAAGTGTACCTACCCAGTTTAGCATGTTTCGTTTTAATATTGTGGGATCCACTTTTATTAATTCTCGTTTGCCCGTCCCAGATTTTCTTCGACCGAGGTTTTATGGGGTATTCTCGCATTTGTCAGACCAGGAGTAATCTACAACAGTGATAGGTCACTCGCTTGCTTTCTTTACCATTTGTACCAATTAACATGTTCCTCGTCATGCGCCAGCGCACACAGTGACTTGGTTCGTTTCCAGCGCAACTTCGGCTGCATTTAACAACTTCGGCTGCGTTTAACAGTACTTCAGCCAGTTTACTGTATCAGTCGAAATCTTACAATGAATGAATGAATGAATGAATGAATGAATGATAATAAGAATTAAGAGCAAGATGTATATGTGAATGAATGAAAGAAATAATAAAAGAAAGAAGTACATATGTGAATGAATGAAAGAAAGAATAAAAGAAAGAAGTACATATGTGAATGAATGAAAGAATAAATGATACACTACGGCCATCCTTTCCTAAACATGCTAAATAATGCAAAACTATCGTTAGATCACATGTGTTAACATCAGCTAATTATAGTCTCCCTTGTCAGACATAACAATTTTCAGACAGGTTTAAACAACAAACTATCTGCTTGACTGCACAGCTGCCTGTTGACGTAGTATACCCACCTCACCTAATTTGCCTGCGTAATCTTCATCTACATCACCATAAGCAGAGAGCAAAGAAGGCCGAATACCTGTAACCACTGAACCGTGGCGTCTCACTGGAACAGGCTAAGTTCCCAAGTACGGGTGTCCTTCTCTACCTTTTCCATTAATCTTTAAAACATCTAACAAGCTCAACGCATGCAAATTTTGACTAAAATGTGATGTTATACATATCATAAAAGTAATTTTTAGGTATTATTCAGTTGATAAATTATCAATATTTTGCTTTGATTGTGTAACTACCCACATTAGGACATTGAGACCATTCTGATTTATCGAGTAAAGTACGATTGTATGGTTTAGAATCTTGGCATATCTTACCGGTTTTTCTACTTTTGCACTCTACCTTTTACCTTGGGCGAGCATGTTTTGGTGGTTTTTAGTATTTCATCTATTTGTTTAGATTGATTGATTTATTTGTTTTATAACTGTAAATTTATTCTGACGGTTGACGAGGTTTGTGTAGTTATCATGTATGTTATATAATTATATTATTGGTATGGAGTGGCATTGATATGCATGATTATGCTTGCCAATCCAGTCACGATTACTTGAAGAGATTAGTTTAAACTATAGAGTACCGTATCCATACTGTTAATATGTAATCTTTATATTGGGCTATGAGGAATACGTAAAATATTCAAGATTGATTTTACGTTTACTTTTCTATCTTTTTATAAATTTTCGCTATTTTTGCTACAGTCGAAAACATTTACCGTGGCTTCGTTGTGTACAGGTCCATGGTTGTGGTCTCTAAGTATGTTAGAAATTATGTTGTTGAGACTGTTGGAACTGTTGATCTGCAGTCTTTCAAAATTCATTTTCACGAGGTACATTCTCCCTTTTTACTTCAAAAATATTCTCACAATGAACATATAACCTTTCACAAAAAGGTGTCTTCAGGTAAAATAGGTAGGAGGAAACGCAAAGTATAGCAGCGCATTTGTCATAACTGAAGTTGTTAAAATGATAAAGAAAACTGTCATTTCCAACATTCACATTTTAAGCAATTTTAGTAAGAAACTGAATAACTCATTACTAACAGAAGGGGTGAACTGAAAGTTCATTTTATTAACTAAAGTCACTGAGTGAACTCGCTAACATCGGTTCAATTACATTGGCACACGTGTCTTATTTCGTTTCCTAAAGAAACACATTTTATTTTGTTTTTTTTAGAAAACCAGTGTCTAATCCCTTAAAACAGCACCGTTGTCACTACACCAAACGATTTTTACCTTGACCCAAAACAAAGGTTTAACTTACATAACTACCCCGTAGACATCATTTGCTTGAAAACGAGTTTAACACCTACGCCGAAATGCTGCTTACATTAGAAGAACTTCTATATCCATATAACTTTCTCTGTTTTTCAAATTATTTTAACCTGAACAGATATTACTTTGTCAACGACTTCATGAGAATTTTTCAAGTTCTAATCCACACACTGATTTCCACTTTTTCATCATTCTGACTTTTATCTTAATTTGTATTTCAGCATAACTCGCAAAGACAAAGCCACTGAGCGGAACGATGACGTTTTCTGTTTCCGCGTTCAGTTACGTAATTTCCGCAAAGCACCTGCTACAATTTGCGCGTCATGTCTCGTCCGCTGGTCTTGTGTATTGGAATAAACCAGCTGCCGCTTTCAAGTGTATTTTACTTGTCATATAGACATCTCATCCATGGATTACTCTAGATCATTAGGTGACACCAGCTTTGAAATGAACAGGTGTTCGTGAGTGTATATGGATGAAAAAGACTGACTGCGCATGACGCGCAGCCAAATATCTCACATTCAAAGGAAATCTCGAATTAATTGTTTTACAAGGCGTCGAGCTGACCAATTGGTTTCGATTTTGTGTATAAACCTCCTTTGCCATGTGAACTTTGAGTCTAAATACATTGTTGTTTATACTGGGGATGCATGCAGACCTTATATATGCACATGAATAATCTCGAATTTCGACCTTTCGTAAAATTCTATGTGCATTAAATTTTACTGTAAATATATATTGAAATCAATATATATACATGCATGTGTGATTGAACAATCCTATTTACTAAAACAGGGATGGGGACTTTGTCCTTCTTCAAGACCTGCACATATTAGTCTGTCAAAGACAATGGCATTTATGTGCATGTACTCTGGAAAACCTTCTCCTGCACGATATTCTTTTCAATTTAGTTATTGTGTGCATGCTGTATTTCTATTTTGAAAATGTAGTTAAAACATATTTTGATTCTCAAAGAATCTCGTTCGGTTAGCAAACAAAATATTGCTTTGATTAATACTTCACCAGTACTATACAATATTACAGAATGCACAAAACCGGATACGCAGAGCCGACAAATTATAGCATTGTGATGAAGGGTATACGGGGTTATAGGAGTCCCTGTTTATCCACCGAGCCAAATTGTCGCTGACACGGCCCCACAATCCTATACGCCCTTGTGGGGTGTGGATTCGGAGGAGGGGGTAACGGTGGAGATGACCAAGCCAAGGAAGACACAAGTACTCCATACTCTATCATGGTCTTCCTTACTGCTTGAAGATGGACCTTTTCTCACTGTGGTCTGTGATGACTTCGGTGAACGAAAACAAAGAACTTATACACTGTGAAAACCAGAAAATAGTTGAATTCGTCAATGATTTTATCATGAAAACACAAAGCTTGTTTTTTTAACAGAAAACTAATTAACTTATCAATAACCTTCTCACAATTGTTCAGTGTTTCTACAAAGAGCTAGTCAGACACAACAAGCCGTAACTCTCTTTTTTATGTTTACTTATATGATAGATGTGTATTTGATTTAATGATATGTATGCATATGTTATTATGTGATAATTCATATGGATGACGACACATGCTGCATTTATATTTTGTATTATATGTTCTGTACCTGAAGTACTGATATAAACTGTAAAGCTTGTTCACCAGTCCCAATCAGTGTTTACGAAACACACAAAAAACACAACATCTTGGAGATGTGTTGAGAAAATAGAGACATATGGAGAACAGCGATGTCATAACTGATCAGAAATCATTCCCTCTATTGGTGAAGGCCGTGTGGGATTAGTTAAACAAAGAAACCTAGTCGACCATGCCTCATAATCCTCTTACTCCGTCAATAAACAACGCACCTGGGCTGTCGAAAATTGAAATTTTGTAAATTCGATGTTTCGGCTAACGTGTAAGGAGGTAACCCGACGTTAACACTATGGCGTTAACACACCGGACAAGAAGGTAAACAAAATCCGTTAACAGTACATGCTTTAATGTGGCCACTATGAACGAGGTAGACCGTCTGATCAGCACAGCTTATTATGGCAATCTCTTGTCTCTGAAGCTGGTCCTTGACACGCTGAAACTCTCTGTCTTCTTTACTGTGGCCACTGTGTTACAATATGCAGTTTACATTGCTCACAGACCCTCGATTCACGATGATGCCAACTTTCTCGATTACTGTTCGTGCGACGACTATCGTTCAGGAATTGCTTCAACAACTCCTTCTTTCACCGATGTCTTTGTGTATGTGTTCTCCCTCGTTAATTAGAGTAGAGCCGAGTCTTCTCCTATTCTTAATCGCAAGTTCTCCAAGGCAGTCGACACTCACACTCCGCTGCTTCTCGACAGTCCAGTTGTGTATTCGATCAAACAGTTGACACTCCGGGTGTGAACCAAAAGTGGATACTAACATTCGGATCGGTGGATCACAATGCTACACCTCATTTACCATAACGAATGTTTAAATCTCACATTATGTAAATATAGCATCAAAACAAACTGAAATAATGTATTTTTATTAACATGGTACTGACAATAGTCGATTCGAATCACTGCTTCACGTTCACTGACTGCCATGGATGCTTGCTTTTCCCACGTGGCGGGGTAAAACTGATATATTCTCCCTCGAAAAGTCACATGAAGCAATCAGAAATGGACATTCTTAAATGGAGTAGGATAAATGTGCCCTCTACGTGCTTATGAACCTTGAACGCGCAGTTTCATTTCACCAGTTATGTACAAATATTGGTCTAGAATAACTTCATTTTTCAAAACCTTTAGTCTTAAATATGTATTGATGCAAGGGCTCCATATATGTTCTTGTTCATGTCCCTCTCGTCAAGCGTCAGAATAAACTTGCAGTTATCAAAGCAGACTCACTCGCTGGGCCACTAGCAGTTAAAAACACAACAAATACAAATAAATCAATAAATCTAAACAAATAGATGAAATACTAAAACCACCAAAATATGCTCGCCCCCAGGTAAGAAGGTAGTGTGCAAAAGTAGCAAAACCGGTAAGATATGCCAAGATTCAAATTCTAAACCATACAATCGTATTTTACACGATAAATCAGAATGGTCTCAATGTCCTAATGTGGGTAGTTACACAATCAAAGCAAAATAAAGTCAGAAGAATCCCCGACAAACACGGCAGCTTCTCCCCAGTCGGTTGGTTTGTGAGAGTGAGGGTACTCCCTACAAGGCTCACTCCCATTAGTGAACAGGGTGTCCTTCCATTTTATGTATTTTTTGATCGATAGGTACAGAAAATTAATTAGGTGATGTGGGTATGCCATGCTTGGTTGATTTCTGAGGATTAGGTGAATTGGGTATGGGAGAGTCCATATACTATGATCAGAGGGGATCTAGCCACCGTATTGGAGTGAAAGAATGACAAAACTCAGAGATAGATTAATGAGTGTCTTTTTTATGCATTATGAAAATGGTAATGGTAAATTATCACAAAATGCCCAATACCAGTCCAGCATGTCATACATATATGCATCATAAAATGATAATTTATCAACTGAATAATACCTAAAAATTACTTTTATGATATGTATAACATCACATTTTAGTCAAAATTTGCATGCGTTGAGCTTGTTAGATGTTTTAAAGATTAATGGAAAAGGTAGAGAAGGACACCCGTACTTGGGAACTTAGCCTGTTCCAGTGAGACGCCACGGTTCAGTGGTTACAGGTATTCGGCCTTCTTTGCTCTCTGCTTATGGTGATGTAGATGAAGATTACGCAGGCAAATTAGGTGAGGTGGGTATACTACGTCAACAGGCAGCTGTGCAGTCAAGCAGATAGTTTGTTGTTTAAACCTGTCTGAAAATTGTTATGTCTGACAAGGGAGACTATAATTAGCTGATGTTAACACATGTGATCTAACGATAGTTTTGCATTATTTAGCATGTTTAGGAAGGGATGGCCGTAGTGTATCATTTATTCTTTCATTCATTCACATATGTACTTCTTTCTTTTATTATTTCTTTCATTCATTCACATATACATCTTGCTCTTAATTCTTATTATCATTCATTCATTCATTCATTCATTGTAAGATTTCGACTGATACAGTAAACTGGCTGAAGTACTGTTACACGCAGCCGAAGTTGCGCTGGAAACGAACCAAGTCACTGTGTGCGCTGGAGCATGACGAGGAACATGTTAATTGGTACAAATGGTAAAGAAAGCAAGCGAGTGACCGATCACTGTTGTAGATTATTCCTGTTCTGATTTTGGTGCTTTGGAGGGGTTCTACAAGGTCATTAGCTCACGACTGGTGACGCGCGATGTCCTGGGCAGAAAGTGACAGTATTTTGAGTTGTTTACTTAATTACCCAGTTGGGGATCCTTAATTACTTATTTGTTCTGAAGGAGCACGGACTATATATTCTATATTTAAGTGGTTACTGGCGAATGTCAGTGGGGTTGACAAGACACATTTCAAAACAGCTTAAAGATCTCACAACGCTGTTTATTAATGTGTCCCAGCATAGTCTTTGTGTCACTGGAGTAAGGACTTTCACAAATAACTTCAATTTCATAGCTCTGCGTTCAGGACCTATGAGGGTCTGGAGTAGAACAGGGTTTCAGCAAGCGATGCTTGCCATAAAAGGTGACTATGCTTGTCGTAAGAGGCGACTAACGGGATCGGGTGGTCAGACTCGCTAACTTGATTGCCACATGTCATCGGTTCCCGATTGTGCAGGTCGATGGTGGTGCTGTTGATCACTGGACTGTCTGGTCAAAAATTGATTATCTACAAACCGCCGCCATGTTGCTGGAATATTGCTTAGTGCGACATAGAACTAAACTCACTAAATTAAACTGAAATTATTTGTCACTATAATTTCATCCGAATTTTAACCATATGCTTGCAAAATAAAGAAAACAATCAAATGAAAATATTTTTGTCCACGAGCGAGGTTAGTCGAATTAAGACCGGAGTGATACTTATAAACACACTTTCATTCATTTACAACCTCTAAAACAATAAAACAAACTATGTATTTGGAGTGGAAGTGCAGATTCTTGTAGTTAGCGGAATTAAGTCAAAATGAGTTGATTTTTTTGCCATATCCTCATTCATGTACAACCTCCAAACCACAGGAAAAGATGTATTTTGAGTAAAAGTAATTATTCTCGTATATTTTTTAAAATCCTCCTGAATTCGTAAAATTAAATCAGATCAGTTGAATTTTGTGTCATGATACTCGTAAAGCCACTTTCATTTATTTACATCCTTCAAAACATTGGAAAAGATGTATTTGGAGTAAAAGGAAATATTTTCGCCCATGGGCGAGATTGTTTTTAAATCGCTCTAAATTAGCAGAATTAAGTCAAAATGAGTTGGATGTCGTGTCATGATACTTATAAATATGCTTCAAAATGTTTTTCGCTCATGGACGGGAGTTTTTAAAATCGCTCTCAATTAGCGGAATTAAATCAAATGAGTTGAAATTTCTGTCATGATGCTCATAAATGTACTTTCATTCATTTACATCCTCCAAAACACGTGAAAAGATATATTTGGGGTAAAAGGCAATGTTCTCGCCCATGGGCCAAAATGTTTTTCACCCATGGGCGAGATTTTTAAACATCGCTCTAAATTAACGGAATTAAGTCAAAATAAGTTGAAATTTGTATTATGATACTTATGAACATACTTTCACTCATTTACAACCCCCAAAACATGCAAAAAGATGTAATTTGAGTAAAAGTCAATATTCTCACCCATGGGCCAAATGATATTTTTAAATCAGCTCTAAATTATCAGAATTAAGTCTCAATAAGCTGATTTTCGTGTCACGACACTAATAAATATACTTTCATTTATTTACAAACTGCGAAACATGGAAAAAACATGTATTTTCAGTGAAAGTAAATATTCTCGTCCATGGGCCAATATATTTTTCACCCATGGGCGAGATTTTTTAAAATCACTGTCAGTTAGCGGAGTCAAGTCAAATCGAGCTGAAATTTGAGTCATGATACTTATTAACATTTTTTCATTCATTTACAACCTCCAAAACATTTGTTTTGGACGAAATTAAACACTCTCGCCCATGGGCCTGCCCATGGGCCGCTGTTCGGCCGCTGTTCGCCCATGGGCACGCCCATGGGCGAGCGAGTTTAAATTTTCAGTTTTCGAAAAAACATTTATTCATTTTATCATCCTTAGCACATATTCATAATAGCTGCATGTTTATTTTTGCCAAATCTCTTGTGAGAGAGTGGCCACAGTGCGGAGAGTTTCTGGACTATTGTGAGTCCAGAATTAAATTGTGACGTGTTTCCGTCTTTTATAAGCATGAACAGGCAGATCAATTTAGCGTATATGGCATTGATCTATAGACTTGTGTGTGTTATTCACATGTCTTCAAAACATATATACTTTGTAGAATATTGCTGTGCGTTCGCGATATCAATGTGCACGAGTGTAAGAAATCGTGTATGTCAGACGTCTTCACAAATCATAATTTCTTGGATGTTTCTGTGCAATATCAATGTACGCGAGAGTAAGAAGTCGTGTAGGTCTGACGTGTTCAAATCACAGAAATAATCATTTCTAAGATATTGCTGTGCAATATCAATGTACACGAGGGTAAGAAATCGTGTATGTCTGACGTCTTCAAATCATTATTACTAGGATATTGATTTGGCAATATCAGGTCGTCCCGGGATATTATTAGGACGTGACTAGGGTGTGTTTATTGCGTGATAATAAGTGACTAGACTGAGACTGGGGCATGTTGTTGGTATGCGATTCGGACATTTCAAGCGTCTATCTCAGGTTAGATGCAGACAAAACACAATATGTCACTCTGACATGACAAGTGCTTGTCGACGACATTGAGATGACTTTGTGATTTGAATATGACTACTGTGTGCAGAGTATGCGACAATTGTATGGATGTGACTTTCATGTCACCAAGACAAATCCTAACTGTGATTAGGTTATTAACAGGGTATCAATCCAAAATATTACATTTCCCGATAAAATCCGATAATCCAGGGAACAATGTCCGATCCCTCAATTCTCGTCTAACAAAGTGGACACGTGAGCTAGGACGTAAAGTAGTTGTATCATATCAACACTAACATTAATTCAGATGTTCAGACAGCTGTGATTATTTTCAGGGAAACAACTAATTAATCACATTCGAGTACAAATGTCCACACACAAAATGATCATCAGTTCTTCGTGCCCAGGGATTCTGGGGTTTACTTTGAAAACATAATTGTGATTATTACTAATGCCTTTCGTTTGTATTGGAAAATGCAATTTGCTGAAAAGGGTCTGTCCTTCAAAACAAGATAGCCAATGTCTCTATCTGCGGTGTCTCGCGAATACATTATACCCTATTCAACACCGCCATCGTAGATGATGCACCTGTAATGGACGGTTAATTCCATTATTGCGAAACTCAAACATTGGAAGACATATATAGAGACAGGTGCGTGTGTGGGTATAAAACAAACAGTCATCCTTGACACGGTTAAATTGCCATGGTTATATGTTCCATGTCAGTAAGGCTGACTTCAAACTCTGTCGGACGAAGAAGCATGCTTTTACTCAGTTCCATATAAATACCCATGGTGGAGGCTGTGGACGTACACCCGCGGATGACAAATCAAGATCTGCACAGGATTGTATATATCAGAGATAGGACAGGCATGTCATCTCATTCAAGGAGTCTGTAGTTTTGCTAAGATTTCACTCTCGGAATGCGTGTTGGTTTTGCGGGCGGCAAAGTTAGTCATTAGTCAATGAAAATGAAAACGGAAATTCAGACAGGGGTCCATGCAGGAAGTAAAGGAACCGCAAGTCATCATGGTCCATAGTTTGGTGACCCACCGTTCATTGCTGACTCTCGGCCGCCTGTTTCTATTGTGCATTGCTCTTATTGTTTCACTGTGTGGGCCATTGTTTACAATTAAGACAGATAACGCGGGACAATTTCCTTAAGATGAACACATGATTAGAAAGCCGTTGACATCCACTAAGGTCTTTTCCTTGTGTACCACTTCTAAATGGACCCGTTGTTTACACTGCCTGATTGTATTTATTAATTTTGTGTATAATTGGTTTTTAGACGATATGTCACGTCACGTTGATGGAACTGGTTGAGCTTTGTCTGATCAAAAGATACCAGTCAAACAATTAAGGATTGATGCCAAAGTATGTCTGGAATAGAGAGCGAGATAAGGTAATTGTCGCTATCTTGATTGTGTTGCAACGTCACTTCAGCATGGTTGTGAAGAAAGTGAAGGCTTGGGTACAGTAGTGTTTTGTCCCATTAAAATCTTGGTTCGACTGAGGTTCAGTTGTGTTTTGTCACATGAAAGCCTTGGTTCGACTGGGGTCCAGTTGTGTTTTGTCCCATTAAAGCCTTGGGTCGACTGGGGTCCAGTTGTGTTTTGTCCCAGTAAAGCCTTGGGTCGACTGGGGTGCAGTTGTGTTTTGTCCCATTAAACCCTTGGTTCGACTGGGGTACAGTAGTGTTTTGTCCCATTAAAATCGTAGTTCGACTGGGCTAGACTAGTGTTTTGTCACAAGAAAGTCTCGGTTCGATTCATCGAACGGCTGAAGAGTTGTAAACAGTGACTGTATCACGCAAGTTAAAAACTCATTGAATCGACACATAAGTGACAAAACGCCTCCTCAGTCATATGAGATCTCTGCTCAACTCACTGACAAATCAACTGATTCTGGACTACAGGTTGTACTACATCACATCATAAACCCCAGTCTAGCAGGCACTTTCGGTACAATCTTTAGCGTAGGCTGAAGTATTTTTACAGCTTTGATTGGGTAGGAAGAGAGTGATTGTATCATTTAAATACACACCATCCCGTAAATAAGAATGTCTGTAGGTTAAAAAACAAAGTGCTTCCTTTTCTATCATGATGAAATATGCTGGATGTAAACAGATATTTTCAAGCGGGTGACATTTCCGCGAAACTAGGGTCGGTCTGTTCAGCTCCCTGTACCAAGAAAAGGATCCAATTGACATGGTCAATTTTTTATTGTTGCTTTAAGGCTAAACTACGAATACTTGTATATGTGATACCTGTTGAGGGCTTAATTAGATTACACAAAATACAATGAAATGTTAGTCTGGGTGTAACCTAAATCACAGTTAATTTCTCCATGAGCATCACTGGCTTTTGGGGAAACACCAGTATTTGATATGGCATGTTCTATACATGATTGAAATTTGATGCATCAGTGACCAAGTCGTTAAAATCCCTGTTGGACGCGTGTCATATAATGGGGTGCATGTTCAGGTAAACACTCGACTTTTGTGTAATGGGGCTGGATAGTGTCGGCTTTCCGAGGACCCCTGGTATCACAAATATTTTATAATGATTCCTAAACATAAAACATGCTATTTTTGGATTAGCACTGTCGAATTCGCTTGGATTTGGAATAGGTTTTGTGTCATTTATATTTATGACGTATTTTCGTCACTGAGGGGAGGCTGTAAACCACTAAAAACTCGAGGAAGTGACTTTCACATCTATCAAAAAGTGTCAGAATGTTTACAAATACGAGTGCTGGTAGATCATTCCCACCCCGGGAACCCCTTTATTTAATGGCAACTTTTGACAGATATATGTAGTTGGTTCAGTGAGAGCAATGTTAATACATCGAATTTATTACCATTGATTCCTGGGTCGTGAGGTCATTTGCATATTTCTTGGATCATGACACCGTCTTTACCATATTTGTGAATGGCATTGTGGGATTGTCCATCATATTCTTTAGTGTTATACGGGTGGGTTAACGGTGGACCGTTGGTGTTAGAAGTAGGTTACTATGACCAACTCAAGTCTCCTGGTTTGACCTGGAAAATCTCCATTTAGAATCTCTGTGCCAACGATAATAGATCCACTTATGTTATCAGTTACTTTAGTCGTTGAAAGAGTATTATTGATTAAACGGCTTTTGTAAAATGAGGCATTTGTCGGACACCTGCGAATTGAAATTAAATCAGCGTTTCATCAAGTTCAAAGTGTCCAGCTTTGTCACTCTGACAGTGGTTCTCATTGTTAGTATTCAGGAAAGCAAACTGACCTTTCTTTCCCTTTTCTTTCTGAGCTACAGTTTACACATATTATAACCTACTTAAAGCAGGTACGTATGATTGAACTCATACCTTGGAGGTTTTCTACACAAACGTATTAAAACTTCATGGGCTAACCATTGGTAAAAGATCGAGCTAACAAACATTGGTTGAAGGGTGAATATGAAATGGTATACAGTAGAGTTCATCACACATTTTTGAATTTGTGATCTGAATCTGACTGTGTTCAGGACGAAACGTCCGAATTCTTGGGGCAAACTCAATCCAGCTGGTGTAAGAATGTCTTAAATAAACACAATATTTTATGTGTGTACGTAGCAGGGCTGCGTCCGTCACGCACAGACAACAGAAACTTCTTTTGTTGTTCTTCAGTGGTCGACGTTTTATTAGAGATGAGTCATGGTGAAAACAATAACCCTCAAACAATCAGGTGTACAATGTTGTATATGTAACAAGATACACATGCTAATAACACAGATATACATGTATTATCCATACCAATGCTATAACGTTATAAGTAGTTGCTTCAGTAACCAATTACTCTGTATAAACTGTCTTCCATTTGAGATACATGATACTAGAATATAAACAATACATAAACCTACCAGGTGTGTGGGCCTACGTTTATTTCACACCTGGGGACGCTGTTGTCTCTGTATCAAATGTTTGTCTGTAGAGAAAATACTACTACTAATATGTACAGACATGCTAATAACGAACGTATACAAAGAATCCTCGTCAATGATACAGTATTCAAACATACAAATTTTGCCTGTAGTCGAGCAAGACATGAACAATGCAAAAATAAGATCTCATTCATTCATTCATTCATTCATTCATTCATTCGTTCATTTTCGTTCACCCATTTATGATTACAATGGTATACTTGTGTTCATCCGTTTACCACACAGTTAGCCTTGCCTTTCATTAATCGTGTTATTAATATTTCATTATAATTGGGCATACTTTTGGGCCATTTACACCAATAAGAACATCAAATGCACAGTATTATGCATTTGAGAACAGCAAACACTTATAAAAATGCTTGATATGTCCAAATATGACATGTACAGTAAGTAAATAAAATAGCCAAATTACCTCAGAATGCCATCCAAACACTCTATCCAAAGATATGTCCCAGCAAATCAACATGACATATCAACACACTAACGATTGAATGTGGACTGACCACAAACATTGTAATGTGTAAAAGTGTAAAGCTTAACCGATTGCCCAAGCTGGCTATGACGACAAAAGGACCTGAATGGGAAAGAGCTTATGTTATTGTGTTGTGTGGTGAACAGGCGGTAAGCATGCTCAGTGAACTGGCTGTGAGTGATATTATGAGTGATTGGGCAGGCTGAGTAACAGGATAAATAATATCTATTTACATGAATTCTAATCAACACACAACATGTTAAAATATACATGATTAATAAAAGGCAAGACTAATTGTGTGATAAGGTAGGAGCAGGTAACTTGAGCGCTATCAAAAATGCCTGCCGCTAAAAATACTACTGCCATTAAACAAAGATGATACGAAATGTGACCCACAACTCACACGCAAAACTCTACACAGTGTTACCCAATGATACCTATCACTTAATTAATGATAATACAAATTATAGAAAACAACCTCTTGTCACAACATTACATCTAACCTAATACAAAGGGTACTTGTGCTTGGGATAACAACTTTTCTAAACACATTATTGAAGTACAGATTGGACATGTTTTAATCTCAGTGCATGAATCTAAATACGAAACAGTCTCACTTATCTCCTTGATTTCAGGAGATATTTGTATTGAATTGTACTACTCATTTTTAGCTGATGTATAATTTAAACTTCTTGACCTAATTACCTTGGTTGTGCCATCCGGAGCTGAATTTCTGATTCACAATCCATTTCTTAAGTTGTCCGCTGAGATTTATGAATCCACAAGACACTGCTTATACTTGTCCTTGAATATAGAAGAAGTCCTTCCATGATAGAATAAAGATCATGGCTCATGTTTGAGACAGGGATTTGGTTGCACATTTGTAGGACCCATCAATGCACCTCTCATTGTACGGAGGAGTAAAGCAACTGCAGGAAATTGATCACTCAACAGACGTTGTACGATGTAACGAGCGTAAAACCCAGACAAATATCAGTGCAACTGTTTTCCAAGAACTAGACACATTTTGAGGGCGAGTGTCTGAGGCGGTATCCCTTACGCTACAATCAGTTCGGAAGATGCAAGCGGAAGTCGTCTATATCCCGAAATAGCCTTAAACAACGTGTGCAGTCCTTTTTTATTACCAATCGCGGCAACAGCACTTTGTTAGTTCGTGCTTCAGCCCTTATGCAGTAAATATGAATTATCAGTGTAGATTGTCATCAGCAGAGATATCACAAAAGAATGGTGATGATCATTTATTGAACAGAGTACTTGTGGACTTGTCATATTATGCCCACATAAGGCCAGTCAGGAGGACATCTGCCTAAACCATACACAGTGCTTATCAACAATGGAACAACATCTAAAACTTGAATCTGGGAAGGACTCGTCTATACGGCTTAAACCGTGAAATGAACAGCAAGTGAATGCACGAAAATAGATTGTCTGCAATCTGGAAAGGTTCACGTGAATGTAATTCAGTTATATCAGACACTGTTTTCATCATTGTCAGCCACTGGTCCCCGTGGAACTGAAATCGTCGCTGAAATCTTCTGATTTAAGCCTCAGGTATATGAATGATGCGAATTCATTCGACAATGATGGGAACAGCATGATCCTTCCACTGATTTACCCAACTGAACTGGACATGAAAGCGACTAGTCAGACAATGCCTCCACCCAAACCGTTTGACCCCTGTCTAGTTTTCTGTCTGGTAACCACGTTTACACAGCAACATTACATATGTATCAGACGTTTGAAAACATAAAGGGATTCGATAATCGTTAGATGCACTGGCCAGTTCCAGACGAAGATCATAAGAGATGTCGTCAGTATCACAAAACTCAGGACGAGACATTCACTGCAGGCCAGTACTATCAGACAAATAAACAATGTCAGGGACGGGTGTATTGATTGTTATTCAAGACATTTGAACTGAACTTGAACTGAACTAGATACGCTGGCACCTGCTGAGTACATCGTGCCTATTTCTGGCAACCTCGACGGTTATCTGTAGTAACCCATGCTTGTAGTAAGAGGCGATTATTGCCAGACTCGCTGACGTAATTGACAAGCGTCGTCGTGTCGTTAAGGTCGGTGCTTATGTCACTGGTGTGGGTGGTCTGGTCCAGACTCAACGGTTTACAGACCACCGTCATAAAGATTGAATGACTGCGTCTTCAAACAACAAACAATCATTTTCGATACAGTAGCATCTTGCCATAAGAATGAAATCTCACTAGTTCGAGGCTTTAAACTATTCATGTTTATCCATAGAATAACCAGTCTCTATCATTTACCAATTCTACATTGCGTAAAATGAGAATGAGAAAACAGTAGTTGAGTGAGTTTAGTTTTACGCCGCAGTCAGCAATATTCCAGCTATACGGCGATGAGAAACAGTAGGTGCATGGGAGACCAAACGTTTTCAATAATATTAACACCAGGTGTTCGTTAAAGCGGAAACATAATCTTTTGTACCGGTATCACCCAACACCAACACAATTTCCATAATGTACAAGTCTTTTTGTTGGCTTACTTCATTTTGAGAAAATCCCATTAATTGGCATACATAATAATGAGACGAACATCATGAAGATGGAACGCCACAGTAAACATATGTAGAGTTCAAAGCACACTCACGTCACGTGTTTGCAACGGATTCTGTCAAAGTCCCGAGCGAAGTGATTAATTTCAAACGGAAAGATCTAACTTTGCTTTTACTTTTTAACATCACTTCAAGAGGGCGTAACATCGAGTAAATATTTCGCTACTTTGGTTGTCAAGTTTTCAGTGATCGCGAGGGTAATAAATTGTGTATGTCCGACGTTTATAGAAAAACGAGAAAGATTAATCACACCCTTGGCATTTCTAAACATGTAGAGCGATTCTTTAAGGAGATGCTAATTGGAGCCTTTCTGAACGCCTTTCCATTTCAAGCGTTTCTAAAGGGAAGTGCTGCGTTAATGTCTGAAGGATACCGTCTATCAAAATCACCAGATACCGTAGGAAAAGGATCAAGCGGCTCTTGCCATTAGTCTGCTGTAATGTAATCTTTCTTGTGCATAAACTTTTATTGTCAGACCACACGCAAGCGGTACAATAGCTCGTATTGCATTGCTTGTCCAGGAACAACATTAGCTTGTTGATGGAAGAATTGTTATACAGATGGATTCAACATACATATCCGTCAGATTCAGACTAAACGTAAGCGTGAATATTATTGACTGACTGAATGTCTCTTTGTTGTGACTGAAACATGGCAGGAAATGATCAGTATGTAAGTAGGTTTTCTTTGTAATATTCGTATTACTTGATTAGGGTGTGATGAAAGACGGATGCGGCAGGAGCGTGGTGACGGCATGTCTTGGGTTTGATAAAAGACCTGATGTTTGGATATGAAATTGCGGTGTTTATGTGTTATGTGTATGAAGAGTTCCCCTGATGAGAGTTGGATGTGGAAAAGGACAGTTGGATGTTTCATGCATGTTTGGAGGATGTGACTGCTAAGAGTCAGTGATGTGGTTAGGATGTAACTAGATATGAATACAAAATTACTAGGTTGTGAAGTAGGTGTGAAATGGTTACAGTTGTTGTATTATTCTCTGTCAACTCGCATCCCCTTTCATACTGTGTAGGTGAACAGGTACTCTGTTTAATATGGGAATCTCTTGGGTTTACTTTGTGATTATAAGAAAGTTTTTGTCCCTTCTATGAATACATCCAGGCATCTAAGAACGACCATTTTACCATGCACATGCTTGGGACATTGATCAACACAGCCGTCGATGATAATGGTTTTTACACGCACGGTATTTTTCACTGTAGCAAAAAACCTGAGACATAGCAAGTTCTATAAAGAAACACGCCCCCTTGGTTTTTAGAAGATGTATATGTAGAAAACAGACAACCCTCCTTGACCCAGAAAGATTTCCAAGGCCCTATGTACGTTGTCAGAGCAGTGAGGCAGGCGGGAACCGTCTGACAGTAAAGCGTGTGTTTAATTCAATTGTGCTGAGTGAACTGGTTTAGACTTGTCTTGGTTATATTTAGTTAAATAGGAATTGGGAAATCTCACGGGCAGTCGCCCTCCAGCAGCACATAATTGACGAAAGATATTTACAAGGAAAAACACTGAAACAAAACTAATCCCGCAATCGAAAACGTGCCGGTAATTCCGACATTTTGAATGACGCAATATGGGACATTTTACGTGGATGGATATGGATATTTATTACCCACGTGGTATTTCGTAAAGGTGTTTCATAACAAAGTGTCATGACACATATGTGTCATAACACCTTCGAGTGATTTTATTGGCTAATGCGTGAACTTTGACATTACTGGTACTACTTTCATCACTCATTCCATTCATGATTTTCATTCAAGTTTTCACACTTGAGAGCATGTAAAACGAAAACACTTCTATGGAATTTGATAAACTTTATTTCATTTAGTGTGGTTACTAGCATTATTTTCAATTCTATGATAACTCAAGTTTCTGTAATAAAAACGAAAATAAAACAATCTATACAAATACGTAAACAAACATGTCTAGTGGGCCTCTCATGAGTGTAAACAAATATGGCGTCGCCCGTGAAAGTTATTGATTTCGTCAAAATTGACGGACAATTGGTTGGAAGAGTTGTGAATGTTATCAAGAGATTGAATACCCTCTGAGTGTATGTTGTCAGGACTGCACAGTAACACACAACATCAAAAGACGAGCGGCGCTCTTGTATCTCTGTCACTGCCACTGTCAGTCGCATCCATTCGCGTCCTCCCGCACAAATATATTGTCACTGCCATTCCTCCCGTGGTTTCTTATGTAGGGGTCAAAAGCACTTCCCAGAATCTGAACACAGTAGGCTTGAAATCGTCTTCGTTCGAAGTTGTAGGCTGTGTTTTCAGACTCAATTTTCGGTGGAGTCTTCGGCATAGACATCGAATCTCGAGAAGTGGGAATTCCAAGCCGAGATGAGAAGGCGTCGCCGAATTATTTACAGTAACTCGTCCTCCGATGAAGAACATTAAGCTCAACTATTTGAGACATACAGATCCCTGTTATTCGCATTCATCTTTGCTGTTGAGTTTGCCACTCCTAATTAAATGCTCCCTAGAATCTTCTTCTTTGTGAACACTTCTCAACATGAAGACTAACCCGACAGTGATGGTCGACTGACGTTCAGGCAAGATTTAGGTCAGGTAGTCAAGTTAAAAATATTTACACTTCGGAAGTGTTTTGATGAATTATATTATTGCTTTTGAAAACAAATCCTGAATTGAAAAGAATTAAATTTTGATTACAACTTGATTCTGTCTTAATTTGCTTATTTTCTTGTGATTAGGCGCCGTATAGGAAATACATTGCCTCTACGCAGCGTACGTTTTTCTAGAGTGAAGCGGTTGTCATTCCAATCACCGATATGATGTATTAATCCGGATTACATGGTTCTATATAAGAAAGCAAAATAGTGCTTTATTTTAACGATATTTTCACTTTTTAGAACTTGGGTAATAAATAGGATACAAAACGCGTTCCCCTTTCATATCAAGTTTCGCTGAAGCTCGTGACAAACCAAAATTATTTCACGAGGGACATAACCTTGAAATGAAAGGGGAAGGTCGTTTAATACCCTATAAGTACATCCCTCGGAGGCGGTTGAAATAACATAGAAATACCCATGTGGTCGAAGTATGGGTAGTTGCATACTCATCTCGTACGTCATATGAGTGTCGTATCGCATTGATCTGTGTCCTAGCAAATTGACCTTGAATTCTAATGATTTGAATGGATAACCGATGACCTCTCAGTTAGGTCACGTTGGGACGGAACTATTTTTTCATTCATAACAAACACGTGAATTATTTCATTCTAAACCCTATATGCATTGTATTAATGTAAACAATGCAACTCTTGCCGTATCACTGTTTCATTGTGAGTCGAACTGTGTCATTATATCCGTCGAAAAACATAAAACAGTGTTTCCATCGGTGAAGCAAGTGCAAACCTAGAAACATGGTGCAGCGGTGTAGTTTACAGAAGGCTGTTGTAGAAGGTGATGACAATTGACATGCGTCATGGCGTCAGTTACAAAAGTTTCAGGTGTAATGACGTCATTACCGTGTGACGTTATGCAAAAAGTGTACAAAATTCTTCCGCAACCCCTTCGTGGAACCGGTTTGGGTTTGAAAACATTAAAATAACAAAAAGACGCTATTTTGTCAGTTTGTAAGTGCATGTAAGACGTGGTAATACATAAAATACCGCACTCGGTCTCATTATGTACGGATTTTGCGAAACTCGCGGCCAGTGGTACCTGAAGGAGAGAAAGCAAGGACGCTCTGTTCGTGTAATTTGTATGTAATGAGACCTCGTGTATAATGCTCTATGGGTCTCAGGTCATAGCGCATGTATTTCCGTCATGTTATAGGCATGCACTTGGTCTTGTTTCCATGTTTGACTACATTTGGCAATAGTCGCTAACTGATGTAACTGGCGTAACTGCGGTTGGGTTCTACGTATGCAGCAAAGATTCTGTAAGTCCCGATGATACCCTTGTATGGTGATATCCGTACAGTTAATAGAGACCGGCGCTATTGTAATTTGTTGTGCTTGCTGAGGTTTAATATGGATAGAGTGAGGATATTCTAGTCAGGGGCAGACCTTCCAGTTAGCAATACAGTCAGCCTGATCCTTTATATCGAGGTTGATTTAAAGAGTCAGAATTTATCAATATTCCAGCAATACCACTACAGGGAGACTCCATAATAGTGGAGGTACAACACACAGCCAATCAGTTAGGGTAACCACATGATAAGTTAAGTAGCCATTCCCGACCAGTATATTGATGGGTGCCTGTTCTAAACCAATGGAGATAATAGTGTCGTGAGAGTAACTCGTGTTTATATCAACAGAAATAGCAAAGGAGAACAGTCATATTTGCTCAGATCAACTGTCGTATTATGCTTCTTGTCTATGTATCGATATCCTATCAAAAGATCGTGATCCTATTGTGCCATCAAATAGGATGTCGGTCAAGAAGCTACACAACAGATAATGGAAGACAGAGCAGACGACACGTCTGTCAAACATTGCCATAAAGTACACACGACCTAAGATGTTTGGTATCAACGCCTAATCTCCAGACGTGAGTGGAATGATGAATTAAGGTAATTGGAGATCTGTTGATCTTGTAGCTACATCAATTCCACATGTCAGGAAATGTTTACACGAATCACGGTCTGGTTCCACTGAGAAGCAGCCGAACTGGGATTGGGAAGAGATCTGTTGTGAGAATCGATTTGGAAGGCATTAGGTTTGTTCTGTGTTTTACAATGCTCCTCCCAACAATATTTTATCATGAAACACTGCCATAATGACACTGGGAGATAATGTTAACAAACTAACCCCGAGCAGTATATTCAGGGCTCTTCCCTTTTGAGGGACCTTTTTTGCACAGTGGAGGGAGGAGCTGACAGCTCTTCAGAGAGGTGTGCTGTGGGTGCCGTGAGAGGAGAGGCCCAAGTTTACAATGTCACCATATCGTGACGAGAGAAAACATAGGCCAATTATAGATAATTGTAGTACATTCAAACGGCGTAAAATCCTGTCATCAAATGAATGTATAACAACTAGATTATCACATTTTAATGAAAACTAGTCTGGGAGTATATAAAATAACATGCTTATTAACAACACTTTATAAAAATGGGCTACCAACTAAAGGTAGATCACACTACTCTTGAGACAGTGGGGACTTACAATACTTTTGATACTTTTGATACCTGGATGGGCGCTGGCTGGATTTAAACCGCCCCTTCAGCCACTGAAGTGGGGAAAGTTAAAACTAAGGGCACTAGTAGCATTTGAACAAAGCAATATAAAATACTGCCTATATCACAACAAATGAAAGTAGATCACCATACTCGGGACCCTGGGGACGTACAGTGCATGGATCCTAGCTGGAGTTACATCATCCCTTCAGCTTTTAGCAATTTAGGAAATCTAGCCATACATTAAAAAGACACATATTCTACGAGTAGAAACGTGGAAAATGTTACTTTGAAAGTTTGTGGACTTACGTATACCCACAGGAGGACAATAATGTTACAGTACTTTAACCCCCTTTGAGAACACAGCTACCAACAAGCACAGTTACGAATTTAAACTTCCAATACTAAACTATTTATCTATTGACAAATCATTTAACAAATCTAATTCTTTTAAAAATCCAATAATTAAATGAGACCTTATATTATTAAAAAAAAAGATCCTTAATAGTTCCTCACTAGATATCATGTCGCTCAGCTTTATCCACTGAAAAGATGTTCATGATGTCAGCAAATATGTTGCTTGTCAAGAAGCTGCCCAATGTATATGGAAAACAGACGACTCTAAAGTAAGTCTTAACAAACAATGTAAATAACAAAGAATGAAAATAATGTTCACTTTCAGTAACATTTTGTAATTGTCCTTTGCATGAATTATGTCTACAAATCTGTTTCAGATGCTACCGGTCAAAAGATAATGTCTCTCAAATACACAGATACTGTCAACGCCTAAAACAATCATAAAGCGTCTTCCACAAATAATTAACTTTGAACGATGGTTCTTGGACGAAAGAAAAGATATGGATGTTTTGTCGCGGGAGAGAGACGTGTGAAAACATTTGTGTTTAATTCAGTTTTGAAGTGGGTTCTTTTGCGTTGTCAACAGTATGTTTTACAACACTCCGAGTGAGTGCAAGTCCGCTGCCACGCTCAGCAATGAACCAGCCATGTTACGACGCCTTATGTGAAATGGAATCAAACAGGCCAGCCACAATCGACGTCAGACAACACAAGCTGAATAAAGCTTATGCTGGTGAACCATCTTATGTCCAAAAATCATCATCAATAAACATCAATATACAGACGAATGGCACATGGATCTATTGCTACTGTTAACAGATATCTGTTAGCGACTGAAGACGTCTTAGTTTCTTCTCAAATCTGAGCATAAATCTATGATCGTGTGTTCGGGTCTGCCTGTGACAATACTTACTTATTTGGTAACATATCAAATGTGTCTATGTGTCTTTAAGCAAGGCCATCTGGGGCATGTTACATAAATCTAAAATTGCGTGATATAACTGAAGTACTGTCCAAAGAGTCATGAAACACAGATTCACTTATTCACATTCATTCGCTGGAGTTTATCATTCTGCCTCTGCCAACACTTCATTTCCAACCCTGAAACTGCTGTCAGACCGCTCGCTGTATTACATTCTGCACGACTGTTTCTCTCTCGCACTAAGACTTTGGTGAGTTTGCTATACTATATATTTTGTGACCCATTGCCTTAGATTTTGTCGCATTTGTATTGTATTTGTATTGTATTGTGAAATTGACTTGTGACTTTGTATAACTTGCTCTCGTTGCATAATAATAATCTGAATATTTTAAACTTGTCTTTGTTCTGTTTTGCTGGTTCACAGGGGATTTCTTACATTGTTTGTCATGGTAAATTCTTAACCGTAGTTCATTCCGTTGTTCGGTAAAAGTGTATATTACACGAGGATAAGATAGTTAGTGTAATCATTAAAATTATCTCTTACTCTTTAATCTACATCCAAAGTAACAGTAAATAACAGGCATTCTAGAACTTCAGCAATCCATGACGGGATCAATGCACCGGATGTGGCAGAGAACCGTTGGGAAATAGACAAAGGAGAATGGGTTAGAGTGACAAAGATAGATTAGGAACAAAGAGTACGTGGGTGAAGGATATCGAGCGCGGAGAGGCGGTGGGGATGGGTGGGTAAATAACGAGAGGAGAAGTGACGGTCTGTGGAACTGGATACTGAGAGAGATGTGAAAGAGAGAATCGATTTGAAACATAACGAACTCATTACAGTGAGTTTCAAATATAGTAAAAGACAAGGTGTTAGAATTTGAATGGCTGTGCATGATAGCAGTGCCGTGATTGAGCAAAATAAAATGGAGGAGAGAGGAAGGTGAGGAGGGCTAGATGTTCATCATCAAGCGAGGAACAGCATAACTATACAGGAGAAACTATGCCTATGCACAATCGGATCGATTGAGGAGAGCAAATAGGAAATTTTCCTAGGAAAATGCACATATTTATGAATAATCATCTAGAGAAATAGCACGACCAAGTCCTGTCATCAGTTCCACCTGGTGATAAATTTCCAGACTCTTGTCATGACTCGATTTGAGTCAATACTGACAAAGTTCCTTTTACTCCTACGTATACACAGTTTTATGGGACATCAAACTTGTAGTTTCAGCAATTTTCTGAAGGTGGCACAATGAACATAATTTCTGTATGCAAGCCGATCACATGTTCATTAGACCAGATTCCCGCATCTTTGGTTAAAGGATTTCTGGATTTGCTGCTCTCACTGATCACAACGTTGGTGAATAGTAGATTGGTCAGTGGTATTCCCAGATGATTTCACACATGCCATTGTTATCCCCTTATTGGAGAAGGAAAACCTTGATCCAAACTTGTTTAAACACTTTCGACCTGTCCAAAACACTTGAGAGAGCAGTCAACATTCGACTCATGGATCATTTCTATTTCACTTAGGATAAATCCAATCGACCAACAGACCGAGTCACATGATGAAGTCAGTTCTCCTCGGAGTCTCCAATGACACGGATATACTTGCCGGACATGGTATTTCCGTCATTCGTTTTCAAATCCTATGGACTTTCATACTGGTGTTCACAAAATTGCAGACTGTTCTTTGCACGTAAAGTCATGACTGACACGCAACATGCTAAAGTTGAATATTGACAAAACAGAAGTGGTGACTGTGGAGTGAAAATGCGAAAAGAATTGCCGCCAGTACAGCTTTGGTAGCAGATGCAGAGATACAAAACATCTGTTAAAGATCTCGAGTCATACTTCACTCAAACATGGCGATGGATACCCATGTTAATGAACTCCGAAGAGTATGTTTCTTCCATTTGCAAGTCATTGGCAGAATGTGCCCCAACATCAGTCAAGCCTTGATTACTGCACTAGCCTCCTTGTTAGATCTTACTACATCAAGAGTTATCTCGCCTACCGTAGCAGACTACTTCCTTTGTTGACATGGCAGATTTGAAAGCACCAGAGAAAAGAAACCTGGTTCAAGATGATTGTGAAAGTGATATGTCTAAAGCAGTTAGCAGGTAGACATAATACGTCTTTGTCTGCAGATCTTTGAAGACCATTCAGTCAGGAGTCATTGAGGCAGGGGCAGGGAGGCTACGAAGTCCTGGTCAGATTGTGAGTAGGGCAAACACTCAAAGTAAGAAAATAGTTTAGCATAATGTGAAGCAATTGTTCTGTCAGGGGAAAAGTATTATGATACCTCTCTGGTGATGATCACATTTTAAAACATATACATGAACGTGTTAAACAAGGTGTTTCCAACATTCGGCGATAACGGCAAGCAGTACATGCTGCTGTCCTCTTCAGTTACTCTCTGCTTTTACCACTTCTCGACCTGTCTTATCATCTGAGCCAATTCCCCTGCCATATGATGTATAACGTCATATATTATGCCGTGTGTTTAACGGTTTGACTTGTAATCTGCATTTCTCGGCTTCGGCGCTCAATATGGCAATGAACTGACACACAATCTGCAGATTCAAGGACTCACGACACATGAGAATTGGATCTGCGCAGTAAATATAAAACTATATCAGCATTAATCCTTAAATGAAAGAGGATTTGTGGAAAGTTTTCTGTTCAGTCATGATCTATTTTCATTTTAACACATCTTCAAAATGAACACATTCAAACTGACAAACCGTATCTTCGGTTTGTCCAAGTTTTGGGATTTCGACTCTGGTCGTAGAAGAGATCCATTCCGAATGTGGAAAGGGTTTGTCGCTTCTGTCTTTATATTTTTGCTGCCATTATGAACTATAACAATGCAAGCTTTACGTAATGACATGTTTACTAACTGTTAAAGCATGTCTCCATTCCAGTAGGAGTGAGGTGAGTTGACAAAGAACAGAAGGTTATATTCAAATCTATATCACACATATAGTAACATACATGCACGTGAATGGTTTGTTTGATCTAGGCCAGGTATATGCTTTACATTACGAACTCTCCTTTTATACCGAAATAATTTAACTATTGTCACACATTACCTGTTTTACTCACGATATAACTACAACATTGCCGATGTGACTTTTATTTCAAACTCACTCACAACCTAACTTAATGTTGAAATGTAATGGCCGTAAAACAGCAAGCTCTTTATTGTAACGTCCTTTGTATGACGCAAAGACAGAATCGAAGCAGTACACACAGATCACTACACGACACGACACGCGCCGACACGACACAAGACATCACAGAGCCGGTTTGTTATATAGAGTTGAGTGGCGTATTAGTTAACCACGAACACGTATCATGCACCAAGTTATCAGTGTCACCAGAAACCCCCGACATGTAGTGTCCTTGAACAGAATGTAAACTCAGCGTTAGTTGTCCACGAAATGATGGCGGGAGGTACGTTGTGTATGAATAACGTTGTAATGATTGGAAACGCCCGAACCGGTGCAAGTTGGTGTGATTGATGTGAAGGACCTGTCAGAGATGTGTGTAAAAAAAACCAACAGTTATTCTCCGTGACGCTGACGTAATTGTGTGTGATGTCAACTGGCTCCGACTTCATGTAACACAAGTTGTTATTGGTTTGTTGAGATACAACGATCTAACGAAATCTGCTGCGGCAGTTGACATGAGGATGAAAAATCCCGCTTGGCACGCTCATCCATTTGCAATATGGCAGCGTTCAGGAAGACTTGCTTGTACCCCTGCTTGACTGACTGAACTATTCCAGCCATTGATAGCGGAATAGGTTACAGGAAGTCAGTGTGTGTACCTGGGTAACGGAAACCAGACCTTTAGTGTAACCAGACTTGACCCTTGGTTACATGCAAATGTTCTGAGGCCTTTTAGGAAACAATTTGTCATCATGGCTTTAGACAATATGTACATGCTTTTTCGAAGAAAGGCACACCCTCTCTTTGTTATCAATAACTTAGTGCTGCGATAAACCAGTGAAATAGTCACTGTGTTCTTGACACTGGCAAACTTTTGTTTCGCCATTAGGAGGCTAAGGGATAAACGTTTTACATCTATAGATTTCTCTAATCTATGTATTGTGTGTCTAGTTGTATGTGTTTATGTCTGTGTGTGTTTCGGTCTAGACGTATACATACATACATACATACATTCATACATACATACATACATACATACATACATACATACATACATACATACATACATACATACATACATACATACATACATACATACATACATACATACATACATACTCATTTTGGATATTCTTACGACAGCCAAGTGTGCAGGTGACATGTAAACATATGCACACGGACTCGTACTTTTGCGTCCATTAACATAAATATGACATGGATATAAAGAATCCTTACAGCGGCATCAAACAACAGTAGTGCATGTCAGACCAGGAGCTCCTCTCACAAAGCAGACTTTACTAAGGTTAACCTTAACTCCCATTCTTTATCATTGCACTGAGGTCACCTAGGTCTAAGTTAATCTTAGTGAAAGAATGGGAGATACGTTAGTAAAGGTTGCTTTGTGAAAGGATCCTCAGATCCAAATGACGAACGACACCTTGTAACCCAGCCTGCCCCTGTGGTGCAAGAGTATGCTGGTGCTTCACACAGATATTGAAGATATACAGACTTCCCTGAAGACCTCAGACAATAGTCTTGGAGCATCGGCCAGGCGAGGCAGTTCAAGTGTTGTTGATATCGTCGCTTCAGATCTACACTAATTGTATAATGACCGAATCTAATTACAACACACAATCGTATTTCATCAACCAGCTTGACATTGAGGGCTCATGCACTTCACAACACTACGCGATGGCACTGCCTTACTCAACTAAGTACTCAGGCTCATGTACCTTGCGACGCTTGCCGTAATATCATAGCAAGAGTAAGTGGATGTTTGGTCATTGTCAGGAGGTCGCTGACATTCCCTATCTTCCAATTTTGAAACCAGTCGCATTGGAAACACTGGTCCCATTGGGTCATGAACTGCTTCTCATTCATAATCAAGAGTTTACTGTTATCGAACTGAAAGTTAGTTGATTTAATGAGGGAAGAAATCATCTTAACTCGAAATCATAACGATTTAACTTTTATCTGCATTGATCGACTCAGCCAATAAACTGATACGCAATATGCATATTCAAGGACTCACACGACAGTTGGATTTGCAAAGCAAATTTACATATGAGCATACACCCTGAAACGAAACAACATTATCGAAAGGCTTCCTTTTCAATCATAATCTGTTTTCATCTGCAAATTAACACATTCAGACTGACCGATTAGTAGCATCGGTTTATGCAGGGTGTGTGCTTGTTATGTCACAGGAGCCATTTGGAATGAACTTTGATATTTGATGTTGAAATACTTTCTATATGAACGGAAAAGTCGATGGTTTTAGCAAACCTGTGTAAATCCCTCTCTGAAAGCAACTCTACTGGTATTACGTGTCATTTTAGCTGCAATTGTTGGAACTATCATGTAAACGCCCTCTAGTTTTCAGGTATGACTACAAATAAAGGCATCACCACGTTGTTAATGTTAAAACCACTATCATATACTCTTAAAAAAGTAGGGATCTTTATTTTTTTATTTACGATTAAAAATATTTATCCTATGGGTATTTTTTTCAGGGGTTTAATGGACCTATTATCCTACCACCGTTAAATTGTGTTTGAAGGAATCATTAGGTTGAATTTGTAAATATATGTTCAAAGTATAAAGTGTAAGTGTATTAAGTGAAATGTATTTGAAAATGAAGGTCTTAAACTGCACTGCCATCTGGACATAATGTGTATAGGTACAAATGTGATGCAGTTGGTAGAAACGTGTGTGCCTGGGTAACATTTCCCGTGGATGGATACACATTTGCCAGGGTAGTAAAACGAGTGCAGTGAGTAGAAATATGCATGCATATACATGAATAATGGGTGGAAAACGGGTATAGTACGTAGAACTGTGTGTATCAGTATCAGTTTTCAAACACAAGTTAGTCGGTCGAAACCGATGGTTTTGTTGCAACAAGTGCATATCAGAAAGAGGCGACTTAATGGACAGGATTTTCAAGCTCAATAATCTGAATGACTGCCTGATGTTGCAGGTGAGCTAACTGTGATGCTGTTCACAGTGTTCACCACTGGCCTGTATGTCCACATCGCTGACACGAAGTTATACTGTAAACACTTGTATTAACTGAAAAGTCTAGTTGGTGTCTATAGTACGTATCCTATGAGCGGATAAATCATGTTTGTCTTTTTGTCTGCAGATTTAAATCAAGATTGATCATCTAACGAGGTTTATTGTTCTCCGGTTTGTACCGAGCCAACACTGCGCATGCTCGTAGATCAAACAAACACTCCCTTGCATTTAATAAATAAACCATCATGCCGAGGAGGTACAAAATGTCTAAATATACGTCGATACCTGAAACAGTTTAACTATATATAAGAGTACGGGATGGTCATGGAGAAATATATCGAAAACCTCGACTTCCTCATAAAGGAATACGTCAAGGGCTGAGTAAGAGTGAGTGAGTGAGATAATATTTACCAACACATCGGCAATATTTCAGCCATATCGTGACGAGAGCAATTTAAATTATATCAACATTAAAACCAATAAATTGAGAGCGTAAAAAACTGTCGAATAAGACACATGACAAGATTATCACAGACATGAACATAAAACTAGAATGTGAAAATAAAACAGTGTAATCAAAGAAGACAATACGATTACATGTGCTATAGATCAGCAACACTTGAATGTAGGTCACCATGCTTGGGACCATGGGAACTTACAGTACATCAGCTTCCTGGATGGGCGGCTGAGTATGAAGAATAATATCGTTCTGGCACAACAGATATCGACTTTTGATCAGGTTAAGGCCATATGATTAAAGCAAGGGGTAGGGTGGAGGGTAGGTACTTGTGTCTGTGTATATTGGAAAAAACAGACTAATTCATCTTGAGATATATCATTACAGGAATGGCTTGACTGGAATCAATTGCAATATGGCTCATAAGCTGGGAACTATCAGATTGCATATTTAGGGGAACTGTTACTTTCTGTGATCGCAATCATTTACCCCAAAGTCAAACACAGGTTGTAAGTTAATTCAGACCGTACTTGATACAAATTTAAAAAAATATAATCCAGTGACACAATAACTACTATTATAATTAGGTCACATGGTATCTTGAATGTCGATGTGCTTATAGGTACTGATCACACCTGTTGGGAACAGTTGCGGCTAGGAGATGAGTTGACGTTTATTGTATAAGGAAATTAGTCAAATCTCCAGACCACTCTGTTGTGCACTATTTTAAACCTGGACACGAGAAATGTTACGAACATCTTCTCACAGCAATGTTATGACTATCGTCCAAAAGGCTGAAGACATTGATTTTAAGACACATAAGCATACATAAATACATACTGTTACGAGTATGGATTTTCTGTGTATTTTGTTATTAATTAGTTAATAATTATTACTGGGTCACAACATTTAGTGTTTGGAATATTAATTATGATGGGTCACATTTCGTTTTAATACTTTTAGCATTCTGGTTTTCCGGAATTTATCTGCTCCTAGTTTTCGATGTGTATACTTCCAGGAAACTTATTTAGGGCATTGTACAGTGTTGACGATGTTCGTTTGTGTCCGAACTTTCGGGAAATGGCTAAATATATATATAAAGGCTGGTTGCCGTGTTGAAGGCGACACTCACACTCATTCACATCACCACCAACGCTTGAAATCCCTTCAACGCCTGAATCTACATTATCTGCTGTCGCACCGATCGCTGTGTTGACATTCTGCCATAGTTGATTCTCTCACACCAAGACTTTGGTGAATTTGCTATATTGTATTTTGTGACCCACTGACTTAGATTTTGTCTCTCTTGAATTGTACCTGAAATCTGCATTGTTATATTGACTTGTGACTTTGTATACCTTGCTGTCATTGCATAATAACAGAATTGTGAACGTTTGACTTGTTTTTGTTCTGTTTTGCTGGTTCACAAGGGGATTTCTTACATCGTTTGTCACGGTAAATTCTTAACCGTAACAAAATATAGGTATATATATATGTATATTTGCGCGTGTGTGGTTCTGTTCCTCATAATCATGATCGTGTCAATAAAACGTAAATGCGGTTATGATATTTTGTATATATTTTTTATGAAACAATTATCTTGTAGTTTTCTACAGCGCCATTAACTCAACGTAAACATGATAGCAAGCGCATATCGTGCGTAGGAATCAGTGATTCAGCTAAATGCCAAGACAAAAGATGTTACAATGTGAGAAATAGATAGTAAAGCAGCTGTTGCTCGCCTACTGTGTCAATACATGAAGAAAGGGGAGGAGGTTAGCGTGGTTCCCTCGCTGTGAAGCGACAAACACATACAGTCTGTGTCTTTGTAATATTTGTACCGACAAAACAATTCTTGTTTATTAAATTTATTTATTAGAATCTGGAATTGGTTTAGCTTAATCTGAAATGCTAACGTAAAACTGGTGATTATGTCTTGCTGGTAGACGTGAACGTGTGCTCAATCTAAACGGCTCTGATGTTTGTTTAAGTGGAATATCGATTTAAGGCCAATTCAGATTTGCTGTGTTTAAATAAATCCGGAAATCAAATTTCAGGGCATGGAAAACTCAGTTACAAAACATAACTGACGGTGTGAATTATTTGAGATTTTATAAATGTTAAACAAATACACGTACGTTTTAAACAAAATCGCAAACATGTTTCATCTTACATGAAATAACGATCGTAATGGAAATGAATATAGCGCAGATGCTAGAAGATTAGTTTCGATTTTTCAGATATTTGTTCGTTGTAAAATATTCACTTCCCATGAACGCTATTCACATCACATGGTCACAGGGTCTTCATGGCCATGGGAGTTCACTGGATATGGTGCCCAAGACTGGTTTAACATGACACACTTTAGTCTCATGATTACAAATAACAAATCATGTACATTTCAGGATATGTCCATGCTGAGATGAAGAAATCATTCACCGGAAATTTGGACACAGTAATCAAAGTATCAAAGTGAATCAACGCAAGATTGCGTATTCAGCAATAACAACTAACTGTAATGCCTCTTGGACATGAAAGCTATGGGAGCAGCTGGTTATTTCTGCATACGTAATATGTGAGTAGACGTGAATAATATCCCATGTGCCATTTTCATGTTATTAAATGCTATCATTGCGAAATCATATTTTGATCTTTTTTCGAGGCCCACGAGTGATCCATGCAAGTGTTGCACGTTTTCCATTGCAAATTAGAATCTGCTGTTCAATTCAACGATGAAGTGACACAGTCCATTTTATAGCCAGGAGAAGCCAAATACGTCAGTAACGTCGTTTGCACAAAGTATTTATCTATGGTCAAGTAGTGATGATAACAGCTGCTACAAACGTATTCTGCCCATCCGTATAATTCTCTCCCTTCTCACACACATGCCAAGACATGCAGGAGAACACATAGTATAAGTCAAACTGAGGAACTGCAGATCAGTGGCGTATTGATATCAATTACACGAGAACAATATTCCAGACCAATAGAAATAAACAAGTACGGGGGCTGTTTCAACTGACTGAGTTTTTACAGAGCGTTCCCCTGTATGTCTGCAGGCTGTGGAGCCTCATGTTGAAACACTACAGACGGGGTTACCGCAACTCAGTGTATAGTTTACACTAGTTCAACACAGAGCAGGTAATATTACTTTGCGCCGTCTGTTTTGCTATCCGTCTGTTTTGAACCCTTTTATCTGTTTGATTTATGAGAGGAGTACAATAACAAGAACTGTTTGAGAATCAATACTTTAAACACAATTGCGCATTTATTTTCAGACCAATACACGCATATTCGTCATCCCGTCTCTTTTCCGATATGAATAAGATAATTTGTTTCCGTAATGTGTCATTCATAGGTAGACGATTTCCCCTTTTCTTGAAGCCCAGAGAATCCCAAGTGCAAGCCATATGCTGTGTTGATGCTGTGGCACTTCATCATGTCTCTAGCATAGTGGTGTAGTTTCAGCTTTTGACAATCTATAGTCTGTATTTGTATTGTATGGTCTTTTATAATTAAGCCGTGTTAGAGTTACAAACTAGTTTTACAGTCCTTCACATTTTCGTTTGTAAATATAACCAAATTTATTCTAAATAGATTACTTTTTTAGTCATGAGACCGCTGAATATATTGGCAATGTGACTTAAACCATAGCTCACCTTTGCACTTACTTCACTAAATCAATACATCAAACTAGTTACAGTGTACTGTTCGTTATAAGCACATGTTGAAAGTCCTCGACGCCGGTGTTTTCAGTTGTTATCAGATTACAAGATGAGGAGTACACATTAATGCATAGGAATAATCCGCCTCAAACTCACCCGTTTTTACAAAAAAAAATCAATACATCGATTACTGTTTACACAATGTGCAATATTATCTGTTTGGTATGTACGTACGCGCAGAATACGAGCAAATGTCAAAAACTGGAATATGGTCAAGGAGAAGACATTTAGTCTTTTAGACATTTAGTCGTGGTGATACGCACGTCAGTGGAAAATGTTAGTTCTATACATTTTACCGTCACTAACAGGAAGGAATCTCAAGTAATGTTAAAAAAACGTTAATAAGACACAAAATCCAATCTTCTACTCACGAACCTTTCATAAACATTATTGAAACGTCTGCAAAGGTTTTCCGAAAAATTTATTGAAACGAAATCAAGTCTTTTGTTCGTTCTTGAAACATTTTGAGGTGACGTTTTCCTGATAATAATTCTCCGTTCACCGCATTGACTTAAAAATAATGGTTATGGAATTACACTTGTACAAAAATATTTATGAGAAAACTTTATTTATTTATGAGAACTGTTGTGAACATGTTGTTAAGTGGAATAGTATGTCTTGTGTTTCAGAAGTATCACTTAGTTTTGTACAGTAATATGTACTATAGATCTAACATTGTATTGTAAAATTTAATATAATTCCCCGTTTACTGATGTGCGCTTTATCTGGCGCTTTATCTGGCGCTTTATCTGGCACACAACTTGCTATCTCACGTCAACTTTCTACATCTTGCCTTGTGAACGTTCATCCTTTTTTTTTTTCAACATATGTGCGATGGATATTACTTGTGGTATATAAATATGTGTGACGTAGTGTTAGGAAGTGTGTGAACGTTTACTACATGACCATCAGTGTTCACAAGATTATAATCAGCAGTACAGGCAAATTAAGATAACCGTTTATATAGATTTGCGGAGTGGTCAATTAATGAATTCATATTCATTTCCAAACTATGTCAGAGTGTATCTGTGTTTGCAAATATTTCAATGTAGCGTGCATGGTAATATCGGCTAAATTACAAAGAAACGTCGACTGTGAATTTAACTATAATATTACAATATAATAAACTACCAAAGTTTAGAAATGTTTTTAGATATTGGAATCTCCCCTGTCTCTACCCCGTATCCAGTCTTCCTACACAGTTTGGTCACGCAGACAGTCTGGCTTATGAGCGACATACAGAAACACGTGGGGTAATATCACATTCGAATCTGTGACTCTAGTTCGTTATGTTACAACATACACAATAAGTTACTTGCCTAACAACTAGACCACGATTCCTCTCAACAAATGTCAACCCCCTCATAATGTATTATGCGACTTTTAAACAAGAGATGAAGAAGTCTCATGAAGAAGTACTTTTGAACAGAAGTTCATACTGCCATTACAAGGCAACTGGTCATTTTTAACCTGGGTCACATGTAACAAATACACAATATTCACTTCCGTAAAACTATTGCAAGTAACAACATCCTTATGTAAATAATCAGATGAAATCACTTGCACAATATGACAAGTTGTTTTTATTTGGTTGGTAATGAATTATTTCCTATTGCATGTGAATAATGGTGTATTGGGGTTGATTGATCTGTATGTATTTTATAAGTTTCCGATAAATACTGATGAGAATATGAACTCTTCAACATAGATTCAAGACACAGAAACTTTATTTAACAACAATTTAGTATCATCAGAGTAGAGTGACTGTAAATATTTATAAGATTTCTTTGTGTTTATTTCAGAGGTCAACATAGACCCAAGAAGAGTGTCCGACGACAAGGGTGACTGACTATTTGCCATATGTATTGATGAAATAAAGTATTCTTTGAAACAAGTCATTGTTTTGTTTTCATTTTCGCTATTTGTAACGGATGACATGATTAACAAATTTACTTACATGCATGCATTAATTGGACGGGATTCAAAGCACTTAGTAAACTAGCCTTGAAAAGACATCCGAAGATGATATAGTTTCTGATACCATACAATCGAGGAAGGTTCACACAAAACATTTCTCAAACGTTTTGGAAACCCCATTAAAACAACGTTCACAAAACGTTTTCAGTAGGCTTCTCGCCAGGGTTTCATCACAACGTTTATAAAACGCTAAGACAACTCCACAAAATTAGGTTTTAAAACCGTTTTTGAACGTTTTTAAAACGTGTTCAAACCGTTTCTGTGTTAGCTGAGAAAGGCGCCATACGTTTTTGAGTATAATGAATCTAAAATAAGTGTTTCTATTATTTTACGCATAGAGGTCCACGTTTATCTCCTTGGTTTCCGTGACTTTGACCACAGCACTAAACGTGCGCGCACGCGTGTGTGTGAGTGTGTGAGTGTGTGAGTGTGTGTGTGTCATCGTAAATTTTAAGCATAGGGGTACCTATGTACCTAAGTCTACCACCTTGGTTTCTATGACTTTGCGCATAGCACAAAACGTCTAACATGTGTGTGTGTGTCTCTGTGTGAGTGTGTGTGTGTGCGTGTCTGCGTGTCTGTGTGTGTATGTTAGCTATTTAAAGCATAGAGGTACAGGTCTACCTCCTGGACTTCTCTGAGTTAGATAAAACATAAAACTAAGCGTCTAACGTTTGTGTGATTTTGACCATATATGTACATGTCTACCTTGTGGGTTACCGTGAGTCCGAGCATAGCGGCAGACCTGTGAACTGTGTTTGTGTGAGCCTTAAACGTGTACCATGTGTGTTTGTGTGAGATTGGACATAGCCTTAAACGTGTACCATGTGTGTTTGTGTGAGATTGGGCATAGCCTTAAACGTGTACCATGTGTGTTTGTGTGAGATTGGACATAGCCTTAAACGTGTACCATGTGTGTTTGTGTGAGATTGGGCATAGCCTTAAACGTGTACATGTGTGTTTGTGTGAGATTGGGCATAGCCTTAAACGTGTACCATGTGTGTTTGTGTGAGATTGGACATAGCCTTAAACGTGTACCATGTGTGTTTGTGTGAGATTGGACATAGCCTTAAACGTGTACCATGTGTGTTTGTGTGAGATTGGACATAGCCTTAAACGTGTACTATGTGTGTTTGTGTGAGATTGGACATAGCCTTAAACGTGTACCATGTGTGTTTGTGTGAGATTGGACATAGCCTTAAACGTGTACCATGTGTGTTTGTGTGATTTTGAGCATTGCGGTAAACTTCCACCTCCCGTGTACCTGTGGCGGGAAATTGGCCACCTGTAAATTACAGGTTACGCACACATTCTTCATCTTTGGTATGAGTGCACTGCTCTGTAAAATGATATGTCAGACGCTTCTTCCCTTATGATTACACAGTGTCATTTAGAAAGTGGTCAAAAGTAAGATATGTCATATTTCGGATCGAACGCCCTTAGTATAGATGCAAATTCTAGTACTTTTTTGAGTTGAGTCCCATTCTTTCCTCGGAACCTACAGAAACAAACAGGTTCCAAACAGACGACTAGCACCGCAGGCGACGCTAAGTGATATTACCGGTTCTGTGTTGAGCTAACGTAAGCTACTCTCATACTAAATGTAACCGTTTGTACGTAGTGTTTAAACACGGTGTTCCACAGCCTGCAGCCCTGTTTGTTAGTGAGTGAGTGAATTAAGATTTAAAGATTACAGCCACATCGAGAATATTGCAGCCATGTCCTGACCATAACAATACATACTGTAATGATATTAAAGAGAACTCTTTTCGTAAAATCTGTCAACAAAGGAATAGTTTTAGTGATATTGTTATGACAATGATATGTAACTCGTTATTTTGGCTAACTACCTGACCAGAGATGAGTACATTGTGCAAGCGACGTCCGTGTTGATTATGAATTCCCGTCGTTATGAACAGGATGGTGGCACTTATACTTGCTGACAACAGTTATTAATCTGCAACTGCAGCTGCAGGGTTAGCGTGCATATTGAATTTGTTCACAGTTACTGAAACATTTTGGCCAAATCTGTGACAAAGTAATAGATGTGTAGATGTTACACCGACACTCGTCCATACCACACCTCTGTTGATATACAGGACGCTATTTGAAGTGTCTGGGAGGTTGACAACACCTGGGTTCTCTGTTTGGTAGAATAGCAAGTTAAATCCGCTTTCATGTTACCACAAGAACAGAAATGCCTCTAGTTGTACTGCACTGCCATACAAAAGAGCTACAGTAGATGTCGACGTCAAACTAACATGTCGTGTATGGAAAAAACGACCAAATGCTGAACCAAATGGTATGTTAGGCAACAAACATATATGATATGTCGTTGCTATTACTGAGCACAATAACCCGTTGACTCACTTTGATTGGTGTTTCCATGTAATTTCCTGTGAATGAAAAGAGTGAGTGAGTGAGTTTGGTTTTACGCCGCTTTTAGCAATATTCCAGCGATATCACGGCGGGGGACACCAGAAAATGGGCCTCACACATTGTACCCATGTGGGGAATCGAACCCGGGTCTTCGGCGTGACGAGCGAACGCTTTAACCACTAGGCTACCCCACCGCCCTGAATGAAAAGAAGAGCATCGTCTGTGTTTGAGCGCAGAGATATGTTGATATGTACATTTGTAATGATGGAATGAAAGTCAAGTATGTATTAATATTGACGGGGATATTTGCTGCAATGTACAAGTTTCATGTGATGCCACTAATCTACTAATATATACTATATAATAATATATATATTTTTCACTTTCATGTACATATTTGATGTATATTTGGTTTTGTGTAAAAAATTGTGTGTATTTGTTTACTGTATTTATTAGACATTAAAAGAAGAGACAGTAATGATTTGTAACTGAGTATTCCATACCCTGATATTTAATTTCCAGAATCGATGAAACAGCCGCGAATTTAATTCGCCTTGAATCAATGTTCCACTTAAACAAATATCAGAGCCGTTTAAATTGAACACAAGTTCACCATCAGCTGTGTCATCATGTCTTACGATTCCATATCAGACTAAACCGTCTCTACTTTCTGTTAAAACATCAGAGGAGGAAAACTTGTTTTGAAGTTAATACTACTGAGACCCGTGGTTTATGTGTTTGTCTGGTTACATAGAGAGAACCATGTTATCAAGCCTGTACCGGATTCTTGGCTGACGTTGTCAAGCAACAGCATCTACTTTCGCTATTGTGTTGTCCACTAATAACAATCCTTATGATTGAGAAAACGGGGTACTGACAGCCTGTATATATTTTGTATCGTCTCTTATAGTTGCATGGTTTTAGATTTAATTACTAGTTTTGAATTAATGTGTGAGCCTACAATGCACTGGGAGCAGATAACCACGGAAAGTAAATAGCAACTTTAGATATCACCAATCTAACAAAATATCAAAATATCGACATGGTTCAACTGTTGAAGTTGTTGACGTATGTTCAGAAATCATTTCTCGACTCGATATGTGTAGTAGACATATATCTATTTCCCGTCTACACAGTGTGCATAAATTCCATGTTGATGAAGAACGTGCATGCGCAATGGTGGCTGTAGAACAGAGATGAGATGCATAAATCTCTAGATTATTACTAATAAACAACTGAAAAGCTTTAGCGATTTACGTTTTTAATCCTCCGGAGACGTGAAAATATAGGCTACTTCTTTAGATAACAAGTAGACTGTCAAGATAGTACTGGTCTTTGTTTGCTGCTTACTGCTATACTCCGCATTGTTCCTACTTCATGACAGTGTCATGGAAACATTGGAGTGTATGAGTTTGGTTTCACGCCACAGCCAGCAACATTCCAGCAATATGACTGTGCTCTGTAAATAATCGAGTCTGGACTAGACAATCCAGTGATCAAATACATGAGCAGCAATCTACGCCCCTGACAAGCATGGGCTATTGATTATAAGTTCTAATCCGGATCGTATGGGAAGGAAACGTTCTCGACTAGTGACTGATGTTGTGAACAATATCTCAGATAGTAGAGGTACACTGCCAGGCAATCGAACAGGCTACCGAGCTTGAAAATCTAGTTCATTAATTTGTCACTTTCGATTTGGTCTTGTTATTCCAAAATCAGACTTTACATAGCCTTCGACTATAACTAACATTTCTCCCAACAAACCAACAAATTTCTACCAGGTACACTGTTGCTAACCTACAACATATATTTATTGGTGAATATTTCTAATGACTCTTTCACACACAATCAAACTACCCATGAACAGGAATGAATTGAACTGCCTCAGCAATGTGCAGTGTCTGGAGGCATGAAGGTGAAGCGTGTTTAGCTGCCCTGGCTACAACCCAACAAACGCTGTCCATGCCGTACATGTTGAAGACATCGGCGCATCTCCCACGTTGCTGCGACTGACGTTCAGGGAGTTGCCGAGAGATTAATTACTTTTCTGATGTATAGGGGATAACAAACTAAGCATACGTTCAAACAGTTGTGACGTTCTCAATGAACACCAATTACTTGAGTATACAATGTGTGTGTTTAAGAACGAAATCTTGATCTGGCAACGTGATTAAAAGAAAACGGAATCCTGGTCTGATTAAAGGAGAAAAGAACAAAATGTAGCCTCCAAGAGCAGTGGCTGCGTGGTAGGGATGAGTTTACTTTAAACACTGGGTTAACTGTGGAGTACAGAATTGGTAAAGTTGTTTTAAGGGAGATTCACAACATGAAATGTTGAAAATACTGCTTTTGACAGTTCTGGTTTGTGCGCAAATGAAATGCTGCATACTTGCTTTTACGACACTGTAGTTCTTGGTTTGAAATACGATGCTAATTTATCACGACAGGTCGTGTATTGGTAAAGGATGAGAGTGATCCGTAGGGTAGGAGCAACATGGTACTTCATGACGTCATCGCCGAATGTTCGAAATAAAGTAAATCACATCAGTCGATTTTTAAAATATTTTCCTTGTTTATGTGTATTCAAGTACAGATTTGATGCACTTCATTTGAACGGAGTTTTTATCTGTTATGTTTAAATATCACAAACGTACACTATTTATATTATACTTTGTGTACTCGCCCACTTTGTACTACAGTAAGGTGTTAATTTGGTGCTTTAGTTCAATCGTGTACAATAATATACTAACACTAACATGTTTATTTATTTGTTTCGGCATTTACATTGTAGGCAAACGTAGAAAATAGTAGCATTAACTTAAAAAATTATAAGCGAACATTAAAATGTTTGTATGATTACCATCTAAGGTGGACTTGAAACACAATCAGTTTGATTGTCACTATTGCTGCATGTCACTTGATTTCACATTTATACTTCCTGTCAATGTAGCACGTGACATTACAACGAAATGTGTGACCCATGGACGAATTCTGACACTGTGGCTTATAGATAGACAAATATATTAGTGAGTGAGTGAGCAATATTCAAGCTATATGGCGGCGGTCTGTAAATAATCGAGTCTGGACCAGACAATCCAGTGATCAACAACATGAGCATCGATCTGCGCAATTGGAACCGATGACATATGTGTCAACCACGTCAGCGAGCCTGACCACACGATCCCGTTAGTCGCCTCTTACGACTAGCATAGTCACCTTTTATGGCAAACATGGGTTGCTGAAGGCCTATTCTACCCCGGGACCGTCACGGGTTAGTATATGTAGTAACTACAAATGCTTATTTACAGATGGGTCCAAGGATGGATGCACAGCTGCCTGTGCTATGTCACTGGATCCAGATCTCGATTACTAGATCACAGCTCAATTTTCACAGCCGAAACAAACGCCATATTAACAGTCTTTGAATACATTAATAAATGCCAAATCTATATACAATATGGAATATATTCAGACTCTCTTTCGTGACTTAAAGCTCTTAAAAATCTTTCTTCTAATCATCCACTTTTGAAATTATTTTTAAATTATCAGAAATTATTGACGCCCATAATCATCTTGCTACTGGCAAATACGACATCGTCTTTTGTTGGTTACCCAGCCACGTTGGCATTTCAAGGAACACAATGGTCGATTCTGCTACCAAGGCAGCATTCAACATATGTGTGACACCACTTCTTATTCCATACTCTGATTATAAAGCTAACATCAGAACAATATATCCGTGATCTGATACAGATGAATTTGCACACCCAAGTAGCTATAAATCAATTACATAAAATTATACCAACAATCGGTTACACATACGTGGGTTGCCAGTCAGGATTTGAGGTCATTATGAAATGTCATATTAGCTAAACTCGATAAATTCATGAATACCTATTGAAAGATGAAGATTTTCCGTTTTGCCTCCCTTGTGATGAAAAAATCACGATCAAGCATGACTTGCTTGACTGTGTTGAATATTTCATCATAAGGGATAACTATCACGAACTATGAATGATATTTGAAAAATCAGTTCTCAATTAGTTATTGGACAGATTAAAAGAAACATATCTGTTAAATGATTTGTAAATGGATAAATATTTCATGAATGGAACTTTGAATTAGTAACTCATATTGTTAATGGCTGTTTCGTAAAAGTGGTTAAAGTACTGTAAAAGTATTGTCCTCCTAAGATCGTATGCATGTCGCCCAAATTCAAAGCAATTCAAACACTTTACTTAAGCAATCGTAGTATATGTGTATTTTCAATGTTTGGCTAGATTTGTTTACTCTGCTAACAGCTGGAGGGATGGTGTACACCCAGCTGGGTTCCACTCTGCTAACAGCTGGAGGGATGGTGTGCATCCAGCTGGGTTCCACTATTCTAACAGCTGGAGGAATGGCGTACATCCAGCTGGGGTCTACTCTGCTAACAGCTGGAGGGATGGTGTGCATCCAGCTGGGTTCCACTCTGCTAACAGCTGGAGGGATGGTGTGCATCCAGCTGGGGTCCACTCTGCTAACAGCTGGAGGGATGGTGTACATCCAGCTGGGTTCCACTCTGCTAACAGCTGGAGGGATGGTGTGCATCCAGCTGGGTTCCACTCTGCTAACAGCTGGAGGGATGGTGTGCATCCAGCTGGGTTCCACTCTCCTAACAGCTGGAGGGATGGTGTACATCCAGCTGGGTTCCACTCTGCTACCAGCTGGAGGGATGGTGTACATCCAGCTGGGGTCCACTCTGCTAACAGCTGGAGGGATGGTGTCAGTCCAGCTAGGTTCCACGCAGGAAGCAAATGTACTCGTATTCCCCAAGGTCCCAAATATGGTAATCTACCTTTAGTTGCTGGCAACCTTTAACCTGTTTTTATATTGGATTGTCATTTACATTTTAACTGTTTGGGATTTAATTATTAGTTTCAAAATGAATTCTGCGATAATCTAGTTAAATTACCCTCCTTCGTTGACATTTGTTTTTAAATTACAATGTACAACAACTAATTGTTCTAGTCACGATATGGCTGAAATATTGCCGATGCGACGATATATCTGACCTCACTCACTCACTCACTCCAGATTCGACTGGCTGTCGTAGCAAGGCTGGTAAATTGCTGAACACAACATTAATGATGTAAACTATACTGTTGACATCAGAAAAGATAATGTGGCTATTTTCATAACACATCTTTGCGCTTGTCGCTCCCTGTGAAAAAACTAGCTATTTTAATTCTTTTGTCCAAGAATCATTGCTGAAAGGTCAAGGTTGTGAAAGTTGATTTACATTCATGGTTTTAACGTGGACAGGATTTTCCGGTACTGGTACGATAGTGATTCATGCCATTGTATTGACATAACGTTAAGCACAGAACAAAGACCATATAGTTAGTATCGATTCCCGCAAGGGATTTCTGGTTAATCTACACACTGCTGCTGTCTGAGAAATTCACCACGTAGGTTTGATAGGTTTGATGTAGTTTCTACAATTACCTTAATCCACCGTTCCAATCACGTCTGGAGATTGGGCGTTGATACCAAACGTCTTAGGCCGTGTATAATTTACGATCCTGTTTGACACAGACGTGTCGTCTGTTATTCGTTGGGCAGTGTCTTGACCGAAATATTTGTTGACATGAAATACCAGAGGCACGATCCTTTGATCGGAAAATCTGAGACAGATTTGTTGACGTAATTTAGACAAAAGACGTCAATAAAAATAGTGAGAGTGAACACTAGTGTCATCCTTTGCTTTCTCAAGACAAAAATTTATACGTTCTTGTCTGTTTTCAGCATCTGTTTGGGCAGCGTCTTGAAAATATTCTGATTCACAAATTCGTTATGTGACTAGGGCCACAAGTACAAAATAGTTGGAAGGTTTCCGGAGATTATGCAAAAGCCCACTTATCATTCAAAAGCTGAGGAAAATCAGGATTGTTTAAAGATCAGAAGTTTGCTGTCAACACGGAGTGTCTAAGGTGTGATTTCCTTCCATGCATATCAGACTAGCAGATTTGCTTTGGTCACAGTGACCTATTTCTCACACCAGGGTCGATGTGACCCATCCTCAGTCCTCGAACACCTGTAGAACGATATCATCAATACGCAAATCTGATAAACGTGGTATCATGATCCGATAAATATGCGAATGACGTCACCTGGCACGAATCAATGCTAGTAGACATAGCATTCGATATAATGCTTACTTACTCTTTGAACCTTTCTCGAAACGTTTACAATGAGTATAAATAACGCCACCCGATGTTACTTGTTTTTGTAAACAATCGCGTTGTAAAACCACATGGCTCTGTTTGATCAATGGGGCGATAAGTTCCTCGATCACACTATTTTAAACAGTCGATAACACAGCCTAAATGAGTGAAAATAGGTAACGAGTAGAACAATATGTTTAACACACAGCCTTTTTATTATCAAACTAATTTCCTCCCCGAACCAGAGGCGATGAGCGATCTTCATATGTACAAATGTATTTACGAATCACTATGATGACAAGGAATGCATCACCGTTCAGTCATTATAAAACATGCAATATCGGTCAACGCTGTTGAACCATACTTCAAATACACCAAACCAGCATCAAATCCATATTAGGTTGCGAGAAAGTCGGTTCCAAGTGAGTATGGCTTACCTCTACCATGCAGTTAGTTTCGATGTGCCTTTTATGCTGTGAAACGATCACTAATCGAACATCCAGCTTTCACACTCACTCCCAACGCTCCCTCAACCCACCCACTACAGACTAAACATCACCCCAGTCACACCCTCATTCCACCCTTCCCCTCGCGACACCGTTTCCACACCTCTCTCGAGCGTGGCAACTCCTCTCTCTGCCTCTCAGTAAGGTCCAACACAAAAGAAGATGCCAAAATATACATATATCAGTATTCAGTGTCTGTGTGTTAACATTATCTAGCGGTGTCTTGGCAGTAGTGTTTCATGATAAAATATTGGAGCATCTCAAAGCATAGAATAATGACGTCGATTATCACAACATATCCTAATCCTAGCAAGCTGCTGTCGGAGCAATTCGCCCTCTCTGTGGGACCAGATGCTCCTTTCACAAAGCAGCCTTTACTAATGTTAGGTAACTCCCATTCTTCAGCACTGCACTAAGAGATACGTACCTTAGTGACTTACAATTGCCAAAGTACTTTGAGTAAATGAAGCCTAGGCCGTGATTCATGTAAACAATCGATGTAGCTAAAAGATCAACATATCTTCATTACCTTAATTTGGCCATATTTGAGAGTCGCTCTGCTCTGTATTCTAATACCTGTTGGACGGGCGTCTTGACCGACATTCGTTGACGTAACAGATTCACGATCTAGGGATTGGATATCGCAAAAACATATATAGAGACTCAAAACAAAAAAGACAGTTGATCTAAGAAAACATGACTGTTCTACGTTGCTGAAAAGACAACATGAGTTTCAGTCACGACACAACTGTCTCAGTTGTGAGGTTGGTTTTGAAAAGTTCCATCGATATGTACTCTACAAAATCATTGGTTGTGTTTTCTGCCTCGACAATTTCGGTATCCTTTGCCGTGACATTGCTGAATTATTACTAACTGCTGCGTAAAACGTTTCTCACTCACTCTACTTCCACGTCAAGGATCGTGTTCCCAATGTCGTTCTGAATTGTCTGGTCTTGACTAGAATATTTGCACTTCATCCATCCGCATGACAGATTGTCAGCTATACGTAGCGGAACAATTGTATAAGCATACGATTCTGGTAAATGCAGTGGCATGACCGCACCAAGGACAATAAGGATTTACAGAATCTTTGCTGCCTTGATGGATCCCAGCGCCATTCCAGCACTTAGCGCTATTGGCAAGTACTATTGATACAACTCACTTCCACGACGTCCTCATGGGAAAACTATACTTGCGTTACTCCAACCTCCTTCCAGGGTAGTATATATATATGCATATCAACTGATAGGATATTGCCCAGAGGGTGTCATTCAAAGTGCATCGATTCCTTGACTGCAGGATTAGTGTTAGAGACATTTCCTTGTTACAATCTGTGTGCTGATAGACGACAACTGCCTGTGAGATTTACCCTTTCTCGTTGAAATAGATATATCAAACCCAGTTCACAGAACATAATTGAATTAAACACATGCCTCATTGTCAAACGCTTAACGCAAGCCTCATCGATCTGCCAGGATACATCGGACTTTGGCAATCTGTCTCGGTTAAGGAGGGTTGTCTGTTTTAACACATACAACCTCCTAAACTACAGGGGCCTGCTTCTTCACAGAAAAAGCTATGGAATCAGTTTCCGTAATGGAATTTATGACGAGTATCACCTCGACGGCTGTGCTAAACAGCATTTCAATCATGTGCGGGTCACAGCATGGTGAAATAATTCCACAAGATTGTGAAGAGCTGGCCATTCTTAGATGACTGAATTGGTTTATAAAAGCGACAAAACATAATCACAACGGAAACACAAGAGAATATCAGATTAGGGGGTTTACCTGTTCACAAACATTATGTGAAAGGGGATGTGAGTTGACACATGTCGATGCAATAATCCTAACCCTGCTCAGTCACATATCTACTTCCCAGCCTGGAACTGTTATGCCAATATCTAGTTACATCCTAATCACATCACTGACTCTTCGTAGTTACATCCTCCCAACATGCATGGAACATCCAAGGTGTCCTTGCCCACATCCAAATCACACCCTGGGGTACCTCTACATACACACCTGTTTGAGCGGAATTTTGTAAGCTGACACGCACAATACACGTGAGAAGAAACTTTTTGGTCAACATTTCGTGAGCGCGATGTTTCCATACAGATCCTTTCTCAAGCAGAACAATGGTGCAAGAATGTATACTGAAACGTCACACTCACAAAATAAAAGACTTGTTACCCATTACGTTTGTTCTATATTATACATAGACACGGCATTACCGAAACTCGACTTCGATACATCTGTTTCACGAAACTCAAGCCCAAGGCTTTTGTCACACCCACGACATGTAGTCGTTATGCTTTAGTTACATTTGTCCTTCACCACATCCCGCTCAGTTACTAAGATCATTACAAAGAAGCCCTAATTCTACCCTGATCATATCCTCCCATGCTCCGGTCACAGCATTGCCACATCCAAATGATCAATACTATTTACACTTACGTGAGGCAAACACATGTCCAGGCCTCTATCAACAATCCAATATTACTCGTGGACAAGCAAAACAATAAGAGTTTCTACATCGCTTACATGTGGCCCGACGATAACAGCTGATACGTAGAAGAAGATCACATCGCAACATACTATTTATAGCTAATGGCAGGAGCTGCATGATTCTTCTCGTAAGGCTGGTGATTTTGATAGACGGTATCCTTCAGACATTAACGCAGCCCTTCATTTTCGAAACGCTTGAAATGGGAAGACGTTCAGAAAGGCTCCAATTAGCATCTCCTTAAAGAATCGCTCTACATGTTTAGAAATCCCAAGTGTGTGATTATTCTTTCTCTTTTTTTCTATAAACGTTGGACATACACAATATTTTACTAAAATTTAAAACTAATAATCAGTCAGTTTGAATGTGATGATGATGATGATGATGATGAATCATCTGCATATTGCATGTTAATTTATTGTCAGTATTTAGTTGGGAAATGCAAACTAAAAGTCAAATTGTTCTGGTTTCGAGTTCATAATGATTTCTTCCTTCGTTTAATCAATTTATCTCTGCAAAACGTATAGCTTTTCTTAAACCTGTGTTGTGAATTATATGATATTTGTGTTTTGAATTATATAATTTTGTGAGACATTATTCATGTTACAATGACGTTACATGTGTGCGGACTAGTTGACGATTTAACAGATGATGAATTCATGTTTAATGAGTGAGTGAATTTAGTTTTACGCCGCATTTAGCGACACTCAAGCAATATCACGGCGGGTGGCAACAGAAATGGCCTTCATCCATGCGAAAAAGCGAACCCAGGTCCTCAGTGTGACGAGGGAACCCTTTAATTGCTAGACTTCCAGGACACCGCTATATAAATGCTTGTGGAATTTAGTGTAAGCGTTTATGACGAATGGGAAGCAGTTCTAGTCCCTGAGGGGCAACAGTTCTAATGCGATTGGTTTCAAATTTGAAAGATCGCCAAATTTCCGACAATGGCCAAACATCCACTTGCTTTTTAGTATGATTTTGTGGCAAGCGTCAGAAGGAAAATGAGCCTTCATACTTAAAAGTGTATGTTGAGCGAGGCAGTGACAAAGTGTAGCCTTGTGAAGCTACATGAACCCTGAATGTCCACCTGATTGGTGAAATGTGATTGTGTGCTGTAATTGGGTTCGGTCATTACTCTATTAGAGTAGGTTTGATGCGGTGATGTCAGCAACACTTAAACTGCCTCGCCTGGCCCATGGTCCTGGATTCGTGTCGGAGGTCCTTAGGGAAATCTGTATATCTCCGTCAGTGTCTGTGTGAAGTACCAACAGTTCTGTTGCTCCGCTGGGGCAGCCTCGGTTACAAGGTGTCGTGCGCCATATTGATCTGTGTTCCGTTGTTCAAAACAACCTTAGCTAATATCAACATTAAACACTAAGGTTAGAGTTACGATCACCTAAAGAAAAGGATACGCCCGTTGCACAAAACACCTTTAGGGCAACGTTAACTCGGACTTCAACCTTATCCGTAACCGTAACTCAGGCTGAACTCTTCATCGCTGGGGTAATGAAAGCGTCTGTAGTTATCCCGCACTCGCAGCCTTTCAAGCAATCTCATTGGTCCGCTGAACGTAAGTAATTTTTCCAGAACAAATTCATTACATTAGCGCGAAATTTAATAATCGTTTTTTTTTTTGTTCAAACCTGATCGGGTGTCAAATTCATAGCTCATCCAAAACTTTTCGCTCTCAAACCATGCATCTTGTTTACCGATACTATAAATACTTCGGTTCAGCGATCAAGCGAGAGGCTGCGAGTGCGGGATAACGTTCACCCCAGAGGTGTTTTGGTTTGATTTTCGAGTTTGAGGACGCATTAAAGTTAATAAAATAGGTGTTATGTCGTGGAAATCAGGCAGGATGTGTGGGGACATGTATAATTTAGAGGTACGTGTGCATAGTTTTGAATGTCACCGAATTCTTAGCGTACATTTCAGCTTGAAATCGGAACGAGTCGATGTCGGTACGGCAATCCAATATGGCAGCTGTTGCTCCTTTACTCTATTAATATATATGACGTGAGTGTAGATCTATGGTCTATGTTTAACCTACAGTGCGATATCGGGTTCTCGTGGGCGCGACACAGGTTTGCCGGAGTGAATAACACAATAACTCTATGACTATCTCACTGATGTATCGTAGCACTATGTTGTTGATAACTAAGTGAGGGTGTCTTTCTTTGTAAAAGCAAATATATCAAACGGATTTCTAATTTATAAAATCATGATGACAAATTGTTTCCTGAAGGCCATCGAGCATTGTGTTTATAACCAAGTATCAGTTTTGGTCAAAGTGGATTTCAGTTACCCAGGTAAAGACAAAGAGTTGCGGCATCTTAGTGGCTGGAATAGTTCAGTCAGTCAAGCAGGGGTACAACCAAGTCTTCCTCAACGCTGCCATATTGCAAATGGATGAGCGTGCAATGCGGGATCTTTCATCTTCTTGTCAGCTGCTGCAGCAGATTTCGTGACATCGTCGTATCTCAACACGCCAATAACAACTTGTGTTACATGAAGTCGGAAACGTGGAAGCTGTGTATGAGGCTGTCAAAGAGTCGGCTGCAATCACATACAATTAAATCAGCGTCACGGCGAATGAATGTTGAAACTTTTACCCACGTCATTGACAAGTCCTTGACATCAATCACACCCACTTTCAACGGTTCAGACTGTTCTGATCATTACAACGTTATTCATACCCAATTAACGTACTTCTGGTCATCTTGTTGTTTTGTGGACAACTAACGTTGGGTGCGTTCGGTTCAGATTGTATTTCTGGTCAGGCTGATGAGTCGGACCATGGCACTTAGTCGGACCATGGCACTTAGTCGGACCATGGCACTTAGTCGTGGTAAACTAACATGCCACTCCCAATTCTGCTCTCTTTACCTCTATAAACTTTAGTGTAGTGTAGTATAGAGCGGTGTGGGGTGGAGAAGTGTTGTGTGGTGTAGTGTGATGTAGTGATGTTAAAATATGGGGCTGGCTTTACTGCCATTAAATTTCGACATTAACTGAGGTTGTGAATTTAAAATTTCAAGACACATCGGCAGTGCTGCAGCCATATCGGAACTAAAACAGGCCATATGTGAAAAATAGGAAATATTAAAGTATAGTATCTCTCGAAAAAAGGGCAGTGAAAAGGCAAAATATCACAAACTGAAATATTGAAAGTAGCATTTAGCTTAAATAGTATCGAGTATTTAGGACAATGCAATATAAACAAACAGACTTTTGATCGACAACAAGTGAAGATAGATCATCATACTAGGCTTAAGTGGGTAAGCAGTACTGGTCATATCAAAGTCTGTGTTAAGTGTTTTGGGTTTTGTCAATAATTGCCTGCTTGGCCATGGTTCCAAAATCGGGTTAGGTATGAATTAGTGAAAACATAACCTTGGACAAGAAAAACATATGTACGGCCATACGTGCATGTATGTTACTATATGAGTGAAATGGATTGGGACATAACGTTCCTAACGTTACATGCCTTAAAGTTCGTAATGTCTCTCTGAACTGACCCGTGTAAATAGGTGTGTCAAAATGTGTTATTGTGATAAGAATTCGAAGTTAAAGACGTTTGTAGCATATATTACAAACTGACCTTATTGTTGTAATATCAGACAACACATGTGTCCTTCAACACACTCCCTAGGGAGGCTCAAGCGGCTCACCCTGGAGGATGTAACTACCATCGTACAGATGAAGCTTGACATTCTAGTATTGAGAGAGAATATATATATTTTTAACTAGATCTGCGAACAAGTTGTCAGTTATGACTTAATTGTACTGGTTAATACCATATCTGAATTATGATATGTAGATGAGACTTTATAAACACTTTCAAACAGAATCATCCTAATCATAATCAGAAATCTGACATTTTGTAAGTGAAAAAGTCAGTTACATCAATACTATTGAAACATAGAATATCAAAGGTCATTTCGTAATACGTGTATTTTAATCTTTCATAATGGCTGTTGTGACATGAAATACTAAAAAAGAAGCGACAAAACCTTTTTTATATTCAGAGGGAATCTCTGCTAAAAGCAGAGTCAAAATTATGAATGTGTATGAATGTCAGAATGTGTTAATTTCCAGGTGAAAATAGATCATGATTGAGCAGGAAACCTTTCAAGAATACTCTTTCGTTTGAGGATGCATGCTCATCTGGCTGTGTATTTACTGTGCAAATCCAACTGTCGTGAGTCCTTGAATCTGCATATGGTATGTCAGTATATTGCCTGTATTGAGCGCTGAAGCCGAGAAATGCCGATTAAAAGTCAAACCGTGAAACACGCGGCATAATATATGACGTTATACACAATACGGTAAGGAAATTGTCTCAGATATTGCGACAAGTCCAGTAGTAGTAAACAAAGTGATTGGACACACAGCAGCAACATTTACTGCTGGACGCTATCGCGTGTTGGAAATATAGAAGGGTATTCTCAAGATGACATATATTACCCCCCTCCCCACCACTCACTTTTCGGCTCCCACATGCCCCCTAGAACAAATCACCTGACAGTTACTTGAAGGCCAGCTTAATGTTTTTTTTGTTTTTACTAAGTCCATATCGTTTCCATGGAAATCATGAACACAAAAATAAAAAAAAATCTGTAAATAGCAAAGGGGGTCAGTTCCAGATCTGCCAAATTCTGCTGAAAGATATTTAAAGGTTTTCAGGTTGGGCTCCGGAAAAGAAACCCATCCCTCCCTTTTGAGTCCAAATCGTTTCAATGGAAGCCTAAAAAGGTAACGATTACAAAATAGCACAGACATCACTCAAGTACATATCCCTGGGGTACACCACAGTGGACCAAAGAGATTCGTTTTGCTGTTTTCTAACAGAAAAACTATGGCATGCTTTCAAGGTAGGATCAAAACGAGAATACGAGGATTCCAAATCTTTCCAGAAGGAGTTGATGGTCAATTGAATCGACGGGAAAGAAAATAAGAGTAGCTACATTGCCTTCATCAACAGCTCCAAAGGTGAAATAGCAATGATCCATGAATCGAATGTTGACTGCTGTCTCAAGTGTTTGGGATCAGGTTACAAAGAGTTCGAAAGGGTTTAAGCAGGTTTGGATGAAGGTTATCCTTCTTCAATAAGGAAATAGCAATGGCATGCTTGAAAGAGTCTGATGAACACCACTAACCAAACTACTGTTGACAAACTTTGTGATCATTGGAAGCAACAAATGCAGGAAGTCACTATCAATGACGACGGTGAAATTCCAGACTCCCCCTTTCCCTCTGCATTTTCTGTTACTCCTTCACTCTACCCGCCTACCCTTTCAAATCAATTCTCTTTTTAAAATCTCATTCAGCATTTAATTTCACAGATAGTCTCTTGTTGTCTCTCTTCCCCTTTTCTTTCTCCCCTTACGTTCATTCCCTGTTGATTCAAGTCTTTGTTGCTCTAACCCAAAGTCTGTTGCTCTCTTTCTGTCTCCAAACGTTTATAACGACTCTCTGCCACACCCGGTGCGCTGATCCCGTCATGAGGTGCAGAAATTCTAGAAAGACGGTTCTGTACTGGTAATCTGGGTATGGATTGAAGAGTGAGAGCTTATTTGAATATGATTATAGTAACTCTTTTTCCCCCGCGTGATACTAGTACATACATTTACCGAACAACGGTTTCATGCCACTTTGAACAATATTTCAGTTCTATCAAAGCATGCCAGATCTACTTTGGAAACGTTCCCCAATTGACATTTTGGAAAGATATTTTCCACACAATGGCAGATAATAAGCTTGATAAGACAGCATTGCCATATGTAGACTTGAAAATACGATCATAGATTTATGCTCAGCCTTTGAGAAACAACTCTGCGATGTGAACTGCGTGCTTAAGGCGACTGCACTCGCTAACAGATATATGATAACAGTGCAAACACATCCCTGTGTCATGTCGATTCGTGTGTTTATTGAAGTTTATTGATAATATTCTTTACATAAAATAGTCCGCCAGCATGAGCTTTATTGAATTGTGTTGTCAGACATCGATTTTGGCTGAACTGTATGGTCCAAATTCGAATGTATACCAGCCGCCTCAACGTGGGTGGTAAATTGCTTAGTGCTTTGTTGAACTGTCACTCACTCGGAGTGTTTTGAAACACACTGCTGAAAAACGCAAATGAAGCCATGTCAAACTGAATTTAACAAACATATTTTCACTTGTCTCTCTCTCTCTCCTGTGACAAAACCCCCACCATTTCTCTTCTTTCGTCCAAGAATCATCGTTCAGTGTTCAATGTTGTGGAAGATACTTTACGATTGTTCTAGACCATGATAATCATGATAATGAGATGGCCCCACAAAACAGGTGACATTGTTAGTACCGATTCCCCAAAACAGACTACTGAATTTCATGTAGTTATAATATCAACATGTCAAGCATTACCATGAGTCACCGTTCTATTGACATCTTGAGATTGGCCTTTGATACCAAACCTCTTAGGTCCTGTATAGTTTACGACCATGTTAGACAGTCGTGTCGTCTGCTCTGTCGTCCATTATCAGTTAGTCAGCTTCTTGATTATTCACAGTGTTGTGGACATAATTTGTAGACATAAAAGAGACATTATCTTTTCACCGGAAACATTTGAGACAGATTTGTAGACATAATTCATGCAAACGACATCTGTAAAATATTAGTGCACGTAAACAGTATTATCATCCTTTTCTATTTCAAGACAAATAAGACTTATTTTCGTGTCGTCTGTTGTGTTTTCCATTATGCATTGGGCTGCTTCTTGACAAGCAGAGTATTTGTTGACATCATGGAACAGGACACTTTTTCACATGGAACATCTTTTCCGTGGATAAAGCTGAGAGATATGATATCTACTGACGTAATTAAGGCAACAAACACAAAAGGCCAATTAGTCAAAGTGAATATGAGTGTTCTTCCTTGCTGTCGCTGTTTGCGATAGTGCTGCAGTGTTGTAGCCTAGCAGTAACGTTGGCATATTACAAGGACAATGAACGTTTGCCGAGGGTTTTAAATGTTACTCACATTTATGGACCCTCTAATCAATGAGAGTGTTTCAAGTGTTAAGGAAAAAACGGGATTCGTCCAAGATTGCTGGGAACACGGAGTGTCTGAGGCAAGATTCCCATCCATGCCATACCAGCAGTATGCGTTGAACTCAGTGACCAAATTCTAACGCCAAGGTCGATGTGACACATCTTTTCACACTAGAAGATATGAAGGACGATCTTATCAGCAGCGTGCACCAGTCTGATAAACATGATATCATGAACCGATAAAAATGGAAATGACACCATCTGGCACAAATCAAGGCTAACAGACCCAGCATTCGCTGCAATGCTTACGTTCTCTTTAAACGTTTCGCCGAAAGTGGACAATGAATATAAATAGTGGCATGCCTGTTTCACTTAACATTTCTGTAAAACCATGTGGCAGTATTTGATCAACAGAGGGAGGTGTTTTTCGACGACATTTTGTTACGCGGACAACAACAAAATGACTGAAAGAAAGAATGTAAAAATATATTTATGCGTTAATCATCCTGTCCACTACCATGTGAAATTTCCATTAGAACCATGGGCAATCCTGAGATCTGTATTTTTTAATCTTCGGGAAAGCGTTTTGATATCAAGTAGTTCTGACTGAGCATGGGTTACCTCATTCATATCAATTTCCCCAACCCACCAAAACCCTCAGCATAACCTAAACCTCACCCAAACCCGACCCGTGAAGGTCCAGGATAGATTAGGTCAACCAATGCTTCCCAGAAAAGGCGACTTTCCAAATCGTAAGATGTGACTAACGATTGTTAGGCTTGCTGACTTGGTTGACACATGTCATCGGTTACCAATTGCGTACATCTATGCTCGTGCTGTTGGACACTGAATTGTCTAGTCCAGGCTGACTTATTTACGGACACTGTCATATAGCTGGAATATTGTTGAGTCCTGCGTAAAACTAAAGTCACTCTCCCAAACCTCACCAGTCCCGCCCACCCTCACTCCACCTCAAAGATGGTTAAAACAGTGTAGAAATTACTGTCCCCCTCAGAGGGTAGGCAACTCCCGATATATTCAAAGTAAATTTGCACGTACAAGATTTTGTAAACATAGTATTTGTGTCATTTTAATGAGGACGTTGACTACAATCAGTCAGTGGACGATTTAAATCGAACTAGGTTCAATACATGAGTGAGTGAGTTAATATTTAACGTCACATTGGCAATGTTTCAACCATATGGTCCATACTTGTAACAACAGTACTGTAAGTCCCCATGTTGGTGATCTTACCTGCCGATCCGCTTATGTCGTTTGCATACAATTCAAATATGTGTTATTGGCGTATATTTTGTTCTCGTCACAATATGGCTGGAATATGTGAATTTTAATTCACTCACTCACCCCTCCTTTCCTCTCGCGACACCTCCACGCCTCTCCGAAGCGTTTCAACTGTCCAAGAGGCCTGAACATGTAGGTGTCGGCATTCAAGGCTAGTTTATTGATATTATTTCCCAGTACCATTATAATGGTGTTTCATGATAAAGCATTGTCGGGAACAGCATCGTAAAGCACAAAACAACCATCTCACGATTCTTACCTCAAAGTGCTGCTGTCTGATAAATTCGCCTGCATCTCTGTGGAAACTGACCATGATTCATGTAAACATTTCCTGACATGTGGAATTGATGTAGCTACAAGATCAACACATCTACAATTACCTACAATCTACTTCACTACCTAGAACTTTTATACTCATATCTCATTACATCCTAACATCATTGACACGAAGTAGTCACATCCTCCAAAACATGCATGAAACATGTGTCCTTGCCTACATCCAACTCACATCCTAGGGCAGCTCTGCAGACACACGTCGATAACGAAACACATAGATACCCCAATTTCAAATCCAAGCCCAAAGTCTTTGTCACAAGACATACAATCGTAACACTCTAGTCGCATCCATCCTCACCGCATCCTTCTCACATTATAAGTACACGATAAGGAACCCTAGTTTACATACTGATCATATCTTGTCATGCTCCCGTCACAACACAGATACGTGCCATTAGTCTCTATTATTTTACACTTACATGACACAAGCACAAGTCTATATCTCACTGATATGCATGCTGAATGCATCTTTAGGTCCAGGCTTCCACCAACAAGCTTATAGTCCTCTTGGACAAAGAAAGCAATATGCGTTTCTTTATCGATTGAGTAGGGAACGAGGAAAACAGTTGATACGGGGAAAAATCACATTACAACAGACTAAGTGCGGTTTAGTCCTTCTCGTAAGGTATCTTGTGATTTTGATAGACGATATCCTTCAGACATTAACGCAGCGCTTCCTTTTCGAAACGCTTGAAATGGGAAGACGTTCAGAAAAGCTCCAATTAGCATCTCCTTAAAGAATCGCTCTACATGTTTAGAAATCCCAAGTGTGTGATTAATCTTTCTCTTTTTTCTATAAACGTTGGACATACACAATTTATTACCCTCGCGATCACTGAAAATCTGACAAGCAAAGAAGCAAAATATTTGCTTTATGGTAGGCATTTATTAGTTCAAAATTAGTTATTACCTTTTGAAATTGATCACTTTGACGGGGACTTTCACAGAATCCTGCTCTCGATATAAAGGAATCTTCTACTGTTGCAACCACGTGACCGTGGGCTTTGATTAGGAAAGGCTTTGTCTCCAGTTTACTGACTTGTTTCACGGTCATGCTATTCGACTCAGATAATTCTGTATGCCAGGTAATGAGATTTTGTGTTCCTTTAATTCAATTTTCCTTTACGCACAATGCCACAGATTTGGGCAAATGCTGAAAACTCTATACACACTTATGTTCATTTGCAGGAGCTTTGAAAGGATCCCTACTAGTGTTGCCAACACGTGACCTGAGTGGGCTTTGAAGATAACAGCCGTTGTTTACATGTTATTGCGGTCACTGACAATGCTGAGTTTTGTCCGTACAGCTAACTACGGTGGTTTGTGTGGTTTTGACTTTCTCTGTCGTCGTATGACAAGAGAACTGGACTGACTAGCCGCACAAGACATGAAACAAACACTTCAATTGCAAGTGATGCCAGAACAATAGGATATGTTTAACTTTTGCAAACACTGTCATTGTCAATGTTTCTCACTGTTTTGTCTGTTATGCCCAATGCGTTTAGTCACTAAAGAGTGAGTGAGTAAAACTCCGTTTTAGCAATACTCCAGCAATATCACCTCACGAGACGCAGTAATGGACACTGGGTAGAGTAGTTAACGAAGAGGAAGCTGTCTACGCCGGCACTCATTGGGACTGAAGAAATAATTCGGATTAGACAACGTGCCGCATTGTAGAGCTGATGATTACTGTACAGGCCACGGATGGGACGGAAAATTTATCCCTGTGTTGACAGGTTGCTGGATCAGACAGATGCCGTTTTTGACAGCTTCTACTGTATGTCGGACATAACTGATGGACTTTTCGGATTGCATTCACTCGCTGTTCATTCATCCTTTCAAGCAGCATAACGAAGTCTTTCCCAGATTCCATCAGTACAAAAGAGGAAGATAGATCTATGCACAATTTTTGAGGCTACTCAATAGTTGATAAGCACTGCGCATAATTCTGGTAGGTGTCCGGCTGCTTGAGCTTATACGGATGCAACTGGATTTATTCGTATTGCAAGTGTTTTAGCAAGGGATAATCACAGTTCTTTAAAGGTCTGCTTGCAAATGAAAGTCGACTAGTGAGTGAGTGAGTTTAGTTTTACGCCGCACTCAACAATATTCCATGCATTTACTTTCGCATGCATCTTCTGAAACAGCTGTGGCCTCGGGCGTCTCAGAAACGTTACGTCAAAATATGGCTAGTTCCTGAGAAACAATTACATTGATAAAGCCGAGATTTGTATTTTTCTCTGCGCATTACATCGTGCTGTAGACAAATGTACCACTGTACCAAATGTACACGTCTGGCAAATGTAGCACTAAATCACTCTCTGCATTCTCAACATCAAAGTATCTTAGACATATATATATATCTCAACACCACTAAGGGTTTCTTGTAAAAATCTGTCATGAAGAATATATTTGTAGTGTTGTACACCTCAACCATGCATCACCAACTAAAACTTTCCATTATACATTATATTATACATTTGCTGATAAACGTGATGAACAACATACCGACAGATCTATTGTCATTGGTTCAGGATAATGTGACTAAAATTAAAGTATGTGTCACCAACATTGGTGGATTAAACATCTCTTCGTGGTATAGCAACTTGGAAAAGTTTTTAAATTTGAGTTTTATTTCCCAGTCGACATAGTGACGAACATATGGTCCGATGCAATTCTTCACTTTGAGATGCATCATGCCTCGATCTGTGTTTTCCAGGATCATATAGATGTCTTAGCATGTGTTGTTGATTCAACACAATGGCCTTAGATATGTGTCATCGCTGGCACATGATATACTGTCCTATATATGGCACCGTCATTTTTACCATTTAATCGGAATTGTACCATGAGTCTGCTTTTAGTCGCTACTTCATTTGAGTGTTGGACGGGGTTAGACACTTGCAATTGACAGATTCGTTCTTTGTGGCGTAATGAGATCATAAGGACATTCGCAGCATTTCTTATTCTTATATCCGGTGTCAGCTGGAGAACAGTTGCAAGAAGAAAAAACAACAACAACTGTGTGTGTTATTGTCAGTGTTACAATTTAAATGTTAACAGTTGAAAATATCCATTAGCTAATCCTGTGATTCTGCCCTTTACGTAAAGTTTAACGTGTCAGTTCTTAAGCATAGGAATGTGAAGGCAAACATAAACTGAAGGCAAAGTGTTCCCATTGCATTTCCAATATGCTGCAGAGAAATCAGAACAATTATACACATGGCGATACAGTCATATGACTAATATTCGATAATAGTCCAAATTTACTTAAAATATTTACATTTTACAGAAGTGTTATCTCAAGTACAACTATCGGATTATCTCACAAATATTTCGTCTGTGTGCTGAGCATGTGTGATAGTATTTTTCTAACTGACAGGGAGGAACAGGTCTTTATGTGGACTTCCCGCTGAAAGCTTTTAGTGGTGATCCAAACCATTCAAAAGATTTTGTGGACTTGACAAAGTTTCTTCCGGTCGAAACCTTTCAGGGAGGTTTTATATTGACAACGACAATATTATTCTTGGATTACAATTATGTGCAACCAAAGAAATAGATATGAAAACTCATCATGTAGATTTCTTTACTTTTAATATAATCGTGAGCAAACAGGCTAATGTCATGGAAACTGGCACCACTGGCCTTTCACTTTTAGCAACATTAAAACAAAAATAGTATTTGAGAATATATTGTTATGGTTAAGAATTTGCCGTGACAAACAAAGACAAGTCAAACAAGAGTCATCAGGAGATGACATAATCCCCCAACACACACACACACATTTGAAAGGACAAATCATCTGACAGTTAAGTATTGTGTTTTTAGACCAAGTCTGAATTGTTTCCATGGAATTCATGAAAAATATGAATGTCATATATCTGTAATCAGAAAAACTCACCATTTCAAGATCTGTCTCATATATCTGCAACAACATCTTTTGAAAGATATGAAATGGCTTTCGAGTTGTGTAAACGAAGTCCGCAGCGTGTTCATGGAACCGAGAAAATAATAAATCACTAAAAAATGTAAATACCAAAAGGCACCACTTTGGGGTCTGCCACACATATCAACCAAGTTACACTGACAGATATTAAGAAGCTTTTGAGTCCTGCTCCGGAAACGAAACACACCTCTCACTTTAGAGACAAAGTCTGAATCGTTTCCATGGAAACCGAGAAACTAGGAAATCCAAAAAACTTGTAACTAGCAAAAGGCACCATTTTAGGTTCCGACTGATATATCTACCAAGTTTTGCAGAAAAATATTGAACGGTTTTTGATTTCTGCTCCGGAAACGAATCCCATGTCTCCAATATGAGACGAAATGTAATATAGCAAACTCTCCAAAGTCTTAGTGCGAGAGAGAAACAGTTATGCAGAATGTAACACAGCGAGTAGTCTGACAGCAGCTAATGTTGATTCAGGCGTTGACGGATTTGTTGGCGATGTAAAGTCCAGTGAATATCCGTGTCTTCTCAACACGGCAACCAGCCTTTTTTATATACATTCGGTCATTTCCCGAAAATCCGGGCATATACGACCACCGCCAACACTGTAGAATGGCCTAGAAGTCTCCCAGAAGTAACAAATACCAAACCAACGGCAGATAATCTACGGAAAACCTGCTGCCAAAGTCCTAAAAATGCTGACCATCTATTATACGATATATGATCCATCATAATTATTATTCAGAACACTAAATATTTTGTGACCCAATAATAATTATAACTTAATTAAAAACAGAATATGCAGAAAATTCACCCTCTTAAGAATATCTTTCATAATTGATCCCTTTCTATCAGTGATGGTGTAGCCAGTAAAATATCGTGCCAAGTTCCAAAACATGGACCACTGGGAGCCAAAATGTTATTTCATTCCCTTACTGACAGGCCCCGCAACAACAAATTACCTGTAGATATGGACTACCAACATTTAAGTATGCGTAGACACTCTGCTATTCAGGCTATCCGAGTGGTCCTTCAGTAATGGTACAAGTCAATAAAAGCAATGAGTCAAGTTGTGTAACGAGTAAGCTAAATGAGCCTTGAGTAACCCCTGATTGATGAAATGCGACGGTGTGTTGTAAATAGATTCGTCGTGAGACGATCGTTACACCATTACCGTAGGTATTCTGTGCTGTTATCATCAGCACTTAAGCTGGCCCGCCAAACAAATGTTTCTGGGCTCGTGTTGGAGGTCCTCAGGGAAGTCCAACTATATTTTCAGTGTCAGTCCGTGTGAAGAACTAGCACTATCGTCCTTTGTACTCAGCAACCTGGCTTACCATGTGTCGCACATCCTATCGATCTGGACTAACATTCACACAATTAACAAGATTATTTTTGTTCTCCTGATGTCTGGATCCTATAGATGACCGGAAGGAAAACTTTTCGTCTGAAGTCTATGTGTGCCACCTACACTGCTGCCACAGCCTTGTATATCCAAGGTCTTTGTCATCGACTTCCTGGTCGTGAGATACACCACTCATGTTGCAATGACGACGACCTGGCTTCTCGAAGTCAACGTTGCTAAGAAATTAGGTGGGCTTGTGTTGGGGTGAGGTATACACGTATTTTACGATTAGCTAAATGAGACCGAATCTGGCTGAAAAATAAGCAAGTATTCAATTCATTTTCTAATGAATGGAATCACAACAATGGACTTCATAGTGAATGGTTTCAGTGCCTTTGGTATAGCGTCATTTTAAGCTTACATGATGACCTAGGTGCAGAGAAACACACGCAATTATTTCAGTGCCACTCGGAAAGAAAGTTGAATCTTTTACAAAGATTCCAGATACCTTCTTAATATCAATAACACCATCTTTCATCGATTCAGATCTGTCTAAAACATGATGGACAACAGGCGTTTAGCTAATTGCCACCATCATCAGTGTATCAGCTATATCTGTAGAGTGAGTGAGTGAGTATGATCTCACTCAACTAGTCCAATACCAGGGCTGGGGAAACCAGAAACACATATTAACACATTGTACTCATGTGGCGAATCCAACCCGGGTCTTCCGCGTGACTTCCGCGTGACCGTTACTATCTCTGGTGACGATGTTGACCAAGTATGATACTTTGTAGTAGTGGACTAGCACGCCCCATTTCAGCTCGGTTCCTCTTTCTGCTGAATCCATAGCGCTGCATAGTGTCTGTGAAGGTGGGGTGTCACTTCAAATATGGTGCCTGTTCTTTTTCTGTGCTCTACTCGATATTAATCTCTGACATTAAGTGGTCGAGTCAGCTCAGGGCTACGCACGTACGTACGTGTGCGTGTGTGTGTGTGTGTGTGTGTGTGTGTATGTGTGTTTAACGTGGATAAGTTTGTTAACGGACAGGCTTTTACTTATGAAAAACAACAAACAAAAAAGAAAAATAATAATAATCAGACCTTGTACACGTGCATGCACGTTACTATACGCGTGATCTAAATTGGAGCATAACGTTCAAGTAGTCTACTTCATCTTAACGCACCAGTACTGAAATCAAGCAGAATAATCACCCTCTCCCTGAGTTGAAACGAGGAGAGATTTGTGACAAGAATTTGTCGTTTCTTCTAAATAAATTAACTAACTTACATAGTTCAGACATCACGATTGTCTTTCATCACCTTCTCTGACAGTAGCAACAACAGCCTTGATGTTTAAGTAGGTCAGAAAATGTCAGCGTGACATTGTTGGCGAGTATTGGAATAATGGCACAGTGGTTGATGTCAAGGAGAAAACTTGTCCTCTAATCGTTATTGTATGTTTACACACAGAGAATCTCATCCCAGTGTCTTTTGATATAAAAATATTTCCACGAGTCGATAAAACTTTGAAACTCAACGGACGGATTGATCGCAATGAAAGATTCATTCTGAGTTGGCTGTAATACATGTTGTCTTCAGTGGTTCGCACTTACAGGCCTGAAATAACATAACATTATGTGGAGTGAGTGGGTGAGTTAAAATGTAACGAGAAATGTTGTAGACACACAATACATGTAAATACAAGTATAATTAAAGGACCAGTATTACAAAAAGAGTTAACAAAGTTTAAAAGCAGAAAACTATTTTAGACAATGTCATGTAAAATTGGGCTATTGATCCCCAGCAACTGAAGGTAGATCACCATACTAGGGGCCATAGGGGCTTGCAGTGTGCCTCTGCTACCTGTATTGACCCTAGCTGGATGTACACCATTCCTGTGGCTGCTTAAATGCATGTTTAGCCACAAATTAAAATGACAATAATACTACAACTAAAAAATGAAAGATTAAATATGACTTCGAATATTTTGGGACACGTACGCCCTCAGGATGACAATAATTTTTACGGTAAATCAAACTCCTTTGAGGATACCGCCATAAATAATCTGAGGTATTAACTTAAACTTCCTATTATAAAATATTTATCTATTTACAAATCAGTCAACAAGCCTAATTCTTTTTAAAATGCAATAATTAAATGAGAATAGATTACTAAAAAGATCCTTCCTTGCGATTTAAAATACTTATCCTTTGTGATGGAATATTCAACTCAGTCACCTCAGTCCATCAAGTCAAGCTTCACCGTGATTCTTTCATGACAAGAGATGCAAAACGAAGGATCCTCACCTTTCAATGGGTATTCATGAGTATATCTGACGTGGCCAGTACGACCCCGTCTCATGATAACCTCTTCAAATCTGGCCTGACAACCCAACTACGTATAACTGTTTATAATTATTTTGTCTTTGAACATATTTAATAGCTGTTAAAGTGGGATTTGATTCTGTTGTGAAAATAGAGTTGTTATCCGGTAAACGAGATTGTTCTGGCTACAATGACAGTGGCATAAGCCACCGCGTCACCATCCTTGGACCAGTCTGTAAATAATGATTTGTATATATTATATTTACTTTTTAATTGATTTTATTCTTGTTAGGCGCGGGTAATGCACATGCGCGACGTGCTTCATGAATGTTGTTGCGTTTAGTTTTAAGACGATTATAAAAGAGGAATGCTCTGTGACTCAAATTCGAAATGCGCAAGAATATCAGACTTTCATCCATACATCCTCTGTATCGCAGGTAAGAAATCTTCAATAGAAGTTTTGTAAGTTCCAGTGCAACAAATAGATTTCAGTATATATTGTAAAGATAAGTTTATACGACATTGCGTAAGGGATGGCCTCCACGTAAAGACTGTTAACAGGAGAAGTTCTAAGAGATCCAAGGCAAGGTCTGGTGTTGCATAGAATCAAGAATTTTGTGGACGATTGGATGGACCCACAATCAAGTTTGGAACGGACCTGTGATTGATTTAGATGTATGAGGGTAGCTTGATCTCCTCCCTTCTTTGAATTAGAGACGACGTTCAAGTTGCCAAGTGCTTTCGGGCATTTAGTGTTTTCATTACTTAGTATGTGGTAAGAAAGTCAGATAAGAATAAAAGAGAAGTCCCAAAAAACTTTTTGACAACCTTGACGGATTTGCCATATAAAAATAGTTCTGGGTCATTTTGCTGTTTATATTTTCTACAAAATTGTTTTTGATTTAGAAATTTTGAAACTGTTTTACAGACACTAATTATGAATATTATTGAGACTTAGTTGCCGCCATCAACGTAATCACTTTAAACCCTTAAAAACACTAAAAATGTTACAGACAAAATACTACCTTGTAGGACAACCTGATCCTGATAATGATCAGACAGGATTCATCTCACTCGGACGTGACATTGTCTGTCTGTTAAAAACTGTGATATAAAGGAGGCAAGCGGCCCCTCAAACCAAAGTCATTTAATTCTTTTAGAATACTGTGATTCCAGGAAGTATCGTAGACTTTCTCCAAATCAAGGAAAATTGATACTACATGTTGTTTAGTTGTTATCGCATTCTTTATATAAGATGTCAGTCGTACTAAATGATCAATAGTACTACGATTTTTCCAAAAAGCACATCGTATATTTGCAATTAAGTTATTGGTTTCAAGACACCAAATTGATGTTTTATTTTCCATCCGTTCCATGGTTTTACAGACACAGCTGGTTAAAGACATCGGCCGGTAATTTGGTGGATCTGTGTGATTTCTGCCAACTTTTGGAATGGGTATTACAACTGCATTACGACACAAAGAAGGAAAAAAACATCCACCACCTTTTGACACTGGCATCGAGGCAAATTTACACACACAAAACAGCACATGTCAATTTTGGGATTAAATTATAACTAAGCCAAAAGGAGATCGAGCATTGAAATTTAGTGATCAAGGCTCGGCATGACTAGCCGCTAGATTGAACTGGGTCCATTCACCCACCCGTCCAGGTGAGCTTTGGACCGAAGTGGTGTGTTGCTCAAATGAACGCTATTCCAAGCTCCAGTTGCCCTCAACCCCCAGGACCCCGTCCTCGACCAACACATGCCCCCAACCTACGACAAACGGGTTGGTGGACCAAATATGCCCCCGGGTCCACATCGGGGTGTTGGCAAGCTGTTGACGTTACCCAGCGCCTACCACGAGGAGTCGACTCGCACCGGCGACCAAAAATTATATGGAAGAAACAAAATGGATGTTTCCATATATGATGTTAGGATCAGACCTTGAAGACCGCTTTGCAGAAGACCTCTACTATTGAGTAGGAACCAACAAGCTATACTATAACTTTTCCGGCCAAAATGGCACGGGAGATCATGTTTACGAAAGCACTTAAGTGAACGTGCATAATTATAGAGATCAACCTGTAGTATGTTCAAGTCGGCCCAAACTGTGATCTGTGACCGCGGTTTATAAAACAATCGAGCATGGGTCAAACGGCTGAGTGATTGTCGTTATGACTATCGATCTCCACACCTGGAATATAATGACGAGCAACGCTATCCGGATCTAAGGCTCGGGTTCCCCAAGAGCAATGTTCCTCTGTACTATTGCAGGCAGCACCATGGCGCCAACAAAATGTCTAAAGCAGATGGACTGGTAATAACTTTGAGTATACGGATCTACGTCCAAGCATCGGACGATCATTGGCAGACATATAGAAGCCGTTTCCGTACATTTCCCGACGTTTAGGACAGTCTTGGAGTCTGATGGTTTGTACATTGCGCGGCGGCGAACTCACGATATTGGGTGATACGTCTTGTTATATAACATCACATTCCATCGACTGTCATACAGCTGAGGTATTTGGTTCTTGCCCGATCTCACTGATCACACACCTCACTGTCTCAGACATCTTACGTCAGGACATGTGTCTATGTGGACTGAGTGAGTAGGACTATTTTAGGAATATCACATACAACGTGGAAATGTGACGCATGTCGTGTAAACCAATGGACACAATGGACACAACTGCATGTGTCATCTTAAATCTCTGAGAATATTACAAACTGTATGTTTTCTCCAGTGGAATACGCTCTCATATGCGCCCCTTTGTAGCAGTTTCACCCGAGTGTACATAATGCCATTTTATTTTATTTTCGGGATCGATCAGCTCGCCACCGATTATATGACATGGCGCCCATGGCGTCTGCCTCCGAATGGATTTTACGACTGTCAGCAATATGTCTTTTCGGCGGAGAGTTTGGCGGTTACCGTAGCTCTGGGTAATATTTTTTCCAGCTATCACCCTCTTGGGAGGGGTGGCACAGAAACGTGCCAAAGCGTCATTGACCTGTGAGATTAAAGTACTTTACATAAAGGTAAGATCAAGTTGGTCGTCGAATGACACCAGAAGAATGAACGTTAGTTTTGCCACGATGATGAAACGTGGTAAAACCTTTGTCTAGTTCTGGTACCAGGTCCTCAAAATAATTATTGAACAGAGACGTAAGATGATGTGGAAGTTGGAGGTCCCAACTAATGCAAACTAATGAATACTTGCTGGTAAGATTTCAAGCCATGAAATTTCCGTGGGTGCATCTGAAAGGGACATTGTGGTAACTCAGATCATCGGGAACATCTATGGATGTCAACTAATGCAGTTAGAATTACTGTAGGCCATCTTAGACAGTGGCTGGCATGCATTGCGCATCTGTTTGCTTGTTTTAGATTCACACTCACATTCTGTCGTCTTTTAACATGATTCCTTCCCACTGTAATGTGGCTGGCACAACAGCCCTTTTAAAGTGGTGCAAATACAAAATACTACCTTCGGGTGATCAAGATTTCATAAAAAAGACTGATAATTTGGAATCATATGTATGTAGACTTGAAGATTAAACAGATGACAAATCATGGCGGAATTTTACATGACTGTTGAAAACGAATGAACAGCAGTTAACATTCCACAGTTAAAAATGTTTTTCGAAGGATGTGGTTTTGAACTTGATAACATAAAGGAGAGTACCAACCTATTTCAATGATCATCCATTAAGTCAAACCTAAGTAGTTCAATGTATTTGGTATATTGCTGGACGAGGTAGTGATACAGTATAACGTTGTGAAACTACGTGAGCCCTGAATAACGCTAGATTGATGATATGTGAGTTCGTGTTGTAACAAAATTCGTTGTGAGACGATCGTTACACCTTTTATGTAGGTAGGCTATGATGTTGTGAGTGGCACATAAGTTGTATAACCGATGTTCACTGACTCAGGGATGTCCACATATATTCGCCACTGCCTGTATGTATGAAGAACCAGCAGCATCTTGCTCCTTGGGGCCAGTGCGGATTACAATGTTTTTCCTACTCATATCGATATGACCTGACATCCACTAAGTTAACCGTCGTGTTTTTTGTTCTGCTTTCTGGATCATATAGTTCACTGGGAGGATGCTCATTTTGTTTGAAGTGTGTATGTGCGCTTGTTTGAAGGTGATGCGTGCCACCCACCCTACTATCACAGCCTTGCATATCCAAGGTCTTTGCCATCAATTTGATTTTCATGAAATGTGCCACTGATGCAATGACGACGACTTTCACATCTGGCTTCTGGAAGTAAAATCTACTTAGAAATTAGGTGGTTTGTAAAAAGGTGAGGTCATGTTTCATAAATAAGTAAGATGATTTCCTTAGAAAAAGCAAATACTAACTTAAAGTATATTGAATACATTCTCTGATTAATAATGCAACGAGTTGTATAACCTTTTATGGAGTTGGTCATGCTGAAGGTCCGGTTTCAGCCACCCATGTACAGAGAAGACGGCGTTACTTGATGCTTCTTATTCCACTATGAATGGCTGCAAAAATGTTCTCTGTGGCATCTAGATCATAACGCACACCAGTAAACATGTTTTATTTTGCAGTAGTCAAACCGTTACAAGTGGGTCTGCCTAAACGCCCCCACACTGCTAATGGATGAGCGTGCCAAACGGAATTGTTCAGCCTCTTGTCAAATGCTGCAGCAGATTCCGGGACATCATTGTATCCAAACACACAGATAACAACATATATTACACTCACATAACAACTTATATTACGGTTGTATCACATGCAATTAGAACAGCGTGA